>NC_080785.1:106056119-107490216 GCF_028018385.1 Neofelis nebulosa
ACATTAACCTCATCCAGGAACATCCTTGCAGATATACCATGAATCATGTTTCTCCAATGTCTAGGCAGCCCGTGATCCAATCAAAGTGACATGTAAAGTTAACCATCCCAAGGGGTTAGTGCTCTGAGACATACAGACTCCCAGGGATATCTTGAAGTCAACGTATCTACAGAGACAGTTAAGCTCTGTCTTCCTTGACTTGTAGTAGATGCCCTGCCTGTCCTTCCTCTTCTGTCCCATCAGTCTCTGTTTCTCTGCATATGGATAATACTCAGCCCTTCTAATAACCCAGGCCCCAGTTGAGGCTCCACTATATGTTGGCCATAGAAACTCACACAAGTCCCTGAATCGTGTTTTCTCTTCAGAGGGACATGTCTGTGCAAAAAGGTCATTTTGAGAGCCAAGGATAATTTGTAAAATAAGAAGTATGTTTAAAACTACAAAATAGGGGCGCCTGAGTGACTCAGTCATTTAAGTATCCGACTTCAGCTCAGGTCATGACCTCACGGTTCGTGAGTTCGAGCCCTGCGTCAGCCTCTGTGCTGACAGCTCAGAGCCTGGAGGCTGCTTCACATTCTGTGTCTCCCTCTGTCTCTGCCCCTCCCCCACTCATGCTCTCTCTCTCTCTCTCTCTCTCTCAACAATAAAAAAAACGTTTGAAAATTTTCAAAAAAATAAAACAAATAAAAGTATAAAATAAAGCAAAAGGAATAATAATAAAGGATACTATAAAAATAACTAAAATTTTAACATGTTAAAAAAAAAAACCTTGAAAGCTCTGATCCAGTGAAAATCCCAGCAAGTTATTTTACAGATATTGACAAACTGATTCTAAAGTTTACATGCAGGCAAAAGACCCGGGATAGCCAGCACAATATTGACAAAGAAAAGCGAAGTGGGAAGACTGGCATTGCCTGACTTTGAGACTTACTGTAAAATTACAATAATCAACACAGTGTGATATTGGTGAAAGAATAGGGAAATAGATCAGTGGCATAGAATAGACCACCCAAAAGTAGATGCCTTCCCACCCCAGGAAATACAGCCAACCAGTCTTTGAAAAAGACAACACAACTTTGAAAAGACAACACAATGGAGCAAAGATGGTCTTTTCCGCAAATGGTCCTGGAACAAGGGGACATCCACATGCAAACAAATAAATCTAGACACAGATCCTACACCCTTCACAAGAAATAATTCAAAATGGGTCACAGACCTAAGTGTAAAACACGAAACTCAAAAATGCCCAGAAGTTAACATAACAGAAGCCTAAAGAGCCTTGGGAAGGGCAATGGTTCTTTATCTAAAACATCAAAGATATTATCCACGAAAGGAATCGTTGATAAGCTGGACCTTATTAACATTTAAAAATTCTGCTCTGTGAAAGACAATATCAAGAAAAATAGAAGATAGTCCACAAACTCGTAGAAAATATTTGCAAAAGACACGTTACAAAAGACCGTTATCCAACATATACAAAGAACTCTTACAACTAAACAACAAGAAAATGAATAAGAGCATTTTTAAAATGGGCCAAAACCCATAACAGAAATCTCACCAAAAAGGTATACAGATGGCAAATACAGATGTGGAAAGATGTTCAACATCATTTGTCAAGAGGGAAATGTAAATTAAGACTGCAGTGAGATATGACTTCACACCTATTAGAATGGCTGAAATCCAGAACACTCACAACACCCAATGCTGGTGAGGATAAGGAGCAACAGAAACTCTCAGTCGTCGCTGGTGGGAATTCAAGATGGTGCACCACACTGGAAGCCAGTTTGGTGGTCTCCTACAACACTAATAATACTCTTATCATAGAATCCAGCAATCAAACTCCCTGGCATTTGCTCAAAGGAGTTGAAAACTTATGTCTACAAAAAACCTGCACATGAGTATTTATAGAAACTTTATTCATAGCTGCCAAAACTTGGTAGCAACTAAAATGTTCTTCAGTAGCTGAGTGGGTAAATAAACTGGTACATCCAAACAGTGGAATGTCACTTGGTGCTAAAAAGAGAGAGAGGAAAAATAAGCTATCAAGCCATCAAAAGATATGAAAGAAACTTAAGTGCATATTACTAAGTAAAAGAAGCCAATTTGAAAAGGCTACATATTGTATGACTTCAACTCTACAACATTCCGGAAAATGGAAAAATTATGGACATTAGAAAGCTCAGTGGTTGCTGCAAGGGGTAGCGTAGGGAGAAGTGAATAGTCAGAGAGGCTTTTTAGGGCAGTGAAAATACTCTGTATGATATTGTAATGATGGATACATGTCGTTATGCTTTTGCCCAAACTCCTAGAATGTACAACACAAAGATTGAGCTCTAAGACAAACTCTGGACTCTGGGTGATCACAATGTGTCAGTGCAGGTTCCACAATCATAACAAATGTACCCCTCCCATGGGGGATGTTCACGGTGGGGGAGGCTGTGCATGTGTGGGGTCAAGGAGTATATGGGAAATCTCTGGACCTTCCCCTCAGTTTTGCTCTCAAAAATAAAATAAGTAAAATAAAACTGCTCTAAAAATAAAATATTACCAAAAAAACCAAAAACCTAAAAGCTCTGTAAAAAATAACACACAAGTAACGCTTAATGCATATCTTACACTTTTGAAATTGACTATCATCCCCAAGGCGCGTGACCCTAATGAGTAAACACAACGAGTTTACCACACTGAGCAAACGACAGCTACACACAACCCAGCGAACAGATTTGTCATTGAGCTAATCAGTCCACTCAAAGGAGCAAATTACCATTTTGCTTCATGTTGCTAATTTTTATGTTGTAGCTCCGAATTAATCCATAACGCCAACAGTAAAGAGGAAACTTTGCCTTAGAATTTTGTTAGACCTAGAAGAATCTACTTCAGCCTCCTAAGGAAGAGTCTCGGTTCCAGACAAATTATTAAGATATTCACAGCAGTTCCGGTGAGGACCACAGCCAATCAGCACACACCGTGCTCACTGTGCCATTCCTGCATCCCTCTGTGAACGTACCGAGAATGCTTGGGATTAACCTAGTTATCTGGATTCTCAAACCATTTCTCTCTTCTTTCAAATTGGAAGCTTCTCTGATTAAAGATGACCTGTCAGAACTGGTGCTCTCTCCTTGCCATCTCCAAGCACTTACTCTCTTCAGGGTCCCTTGAGTCACCTTGAAGACATCTGTGGCTCCAGAATCTAAGTGTGAATCCCTTGTTCAAGGCCAGTCAAGGTGTCTAAGGAGGCATAAACGGAAGGATGGAGGACAGAAAGATGGAGGATGGAATGACAATAAGATGGATGGATGGATGGGTGGATGGATGGATGGATGGATAGGTGGATGGATGGATAGGTGGGTAGATGGAGGGGAGATAAAGCTATGGTTTGTGAGACTGCAGTTTTGGGGAACCATGGTAGCTCCTGCAAGCATAGTGTTGACCACTTGTAAGGACCAATTACATACAGGGTAATTGTGCTTAAGCACCTTTTATTTATTATCTTAAGGAATCGTCACAGGAATCCCATAAAAGAGTTACAATTACTTTCCCTAAACTTGAAAAAGCACAGCCTTTTGGTTATTAAATAAAGGATCTGGACCTTGTATCCTTGTCTGTCTAGCCAGAAAGCCTGTGGTCTTGACCTCATCCCTCTGCAGCCATACAGGATAGATAGAGCCCGTTGGTTACAAGTCAGTTTTTATCTAAGGGCATAAAGCTTTTCTCATCTCTGATTAGTTTACTTGTTACTGCCTCGCAAAGGGAGGTTTTGTTTTCTCCCCACACTTGCCCTGCAAAATCCTTCTTTAAACGATGTTTTCACTCAATCTCTTGCTGAGGCTACTTCCCTAGGCTCTGGTGCCAGAGGCTCTGTTGTTTGTAAGTAGTTCTCACTTATAATGAGCCAGATTCTGGGCTGTACAAGCATTAGGCTCATTCGATTCTTCCACCACCCTGATTAGATCGGTGCTATTACCCCCCTCCGTTTACTCAGTGAACAAACAGAGGCTCACATGAGGTTTCTGTCCACAGCATGCACAACTGATGTATCCAAGATTTGATCCCAGGGTTTGTCTTTCCCTAGAGATTATGCCATCAACCCCTGTGCTTGGAAAGACAGTGACAGTCTAGCTGAGGAGTAAATAAATGTTGCCCCCTGCCAAGAACTGGTCAATTTTTTTGTCTCCAGCACTGGCACATGGAGACAACCCATCCCATTTCTAATGTATAGTAAACTGTCAGAGTTACTAAGACAAGCCATTAGAATCATCCAGTGTATGTTTTTTTCCCCCCAGACCAGGCTCATGGAACCATCTTTGTTTCTGGTTGGAATGCCATTTAGATGTTCCCACAGGAGAAGAACACGTGGCCCGGAAAGAATAGGACACAAATGTTCCAGAAATGTTCCAACTTAAACACTGTGGTAGGAACATCAGCAGAAGAAAAAATCAGTTTCTTCCACTCTCTCTGATGTTCCTTCCACTGAACACCTTCTTGAAAATATTGCCTCATAAAGAGCCAAGTATGACTTTGTCTTTCTCCTGAAAACCAGTGGAAATTTTTGAGCTACAGACTGGCCATGGGCAATAGGACCTCTCCAATCATTCAATCCCATTATATCCTGCTAACCTTTGGAAGATAATGCTCCAAATATATGTATGTCCTGTCCGTGTTCTCTACACAGAGTGCACATTGAATAAAGCTTCCAAAACTTCCCAAATCTTACATTTTCATTTCTTACTGTTCCTGTGGTCTCTCTGTCAGGGAGTTGTAATGACAGTGGATGATAAAACGCCAGAGGTAAACGATAAAGCAAATAGGCTTTTAATTTGCATCTTTTGGAAGATCACACACAACACACCCAGCGTCCGTGCATCCCAAAATCATCACTGATGGCCTGAATGTGCCAATAATTTATCACCTGCACAGCTCTGCTGCAAAATCTATAAGAGAAATGGAAAATGTATTTTTCTGCTCTGGTAGCAAGAAAATCAATCTATGGCTGCTTGACAGATTCTGATCTTATGATTTAGGTGTCCTTAATCAGAGAAGGCTCATGAAGGGAGAGCAAAGTGCATTGGAATAATAAGGAAGAAACCTGGAGCCACAGAAAAGTTGCTCCAAGCCAAGTTGCCCAGCGCCATCTCTCAGAGCCACCGGGGAGGAAAAAGAGTGGCTACCTTCAACCCTGAGAACCTGGGGACCAGTCCTCACTCGGGCACCTGCGTCCTCAGTGCGTGACTGTGAGTGCATTGACCACACGCAGCTTCCACGTTGTCTATAAACTCTTGATATTGATTATGACCTCACAGGGCTTTCTGATGACACAACACATCGTACGTAAGTGATTCAGCAATATAACGCATTCGAGTTTGTGAACGCATCGCAATCAGTACACAGCAGTTTCTACATTCCTTCCGCGCCTCAAGGCTTTTCCAGCAATGCTGGCTTCCAGAGCGAACTCCTTCCCTTTGCCTAAGAACACGTTTTTGCTAACCTGGAAACATGGGAGCTGGTCGGTCACCTGCTCTGGAGATATTTGCTCTATTTAGTCTCTATCTGCGGGCTGCTTCTTCCAATTTTCCCCAAGCTGTGCCAAGTGCTTAAGCCATAAACACAGAAGGAAGTGAGAAACTTTGTTCCCATAACACTTTTTTCTATTTAAATTCAAGTTAGTTAACATACAGTGGAGTTTTGTCTTCAGGAGTAGAACCCAGGGATTCATCTCTTACCTATGACACCCAGTGCTCATGTGACAAGTGTCCTCCTTAATGCCCATCCCCCCATTTAACCCATCCCCCCACCCCCCTCCCCTCCAGCAGCCCTCAGTTTGTTCTCCGCATTTAAGAGTCGCTCATGGTTTTATGCTCTGGTCGCATGTTGTGGTGGGCAGAGAAACCCAATCGTGGTGTCGCGGAGAAAAACAGGACTCCCCACCGGACACCCTGGCCACACCAAGCACACGCCTTCACCCCTTCACCTCATGTCTGACCTTTCTCCTGCAGCCCGAGCTTGAGATGCAGTACAAAATTCATCAAGTTATTTATAAGGTAAGAACGAGATAAGACAGTCAAGCATTGCGTGTACATGCTGCACACAGCTGTGCAAATATTAACAAAGGAGCTTTCTGAATCTAACTCAATGCAGAAATTATAATGTTCATCCTTGAATGAGCGAGCACCAGGGAGGTCCCTAAGTACCCTCTTTCCCCGCAAAAGGTAGGGAAAAGCACTTGTATAAAGAAGATATTTGCATACTGTCCACACTGAGGGATAGCTGTGACTGTCAGAATGGCAATAATACTTGGATATTTGCAAAGAGGAATGAAAAATAGATGAAGACAGAGAAGTATTTTTCCCCTTTAAAGAGAAACTTTTTCCGGCAGCTGAAGGCAATGACGGGGAGGGCTCTTTTCAATCTGTGTGTTACCTCTGCTGAGAAGATATCAACCGCCTATCAGAGTCGACCAGAAAAAAAAAAAATCAAACCAGGTTCTCTTTGCCTCAGGGACTGGGCAGAAAGCTGAACTGCACGAAAGGAGCTGCGGTTCAAGAAGTGAGGTCTGTGCAGACACTAGAGGCACAGCCCCGTCCATCGGGCCCCTTTTGGATGGGAGTCCAAGGGCCACCAAAGCTGCCCGTCTCTTTGCAAGGAAAGCAAGAAACTGATGAATAATATTCCATGGCCAGTTGGAACTTAAACACACAAACAATATATTTAAATGTCAATGTAAACCTTAAAAAATAAAACATGAGAGGGGCGCCTGGGGGGCTCAGTCGGTTGAGCACCCGACTTCGGCTCAGGTCATGATCTCACGGTTTGTGGGTTCGATCGAGCCCCGCATCGGGCTCTGTGCTGATGGCTCAGAGCCTGGAGCCTGCTTCCGATTCTGTGTCTCCCTCTCTCTCTGCCCCTCTCCCGCTCGTGCTCTGTCTCTCTCTCTCTCTGTCTCAAAAATAAAACACAAGAGCAAAACCGATGCATCTGAGGGCCATATTTTTTCTCTGTCTAAACCCTAATGAAGGTAGAGTGTTCAAGGACTCCTGACTTGGAGTTCCACCATTACCTACGCAAGAGAGCAGTAATGACTACGCTGAAGACCAGTCAGCTAATGCAACTTGTATGTGTCTGTAAAGGTATCTACACTTAATCACTTGGCTAATAGCTATTGCACAGTGCATTCGGTTCTTTCCAATGGGTCATTGTGTTGGCTATTCTCTTAAATACGAGTTACTCAACTTCTTCAGTGTATATTCTCTTAAATACGAGTTACTCAACTTCAGTGTAAGGAAAGGGAAGCTTACCAGCATCCCTCGGAACTGAGAGTGGCGTGCCCTGTTGAACCACCAAGGAGAAGGCACAAACGAATGCCTGCATTGTGTGAAGCAGAACTTCCCAGCTACAGAGCGTGCCCATACCACATACCACGTTCTGAATCAGGCTGGGCTTGTCCTGTGGCCACGAGGAGCAGTGCTGACATTATTGCAAATCCTCCCTTTATACCAGCAGAATTTCCCATGTTACGTAGGTATTGTAGGTACGGTGGTTTGGACCTACGCTCTCCCATGTGGTAGATACCAGCCACTACCGTTGTGACGATGCCTACCGAGCATTTGCAACGTGTGCCATCCAAATTGAGATGCTCTGTAGTGTTAAATGTGCCTCGGATTTCAGGGGCACCTGCGGGGAGCAGGGGGCTCAGTCAGTGCAGCGTCTGACTCCTGCTTTCGGCTCAGGTCATGATCTCACAATTCGTGGGTTTGAGCCCCGCACCCAACTCTGTGCTGACAGCACTGAGCCCGCTTGGGATTCTCTCTCTTCCTCTCTCTTTGCCCTTCCCCTGCTTGCTCTCTCTTTCTGTCTCTCTCAATATAAACAAAAAAACGCTTTAAAAAAAAGGACACCATATTTCAAAGTCTCAGGGTGAGAGAAGAATGTAAAGTAACTTATTAATACTTTTTATATTGATTATATAATAAAATGATAATATTTTGTGTACATTGAGTTCAATAAAACATATTCTTTAAATTTACCTGTTTCTCTTTTGTGTTTTTTTTTATTTTTTTTAACGTTTATTTATTTTTTGAGAGACAGAGACAGAGCCTGAGCTGGGGAGGGGACAGAGAGAGGGGGGGAGTCACAGATTTCAAAGCAGGCTCCAGTCTCCAAGCTGTCAGCACAGAGCCCAACATGGGGCTCGAACTCATGAACCATGAGATCATGACCTGAGCCGAAGTCGGACGCCTAACCGAATGAGCCACCCAGGCGCCCCTCTCTTTTGTTTTTTAACAAGGCTATTAGCAAATTTAATATGAGTAATAGTCTCTTTATATTTTTATTGGACATGTCTGGTTACACCAAACACTAGAAACACAAAGCAATTGCAGTGCTGACAATCAGAGTAGCAAGCTACAACGGTCATTGCCAACTGCTCCTAAAGGTGAGTACACACTAATGAAACCATCAAAAAGAAATAACGCAGCAGATTAAATGGAGAAGCATGGTTCTGAGCAGGTACCTGAAGACCAACATTTCATGTAATGATCTAAATGTATGTGCATCAGAGCAGTCATAGATAAATAAGGGGCACCTGGGTGGCTTAGTCAGTTGAGCATCTGACTCTTGATCTCGGCTCAGGTCGTGATCTCACGGTTCATGAGATCGAGCCCCACATCTGGCTCAGCCTGCTTGGGATTCTCACTCCCTCACTCTCTGCCCTTCCCCTAATCGTGCTGTATCTTTCTCTCTTCTCTCTCTCTCTCTGTCTCAAAGTAAATAAACTTTTTTTAAAAAAATAGATGAGCAAATCTCAGTAAGAGTAACACAATCAACCTACCAATTAAACTTTTACTGAATTTGTTAGGACATATTTGACTGTTGTTAACAACAACGAATCTTAATTCAACCAGGCTTTCGCAATAAAGATGTTCATTCTGTGTCTTACAGTACGAAGTCCAGAAGAATTGTGTCTGCACTCCGCCATAGTCCTCAGGGTTCTTTGGCTCTCTTTGTACAGGCTATCGGCACAGTCACATCTGACCATGAAAGAAACCTCCAGCTCATATTCCATGGCCAAGGTTGGTTCCTAAATCAAACATTTCAAGAGGCTCTGAGTGAAGTTATCATGCCTGGCTTACACCAGACATTTGACCTGTAATAGATTTTCGGGAGTCAAACACCCTTTCGCCACTGAGAACCTGAGAAAACGGACCACGTGGTAAATGGCCACCGCATTCTATTGTGACCAGGAGGGCCGTGGACAGGGCAGGACGCAGGACGGGTACGAAACACTGAAACCAAGGAGCACAGACGCTATGTGAGCTTCCTGGATTTTGTCTGAGACCATAAAAGTACAACCTGTCGCTGAAATTAAATCCTGCACTATGTCACCACAGAGCCGTCACTCTGGGTGGTTGCGAAGGAGTTTGTAAATAGAATGAGTGTGTGTGTGTGTGCACGTGCACGGGTGCATGCCATTATAGATGTCTACAGCAAACACTTTGCGAGTGATACACGTTTTAAAAACGGATGGTTTGTCTTCATCAGCCTTCCCTAGGGGTCCTATTTTAAAAGATACTGCTTGCTTCTGTTTCCCAAAAACTACATTTGATGTTGGCAACTTGAGCATTTGCTATCATATACTGGAATCACAATCATACATATATATATAACGTTTTATATCACATGTAAAATATATTTGTACACACACTTGTGTTTGAAACTAATTTTACTCTTTCCCATTTCTGGTTGCTTCTGTTACTCAATTCTGCTTGATCTTCAGCTGTGAAGATTTGACATTGAAAACTGACTTCTTTTTTTCTTATGTAATTTATGTAGGTGCTGAAGATATATACTAGGTATTCTAGTTTTTATAACACACTATTCTATACACACTATAACACACTAATATAACAAACTATTCTAGTTTTATAACAAAAAGTTAATCTTTTGTGCCCCAAATTTCCTGAATTTTCAGATTAAAAGATGACAAAGCATTCCAACCAGGATTTTTAAAAAAATAATGGAAATAAATTTTTAAAACCTAAAATGAAAGGGGTGCCTCGGTGGCTCAGCCGGTTAAGTGTCTGACTCCTGATTTCAGCTCAGGTCATGATCTCATGGTTCATGTGTTCGAGCCCCACATCGGGCTCTGTGCTGACAATGCTGAGCCTGCTTGGGATTCTCTCTCTCTCTCTCTCTCTGCCCCTTGCTTGTGCGCCCTCTCTCTTGCTCTTTCTCTTGCTCTCAAAAATAAATAAATAAACACTTAGAAAAAAACTAAAATGTTGTTTAAAAATCTGTAATGATAAACTTGCTATAAAAAGAGGATGCAACCGAAGTCAACTGCAAAAGCTTTTTAGTTCATCAAAGGCTATGCCTAATTAACCTCTGTCACGCAGACTGTCAGAAACAGAATCTGATCGCATTTATTCATTGAAAGGCCAGGATTCACCGGCTGCACACCTGATTTCCCTTCCAGGAGTGGGATTCACATCAGGCGTGCCCAGAGGGTGTTAAGTTCCCGACAGAATCGTCAGAGTTCTCCAATCAGAGACTCAATCCTGTCTCAATACACACATGCTATTTTTTATCACTGGGAGTCCGTAAAGCCTCCAAGCAATGCTAAATATAATTAGAAAACGTCCAACAGATTAGCACGTAGATAATTTGTGTGTCAAACTCGACACCATCATGATGAATGCAAAATTACCAACCGGAACATCTGAGAGCTTATTCATAATAGCAACGAAACCTAAAGTCCTTCAGAATAAACTATGGACAAGGTACGTGAACTGCAAGAAAACACTATGAAAATGTACAGATGGACACAAACAAAGATTTGAGTCACTGGAGACAAAAAGCCTTTTCCTGAATGAAGCCAACAGGCATTGACGTGTATCAAAGTCAAGGCAGAGATTTTAATGAAATACCAGTCAAAAATCCAAAGGAAAAGTGTAGGTAACCTAGCAAACTGATTGTAAAACTCACCCTGGAAGAATAAATAATGACATCATCGAAGATGTTCACTTTAAAGTCACCTGAAGTGACTCATCCAACTACATCCCTAGCTGCACACACGTGGGGCATAAACCGTGGTAGGCCACCGTTATATGCTAATGAAATGTTGAGTATCTTGTGCATTCGTATACTTGGTCATGAACACAATTAACAGTCACGTGCGGCTAAGACATATCAGCGAACAGATCCCAGTGGGGAAATCGGGAGAGATGAACAAATGTTTGGCTGAGATTAATTACTCCAAGGGAAGCCGTGTTGCCTTTCGTGTGTGATCCCAGTAGCTATGGCTTCCTGCGTGTGTCCTATAATCGGCTACAATAACGGTGAGGTCTCAAACAGATTTATTTTAAGTCTTTCCATTATGACCATATTTAGAACGTGCATTCAATATGTGTAACTCCCTTCTCTATTATAGGCTGAAGCGTATTTTACCCATCTGGCTTGTCTTATGCTCTTTCCCATGGTGGCGGGTGCCGGGCATCCTGTCCTGTCACATATAGTCGGTCCAGCTGAGGACGTGTCCATGTTATGTGTTCTGTAAATTCTGTGTGCTTCGCCCCTTCTGACTCCAGTGCCGTCCAGTGCCCGCCATGCTTGACTCACGTTCTTTTCAGTGTTAGAGCGTCTTCCTCCTGCGCTGGTGAGATAGCAGTGATTACCAAGTCTGTGCCCAAACTCTGAGAGTGTAGCCGTGTTCATACCTTACCCATTTGTTAAGGAAAAAAAAATCCAATATGAAACACAGACGATTCCATTAATGTTTTTAATGTCTGCATTAATTTTATTTTTAACAAGTTTACTTATTTTTTTTTTGGTTGGGTGGGGAGAGCAGCAGAGACAGAGGAAGAAAGAGAATCCAGGCAGGCTCCAGACTGTCAGCACAGAGTCAAACGTGGAGATCGAACTCACGAACCTGTGAGATCACAACCTGAGCCAAAACCAAGAGTCAGACACTTAACTGACTGAGCCACCCAGGAGCCCCTGTCTGCATTAATTTTACATGCTGAAGACCTCACGTTTTAGAAACTCTAAGGTAATCTAAAAAGTTTAAAATTTAAAAAGTTTAAAAGTTGGGTAGGGGCGCCCAGGTGGCTCAGTCGGTTGAGCGACCGACTTCGGCTCAGGTCACGATCTCACGGTTTGTGAGTTCGAGCCCCGCGTCGCGCTCTGTGCTGACAGCTCGGAGCCGGGAGCCTGCTTCGGATTCTGTGTCTCCCTCTCTCTGACCCTCCCCCACCCACACTCTGTCTCTCTCAAAAATAAATAAACATTAATTTTTTTTAAATATTGGGTAGATAATTGCTTAAGAACACACCAGATAATTACTAAAGTTTCTCTCCTCTCAATGAAACAGGTGTTAATTAGCAGATGTGATGTGGATGGTAGGCATGCTCATTCGATCCCTCATTAGACTGTTCTCATGTGTACACATCAGCTGATTCTTAGGAAATCTTATCTCCACCTGCTCAACTGACACATGGGGAGAAAGAAATAAGAGTTAAAAGCGTGCTGCTCGCTTCATGTCAAGATATTTGAACAAATGGAATAGAGCTCAAAAAATGAAAACTGCTATTTTATACATCGATCACTGAATACGCTTCAAAATATCCATATGGGAAGTTTGCATAATGTAATGACGCGGATGCCCCAAACATAAAATAAAATGCAAACGCAGGATGCAAAATATTGCATCACTTAAATATTAAAGAGTTTTAGTCAATAAAAATCAAACTTCGGGTTTTTAAAAAACTGAAAATAGTTTATTAAATGTATCAGTTACTTTCACCTTCAGGTAAAGTGATATCATAGAAGTTAATGAAACATTAATTTATGAATAATAGGCAGACCAGCTACATTGATAAAAGACCGAAGAATAAGATACACATAATTCTTGCAATTTTTACCTCCTCAATAACACACTGACGTCTCTAATCCTGTCCATGTTCATTATTACTGCTTACTTCCAAGATATCGTCTCCTTTGAACTCCACGAAGGCAGGAAGTCTGTCCATCACAATCACTGCTGTGTCACAACTGTCTGCAAGAATGCTAGGCACATAGCCATGTTCTTGTCAGTATTTGTTGGAGAAATAAATGAGTGAACTTTTGAAAGTCCTAAGTGTTCTCACCGAAGCCAGTCCCTTACTCATGTGGTTTGTTTTCATGATGTCGACCAAACTATCTTTCTTGGAAACAGCAACACAG
Source organism: Neofelis nebulosa (assembly GCF_028018385.1). Lineage (NCBI taxonomy): Eukaryota > Metazoa > Chordata > Mammalia > Carnivora > Felidae > Neofelis > Neofelis nebulosa. Next base: position 106,069,332 of record NC_080785.1, read on the forward strand.
GGGCGCCTGGCTGGCTCAGTCGGTTAAGCGTCTGGCTCCTGATTTTGGCTCCGGTCATGATCCCTGAGAAATCAGTCCACCTCGTGCTACAGAAAGTGGTCTGGAGATGAGACCACCTGCGAGATGCACCAGCCTCAGAGCTGGAGAGAAATGTGTAATCTCAGAGCCGCGCTAGCCCCGTGGAATCAGCATCAGGGTTTCACAAGATCCGCAAGGGCTCTGTGTGCACATTGAAGTTTGCATGCTCTGCTCTAGGTGACCCAGATGTGGCTGAAGGAAGGGAGAAACGCATCCTTGTTTAAATAGCGAATAAGGAACTGCGGAGTTAATTCTAAGATTTCCATTTAATTTACATGATTAGGAGGGGATAAAGTGGCCATCAGAATATAAGGATGTAATAGAGGTACAAACTTCCAGATGTAAAATAAGTAAGTCACGGAGATAAAGAGTCGAGTGTAGGGAATATGGTCAGTGATGTAGCCACAACTTGTATGGTGACAGATGGTGACCGCACTATCTTGATGAGCCCCGAGTCAGGTACAGAATTGGCCAATCACTACGCTGTGCACCCGAAACTAACATAACTTTGTATGTCAACCAGACTTCAATAATAAATGTTTAAAAACATAACAGGAGGGGCGCCCGGGTGGCTCAGTCAAACATCCAACTCTTGATTTCAGCCCAGGTCGTGAGCTCATGGTTTGTGAGTTCGGGCCCCGCATCGGGCTCTGCACTGACAGTGCAGAGCCTGCTTGGGATTCTCTCTCTGTCCCTCTCTCTCTCTCTCTCTCTCTCTCTCTGCCCCTTGCATTCTCTCTCTCTCTCCAAATAAATAAACATTGAAAAAAATAACAGTAATCACCTTATTTAAAAGTGTATTAGTAACAATTAAATAAACAATAAAATAAAATAAAGCCAAAGCTTTAGAGAGAAAGAAAAAAAGCAATAACATTAAAACATCCCACCTTGTGGGAAGTATTGTGTGACCTTAGATATCTTTATTCTCACTCCAATTGAAGACATAGAACATCAAGTATGTTGTGAAACCATCAGAGGCTGAGTTTTCAACTCATTGGAGTTTTCAAAACTGGAGTTTTCAAACCCATGGGGAGCATCATGAAAATTTGAGCCAGAGGGTATGAAACAGGAAATACAAATGGTGAGGATACACACATCACGTGGGAAAGGGTGTACATCACGTGGGAAAGGGCGTGCATCACACCTGTTTCATGCTGTTCATACGATACATATGGATAAAGCCAAATGATACAAAATGGTGACAAATTAAAAGATGGCCCAGGGGCGCCTGGGTGGCTCAGTCAGTTGAGCCTCGGACTTCAGCTCAGGTCAGGATCTCACAGTTCATGAGTTCAAACCCCGCGACGGGCCCTGCGCTGACAGCTCAGAGCCTGGAGCCTGCTTCCGATTCTGTGTCTCCTCCTTCTTTCCCTGCCCCTCCCCTGCTTGCGCTCTGTCTCTCTCAAAAATAAGTAAAAATATTTTTTTTAAAAAAAGGTGGTCAGGCGCATTAAAATAAAAAGAAAAAGTGTATTAACCAAGTAAAAGAACAGGAGTACTGTTTATTTATTGACGATTGGTACAAACCTGCAAGCTAAGTTCTTCATTCTTACAGCCGTTCCAGAAGCTCTCCATTCCAAACCTGCACCCCTGCAGTTGGTCATGGCTCCCACATGCCCTCGCACTGCCTGGTGATAACATTCCCTGGTCAACCCACCCTTCCAGCCCCCAGGACTGCTAGCTCATGACCGTCGCTTCAGATCTCCCGCACTCCCTGAGCCCAGCCTCAGTCTCTGCTCAAGATGTTGGTCTTCACCTCCCTGGGAAAACAGGAATATTCCAAAGCAAAGCCACGCTACCTTCTGCCTCCAGCCCCTCAAACCATGCCGCCATCTTCCTTCACTGGGCTCAACGTTAACAGCCAGTGATTCCATCTCAGGCTCAAACGTACACACCACCTCTCTGCCCGCCAGTCAAGGGCATCTCCTGAAACCTTCCTGTCTAGTTCCAGAATCATCAGTTTTCCAATGCCACTGGATCCCTCACATCAGTGTGCCATGTATGTCTTTATCCATGCTTTAAAACAATGCCATCCTTCCACGTGCTAACCACTTCTATGCATTTACCGCCAGCTCAGGCTCTCCTCTGACCTCCAGAATCACATGGCCAATGTCAGAGTCAGCATCTTACACAGATAGATAAAAGATGCCTCAAATTTCACACACCCACAAGTGATCATCTCAATTGATGGCAACTCCCTCCTCCTGGGGGTCCAAGACAAACACCTTGTGGCCATAAATTTCTTCCCTATTAATTTATACCAAAAAATACCCAGTATCAAAAAATATCTAGAACCAAATTACCCTTCAGTATGCCAGTAGCATATGTCACCTGGAATAATAATACACTTGTCTCCGGAATCATGTCCCTCATGCTTCCCTCACTCACTTCCTCCGGCCCCAAACCACACTCTCTGTCAGCAACAATGCGGCAAAAAACATCATGAAAGACGATGTCACGTTACATTAAAATTCCACACAAAACTGCCAGTAGATACCCATTTCTGACCAAGTCAAAACCAAATTATCTGTTTTTATTGAGATGCAGTTGATATATAACATTATATCGGGTTTAGGGGCACAACGTCATGAGTTCATACTGGTATATATGGTGAAATGATCACCACAATAAATCTAATTAACATCCATCACCACAGATAGTTCACTTTCTCTTGTGATGAGAATTTTAAGATGTACTCTCTTAGCACCTTATTTTTAAAAAGCTAAGTTACTTATCAAATTCTCCCAGGTCCCTGATGACTTCGCCTCCCTGCTTCCCCGTGGCCATGCTACCTACCGGTTCTTGGCTTTCCTCTCTGCTCCAGTCCCGACGCTTCTGGATGGGATATGCCAGGCAGGTGCCCAAGCCCAGGCTCTCACTCTTGCCTTTCACCTAGATCTGCTCATAGCTCACCCTCCAAATATATAATAAAACATATTTCCCCAATGAACCCATACTGGTCATCTTGCTAAATGCTAAGCCCATGCTCCTGGGATTCTCCACTCTCAATTGCTGGTTTGGTGGCCCTTGTTCCATAGGACACATCACCTTCAAACCATTTATTCCATTTATTTCTCTATTTTGTTAATTACCTTTTATTGCCATGGGAGAATGTAAATCGATTGCAGGCAGAGACTTTTATCTTTTTTATTTGCTTCTGAAGCCCCAGCGTTTTCGGATAAAAACAGAGATCTTGGTGCCAGCACATTCCCACAATAGCAGAGCATGTCCAGACCTACACTGATCCCATTTTCTGTCTCCCGGACCATGTAGGAAACGTGTACTTCCCGCCTTCCTGGCACATAGCTGGGTCATCTTATGGGGTTCTGATCCATGAAATTTGGGCACAAGTGGTGGGTGTGGCTTCCAGACAGACCTGGTCACAGCACCTGACAGATAATAACCAGTGTTGTCTTCTTCCCTGTGGAGGTGAATGTTCATGGCATGTGATGAGGGCAGCTGGGGAGCCCAGGTCCCTGGGACACAACACAGGGAGTACAGCCCAGGTGGGCCCCATGACCGTGTCAGACAGGACACAGGTTTGAAAAAAAGGTAATGATGTGATGCCACTGATATTTACATGTGAATTATAACAAATCTCAGTTTAGTACCGCCTGGCTAGTGCACTGCCTCCAGGTATTTATCATCTAGAGAATACGCATCAGCAGAAGGAAAGTGATCACAGATGAATTACCTTGAAGGCAAAACGTGATAAGCAGCGAAGAAAGTAAGAAATATGTGGGAAAATCCAAGTGAATATTGAGGTATAAAATCGAAAAAAAAATAATGCTGGAGGATGAAATAAATACTTAAACACTCATAAGATACAATTAAGAGACTAACCTATAATGTGAGGTGCTTTGACAATCTAGGAAGAGCATAAAGGTATCTAAAGCTATTACTAGGTATGAATATTTCATTTCTAAGGTAACCACCAAAAGAATAGTAATGAGGTACACCATGTCCATTTCTAGAAGGGAAACGAAATGATTAAAAATAATAGATCTACAAGAAATCAAACTATAGCTAAAAAGAAGCAAAAAGATCAATTAATAAGTGTAAATCAATATATATCAATATGTAATCATACAAAAGAAGTGATCAATAATTTGAATAACTATAAATAGACTAAGTGTTCCAGTTAAAAGATGAAGACTCTCAGGCTAGAGTGACAATAAAATACAACTATGTAGTTTTCAAGAGATCCGTCCAATACGTGACAGTAGTAATTATGATAACAGGAAACCAAAGAAGCTAATGAAGATACATTTACTTACTCATCTTCAGTGGGTGAAAGAGATTGTTTTTAAAAAGAAGATGATGGGGTGCCTGGGTGGCTTGGTCGGTTAAGCGTCCGACTTCGGCTCAGGTCATGATCTCGCGGTCCGTGAGTTCGAGCCCCGCGTCGAGCTCTGTGCTGACAGCTCAGAGCCTGGAGCCTGTTTCAGATTCTGTGTCTCCCTCTCTGACCCTCCCCCGTTCATGCTCTGTCTCTCTCTGTCTCAAAAATAAATAAACGTTAAAAAAAAAGATTTTTAAAAAAATTAAAAAAAGAAAAAGAAAAAAATAAAAAGAAGATGATGCCATGTCTCTCTCAAGCCAGCCCAGCTGTTTAATCTCAAATAACATATGAGAATAAAGGTAAAAACAAAACGATGGACAAGAATACGGTCTGCTGCCCAACCATATACATTTTAATGCCAGAAAAAACATGACTAGTGGAAAAATGACCACATCCTGCTGATAACATCCAATTTCCTAGAAATTGGGTATATATATATATATATATATATATCTCGATATATCAATATATATATACATATATATACACATATGTGTATATATATGTATATATATACATATATATGATTGTTACATATATACATATATATGCATATACATATATACATATGTATATGTTACATATATACATATATATGTATATGTATATGTTACATATATTATATGTACATTCATATGTACATATAACATATGTGCATATATATACATATATACATATGTTATATATACATATGTTATATGTATATGTATACATATATACATATATATGTATATTGTAGCTATATACATATATATGTATATACATATATATAGTTACAATATACATATATATGTATATTGTTACATATATACATATATATACATATTGTTACTTATATATGTATATGTTACATATACACATATATGTATATAGTTACATGTATACATATATATGTTACATATATACACGTGTGTGTTACATATATACATATATATTACATATATGTATATGTTACATATATGCATATATATGTATAATATATACACATATATATTACATATATATATGATTGTTTTTAAAACACCCTTCTAAGGATCTGATATAACAAGTGGACAGAAAGGAAAGATTTTGATGTTTGGAACAAACTTGACCAAGCATCATAAAAAAATAAGTTCAATTATCACAAAATACACATATTTTTTTTCAAACACACATAAAAAACATGACTGGACAGAAGGCTACACATTTTCTAATTAGATTTCACAGAATTACATACTATAGAATATATCTTTGCACAATGCAACTGAAAATCAATAAAAGAAATAACTTGAAGTTCTTATATATGTTTAAAAAACAAAAGTGGCTCAGTTAAGCATCTGACTCTCAGTTTGGGCTCAGATCATGATCTCATGGCTCGTGAGTTCAAGCCCTGTGTCGGGCTCCGTGCTGACAGCACAGAGGCTGCTTGGGATTCTCTCTCTCCCTCTCTCTCTTCCCCTCCCCCACCCACACACATGCGTGAACACGCTTCCTCTCTCTCTCTCTCAAAATAAATAAACGCTTAAAAAAAAACAGAAGAAAAGAGTAAAACCACACTTCTGGATAACGCAGAGTCAAAGAAGAAACCATGATGGACATTGTAAATTGTCGTGAATTAAAAAGTAGTAAAAATGGTGCATCTCAAGACTGAGTTTACAGCTCATGCTCCAATTAGAAGGCAATTAATAATTTTATGGGACTTCATTAGAAATAATTTTATGGGACTTCATTAGAAAAAATAAAAGAAAAAATTCTATAAATCTTTGAGCTAAGCATCCCTCACAAGAATGTAGGGAAACAAGCACATCTTAAAAATAACAAAACACAGCTAACTAAACAAGGAAGGTATTGTTACAGAGAAGATATTAAGGAAACAGAAAACAAGCATGAAGAGATGATAAATAAAGGCAAAATTGGACTCTCTGAAAAGAGTGTTAACATGCTTTTCTCAGGTTGAGCAGGAAAATGAAAGAGAAGGCAAAAATAGCCAATATAAAGAATGGAAACAAGAAAATCACTGTTTGTCTGCAGATATTACATAGATATTAAAAGGATATTATGACTAATCTTATGCCAGACACTTAAAATTTTATGTGCAATGGAAAAAATGAAAACCGATTCAAGGGGAAACAAGTAACTTGAAAAGGCTTCTAACTGTCAAAGAAATCTAATCAGTAATCAAACATCTTCCCACAAAGAAACTGCCTGGTGTCATTGACAATTAGTACCAGATGTTCAGGAAAGAAATATCCCAACCAATGCCAACTGTTGGAGAAATTTTCTTTATTTTTTAATGTTTATTTATTGAGAGAGAGAGAGAAAAAAAAAAAACACAAGTGGTGGAGGGGCGGGAGAGAGGGGGACAGAGGCTCTGAAGCAGGCTCTGTACTGACAGCACAGAGACTGATGTGGGGTTCGAACTCATGAACCATGAGATCACGACCTGAGCCAAAGTCAGACACTTAACTGACGGAGCCACCCAGGTGCCCCTGGAGAATTTTTTTTAAGTAGTTATTTCCCAACAAAAGTGAACTTCAAACTTACCTCATTCAGAAAGATGCATACATTCCAAACAAAACATTAGGAAACTAAATTCAGCAAAACAAAACAAAAACAAAAACAAAGAAATGGCAAACATAAATGACCAAGTTGTATTTGTTTTGGAGAGACAAGCTTCAGCCAACATGAGGAAATTATTTAATCTCGCGGATCTTAAGACACAGAGACATCTTAAGAGATAGAAAGCATTTGACGAAACTTAATTTCCATTCATAATAAAAATTCTTAGCCAACTAGAAATTGAAGAGTTGCTTCTAAAAAAAGAAAAAGAAAAAAATGCTGAGTCTAGTAACTAACCACCCAACAGAATACAGACCATGATGGAACTTGACTGAGCAGCTTACGAGAGGGTCTCAGAAGCTCTTTGCTGCCAGAGGAGGAGTGAGGGGAGTGTGTTGGATAATGCAGCCCAGTAGGGATTGAAAAGTAGCCCTCTGCAGAAGACAGAGCAGTCATTCATTTGCACACCATCAGTCTGAAAGAATTTCCATTATGAACTTGTCGGTAGGTCCATCATGTCCGGCATACTTGAGTCCTGCACAGTTTATGGTTTTTAAGCTGCTGCAGCTGGAAAGAGAGTGCCGGTAAAACAGCTTTCCAGTTTTGCATCTCTGAGACAAGTCGTGCTGCACAGGGGTTTTCCTTTTACGTCTCGGTTCTTTGTGGTGAAAGCTTTGCTTCCGGGGTCTGCAAAAAGACAAGGAAGACTCTGGTCACCACTCCTGACAGCCAGGTGCTAGGGTTGTTAGCAAGCAGGGCACAAAAAAACAGAGAAAGGGAAAAAGGCTTGGAAAGGAAACACATTTTTGCAGGTACACGATTGTAGAATTAGAAAAGTAGTTAGCAAGTTTGCCAAACAGTCCATATAAACAAATCAACGTGGGGGACACCTGAGTGTCTCAGGTTGGTTAAGAGTCTGACTTTGGCTCAGGTCATGATCTCGCAGTTCATGGGTTCGAGCCCTGCGCCAGGCTCTGTACTGACAGCTCGGAGCCTGGAGCCTGCTTCGGATTCTGTGTCTCCCTCTCTCTCTGCCCCTCCCCTGCTCATGCTCTGTCTCTCTCTGTCTCAAAAATAAATAAAAACATTAAAAAAAATTTTTTTTAAAGTATTTATTGAGGGGCGCCTAGGTGGCTCAGTTGGTTAAGCGTCCGACTTTGGCTCAGGTCATGATCTCGCAGTTTATGAGTTCGAGCCCCACATCGGGCTCTGTGCTGACAGCTCGGAGCCTGAAGCCTGCTTTGGATTCTATGTCTCCCTCTCTCTCTGTCCCTCACCTGATCACGTTCTGTGTCTCTCTGTCTCTCAATAATAAATAAATATTTAAAAAAATTTTAAAGTATTTATTGGTATGACTGAGGTACAAAAAACTGCATGTATTTAATGCATACAACTTGATGAGTTTCAAGGTAAATATGAGTGACGTTGAACAACACAGGTTTGAACTATGTAGATCTACTTATGTGTGGATAGTTTTTAATAAATACGGTACAGAATTATAAATGCGTTTTCTCTTCCTTGTGGTTTTCTTCATAACATTTCCTTTTCTCTAGTTTACTTTATCACATGAGTATACCATGTAATAGGTATAACATACAAAACGTGTGTTCATCAACTGTTTATGTCATTGGTGAGGCTTCCGGCCAACAGCAGGCTATTAGTAGTTAAGTTTTGGGGGGAGTCAAAAGTCATATACAGGTTTTTGACTGCACAGGGGTTGGCGCCCCCAGCCCCCACATTGTTCAAGGGCTAACCATATACGCACATAAGATTATCACCACCATCCAAAGGCATTTCTTCACACCTATGAAATTACTTTGAAAAATTAAATAACAGCAGCACCGGAAAAGATGGCATATGCAAGAATAACTCTCATGAGTCCTCTACAGAAAAATCATAAACTACTGAGTGATATTCAAAAAGATGCAAATAAAGGTGCCTGGGTGGCTCAGCTGGTTGAGCGTCCAACTTCAGCTCAGGTCACGATCTCATGGTTTGTGAGTGTGAGACCCACATCAGAATCTCTGCTGTCAGCTCAGAGCCTGGAGCCTGCTTCTGGTCCTCTGTCTCCTTCTCTCTCTGCCCCTCCCCTGCTAATTCTCTCTGTCTCTTTCTCAAAAATAAATATACATTTAAGTAAATAAAACAAAAATAAAAGACATAAATCATTGGAGAGAAAAGCCACACTCATCAGTTGGAGAACCGATGTGTAAAAATGTCCTTTCTCCAGACTTGACTGTGGATTCAGCGCCTGACCGGTCACATCGAGAACACACCTGAATGAGCAGGTGGCAGGCGCGGCAGGGACACACATCAGGGACATGGAAGTGACAGTCTCCACCATGGCGGCACTTGCTGGAGGCTACCTGGGAAAACCTCTGACCTGCACGTCTCAGCATCCTCATCAGGACACTGGGTAAGCATAACTCCAGGGAATATTTTGAGGATTAAACCAGTTAACTCACGTAAAACGCTTAATGATAGGCAATAGAATAAAATATAAAAGCAGGTCCAAGCGTACATTTGAAGGGAGCGGACAAAAATCAAATTAAAAGTGACTTCTCCCGAAACAAGCTGAAGACCCAGAGGGGGTGCAGGATGCCCAAGTCAGTTACCAGTGGACGGAGTCTCCAAGGTGGGCTGCCCAGGGAGCGGCTTATTCTTTGCAAAACGTGAAGCGTCGAAGCGAGCCAGGGTCAGAACGGCCCTGGGAGCAAATTGGCTGATGCGGGGTCTGCATGTGGGATGGGTGGTCCCGACCTTCGTTGGATGCTTCTGCTGCTTGAGGCAAGAAGTAGGGGAGACGAGGGTTCCTTGACAGGGCAGCACTAGTTGGAAAACTTTGGGATATTAAAAAAGAGAGAGAGAGAGAAAGAAAGAAAGGACACCGTAAAGGGACAGGTATGCTTTTCGTAAAACCTGTGACTTCCAGCCTGCGTCCTGAGAGCCGCCAAACCCACTGCTGTGTCCCCTTGTTGTGACTGCAAGTGGTGTCAGCACGCGGCTGTGACTTTGCCTCCTCTGACAGCTGGGCTCACCTCCATAATAGTGGCTCTTTTTTTTTTTTCAGTGTTTGCTTATTTTTGAGAGAGAGACAGAGACAGAACTTGAGCAGGGAGGGGCAGAGAGAGAGAAGGAGACAGAGCATCCAAAGCAGGCCCTGCACTGAGTGGAAAGTCAGACATGGGGCTCAAACTCACCCACTGTGAGATCAGCCTGAGCCGAAGTTGGATGCTTAACCGACCGAGCCACCCAGGCGCCCCCAGAGAAGCTCTTAAACTGAGGAGCTGGGTGGTCCCCCAGGTCTGTACATTTCAGCTCAACCTGGACGGCACTGACCTTGGCGCCAGTGACCCTTACTGTGGCAGCAATGGGAGCGCCTGCCTGCGAGGCCCACACGAGACACTCATGAGTGTTCTCACTGCTGTCGTGATCACGGAGTGTGGCCGAGAACGGAGACCTCACCGGGGCGGACTCAACCGTGGGGTCAGTTCACAGTCATGTCCCCGGGACCATTTCCGGATGTGCTACCCAGTCCCTAGAATGGGGCCAGGTCAGGCGCAGACTCCCTTGGAGGCCACTCTGCTTTCACGGTGTTATAAAGTCACTGCCACCCAGCTCGCTCGTCTGCGTCCACATCCTGATCAAATGGCACTGCTGTTACCCTGCATCATAACGCCCGGTGCAAAGAGGGGCCACCAGCCTCTCACGCACACACAGTCCTCAAAGCTGTAGAAAACACACCAGGACCCGCGCTGGCCAGGTCACGGACTCGGAGATTCAGCCCACTGTCTGAACACAGACCTGTCCTATGGAATCGGGGCAGGCGCTCTCAGAAGCAGGTTTCAGGGCTGACCTTACGCTCGCTTTTAGCAGCTGGCTCTCATGAAGCTTTGTGAGGACCACTGCCTCCTTCGTGCTGTGTCAATACCTCAATGCGATCGCTGAACTGAGAAAACACAAGGGAGAAAAGACACAGTTAATTCAGCCCCGTGTTGCCTCCATTATTAGCGTGCTCTCGGAGAACAGGCGATTTGGAGGCCGATGTGCCTGTGCTCTCCTTCACGTCCGCTGCCTCATCCTGCCCCCGGGTCTCCTCTGACCTCACCTTGTGTTAAAGATCTGAGTCCTTGTCTTTGACTCTTTTCAGAAGGAGACAGTATGTTCTGCGTTCGCAGGACTTGCACAGCCTCCGGCACACGGAAGATGCTCGGTTAATGTTATTTGAAAGAGTAAGTGACAAGGACGAGCTGACACACACATCAGAGAAGAGGAGATCTTTCTGAAGGAGCTGTCTGCCCAGAGCCACGCTCTCCCTGAGGCACCTGCCGGTTCTGGACAGAAGAGGGTCACACGTGAACAGGGCAGAGAGGCCCAGGGAGGGAGAGGGGAGTGGAAACCAGCGAAGACGGAGCGGTCCCTGGAGGCCGGAGGGCGACACCGACACTCAGTGGGGCTCACACACTGACCCCCCCCCAAGGATATCTGCTGAGCTCTGGGTGGAGCTAGAGGTGGGCATCTGTGCAGAAAGCACTGACTTAGAAAGTGAAATCTGTGGGCGCATCTTTGCGCTCAGGAAAAGCTAAGGGGATGCCCTTCAGACATCGCCACGTTTCCCTAAGGAAATTTAAATTAAAACACACAGAAATACACGCAAATTTGTTTATCATGGAATTTTTTCTGCTATAAAAAGCCTGGGTAATGTGGAAATACCCAATAATGGTTACATTAAGATATATCTAAAACATTCCGCAGCTATTACCCAAAAATATGGAATATGTAAAACACTCTAGACAGAGAAATGCTAAACGAGCATTAAAGGAAACTAATGGTTCCATTTTCAGAAAATAAAGGCAATCTTCATTTGGAATAAAATGTAAGCTAAACCTTCAGTCCTAGAGAACAGGGAAATGAAGAGCCTAAAGATGTTTACATTCAGGGAATCCAAAGAAAACGGAAGAGAACAGAAGAGTCAAAGTACACCAGCAAGTAAGCTTTTCAGCACAAAATATAATCGAGACGAAAGAGAGAGAACCCACCATTGGAAACACGGGCCAGGAGGAGATTTGAAAAAAGGAAACCAGACAGCACCCTGTACAAAGACATCACCCTGTACAAGGATGATTTCCTGTATAATAACATCACCCCGTACGAGGACATCACCCTGTACAAGGACATCACTCTGTATAAGAACATCATTCTGTGCAAGGAGAACTTCCTATACAATGAAATCATCCTGTACAATGATATCACCCTGTACAAAGACATCACCCCATACCATACAAGGACATCACCCTATAGTAGGACATCACCTCGTACAAGCACATTAACCCATATGAGGACATCACCCCGTACAAAGATGACTTCCTGTACAGTGAAATCATCCTGCATAATGATATCACCCTATACAATGACCTCACCCCATATGAGGACATCACCCTATACAAAGACATCATCCTGTACAAGGACATTAGCCTGTACAAGGACATCATCCTGTACAAGGATATCACTCTGTACAAGAATTTCATCCTGTGCAAGGAGAACTTCCTATACAATGAAATCATCCTGTACAACGATATCACCCTGTACAAGGACATCACCCCATACAAGAACTACACTCTGTATAAGGTAGCAATATCCCCAAATTGATGTATACATTCAATATGGTCCCATTGAAATCCTTCTTAATTTTAGAAAAATGGCATTCTGATTTCATCATGTGTTTAGGGATGTAAATGACCTAACAATCTTTTTTTTAAAAAAAACAAGAATAAATTTGGAGAACTTACACTGCATGATATCAAGAATTATTACAAAATATTTTAAGAAGCAGCTTTCAAGAGTTGTCCACTTATTTTGGTTTTATAGGGAATTTTTTTTAAGTTTATTTATTTATTTTGAGACAGAGACAACATGAGCAGGGGAAGGGGCAGAGAGAGAGAGAGAGAGAGAGAGAGAGAAAAAAAATCCCAAGCAGGCTCCCCGCTGCCAGTGGAGAGACTGACGCGGGGCTCGATCACACGAACCATGAGATCATGACCTGAGCTGAAATCAAGAGTCAGATGCTTAACCAACGGAGCCACTCAGGCACCCCAGGAATTGTTTTATATATATAACAAAAATGATCATTTTCCTGCTATATAAAAAGTTTTAGACCAAAGAAAAAGAAAGCAGTCTCAATAAATGCCCTACTCTAACATCAATATTGGACAACACATTCACAAAAAAGGTTATTCACATGGTAGGTCAGTCTTATTTATGGGTGTAATTACTATGACAGAAAGAAAAATACTCACCTCCAAAATTTCCCCTTCTTATTCCCAGGGCCTGTGAATGATGTCATCTTGCACGACAAGGGCCACTTGCGGGTGTGTGGTTCATTTGGGGATCTTGAGCTACACAGATCATCCTGGGTCATCCAGGTGGGTGGTCAGCATCTTTAGGAAGGAAGCCGAGGGCAGGAGACATGTGATCGGGGAGGCTGTGGGCCCTGAAGTAGCTGGAAAAGGCCAGGAAACCTATCTTTGCCCAGAGCCTTCCTGGAGGAGCTTAGCGGGGGGACCCGTGTACCACCAAACTCTAGGAGAATAAATATGCGTTGCCCTCATCCACTAAGTAATTTGTTACAGCAACGACAGGAAAGAACACACAGGCTAAAATCAAAATTAAATGCAGACAAATCAAATCTCATAGACTATTTAAGGTCAGCTCCCCAGAAGCAGTCATATGCAGATTGCAGATTCTGAGGCAGCTGATTTCTTCAGAAAATTCTCCCAGGGAAAACAGGTGAGAGAGGAGAGCAGGGGAGGGACATGACGCAGACAGTCCCAGGGGCCGGGGCTTCCCCTGATCCTGAAGGGAGACCCCAGAGCTGGATGCTTTGCTCTTTAGGTGCCCACCGCCAGCCGCTCTGGGAAATGTCACATCGCAGGCACTCTGTTCTCCGTGGATCTGCAAAGTGGCTCCAGGAGGTTCAAGCAGCCCGGAGTAAGTCCTGCGTGTAGGCTGTTCAGAAGCGGGTGGGGAGTGAACAGAGCCTGAAACGGAGACGTCCCGGGGGATCCGGACAGAGCACGGGCAGGGGGTTCAAGTGCACCTGATATACGGCACGCGTGATCATTTAGGGCATAACTCCGGCATTCCCTGACAGTTTTCAATTAAGAAATCTATTGATATAATCCCATGAATCAAGAGGCAGAGAGGAAGAGCACAAGCATCTCATGGACACTGGAAAGGCGGGCATTCGTTCCTGCTGAAACTTCTTAACGAGGCACATCCATTTCAAAACTCACATTCGAGTTTAACGCTTCTGCTTGGTGCCCCAGTCCTACCTGCCATCACCCAGACTGCACGTGCACACATCCTTGCAGCCACGCATTTTTAGAAGGGCGGCGTAGATTCACCAAAGGAAATTTAGAATAGTGATAACAGAACTTCCTTTGCTGGTCAGGATTTTTTTTTTACACTGAAATAAATGTCAGAAATTCTTTTGGGCAAACTTGCAAGAAGCAAATTGGTTTTTACTCCACCGAGAGAGCCTTGCCCATTACTTTTAAGACCAAAATGAGGGGCGCCTGGGTGGCTCAGTCGGTTAAGCATCTGACCTTGGCTCGGGTCACGATCTCGCGGTTCATGAGTTCGAGCCCCACCTCTCAGCGCAGAGCCCGCTTCGGATCCTCTGTCCCCCTTTGTCTCTGCCTTTCCCACGCACTCACTCTCTTCCCTGCACCTTCGTTTCTTCTTTGACAAAGTCATTGTGTAGGTTCATTTGTGGAACAAACGTATCATTGGATGCTTACTGTAAGCCTGGTCCTAAAAGAGGTGAGAGGGTCCACAGACACGTGAACTGCACATGACCTTGAACCTCTCACAGGTCTGACACCATCACTGTCGTGAAACATGCTGCATCTGAGCGCCTAGCTGTTATCTTCCGTAGGATGCCACTGACTTGATTTCTCCCTCCCAGTGCTGAACCTTTTCTAGATCTAGGTGATCAAACAAGTATTCTGCAGCTGTGCACAGAAAGCACTATTGTGATCATCACTGATGCAGCTGGAGTTCACAATGGGCATGTGTGCGTGTGTGTGTGTGTGTGTGTGTGTGTGTGAGAGAGAGAGAGAGAGAGAGAGAGAGAGAGAGAGAGAGAGATCTGAGGCACCAGTTTGAGAAGGAGACCTTGGAAAAGATCTCTAGAGCTTTGCCACACCATTAAATGCAAAGAAGAAATCTTGTAAAATACAATTTTTGTCCTCTGTCATGGATTGTGATTTAGGTCCGCAATGTTTCTTTCAAAGCAGACGTGAGGAAAGACGTTCCATTTTGTTGCAAATATTGGAGATAAATACCTCCTAAAAGTAACAGTCCATCCCCATGTCCTATTGTCTTAAAAGGACCACCTTGCTGTGTTTTTTTCCTTTTTGTTTTTTTAGTTTATTTTTATTTATTTTGAGAGAGACAGAGACAGTGTGAATGGGCGAGGGACAGAGAGAGAGAGAGAGGGAGAGAGAAAATCCCAAGCAGACTCCACACCGTCAACACAGAACCCAATGTGGGGTTCAAACCCACAAAACCATGAGATCGTGACCCGAGCCAAAACCAAGAGTCGGAGGCTTAACCAACTGAGCCCCCAGGCACCCCTCTTCACTGTGGCTGTGGCCCGAGAGCACTGTTTTGACTTTAAGTGTCGCCTTCCTGTGTGCAGACGCGAGGGAGGGAGCCAGCATTGCGGGGTTGGTCCCCGGGGTTGTTTTCTGCTCTCTGCTGGTCTGCAGTATGGCCAAACTTGGAAAAACCTTGAACCTCTTAGTTGATTGAAAAGCAAACTGCTCTCAGTTGGATATGCAATGGAAAGCACGATTTTCTGGCTATATTTAAAAATTGTTTGACTATACAGACCACTTGAAACAGGGATGGTCAACACAGGCTTTTGACAGCCTGGAAGTTACCTAAGCTCACAGTGTGTCAGCCTCCTTCTCCTCCCCTAAGATGGAAATCATACTAGCAAGGACCTCAGGGGGCCACCGTGAGAATTAAATTAAACTCGTACCTGTAAAGGGCTTGGAACAATGCCAGGCACATGGCAAATTCTACAGATGTGTGTATTTAATTAAAAAGTGATAAATATCCTAACCAGTAAATTAAAGGACCATAAATTAATAATCAATAAAACATTCATTTCAAAGTAACACATATCCTATTTTTTTATCCTTATAATTTGTTTTAATTCTCAAGTTGGTTAACGTACAGTGTAGCCTTGGCTTCAGGAGTAGAACCCAGGGATTCATCTCTTACATAGGACACCCAGTGCTTATCCCATAAAGTGCCCTGCTTAATTTCCATCCCCCATTTAACCCACCCCGCCACCCCCCAACCCCGTCAACCCTCAGTTTGCTCTGTGTTTAAGAGTCGCTTCTGGTTTGCCTCCCTCTCTGTTTGTATCTTATTTTTCCTTCCCTTCTCTTATGTTCATCTGCTGTGTTCTCAAATTCAACATGTGAGTGAAATCCTATGGTATCTGCCTTTCTCTGACTTATTTCACTTAGCGTAATACCCTCTAGTTCCTTCCACGTAGTTGCAAATGGCAAGATTTCATTCTCTTCCATCACCAAATAGGATTCCATTGTATAGACAAATACCACATCTTCTTTATCCAACCATCAGTCGATGGGTATTTGGGCTGTTTCCATAATTTAGCTATTGTCGACCACGCTGCTATAAATATTGGAGTCAATGTGCCCCTTTGAATCAGCACTCCTGTATCCTTTGGATAAATTCCTAGTAGTGCAACCGCCTATTTTTTAAAGTTCTCTATTACTGAAAGCATATGGTTTACAGGACAGAGGAGAAATGACTTTACGTTGCGTCTGGCATAATTAAATTCAGGGTAAATATTAATATCTCCATTCGGTTAGTCATTTTAGCCTTTATCAATACAACAAGGTCCCAGACTCAAGGAGACTGTGGTCACCCAGGAGGACGGCACCCCAGAACTGGAAGTGGTCTCTGGTTGTACAAGTGACAATAAATGTAGAACTTGGCTTTGACGTCAGAGGAAGGAGAGGTTGAGAATATTTCACAGATCTGAAGTCTCCAGGCTTTCGCGTTATGGGAGAAAGAATTTATCAGATCAAGAAGCTGAGAATTGGTTTTTGAGTCAGAATCAGAGAAGAGGTCACAGAGAAGAGAATTATAAAATAAGGCGGGGCTCCCATTT
Source organism: Neofelis nebulosa (assembly GCF_028018385.1). Classification (NCBI taxonomy): domain Eukaryota; kingdom Metazoa; phylum Chordata; class Mammalia; order Carnivora; family Felidae; genus Neofelis; species Neofelis nebulosa. The sequence goes on from NC_080785.1 coordinate 106,086,503, forward strand.
CTTTGGCAGGAGGGGGCAAGAAAAGGAAAAGCTCCGAAGCCACACTCAAGTTTCTGCTTTATCACATGAGAACAGGAAGGGCCATTTACATTCCAACCAGTCAGCGGAGGTCTTTAGTTCTGTGCTGTTTGTGTTTTTATCTTATTCCAAGCTGACAACACTCCATTGACTTGAAATTCCCTCTTTTCAAAATAAGAACCAAGGATTCTGAATTCTAAGTCACCAATGTTTCTATGACACTTTTTTAGACACGTAGGATGTTGGCGCCTCAGACTCTGGAATTAGTTCACTCACTGAGCAAGCAGTTGACCCAAGGAGATAAAGGACATTGCTTAGATACACGCAGCCACACACGGCAGAGCCAGGGCCAGACATATGCCTTTTAACCACATCCATTACATTACACGACCTTCCAAAATGGGGATCCCCACCATTCCTTCCCCAGGCTTGCATATGCATGATTCGAGGGATGAATGCATCCTCCATCAGTTCTCTAAAGACACCCCAGAGTCACCTCTCACTTTGCTGACCTCACTCATTAATCATAGGAAACCAACGTGGTACACTCCCGGGACATATTTCTTACAGTCTGGCCATTTCATTCGTCACCAAGGAATTTAGAATAAAATTAGGCAGTGTGCTCCGCAAGTATGGGCCCCTGCTCATCGGCTCTGAGCCCCGGAACCGGAAGTTGCCATTGGAAAAAAGACATCAGTGCCAGTGGACAGAACAGTGAAGACGTTGAGGGGCAGCAGTCTTTGAGAGATTGCTTATATAGAAAGGAAAAAGATAAAGAGTATACAAAGGCTACCTGTGGTCTGGAGAATTCTAAAACAGTCCCTAAAATTCCTGCCCCCATCCTCTATACATTCTTTATAATCTCCTCATCTTGAGTGTGGGCAAGACCTTCAAATATGATGGAATCCAGGTTGCATTATATGGCAAAGGTGAAGAGATTTTGTAGATGTAATCGAGGTCCCAAATCAGTTGATAAGTGGGAGACCACTTTGAGTGGCTCTGATTCGCTCAGATGAAAGTCCCTAAAAGAGATACCGCATTATTCCTAAAAGGAGAAAACCTCTCCCGCTGGCCTTGACGAAGCAAGACACCAGGGGTTCTGCAGCTGCAAGAAAGTGAATCCTACCAATCACCCGGCAAAGCTCAGGAGAGGATCTGTCTCCAGTCGAGCTCCTGATGTGAACACGGCCCAGCCCACCATGACTGCAGCTTTGTTAGAAGCTGAATGGAAGACCCAGCTTGGTTGGGCCTGGATTCCAGCCCTGCCACAACCGTGATACAGTGAGTGCATGTTCTTTCAAGCCCTTAGCTTGTGGCCCAGCTGTACAAAATGAATGCAGTGCCCACAAAGGCGCATACTGGGGAGGACACTGGCCTGGAGTAGATAGCACCCCTGCACGGCATCAGTCCCTCCTCTACATTATGCAAGTTTAATGGGGAAAACGTGAAATGTGGTGGCCATTTGGTGTACCACTTCGATCCGCGGCCCCCATTTCTACCATTCTCATTTTGCAATTTAAGGACTTGAGCCCTAAAATTACATTTCCCAAGCTCCGTTTTCCACTGGCTTTCAGGCAGGTTTCATCAGTGGAGACTGGGGCAAGAGGAGCAGAGAGTCAAATCTGTTACTACCCTCCCCCTGCTTTGCACGGCTCCCCCAAGTACCTCTGCGGCTCTTCTGTGGTTTAATCTCTTCCTGGGATGTCTCTCCTGACACTGTCTCCTTTCCTCCAGACACCCTTCCTTGAACCCCAGCTCCCACGAAGCATCCCTACCCCTCAAGCTTCCCTCAGTTGGCCCCAGCCCCTGAAGTCTCATACAACTGCTTCTTTATGTGACCCTCCAGCCCTAGGAGTGGTCATAGTTTTGTGTTATTGTTTGTAAATGGTTAATCTGTTCAACTGTTCATCTCTGGGCTTCCCTGTTTCCCATTTTTATCTTTTTAACTTGCTAAGCAGCTCCTCATATTAGGTACCCTCTCTTAGAACTCCTGGCATGGATTCACTGTCCTCGCTAGACCTTGGCCAACATAGTCTGGACACTGGGAGTCATCTCAGGAAAGAGACCTTGAAGGTGAGATTTTGAGATTTGGTGGCTTCATAGTTGTAACTAGTGATGACCTCATCGCTGGAAAATGAGATGCCTGAAATCGGTGGTATGACAATTATTCAAACAATTAACCATGCAAGCTTGAGATAAAGTACCAGTCAACGCCAAGGCTTTGGGAATCAGGTGGCTTATTTCGTTTCAATAATTAGGTAGCTGTAATGACACCACGAGGACTAAGGGTGTAGACTGATTTCTTCCCACTGCACTGGAGAGGTTTCATTTTAAAAAAATAATAAGCTCAGGATTTTAAGCTCTTAGTTCTAATCACCATCAGAAGAACAAGATCTCCCATGATGGCCTTCAAAGAATCGCAGTATTTTCCAAGTGTCAGAATAAACTGAGGCATTTGAGGGGAACAAGTGGTAACATGAGAAATGGATGGGCAATTGGGATGGCATTGGATGGATCGGAGAGTCCCGAGCCCTCAAATGTCCCTGGGCCACCTTGCCGATGGGAGCAGCCTCACCTCCTTGGTCCAGAGACTGGCTTGCTTTTGCTTACAATGTTCAGGTAACAACATCCCCTGAGGAAATTGCCTCCCAAGGAGGTCCTTATTCTCCTCCTCATTTGCCCTCACCATGTCTCATATCCCCAACTCGCAACGAGAATTAGACACCAGCATGCTTCAGGGGACATGTATGAAGTCTAATAAGGAAGGAGATGGGTAAGGCCACGTGGGACACTCTAAGGGCATGGGACAGAGAATCATGTGAACTCTAGATCTGGCTGAATTTGTCAATACGGGTACCCTTTCTCAAGACTCAGAATCTAACGTGCTAGTTGAGATTAGAAGTACGATAAAACCTTAGATTGTGAGTAACTTGTTCTGCGAGTGTTCCGCAAGACTGGCAAACCTTCTAGTAAATTTTAACTTGATAAACAAACGAAGTCTTGCAATACGAGTCGTACGTGATGCCAAATGTCATGTGATCACAATGGAGCCAATGGTTCTTGAAATTCTCTTTGATATACGAGTGTTTTGAATGACAAGCACATTTCCAGAACGAATTATGCTTTCACGCCAAGGTTTTACTGTATTGCTAAGACTTTGCTTGGTTAGTTAACTGAACACTTGGCACAACGATAGCTTATACTCAGTAAAGTAGCAACATCAGAAATTCTGTGGGACAGCGTCTAGGAAGAATCGAAAAGGTTTGTGGATATTGGAATGTCAGGCTGCATAAAGTGTGAACATCACCTACGTCCCTGGGATACCCGGGGATATGCCCTTTACAGGGGCATTGTGAGACCCTTCGGTGGGGGTACACTGCATGCTTCAGCCTCCTGCAAGGGAAGTTCTCAGTACGAAGGACAGTGGGAGAGTATTAACTGCGTCTTTTAATATCTGTATTGGGATGTTTGGCTTCCGCGGCCTTGCTGACCTTGGAGGGACCGCCCCTCCTGGGGTTAGCCAATTCCTAGAGATAAACACTCCAGGCCACTTACACCTGCCCTGATCACCCCAGGGCCAGGTCAGACAACTGCAGTCAGCCCTATGCCCCAAAGCTCACTGAATTTCTTTCAACTGGCCAATATTAAGCCCGCTGACCCTGCCTCTGCTGTTTCTCCCAGCAGCAACCACGGTATAAAGGTCCTTGTCTACAGTTCACTTTCCCCCTGCCTCCTGACAGACCCCAGTGTTTCCCTGTGCCTTTGACCATGGCATGCCACGCACCCTTCTCTTGGGAATTGTGAGCAGTAAACTATGTCCACGATAGCAATCGCCTCCTGATCTGTTGGCCTGACTAGAAGTCAGATGCTAGGGGGGGCCTCGCTGGCTCAGTCCGCGAGGCGTCCAACTCTCGGTTTGGGCTCAGGTCATGATCTCACGGTTCTTGGGTTCGTGCCCCGCATCAGGCTCTGTGTTGATGGTTCAGAGCCTACTTGGGATTTTTCTCTCCTCTCTCTCTGCCCCTCCTGCACATGCCCTCTCTCTCTCTCTCTCTAAAAATAAAAAACCAAAAACTAGAAGTCAGATGCTATTTTCATGTGCTTTATGAAAACAGAGAGGCTGTCACAGTACTGTGCTCTTTGACTTAAAGCTAATGGTAGAAAAATAAAATAAAAATTAAAAAAGCTAACAGTAGGATGTTAGCCTTGCAAGGCCAGGTGGCAGTATTTAGCCACCTGAGGCAAAGTGGGCACTATTTCCAGAATAAGCAGCAGGAATGAGGAAGCAGTGAAGGCAGTTTGGGTCACAGGACTCTGTCTGGGAGCCCATTGTCCACTGCGGTCCCCATGATGAAATGTGCGGACAACCCACTGCCGTTTACCGGATGTCTGTGACGGAGGAAACGAGAAAACCTCTACATTCGATGGGCAATGAGCACCCTAAAAGTGCCTACGTCTCCACAGCAGAAGCTGAGCTCGGTGTCTTTTCCACCTCACAGACCCGAGTCAGTTGCCAAACCCGGAGTTCCTTGATCCCAGTGGAGACCAGTCGTCCTTGAGGAATGTCCCCACAGCATTGTCATAGACACAGCATGTGAGTATCTCTCTGTTCTTTCCTCCAGGTGACCTGAAACCATGTACCAGGGTGACAGTGCTCAGGAGGGAAGGAGCAGTACTGGACTTTCAGAGGGTTTTGAGATAGAGGCTTCTGGTTAATGCTGATACCTGGGGTCCAGAAATATCCCATCCACTCTTGGCGTGTATGACGGCACAGGAGTTCAGAAGATGAGTGGATTTGTGACCCAAGACTCTCTTACAAAGGCCCAATGCCAGTGAATACACACACACAAACACACACACACACAAATATATACACATGCAAACACATACACATGTATATATGCACATGCACACATATGCATACACACAAATCTATATACATGCAAATACACATACATACACATATATACACAAACATATACACATGCAAACACATATACACACATGCACCCATGTGCATACACCCACATATATACACATGCATACAGACACACACACACAGAGGCTTATTACGACGAACTGACTTTGCAATTGTGAAATTATGAGACTGGCTAAGAGTCCAAAATCTGTGGGCTGAGCGATTGGAAAGGGGAGACTGAAAGCTGATGACATTCTTTAAAAAAATATTTTTTAATGTTTATTTTTGAGAGAGAGAGAGAGAGAGAGAGAGAGAGAGAGAAACAGAGTGCAAACAGGGGAGGGGCAGAGAGAGGAGACACAGAATCCGAAGCAGGCTCCAGGCTCTGAGCTGTCAGCACAGAGACCGACGTGGGGCTTGAACTCATGAACCAAGATCATGACCTAAGCCAAAGTCAGACGCTTTACCAACTGAGCCACCCAGGTGCCCCTCCTCATTTTCAAACGACACAAGAAAGGACTGTAAACCACAAATTCTGGATCCAGTGAAACTATCCTTAAGGAATAAGGAAGAAAAAAAAACCATCTCAGATGAAGGAAAACAAAAAAACTTGCCCCCAGTAGACCTACCTTTAGACACTAGGCTAAAGGAATTTCTTCAAAAAGAAAGAAAATAAATTTTTTAAGAAAATTTCTTGGAGATCAGGAAGGAAGAAAGAACTAAAAAAGCAAAACCGTGGGTACATACAATCTATTATCTTTTTGAGTTTTGTAGAACAGATTTGCTGACTGAAACAGAAATCACAAGATTAGCTGGTACACTCCAGATGATGATAGGTACAAGTAAAGAAGATACAGAGACCCACCTAGAATTAAGGTTCTTCCAGCCATTCAAAGTGATACAACAGGGGCGCCTGGGTGGCTCTGTCAGTTAAGCGTCCGACTTCCGCTCAGGTCATGATCTCATGGTTCTTGAGTTCGAGCCCTGCATTGGGCTCTATGCTGACAGTGCTGAGCCCGGAGCCTGCTTCGGATTCTGTGTCTCCCTCTCTCTCTGCCCCTCTCCCGCTCACCTCTGTCTCTCTCTCAAAAATAAATAAACATTAAAAAATATTCACAAAACAAAACAAAAACAAAGTGGTACAACATGGTCGCCAGTAGGCTGTGGTCAGTCCCATGTGGAAGACCTCTTCCTAGAACGATGCTAAGACTATAAAAGAGATACATTTCAAAGCACTGTAAGTAAATCAGGATGGAATAAAGAAAATAATGCTCAAGGCAATTCACAAGAAGGCAGGGAAAGGGAAACGAGGAAATGTGAAATAAAGGGAACCAACAAAAATCAAATGAAAGGGCAGACCTATGCTTTCCAGTAGCAACCATTACCTTAAAGGTAGATGATCTGAATACATCAATTAATACCGATTTTCAGACCTATGCATTCCAGTAGCAACCATTACCTTAAAGGTAGATGATCTGAATACATCAATTAATACCGATTTTCAGAGCACATACACAAATTGATTTCAACCATCCGCTATTTACAAGAGATTCACTTCAGAGTCAAGACAGAAGTAGACCGAAAGTGCGAGAATAGGAAAATACACTATGCAAACATAATCCACAAAATACCAGTTGCCTTAATCGTATTTGAGCTTTTTCACGTTGAAATCCCTCCGTGGTGTGTGTAATTTAAATGTGTCCTAAGAGGTTGTCTTTGCAACTGTCGACTGAAAAATGCCACGTCTCTGCCTTTCCTGGAGCTGTTAAGAGGCGGAGAAAATTATACACCTACTAACTCAACCAACTTTGTTAAGTTTAAAAGTGTCAAGAATGATGTGGAGGGCATTCTCACAAGACACTGAAGCTTTCTCAGGGCTCCCAGTGCTGGTTTATGACTTTCAGTGCCCTGTGCTGGAGAAATCCGCCCATGGAGATGATCAGCTTTCCAGGAGAAACACTGAGGTTTGATTGTTTCAGGAAGAAATAAATATAATTGCCACATTATTTGTACAATGTTTGAGCCATTAGATCTTTCTAACGACTAGGGAAACTACTGCATTATTGGGGGGAAGGCTGATAAAAATGCAGGACGACTAGAGAAAGCTCTGATCATAACTGCAGATTTAAAAAAGCATCCTCAGGGGCGCCTGGGTGGCTCACTCAGTTAATCATCGGACTTTGATTTTGGCTCTAGTCATCATCTTATCCGTGCTGGCAGCACAGACTCAGATCCTCTGTCCCTGTCTCTTTCCACCCCTTCCCCGTTTGCTTACTCTCTCTCAAACATAAATAAACATGAAAAAATAAGGGTTTTTTCATGTTTATTTTTTTATTTTTGAGAGACAGAAAGAGAGAGACAGCACTCAAGTGGGGGAGGGGCAGAAAGAGATGGAGACACAGAATCCGATGCAGGCTCCAGGCTCTGAGCTGTCAGCACAGAGCCCGACTCAGGGCTCGAACCCACGAACCGTGAGATCATGACCTGAGCCAAAGTCGGATGCTTAACCGACTGAGCCATCCAGGCACCCCAAGCATGAAAGAAAATTTTAATAAAAGTAAAATAAAAAACATCCTCAGTAAGCAAAGAGACAAGCAAATAACATCAGAAATAATGCCAAATATTGGAATGAGATTAATAAGCTGAAATAATTAATATACCTAAAACTCGTCCACAAACCAAGAGAGGGCAGATTTCCCATGTGCACACTTACTAAAATTGACCAAATATTGAACCATAAAGAAAGTCTCAGAAAGGCGTGCCTGGGTGGCTCAGTCAGTTAAGCATCTGACTTGGGCTCAGGTCATGATCTCACAGCTCGTGAGTTCGAGCCCCGCGTCGGGCTGTGTGCTGACCGCTCAGAGCCTGAAGCCTGCTTTGGATTCTGTGTCTCCCTCTCTTTCTGCCCTTCCCCTGCCCTCTCTCTCTCTCTTTCTCTCTCTCTTTCTTTCTCTCTTTCTCTCAAAAATAAATAAACATTAGCAAAATGTTTCTGAGACAGAAAAAAAGTCTCAGTAAATTCAGAAGTTTAGGTCTGATCGGAGGGAAATTAAAATATGGTTTAAACCAGTGATTACTATTTAAAAATGGTAATCATAATGAAGGTAAACCTGATTCATCAAATAATTAGAAAAAGTCCAGATGTTTGGAACTGAATCCCTGCACTACTAAATATTCCATGAGTCAAAGAAGAAATCATAATAAGAGAATTTGCCTTAAACTTAATGACAGGTGAGAACATGACATATCAAAAAGTGTGGAATGGATCTAGACTCAATGAATATATTTTTTTTAATTTTTTTTAATGTTTATTTATTTTTGAGACAGAGAGAGACAGAGCATGAACAGGGGAGGGTCAGAGAGAGGGAGACATAGAATCTGAAACAGGCTCCAGGCTCCGAGCTATCAGCACAGAACCCGACGCGGGGCTCGAACTCACGGACCGCGAGATCATGACCTGAGCTGAAGTCGGACGCTTAACCGACTGAGCCACCCAGGCGCCCCTGAATATATTTTTTAAAAAGACGAAAAATGAAAATCGGAGATCTAAAATTCCACTCAGGGATCTATGTGATGGACTGATTTCTGGAAAACGTGATGTAGCGTGTGGGTCATCTGTGTCAACAACAGCGCTGGGGCAACTGGATGTCCCCCCAGAGAAACATCTAACCTTTCGCCCCGACCTCAACCATACACACGCCAGTCACCTCACACCACACGCACACGCAAATCTGTTCTAGACGCATCAAGGACTAAATGAGAACATTAAACCAATAAGGCGTCTAGATAGTAACGTAAAATGGCTCCATTGCCTTGGAGTAAGTGAGGATTTCTTAAACAGCACCTAAAAAGCCCCATCGGTAAAGCAAACAACTGATACACTGGACATCAGTAAATCAATAAGTACTCTTCATCTTCACCAGAAGATTCCACCAACAGAGTGAATCTGCAAGGCACACAGCAGGAAAAGATTTGGAAATGTGTGTGTCTTACAGAGGATTTGTATCCCACATACATAGCATACTTCTGCAAACCAATCAGGAAAAGAGAGACAGGCAAATAAAACATGGGGGTAGAACACAATCATTTTGGAAAAGAGATTACCAAATGGCTATTTTAAGCATATTACCCTGGATGAGGTATCAGGCGACTGGACACAGGTCGAGAGAAAGAACCCGAAAAGAGCTTTATGATTTTGTTAAACTCACAATCCCATGGGGAGAACACAGCATGCCCTGCCACACAGAGATATCAGGGGGCACGGGGTTGGTCCTGGGAAAGTGTGGTTTCTGCAGGAATGGTGGGGGGGGAGGCTAAGCAGGGTAAACAGGCAGGGTAAAATTGGCTAATTTGGAGAATTTCATCAGCTCGGGGCAAAGGGGCTGCGTCTGGAAGTCCAGTCATGGCCCTGAAGCTAACACAGCAGGTGCATAGTGGTTTAGAGTTTGAAAGACAGATGGGGGGGGGGGGGGGTGTTGGGGTGTGGGCTTCCTCAGCTGCTTAAGCAGGGAAACTGACCCACCTCTACCCAAGGGCTCAAAACTTGGTCAAGACAGAATTTTTTTTTAATCTAGTTACAGTGGTCAGTACACATTTGTAAAGTTACTCACTGTCATTCCCCGTCAAACCAAAATGTGATAGCATTACACAGCCGCCATTTTTGCAAATGGCTGTATCAAGTGTCAAGAGAAGGTGAGAGATTGAAACTCACAGGTGCTGCTGGTTAGTCCCTACATCAAACTGCGTAACTATCTACTGGGCACCGAATGGGTGGATGAACTGTGACCCTGCAGCAGCGTCACCCAACGTGAATGCAGGTGTTCGCGTGCACAGTGACCACAGCCGTTCCCAAACACCAACAGGAATGCCATTTACAACAGTAGAGCTGTGGAAACAACCCGAATGCCCATCAACAGTTGAGGAGATAAGGCTAGCCCGGTCTCTTTACACCATGGGATGCCATACGGCAAAGACAGGATTAAACTGTGGCTCTGTGCAGTGGCCTGAGAAATTTCACAGCCATGGTGTTAAGGAAAAAAGATAAAAACAAGAGAAGAAAATCCAGGTGCAAAAAAATATTGACAGCATCATTCAATGTATAGCCGATGCAAAAAACAGGAAAAAAAACTAATTTGTAATGAGAGATATCAAAACGATAATTATCTTAAAAAAAGAAAGAAAAAAGCGTACTTTAGATAACGATGTCATGGATAATCCAGAAGGGGCCTGGAAGAAGCTGCCTTCGTCATGACAATATGTGAAATCGTGCCTATCTTCAAATAATAATTTGGTACCTGGAAAAGACTAATTATCTTTGGGGACATAACAAGAGGTCATGAGACATTCTGGGGTGCTGATGATATGCATACTTTGATCTGGATCATAGTTACATAGGTATGTCCCATTTGTAAAATGAATTGATGAGGTGTGTCATTGAGATTTGCTAACTTGATCATGTATATGTTAATGAATGTTTAAAAAAAGGGATTGGGGTGCCTGGGTGGCTCAGTCGGTTGAGCGTCTGTCTTCGGCTCAGGTCATGATCTCGCGGTTTGTGGGTTTGAGCCCCGCATCGGGCTCTGTGCTGACAGCTCGGAGCCTGGAGCCTGCTTCGGATTCTGTGTCTCCCTCTCTCTCTGACCCTACCCCTACTCACACTCTGTCTCTCTCTCCTTCAAAAAAATAAGTAAACATTAAAAAGAATTAAAAAAAGAAAAGAAAAGAAAGGAAAGGAAAGGAAAGGAAAAGAAAAGAAAGAAAAGAAAAGAAAAGAAAGAAAAGAAAAGAAAAGAAAAGAAAAGAAAAGAAAAAGAAAAGGGAACACAGCTCACTCTTGGTATATCCAGTACAAGGAACTAACTGCCTATGTTCCTGAACATAGCAGAGGAAGGGTTATCTTGATAACATCTGAGCTTAAAGGGAACCCCAAGATATCACTAAGGAAAAGGATAAAGCTGTGCTAAAAATGGTAATTCTCCATAGTGAATACCAAGTATTTTGAAGACATGATTTTATGTGCTTCTTGCAATAATTCTGGGAGATACTTACAACGATTCCCGTAACACATGGGAGACTCAACAGTCTGAGATAAATAAATAGCCCCTCCACGCATATACAGCTGGTCAGAAATAAATGTGAATTAGACATGCTTTATTCCGAGACCTGTCCTCTCACACAGTAACGTCTCCTCTCCAATAATTGCCCCAAACTGACGAGTATTCCATCCCGTTGGAGAAAGCCTGGAATTCAGAGTATAGAACACACTCAGGGCAAAGGACAGGGCTGGGGTTGCCAAAGAAAATGTGGGATGTCCAGCTACACTTGAATTTCAGATAAAGAGTGAGTAATTTTTAGCACAAGTACGCCCTCAAGCCATATCTGGGACCCATTAAGTATATAATCATTCCATGCAAGTAGACATGTGTGTGCTAAAAAAAAAAAAAAAAATTGTTGTTTATCTAAAATACAAATGTAACTGGGCAGCCTGTATTTTTATTTGCTAAATAGGGGAACACTAGTGGGGGCAGAGTTTCTCCACGGTGGCAATATTGACATTATGGACTGGATAATTCTTTGTTTCGTGGAGGAGGGGGGGTGCTGTCCTGTGCTTTATGGCACGGTTGTGACAACCAAAAAACCGCACAGACATCGCCAATGGCCGTTTGGTTGGGGGAGGAAAGTCTCCTACTAAAGTTGAGAACTGCTGGGGTAGGAAAAGTCAGGGCACAGTCTGCTGGCCCTGACGTCACTGGTTGCAAGAGTCACATCGACAGCGGCTAGAGCAGATGCAAAGGTGATACCAAAGGTCCGTTGCAAATGAGCACCCACAAACTCCTGCGACTGTGGGGTACCACCTTCTCTTTGGACTGTAGCTTCGAGGCATTCCGGGCCTTTCCAACTCCTCCTTTAATGTCCAGGGTTGGTAAAGCTGTTCATGAGACAGGGAGACCCTCACATCGAATCTGAGTGGGATGTCGGATGACAACGCCGTTCAAGATCCTGGTTCCAAAAGCAGGAGAAATAAGAAACAGTTGCTCTCCTAGAGTGTGCCCTCGCCAGCCCCCGGAGCTTTAACACACTCACTCGACACATTTTTTGAGTAGCTGCTACACATCCCCAGTGAATTTTCATCGGGTCACACCATTCAAAAATTGAGTCAGAGTCAGTATAATCCAAACCCATCGGTAATTCTTTCAAACACTGAGGGGAGGGACTCAGAAACCCCCAAGTGGGTCTAAGAACCCAAGGAGTATTTAGGACCCGGCAGTCCACACAGTACTCAGACCTCCTGGATCCTGGATTCCTCCATGGCTGGCCGGTTTGTATCCTGTGGAAGGTGCTGTAGGGTGGCTCCTTCCTGAGGCATTTCTGGAAGAGGTGGCCCCCTTCTCCCCGAGAACACCAGACACCTCACCCCTCTGGACAGCTCTCGGCTGCCACATTTCTCCCAAGGAGCTCCAGACATTCAATGACCAATCTCTGCAGGAGGCTGACAGAGGAATCAATGTTTGCAAGCAGACTAGTTAAATATCAGGTGTTCTATCCCCAGAGCTGCACAGTCACTAGAACTATTTCCCAGCCTGTCCCGTGCCTCCCTCACGCACAGCAAGGCTCACGAACACAACACACTTGCAATAAATCGTCTTTCGGCCCCAAACTTCTCCTCACCTCCCAAAAGGACCAGGAGTCACTGTTCCCTGTCAGTGAGACAGAAGCCATGGTCGTCACTTAGAAACTGGGTTCCAGATTTGGGAGAGCCGCTAATGAGTTTGTCTGACAATCGTTGGTCTTTAAACCTCAAGGGCAATCCCAAAGGAGTGTGACCAGGCATGGAACAGCCGGGCTGAGTGGTCAGTGCCACGGCCAGGGGGCGGGGGCGCTGATGCGGTTCCCAGTCGTCAGTGAGGCCAGGTCCCAGATCGTTCTGTGCCCCCCGGCTCTGCTTCTGTCATAGGATCGGGCTGCCGGGAGCTCCCGATGGTATGCCAGGTGGCTGAAGATCGCCTGGTATATTCGGTGTGTCTTCACCGGCACAAAGGGCCAGCCTGTCCCCACCTGCCATCGCCAGCACCGCCAACGACAGCCTGAACCTCAGACTTCGGTTGGTCTTCACCAGGTTCCCAGTGGTTTCAGACTCTAAGACGTGCTGCTGTATTCTTGGTATCCAGATCTCCTGGCGGGAGGACCCCACGTCCACCATTGAAGACTTGTCTTCACCTCAGTTTTGTGGCATAGTCCTGCATAAAGACAAAGGTTCTGCGGGGATACCCACCTGTCACCCCCTTCCTCCCTGCTCTTTTCTAGGCACATGACTTTGGGCAAGTTTCTTCACCCCCACAAACTCCCTCTTTTTTCCCCTACGATGTCGTCTGATAACTGCTACCTCTTAGAGATTGGATGAGGTAACCTAACTGCCTTTTTCTGACTCTTCCCCTGCTCCCCAGAGCTTGCAGTCCCCTGAGCAGTGGGCCTCTGCACAGCAGTCTATCCTGCTGGGTCTCTGACCACCTGTCCTGTCTCTGTGGGGGCTGAACATGCCTCCTGTATCCACAGCTCCTGGCTCAAGTCTGTCTTTACAGCCAATGAGTCTCACACCCAGAGGGTCAAACCAAGAGCGCGCTTGAGTCTGTGAGAGTCTCAGGGCCAGAAACCCAGCTGTTGGAAGACTCTCCCGCTGCCCCACCGAGTTCACGACCATGATCCCTGTTCTGACTTTTGATCTGGACAAGCAGGGCCCACACAGAAAACGTCGTTGGACCTTGGGGTCCAGCTCTGTGACTGGGTTAGCTCCCCTCCCCCACAACTGATTTATCCCAAGCTTCATTTTCGGGCCCTGGTTCTCATCCCTGAAGTAGACCCTTTGTGCCACAAGAGCCACTTTGACCAAAGTTTAAGACCCAGGGAGCATCTGCGTGAGAACAACGTCAGCTTCCAGCGTCCTTTGCAGGGGGCTCTGCCTTGGAAGACAAGTCTTTGGGGGACCCTTTGGAGCACAGAGCCCGACCTCAGCACAGGGACTGTCTGCTGTGTCACAGTCCCAGCAGGTGGAAATGTAGAAGTCTCTTTGGCACTCGCAGTGGGCACGTATGCGCCAGCCAGGGAGGTGTAAAGGGGGACGGTATCTGGATGACCGACGGAAAGGAGAGACACCTGCACCCACATTTGCTGCTTTGAAAACAAACGCGGTGATTCACGCATCCGAAGGTATATAATCCACCAGGAGGCTTCGACGCGAGGGGGGCAACCGGGAACAGCAAATAGATGGCAAAGGCAGAGAATCATTTCGAAGAAAACGCATGAATCACAGATTTTGAAACCTTCAATAAATAGCTCTTTCCCCTTCTAATTTTACGAGCTGGGCTATTCATTTCCCCCCAAGACTTTCATCAGCCTTAGCAAGCACGTGCTGTGCAAGCCTCAATTCTTGTCATAAGTGCTATTCAGTGAACATCTGCGTGGAGCCGTTCTTTCTCTGTTTCCAAGCGGAGCCGCGGCGCGCGCTGAATGGGAGTTGCCGTACGGTGCGCCACGTTCTCCAGGCTCAATCAGGCCGCCGCTCTCCGGCGTGGAAGGCGCACGTTTTCTGTGCAAAGCAAACGCTTTCATCCTTTAAGTCTAAATTACCCTGAGAGGTTGAGGAATGGGTCTTAGGCGGAGCCAAAACAGGAAGCTTTGCTCTAGGTTTCAAATGCTGCTAAGATCTGGCATTTGCTTGTGCGGAACAGAACGCGATGGGAGAAAGAATGATGATGAATTGCCTTAAATCCCAACCAAAGCCAAGGGGGTGGGGGGGGGGGGGTGGGGGGGATGCCAAGGAAAGAGCTCCTAACTGGTTTTCTGTTGAATGGCGCTGTGTGGTCGAGTGTGCATGGCTGGCTAGGCTCTGGCCGCTCCCAAGGGTCTGTGTCAAGGGAAGAAGCCATGGGGCAGAACCCGTGTGGAGGGCGTCGCACAGCGTTGTGCGCCTGGCTGTCGGGGGAAGGGTGGCTGGTGCGGTCCGCCCACGCCTCGGGATGAAATTGAACGTGATTCTTAACCAGCTTGTTGAGACGCACAGATTCCCTTCGCGGCTTATTGTTATTACTAATTATAGTATCACTGTTATCTGAAAGCTGGCTAGACTCTAAGAGTATGTCCTGGATAGAGCCTGACGGACCGTGCAGAACTGGTTCCCGTCCACAAACACATTACCGCTCGCATCCAGATGAAGTAAGGACATTATTGTTGAAAGGATACTGTGAAGTACCCAGTCCAAGTTAGGTGCTCAGAAAGAGTGCCTGTGTGATTGTTTTCTGTGAAAGTTTGGGGATGGTCACTTTATCCACCACCCGTACCCAGCGCTTAGACCCTCTTACATTGTTCCCCTACAGCATCCTCCATGGGAGAATAAACTCCTCTTATTTTCTTAAAGTTTATTTATTTATTTCTGTGTGTGTGTGTGTGTGTGTGTGTGTGTGAGAGAGAGAGAGAGAGAGAGAGAGAGAGAGAGAAACAGAGAGACACAGAGAATCAGAGCAGGTGAAGGGCAGACAAAAAGGGAGAGAGAAAATCCCAAGCAAGCTCTGCACCGTCAACTCAGAGCCCAATTCGAGGCTCGAACTTATGAACCACAAGATTGTGACCTGAGCCAAAATCAGGAGTCAGACAATTAACCAACTGAGCCACCCAGGCACCCCTGTAAACTGCTTTTAAAGTCAGAGATATTCTCTATGACAAATTTACTCACCATCCTGCAGGGCCTAAAAATGTGCATTATACCAGCATTCATTTAAAAAAATATCAAATAGGGGCGCCTGGGTGGCCCAGCCAGTTAAGCATCCGGCTTCAGCTCGGGTCACTATCTCACGGTTTTTGAGTTCGAGCCCTGTATCAGTTTCTGTGCTGACAGCTCAGAGCCTGGAGCCTGCTTCGGATTCTGTGTCTCCCTCTCTCTCTCTCTTCTCCTCCCCTGCTTGCTTGCTCTCTCTTTCTCTCAAAATAAATAACCATTAAAAAATATTTTAAAAAATATCAACTAGATGATTGGTAGATAGACAGACACACAGATACAGATGCCGATCATGTTTTTTAGAGGGCATTAAGTCAGAGGCACCAGGGGCACTACAAGGTTCTTCTGCTCCAAGTTTCCAGGTTGACATTCTTACCTCTTTCACGACTTCGTGTCCGGGAGCACCTCTCTCCTTCGTCCTCTCAGTGTACAGGACATCAACCCTGGTCTGTGTCACTCTCTGGGCCATGCTGTGTCCTCTTATCCACGAGGCCCCTCCTCACTGCATGGGGTGCGGCCCGAGTGGGCATACAAGTGAACGGCTTCTGGAATCCTCTTATCTCAATTAAACATCTGCATTTAGGTACCCCCCCCCCAGCCTGCTGAACTCCCTCCCAGTAGACAGAGGGAGCGCCCTCATGACATATGATGCTATGAGAGGTCACGTCCCTGCACCAGCTAAGCCGATCAACATGTTGTGAAGAGGACAGTACCATCTCACACCGAGTGCCTTCAGACTCTCCTCCGGCCCGCTCTCCAGTGTAAACAGTTCCCACTAAGATTTGGAGGTCCACTGTCCTTCCTCTTCTCTAATAGCCATCAACCAAATAATCATGGTGTCCCTTCCTCCAGTGACTCTTTCCACTGGTTCACAAACACGGCCACAGACCGTGGTGCCTGTCTGCTCTCACTCAGACCTGTGTGCTCGCCCTTCACTGCTCACTCACTAGTAAAGCAGTGATCACAAAATCTCTGTCCAGCCACCCATCAAGGGGACCGATCCCTGCGGAGACCAGCAATGGCCTCCCAACTTCTATTCCCAGTGAAATACTTGATTACACGGTGACTGATACACACAGGATTTCCATTTCACACATATAAATTAGAAATAAAACTAAAATGAAAACTTGTGAACCCACGACCCATCTAAGAACAAAAGTAATTAGAAATGTTTTCACCGTAACTCCTACAACTATGTATCTCCAGCCCTACCACATTATCTTCCTTTTCCGATATATAGTTTTATGACATACACATGTGTCTCTAGAGAACGTATGGGTGGGGAGCCTGGGTGGCTCAGTTGGTTAAGCGTCCCACTTCGGCTCAGGTCATGATCTCATGGTTTGTGAGTTCGAGCCCCACGTTGGACTCTGTGCTGACAGCTTAGAGCTTGGAGCCTGCTTCTGATTCTGTGTCTCCCTCTCTCTCTGCCCCTCCCCCACTTGTGCTTGGTCTCTCTCTCTCTCTCTCTCTCTCAACAATAAATAAAAATGTTAAAAAAAAAAAGAATATATGGGTCCATTTTACTTAATTGGAGCTTTACAAAAATTATTTCCTTCTGTAGAACTGCACACACACATACCCACAGGAGAGCATGTGCAAATGGTAACAACTGAACGGAGTCCGCAATCCAGCTAACATGCACCAGTGTCAGTTTCCTTGTTTGATATTAACAAGAGTGATGCGGGACTCGCATCCGCGTCTCCAGAGTCACGTTTAATCTCAATGGCTGAGTTTTCTCTAATTACGTACACAAAACTGGGACCAAAAACTCGTTTACAAATTGAAGGAAACTGCCATTATTTGATTGAAAGAAACTCAGTTGTTCAAAATAAGTTTTAAAATGTACTGGATAACTTTTCTCTGTAGAGTTGTGTTTCTTTTTGCTCCCAATATTGTATATCTGTGATTTATTTTCTTGTGGTTTATTAATCCTCCTGGATATTTATCTAGTCCATTAGTTTTATTTCTTTCCTAACAACAAACATTTAGCAATATTGGCCTTTCTAGAATGTTTTCTGTTTCATAACTTTCCACTATTGCCTTGATGATTATTTCCCTCCCTCTATTTTCTTTGGGGTTATGTTGCCGGACTATAGTTACTTAGCTGCTTAGTTTTCAGCCTCTTGTTTTGCTAAACGTTCCTCTAAATCTTTCTTTAAATCTTCCCTTCACCGCATCTCCTAAATTTCTATACATAATATTTTCATTATCTCTTACCTCTGAGTATTTCTTTAAATCTTTATGTGGTTTCATCTTTGATGCATAGTTATTTAAACTATATATATATATTTAAATTTCTATTTTATGTGGATTTTAGCCACTATCTTTGTTATTATAATTTAACTGCGCTGCATCTGAGATTATAAATGGCATGGAGCAGCTTCCTTAAATGTGCTGGAGTTTACTTTATTGGTTAGAATGTAGTTGTGGCAAATGTTACCGCTGGCCCAGCCTTACGCACTCCTCCTTACAGCTTCAGGGATGGTGCCCTCTTCCCAGGTGCTAACACCTGGATTTCTTCATCCATAGGCTTGCTTCCTTGCTCCTGTGGTCATGGCCCGGGCTATCACCTACCTGTGCTGCGACCCACTGGGGCAATAGATGTGCCAGAATGAAACAGGGCAGCCCTAAACCACTGTCGATGGTCTACGACACCCTGGCTCCCTTGTCCCGATGGGAGAACTCGCGTGTACCTTTTCAGTACTGGTTCCAACGCTTTCTCAGCAGGACTAGCTCCATTTGCCCACACTGACAACAACCTCAAACCACGCCCTTGGCTTTTCCCCGTCTCGCTTTGCATTTCTCTGTTAGGGTTTCCTGCCCTTATGAGTAAGCGCCTCACACGCAAACGTTTGTCTCAAGTTCTGCTTCTGAAGAAATGCAAGATAAAGGCAATGATGAGCTGGAGGTTGCATGCACTCTTTGAGAAGAGCCCAAGTTCTCTGTGTGTCTGGTGGGAAAAGAGGTCTGAGTGATTTATGTTGTATAAATTGTGTATTTAAATGTTATGCTATTTAGGGGCGCCTGAGCGGTTCAATCAGTTAGGCATCCAACTTCAGCTCAGGTCATGATCTCACGGTTCGGGGGTTCAAGCCCCACGTCGGGCTGTGAGCTGTCAGCACAGCTGACCTGCTTCCGATTCTGTGTCTCCTTCTCTCTCTGCCCATCTCCCAGTCTGGCTTTCTCAAAAATAAAAACATTAAAAAAAATAATGCTTATCTTCAAAAATGTTATGCTATTTAAATGCATGCTGAAATTCAAGGGAATTGTGTTCTAATCCCTATATTTGATAGTATGCTTTACAGTTTTCTTTGTAATTATATCATTTTTATATACATCAATAGGAGTTCATTGGATGCCTTAAAGATTACTACAGTTACGTTTCCCAGCTGCACTGAAACTTTTCTCATGTTTTATTCTTTTAATGCCTACAAAGGCTTTTATAATTAATGCCTATTTTGTCTAATAATATTATATCGTACAAGGTCCTTGGGTGAGCATTTTCCAGGTGTACCCCTTTACTTGCAAGTATCCTTGAGTTACAGGTAAGTCATTCTTATATACATTGTAAGTGGGAGTTTCTGGGGAAGCATGTGGGGAAGGATTTACTGGTTTTCTTTTAATTGGTATTTTAGGCCATTTATATTTATTGATTCGTGATGTATGTCACCTTCTCTCCACCATAATACATCCGCTTCTATTGTTCTTTTCTTTTTCTTCTCAGTCTTGCCCTATTTTGAGGGAGAGGGTTGGTTTGAATGCAAGTATTTGTTTCCACCCCTTCTCTTATATACAAAGATGTTTCTACCATTTTTTGGTAATGTGTACCTTGCACATTGATTCCATTTTGGATTACTCTTGTGCTCCCACCATGCTTACCCAAAGTCTAAAACGAACACCTGCCCCCCACCCCGAACACCAAGAGAGCCCGGCTCCTTAGTCTGCAGTACGCTGCTCATTCTCCTGTGGTTTACCCTCTTTTTTTTTTTTTGTAAGTCCTTCGGTGAAAGGTAGACTGAAAAGTGTTCATCTGAAAGGCAGTTTGGGAGGTGAACCCAATCTGGCGATAACTGTAATGAATTCAAGCTGTTTGAGTTTTTGGGGGGCGTCCAGGCAGGGCACGGACAAAATGTCACCAGGGAGATTGAAGCAAGAGGATTAACCGTGGGTGGCACAGATACACCAGTGACATCTGGAGCTGGTGACAAGAGAGACAAGGAAAGTGATACAAAGACAGAACTTGGAAAGCTCTAACCTTCATCTGAGTCATGCATGGTGTCATGTGCTGAGGAAGAATCCAGATTTCGAGCTGGGTGTTCCCACCCCCAGCTTTAACTTTTAACCTGCCCTCATCCATCTTTTATTTCCGATGTAAAACAAAATGTGTTGCCAGAACCTTCCATCTCTCCCTCCCTACTTGTTTTAGAGCCACCTCTCTGAGAACTGTGTGAACAGGCTTATAAAGCCCGAATCTGCACTGCACCAACAGACAAACCTTCCGAAGGCAACAACAGGGATGGGGAATTGGTGAGACACAGAAGTGATGGAACGTGGCCCCCAGGTGGAGGGTGCTGGGTGCCAGAGAAAGACATGCTGGACAGTAAATGGCAGAACTGATTCACCAGGAAGGTGACTGCGCTCCAAAATCATTTAGATAGACTCCAATTGACACGAAGAAAAGAATGGCTGGAGACTGGCCTGGTATATGGTGGCCAGTACAGTAACACTACAGATGAAAATTATGCAACACGGAATTGAGTCTAGAGAGATTTGCTGCAAAATACATCGCTCGAGAAGAAGCCAGAGGCTTTGAAGGCTTTTCTTTTCCCAAATGAAATAGGGAGTCAGTAAAATGAAAATAAAGGATACCTAGTCCGAGATAGACCAGTGTTAGAAGGACAACATCAATACAAGATGCAGAGCTGGTGTGGAGGGGGTGACCACACACTTTTTTATTCACCCCCCCCCCTTTTTTTGAGATTTCGCTCTGTGAGGCCTGGGAAAGCACAGACGGATAGAACAGAACTCCCACCCTCAGAGACAGGGACATTGGAGCGCCAAGAAGAATGCCACCAAACTGCGGCCCAGCTGAGAGGAAAAGCAGAGCTGTGTACAACCAGGGCTCAGCACGTCTTGAGGGCGACCGTCCAGCACAGACCATCTTGGCCTCGTCTGAGACGGGTCTCAGCCTCACAGAGCCTCACCAATGACAAAACACAAGTTCAAATCAAGAATTCTCAGGCAAATATTTACAAAAGCCCTATCTGGCTGTTTATAGGAGAAAAAAACAAAACAAAAAAAAAAACCTAGTTGTTTGCCCGAAACCAAATATTTTCCGAACTCAACCTCTCTTATTTATGCATGAACACAACAAACGGATTACCAAATAAAAATACATGTTAAATGGAAACAAAAACCTATATTCTTGATACCTTATCCTTGCAAATAAACAGAGCTGAAGGTAACACTACTTTGATGATAGGGTTCATGGTCTTGTTTGTTCTCCCAGCCTGCTATTTGCATTGAAATATAATCAACAGATTCATTTACATCCTGCACAAATCCATGAAGAATTGTAGACAAGTGCCTACACCACCAGTAAATGAGTAAGTTAATTAATTAATTTTTGAAAGATGAGGGAACAAATGTAAGAAATT
Organism: Neofelis nebulosa; assembly: GCF_028018385.1. NCBI lineage: Eukaryota > Metazoa > Chordata > Mammalia > Carnivora > Felidae > Neofelis > Neofelis nebulosa. Next base: position 106,107,867 of record NC_080785.1, read on the forward strand.
AAGTTTCCTTCAAGGGAAAGATCCGTGGCAAAATATATCCCATGAGATCTCCTGCCTTGTGCTACGTCTGGAGGATGGACACGGGTGGGGGCTTCTGGGCAGCCAGAAACAAGAGAGGAGTCTCCTCAATGAAACACCCAGTCTCACTGCCCAGATAAAGCAGGTGCACGGGTTTTGCTGTTACCAAAGACCAACTCGACTTCCTCAACAAATCGAGCCCCAGTGCCTTCATTTTGAGGCACTCAGTCCTGCCCCTGCGGCATCCGGGGCTGTGAGCCCAGTCTGCAAGAGAGACGGCTCTCTTCCCACCACAAAATAACAGGATCCACTGGCTTCTCAAGCTGTGGTCAGGCGGGGGCCATTAGCATCTGGGCTCAGAACTTCCTTCCTCACATTCCTACCCTCGGGCACCAACTCCTAGCTCAGCATCTCAATTACCAGAGATTCCAATTACAAGAAAAAAAAAAAAGTCCTGGTGGGAAGAGCTGTTACCCCTCTAAGGTGTGTTTTTATGACAACCGCCAGAAGGCAAAGTGGCCATTGACCATGGTAGAGCCTTCTCATCCATGCCCGCATGACAGGTTCTCTGGGCATCTGTATGGCTCAGTAGCTACGCCTGGACCACTGCTAACATCTCCGTGTGGACTTTACAGGCAGTGCAATAACGTAATGAGGAAAAAGTAAATCGTTTAAGGAAAGCAGCTTTGGGGATGGATTACCATAGCGACTGGAAGATGTAGTGGATTCACAAGGAAAGGAAAGTTCCCTCTACTGCTACTGTTGAATTTCAAATGATTTCATGGAAGGAATCATAGAGCATGCCTATTTTTTTTTTCAGAGAGAAAGAGAGTGTGAGCAGGGGAGGAGCACAGGGAAAGAGAGAGAGAATCCCAAGCAGTCTCCACGCTCAGCGCAGAGCCTGACTTGGGGCTCGATCCCACAGACCACGAGATCACAACCTGAGCCCAACTCAAGAGTCGGACACTTAACCTACTGAGCCACCCAGGGGTCCCAATCTCTTTTAAAGAGCCCAGCATTTCTTTAAAAAAATAGCAAATAAAAATGATGAGGATGCTTTTAAACCATATGATGAATTAACACAAGCTTTTAAAAAAAAATTCTTTCTGTATAAACTCCACTTCTTCTAATTAACGTCCCCACATTTGCCTTCCTTTCAAGAGGTCTGTTAATACCTAAATCAAATCCCTCATCCTCCCAAATCTTATGCATGAAATTACTAGTAGTTGCCTTACAGAGACATCAGTCATTGGATTCAGGTGCTGTCATGGTGTCAGAATAATGGAATATCATTGTCCTTCTGTGTTTCAGGCTTTGAGTGAAGCATCTTTTTATGTGGCTGAGTTTTGATAAATGATTCTGGGGGCGTCTGGGTGGCTCAGTCGGTTGAGCATCCAACTCTTGATATTGGCTCAGGTCACCAACTTGAGGTCATGGGATCAAGCCCCACATCAGGCTCTGGACTGAGCATGGAGTCTGCTTGGGATTTTTCTCTCAGCTTCTCTCTCTGCCCCTCCCTAGCCCTCTGTGTGTGTGTGTGTGTGTGTGTGTGTCTCAAGAAGAAACATTAAAAAAAAGGATTCTGGGGCGCCTGGGTGGCGCAGTCGGTTGAGCGTCCGACTTCAGTTCAGGTCACGATCTCGCGGTCCGTGAGTTCAAGCCCCGCATCGGGCTCTGTGCTGACTGCTCAGAGCCTGGAGCCTGTTTCCGATTCTGTGTCTCCCTCTCTCTCTGACCCTCCCCCGTTCATGCTCTGTCTCTCTCTGTCTCAAAAATAAATAAACGTTAAAAAAATTAAAAAAAAAAAAAAAGGCTTCTGGAATTCCCTATGTAATCCCTGTGCAGTAGATACGGCACAAAGAAAAGGCAGAATCAGTGATTTCTTCACAGTTGGGCATGAAGCTTAGCTCTCTCCGTCACGGAATGCATGGACTGGGACAAGTCAGTGAGCCGTTCTGACTTTTCCTGTCATAATAACGGAGCAAGAAGACGTACCTTCCGAGATCATTATCAGACTGAGACGAGGCAGAGGCAGCTAATGCTGTTGGTCTTGGGCGTGTTCCTCGTGGCCCAGCAAACCCACGGGACCGAGCCACCCGCACGGTGTGTTCCACACTGGGTTCCCCTCTTGCTGGCTTCCTCCCTCCCTCCATGATGTCCTTCATTGTCTCCCACACACATCTCCGGCCACCGAAGCTACTGGCGCCCAAATACTTATCTCAGAACTGCTCATCTCGCCTCTGCTGTTGGGGGAGCACAAACCAAAACAACTGATGGAGGCCCTCGCCTGGTGGAGGTGCTCCCTGGTGCACCCCTTCACCTCCAGCGGTGTCTCCAGTCAGCATGTGGTGGAGGGGATTCCTGTGTTTCTCTAAGTAAGTTTACAGACCCAAGCTATGTAATTTTAATGACTTTTCTCCTCAGGATTTACTGAAAAGTAAGGAACCAACCCCATAACAATTTTATAAATGAGGTTCACCATGGCTACTTGTCCAAACACAAGGTCTCTGTTACCCAGACAAGTCTAAAGCAGCCCCCCAGGGGCACCTCTGTGGCTTGACCGGTTGAGCGCCTGACTCTTGATTTTGGCTCAGGTCATGATCCCAGGGTCGTGAGATTGAGCCCCGCGTCAGGCTCCGCAACGAGCATGGAGCCCGCTTGAGATTCTCTCTCTCCCTCTTCCTCTGCCCCTCCCCCACCTACTCTCTCTCTTTAAAAAAAATATAAATAAACAAAAATAAAAACAAAGCAGGCCCCACGACCGACCTCTCGAGTTTTGTTTACCTGGGGATGGAAGTTCTAATCTGTGGCACTGACAGGTGCATTGTCTTAAGCCGTAACTTCCTCTGTGTAACTGAGGAAAACACTGCTACTGAGATTAAAAATCAGTCTGGGGAAAGGAAAAGACAATTCAGACCAGAGCGCTTCTGCAGCCCGTCCCGCTAGCTCACAGGACGCTGGATATTCAAACTTGCTGCACCGCTGGCAGTTAACTTCCGTTCAGGAAAATATACTGAGCATCCACCACGCGTCGGACAGTCTGTTACAAACAAGAGGAAGGAAACACTACCGTCTCGTCACTCACAGCAAAGTGCTAAGCAGGCCGTTCAAATGCAAGGTGTTTGTGCTGTGGCCAGGTGGACACAGAGCCGTGGCCGTGATCTGTGCCTTCACGCAGTCTCCATGCAGGCTCCCCGCTGCCCGAGTCACTGCTCTGGCCAGGACCGAGGAGAGATGCAGGGTATCAGCTGTTGGGTGAACGGATACCATTTTTGCGTAAACACCTTAAACCTAGGACGCGTTTTGAGTCGAACTAAAGACAGATCCTTATTGGATCACAACTGATCCAAACTGGTTCAAAAACAGACCAGAAATGTTAAATGCAGCCATGTTTACCGCACCATCCATGAGTATAAGTTTTACTTAAAAAGCTCAAAGTTAAGTGCTTTGTAGAGCTTTTTGCTCTTGTACAATTTATAGAGATGCCTTACGGATCCATATTCTTTTGTGTGTGTTTATTTATTTTTGAGAGACAGAGAGTGAGTGGGGCAGAGGCAGAGAGAGAGAGGGAGACAGAGAATCTGAAGCAGGCTCCAGGCTCTGAGCTGTCGGCACAGAGCCTGACACGGGAGTCGAACCCACGAACCGTGAGATCATGACCTGAGCTGAAGTCAGACACTTAACCGACTGTGCTTCCCAGGCACTCCAGATACATTCTTTTTTTATGCGCTGAATATATTCAGGGTAGCATCTGAGCAACTGATTAAAACGCCCTTGTTATAACATGTGTGGAGGGATGTGTTGTGGACCACAGCACAATATGCTCCTGGTACAACACTTTCTTATTAAATGTAATCGGGAACCTTTTGCAATTCGAAGTCAGGCGAGTATCTTTGTGGGGCTGTGTGACAGCTCAAAAGCACGAGGACACAGAGAGAGTAACTGATGGTGATGTTTGCTTCCACAAGTGTACCTGCTCTTGTGATTTCCAAGACAGCAGGAGGAACAAAGGAGTCAGTTCACAGCACCGGCATCGGAGACAATGGTCTCTGGTGGCACATGCTGACATTCATCAAATGTTATTGTATTTCTAGAATATGAAATAATGCATGACGCTTTTCTCAGTGAAATGTCGGAATCTGTTCTTTTTAATGTTTTCATGGCCGTTCCAGATTCCACCCCCTGATCTACAAGTGTATGAATATGTTACTTGACGTTCTTTTTGTAAATTAGCAGAAAAGAAATATAAACAAGCAACAAGCAAAACAACCCATTGGTTATGGAACCAACGGATCCATAACTCTACATGACATATGAATATGGTTGATTTCCTTTATCATAGAAATGTCTCTTTATCAGGGCGCCTGGGTGGCTCTGTCAGTTAAGCGTCCAACTCTTGATTTCAGCTCAGGTGATGATCTCACAGTTCGTGGGTTTGAGCCCCGTGTCGGGCTCTGCGCTGAGCCAGCTTGGGATTCTCTCTCTCTCTCTCTCTCTCTCACTCTCTCAAAATAAATAAATAAATAAATAAATAAATATTTTTTAAAAAAGAAATGTCCTTTACCTAAGCATATTTGTTTTGCCATTTTCCCGTGTTATCAGATCTCAGAATGATCAACAGTAATCATTTCATTTGATTTTTGTTATCTATGAGTTCAACTTCCTCGAGCAAAACATATTATCAGGGGATGTGAGGGTTCCCTGAAAGCAGTTCCAGCAGTGGGCGTCTCCTGTGTTGTTCTTGTTCCAAATGAAGCTGGGGCAGAATGGGAGACCTGGAGATCAGAGAGCTTAATTAATTTGCTGAAGATCCCAACCGAGGGAAATTATTGTCCAAAGTGTCAACACTTCACTGCATCTGACTCCTTCTGGCCTCCCTGCCTGAAACACGCCTCCTAGCACTTCTCTTATTGAAGGATCTTAGGGGAAAACAAAGCAAAACAAAAGGAGGCACTGTTACTCAAGATCTTCACATAAGGTCTCCAATGAACCATGAACGCCATAAAGTACGGACAATATAATTTCACTCTAGACCAGGCTGCCTTGGGAACGCCGTGATACGCAGGGCAAGGTTCGTGGGTGGAGAGAACTCAGGTCACGTTCTTTTCTGGTTACGAGCATGACCCCCAGAAATTCACTAGCCTCTCTGAAGCTCACCAGTATCACTGTAGTGGTTTGTGGCTTCTGCCTATTATCACACCGAATAATTAAAGGAAAAACACACAGAATTTGAAGATAAATATTAAGCATAAAAAAGACACTAAACGTCTGCCTAAAAGTAAAGCAAAACAGCAGAGAAGTTAAGAGAATGGAATTAGGAAACCCACTGCCATGTTCACATTTACCAGGCAAGCTCCCAGCTGCATGATCCTTGAAACGTTTCCTCTCTGATCCTCAGTTGTCACATTGGTAAAATGGCTACATTCTTGTCTGTCCAGCAGGCACGTCACAACATGGAAAGAAATAATATATGGACAGCACAGCACACACCTGGCTCATAGCAAGTTTCACAGAATGATAGTAATTAGGATAAAACATTCTTTTGCAGTATTTTGTAATAAGCCTTGCTCCCAGAGAGAGGAATCTATTTCTGTTTTTTGTTTTTATCCATTTATTTTGAGAGAGAGAGAGAGAGAAAAAAAATGAGCAGGGGAGAGGCAGAGAGAGAGAGAGAGAGAGAGAGAGAGAGAGAGAGGAAATCCCAAGCAGGTTCTCTGCTGTCAGCACAGAGCCCAACTCAGGGCTCGAACTCACCAACCATGAGGTCATGACCTGAGCCAAAACCAAGAGTCAGACGCTTGACCAACTGAGCCAGCCGGGTGCCCCAGGAATCTCTTTCTAATGCAGACTCCACATCTCACCTTCTCCACCCTAAGTTTTATATATGTATCTATTTTATGTCATACACTAGAGACAGGAGCCACATCCCTCTGAAGTTTAGGGCGCTCCGTCCGCCTTCCATACCACACTCAGGAATGCCTACGCTCCTGTTACTGGTTGCAACAGGTCAGACCGTCCAATGCCCACCGCAGGGTCCCCCACCTCATCACACAGCCGAGTCCAGCCTGCCTCTGGACCGCTCGGGCCTGGGTGCAGAAAGGTGTGCAGAGGCCCCCACACCAGTGAGCATTAGTTTAGAATTCACAAAGAGGGTACAATGTCAGCATTTTCTGAGGTTTGGCCTCAACCCCCTCCCCGGCCAAATGGCAAGAAAAAAAAACCAAAACGGCTCGTCTTTACCAACAGGTAAGATGCTTTAAATCGGAAAGTGCGGCATCCCAGCCTGACAACCGTGCCTGACAGAGGCGTCACAAACCCAACATCAAACATCCAGGCAGAAAAAAGTCGCTCAAAACACAGCACACGCCAACAAAACCCACAATGTTCTTTCCTGCTGCCTTCGTAGTAAAGGGTGACAAGACAGAGAAATGAATTTCGGTGATCTTACTACGCAGGCATCGTAACTTTTCTGGTGAAACTATGCAAAAAAAAAAAAAAACCCACACCTTTTTTGGACAAACTCCTACATGTGTGCACATTGACAACCTGTTAGTTGCAATAGAGGTAAATGTAGTAAATGTGTGCTCCAAGCACTTATTCATTAAAAGCTGACCTTCAAGCCACTGTATTCCAAAGACCCGGGTAAGCTGACCTTTTGGTGGTGATCTTGCCAGGCTCAGACCCCTCCAGGAGCAGCGTGCCCTCAGCAGGGCTGTCCCCAGGGTGGGCACGGGACTGCGTGAATCCCGAGCTCTTCAGGAAGTCTGGCCTCCTCTCTTGAATCCATAAGGCAACTTCTCTCCCTGAGAAAAATCGCATGAGGATGAATGTGTATCTTCTCGGACAGTTTTCATTCCAGCAAGTGGATCAAGCTGCTTTATGGTCACCGCACGGTTACCGATCAGCAACTGAGCGGTATTCAAGTTTCAGCGAGGCGTTTTGGCTTTTGTCTCTCAAACAAAATCCCAGGAAAAGATGAAGCCTCTGAAAATTCATTTCACCGAAAATGGCAGCACCTCGTCACTTTCGTGCATTTTTCTAACACTATTGATTATATTAGACTTTTGGCAGACACACTTTTCATCCGCGAGGACGTTTTCCTACCTAAAAACAATGCTGAAAGTTCTATCTGATGAAATTTTAATTAGCTCTTGCAATTTTTATAGAAGGTAATTATCCCTGAAATTATTGCAAGAGCTATCACAGGACCCTCCCTCCCAGAACTGAATGAATGCACGTATACACAGAACTACCGGCCATCTGATGACAGCAATGTAAATTTCCTCCTTTGTGTATGACAATCCCCTTGGCAAAAAAAAGTGAATCTGTTTCAAAATTACTCAAAGGAATCTCAAAATGGTAATTCTATTAAAATTTTCAATCTTAGAAATTATGTGCAGTGCATGTAATAATCAGGATAATTAAGCCTTAGATGGGTCCTATACCTTAAATTAGATGTCTCTACTTGGTAGACTTTAGTAAAATTAAAAGAAGGTTAATTACTGAATCAGTAGGATGGAGATATAGATAGAGCTGTATATAGAGACATGGACATATATTCTTAATAAAGTAGGATAACCTGAGGAGCCTGGGTGGCTCAGTCAGTTAAGCATCCAACTCTCGATCTCAGCTCAGGTCATGATCTCATGGTCATGAGATCGAGGCCCACATTGGGCTCTGTGCTGAGAGCATGCAGCCTGCTTCTGATTCTCTCTCTCCTTTCCTGCCCCTTCCCTGCTCTCTCTCTCTCTTTCTCTCTCTCCCTCAAAATAAATAATAAAATAATCTTTAAAAAATAAAAAAAATAAATAAAGTACAATAATCCTTCGACGTTCACAGGGATGCGCATCCTCCAGAAAGACATTCAGATGGCGGGCTCACGCAAGGACCACACACAAGCCTTAAAACACAAACACGTGCCAGTTTGCACCCCATTTGCAAATGTGTCTTTGGCTGAAACGAGCTACATAGCCAAGCCCAGAATTAAAGGCATGGACACAGTAAGGTTGGAACCAGTTGGACTCGTTTCTTCAATCAAGGGGCCATGGTCAGAGCTTCATGGCCCATGATACCCTTGAAGGAAGAGCCCAAGATACACATCGCAGGGGCACCTGGGTGGTTCAGTCAGTTAAGCGTCCGACTTCAGCTCAGGTCATGATCTCAAGGTTCATGAGTTCGAGCTCTGCGTCGGGCTCTGTGCTGACAGCCCAGGGCCTAGATTCTGCTTCCAATTCTGTGTCTCCCCTTCTCTGTCCCTCTCCCCCTCACGGTCTGTCTCTTTCTCTCAAAAAAATAAAATAAAATAAACATTTTTTAAAAAGATACATATCACAGAGCATTCACTCAGTCTTTCAGTCAACATGTGATTGGTACATGTCTGTTACACTGCGGTGGTTTGAATCAATGTCACTCACCAAATTTATGTCCCCCTGGGACCTCAAATGCACTTATTTGGGAATAGGGTCAGCACACTTAATAGATGTAACTAGGTTAAGATAAGGTTATATTGGATGAATGTGGGCTCTAAATCCAATGACTAATGTCATTATAGGAATGGGAGAGGACGCAAAGGCACAGACACACAGGGGGAGATGCCATACAATCATAAAGGCAGAGGTTGGACTGATGTAGCTACAAGCCAAGGAACAGTGAAGATTTCTGGGGCCCCCAGAAGCTAGGAAGAGACAGGAAGAACCCTAGACCCTTCAGAGAGAGCATGGTGTTGCCTCAAACTTCACTTTGGACTCCAGTAAGAGACTAAATGTCTGTTGTTTTAAGCCATCCTGTCCGTGATGACTTTTTACGGCAACTCTGGGAAGCCAATGCTCACACAACACATGTAATTCTGAAGTGTGGTCATGGGGGAGTTTAGCAAGGTGGTGTTTAAACAATGACTTGTGGCGAGTAAGTATGGTGGTCTTGCGGGTGTCTGAGAAAAGAACTTCCCAGGAAGACAAGGCAGTGAATCAAAGGGCCTAAGGTAAGAATGTGCCTGGAGGAGTGAAGGAAGCCTGTGTGGCCAGGTGGGCAGGTGGGCAGGTGGGCAGGTGGGCAGGTGGGCAGGTGGACACGGTACGCCCTACGAAAAGAGAGGCCAAGGACAGCAGATATGGCCCATTTTATCCCTATTCATTTTTGCACTTTGCTTTCTTCTTCAGGCAGTTTGAAGGCACTAATTTGGGACAGAAATCTTGAGAAAGGGCGAAAAAATGTCACCGTGGTAGAGTCAAATCGCTTTTGGTTTGAGCTGCGGCCCCGCTATTTCCTCAGTAATTTTCCGAGCGTCATTTTCTTTCCCATCACGTCCTCGGTGAAATGGACATATTGACACCTCCCGGACAGCATTGTGGGGGAGACCGGACCAGGGAAGGCACATAAAAGGGCCGGCCATAGAGCCAGCGTGTAACAAAAGAGAACTTGCATTGCAATCATTACGATCAGTCGCGGTTCCCTAGGTAGACTTCCAGCAGGTGGGAGTCACGACTGATTCACCTTCATGCTCCCATCCCTTCAGTCCTCAGCTCTTCGCCCGGCACATGCCAGCACGGTACAAATGTTTGTGGATTATAAGGAAGGCGTGAGTGAGTGAACGAACAAGTCCGTGGATGTGTCTCCTGGTCTCCAGTCTAAATAGGATGACCCGCCTCTGCGCTCTCCTAGGAACCTCCGTTCACCTTTCCTACTAGTTGTCTGTCTTATTCACCAGACTGTGAACCCCTTAAGATGTTTTTTATACTCCCTTGTTAATAGTGCCACTAATTAAATTGAATCCAATAGGCAAAACAGGGAGTCCAAACGACAGTGCATGAGCACTGCTAGAGTTATCTCAAACCCTCACAAACTCTCCCTTCCTCAGTTCAGGAGATGCTGGAATATTGCCAGACAATCTTTTAAAACTGGTTAAGGTTTAAAAAGAAACGGAAGGAGTTGGTGGTAGCACGGTACAAATTGGGAGTTTCTTAAAAGCAGTCAGGTACATAATTGAAAACTAATTGAATGTTCTCATCCATATGCATGAAAAACAATTTGCATGGCTTCATCATTTAAAAGTAGGGTAAAGATGTGGCGGTGGAAGGAATCTACCTGAGGAAGGTTCTTCTGAGAACCTTCCCGCAAAATGAAGCTTAACTCTTCAGATCTTGGAAATGTGTTTTGGAAATACCTACACACGGCAAATAACCTGTATTTTGATATTGATTTCCGATTCATAAAAATTGTATTGGAGCTAGTTATATCCACATTCTGCTTCGTAACAGAATTGCATTCTTAAGACTGTTTCCCTCAGACAAAGAAAGGAAAAGACAACTCAGTACTCCAACTAGGTCGCGTTGAAACCTCTGTGACTGTATGCTTAGCAACTGAAGAACAATTGTGGGTTCATAAAGATACGTGGACTTCAATGAAGGAAACGCACAGAATTGTAGAACATCACCACGGCTCACTACCACAATACCGTTCATCTGGGGCAAACCCTGGCCTGGACGCTTTGACATTAAGTGTTGCTACTTAATTTAGATGCAGTTCAAATATTGGTACTTTCCCCAGATAGTCTGGTTTACACTAAAACGTCCCATCGGAGGGACACCTTGGTCTTGGCTCAGGTCATGATCTCATGGTTCTTGGGTTCGAGACTCGCATCCAGCTCAGTGGTAAGAATGCAGAGCCTGCTTGGGATTCTCTCTCCCCCTCTCTCTGCCCCTCCCCTACTCATGCCCTCTTGCTTGCTTTCTCTCTCTCTCTCTCTCTCTCTCTCTCTCTCTCCTTCTCTCTCAAAATAAATAAATACACTTAAAAAAACTAAAACATCCCATTGGAACTACAAAGTGGGATTTTCTACACTGTTTTGTTTGGAAAGCCCTTGTATTCTTACTATCTGGTTTTCGTTGTCCTCAATCAGCATGATATTTACTGAAAGACTTATGTTTCTGATAAGGTGGAGTGACCAGGAAGCACATTTGCCCTCACTTTAAACAAACTAAAGAAAATGAAGGGGAAATACATGAAACAATGGTTTCCAGACCTTAGGGCTCCATGAGAGAGGGAAAGTATGTGGTTAGAGCACCTGCATCCTGCCTGTAAGGGGATCCCGGGTCATGGCAACTGGAGGATGGATGCAGGTGGAGTCTGATGACTGCCCTGTCATCAGGACAGGGAGTGGGGGCTTGGCGAGAACAAGAATGACAGAGTCCATCTCCATGGACACGAGAGCAGCCTGGCACATGATCCCCATAGTCCACGGGGAAACCCAGGAGCAGAATAGCTGGCTAGTGCACACATGTAAGGAAAATACCTAGAGCTTGGGAGAGAACCACCCAGAAAGAGCGGGTGGAACCATCAATCATCAGAGCTCACACAAGGCTGGGATGGTTTCTGTTTCTGCCAAACAAAATGGAAAATTATCATACTACAGAGAGGATTGGGAAGGGTAAACCCACGGGAGGCTTTTGCTTCAATGGTGGGGAAAATACGTCCCACACTAAATGCTGATCTGGTTCAGTTTAACAAAGCTTAACAGCAAGTCTAAAAATATTACTGCACTGTTTCCAAGTAACTTAATTGAATGAAAATAAAGACCTGTCCACAGTAAAAGGAGATACAGAACCCAAAAAGGTAAAACCACAGTGTCCTCGGGGATCTTGTTAAAAATCTCCAGACAGGAAAAGTAGCACAAAGAGGAAAATCAATCAGAAAATGGTCCTGACAACAGAATAATAGTGTAAAAGGCATTCATATGCTTATGACAACTTTATCTGATAAATTCAAGGAAATAGATCACAGCCTAAGTACAAGAGACAGAAGATATAAAAAAAAAAAAAAACCCTAAACTGAATTGCTAGAAATGAAAACTACCACGTCTGAGTAGAAAAATAACTGGAGGGCAGTGACAGCAGATATGACACAGAAAGGAATAAATCAGTAAACGTGAAGACGTGGCAACACAAATATCCAAAGCCAACCACGCAAAAATTGAAAGCATCAGAGAGTCAACGAGCAGACACGGGCTCTCTGCAGAGTTGGGGTATTTCCGATAGCATGACTGATATTGGGGGTAACAAGATGCAAATAACTTAAATCTCTCTAGTGGGAAATACATGCATAATGAACATAATGCTCAGCAAATACAGAGGGAAAAGCATTTCCGGGAAGAGAGGAAAGGCTGACAAATTAGACTGATATCCATGTAGGACATAATAACGAAGCAATGATCCTAGGGCTTTGGACTGAACGCTTGTCTCAAAGTGAGGTACTCTAAAAGTAAATTAAACGTGCGGGTCAAAATTCCTGTGTCGAAGCCCTAACCCTCAGTGTGGACTGTATTTGGAGACAGGGCCATTACAGAAGGAATTAAGGTTCCCTGAGGCCACAGGGTAGGGCCCCGATCTGAAGGGACTTTGTGCCTTCATCAGAAGAGACACTAGCGAGCTCATTCTCTCCCTGTCTCGGAGAAGGAAAGGCCGTGTGACCCCACAGCAAGATGACAGCCCCTGCAAGAATCACCAGCAGCTGGATGGCAGACTTTCTACGTCCAGAACCGGGAGGCATAGTTGTCTGTTGCTTAAGCTTCGCAGGCGGTGAGATGTTGTTATGGCCACCCAACTTGACTAATACAAGTAATAATAATGATGACACTTCATATCTATTAAGTGTTCTCCACATGGCACTTTTTCAAAAAAAATCTTTTAATGTTTATTTTATTTTTGAGAGACAGAGCACGAGTGAGGGAGGGGCAGAGAGAGAGGGAGACACAGAATCCGAAGCAGGCTCCGGGCTCCGAGCCGTCAGCACAGAGCCCAACACGGGGCTCGAACTCACGGACCGCGAGATCATGACCTGAGCCGAAGTCGGACGCTTAACCGACTGAGCCAAAGAATTGGCAACCCCCCACATGCCAATCTTTTACGCCTTGTCTCATCTGATTCCCATAAAAACCCTTACCATCCTGACATTCTAGGTAAACACTGAATCACAGTTTCAGTCGTCTTTGAGGTCAGACCGCTCGTATGTACAGCAAAGCCCAGATTATGAGCACAATCCAAGTCCAGAGAACAGCCGTGACGATACAGCAGCTCATATTCACTAACCATCAACTCCCTGCTGGATATTAGTGATAAGAGCTTTGCCTTAATTGTCTAATTGATCCTCAGGACAAACCTCCGAGCTGGAGACGCTGCCCATTTGCATCAAGAAGATGAGCAACCCTGGCGAAGAGAGATGAAGAGCTTTTCAAATGGAAGAACCACCGAGAAAATACTCAGATGTGTGAAAGGTCACAGCCCATCATAGGCATGATCACCCAGGCAAGTTCGGTGAGTGTGGGAAAAGGCATCTTTGAGGGTGGGCAGGCCCCAAACCATGGGTGGCCTTGAATGCCGAGCCCAGTCACCTGCACAAGTTCTGTGAACACCATGAGGTCTTGCGTGCAATACAGAGTATGTTTAGACATTTTGAAAGCATCTTGAATAGAATCAGGCCAAGTACAAAGCCCCACTCCTCCCCATTCCCTTTCTAGAATCACCTAGATGCAATAAAGTATAGTCAGTAATTCAGGGCATCATCATTTTTGTTTTAAATCATAAGTCTGCATAAGCCTGGGTGGCTCAGTCGGTCGGGCGTCCGACTTCGGCTCAGGTCACGATCTCGCGGTCCGTGAGTTCGAGCCCCGCGTCAGGCTCTGTGCTGATGGCTCGGAGCCTGGAGCCTGCTTCAGATTCTATGTCTCCCTTTCTCTCTGCCCCTCCCCTGCTCGTGCTCTGTCTCTCTCTCTGTCAAAAATAAACATTAAAAAAAATTAATAAATTATAAATCTGCAAATTTTTAGTGTCAAGATGCTCACATCTGTATTTCTCCTGCTCATCCGCAAACCCATGGCAGGGCTCATCCATAATACCGCGTGGTAGGTGTTCTTGAATCCGGGAACTTATAGAATGAAGCACAACCCGTGGTCCACCTTGCGTGTATCATGAAGGGAAAGGACCTGTTTGTTGTGTCCAGTCCTCTGTCTCATACCATCCTGTTCCTCCTGGCTTGTTGCTCTAGATCCTGACAAACCACCTCACTTCTTCAGGGATCCAATGCAGAATTTCCCAGCACCCTCCAGTCTGGAAATCCAAACTATCCACCTGCACCATTTCCTTAGCCCTCCCAGTGAGATGAGTCCTACCCGCACCAGGTTCTCAGGACCCGGTTCATGGGGAACAACCCACTCAGGCCAGTTCTTAGAGCCCAAGTTCACGTCTTGCTTTTCTACACATACTCGTGTGTCTCACATAACTCGCCTACCCCTTCCCGCTCCTGTCTCAGTTTTCTCTTCCAGTCTAAAGATGGTTTGTCCTTTCACCCTCCCCAAGGTTAAAACACGTGCACCTTCCAGGCAGCCTGTCTGTCCTTCAGTTCACACCCTGGTCGCTCACCCTGAAGAGAGTGCTGAGGACACTTGGACCCTCATGTCCACCCATACACATGCGGCCCACCTTCCCAGCTCAGACACACAACACCCACCTTTCCTCTGAACTTTGGGAAGCCAAAAATCTATAAAATTACCTTTGTCTCCTGGTGCCTCCATCGTATTGATTTTATTCTCCAATGTGACCATTGCATGTCCAATCTTTTGAGTTCCAGAAAGTTCAGTGATGGTTATCTCCTTCTCTTTGAACATATGGAAATTTGAGACTCCTCAGGAATCTATACAGAGGTCTGCACTGGTTTAATTTTTAAATTTTTTTGTCTTGAGGTCATTGCAGAACGCCATAAAAATTTCAAGAATGGTACAAATAGCATTTTCCTGAACCGCTTCGGAATCACCTACACAACCACAGGACAAGCCAGGACAATCAGGGACTTACACTAACCCGTCAATACTGCCTGAACTCCAGAGCCCCTTCACATTCTACCGATTGTCCCCAAATATGGTGGGGGAAGAATCCAGAGCAGAGTCACACATGACATGTCTACAGTCAGCTTCAGTAGCCACTGTTCCTCAGACTTTCCTGGTCTCCTGTACTGTCAACTCTTTGGAAAGATAAAGGAAAGATAAAGATTTTGTAGAAAGTCCTTCAATTTGTGTTCTCCTGACATTTCCTAAGGATTAGATTCAGGCTCTGCGTCTTTGGCAAGGATATCACAGAAGGAATGCGGTGTTCTCCTCATTGCATTTTATCAGGTAACATACGGCGTCAATTTGTCCCTTCATTGATGACAGACAGTCACTTTGATTGCTTGACCGAGGTGGGGTCAGTCAGGCCTGTCCTCTAGAAATTCACCCTTGTCCCCTTTGTAATTAATAAGTATTTTATGGGGACGTACTTTGAAACTACCTGAATATCTCCTTCCTCATTAAACTTCTAATTTATTCATTCTTTTTTCAATCTCTGTCAATATGGACTCATGGACTTTGATTGTATTCAGTGGATTTTCATCCCCTGTCATTATTAATGATGCTCAAATTTGTCTCATATTTGGCCAGAAAGAGCCCCCTGGACTGATTATCATGCTTCTTTGTGCTTTTTCTTCTTTTTGGTGAAAAAGAAAAGATTTGTCAGGCTCATCTTGTAATTTCTCTCTTCCTTCTCTGGAATCAGCTGTTTCTTCAAGGAACTCTGGTTGCTTTTAGAGATGTTAAATGCTATTTATTTATTTATTTATTTATTATTTTCAGAGAGAGAGAGCACAGGCAGAGAGAGAGGGAGAGAGAGGATCCCAAGTAGGCTCTGCTCAGTCAGTGCAGAGCCCAGAATGGGGCTCAATCTTACAAACCGTGAGATCATGACCTGAACCAAAATCAAGAGTTGGACACTTAACCAACAGAGCCACTCAGGTGTCCCATAAAGATATTTAAATACAATACCTGTGTGTCACTGATTCACGGTGGGCTTCACTAGGGCATATACATGTATTTATATACAGGCACTTAATCTATACTTATTTTATATCTAGCATAGATATTTTAAAAATTACTTTATACAGATACCTCCAATTTCAACATAATGCAATCAGGTTTATTTGAATTCTTCCCCTTTCAAAATACCCAACCCTCCTTGTCAGCAGTGAGAAGGCTGGCTGTGATTCTCACGTGATTATCTATTTGATCTGTCCCCTTATATGTGACTGACTTATCCTCACCACATACCCCTCTCCCTCCCAGATATTTTCTTGTCCTACTTGATGGTGTTGTCTTCCCTTCCCACACCTGATCCTTCTAGGTCTCTGACATCCAAGCCAGTCCTCTGCTTCCTGTCTATTACTGCACAGAATTCAACCTTGCTGAGACCCATCTGGTGACTTTAGGTCTTAATTGTTCAGGAAAAAAGGAAGAAGAAGAAGAAGAAGAAGAAGAAGAAGGGGGAGGGGGAGGGGGAGGAGGAGGAGGAGAACAAGAGGAGGAGAGGAGGAGGAGGAGGAGGGGAAGAAGAAGAAGAAGAAGAAGAAGAAGAAGAAGAAGAAGAAGAAGAAAGAAAGAAAGAAAGAAAGAAAGAAAGAAAGAAAGAAAGAAAGAAAGAAAGAAAGAAAGAAGAAAGAGGAGGAGAAGGAGAAGGAGGAGGAGATGGAAAGGAGAATGGGGAGGAGGAGGAGGAAGGGGAGGGAGGAGGGAAAAAGAAGAGGAAGAATAAGAAGGGCTCTAATGTGGTTTTAACTCTGCAGCTGCTCAATGATGTTACCACTGTGGTTATCTTGAGTACATATGGAGCTATATGCAGAGTATACACTTGCTACTACTGATTTATTTCCTCCAAAGAATCAGCCACTGAAAAGCAACAGGAAGCCAGGGCAGTATCACAGACTGGGGGAACTACCAGGTTTCCTAGTTTGCTCAAGTCAAAGTGCACTTCTGAATGGGTCTCCTATAATATCCCAGCTAGAGACGAACACCTGCTCAGAGAGCTCACCATTACTTATCACTCACACAGTGGCCCATCCATCTTGGTCTCTGCACATACAGGGATTGTTTAGGGACTGACAGTGGACACTTTGCATTATCTTTTAATGTTTTTATGATGGGGGAGTTTGCTTCTGTGCTTCTGAGCAACTATCAGAAAATCTAGAATTTGGCACCCACCTAAACCTTAATAGCACTGGTTCATGCAGCCAACAAAGGTCAGAATATCACTGGCTAAAGACTTCTCCAACTGAGTCACTGACTGACCTGGTATATCTTTCTGGGAAATATCAGAATCTACCGAACTATTAAAAAAGTGCGAAGATGGTAACAATTACTTCTGGTGCATTTAGTTTTCTCATTGATGGAGGACCTAGTGAGATTCCAGTACACAGGAAAACACTGGGTAACCCCCCTGCTTGTCTCCCTACCATGAACACAGTCAGAAATGATGAACTTGAAGTGTTTCCTCCACTATTTCTGCATCTATTCTCACTCTTCCTTCTTGAAATCTTGAAATCATTGATATATCTGTACTTCAATATTTTATATCCTACAGTAAATGTAATTTGGAAGCAAGGATTCCAGTATTTTTTATTTTAAAGAGAGAGCATGAGCATGGGAGGGGGTAGATGAAGAGGGGGGGAGGGGGGGAGAGAGAGAGAGAGAGAGAGAGAGAGAGAGAGAATCTTAAGAAGGCTCCATGCCCTGGGGCGCCTGGGTGGCGCAGTCGGTTAAGCGTCCGACTTCAGCCAGGTCACGATCTCGCGGTCCGTGAGTTTGAGCCCCGCGTCAGGCTCTGGGCTGATGGCTCGGAGCCTGGAGCCTGTTTCCGATTCTGTGTCTCCCTCTCTCTCTGCCCCTCCCCCGTTCATGCTCTGTCTCTCTCTGTCCCCAAAATAAAAATAAAAAATGTTGAAAAAAAAAATTAAAAAAAAAAAAAAAAGAAGGCTCCATGCCCAGTGCAGAGCCCAATGGGGGGCTTGATCTCATGACAGTGAGATCATGACCTGAGCTGCAATCAAGAGATGGGCACTCAATTGACTGAGCCACCCAGGCACCCTTCCAGGAAATTTTTAGAAGATATTCTATTCACATTGTTGGTGGTGGTGGTGGCAGTGACAGTGGTGGTGACAGTCATGGTGGTGATGGTGGCAGTGGTGACATAAATGTGGCCTTCGACTCTCACTTGAGTTCCAAGTTTCCAGGCAAGTTGACATTTTAGTCATTACCTTTCACTTTTATAAATCTCCTATTTATTCTTTAACACTGGCTCGGATGGGCTTTCTCAGATTCCTCAGGTGGTCTCCTCTCTCTCTGAGCACTGTACTTTCTGGGTCAGGCATCATCACGGCGTGTTATCATCCATCATCCGTACAGTCTCTGCTTCCCCAGTAGACTCAGGGCACCTTGAGACCTGTGACTTGGTCAGCCCATTTCTGAGCATGAGCCTGGCACATGACAAGCACCCAGCAAATACCTGTTAAAAATGAAAGAAGCCTAGATAAGAGCACCAGCCAGGGATGCATCAGCTGGACTTATGCCTCCTGCTCAAGCTCCACCAGCGGTTTCAGATCCAAGTGACAGTGATATTCATCAGCTTTGAATGCAGAACATTTTCATGTCAGTGGCCGGGAAAAGTATGCCAGAAATAACAGCCTCAACAAAACAACAATGTCCTCCTGCAGCTGTATGCTCCTCAAAGTGCTGTGGGTAAGAATGTGCTTCTGGACTTGTGCCAACCATGGAACCTTCCCCAGCTTCAGTTTGCTGTGGACTGCATGCATGCTGGTCCTGCACAGGGCAACCCCAGGCTTCTCTCTTGGAGGTACTGCTTGAAACATAACAACGCTATTTAAGCTTCTCACACCAGCCGCTGCTTGAAACAGTTCCCTCTCAGCTGATGCTGCTGATAAATCCTCCATGTCCAAGTCTCAGCATCCCTCCCCCCTCCAGGCGGCCTACCTCCTCACCTACTTAACCTACTTTAGCCCCGCCCCTCGTGGTACCTGCCACTTGTCTTTCAAAAGAGTCATGTGCCTACTCCTTAAATGGATACAACCCTATATGTCAATTACATCTCAATAAAACTGAAAGTAAAGGGGCGCCTGGGTGGCTCAGTCAGTTAAGCATCGATTTCAGCTCCAGTCTGATTTCACGGTTCGTGGGTTCGTGAGTTCAAGCCACATGTCACGCTTTGTGCTGTCAGCTCAGAGCTCAAATTCTGTGTCACCCTCTCTCCCTGCCCCTCCCCCACTCTCTCTCTCTCTCAAAAACAAATTAAAAAAACATTAAAAACAAAAGTAAACTGAAAGTAAAAATGGCCTATTTGTTGCTTATATCTAAGATATGTCTTTTTTTTAATGTTTTTCTTTATTTTTGAGACAGAGAGAGAGCACGAGCAGGGGAGGGGCAGAGAAAGAGGGAGACACAGAATCCAAAGCAGGCTCCAGGCTCTGAGCTGTCAGCACAGAGCCTGACACGGGGCTCGAACTCAAGAACCATGACATCATTCATGACCTGAGCTGAGATCAAGAGTCATAGACAGTTAACCGACTTAGCCACCCAGGTGGCTTTGTATCTGTGTTTTTCATCTATGTTTCTCACTATTCTGTTTCAAATCTCTAGTCCGTGTATCTATCTCATACCAGCTGTCATGAGTGAAATCAGATTTTATATCACGTGTCACATTGCCTACCGTAGAGTAGGATTCAAGAAATACCAAATTCTTCAAATGATCCCCAAAACAGGCCATCGGAGACAGTGAAATAAAAGTCACTCGTGAAGTTGCATATTCGATGTCCATTTAAATCAGAGGCTCCATTAACTTGGCTTTGATAGAGTCTTGCATCCAAATTGGGGACCCCCGCGCCCCCGAGGTGTATGCAACTGGAGATCGGTGCTGTCTGCAGGTACCATGCACACGGCTACACGGAGGTGTTTGCACATCATCAGCCAGGGGTGGGCAGTGGAAGGCCCCCTACACCATCAGAGCCATTGTAACTATGTGATTACGGCTGTAGTATACGCATCAGTTAGGATCAGCGTGAAGTGACCGCAGTGTACGATCTGGGCACTGTCTCCAAGTACATTATACTATCTAACTGCCTTGCGAAGACTCCTAGAGGACAGATCGAGAACATCTCTCCTTATTGAGGGCATGGCATTCAGAAAAAGTTAAATGCCTCACCTCGGGAGGCTCACAACGCGGGTTAATACTCGACGAATGGTCCAAGCCAAGACCCAGCTGATGCCAAAGCCCCTGTCGCTAACCTCGGCGGTCCGTGGCTTCACCTGCTCTGAGGAGACCACAGAGCATTGCCAGAGGAACGCTTCCTGAGTAATTGTAAGGACTCTCTGGCCCTTCGGCTTTTTCAACATTTTTGCTTTTGACATCGAATCTTGGAAAGAAACACAGCATGCATCAAAATGCAAACTAGAGGTGGCTAATGGCACAGCCACATAAAGCTCTTCCGGGCTCCCGTTGCTGGCGGAGGTGAACGGATCACCTGGGCCAGGTGCTTGCGTCTTCAGTCCGCCCCGCTCCTCCCCTACAGACCAGCAGTCTGGTTTACATGCTCCCCCACCCCAGCGTGCTCCTGGCACGAAGCTCACTTCCTTCTTTCCGCGCCCTCGGACACGCCTCACCTCGGATGGAACGCCTTTTTCTACCATCGCAGAATTTACCTGGGCTAACAGATTAGAGATCCCCTTCTTCAAACACGTATTGACACAATTTCTGCAAAATGAACCCCTCTCTGAATTCAGGCACTAAACGCGGATGGGGGGGTTGAGGGAGAATAGCCAAGGGAGGTCGTCCACACGTTCTCGTCGCGCTTCTGTCTGGCTTCAGACTCGTGGCCCAGAGGTAGGAAGTTCTGATCGGCCCCTCTCCCGCTGCATGGACGAATTTGGCAGTAGACCACTGCCCCCTACTGTTGTGCATGCACCTAATCCTTACTGGTTCAACCACCCTCCCCCAGCCATCTAGGCTGTTAATATTTGGTACGCCACTGTTCTGCGTTTCCTCTCCCGATCCATTCTTCGCTCTCCCCCGTCCTGGCCCTGGAGGCTGGTGCTTGCAAACTGCATCATCCAAAGGCATCTGCCAGAGGGCTTCTGGTTGGGTTCAGCTACTGGGAAACCCAACAGAGAGCAGCGGACGGGACCAGAGCAAGGTCAGGGCACCTCTTTGTGTCTGGTATAGCACCGCACCTCTGCAAGTGTCTTTGCCCCCACCCCCTCCCTGACCACCGCTCTGAAAAAACAGCTCCACTGGCCCTGTTTCTCAAGCTCTAGGGGTCCTGATGGCTTTCTGTCGCCGCTCATCTTTGAGGGTGTTTGTTTCTAACCACAGCCTCCCCCCCACCTCCAGGAAGTATTCTTCTTGAAGTCCTTCTGTTTGAATTCTATAGGATGAATTCTCTTTTCTAGAGGGAACCAGATAATACAGCCAGAAACAGAACATTCATTATTCCCATCCAATTGTACAAAGCAGAACAAAATGTTCTCTAATCCATTGTATGTTTCATGGCAAAGAGTTTCATCATCTGAACCTGCGTGATACTTTATACTTTATGTTTGGATAGACCGTTTTATTATTAAGCCACCATCAGATTAATTTAAGTAACTAAGCCCCTCTTGTTAGATACTGAGATTGTTTTGAATGTTCTGCTACGTATGTAACAAGTAGAATTGTAAATGTCTTTGCACATGCATTAACTTTCGATTAATTAACTTAATTCACTCATTGGCATCAATTGGCTGAACCAAAGGATAAGTGATATTTTTAACTCTTTAAGCCAATCCCTTTCAAGAGCTTTCAGGATTTCTTTTTTTTTTTTTTTAATTTTTTAATATTTATTTTTGAGAGAGAGAGAGAGAGCACGAGTAGAGGAAGGGCAGAGAGAGAGGGAGACACAGAATCTGAAGCAGGCTCCAGGCTCTGAGCTACGAGCACAGAGCCCAATGTGGGGCTCAAACTCACGGACCGCGAGACCATGACCTGACCTGAAGTCAGAGGCTTAACCGACTGAGCCACCCAGGCGCCTAGAGCTTTCAGGATTTCTGATTTCTCCCCAGAAACATAGAAAGGTGTAGCCTCCTGCTTTCTGAGCACAGAGATCCACTCAGAGTGTGACCTCTTTGAAAGTGGGACACAGGGGTGCCTGACTGGCTCATTAAGTTGGGCATCTGACTCTTGATTTCCGCTCGGGTCACAATCTCACGGTTTGGTGACTTCCAGCCTCACCGCGGGCTCTGCGCTGACAGTGCGGAGCCTGCTTTGGATCCTCTGTCTGCCTCTCTCTCTGTTCCTCCCGCCCTGTGCTCTCTTCTCTCTCAAAATAAATAAATAAACGTAATAAAAAAAATAGTATTAAAAAAAGTGTGACGCGAACACTGGGCGACAATGAGCTGTCACCCTACTTACTCACGACAGTTTGTGTGTTAGCTTCAGTCCTGGATTGTCCCCACTGTCGCCTGCATCTTAGAAAAACTGGCGTTGGTTACGAGGCGGGAAGGAGCCGGGCGACCACCGCGTCAGCAGCGCAGTTTCCAGGCTGCCTTGAGTTCATCTTCCCGAGGACCGCGTGGCCCCCGTTCTGTGGCTTCAAATGCTCATGGCCCCACACAAGGACGGCAACATCCGAGGAGCTACCAGGGCCCATGAGCATTTGAAGCCATCTCCCGTTTTTGAGAAGAAAACTTGCTTCACACCTCGTCTTCCATCTTCCCTGCTTGTTGATTTTCCATTTGTCTTCTGACTCAACGCGGCGGGAAGGAATTAAAGATTACTTTATGCTGTTATGTACATCTGATTAGAAACTCATTCCATTTTCTTTGATCCGTCTGGCTTTATCTGCCTGAATTAATTTGCTTTCCTGAGTCACAAGGGTTTGGGACACGGCTTTGAGAATGTACCGCTACAGGGAAAAGCACAGTGAAACGCTAACGTCCTTGCTTCCTGGCCTGAATCATCAAGGACTTCACCATCTTGAAATGCCCAGCAGGGTGGATGGAGATCACTAGGGAAGAGAAGTCTACCGTTAACCTCAGGAAACGATGCTGCAAGTTGATGCAGGCCCGCCCTTTCATCCTGGCTGGGCAGAAACGTCCTGGGTGTGGAATCATTTCAGAGCCCGAGATGCCACCAGTCCACAGAAGCTGTCACAGTGTAGCAGCAATGTGACCTGCACAGACTGGGCGCCGCGGTGGGACGGGTCACTCTGAGGAGGCACCTGCCACACCCAGCATGGCAGGAAGCCTCCTCCGTTCACCTCCGAAATGGCTCTCATCACTTCCTCCTTACTTCTGTCTCCACTGCCAGCGCTGCAGTCCCCGTCGTCGGCTTCGTGTTGCACCTGCCTGCACCTGGCCTTTATACCTAGACACGATGGCAGGCAGACCAGGGGGTCCTGGCCCAACTCCTGGGAACCTGGGAGGGTGTCACCTTACATGGCAAAAGGGGCTTACTAGATGTGACAAATTAAGGACCTTGAGATGGTGAGATAGTCCTGGCTTATCCAGCTGGACTCAATGCAATCACATGGGTGCGTATGAGGGAAAGAGGGAAGACACACCCAGAGGAGGAGCGTGGACAGCAACGGAGAGGGCATGATGGGCTTGGAAAGAGGGGGGGGGGGGAGAAGGGGCCATGAGCCAGGGGATGCTGGTCACATCCCGAAGCTGATAGGGACAGGAAACGGGCTCTCCCCTGCAGCCTCCGCAGGGAGCAGAGCCCTGCCCACATCTTGAACAAGGTTTGGCAAGAAGTATACTAATTAGGTTTTGGTTATACTGAGACTGAAGACCGTGGGGCCATTCAAAGGGGATTGCTTGCGGGTACTTGCATTGACAAATGTAGGGCTCAAAAGAAGTTTCTTCACAATGTGAGGATTTTAAAAAAAAATTTTAACGTTTATTTATTTTTGAGAGACAGAGAGAGACAGAGTACGAGTGGGGGAGGGGCAGAGAGAGAGGAAGACACAGAATCCGAAGCAGGCTCCAGGCTCTGAGCTGTCAGCCCAGAGCCTGACGCAGAGATCGATCCTGCAAACCTTGAAATGATGGCCTGAGCTGAGATGATGGCCTGACACCAAGAGTCAGATGCTCAATCAACTGAGCCACTCGGGTGCCCCAATTCACAATGGAAGTTTGAGCCGTGGATGCTTCCGCTGTGGCCTGCATCCCCATGGCAGCATGAGGAAGAGCAGGAAGGAGAGACCGAGCACTGATGTGCTCTTTGTGGGTGGACAGGAGACACCAATGGAGCAGACGTGACTAAGGACAGGTCATTAGGGTGAATGTCTGTATAGACGAGGGGATACGGGGCACCCTCACCACACTTACGGTATTGCTGACTCTATTCCCTTGGCTGTACCTTTCACCCCGTGACTTACCCTCAACTGGAAGCCAGTAGCTCTCACTGCCCTTCAAACGCGCCCCCCACCCCCAGCCCCGAGCATCCGTCATTTTCTTTTCTGTATTTATGAGTCTGTTTCTGCTTTTTGTTTGTTTTTCGATTCCACACATAAGTGAAGTCATATAAGGTTTGTCTTTCTCTGAATTATTTCACGTAGCATTACACTCCCCAGGTCCATGTGAAATTTCTGTTCTTTTAAATCATTTAATTGGTAGTACTTCTGTTACAGAAGCCCTAAGACCAAGATATTTTTCTTTTTCGTTTTCCTGCTTCGGTGCGAGGCTTACAGGGTATGGCCTCGGGGAGGCTTTCACTGACTGTGATTACTTTTTAAAACTATTTTATTTTATTTTATTATTTTTTTAACATTTATTTATTTTTTGGAGCGTGTAAGTGGGGGAGGGGCAAAGAGAAAGGGAGGCACAGAATCCAAGGCAGGCTCCAGACTCCGAGCTGTCAGCACAGAGCCCCACGTGGGGCGCGAATGCACCGACCGCGAGATCATGACCTGAGCCGACATCAAACACTCAACCAACTGAGCCACCATTTTTATTTTAAAATAAAATTTATTTTATAATTTTATCATGATAAGTGACTGTGATAAGCCTAGTAGTGGAATTGCTGGGTCATAGGTAGTTTTAAAGTTTTGAGGAACCTCCATACCGTTGTCCAGAGTGGCTGCACCAGTTTTCATTCCCACCAACAGTATAAGAGGGTCCCCTTTCTCCCCATCCTCACCAACACATGTTGTTTCTTGTTTTAGCCATTCTAACAGCTGTGAGGTGGTATCTCCATGTGTTTTTAATTTACATTTCCCTGATGAGTGATGTGAGCATCTTTTCACGCGTCTGATGGCCATCTGGATGTTTCCTACGGAAAAGTGTCTGTTCATGTCTCTGCTCATTTTTATCTTTTTAAGTTTTTGCTTTAATTCCCGTTAGTTAACACATAGTGTAGTATCAATTTCAGGTGTACAATATAGTGTCTCACCACTTCCATACAACCCCCGGTGCTCATCACAGCAAGTGCACTCCTTAATCCACATCCTGTTCCCTCCAGGTCCCCCCGCCCCACACACCTCCCCTCCAGTAACCATCAGTTTGTCCTCTATTGTTAAGAGTCTGTTTCTTGGTTGCCTCTTTCTCTCTTTTTCCCTATGCTTCTTTTGTTTCTTTAATTCCACATATGATTGAAATCATATGGTATTTGTCTTTAACTTATTTCACTTAGATAATACTCTCTTGCTCCATCTATCATAGGAAATGTCATAGCTATGTAATATTCCATTGTGTGTGTGTGTGTGTGTGTGTGTGTATACTGTTGATATATACATTGTGTGATATATATATTGTGTATATATACATTGTTGATAATGTTTGTTCTGCCTACTTTAAAAAAAATCTTTATTTATTTATTTAGGAGGGGGAGGTGGGAGGTAGAGGGAAAGAGAGAACCCCAAGCAGGCTCCATTCTGTCAGCACAGAGCCCAACGTGGTCTCACGAACCAGTAGATCATGACCTGGGCCAAAATCAAGAGTTGGACGCTTAAGGGACTGAGCCACCCAGGTGCCCCCGTTCTGCCTACGTTTTAATTGGATTATCTGAGTTTTGGGTATTGAGTTGTATCAGTTCTTTATATATTTTATATAGAGGGGATTATCTGCGTTTTGGGTATCGAGTTGTATCAGTTGTTTATACATTTTATATAGAGAGGTTCTATATACACATATATGTATATATGTATATGTATATGTATATATATATATGTATATATATGTATATGTATATATATGTATATTGTATATGTATATTGTATATACATATATATGTATATGTATATTTATGTATAAGGGTTATATATTAATCCATTATCTGATATATCTCTTAAAAATATCTTCTCCCATTCTGTAGGTTGCCTTCTAGTTTTGTTGATGGTTCCCTTTGCTGTGCAAAAACCTTTTTTTTGAGGAAGCACCAATTATTTATTTACTTATCTATTTAATTTTCTTTCCAAATTTTTATTTAAACTCTAATTTGTTAACATACAGTGCAATACCGGCATCAGGAGTAGAATTCAGTGATTCATCACGTACATACACCACCCAGGGCTCATCACAAGTGCCCTCCTGAGTGCCCATCCCCCATGTCGCCCATCCCCCACCCTCCTCCTTCCATCAACCCTCAGTTTATTCTGTCATTAAGAGTCTCTTATGGTTTGTTTCCGTCTCTCATTTTTTCCCCTTCCCATATGTTCATCTGTTTTGTTTCTTAAATTCCACACAGGAGTGAAGTCATATGGTATTTGTCTCTCTCCGACGGACTTATTGCACTTAGCATCATACCTTCTAGTTCCATCCACGTCGTTACAAATGGCCAGATTTCATTCTTTTTGATGGCTGAGTACTGTTGCCATGTGTATATACACCACATCTTCTTTTCCATTCATCAGTCCATGGACATTTGGACTTTTCTTTCCCTTGCCTCAGGAGACCGATCTAGAAAGAAGTCGCTATGGCTGATGTCAGCGAAATTACTGCCTGTGTTCTTTAGGATTTTTATGGTTTCAGGTCTCATATTTAGGTCTTTAATCCATTTTGAGTTTATTTTTGTGTATGGTGTAAGAAAGGGGTCCGGGTTCGTTATTTTGCATGTGTGTGTCTGAAAACCCTACTCTTCTACTCTGCCTTCCCCCTTCTGAGGCAGTATTCTTCTGTACATTGGTTTGGATGGCTACTCCCAGTAAAGGCATTCTGCCCTCATTAAGGGTCTCTCCAATGCCTGAAGACAATGGGACGAGGCACTGGAGGCAGCCTCTGGCTCCTGTTCCAAGGGGGTGGCTGCACAAACCACACTGAGAATCGCTCGTCCTTCCAGGTCATGGCCCTTCTGTGCTCGCCCGCAACACGAGATAACAGCTGCAGGGGTTGTGACCCATGTTCTCTAAACTGAAGACTGGAGAGAAGATAAGAGAGCTGGAAAACTGGAAAGGAGACCGATAAGCATCCAGAGGGCAACAGCCGGGTGGAGCAAAAAATAAAAGTTGAGATTTAAGAAGAAAGATCCAGGGACAAAACTTGCCTTAGAAAGGCCCGCCAGGCATGCAGCACCTGTGCCTCTGTTCCGCTGCTGTCAGAAATTCCGTGTTCTTATAGGTCCTCCCAAGACCCAGGCCCTCATCCCCCCCACCCTGGACCCGACTCAGGCTCCAGCCGGGCGACTCCGGGGTGAGAGTTGTCTCAGATGGAGCTGTGCTTGCACCTGGCTGGGCTTCCTGGAGCTGCCGGGGCACCATCATGCCTCTCGTACCCCGCCCCCCCGTGTGGACCTCTGGCTGTGGAGACACGCTCTGTCCCGCCCCAGCAGCCACCTTAGCTCCGGGCCTGGAGCACACCTCTCCCAGGATGCGCTACGCCTGGTCCCAGGTCCGTCCACATCTTGTGTGTCTGTGTGATAATCATCCTTAAAATGCCAGTACTGAGCATCTGTTTTCCACAAACATGGGACACATTATTGTCGTCGGTATTAACGGCATTTTCTGCTTATATCTGACGGACGACGCATCCTTTCCCCAAAGGTGCCAAGTTCTTATTAAGATCTTTGTTACCAGCTTGCGTGAAGGAGATCAAATGAACTTGGTGTGTGGTTAATGTGTCCTGGGGACCCCATTAACAACCGCGACATGCCTGGGGCCTGGGGCCTGGAACCTGGCCATTTTCTTCCCCTTGTGGGCACTACAGCTACACGGCACCCGGGAGGGGTGGGGGCAGGTCGTTCTACACTTCTCACTTCTGATGAAATGCAGGAAAACGTATCCACTTCACAGGCGGCCTCCCCACAGCCAGGGAAGCCACTGCCAAGCCACTGCCGTCTGTACCTCTGTGCAGGGGAGCCCTAGTGGACACAGAGGACGACCCGCAGAGCCCACGGGAAGCTAAGGCAGGTCCTGCCCTGAGTGATCTCGTTCACTCATGGCTGAGTTTCCCGCGCTGCTGGCTCACAGCGATGACGCAATTTGAAGGGTAATGTGGGTCCTGTGTGTCAGAACACTCACCCCGGATCCAACACCAGGACCACCACGGTGCAGCTGGTTCTGAAACTGTGCAAACAGCGCTATATGCAAGGAGAATGATATAAAGACATGTGTTGAACCATGAGACGCCACCTCGCGCGCGGCAGAACGGCTAAAATGAACAACTCGGGAAACAACAGATGTTGGCGAGGACGCGGGCAAACGGGAGCCCTCTTGGGAAGAGGGTGGGAAGGCAAACTGGTGCAGCCGCTCTGGAGCACAGTGTGGAGGTTCCTCAGAAAGCTAAAAATACAATTACCCTAAGACCCAGCAATAGCACTGCTAGGTATTTATCCAAAGGGTACAGAAGTGCTGATTTCAAGGGACAGGTGCACCCCAATGTTTACAGCAGAGCTACCGACAATAGCCAGAGAATGGAAAGAACCTTGATGTGCATCGACAGACGAATGGATAAAGAAGATGTCATACGGGGCGCCTGGGTGGCGCAGTCGGTTAAGCGTCCGACTTCAGCCAGGTCACGATCTCGCGGTCCATGAGTTCGAGCCCCGCGTCAGGCTCTGGGCTGATGGCTCGGAGCCTGGAGCCTGTTTCCGATTCTGTGTCTCCCTCTCTCTCTCTGCCCCTCCCCCGTTCATGCTCTGTCTCTCTCTGTCCCCAAAATAAATAAAAAACGTTGAAAAAAAAAATTAAAAAAAAATAAATAAATAAAAAATAAATAAAAAAAAAGAAGATGTCATACATATATATATATATATATATATATATATATATGTGGAGTATTACTTGGCCATCAAAAAGAATGAAATCTTGAAATCTGTGATGATGTGGATGGAACTAGAGTGTATTATGCTAAGCGAAATAGTCAGAGAAGGACAAGTATCATACGATTTCACTCATATGTGGAATTTTTTTTAAATTTTTTTTTAACCTTTTATTTATTTTTGAGACAGAGACAGAGACAGAGTGTGTCCTTTCTCCATTTCACGCCCGATGCCTGGCACCAAATCGGTGATCACTAGACAGTTGTTGAGCAAAGGAATTCGTGAATGAGTGAACGGCTATCGATTCCCCCGTAGAATAACCAGGCTGCTCTAGGCCTCCAGTATAGTTCATACGGGGGAGGGGCAGAGAGAGAGGGAGACACACAATTGGAAGCAGGCTCCAGGCTCTGAGCCATCAGCCCAGAGCCTGACGCGGGGCTCGAACTCACAGACTGTGAGATCGTGACCTGAGCTGAAGTCGGACGCTTAACCGACTGAGCCACCCAGGCGCCCCTCATATGTGGAATTTAAGAAACACGACAGATGAACAGAGGGGAAGGGAAGGAAGAATAAGAAAAAAACAGAGAGGGAGGCAAACGATAAGAGACTCTTATGTACAGAGAACACACTGAAGGTTGCAACTGGGTGTGGCATGGAAGTGATGAATCACAAAATTTTACCCCTGAAACCATTATCATACTGTAAGTTAACTAACTCAGATCCAAAAAAAAAAAAAGAATAAAAATGTGTCCAGGAATCCAGACATTCAGAGGTGGGCACAATGGACTCTGAACTTCTGGTTCAAAGAAGAATTAAGACAGGAAGGATGATGAAGGTGTCCTGAAAAGTGAGTTCTGGAAGGCGGGAGAATAAGCGATGGGGCCCCACACAGGTGTGCCAGAGCAGCCCTTGGGGACGTGGCTGGAGGAGGCCGGGAGGCAGGGGAAGCGTTCCCTGGATGGGGAAGAGGAAGCAGAGGGCCTGGGAGGATCAGCAGAGGATGAGGAGGAGAGCGGTCATCATGGGCCAGAATGATTCTGGAAAACCCAAACAGCGCAGCAGGGAGGGCCGTGGCCGTGGCAGGACTGGTGTCGTGGCGTCCAGTTCGGACTCCCTCCATGACGCAAGCAGGGGATAGTGGCTGGGAGGGCGGCCGGGCAGGCTCTCATCCTGCGCGACACACCTAGCAGGGCACGCCCCTGCCTCCGGCCACCGAGTCTGCCTGGAATCATGGGGGCCGTGCTCGGCCCCCAGGCACAGGCTGGCTGCCAGGGCCCCAGCCCACCACCTTCGCCTCTTGATCCACCTGTCGCCTCAGGGGCACGCGGGCTGGGTGCGGTCCCACCTCCGTGCCCTTCTCGGCAGCACTGAGCCCCCGGCTCGGGATGTGGTCATCAGCCAGGACCAGCTTCCTCGTCAGCTCCAAGGCTGCTTTCCCAGTGTTTCTTCGCCTTTCTCTGCTGGCTTTGCCTTTGCAGTAGACACGGCCCTGGAGGCCTAGAGCAGCCTGGTTATTCTACGGGGGAATCGATAGCCGTTCACTCATTCACGAATTCCTTTGCTCAACAACTGTCTAGTGATCACCGATTTGGTGCCAGGCATCAGGCATGAAATGGAGAAAGGACACACACACACACACACACAACACTGTCACTGGCCTGGTGGCAATCACAACTTAGTGGGGGAGATACACAGTAAAACTCTGGATTGTGAGTAACTTGTTCTGCGAGGGTTCCGCAAGAGGAGCAAACATTCCTCATAAATGTTAACTTGATAAACGAGCGTACGTAACGCCGAACGACCCATGATCACAACCGAGCCAATGGCCTTTGAAATTCCTTGTGATATACGAGCGCTTTGGGAGACAAGCATGTTTCCGGAATGGATTATGCTCACAAACCAAGGTTTTGCTGCACTTGGTCGAATAACTGCTCACAAGTAACGTTATCACCATGGCGCCTGTTGGGAAGGAGATGATGTACACGGTGCATTGAGATGGGAGGGTTGTGGAGGGAGGGACTCGGCAGTGTGCAGGGAAATATCCAGGAGGGGCAACGCTCATGCGGGCACGCGGAGGGGACACGTTACACGTCAGTTCAGTCCGAGGACGTGGACAGAGGATACAGCAGAGGGAAGCACGTGTACACATCCACTTTAGCAAGAGGCCTGGTTTATTTCAAACTTGCAAGGGAGGCGAGTACAGCTGGAGGAGGGGGGTGCACAGGGCAGGTCAGCGGCTCCCAGGCGTCCTTGCCAAGGCTCTTCTTTATTCTGACAGCATGGACATTTCACCCAGAAGGTGGCGTTTTAGCCTACATGTGAAAAAAATATCACCCACCATAAATGTAGAAAGCAGAGGGCTGGCATCAAGATCAGACAGGGGCAGGTGGTAAGGTGGGAGCACCATAGCACAAACGCGGTCCAGGGGGAAACCGGCAAGAGATGTCAAGGGCAGACTACACCATGGGACGGAGAGGGCCCAGAGCTCGGCTTGACACCCCCACAGTGCACAGAGCGGAGGAGGAACATTTGCCTAAAAGAAGAAACCGAGGGGAAGAAACGCCAGGGAACTGTTGAATCGAGGAATCCAAGGGATAAAAATCATTGCAAAGGAGAGGTCAGTCTGTTGGACTGAGTAGGCGGAGACCCTTGTTGGTTTCAGCCAGAGCTGTTCTGGTGGCACTAGGGAGCCGTGTCCTGAGTGCACTGTCCCCGAGGGCGGTGGGAAGAGGGCGCTGAGCGTCCGCGGGGCAGGAAAGGCTCCGGAGACTCTGGCCCGCAGGCCAGGAGGAGGCGGATGGTGGGCAGCAGGCACTGACAATGAGACAGAGCATCCCACATGCTGAAGAAGAGGACCCAGTTCCAAGAGACATGAAGAAGACCGAAAACATCAGTAGGGAAAAGTCCCCGAGAGAGGGATAGTGTATTTACACAGAGCAACACAATTCAGCTTTGAACACTTTAGACGCACACTTGAGCAGATTGTGGAAAATCACTTGCAACGTTAAACTCATTTTCTAATATATTTTATCATACATTTCATGAAATATTTTGTATGCATTTCAGACACTTCGCATTCTTCCCTTTGAACTCAGTGGGTTGTGTTGTTTCTGCTTAAACCACCATTGCAATCCCTAGATAAATCGCATTGATAATAAGGCCCATTATACACACTACTGAGGTCCATTTACCAGGATTTCTGTATCTGTGTTCATACATGAAGGTGTTCTACACTTGCTTTACCTCTACTGTTGGAGAACATTTTTGTGCCAAGTTTACACGGGCATCATAAAATGGGATTGGTAGCAATTCCTTCTATATTTTCTAAAATAGTCATATAACAGAGTTTATCTCCTTCGGTATGACTCATAGAGCCATCTGGTTCCCTGTCTTGGGATAAGTTAATATTGGGGGTGACGACCCGTGGCTACCCATTCATTTTCTAGTCTGGTTATTGTTTTCTTGAGGCAATCTCGATCATTAATGGTTTACAAAAAATATTGTCTATTTCACCTGTCTCAAAATAAGCTACGCAAAGTACTTCATAGTATTCTCTTATACCCCATTTCTATCCATAGATCTGCTCCGTTTTCTTGGCTAATATTGCATATTCAGGCACTCTCTGTGGAGGCTTGCTGAGTTCACTAGGCTGCTTAGAGATCTCGTCTGGATCGTAAAAGTGAAGAAAACAGAAGCTCAAGATACAGTGGAAAAGACCCCACTTGAGTGGGAAGTCAAGCCGGGTCTCCTGATGCTCCCTGGACTGCTAGCTTGCCCCCGTCTGTAACACTAATTCAATTCAACCCATGCGGGGCCAATGAAGTTTTCACATGACTATGTTTGGACAGAGCAAGCCCCAGTGTGAATGCGGGACAAGTTCGGTAACCGAGGACTCACCGTCACCATGATGCCCCATGAAGGTTGATCTGAAGCCTTGTTACCAATTTCTCAAGGACAAAAATCACACACCAAATAATATACCATCACAATTTGGAAACGGGTGAAACTCAGCAAGACAAAGCCATACGTGTGAGGCATAAATGCCATGGCAGCTGTGTTATTCTCAACATTCCCTTATTTAAAAGAAAGTCATGCTCCTGATTGTTCTAGATGTGTCCTTTAAGCAATGAATTTTGCAAGGTTTGAGATGTACATTCAACTCAGTGGACCCCACTTTTCCTTAAAACACTCAAATGTAAAGAAAAATGTGGTAGTCACTGACAAAGTAGTGCAATGTCTCCTTTACAATGAGAAGCAAAAGCAAAGAAGAAAAATAATGCTTCTGACTTGTTTCAGCGATTGGAAACCCTTTCCAGCAGGAAAAAAAAGATCTACTAAAACTCTTATAGGAATCCTCACTATAAGTGACAAGACGATTTATTAAGTCCAAACAGAAAATGTCCATACACTTCTTTCTTCTCCTTATCTACTGGATACCACTTGACAATATCCTTATATTTATAAATGGCATCTGACCTAGAGATCTTAATATGCTACTTTAATTCTGAAAATAGTAATGATCTTAAGAACCCAGACTGCTCAAAGATAGTCACGTAATTTTGACATTACTTAGTTTACTTAACAGGTCCGAAATGGAATTCATTCTATTCTCATGCAAATGGCACAAAACTGGTTATGTGTTCCTAGAGGAGAGACTGCTGGCTGTCTATCCAGTATCCATTTTCTTATATAGAATCAGAATTCTCACTTCATTTTAGGGACTCAGCTAAAACTGTACCATGATATCATATAAGCCTGAGTACGTGGGTTAGACTGCCAGGAGATCTCTTTAAATGGTGTGCTTTTTTATTCCCCCTTAATCGAATCTGTTTTTCTGCTTTGGATGTTGTGATAGCTGGTGCTCCAGCAGCCATTTTGGGATATAAGGGAAATTCTAAAGATGGCAGAGCTGTGTTTTTGAGGTCTGTGGAGCCACTGTATCAGCGTCTACCAGAATAACAGGCAAATAGCCATTGCCCATTGAATATTGTTGACATGCTCCGATGCTCCCTCATCCTCACAGACCTTATCCCGCTTCTCCATCTGTGATGGCCCAGCCGCATGGTAACTACTCCGTGAAGTTGGTTCCTGCACCCTGGTTAGAAGGAAGCACTCCATGTGGCCCTAGGGCAGGAGTGCTTGTTGCCCGCAGACCTCACCTTGCCTTCCCCGCATCACCGCGTGCTTCTCAAGGTCACGGACCATGTGGGTCTTTGACTTGCTGGCCTACCAATCTCACGTTGACCGTACCCACCATGTATTTATGGACACAGAACGGGCTCAATAGTATGGATCGAAAGAATGAATGTGTGTGCGCGCGTGCGTGTGTGTGTGTGTGTGTGTTTGCGTGCATGTGCACGTAAAGGGCTCTGAGTTACTCAAGTGTGTGAAACTGACTTGTAACGTACCAGCGGCATCCTGCAGCAAAACCACCATGGGGCTGAAATATTGCAACACACCGAAGGTAAGTCAGAGAGGAAAACACACCCAAACCAGTCTGAAAATGTCAAGTGTCTCTATCCTCCACTTAGGAGGGGGGAGTTTGTGATTAAGCTGAAGTCTTCATGTCATATTCATGAATACCAAATAGTGGGGGAGGGTGGGTGCAGCAGCGGGGGGGTGGTGGTGGCAGGGGAGGATATTTCACGAAAGGTTTTAGAACGATCGTGTTCTGCTGTTTTTCAGTTTGACATCCACTAAACCAAGCCAACTATAACAGTCAGTCCCCCACTGTTTACTCTTCTAAAAATATACTCCTTGTTTGCTTTCTCCAATCCTGATTTTGGGTGAGGGTTTTTATCTATCCTGTGCTCAAATATCCGGGTGAAGATAAGCCACACGATAAAAGATAGGTTGCTGGAACCGGGGCAATCACTACGATCTCTGCCTTATGAAGTACCCTCCTCAGAATGCTTTCAAAAGAAGGTAGTTGGTTTAAAAGTCTCAGTTGTGTGACCGTAAGCCCAAAGGTCTTAAGACAAATGTCTAGCTGCAAAGGTGTAAAATATCTGCATGACTTATACATGCGGTGACATTTTCAACACTAACATAAGATCTGACCTTTTGTGTCCAGTCTTCTGGGGTATGGAGCTCGCACATACAAGTTTCTTTTCTCTTCCTGCTGACTGTTCGAAGGCCTACTGGGAAGCACCACCTCCAAGAAAACAGCAGTTCAAAGAATCCCCAAGAGCGGAACGTTGCAGACTCAATCAAACATTAACCTTTTCAAGCTTTAAAAGATCTAGAGTGTGGGGCGCCTGGGTGGCTCAGTCGGTTGAGCGTCCGACTTCAGCTCAGGTCACGATCTCGCGGTCCGTGAGTTCGAGCCCCGCGTCGGGCTCTGGGCTGATGGCTCAGAGCCTGGAGACTGCTTCGGATTCTGTGTCTCCCTCTCTCTCTGCCCCTCCCCCGTTCATGCTCTGTCTCTCTCTGTCTCAAAAATAAATAAACGTTAAAAAAAAATTAAAAAATAAAAAAAGATCTAGAGTGGATGCATTTCCCCCTTAGCTTTTTAAACTGGATGCCCTAAATGCAAAGAAATACACAACTTCGTTCCAAGCATCAGGTGACACAAAAGCACACCTCATTTATTCACTACAGGAGAACCATGTTCCTGGGTCTTGGGCTTTATTGATCAATTCAACAACAATCATAACAAAGGATTACATCCTCCGCTTTGACAATGAGACTGTGTTAGAACGGAGGGGGGGGGGGGGTGGCATCCTAAAACCCTAAATTGCAACTTCTTTAGGAAAGCGTGATTCATGTGATTCATGTGAAACTGAAATCATTCGAACAAAAACTCTCTGTGGTTGGCTGAATCCTGACACGTTAAAAAGATCTCTAGTATCGAATGGTATCAGGAAAAGACAGATTTTAGTGAAAGCCTGCGTCTGGAAAGAAAAGGGACAGGAATCTCACAAGCTTTGGGCCCCAAGCTACTATTACTCAAAACTTTAATTGGATAAGGTCGAACTTTCAAATGAAATGAATGCAGCTGTCCATGGAGATTTGAGAAAAAATGTTATTCAAAGAAAGTCGAGAAACATCTCAAAACTCAGAAACGCCTGGCAAGAAACCATTTTCAGGGACCGACACACTCACTTCACGCCTGTTGCCATCAGATGCAGAATGTCAACCCGCCGTGGCCCTCTGGAGCCACTTCGCGGGACTTTGTATGTGAAGAGACTAGGGCAGTAACTCCGAGAATGGCTTGTTTGAAAATTTTCAAGTGTTTGGAAGGTAATGTTTATTTACTACGTATTGTACTAATTTTCCTGGCAAAATGAGAAGGTAACTAGACAGTGTGCGTCATTGATTTTAAAACCGAGAGAATGCCAGGAGGTATTAAGAAAATTAAGAAATTAAGAAAAACAGAATACATCCACATTATATTGCTTTCCGTACCTCCCTATATTTAAAATCTGCACAACTCTGGTAAAACTGTTATAAATGGCAGAGAGTACCCAGTTCAATTTACTCCATTTTGCTAAAGGGTTCACTAAAAACCTCCTGAAGTCCGATTTCTTTAAAAAAAAGCAGCTTTTGTATGAAAAAAAAATGGCAATTTTCACATGTCCTACCATAGAACATCCAGTATTACAAAAAAAATGGTATTTAAATCTTTGAATTTTTTAGACACATGTCAGCGTATCTAGTAAAATGGGGCAAAAATGGAAAACTGCCTGAGCCACTATTTCCTAAACAAATCAGTCAGGAAAGTTACTAGCCTTGACTGCCTCAGTTTCCTTAAAGGTACAGTGAAATGTTCGGAACGGATGATCTCTGGCAGAGCCTTTCCAGCTCCAAGATGTCTCAGTCGGGACTTGAGGGTCCCTCGTGCCCCCGTCACCAAGAAGCCGGCCCCTCCTTGGCTTGACAAACCATGCAGAGGGATGCCTTAAAAGTCTACAGAAACCAATCTTTGAGGTGGCTGGTTATTAGCAGTTTCAAAAAGGAAATGAGAAAGTATGGATTTGACCAGCAGGAGCCGGACTCCCAGCACCTCCGGGGCGCTCGGGCTCCTGTGATCCTCCAGGATGACTTGTTAACCAAAGACAAGGTATTATTCCTCTTAGAAACGTCTCCTTTCGTGCTTAGATAGGCAGGTGATCGGGCTGGTGACAGCCGGTGGATGGAGCCCGGGTACACGGTGAAGCTTTCTGTTGCTCGGTAACAAAATTAATAAATACCTGACAAAAGGATGAAAACCATTGTTAATGTGTAAGAACACTAGACCTTCTCTTCTCAACTATTAGACGAAGGGGCACCTTAAAGCACAGCCCCACTTGCCCCCAAACCACAAGCCACTCATTCATACCACCCGCCTAGAAACCACCATAAGCAGGTAAGTCCTTTGAGGACAATTATTAGTTCGCCTGGAAATTCTGGATGCCTCAAGCGCAGCTTGAGAAAGCAGCTGTGATTTAATTCTACATGCTGGCACTCAGTAAAGCGAGCACTTTGCTTCCCAAAATCCACTAAGGATCACTTACAGCAGAGTCCCCTTAGACGTTCGGGGGGGGGGGGGTAAGCAAAACGAAGAAGGGAAGGTTAGCAGGGCACGATCTCCCCAGTGAACACCCACTCTGCTTGTCTACAAACCGGAGCCCTGCTAAATACGTACCTTTTTTTTTTTTAAGTTTATTTATTTATTTTGAGAGGAGAGACAACACAAGTGGGGGAGGGGCAGAGAGAGAGGGAGAGAGAGGAACTCAGGCTGGCTCAGCACTGTCAGGGCAGAGCCTGATGTGGGGCTCCAACCCAGCAAGCCGTGAGATCATGACCTGAGCTGAAGTTGGATGCTCAACCGACTGAGCCCCCCCAGGGGCCCCCTAAATATGTACCTTAAGTGGACAGCTGACAAGAAACAAACCATCCTGTGTTGTAAAACCAGTGAGTAATTTAAAGAAAGAATGACCTCAAGAAGTAATCTGGCTACTTTTAAAATCAGCTGCAGGGGTAGGGGTGGGGGGTGCCTGGGTGGCTCAGTCGGTTAAGCACGTGACTTCGGCTCAGGTCACGATCTCGAGGTTTGTGAGTTTGAGCCCCGCATCGGGCTCTGTGCTGACAGCTCAGACCCTGGAGCCTGTTTTGGATTCTGTGTCTCCCTCTCTCCGCCCCTCCCCAACTCATGCTTTGTCGTCTTTCTCTCTCAAAAATAAATAAATGTTAAAAAAAAAAATAATTAAAATCAGCTGGGGAGGCCTGAAGCACATACCAAAATGCAACCCGCCGACGCGTTCAAGATACAATACCTGTTCCAAAGTGGTTTCGTTGATGGAGTAACGTTGGATACTCAGGAAGGTCTTATTGCCTTCCAGAACCCTGAACAGGTCGGCCAAGCACTCCCACTGCTTCGGCACGTGGTATTCCAGCAGGTTAAGGCGCTGTCCCTAAAAGCCAAAAGCAAACCGTAAACCGTGTCACATGACTGGCCACCGTCACACAAAGTCAATCACAGGATATTTAACTGCTAAGTAAATGACGTTTTTTTTAAACCACACACCCAAATACCGGCTGGGGTGTGGGTCCGTTCCGGGTCCCCAGTGGGTGCGTACTGAAGACTGATTCTGAGGCAGAGCAAGTAGGTGGTCCTCCTCAAGGCCGAGTCACCGATCTGCCCCTTATATGCCCCCCTAACATGCCACAAAGTGGGGGGAAGAGCGCTCCAGGGGTGAGGGGGTATGGAGCACTAGCTGAGAA
Source organism: Neofelis nebulosa (assembly GCF_028018385.1). Classification (NCBI taxonomy): domain Eukaryota; kingdom Metazoa; phylum Chordata; class Mammalia; order Carnivora; family Felidae; genus Neofelis; species Neofelis nebulosa. The sequence goes on from NC_080785.1 coordinate 106,146,677, forward strand.
GGAGGACGTAACTGTCGAGTAAGGAGATGCACGGAGGACCTGAACTTGGCTGCGACGTGAGGAGAGATCCCTGTGGCCCTCACCATTAGCTGGCGGAGCAGCTCTTGGTGGGAGAGTAAACCTTCCGACCCCTGTCGGCACACGTGCAGAGCAGGGTAACAGCACGTGTGTCCTCGGGCTATTTGGGGCCGTTCGTGAGCACGAACCACCAGCCTTGTACAGCATGCTTATCGATGGATTTCGCTTGGTGGCTCTTGTGGAAATAGACAGGTGACAGCTATATTACAGACCAGAACCTATTAGAATTTATGACAAACGAGGACCACACAATTTTCCAAGGTATTCTACATACACGTTGCTTCTAAAATGCTACTGTGCGTGGGAATCACTGGGTCACGTCCTCAGATGCCGATCTGGATTTGGTTGGTTGGGGCTTGGGATCCTGCAGATCCCACCAGCTCCCAGGTGACAAAGACACTGCTGGTTCAGGGATCGCTTTGCATCACATTAGCAGAGGATTATGATCCACGCACCGTGCACCCCTCGTGAAAATAGTGCTGAAACCACCAAGCCTCTAAACCCCGCAGCAAATGCCTGGAAGAAATTCCTTTCTTTAATCTTTCCTTCCTGCACGAAACATGACTGGGCTCACGGGTAACAGGCCTACGAAACCACAGTTCACTCTGGGAGACCCAACAAAGTGGCCGGACGGGCTCATCATCCTTCACAGTGATCAAGCAACATGCACTCGCCCTTTGCTATTTTCAGTGGGGAAGGGGGGAGCCTATGTTTTGCAATGAGGCTAAGACAACAGGTGAGGACTTGCAACGGCATGGAATTAAAACAGGGAACAAGGTAAATGTGCGTATAAGATTTCTTTTCTAAAAAATTGTTTTAATGTTTATTTATTTTTGAGAGAGAGAGAGATAGAGTGAGAGCAGGGGAGGGGCAGAGAGGGAGACACAGAACCCGAAATAGGCTCCAGGCTCTAAGCTTTCAGCACAGAGCCCAACATGGGGCTTGAACACATGAACAGTGAGATCATGACCTGAGCTGAAGTTGGACACCCAAATGACTGAGCCACCCAGACGCCCCTTCTCAGATTTCTTATGCTCAAAACAAAGAAGTCATATAGAATATCAGCACTACCTTAAACTGGATCCCTGGAAAATGGAGCTTCAAGCAGTCAGAAACCACACTGTGTGGACTGGTTTCCTTACAGAGCCAAATCTTGACTGTATAGCCATCACCGAACCTGAAAGTTAAACGAAATTAAAATACGGTTACAGCTCTTTGGACGTAAGATGGGCAACTTCCAAGTCCATTTCTGCAGGGCTCCAGAAAAGAAAGTCAGTATGCCAAATCAATGGGAGATTTTGGATCTTCAAATATATAATACTCAGAAGTTAATTATAACTCAGTGATGCCATTTTCTGTACTCCACTGACACAGACACGGATTGATCTTTAAAAACAAAACCAGCAAGCCCTGGAATCAATGCTTATTCAGTAAAAGAGGGAAGCTGAACGCAGACTGAAAGCAGAGTGCCGAGCTCGAGACATCGGAGCCAGGACGAAGCCCAGTCCCGATATATACTGCTGCCCCAGGTCTGCGGTGATTAAGTGTGGGGGCGGAAGGCGACAGGGAGCACCCAAGCAGTCAGCGGGGTGATCGCTTCTTCATTCCATAAAACAACCCTCCCAAGCATCCCCTGACCCAGCAGGTGCGGTCACCGCAGGATGTTGCTGCCTGGGAGGTCCGGTTCCCAACGCCGCGGAGCTGTGGCCGGGCGACCACACGTGTGGTGACAGCCACACCGCAGACCGATCTCTGAGGGTCACCTCCAGGAATTTATGGGGCTTCCAAAAATAGGTTTGTGATTGCACCACCCTACCCCAGGCGCCTCGCGTGGTGCTGGGCACGTAACAGCATCTCAGTAAAGATCCGGGAATACACCATGAGGACAGCAAATCTGTCGATTTTGTTCACAAACAGATCAATCCGTACCCAGAACTAATAACAATGAGTTGAATGAATGAACGAACGAATGAATGAATGAATGGACCAAATGGCATGCCCAGACCTTTACAAGCACCTTCATTTACTTAAATGCAACACAAAATTTAAGTAAATTTGTCGTAAGTGAGGTTGACCCCAAGATGCTTACAGTCAAATCATTTTTCAGGTGCATCCGTCTGGTGCAGAAGGAGCCCCAAGATAATGTGACTCTGCTCAGGGACACAGAGCACCCGAGATCCTAATCCGGGTTCTGATTTCCTGCTCCTGCCCTGACTTTAAATTTCCCCCGAGATGTGAGCCTGGCCCCAACCTCCCCCACCATCCAGGGCTGATGGTCTGGAGCCCACCCGCTCATGGCTGAGAGACCGTAGAGGATTCTGATGAAACAGAAATGAAAGCAGGCAGAGAAACACCACTGGCCCGTCTCCTGAGCTGCCCCGGAGCCTTCGTGAAGGCCTGCACTGGGTCAGTGCCGGAGTGTGAGTCCTGGCTGCTCCTATGCTCGGGAGCAGGGCTCACCTGCCATGTGGCCCGCTCACCCGGCTCCTCCAACCCTCCTTCATCAGAGCCTCCCAAGTGGGGGTGTGTTTCCACGTCTCACGTGGGGAATCGTGTCCACACAGGAAGTCATGTCCTGGGGGCACGGCGGAGGACAGGTGTGCTTCTGGTCTGGTCGTCGTTCTGAGTCTGACAGTGCGTGTGCCATTGACGCTGAGCCCCGGTGGCCAGCTGGGTTAGAACACATCCCCTCCCTCCACATCCCAGATGTGGGACCCGGGCATCACATCTTCACGTCGGGGAAGGGGTAACACCACCAGCTGCCCGTTAAGGGTGTCAGGGGACTGAAAGATTTTCTCGGAAACCACCCGGGACCGCGTCTGGCACTGAGCAAGTTAAGTAAATACATACCCAGTGAAATTTAGTTTCTGCCAAGGACGGGACCCAAATGGAAGAACACTGGCTTTGGCGTCAAGAACCTCACGTGTATTCGGGAAACACAGATGAACCCATTAGAACACGGATCGGAAGCACGTAGGACATAAAGCACAAAGGTGGGAGGGGACAGTGCGCACAGATGACATCACTCCTCCAGGTACGTGGGGATCCACGCACCATCAGCGGAAACCGCATCTCTGCGGTCACGTTTTGCTATCGCATTTGGAAAAACCCATGCTAAATTCTCACTATAAACATACACGTTGATATTCAAAAATCTTTCAGATGAGGTTTCCTTTGAACTAAGTCACTTCCAACTTTACTCCAGACTATCCGAATTACAACGCTCTTTACTGAAAAAAAAGAAAAAAACAAAACAAAACAAAACAAAACAAAAAACCGCTTCACAAGAAAACGTTCCTGAAAGAGGCTGGCAAGCGTCTGAGGATCTCTCTGGGGTAGTCAACAAGACTTCTGGGGAGAAGATTATAGAATTCATTTATGATGCAAGAATCTAATTTATGTTAGCTTTACTTTCTCATTTCTGCCTATAACCTACACATTTATGCCAATGAGCCAAACTCAGAAGGGATTTGTTTGATTCGGGCGCTTTCTAGTCTAAAGGCTTTCAGAGCAGCACCCGTCCGTCGTTTACCTATCCCGTCATTGGTCTAACACGCCTGAATGACCCACCGGGTCCACATCAGGGAAACGTACTCTGTGTGCTCTTCCAACCCCCGTGTGCACGGAACAGGACAGGGGGCATTTCCTCTCTGCAAAATGTGGAATTGGGAGGCCCAAAGAGGTCTGGAGACTACACTGTCAGCTTTTTCTGGCAGAGATGGGACACTCTAGCCGTCTTACTCCAAAACTGTGTCTCTTCGTCATAGCTGCCCTTTTTGTTTCAACCAGTTAATTCTGGTTCAGAAAACACTCCAATCACCGCCCATGCCAATCAGGATGGCCGCAAGGAGGGTAGATCCAAGGTATTTGTACGAAGAGAGCCTCTGACTAATAAATCGATAGCAGCACGTGGTGGGCAACCCCAGCAACCGTCCCGGGGGGGACGTGGTCTTGGCAAAGAGCCTCCACAGGCTTCTGAGTTTACAAGATTGGGTTGCTGACACAGCTTCACAATAAAGAGCAGTTGGACCCGCGTCACATCTCTCTCCAGGAAGATCCCTCTCTACGGCAAGGGTGTCACTTTCCTAAACGACAGCCTGCAGACCCAGCTTTCAGAGCCTGGACCAAAGCTGCCACGGGGAATGGCCAGCAGAAGGGCCTGTGCCAGCCTCAAGGCCGAGGTCTCCCATTCAGAGCCAAACTCAGTCCACTGGATTCTCTGTGATGTGACGGGTGCCTTCCTCTGTGACCCAGACCAGCTCACCCTTCCTCCGAGCACTGAACGCGCGTATTCACTGCTCAGAGCGCGAGACCTGCTCGGGGCATGGGGGTTTTGCGGGGAAGGCCCTGCTGAGCTGTCGGGGAACCGGGACGCCCTCCCCTTGTGCCCCCAGGTACGCGGAGCCTCCTTCTAGCTCCTTGGCTGTCACGGGATAGCTGCTGGAAGCCAGGAATCTTCTTCCCGGGAGCACAGGTCCTACTGATGAGATAATGATGCAGTCTGATGCAGTCACAACCACATTCCCTTCTTCACTGAATAGCAAAATGTTCCACGTGGTTCTAGAACTTTTTCCTTCTTCTTGGAATAACTGAGGGGCGTCACTGCAAAGCAGGACGCAAGAGCCACATCTGCAGGAGGGATGAACAGGTGGGCTCATCTCCGGATGACAGTGTTTCGCCCGACAAGCAGGCAACACAGCTTGTCGTGTGTGCGGGGCGGGGGGAGGTCACATTGTAAGACCTGCTCACTCGTCTGGCCTCCTGCCCATCCCCCTCGTCTCTGAACCTCTTCCTTCACGTCACAGATGCCCCGGAATCAAGGTGGCTTTTGAAAGCTGACAACATTATGGGTGATTTTCTACATCTCTCGGTCTTAGCAAACAGGCATCTCCTTCGTTTTCCTTTTCATTTTGGAAGAGAAAGTGGGAACACAAATGTGGCCCGCTGAAATCCTGACACCACAATTTCCATTCTGAGTAACAGGCGACAACTTCCGCTCGAGGCAGAAGGATCCAATGGGTCACTGATGGGATTTTCTGATTCTGAACAGAATCACAAAAGTTCCTAACCAGGTAATAATCCTCCTGCATGAAAGCAGAGGTCTAGGCGTGGCTGGGTGGTTCAGTTTGTTGAGCACCTGACTCTTGGTTTCGGCTCAGGTCATGAAACCGGGGTCACGAGTTCCAGCCCTGCGTGGGGCTCCGTGCTGAGAGCACAGAGCCTGCTTGGGATTCTGTCTCCCTCCCTGTCCCTCCCCTGCTCGTTCCCTCTCTCCCACTCTCCCTCCCCCCAACTCTCAAGATAAATAAATACACCTTAAAAAAACAACAAAAAGATAATAATAGGGTAATAAGAAAAATGAATGGCTCTCTTAGCAGACGGGAATTGCTTTTAGGTGCAGCACCACGCCCCTTGTCGAGAAGACACTTCGATAAGGCAGATTTGGAGCAAAAGTCTCTGGGCCTGAATGTGGCTGAGACGTTCCTGCTGGACCCCAGGTGGGCACGTGTGGGCAGCCCGGGGAGGCAAGAGAACAAGGAAAAGGGAATTCGGGCTGGGCCAGGTGGACAGAAAGCTCTGAGGCCACCTCGCTCCCACGTCCACACTCAACGGGGAAGCACCTGAGGTCACAGGTGCTTGAGAAAAATGTGCTGGGGGCTGTGAACAACGAGAGAGGCCACAGCTGGATTGACGCGGCTCCCAGCCCAGGCAGCTGGCGCTCAGGGGGGATCCCAAGTGCCACCTTGGTACCAGGGGGGACCCGTCAGGTACACAGTCGACCTGATGCACCAGGAATTCACAGAACCCTCGTGGGCATCAAATCAGACAGGTCTTCCTACGAGTCCCGTGGGCAGGGAAGGCCCGAGTGACAGAGGGGTTGTCAAGACGAATCATCGAAACGGGGACCATTTTCCTAGTCTGACACCGGATCCCTCGAACCACAGATTACAAACCAGATGATCAGTAACGAAGCACATGTTAGCAGGGACCAGCTTTCTACAATACGTTGCCGGGTGTGTATACAGAAAGAGACTCCCCAGTTTCTCCATAAACGACTTGCTGGACTGATTTCCTAGAGACGGTCTCATCAAAGGGCTGGTACGTGCCCTTCCCGAATGTCACCTAGTCATTCAGATGTGCTTTTACAACTAGACACACATACAATAGTGGGAGGGGAACAGGTGCTCATAAAGCCTCAGAAACAATGAGCCTGAGCGCCCCGTTTCTTAACATATTTTACTTATTTGGGGGGAGAGCCCAAGGGGGAAGGGGAAGAGAGCGAGGGAGACACAGAATTCGAAGCGGGCTCTAAGCTCCGAGCCGTCGGCACAGAGTCCGACGTGGGGCTCGAATTCATGAGCGGCGAGATCATGACCTGAGCCGAAGTCGGACGCTCCGCTGACGGAGCCACCCAGGTGACCCTCAGCGCCCCATTTTAAGGTCACAGTCAAGTTAGGGGGTAGGTATGAAACCAGCATTGAGTGGGCGTAAACGGACGTTTTTGAAAAAGGGTGGCCAGACTTCTGGCATGATGCTGTAAGTGCTCCACGGACCCATTTCCCAGCAAAAATGCTGAGAATTATCAACAGCAACTACTTACAAGGTCTGGAAATGGTCTTTAGGGCAGACAGAAGTGAAAGAACACGAACTCAGAAAGTCCAGGGAGGGGCACCTGGGTGGCTGAGTCAGTTAGGCGCCTCACTCTTGCTTTTGGCTCAGGTCATGATCTCCCAGTTCATGAGTTCGAGCCCCATATTGGGCTCTGTGCTGACAAGGCAGAGCCTGTTTGGGATTCTCTCTCTCTCTCTCTCTCTCTCTCTCTCCCCCCTTCCCCCACTCATGCTCTGTCTCTCTCTTTCTCCGCCCCCACCCCCCATTCATGCTCTGTCTCTCTCTCTCTCTCTCAAAATAAATAAACATTAAAAAAAATTGTTTAAGTCTAGTGAAACTAAGAAGAGTGAGACCCTGTGGCATCTGACCTGAGCCCTGTTCTCTGAGAGCTGCTCCCAGCCCAGCAGGACAGAACCCGCACTCCAGACAATGCTATCAGAGCACACGGGCCTCCTCCCGGCTCCCGGCCGGTGCCCCACCTCCCTGGCAGGACCAGAGTGCCACCGTGCCCCATCCTGCCCCCACCCTGGTACCTACTGCGGAGGCTGAGTTCTGGAAAATTCAACAAGACGTGGGGGCTTCCCTCTTCTGCCCAGCATTCATTCATGGCATAAGGCTCTCCACTGGGCGGACGGAGAGAAAGGAAAGCTCGCCCTTTGCTCTGGCTCCCGCCCCGGGTGGCCCCACACCGGCAGGCGCACACCGAAGAGGACCCGAGGCCAATGCCCACACTGCGGCGTGGGGCACTCAGCTCCTGAACGAGGTGTCGCTCCGACAGATGCCTACCTCTGTCCTCATACCCCATTCCACAGCCACAGCTCGGAGACTCTGCCTTGGAAGAGAAGCAGGCCATGAGACAGGTGATTCCCAGTCTCTCCCCAAAGGGTCTGACCCTATTTGCAGCAGAGCGTGGAGAAGTTCAAGCCCAAGGCCCTCATCAGAGTCAGCAGAGGTTGCTGTAAGAGGCGAGGGGGACGTGGGGGCGTGCGCTGCACACATAGGCCAACTGGCTGGTGTGCGGGACGGAACCGAGGAAAGAGCACACTGGAAGGAGCCTCCTGCGGTCAGAGCAAAGCTCAAACACTGGCCGTGGGAAGCGTCCGTTCAAAGAAGCCCAAATTCGACTGGATTACGCTGTGGAGCATTTTACATCCCAGGACATTGTTGACATAAGTAGCAATCAGTGATGCTAACAGCTGGGCGTGGTCAAGGAGTGAGGCACAAGGCTCTGGGCAAAGCACCATCACCCTCTGGGGTGACTGTGGGCACACCCTGGGCTGCCCCCTGAGAAGCCTCATCAGACGACTCACACGGTGATGGGGGCAGAAATGGGCTTCGCTAAAACTAACCAAATAATCACTAAATACAGAAACAAGCAGAAAACCATAAGAAGCCCAAGGCGGAAGCCAATGCCCAGAATTGCTGCAACGTATCATCAAAATGCCCAGTTTCCAATAAAAAATTATGACACATAGACAGAAACAGGAAAGTATGACCCATACGCCAAAAAAATAAATAAAACCAAACCAAACCAAAACAAAACATTAAGCAACAGAAAGTGTTTCTGAAAGCAGCCAGATGGTGGATTCACAAAGACTTCCAAGTGGTGATTGTAGATACGCTGAAAGAACATAAAGAAACTGTGATTAAAGAAGCAGAGGAAGGTAGGAGAGGATCGCATCGAATACAGCAAATACAGACGGTCAGGGAAGAGACAGACACTCACGGAGACGCATGTGGGAACGCCAGGGCTGAGTAATACGGATGAAATAAAAACGCACTCCAGAGGCTCCGGAGTTTGACTCTGCAAAAGGAAGCTGGAAGGTAGATTGACACAAGTTATGTAATCAAAACGCAGACAGAAATGAAGGAGAATGAGCAGAGCCTCAGGTGAGTGTGGGACCCCGTGAACGAGATGAACAGGGGACTCCTCACCAGAAGTAACGGAGAACAGAACCCACTGAAAGGTTACCATTTAATTACATTTAAACACTTAAAGTGCTCCAAAAAAACCCCAAAAACCCATAAAAACTGCCAGCCAAGAATCCTATGTCCACAAATGTTATCTTTCAAAATGAAGGCAAAATGAAAACATTTCCAGATAAAAACTGGGAGAATTTAACTGGATTCTCAGTCCAAGAAATACTGAACTAAGAACTTACTTTAGCCTCAAAGTGGGTTCCAGACAGTCATTTAAATCCATGTGAAAAGGTGACTATATAATTACAACAGACAGGAAAAACGCGTATCCTCTCTCCTTTCTTCCCTTGACTGATTTTAAAAGCAATTATATAAACAATATGTAGTTGTGTTATTGGGCCTATCACATAAAAATGCAGTCAACATGCCAGCAACAGCCCAAAGGAAGCGAGAGGAAGCAAAGCTGTGTCCACCTATGAAAGGCACTTCAGGTGATAACTTTGATCCACAGGAAAAGGGTAAGGGAACAAGGAATGTTATGTAAGGAAAGGAATATAACAAAAGCTATAAATATATACTGGCTCTCCTTTGTGACAGCTTCTTTAGAAGACTGAAATATGTAAAAAATGATATGCAGTGATAATTACAGCCACCTGTTCTTGGTGGTAACACTGATAAATGTCATGTGCGTAACCATGATAACACAGAGGCAGGAATGCGATATGGGACATTTCTGTGTCTCACTGGAGCTAAGTTAGCTTCAACCTGAAGCTAATTCTGGTGAGTTAGTATGTATATGGTAAGCCCCAGAGCATCCGCGAAGGCTATAACAAAAAAATATAGGTATAGTGGAAAAATCACCAAGAAACTAATATGCTGTGTTAGAAGATGTTAGAAAACAGGGGCACCTTGGTGGCTCAGTCAGTTGAGCATCCAACATCGGCTAGGGTCACGATCATGTTCTGTGAGTTTGAGCCCTGCGTTGGGCTCTCTGCTGTCAGCACAGACCCTCTGTCCCCATCACTCCCTGCCCCTCCCCCACTTGCATTCTGTCTCTCGAAAATAAACATTTAAAATAATAATAATAATAATAATGTTGGGTAGAACAGCCTGGAAAAAGATGAACAAGGAAATAGCAAACTTTAACAACCCACTATAAACCAACAATACCTAAAAGCCATCTGTAGCGCTCCCTACCAAACAGAACAATATATATTATTCTCAAGTACACATAGAACCTTCTCCAGGACAGACCATATAGAAGGCCATAAAGCAAACTTCACTAAACTTAAAAGGACAGGGGCACCTGGGTGGCTCCAGTCAGTTGAGCGTCCAACTTCAGCTCAGGTCATGATCTCACAGTTAACGAGTACAAGCCTCGCGTTGGGCTCTGTACTGATGGCTCAGGGCCTGGAGCCTGCTTTGGATTCTGTGTCTCCCTCTCTCTCTGTCCCTCCTCCGCTCATGCTCTGTCTCTCTCTGTCTCAAAAATAACATTAAAAAAAACCTTAAAAGGACAGAAATAATGACATGTACATTCTCTGATAATGAGGATATGAAATTAGAAATACATTACAGAAAGGCTTTGGAAAATTAACAAAAAAATTAAACAAAATCCCCTAAATAATCAATAAGCCAAAGAATAAATCACAGGAAAAATTAGAAAATGCTTTGTGATAAAAGGAAACAAAAGCTCAAAGTACCAAATGTGTGGGGTGCAGTTAAAGCAGCACTTAGAGAAAAATGTACAGTTTCAGATAACTATATTAAAAAATTAAGAAACATCAGAAAACAATAACCTAATCTACTATCTAAGACACCAGAAGGGCAAACTAAACTTAAGAAGAAGGAAGGAAACAATTAAGATCAGACTAGAATTTAATGAGCTAGAGAAAAGGAAAGGAACAGAGAAAAATCAATGCAACAAAAAAGCTAGTCCTTTGAAATAATCAGCAAAACTGACAAACCTTTAGTTAAATTAATCAAGTTAAAAAGACTCCTAATTACTAGAATCAGAAAGGAAAGATGAGGCATTACTACCAACCTTAAAAAACAGAAAGGATTGTAGAATAATACTATGAACAATTGTATTCCAATACATTATATACATCAGGTGAAATGGACATATTCCTAGAAAGACAAAAACTACCAAAACTGACTCAGGAATACAAAAACTATATAAATAGACCTATAGTAAGTAAAGAGATCAAATTCAGATGCATCATTTAAAAATTACTGGTAAAGAAAATGCCAGACCCAGATGGCTTCACTAGTGAATTCTAACAAATATTGAAAGAAAAACTAATACTGAATCTCTAAAAATCCTTTAAAAACTAGAAAGGAAGGAACACTTGTGAGCAACAACAACAACAACAACAACAAAAGCTATAGACAACTGTCTACGATGAACATGGGCACAAAAATGCTCCACAAAACACTAACAAATTAAATATGGCAACTTAGAGAACAAAGTACCACGAGCAAGTGAGATCAATCCCGGGGCTGCGAGATTGGCTTCACATCTGAAAATCAGCTAATGTGACACACAACATGATTATCTGAATTGTTACAGAGAAAGCATTTGACAAAATCCAACATTTTTTTATGATACAAACATTCAACAAATACCAATAGGAATCGAAGAAAAGTTTCTCAATTGATAAAGGGCGCTAAGGAAAACCCACAACAAGCATGATACTTAACGATGAAAAGCTGGGGCATTCCTCCTAGGTGAATGTGTACAGTCTCACATCTATTCAACATTGTACTAGACCAAGAAAAGGAAATAAAAGGCATCCATAATGGAAATGAAGAGTAAAACTGTATTTATAAATGGCATGATGTGTATATAGAAGTATCTAAGGAATTCACTGAATACTATTAGAAATAATCAATAAGTTCAGCATGATTCCAAGACACAAGTTCAACACACAAAAAATAAATCGTATTTCTACACACTTGCAATGAACAATCCAAAACATGAAATTAAGAAAACAACTACATTTACAGTAACATCAAAATAGTTACTTAGGGTTATATTTAACAAAATAAGTGTAAAACCTAGGATTTGTGACTAGAAAACATTGTTAAAAGATAATTAAAGAAGATTTAAGTAAATAAACATATCAGGTTCACGGACAGGAAGACTTGACCTTGTTAACGTGGCAATACTCCTCAAATTGTAGATCAAATTGATCTACAGATTCAGCACAATCCTTCTCAGAATCCCTGCTGACTTCTTTGTAGAAATTACAAGCTGATTCCAACATTCATAGGGACCTGGACCACGCAATGGACCTAGACCAGCCAAACACTCTTGAAAAGGAGGAACAAAATTGGAGGGCTAACACTTACCGATTTCAAAACTTACTACGAAGCAACAGTAATCAACACAGTGTGGTATCAGGATCAACATATACATCAATGAAATAGAATTGAGAGTCCAGAAATAAACCTGTAGGTCTGTGGTCAATTGATTTTTTGACAATGTTGCCCAAACCATTCAATGGAAAGAGTAATCTTTCCAGAAACGGTGCTGGCAGAACTGGATAGTGCACCCAAAAGAAAGAATATGGAACTCTACCTCCCACACAGTTATAAAAAATTTAACTCAAAATTGTGAATAAAATAAAAGGACATGCATGTTGATAGCAGCATTATCTCCAATAGCCAAATTATGGAGGCAGTGCAAGTGTCCAACGACTGACGAACGGATAAAGATGGGGTATGTATGTATATGTACATAATGGAGTATTACTCAGCCATAAAAAAGAATGAAATGTTGCCATCTGCAACAACACGAATAGATCTAAGGAGCATTATGCTATGCAAAATAGACCAGGCAAAGAAAATATCATATGATTTCACTCATGTGTGGAATTAAAAAAACAAAACAGAATAAATGAACAAAATGCCAAAAGAATCGAGAGACAACCCAAAAACCAGACTCTTAGCTATAGTTAACAAAGTAATCATTACCAGAGGGGAGGTGAGTTGAGGGGTGGGGGAAATACATGACGGGGGTTAAGAGCACAATTCTCTTGATGGACACTAAGGTATGGAACCGCTGACTCAACACCTGGAAATAATATAGCACTGTATGTTAACTACACTGGCACTTTTTTTTAAAAAATGGATCAAATACCTAAATGGAAATGTTCAAAACTCTTAGAATCATACAAGGTGTAAATTTTCATGGTCTCTGATTTCACAGCAGATACTTAGGACACCAAAAGCATGAAAAACAAAAGAAAAGGTAAATTGGGCTTTATTCAAATTAAAAACATCTGTGCCTCAAAGGATGTTATCAAGAAAGGACACGGCAAACCGTATATCAGAAAATATAATAATATTCGCACATCCAACACCTGATAAGGGATTTGTATTTAGGATACAGAACTCCCCCGAGTCGATAATAAAAAGACAAGCCATATTTTGAAATGGGCAAAGGATGTGAATAGACATTTCTTCACAGAAGATACACGAATATCCCATCAGCACATGGAAATAGGTTCAAAATCAGGAGTCATCAGGGAAGCAGAGATCAAAATCACCACGAGATTCTACTTACTTCACACTCATTGGGACGGGAAATAAAAAGTAATGGTGAAGCCATTGGGGAAACTGGAACCCTCGTTCACTGACAAGAATGCAAAATGGTGCACCCAGTTTGTAAAATAGCGTGATGGTTCCTTAAATCGTGAGGCACAGAGTCAATATATGACCCAGCAGCTTTGCTCCAAGGTATGTATCCCCCCAAATAAAAAGATGTGTCCCACAAAAACTCTGTTTACAGCAACATTATCCCTAACAGACCAAAGGCGGCACCAACCCATCACCGATGGATGCAACTGATGGCACAGCCCATCAACAATGGACAAAGCACACACATCATTTGTCCACACGAGGGCACGGAGGAGCCCTGATAACATGGAAGAACCATAAAATCGTCCGGCAAGTGAACACTGCCAGTCACAAAAGACCACACACTATACAATTCCATTTATGCGTCAATACCGGGCAAATTTACAGAGACAGAACACAGTCTGGCGGGGGCTTAGGGGTGGTTGCATAGAAGGGGGACAGGTAAAGGCACAGGGCTTTTCCCTGAGATGATGAAAATGGTCCGAAATGAACCGTGGAGATGGTGGCACGTATCCGTGCGCACACCTTTAATGGGTGGGTGGTAGCACAGGTGAAGGAAACCCTAATGAAGCTGTCAAGAGCCAAGAGGCGGGCCACCGTCTAAAACATCAGTCACAAAATTCCCGGAGGTGGTGGTAGGTTAGATATCCTCTCCCCTCCCCACGTGCACACCTGGCCACGTAACTCGCCACGGTCCTCCACGCGGGGGTAGTGGGTACGACTACCTTCCTCCCTTTTTCTTTACCAAGTGACTTGGTTTGGCTAAAGGGACGGTGGCAGGTGTGACAAGACCCGACGTATGAATCACACTTGTATGGTTTGGCCTTTCCGTTCTTGCGCCCCCACCCCTCGGACGCGGATCCCAGAAGGAGGGTGACACGCAGCGGAGCAGAGTCCCCCCAGCCCGGGCCACCTGGAAGCCCGCCTCCAGACAGACGCCTGCAGACACGGGAGGATGACGGAGAACCCGAGAAGCCACCGTGGTTTGTGAAGTTCGTTTTGCTCCATTTGTAAAAATGTCTTACTGATGCACAGGGCTCATCGCATTTGTAAAACACCTCTACGCTGTGAAACCAAGAGTGTTGAGGATTCAAGAATTTTCTTTGAATACACACACAGACACACACACACACACCCCACTACACAGACACATACAACATACACACCACTAGGCAGAGGCACACACACACACGTAATACCACACACTCATGCCATACACACACACACACACACACCACACAAATACAAACACCCACATGCATACATACATTACACACTACACAAACGCGCATATCTATAAACACACATACAGGTGCCCATAGCACACACACAAATTTTAGCCTAACTGAACTCAGTAAATAAACCCTCTCTCAAATCCTGATCTGGAATCATTTAAACCTGAAATACAGTTCTTTTTTAAGACTTAAACAAAAACAAAACCAAAGAAAAATACCAAAAAATCCAAGCTCACCTTTCCTCGCCCCCAGCCTCTGGCAGACACCAGTTTATCTTCTGTATCCATAACCTGTCCTCCTTCTCCCTCCCTTCTTTTTTCTTTTCTTTTCTTTTTTCTTTTCTTTTCTTTTTTCTTTTTCTTTTCTTTTTTCTTTCCTTTCCTTTTCCTTTTCCCTTTCCTTTCCTTTCCTTTCCTTTCCTTTCCTTTCCTTTCCTTTCCTTTCCTTTTCTCCTTTCTTTCTCCTTTCCTTTCCCTTTCTTTCTTTCTTCCTCTTATTTCTTTTGTTTTCTTTCTCTCTTTCACTCAAGATTCCGTGTATTAGTGAGATCATACAGTTTTTATCTTTCTCTTACTTATTTTACTTATGGTCCACCCATGTTGTCACAAATGATAAGATTTCACTCTTTTTCATGGCTGAGTACTATTCCAGTGTGTGTGTGTGCGTGTGTGTGTGCGTGTGTGTGTGTGTGTATGCGCGTGCACATGTGTGTGTGGGAGACAGAGAGAGAGAGAGAGAGAGAGAGAGAGAACCACATCTTCCTCAGCATCCGCTCCTCTGCCAGTGGCCACGTAGGTTTCCACGTGTTGGCGGCTGTGAACAGGGCTGCAGTCGGCATGGGCGGAGGTACCTTCAAGTTGACAATTTTGTTTCCTTTGGGCGAATACCCGGTAGTGAGATGGCTGGGCCGCGGGGAGGGTCTACTGCCAGCTTTTCGAGGACCCTCCACACTGTCGTCCGGAGCGGCCGCACCAGTCTGCGTTCCCACCAACCGTGCACGAGGCCTCCCCTTCCTCAGCCTCCTTGCCGGCACCTGTCATCTCCTGTTAATGTCAGCCACTCTGACAGGTGTGGGGTGGTGTCTCATCATGGCTTGGACTTGCATTTCCCCGACGATGAGTGTTTTGAGCATCTTCTCGTGTGTCTGTCGGCCGTCTGGATGTCTTCTTCGGAGAAATATTCTGAAACACGGTTCGGACCTACCAGAAGTCCATTCCCTGGCTGGGCTGAGCTCCGTGTGCCGTGGGGGTATTTACAATCAGAGTTCACCATCCCCTGTGTACCGCCGAGTCTCCGAATGGCACATCGCTGCTGTCCGGCTGGCACGTTAGTGGCTGGCAGGCCAGCGAGGCTGTGTGAGGCATCCAGGCGTCCAGACACGAGGGGGACAGGAACTCACCGCCAAGGCCGCGGCGGCAATTAGGCCTGAATCACACGCCTGGTGGATCTTGCTAATGGAGACGGGGAGTATAGACAGAGCCCTGGGTCTAAAGGCAGCCAACCAACGGGTGAAGCAGGACGTTTTGAGACAGAGCAGGCTTCACCCGGCCTGGAGATAGATGGGATCTGAAGGAAAGTCTTTATCAAAAGGCCCGATGACTGTCTTCAGGTCCAGCGGTTCATGACGCCGGGCAGAACCTGAGAGCCACCACAGACTCCTCTGATTTCTCTTCTGAGCCCCAGAGCAGCGAGCTGGACGGACACATCCTTCAGCGCAGGCCCGCCGGGTGCCAGGGGCTTCACTCGTTCACTCGTTCTCTGTTCAACAATTACCTGGAGTGGGCGTCATGTACTAGGCTCTGGCCCCACTACTAGGCACCCGGAGACAAACATAAAGAAAAGTCCAGTCTCAAGAGAGCTTCCAGTCCACTGGGAAGAGGTTAAAAACAATCAGATAGACAAATAAACATCATGTTTAATAGGTCAGAGGGTGCGTTAGTCTGTTTAGATTCATGTGTGCGTGACAGAAACTCCAAAGCTGCAGGGACATCAGGTTTAAAGTCTGACAGTGGCCAACTCAGAGTGGATAAGGCAGCCGTTTGGCTCATTCGGTCTCTCTGCTCTGTTCACAGGCCTGTCGCTGAGGCCGCCTCGTGGTCCGAGATGGCTGCTTCATCTCTAACCATCACGTTTGCATTCAGAGGGAAGAGAGGAAGGGCCACAAAAAACGATGTCACTCCCCCCCCCACCACCACCACACACACACAAATCCACACCCTTAAAGCTGCAGACCCTTCTCCTGCTGTATCTCTTTGGTCACCTGCAGCAGTCTTCAGAGCTGGGAAATGCATTATTATTTCCAAGGAAATGGCCGTGTAGCCAGCTAATATCTTATGCTTCTGTGAATGGGCAGACTAGATCCTGGAGACCTCCCCGAAGAGGTGAGGACGGCTCTAAAACACAGAGGGAAAAGGGGCGCCTGGGTGGCTCAGTCAGTTGGGTGTCTGACTTCGGCTCAGGTCATGATCTCGCAGTCTGTGGGTTCAAGCCCCACGTCAGGCTCTGTGCTGACAGCTCGGAGCCTGGAGCCTGCTTCGGATTCTGTCTATTTCTCTCTCTCTCTCTCTCTCTGGCCCTCCCCTGCTTGCGCTCTGTCTCTCTGTCTTTCAAAAATGAATAAACGTCAAAAATATTTTTTAAACCCGGAGGGAATGAGCGACACATTGATCTCGGTGGAAGAGGAGGAAGCAGCCGTTGAGTGGGAACACGACTGGGGTCTTCCTCTGCCTTTTACCAAAGGACTATAAACTATGCATTACTGTCCCCATGTAAGGGGGGGAAACCAACTTTCAGAGGTGTTAAATACCTTTCTCAAAGTGCCGGGGTGCTGTCACCGGCCTGGCTCCGCACCTCTTCCATGTCATCCCAGCACACCCATGCCGGCTCGCCCAGGCAGGTGAGGTGAGCCGACACAGCACCAGCGGGGCTCAAGACCACACTCTGAAACTGGCTCCTTCCAGCAGGAACTGTGTGCTGGGCCAAACACCGCACTTGTGGGTCTGAGATTCCCTCCGGTGGTGGTGGGGACATCACAAGGACGAAATGGGGGCAATACGCAGATAGCACACAGCAAGTGACCCACCCTGTAAGGGGCACACAGACCCCGCACCGTGGATGAGAGCCTGGGCCGTTTATCAACACGATCAGCGCCGAGGGGCTCTGCTTTCCTGCTTTCCTGCTTCCCACCATGGTGGAGAGCGGCAGGCGGAACCCCAGGGGCCCCTTGTGCACGACGAACACCTGCCCAGCCGGCTACCGGCCCCCAGACGACTAGCACACCCTCTTCAGTCCCCGGCCCTCCCCGAGGTCTCCATTTCTCTAAGGACACCCCCACTCCCATCCCCGATCATCCTCCAGGGCTAATGATCGCGACGGCTCCCCCTCTCCCTAAGCCCCAGAAGAGTCGGTGGCAAAGTCCTGCCTTTGTTCTCGGCCATGCCACCTACACCACACGCCCCGTCACCAGCCGCCCGCAGCTCATTTCCATCCCTTTTGTTTAGAAAGCAAAAACAGCCCCAAAGTGTCCACCTGGGTTCCCGTCTCTTGTTCCTTTCCTTTGTCGTCTCATTTTTTTAAGTTTATTTATTTTTGAGAAAGACAGTGTGAGCAGGGGAGGAGCAAGGGAGTGAGGAGAAGGAGGGAGGGAAGAAGGAGGGAAGAATGGAGAGAGAGAGAGAGAGAGAGAGAGAGAGAGAGAATCCCAAGTAGGTTCCAAGCTGTCAGCACAGAGCCCAACTCGGGGCTGAATCTCACAAACCAAGAGATCATGACCTGAGCTGAAATCAAGAGTCGGACGCTTAATGGACTGACCCACCCAGGCACCCCTGTTGCCTCATTCTTTTACCCTGGAATTAAAACTTCCCCAAAGATGGTGTCCATACGTACGGCCCACTTTTTGACCTGCACCCCATTGTACCCTGTATCAGAGTCAAGCTGTTCCAAACATGACCCGCATCATCTCTCTCCATCCCTCCTCTGTCAGCAGGAAGGCGCTCACCATCGAGTAGCTGCTGGGGGGCGACCTGGGAGGGATGCCTCCTCTGTCACGAAACGGACATTCCATCTCCTCCTCACTCCCGCCTGGAAACCTTCCCGTGGCACCTACACAACTTTTGATTTGTGAGTGTTTAGCACGTCTGGCAGGGGTCGTGACTGTTCACCAACGGATTTCAAAACCCTGTCGCTACAGAAACAGCCTCTAGCATTTGATTACTCACACCGAGCTGCACCCCAAGCGGCCTCTTCACTAGTCTTAGGACAATTTCCACATCGTGCTGCATCTACACTTATGTGGGTGTCAGTCTGACCTAGAGCAAGCTCACCGACCGAGAGACCACGCCTCTGTCGTCTCCCGTAAGACATGCATGTGGCCAGCGTGCATGAACGAGCAGGAGTCAGGATGTGACCTTGAGTGTTCCCAAGAACACTTCCAATTCCCACCTTCGCTGTCTGTGTGTTCTTAACGGAACATATTAGAAAGTGAAAGCAGAGTGTCCCCATTGGGAAAGTGACAGCCCTGGGCGACATCGGCTTGTGATCTGAATTTCCCAGACCAGACACATCCAACCGAAACGTCCAGCATGAGGACAACTAGGGGCTCAGAAGCCCTTCCCAGGAAGGGCGTCAGAGCATCCGAAGTCCTCCCAGCAGAAGCGTCAGAGGAACAGGGATCGTGTTCACGTAACGCAATGCCGGGAAAGCAAGCAGAGTGACAAATGACACGAAGCAGCCTGGGTGCGCACGCTGAGCAGGTGAAAGCCAGCCAGCTTCTTTCTCTTCAAAGAGCCATTACTGGCAAAGACAGTTAATTCAGTGGTGAGTAGAAGCGGATGAATTACATGATGCTTTGAAACAAAGCAAAATGCAGAACAGAATTCAGCAGCCGCACATCATGGCAGAAAGCCTCGTATGGGCTCGCGTACAGGCCTCCTTCCCCATTTGTGAAAGTGACATAAACCTATCGAATTACCTACTTCATTTTGAAATGAGCCAGTCTATTATTTGGTGATGTCATCTTAATCTAAGCTTTGACATTCAGGCGATGTTTCCAAGAAGTATTAAATCAAAGTTGCCACGCTGAAGCATATGGTGTCAGATAAGGTGATGTGTTAATTTTCAGCTACCCAAGGAGTTGTAGCGGGAGAGCTCAAACATCACTATACTGTTTTCCATTTCTTTGAGGAAAATCTTCGAGGGCGCCTGGGTGGCTCAGTCAGTTAAGCATCCAGCTTTGGTTTCAACTAGGGTCCATGATCTCACGGTTTGTGAGATTGAGCCCTGAGTCGGGCTCTGTCCTGACAGCCCATAGCCTGCTTGGGATTCTCTCTGCCCCTCCCTTGCTTGTGCGCTCCCTCTCTCTCTCTCTCTCTCTCTCTCTCTCCCCCCCTCAATATAAATAAAACTTTTTAAAAAAATCTAGAGACAAATCCTCCAGAGTACTCTCTATATCCTGAATAAAATGACTATATAACACATTGACGAGAGCAGCCTTCAGAGTTCATCCCATTATTATTTCTGATTCTGAAAGCTTTCATGTTGGACAACTCAAGAAAATAAAAGTTCTCATAATCGGGGCTCCTGGGTGGCTCAGTCGGTTGAGCGGCCAACTTCAGCTCAGGTCATGATCTCGCGGTCCGTGAGGGCTGTGAGTTCGAGCCCCACATTGAGCTCTGTGCTGACAGCTCAGAGCCTGGAGCCTGTTTCAGATTCTGTGTCTCCCTCTCTCTGACCCTCCCCTGTTCATGCTCTGTCTCTCTGTGTCTCAAAAATAAATAAATGTTAAAAAAAAAAAAAGTTCTCATAATCTTAAGGATTTTCTTCATTTCTAGAGTTTTGCTTTTGCTTTGTTTTCAATGCATGAACAGCCCCATCCTCCCTCCCCGCCAAGAAATTGGTCCGGCGTTCTTCAAACTATCACCTCTGTGCTTCAGAAGCATGATTTGTTTTCCCTCCCCGGGAAGGACCGCTCTGACACTCAGACTTAAACTCTCTGCTGTAGCTGCTCCCAGGGCAGGGGAAAGCAAACAGGTGCAACACGCAGGCCTTACGGGTTCCCTGCAGGTGGGTCGTGAACATGCCCACAGCCTGTTGACTCTCAAGATGTGCTCCAGTTCTGCCGTGGAGAGAACCTGGGAATGCGTCCCCAATTCCCCAGGGACGGCGTCTCGGCGCCCACAGAGGCTGCTGTCAACCGGTCCCGGCCATCAGGTGGCCTCCACTCTGCTTCTGCTCTCCTTGGTATGCGCACATGCACACATTCATCCATGCGTGTGCACACACGATTATGGCTCACACGTAAACTTATAAATTTATCTACTCCTTATCATAGGACAGTCCCTCCCACAATGGAAGCCCCAGAACACAGACTGTCCGACCTAATGACCTACCGTCAACTGAGGAAAGAATCCAGTCAGCAGCATGAGAGACTGTAGACAGCCACCCAACATCCACTTCCTTGCGTTCTTCCTTAACAGAAATCTAAGTTGATTTAAGTGGCAAAATGCCCAGCTAAATTCTACACTTCTCAGGCTTCCCAGTAACCAGGGCGACTGACAAAACATAAGAGCAAGTATCCCCTCTCGCCTTTCCCTGCTTCCTCTTGTTGCCTAGAACAAGGGTGTGATGGATGGAGCTGCAGCAGCCATTCTGGGACCAAGAAAACCGTAAAGACGTGAGCCACTGAACCAGTGCCAATACCAGGTACTTCTGGACTTTTACTACATATAAAAAATGAATACGCTTAAGTCAGTGGATGTGCTTACATCAGTGTGTCTGATGTTCTGTTCCTAACTGAAAGACACAGCTCATAACTGGTACAGAAGATCAAAGAGATCCGAGAAGAAAAAAAAAAATCCCTGGAAGAAGGTCTCCGAAGGAAAAGAGATCATATGATTGCCAAACAGAAGACAGATTGATAGGCAAATTTCCTTCCCAGAGCCAGAAACACAGGAAGAGAAGGATGATGAACGAATAGTAGTTTGTGAGGCCACGCTGAGGGGCTGGCCAAGGGGCTGACAGACAGGCGGCTTCTCTCATCTCAGAGACCTCGCACTTTACGAGTGGGGTGTCAGGGCCACAGTGAGAACGGAGAAGATGAACAGTGCCCCGGGGAAGGTCAACAGGAGAGCGTTGGCGGTGTAGACACAGGCACACGGCACACGTCCGTGTGGCCCCAGGGATGTGCACCTGAGGAGTGGGGAGGCGGGACGCTTGCCCTTGGAGCCCGTGGCTCAGGAGTCTCACCGGCTGCACTGGGACCCCAGCTCCGGGTACTGAATGGGGGTGTCGTGAGAACACACACGCACCACAGAACAAAGGAAACCAGAACATCCCGGTTCAAATCCCAGCTCCTCCGCTCACCAGCCGGGAACACCCTCAATCTTTCTCTGAGTACATTTTCTATAGCTGCAAAAGGGGGTGATAACTAGCCACCCCAGGGCACTGTCACGAGGAGCTAACTACTTAACGTGCTCCATGCACTTCGAACTGGCGCCTAGTACGCTCTACAGCCTCGATCTCTCCTGACACCGTGACCCACCACGTGACCCAGCGCGCGGGATGATCTAGACTAGGGCTTAGTCCCCTGCGGGGGAGAACAGCCAAAGAAGAGAGACCTCGGTGATGCACAGGGAGGGGAGTGCTGGGCGCGAAGACGGCATCCAGGGCGGGGCCGCTCCAGGAGCCAGTGCACGTGGGAGGCGGGGGCAGGTGTCTCCCCTGCCCTTGGGGTGCAGGGCGAGTTCCCGAGGCCCCGCCCTCCCCTCGCCTCCTCAGCTCCTGGCCTCAGGCACCACATCGGGCGGACACCTCCCAGCCCGAGCCCACCCGGCGCACCCACCCCTGCATCCCCACCGGGAAACCCCTACGCTCCCGGTCCTAACCCCCACTCGGCTGGTCCCCTCCCGCCCCCCGCCCCAATCCCAAACCCAGTTTATCCCAAGTTACCTCCTCACCCCTCTCCCCAGGGCCTCCCTCACCCCTGCCCTGCCCTCATTCTCTCCTCACTCTTTTCAAATGTCCTCAGTCCCAAATCACAGGTAGGCCCAGACTCCTCCCCTTGGTCCCCAAGCACCTGCAGTGGGGGAGGGGGGCACCTCTGCGGTGACTCTCACACTCACTGAGGGTAACACGCACCTCTGTGGGCGTGTTCTGGGTTTCCCGGTGATCCCTCATGACAACCACCACAGAAGGGCCTCCCCGAAACCCCGTCTCCTCCCCCTCCCAGCCCTCCTCCCGCTCCCCCTGCAGCTCCACAGTATCAGCTTCTCCGCAGAACGCACGTGGCCTGAGCTAGGCTCCCCTCCACGTGCTGCATGCTCGCCTAGCCTCGCAGCGACCTGTCCCCAGCCGGGGACACTCGGACAGACTGCCTGAGGCTGCATGTGCCCAGCGGCACCTGGCACACAGCATCGGGCTCTGCGGGAACTGGGCACAACCTGAATCTCTAATCACAGGGCGGAGATCTCAGACCCCCGGGGCGAAATCACATGCTGAGTTGGGGACAACAGGGCCGCAAGCCGAGGACTGGTGTCATATCTGTGTGCCCATGGGCTGTGCACAGAGTGGACACACTCCACAGACGCCCTCCACGCAGCCTTCCCGGCCACAGGACCTGCGGCCGGCACACAGGCTGGGAGTCCTGGGTCCATGGCGCGATTAACCCTTTACTTTTTATCTCATATTACGGAAACACAGGTAATCGGCTTATGGGTTGCAAGAAAATACCAACGTGACAAATTATGCTTTGCAACGTATCAAAGTTCGGTGTTTTGGTGAATCGCCCACGAGCCACTTCTTGCCGTGTGTCATTTTACAGTCCACATTGCTAACAATCCACCCTCAACCACCTGCCATGTCATCGGAACGGGAACCAGAAGACAGGGAGCCTGTGCAGCACGGAGGTTAATTCTGCCTCGGCGCGTCCTAGGGCCGGGCTCCGGCAGCCACCTTGAGAGAGGCAGGTCGAGAAGCTCAGACGTAAATCACCCGGCAATCAGGCACGGGCTATAAAACTTTATGAAAGCATTCATAAAGGTGAGGGAGTGTGAAAGATTATTTTTCTTTTGATGACACTTATTAAAAATGAGCAGACTGCATATTGAGAACAGTTTCCATCCAGCAGGCTCGGTCTGACCAGCGGCTGACCCTGAGCCTCACGCGGCAGCGAGGCTGGGTGTCCCCGCGGTGCCCGACTCTGAGCCACCAGAAAAGGCGTGTTCGCTCCCCAGGCCAGAGAACCAAGCATTCGCTGATATTTTCTCCACGAAATAAAAATACTTCACCTTAATATATACGACTGTTTACTTAGCAAATCTCGGCTTGCAAATTCCAGCTTCAAAAAAAAAAAATGAATAAAATGAAAGCGGAAAGAGATTTATCAACATATTAAAAAATTATTCTGGATCAGACACACCAGATTAGACGGCCAGTTAAGAGGAAATTTGAAACTGTGGAAACAGCTTGGGGGACACTGAATGCAAAAACCGGGGGACTAGGATGCAAAACTGCTCGTAGGAACTGTCAGCAACATCATGAAGATTCCACAAAGTCCATGGAGAGGACGAAAATCGACCACAACAACCCTGGTCTCCCGTCCTGAATCCGCGGAGGCCTTTTCAACAGCACAGCGGCTGGCAGGTAACACAGGCCCCCCACCCGCCCCGGACGGGGGCTACGGGGGCGGACAACCTCTGTGTGAAGTATTCTGCACTGGCGAGGACACACTTTCTCCTCTTTTCATCCTGACGGTCACTTTGAGAATGTCCGGAAGAAGCCCGTGAACGTGGTGGGAGGATGGCTGGGCTCCACGTGGGAGCTGCAGCCACGGTCGGTGGCCCGCAGGCCCCTCATTTCCCCAGGCCCCCGTCTCCTTCCTCCGCAGGAGGGGCTGGACCACTCTGGCTCGAAAGCATCACCGGTTGTGACCGCCTCATGCAGTGAACAGATGAGGAGACATACACGTACACACACACGTGCAACATACCTGCTTTTAAGGTGCTGAGGGGAGCCAAGGCACTGGAAGCTGCCGTTGACCATTATGGCCAGTCTCGTGCACAGGGCCTGGCATTCCTCCATGCTGGGGGGGACAGGACGAGAAGGGCATGAGCAAGTGCGTCCTCCAGGCAGCAAACCCCCCAAGCAACACGTAGACAAAAACACTGCTGCTGTTGGTGAATTTTCTACATACCACCTCAAGAAACCCTCAATGAGCACTTCTAAAATGTGTGTTTTGGGGCGCCAGCGTGACTCAGTCGGTTGAGGGTCCGACTTTGGCTCAGGTCATGATCTCACGGTTTGTGAGTTCGAGCCCCGTGTCGGGCTCTGTGCTGGCAGCTCAAGCCTGGAGCCTGCTTCGGATTCTTTGTCTCCCTTTCTCTGCTCCTCCCCTCTCAAAAATAAATAAACAGAAAAGAAAAGAAAAGAAAAGAAAAGAAAAGAAAAGAAAAGAAAAGAAAAGAAATAAAATAAAATAAATAAATAAAATAAATAAAATAAAATAAAATAAAATAAAATAAAATAAAATGGATGTTTTATTTAGATAACCAATGACACAATTAACCAAAACTTAGCAGTATTTCAAAATCCCAGGAACAATGGTTATTAGGAGAGAAACTGTTGCAATAGTAAGAAAATATAAACTAAATCCAAGTGACCTTCACAGAAAATGTGCAAGTTTTATGAAAAAAAAGCAATAAGATCTACTAATGAACCTAAATGAAATCTTGAATCAATAAAAGGATGTGTCAAGAAAAAGAAAAAAGTGAATATATTTTAGATAAAAGAAATTATTATAAATGAATATTACTGTGATATAAAAATTACTGCAACATAAAATAGTCTTAGTATATGTCAGTATAAATATAAAACATGATAGGTACATGAATATAAATGTAATAAATGAATTTTATATAAAATATATATGTGAATTCTATTTTACTATAATATATAAAATAAAATATAACAAATTACATTGTAATTTGCAGCTATAATTTGGCTTGTGATATTATATAACATTATCTTGGTATAAAATATGTAATAAAGATTTGTAACTTGTAATACGGTTATTATAATTATATAGAAAATAAAATAAATTATAATAAGGTTATAGTATAATGCCAATCAAAATTATAAAGCATACCTTCAAAATTATTTAGTGAGAGGTAGAAAAACTGTGAACAAGAAGAATGATAAGAGTTGCTCCAGAAGATATTTAACATTTGTTCTAAGGCTCAGATAATTCAAGGAAGGCAACAGGCTTAGGAGTTACAAGGCAGATCATTAGAAGAAGAAAGGCTGTGCAGAACTAAACAGTCACATCTTAAACACAAAAGCGGATGGGAACATTCCTTCTAAGCATCAGCGACGGAAGAGACTATGAAAGAAAATGCTTGGTAGTTGACAATGCAGAAGTGCAAACTTCTAATAAGTCTGTCAAAACACAGCCAAAGAACATTAAAAAAAAAAAAAAACTACAACAAAATAAACTTAAAAAAAAATTTAAGGGGAAACTGGGTGGCTCAGTGGGTTAAGCATCCAACTCTTGGTTTCGGCTCAGGTCATGATCTAAGCCTGCTTGGGATTCTCTCTCTCTCCCTCTCCCTCTGTCCTTCCCTGCTTGCAGTCTCTCTCTCTTAAAATAAATAAACTCAAAAAGAAGTAAAAACAAAACTACAACAAACGCAATGCGTGAGGGTGGATACATTCAGTATATATTAAAGTTCATTTATTTATTTATTTATTTTAATTTTTTTAACGTTTATTTACTTTTGAGACAGAGAGAGACAGAGCATGAATGGGGGAGGGTCAGAGAGAGAGAGGGAGACACAGAATCTGAAACAGGCTCCAGGCTCTGAGCTGTCAGCACAGAGCCCGACGCGGGGCTCGAACTCACGAACCGTGAGATCATGACCTGAGCCGAAGTCGGACGCTTAACCGACTGAGCCACCAGGCGCCCCTCATTTATTTATTTTTGAGAGAGAGAGAGAGAGACAGAGAGAAAAAGAGAGGACATGCACATGCGGGGGAGGGACAGAGAGAGACACAGAATCTGAAGTCTCTGAGCTGTCAAGAGCCTGACGTGAGGCTCGAACCCACGAACCATGAGATCATGACCTGAGACGAAGTCGGCCATTTAACCGACTGAGCCACCCAGGCGCCCCAATCCATTCGGTATACAGAACTGTTTTTGTTAGCGTAAAAATGAAACTATAAAAATGCAATCCTGGAGGAAGGTCAAATATAGTGACTATTCAAAGAACTGTCCACAGGTAATACACATCCTGACAAATTAGAAACTTAACCATCAAATAAGTGAGCTTAAAATTCTCTTCCAGCCAGAAAGTCATTTGCCAAATGTGCCTTTTGTTTGTTGCACAGGGAAACACTGTTTCCCCTATCTGCGGTGCAAATACAAACAATGAATTCTCAGATCAAAAAAATACCTGCAAAGTTAAAAACATCGTCTCAACAATCCCAACCTCATATACTGCCGGTGGGAGTGAAAAATTGGCGTGATTTTCTGAAAACTCAATTTGGCACTAATCTCTTCTAGGAACTTACGTTAGGAAACACAGAAAATAGGAATGCATATAACAAGTTATTTATAAGAGTAAAAATCCAGAAACCGCTTCTGTAATAGGATAATATGATACTCAGATAAATGGGGGTGCGTCCATGTGTTGAACAGCCATTCAAATGAGGTTTTCTAAACTCCATTAGTTGCACAGAAAAAAAGTAATGATACAGCATGGCAGCTCGTGTTAGGAAACTTGCACACGAATGTGGGGGGGAAAAGGGAAGGCAAAACACACGAAAAGGTTGACATTGACGATACTTGAAAAGTGAAATTCATGGTGCAATTCCTTTGCTTCTGCACTAAGTGCCATCCAAATCCCCTACAGGAATCAGGTATTCTGTTCACTGTTCGGGAATGGGCGTAAAGCCCGTCTGCTCATTAGGTCATGGGACATTCAGATCAAGGTTATATTGGTCAGCCTCCCATGCAGCTAGAGGCAGACGTGTGACAACTCGGGTCAATGGGAAGTACAATTTCTGGGTCACGTCAAAATAAGGCAAGCCGCTTGCCCTGGGTTTGGGTTCTTTCTACTTTCCATGAGCTGGACTAGAAAGTCAATTTCAACCACCCAGATGAGGCAAACTCACAAGTGAGTAAGTGAAATGGTGGAAAGACTCGGAATCCTTGGATGACCTTGGGCTCCACCATAGTCCACCATCATGAATTGTTAGTGGAGGAGAGAAAAACACGTCTGGTCTGAGCCACTGTAATTTGGGGTCTGAGTTATAGTAGTTTAACATGGGGTCTAAAGAATACGTGCTATTCACATTCCAAACATGCTTTATAAATCTTTTTTTTATGTTTATTTATTTTTGAGAGAGATAGAGAGACAGAGTGTGATCAGGAGAGGGGCAGAGAGAGGGAGACACAGAATCCGAAGCGGGCTCCAGGCTCCGAGCTGTCATCACAGAGCCTGACGCAGGGTTTGAACTCACGAACCGTGAGATCATGACCTGAGCCCAAGTTGGATGCTTAAGTGACTGAGCCGCCCCAAAATAGGCTTTATAAATCTTTTTGTGCAAACATATCTTTCTCTGTTTCTTTAATAAGTTCCAATTTAAAATTTTCATGAGTGCATCGTAGGTGTTCTAATTAAAGTGGGAGAACGTGAAGTTTTCTCTATCGCATCCTTATGCATCTCAGATGAACAGAGATCCAAATAACAACCGATCTTAATTACGACCTTGGAGTGACGACGTGGTAATTTCAACTGAGTTGTTATTAGCTGTCAAACAAATAAGGTCTAAACAGCGGGTGGGTTGCCATGACATCTCTGCCCAGAGGGCAGAGACTGAGAGATTTTGAGGACTTTCAGCAGCAGGAAGAACATCCAATGCCAGGTGCAGTGAAATAATCTGTGACTATTTACTCTGAGAATGAACACCGTGCTTCCTTCGGGTGGTCAGGCTGGCTGGAACAGAGCTCTCTCTGGTCAGGGGCGCGAGGAGTCAAGAGCTTAGCGTGGAGCATACGGTACAAGTCAGGGTTTGATGGGCGAGCGAAAAGCACTCTGGCCTTGGGGCGCCTGGGTGGCTCAGTCGGTTAAGCGTCCGACTTCGGCTCAGGTCATGATCTCACGGTCCGTGAGTTCGAGCCCCGCATCAGGCTCTGTGCTGTCAGCTCAGAGCCTGGAGCCTGTTTCAGATTCTGTGTCTCCCTCTCTCTCTGACCCTCCCCCGTTCATGCTGTCTCTCCCTGTCTCAAAAATAAATAAACATTAAAAAAAAAAATTAAAAAAATAAAAGCACCCTGGCCTTTCTCGGTCGGACCCATTGTAAGTCCTCTCAGTGACTCCAGGGGGAAACAGCGTTCCTAACCTCAGTTTCCCACCCCATGTTTCCCCCCACGGTCCTCTAGGTAAGGAGTGAGAAGAGGAACAGAGACAGGACCTCAAAATTAAGAGGAAACTGTGCAATTTGGAGACTTTTCAGCTGCAGGCAGCTGTCTCAGAAGCACAGAATCAGTCACTGGCTGCTGCACTCTCCATTAATCGTGAGTCATTTAGATCTTTGTATTGCATGAATATGGGCAGATTTATAGAAATGAAGACACATCGTTAATGTGAAACCGCATTAACGGGAGGACGTAGGACAGAAATTACAGTGATGTACGGTCTTCCTGAGAACTGTCCGTAATAATCATACGCTATATGGAAATCAAAAGGGATTTTTAACGTGACCCCCACTTTATCCACTCTTAGAACCCACATATGAAAATGAGGCCTTAACAAATACCGGCCTGATAAATGCAGGAATGCAGAGAGTTTCCAGAATTGGCACGGCCAGAGGATCGTTTTAAGCAAAAACGAACGTATATTATAAGGTAGAGGGTTTGCCACATTTACTTCATTTCAGTGTAACATTTTATTTTCTGAAAAGAAACAGAACCAAGACAAAAGCCGAGGGCAGGACTTCTGGCTACGGCCAAGTGAAAAACCTGGCACATCTTTTCCCCCCAAATCAACTTGAAAGCTGGACACAATGAACAAAAACAACCATTTCGGAATGTTGGAAACTGTCTAGAAGGATGCAACGGTCTGAGAAACGCTTACCACTGACGAACAGCTGCACGGCCAGCTTTACACACGTGCGGCTACTGGCAGGACAAGGCAGCCCACGAGGACCGGGAGCTTCTCTGCGCTCAACTGGGACCCATACCCGGCGACGCCGTCAACATCAGTGACTTGTGTAGAGCCCAGCAGACAAGAAAGGCCAAGAGCTCCAGTATCTGGCCTGACAGTGCCCACATTAGCTCATGTGTCACTGGGGCACGCGCCTAGCCTACTGAGGCTGCACTTCCACGCAGTAGAGGCCACAGAGGGGCCACGCCAGCCACATGACCCACGTGAACCCAGAGACTAGCCACACGCACATCCAGAGCCCAGCAGCACTCTGGAGAAGGCAAGACTGGGCCACGTGAGGAGGTCTGAAAGGGGAACATCCTCCCCTGGGCACACATGGACCCACCGGCAGAGGACAGATCGGGGCTGGCGTCAGGTGGCTGAGGGCCGCCTCTGTCTATGTAAAAGCAGGTGGCTTCGAGGAATCCGGGCTTCACAAAATGAGCACAGAATTTAACACACAAACTGAAGAGCGTCACTGGGAGCTACTCACTGCAGTGGAAAGAGATTCCGCAGATTCATCCCAGGCAAAGACACGCAGACAGACAGACACACGAAAGGGACAGACAAACCAAGAAGAAGAAAACCAAGAAAAATAAATAAATAAATAAATAAATAAATAAATAAATAAATAACATGGCAATAACGACAACTTTTAGGGAAGGAGAAGAATCAAAAACCAGAGAGGCTACGATTTATTAAATATTGTGAAATACCCAGTTAGTTTTCAACAACAACAACAAAAAAAACTATAACCTGTAAAATTAACAAGAAATTGTTATCCATACTCAGGGAGAAAAGCAGTCAGCAGAAACTGTTCTTAGATGCCCCTAAATGCTAGATTTAGCAGAAAAAAATCTTCAATGAAGCAACTCTATGTATGTTCGAAGCACTAAAGGGAACAATGTTTAAAGAATGTTTTTTTTAGACGACAATAGAGTTTCTGAAGTAGATTGAATTTTTAAAAAAAAAAATACCAAATGAATTTTTTTGTTGTTGAAGAGTATAAATGAAAGGAAAATTTCACTATGGGGCCCGCGGCAAACCTGGGTAGCAGAAGAAAGTATCAGTGAACTTGAAGATTATCGAATCTGAAAAGAGGGAAAAAAATATTTAAAAGAAATGGGACAGAAACACAGATCTGCAGGACACCATTGTACATGCACAGAAAGTACCAGGGTGTGGAAAAGGAAAGGAAAGATAGAAAGAGCCAGAAAAAAATATTTGAATAAACAACTACCAAAATATCAACACAGTAGGTGAAATGCATTAACCTACACATCCAAGAAGCGCCATGAACCTAAGGAAGGATACCCGGAGGGATGTACATCTGGACACACTGGGGTTTAACCGTGAGAGTTGGAGAGAAAAGTCCTGAGAGGCACAACCCAGGAACGACCCAGGATGTACCAGGAAGCATCAGAAGGGATGCTGGCCAGCTTCTTCTAAGAGACAACATTGGTGAGAAGACAGAGGTGACACGATCATCTGGACAATGTGAATGAAAATCACACTTCACTAGGGTGGCTACAATCAAAAAGACAGAGTGTTGACAAGAGTCTGCACAAACCAGGAGCTTCATCATTGTTCCTGGGAATATAAGACGATGAAGCCACGTTGAAACACAACGGTGTTCTGCGATTTCTTAAAGCAGACTTACCACAAACTTACCACACGACCCAGCCATCTGACCCCTAAGACACTGTCCAAGACAGATGAAAGCATGTGTCTGTACAAAGACATTTATAAGACTGCTCACAGCACCTTATACTGGAAACAATCCAAGGGGCTATTGACAGGGGAAGACCAGACAAATGAGGTCTGGCCACACAGCAAGCGAAAGAAGCCAGATACAACAGACTACACTTTTTATGATCTCGTTGGCATGAAATATCCAGAAGACACATTTGAGCTAAAGAGTCTGAGACTTTGCATGGGGATGATCTGAAAACAAACGTTGAGAACACATTGGAAATGCCCTAAACTGGATTATGGTGACAGGTGCACAGAACTCTCATTTTCCTAAATAAACCCCCCCCAAAAACAAAAAAATCATTGAATGGTACACTTAAAGTGGGTAAATTATAGGGTATGTAAATTACATCTCAGAAAAAAAAAAAACCTGTTTTAAGAACTGGCAGTGTTTCAGGGCCCCTGGGTGGCCCATTCAGTTGAACAGCTGACTTCAGCTCAGGTCATGATCCCATGGTTCATGAGTTCGAGCCCCGCTTTGGGCTCCCTGCTGTCAGTGCAGAGCCTGCCTCGGACCCTCTGTCCCCCTCTCTCTGCCCCATCTCAACTTGTGCATGCTCTCTCTCTCTCCAACCCCCCCCCCCCAAAAAAACTGGCAGCATTTAGTCCAGCAGTGAAAATTCAGGGACGATGGACAATAGACAAACCCTCAGGGAATAAGAGAAGATTAAAAAAAAAAAAAAACAGTGCAAAGAAGGTGAGGAAGCATCTGCTCTCACATGAAGTGACATGTGTGAACGGCGTCATCCTGTATGGAAATACGGGTTGACTTTGCTCAGACACTCACGGTCGCCACTGGCACCTATTACAGGAACAGGGTCTGAGATGGACGTGTGGCGGGATCGTGCATGTAGACGTACAGCTCGCAAGAGGATTTTCACATAAACCGATGATGCCGGGGCCTTCGGCAAAGTCTCCTGAGCCTCCGCACAGATCTCACACTGCCTTAGCTTCACATCTCACCTCTGGCAACAAGGGGCGGATGGCCTGCTGCGGCACAGACTTGGTGGGGAGCACCCCCCCCCAGAGCCCGGGGTCCCCATGATTCACCTGTCTGGCTAGGAATTCCCAGACTGCAAGGCCCTGGCTGCCCTTTACACGGGCCACTTCTCAAAGTTGTGTTTTCACCGAGCAGCCTTGAAGGACGAGGTATCATCTCCCCCAAACCCAGAGCTGGCTTGTTCATCAGCTGCCCTCAAGAGGAGGGTCACCACGCAGGTGGCGTCCCCCACCCAATCCCTTGTGTGCAGGCATCGTCTGGGTATCAGGGGCACCAGAACCAGCGGGACCTTGCTGACAGTGAGTAATACAAATTTTCACCTCTGACCCAGGAGGCTCGTGTCCTCTGGAAACATCCAGGAACTTGGCCTGCCAACTTTGTTAGCTTATGAGTAAGGCAGAATCTTGGCTCCTTCTCAGCTCCTGACGTTGAACTCAGGGCGTGTGTTACTCACTTTACGTTGAAGCCGTAAAGCCTAATCCCCATTACACCTCAGATAAATCACACTGCGCTGTCCACAAACGGGTTTGATATAACCTGAGACTCGAGGTGTTGTGTGGCTTAGCACAGTGTGACATAAAGTAAAAACATAGGCCAAGGACTCTGAAATCTAATCAGAACATTAATTCTGTGAAGAAGAAAACAGGGGGCCAAATTCAGAAACTTGTGACGTTTTTGTTTCAGCCGAGTCTGCTGCTGGGGTTAAAGGTCTTGGGCGGGCAGGCACCGAATCCCGGCCTCCGGAGGACCAGGGCAAGAGTGTGCCTGCGACAGACCGCCGGGCTCGCGGTCCGGCCACGCCACCTGCCAGCTGTCGGCCTCTGTTATGTTACCGGATCCGTCTCCGTTTCAGAGTCCCAGCCTACACGTGGGGCTCACGACTCCATCCCCATCACCGCGGGGCTGTCCAGAGGCAGGGTCACGTGGGCAGCACGGGCCTGGCCCCCGCTGCTCTGCCACCCTTGCCGGCCCCCCAGCCACGCTCCCGGATTGGCCACGAGGGCCATGGCTCACCTGTGTGAGGTCAGCACCACCGCACAGCCTTGGCGAACCTCCTGCCTAATCGCATCCCACAGGAACCGCTTCGAGCAGGGATCCATCCCGGAGCTGGGCTCGTCCTGAGGGAGAGAGCACACGGTGACGGCGTTGGGGGTGCACGTCGGGACGGACAGGCCCGGCCCCGCCGGGAGGGCAGCCACAGTGCATCTGGATACAGTCGAGCCCCGCCCCCCCCCCCGGCGGTGAGGACGGCCCCCCTCGATGCATCATCCGCCTGCACAGGGCTTCACGGCCATCCACCTCGGAAAGACACGCAAAAGCAGAAACAAGCTTTACTCACTTTGCACCAGTGGGTAAAGTGGGGTTCCTGGAAACTGGGGCTTTCTCCTTCAATGAGCACCGGAGCACTTACTCAACCGCGTTTGAGAGATATGGCTGTGGACCACGTGATGCATTTCTGGGCTTGTTGCAGTCAGGGAGTACTGAACACATTTTTCTTAAGAGCTTAGGGTCATCAACTTCCCCAAAGAGAGAAACGGACGGGAAGCGGACAAAAACATGGCACTGAACAGGGAGACAGCACCTGTGTTTTCTGCACGCTGGGTGATCTACGAGGGTAGTTACAAACACAAGCAAATAGAAGCTATGATCATGCCTCACTCGGTGAGAAAGAGGATGTGTAGTTGGGCATCTTCCTGACCCCGTGCCGGACACTTATCTTCTCTCCCGGGGGATGGGGGGGTGGGGGAGGGGGAGTGTGAAGGCCCGTCAGTGAGTGTCTTTAACCAGATGCTCTGAGTACTCCCCGACATCCCAGTCACCACATGTGCGGTGGCCATGCATGTCATGTGCACAACTTCATGGATGGCTTTCACGGAGTCCAACAGACAGGACCGTGTCAGGACCACGTGCAGATGAGGAGGCATGCACTCAATGTGCCAGGCTGCGTGCATGCAAAGAGTTGCAGAAGCAGACTCTGGACCCCCGCAGCTGACTCCGGTCCCCAGCTTGACCCCTAGCCCAGAGTCTAGGGCAACCAAGGAGCTGAGAGCAAGGCTGTGAGAAGCAGGCGGGGGCTGTGGTGAGCCGGGGACAGGAGTCCCCATCCGAAATGAGGACACATGCCTGGCAAGGCAGAGCATGGGGACTTTCTACAGAAGGTAACAGACACCATGCCTTGTAAACACTTCTTATATGGAAAACCTAGTTTACACCCCGCAGACCCAGGCAAGGGTTTGTATTCACTACCGGGTGTCAGAATGTGGCATTCGGCAACAGTCCTTGATTTGGACCTTGCAAAGAAGCAAACTTAGAGCAAGAAAGAAAGAAAGAAAGAAAGAAAGAAAGAAAGAAAGAAAGAAGGAAGGAAGGAAGGAAGGAAGGAAGGAAAGAAAGAAAGAAAGAAAGAAAGAAAGAAAGAAAGAAAGAGAAAGAAAGAAAGAAAGAGAAAGAAAGAAAGAAAGAAAGAAAGAAAGAAAGAAAGAAAGAAGGAAGGAAGGAAGGAAGGAAGGAAGGAAGGAAAGAAAGAAAGAAAGAAAGAAAGAAAGAGAGAGAGAGAAAGAAAGAAAGAAAGAAAGAAAGAAAGAAAGAAAGAGAAAGAAAGAAAGAAAGAAGAAAGAAAGAAAGAAAGAAAGAAAGAGAGAGAGAGAGAGGAAGGGAGGGAGGGAGGGAGGGAGGGAGAAAGAGAAGAAAGAAAGAAAGAAAGAAAGAAAGAAAGAAAGAAAGAAAGAAAGAAAGAAAGAAAGAAAGAAAGAAAGGAAGGGAGGGAGGGAGGGAGGGAGGGAGAAAGAGCGAAAGAAAGAAAGAAAGAAAGAGAAAGAAAGAAAAAGTCCTCCAGAAGTCCAGAAGACACCTCATTACCTAATGAGGGCCACTTTTCCAATGCGGACCTCTTGAATCCCATTTCCACTTAATGAACAAGAAAAGAAAGAAGAAAAGAATTTGTTACCCACACGTTTTGAAGGCTCTCAGACTCTGTACAAGTGGGAAACCATGAGATACACATCAGTGATTCATACCCTGTCTACGGCACCCAAACAGTGGCTTTTATGTACTTCCTGTTTGAAGGATATTACTTCTAGCTAACTTTGAAATGCAAGACAATTGCCTTTATTTCTTGATCCCCCCACCACGAATTCATGCTTTCATCTAGCCAAGCTGGAATAACTCCAGTTCCCAGATTACAGACAGCCTTGTCTCAAAGCCACTGCGTACAGGCTCCACTGTCTTGCTGAACAACCTGCTGTCCCTCCACATCCATCCTGCCCCCGATGCCCGCCATCAAGATTCACCACGGATTCATGTCACTGCAGGTGGGACAATCACATATCTGCAGGTAGAAAAACACTCAAAAACAACACACTAGATGGCAAACATATATTGGTTTTCAGATTATAGGTGAATCCTGATACCATTCTAAAATACTGCTTTTAGGGGCGCCTGGGTGGCTCAGTCGGTTGAGCGTCCGACTTCGGCTCAGGCCATGATCTCACAGTTCGTGGGTTTGAGCCCCATGTCGGGGTCTGTGCTGACAGTTCGGAACCTGGAGCTGATTCCAATTCTGTGTCTCCCTCTCTGTCACTCCCTTGCTCGCGCTCTGTCTCTCTCAAAAATAAATGTTAAAAAAAATTTTTTTAAATAAAATACTGCTTTTAATGGTAAATATTTATTGAACCTTCAATTAGGTCAGTAACAGGGACTCTATCAAAAGACATCCCAATGCTTTTTTAGATTCTGTTTGGGAAACGTTGCCTTAGGGCAAAAGAGCATATTAGTGCAGACAACCAACACTGCCGATTTGAATTTCTTTCCCAGAGGGGCTCTGAGAAGTTAAAAGCATCTTATCTGAAGATCCCCGCAGACCACTGGGATCTCCCCTACTCACCAGTAAAAGCAGGTTGGGTCTACCCAGCAAAGCCAAGGCCGTAGACAGCTTCCGCTTGGTCCCCCCACTGTAGGTGGCCACCAGCTTGTCCACGTGGGCTTCCAGGTGTAAACGCCTCACCAGGTCCCCGGCGACCTGCAAATGAGGCACTGTCTGTGAACGCATCCCTGTTGGCCCAGGGCACCCTGCCCACCCCGGCGGGGCTCTCAGCCCTGAGTGCCCTCCCCTCCTCCCGCTGCCCCTGCCCACCTCCCACACACACCTCCCTTCACCTCCCCAGGCTGGCAGAGAAGGAGCGGGTGGGGGTGGGGGCTCTGCTGGGGTGCCTGGGGGGCATCGCAGCCTTGGCCAGAGCACGCGGGGCTGGGGCGCTGGGGAGCAGAGAGGGTCAGAAGTACAGTGGGGCCAGGGCCCCGATGCACAGCCACACACAGGTGAGCCGAAACCAAGACTGAGGAGGAAGTGAGGGAATAAACCAGACAGGGGAGTGGGCAGGATGGGACTTCGAGGGAGCAGAGAACTCAGAAGGGAGTTTTCACTAGTCACAGGGGCAAGAAATGCCCCCTTCCATCCTTGGAGCTGCCGGAGACGGCCCTGCGGGAGGTTGGCAAGGGGAGGGCATGATTCTCAGTGGACACTGCTGGAAGCTGCATGAGGCCAGAAGAAGGCGACGTTGCGCCACATCAGGCTGTGCACTGAGCGAGGAGGCTGCTTGGGATTCTCCGTCTCCCCCCCCACCCCCCAATCGCACTGTCTCTCTGTCTCTCTCAAAATAAGTAAATTTAATTTTTTTTTTTTTAACTTGACAAATGTGTTTTACCTAACTCTGGCGACCACAGAGCCATGAACGCACTATGTCAGTTTCGCTTGCTTATGTACCACCATATAACCAAACTGGCCAAGATCATATCTTCATTCAAATCTAGGAGATGTGGGGAAAACTCTGTGTCCTCAACAACTGATGAAACATAGGATAAACTAAATAAAAGTAAAAAATAAAATAACTACATCAAATACATTTTTGAATAAATATATGAACTACCAAATGTATTTTTTTAATAAATGCATAAAAGTTGGGATAATAATAATAATAGTGTCAGTGATGAAATATTGAGAATGTCTAAAAATACTGGCACAGGAGCACCTGGATGGCTCAGTCGGTGAAGCGTCAGACGTCGGCTCAGGTCATGATCTCGCGGTTCGTGGGTTCGAGCCTCATATCAGGCTCTGTGCTGACAGCTCAGAGCCTGGAGCCTGCTTCAGATTCTGTGTCTCCCTCTCTCTCTGCCCCTTCCCCACTCGTGCTCTGTCTGTCTGTCTGTCTCTCTCTCTCAAAAATGAAGTAAACATTAAAAAACATTTTTTTAAATATTGGGACAACATTGATGCCTCCCAAGGAAACCCCCCACATAAACCACTCCACAGCTTTATTTGTGCAGCCGCACAATAACACCAAAAGAAATAAGAATGTCGAGTACTGGTCTACTAGTTAACAGTGTAAGTCAAGGGAATGCAGAGAATTTCTGAATGAGCCCATCTAACTACGATGGCTTATTTTTCTGGAACCAGGAAACGTAGGTCTCGTTTTTCCAAGCTCACAAAAGGCTAAACAATGCAAGTGACAGATCCTGGATGCCAGGGCCAGGGAAGAGTGCAGAAGACATAGAACAAATACATTGGGTTCAATCCCGGGATCCCCTAGGAATTGTGGTCAGCAAAATACCATGTCAACCCCAAAATGTATCGAGCTTAAGGATTCTCTCTCTCTGCTATTATGTATTTCTCTCGCATAGTGTTCTTTTTTTTTTAAGTTTATTTATTTGTGGGGGTGGGGGGAAGAACACAAGCAGAGGAGGGGCAGAAAGAGAGAAGGAGAGAGAGAATTCCAAGCAGGCTCCCCACTGTCAGTGCAGAGGCCGACGTAGGGCTGGGTCTCACGAACCGTGAGCTCATGAGCTGAGCCAAAATCAAGAGCTGGACGCTTAACCGACTGAGCCCCCCAGGGGCCCCTCTCTCATAAAGTTCTAAGTTGTACTCCATTTAAGTCCAGAGTGTGGGATTCATTCATCCTATATGCCCGGTGCATGATCGTGACGCACACTTAGTACATCTTTGTAAGGATCATCTAACCCAAAATAAACCGCCCGGAGGTCCACCTATGTATTAGAGTTCGCTTACAAGCAAAATTCTTTCCTCTACCACACTGACGGCCAAATCAAAGTTTCCTGTGACAGTAAAGATCAAACTAAGAAGGAAAAAGGGGCCCAGGATTTAGGACAGAAAGCCTTTCTTCCAACCCCACCCCCTGACTTTCCTCCAGGTCCCCCTTCCTCCTGCCTTAACTTCTAGCTCCCTCTAGGAAAACTGTGTGAGAGTGGAAGAAACTTCCAGGATAAAAGGCGTGTCATGGAGCAAACAGTAGGTGGTGAGACACAGCGGGGGGCTCCCGATAGGACCTGCGGGTGGTGTCACAGCACCGCGGCGAAGGGCTCTCTGCCCCTTCCGTCCCAAACTACGAAACCCCAGGCCTCATCCCCATCAGCACCGGGGTTTGGCAGTTTGGGTATCACAATAACCCTTAAATTATCATCCCCGTTTGTCTAGCATGCCAGAACATGTCACCCCTGTCTCCTGGATCCTTTTGCTATAACCCGATGTATTTTTTAAACATCAGGTTCATTGAATTCAGGTTCAAATATGATCCCTGTCCAAAAAAAACCTAAGAAGTGTGTGGACAATAGGGAGAAACTGAAAACCGTCACACCAAGCCTCAATTTGAGCCAAATGAAGACAGCCTCTCTTTCCCATCTAATGGAACTTCTGGAAGTTTGCAGGGGGAGGAAGGGGGACTATACGCAGAAGATCCAAGAGTGGGCTATATGTGAGCTGGGACCCTGGGATGCAGACCAGCCTGGGTGCCGAGGCGGGGTGGGGGGGGGGGGGAGGCAGGGGGGGGAGGGGTGCGGTAGGCTCTCAGGAGGGGCTTCCCACAGGCACAAGGGGGCCTCTGGAATCACAGTGGACACAACTGTGGCTGCCCAGGTTACCGTGAAGGTGGACGTCAGCCCGGGGGAGAGAACCGAGGTGAGCGGCAGACAGGCTAGGAAAAGATCAACACCCCGGCTGGGAGTCCGGGAGGTGAGGACTCCCCCTGGGGGCAGCTCCAGCCCTGAGGGAGATGTGTAAGGTCACTCCACACAATTGTCACTTCCTTAGCTAGCAAGGGGCATAGAAAGGAAAACCCAGCCATTCAGGGAACAAGAAATTCCGTCATCTTCGACAAGCAGCCGGCATGTTACTCAGCATCAGGATAGCGTCTTAATCAGGAACCTGTACTCTGGGGGCACCCGGGGGGCTCTGTCAGTTGAGCATCTCTTTTTTTTTTTAATTTTTTTTCTTCATTTATTTTTGAGAAAGAGAGAGAGATAGAGACAGAGAGCGAGGAGAGGAGGGGCAGAGAGAGAGGGAGACACAGCATCCGAAGCAGGATCCAGGCTCGGAGCTGTCAGCACAGAGCCCCACGCGGGGCTCAAACCCACAAACCGTGAGATCATGACCTGAGCCGAAGTCGGACGCTCAACCGACTGACTCTTGATTTTGGCTCAGGTCATGATCTCAAGGCTCATGAGTTCGAGCCCTCTGTGCTGACAGTGGGGAGCCTGCTGGGGATTCTCTCTTTCCCTCTGCCCCTCCCTCTCTCTCTCCCTCTTTCAAAATAAATAAACAAACTTAAAAAAATTGAAAACAAAAGAACACTTACTCTGGAGCTGGTTTCTACGAATTCAAAAGAAAACCCCTCCCCATTGTAGCCATTCTAGCTGAGGCGGGTCTCGGCTACCTGCCTCTCGACTTCCCCATTTGCAACCTTTCTACCTCATATGGCTGCTGTGAAATACTTAAAATAAATACTGAAGTGTTGGCTAAAAGTCTTGTTTTCTGTTATTTAACAATAATCCCTCTGGTCACCTGGTGACAGGTGCATTAGAACGGGGACGCTTGCTCTAGATTTCCCGCATTTCTAAAGTCTATAGGAGAGGGAAGGTTGCCATAAAGGGAGCCACGTCCTCCGGGAACACGTGCTGACGTCTTGGAAAGCTCGGGGCAAGCAGCAATCCTCTCTCGCGGTTTCGGGAAGGAAGCGAAGACAGTTCCTCATCGGCCACCGTTACGATAACTTCTCTTTGTGGAGGGGGCTCAGGAAGAGGAGTCTGGAAGACCGCCGACACTCAGGAGGGAATCGCCCCACATGACGGGCAGCACCAGGCCTCACTCTATTGGCAAGAACTTTTCCAAGCGTGCATTTCCCCCGGGATGGCAAAGGGGCCAGCTTGTGGCGTTCGCCAAGCATCTACCTCTTCAATCAAACACGAACCCGGGGGAGCTGACAGAGACAAACGCCTTTTAAAGACTGAGCTCTGATGAGTCCCGGACCTCAACAGTTGTACAGATGAGCAGGCCGCCAGGGGCGGCCCGTCGTCCTTGCTTCCTGACGGTGGCAGGTGGGTGAAGGGACCCAGGTCCTCGAGGACCAGGAGGGCTTCTGCTTTACTTGCTCTTAACTTACAGAGCATCGGTAAGAGAAGAAGGCTGAAGAAGATGACAGAACAGCGCTCGAGTGAATTTTCATGGACCAGGGAAGGTGAGGCTGTTAGTTTTGTCTCCTGTGAATTCTGGGACGCTCCCTCCCTGCAGAATCACGTCGCAAATGCACCGCAAAAGCGGCTTACTTCTGCTCCTTGTTCAGAATCCGGGAATGCAAGGAGCATTCCAGAATCCCTGCAAGGGGCAGGAAAGGGAAAACTGCGCCTCAAGCACCTGCTGTTCCAGCGGCTTCCGCCTGGCACGTCCTCTGAGCTGTTGATCAAGGCTGCCAGCTCGGCTTGGCTG
Organism: Neofelis nebulosa; assembly: GCF_028018385.1. Taxonomy (NCBI): domain Eukaryota; kingdom Metazoa; phylum Chordata; class Mammalia; order Carnivora; family Felidae; genus Neofelis; species Neofelis nebulosa. Next base: position 106,187,882 of record NC_080785.1, read on the forward strand.
ACCACTGCACAGAGGCCTCCTGCGTTCTCGGGGCTACGTCCACCCCCTCCTCCCACAGAGACGGAGGAAGGGGGTGATCTGCAGTCTCTGGCACTTCTCCATCCTCTGGAGCCCACCTGGGAAGGAGTCAGGCTGGCAGGTGTCAGCCCGCTCACCAGGAAGTCCTCCTCCTGACGTCCCAGTCCCCCCCACCCCACTGGCCTTCTTTCTGTACAGTCTGCACCCTTCTCTGTAAGCCCCGGCAGAGGGTCTATGAGCTCTGTTCCCGAATGAAAACAACAGTCCAGGAAACTTGAAAGGCACTTGGAGAGGAGACAAAGTTGCAAATGATGTCACCCTTAACCCCAAGTGACTTCTGCACTCAGATCTCTATTTTCAGTACGTAACTGAAAACAACACAACCATCGTGACTGTGTTTCCTTCCGTGTCATCAGATTGGAAACATCTTTCAGGTACGTTTATCATTTATCTATCGGGTCAGAGAGCTGTGCTGGGACCAGAGGTGTTAGCCGAGCATAGCTCAGCGGGAGGCTTTCCTGGAAAACCTCAGGGAGACTTACCTGAGAAATGCAGGAGTTGGGAACCCCGCGGAGGGTACAGTAATAACAGAGGTGTTCCCAACCAGTCAGGAACTCGTCCAGGGCGTCCTGCTGTGGACAGTAGCCCATGCGAACACCTGCGGCGCCCGCCAAAGACAGATCCACGGTCTCTCTGCAACGAGAAACAGCAGCACAGTCCAGAAAATTCGGCTCCCCAGACACACATCATCCAGTTCTCCAACCTGGTTCATCAAAGAGAAGCTCACTGCAGTTCATACAATGCAACTAATCAGTTAAGCATAAATGGTTCGATGAATGAGTAGCAACCCACGTGTCCAGGCGTGGCTCTGAGGCCACGACTGCTTTTTATGTTAAAAAAAATAATAATACAGAAAGCACAGAGCTATGTAGGAGGCATACGGCATGCTTAATAAATGGCCATCATAACAATTATTTCCCCACCAAAACAATTTATGAGAATTCCTAATGGATTGGGGGCGCCTGTGTGGCTCAGTTGGTTAAGCGTCCGACTTTGGCTCAGGTCATGATCTCGAGGTTTGTGAGTTCAAGCCCCATGTCGGGCTCTGTGCTGACAGCTCGGAGCCTGGAGCCTACTTCCGATTCTGTGTCTCCCTCCCTCTCTTCCCCTCCCCTGCTTGTGTGTTCTCTCTCTCTCTAGGTCCAAAATAAATAAACATTAAAAAATTAAAAAAAAAAACAATTGCTAATGAATCAATGGCTAAACTATCATTCAGATTCAGGTTTTTAAAAAGTACATTTTTAGCATAGCCTATCCATCTCTCATTGAACATACGAGAAAATACTGCAGATGAAAACCCGGGGTCCCAGAGGAAACTCTGTACCCACAAATCGGTCACTCCTCATTCCACTGTCCCCCCAGCCCCTGGCTTTTCGTTCCTGTGGATTTGCCTGGTGGGTAGTTTATAAAACTGAACAATGCAATATATGACTTTCGCATGAAGCTTCAGAGGCTCATCCACGTTACAGCACAAATCTGTACTTCATTCTACTTCCTTTTACTGGTAGAAATGCACACAGCAGTTATTAAAAGAAAAAAAAATCACCACCACCCTTTTATGGCTGCTAAAATGGAAGCCCGCGTGTCACTGCGGGCCTGGAGTTCACTAAAGGGCCAGTTCCAATAACCACCTTACGCTTGTCAGTCTACCATTTTTCTCATTCTGTGACCATTAGGTGGAAAGATAGAAGAACCATACAAAAAAGGAAGAGGAGAAAAAATAAGATTACAACATAAAAGGAAGAGGGAGGGAATTTTTTTCTAATTTATAGAGTTCCAATTTTGTTTTTTTAACGTTTATGTTTTGAGAGAGAGATAGATCACGAGCGGGTGGAGGCAGAGAGAGAGGGAGACACAGAATCCGAAAGAGGCCCCAAGCTCTGAGCTGTCAGCACAGAGCCCGACGCGGGGCTCAAACCCACGGACCGTGAGATCATGACCTGAGCCGAAGTCGGACGCTTAACTGACTGAGCCACCCAGGCGCCCCTATTCCATTGTTTAGATGCACCCCAGTTTGTTTATTCATTCACTTACTGAAGCGTACCTCTGTTGCTTCCAAATTTTGACAACTATTGATAACACTACTGTAAGCATTAGCCTACAGGGTTTTTGGGTTGTTTGGTTTTTTGTGTGTGTGTGTGCACATAAGTTCTCAAATCATCTCAATAAATATCTAGGAGGAGGACTGCTTCAGGCTATCGTAAGACTATGCTTTAGGTTTGCGAGAAACTCACAAACCGTCCTGGGTAGTGGCTGTACCACGAGCATTTCCAATATAGCTTCACCTCGTCCCCAGCTTCTGGCACTGACAGAGTCTAGGATTTCTGGCACTCTAATAGACGTGTATATATTGCTTAAATTTGAAATTCCCCAGTGACATGTGACACTGCACGTCTCTTCATGTGCCATCTGTATCTTTAGCGAGGTATCCATTCACACCTTTTGACCATATTCTAATAGGGTTGTTTATTTTTCTATTGTTGGGTTCTTTGTATCTTTTGGATACAAGTCTTGTATCAGATGCGTGCTTTGCAAATATTCTCTGCCCATCTGGGATTTGTGTTTTCACGCCCTTAGAAGTGTTCTGCCCTGAGCAGATTTTGTTTTTATTTTAATGGAGTCCAATTTAGTCTTTGACTCATGCGTTAATTAGAAGTGCGTTGTTTAATCCCTGAATATCTGGGGATTTTCCAGCTGCCTTTCTGTTATTTCTAGCTTAATGCTAATGTCATCCGAGAAAGCATTTTGCATGACTTGTACTGTCACATTTCTAAGGAGCCCCGAACGTGGTCCATCTTGATGAACCATCCATGTGAGCCCAAACAGACCGCATACACTGCTGTTGTTGCACAACGTATCCTATAGACGTCTTTGGACCCAGCTGACTAATGTGCCCGTTAGTTCAACTGTATCCTGACTCATTTTCTGCCTGATGGACCTGTCAGTCCCTCAAAGGGGAGCACTGATGTCCCCCACTTCTCTGGGTCCACCGCCCCGTCCTCCCAGATTCTGACACGCCGGGGTGGGGCTTACACACATCCGGGTCTGGAGAACTGACTCTTTTATCATTATGCAATATCCCACTTTATTCCTAACAACTTCTTTTTGCCCTTTGTCTTGCTCTGAAATTCACGGGGACACTCCAGCTTTCTATGCATTCATGTCAGCACAGCATATCTTTCTTTTCCCCGTTGCCTTTAATCCATCCGGGTCTTTACATTTAAAGTGGATTCTTTTAGAAAACATATAGTTGGGTCTTGTCTCTTCATCCACTCTGGTAGTTTCTATCAATTGGTGCGTTTACACCAGTACATTTACAGTGACGTTTGACACACTTGGATTATAGTAACAATTTTCTATTTGTTCTCCTTGTTTCTCACTCTTTTTCTTCCTTATCTGTTTTTAGTTGAACATTGTATACGACTTCATTTTCTCTCCTTTCCTGGACTATGTTGTATTTCTTTTTAAAAATTTGTATTGGTTGTTCTGTGGTTCACGAGATACATTTATAACTGTTTCAAGTCCCCTTGCAAATAAAAATGACCTGGGAGTACCTATTTTTTTTTGAAAGAGAGAGAGAGGAGTGGAGGGAGAGGGGCAGAGGGAGAAAGAGAGACAATCTTAAGAAGGTTCCATCCTCAGCACAGAGCCCAACAAGGGGCTCAATCCCACAACCCCGGGATCATGACTCGAGCTGAAATGAAGAGTCGAACACTCAACCCACAGAGCGACTGGGGTGCCCCAGTGGAAGCATCTTAGAGCAGAGAATTCCCAATTCCCCCTTCCATTCCCAATTGGATTTCCACCATTCATGTCACTCAGCCATAGGCCACAATCACCAGATACAAAGTTGCTGTTATTGTTTTAAACAAACTATTTAAAATCAATGAAGAAATAATAAATGAAGAATAATAAATAGGAAAGATTTTTTATCTTCAATTACTCCTTCTCTAGTGTTCGTCCTTTCTTTATGTAAATCTGACTTTCCAACCTATATTATTTTCCTTCTTTCAACATTTCTTTTTTAATTTCTTTTTAATGTTTATTTTTGAGAGATAGAGCACGTATGTGCATGAGTGGGGGAGGGGCAGAGAGAGAGGGAGAGGGAAGGGGAGAGAGAGAAAGAGAGAGAGAGGAAGACACAGAATCCAAAACAAGTTCCAGGCTCTGAGCTGTCAGCACAGAGCCTGATGTGGGGCCTGAACTCGGAATGGCGAGATCATGACCTGAGCTGAAGTCAGCCATTCAACCAACTGAGCCACCCAGGTGCCCCATTTCTCTCAACATTTCTTGCAAGACAGTTCTGCTGGCAACAAATTCATTTTGTGTTGATGCCTCCTTCACTTTTGAAAGATCATTTCACAGGGTTCAGAATTCTAGGGCGTGGTAATTTTTCTCTGAATGCTTTAAACACTCCACTCCCTGCCTTCTTTCTCCCACGGCTTCTGGTAAGTCTGTAGGTAAGGTATCTGTCCCCCATGCCAGCCTCCTTCGAGAATTTGTCTTTGAATGTCTACAGCTTGGATATCACATGATCACGTGTCGATTTTTTGGTGTTTGTCTTCTTTGGTGGTTTGTGGACTTCCGGATTCCGCACTTCGGGAGTTGTCACACATTTTGAAAACCAGTGCCGTCATTATTCAGCTATTTCTTCTGTCCCTTTCTCTTTTGGACTCCTTCTGGGGATACCATTGGGCACACAGGCCATGTGTCGTCCCTGTCACGATCCCCGACAGTCCTTTCCACCTTTTCATTCCTGTTTTCTCTCTGCACTTCAGTTTTCAAAGTATCTGGTAACCCGTTCACAGGTTCAATGCTTCCTTCCTCAGTGGCATCCAGCTAATGCTGAGCCCGTCTCATGTTTGTTGTCATCCTGCCCTCTACAGTTTTCCTTTTTACTGACAGCACCTCTACTCTTCCAGTGTCCATCTCCCTGCTGACAGTGCCCATTTCTTCTCACATGTTGTCTACTGTCCCCATTAGAGTCCTTAGCACATCAGTCAGAGTTATTATAAACTCCCATTGTGATACTTCACGACCTGCCACGGCTGGGTCTGGTTTTAATGTCATTTTTGTCTCTATGGAATGTGTGTTTTGTCTTTCAGCTTGTCTTGTAATTTCTTTTCTTTTGTAATTTTTTTAAATATTTATTCATTTTTTAAGAGACAGAGAAAGAGCATGTGCGAGGGGGGGGAGGGGGCGAGGTGGGGGGAGACACAAAATCCGAAGCAGGCTCCAGGCTCTGAGATGTCAGCATAGAGCCCAATGTGGGGCTCGAACTCATGAACTGTGAGATCATGACCTGAGCCAAAGTCTAAGACTTAACCCGCTGAGCCATCCAGGCACCCTGTGTCTTGTAATGTATGGTGGAGAGTTGGACATTATTTATTAGATAAAAAGAAATTTAGAGGCATCTGGATGGCTCAGTAGGTTAAGCGTCCGATTCTTGATTTCAGCTCAGGTCATGATCTCGCGGTTCATGAGTCCGAGCCCCACATGGACTCTGTGCTGACAGCGCACAGCCTGCTTGGGATTCTGTCTCTCCATCTCTCTCTGCCCCTCCCCTGCACTCGTGCTGTCTCTCTCTCTCTCTGTCTGTCAAAAATAAATAAATAAACATTTAAAAAAATTAAAAGTAGAATTACTATATGATCTATGAATTCCACTACTGCTAATCATCCAAAAAAAAATGAAAGCACTAATTCCAAACGATGTATAAAGCCCATGTTTACTGCAGCATTATTTACAACAGACAAGATATGGAAGCAGCCCAAGTGTCTGTCCACAGGGGAACATGTGGAATATACACACAACGGAATATTGCTCAACCATAAAAAAGAATGAATTCTTGCCATCTGCAGCAACATGGATCGGATCAGAGAATATAATGCCAAGTGAAAGAAGTCAGCCAGAGAAAGACAAATACCACATGATTTCACTCAGATGTCGAGTGGAAGAAACAAAAGAAGTGAACGCACAAAAAAGACAAAAAGCCAGACTCTTAAATACAGAGAACAAACGAGTGGTTGCCGGAGGGGAGGTGGTAGGGAGGTAGGGTATGAAATCGACAGATGGGGGGTAAAGAGTGCCCTTGTCTTTATGAGCACTGAGAATTATATACAGTTATTGAATTATTCTACTGTACACCTGAAGCTAATATAACACCATGTGTTAATTAGATTTGAATTAAAAAAAAATAAGCAAAACAAATGATCAGGCTTTCGTGGGTCAGGGTTTTGGTCTTTTTCAGGCCACGAGTTTTGCTCATGGGCTTCTTCAGGGGGGTGCCCTCTGAGGGATTCGCTTCCCCTTCTGCCCACTGGGGGTAGGAGCCCTCCGCCACCAAGTTCCCTGGGAGTCTGTGCTCCATCACACGTTCACTCCACAAGCAACGACACAAAGCCCAGACCTCATGGATACGGGACCTTGTCTCGAGGAGGCAAGTCTACAGCGGAGGAGGGGACAGAGGAGAGAACAAAGAGGACAAGACAGCTGGACACTTGCTGGGCTTGCAGTGAGCTGAGCCGGCTTCACCGGCATGGCCAAGTGTCCTGGTTTACAAAGGGCGAGAAGTGTCACGAACTGAGAAACCCCTCCATTCAGGCGAAGTGGGACAGGGGGTCACCCTCACTCATCCAAAGGAGATGTGGATGGGACGCTCTGGGTGAGATCGATCCAAAGGGTAGGACCTCTGTGGGCACAGAGAAGAGGAAGAGAGGAAGAGGCAGGCAGAGGGGCAGACACATGAGACAACAGCATGGTGAGAGAGGAGGGTCCATGTCAAGGAGTAGTAGGAGAAGAAGCACAAACTTCGGGCTTAGTTGTGCAACAGACGCACAAAGGGGAGAAATTCTGATGCCTGCTACAACATGGATCAGACTTGAGGACACTCTGCTCAGTGAGATGAACGTATCACAAAAAGGCAAATACCGTACAATTTCATTTATATGATGTGAGTAAGGAGTCCAAACCACAGGGAGAGAGAATGGCGATAGCCACCCAGCGGGGACAGAAGGGATCCGCGTGTGGCTGAACGGGTACAGAGTTTCGGGACTCCGAGACCAAAGGGCCCCCGGGAACGGCCGCGCCAAATGGATATGCCGGCTTCCCTCGTTTCACTGCACTTTGCAGATACTGTGCTTTTTACAAACGGAAGGTTTGTGGCAGCCCGGTGTCGGGCAAGACTCTCCGTGCCCTGTCTCTCTGTGCCACGTTTCGGTAATTCTCATGATACTTCAAACTTCTGCATTATTATTATAATTGTTATGGCTGTGGCGCCTGGGTGGCTCAGTCGGGTGAGTGTCTTGACTTCGGCTCAGGCCATGATCCCAGGGTCATGTGATAGGGCCCTGTGTCAGTCTCTGCACTGAGTGGGGAGGCTGCCTGGGAGTCTCTCTCCCTCTCTCTCCCAACTCATGTGCTCTCTCTCTCTCTCTCTCTCTCAAAAATGTTATGGTGATCTGTGATCAGTGATTATGACTGGCTGAAAGCTCAGATGATGGCTAGCATTTTTTAGCAATAAAATGTTTTTAATTAAAAATATACTTTTTAGACATCGTGCTTTTGTGCACTTAACAGATACAGCATAATGTAAATATAACTTATTTTTTAATGTTTATTTTTGAGAGAGAGAGAGCACGTGTGTGTGCACTCAAGTGGGGAAGGGGCAGAGAGAGAGGGGAACAAAGGATCCGAGGCAGGCTCTGTGCTGACAGCAGAGAGCCCGATGTGGGGCTTGAACTCAGGAACCACAAGATTGAGATCATGACCTGAGCCGAAGTTGGACGCTTAACTGACTGAGCCAACTAGGTGTCCCATAAATACAGCTCTTACATGCACTGGGAGACCACAATTCACTTGACTTACTTTGTTACGGCATTTGTATTGCAGTGGTCTAGAACCCACCCGCAATATCTCTGAGGGTCCTGTACTTAACACTGAACTATCCTCTTAAACATGGTAAGATGAAAACCTTTACATCATGTTTGTTTTAGGACAATAAAAAGAGAAAAGGTACACCATGCACACAGTCTCCAAAATAATGTCAGAGTGGCTATGCTCAAAACAGACAAAATCGACTGTAATGATATAAAACTCGACACTACAAACACACAGTGACTTTTATAATGATAAAGGCGTCACTTCCTTGGGAAGACATAACAGTTGCTCACAAGTTTTCATCTTGGAACCCAGTCCCATTACACAGGAAGAAAACCTGACAAGGTAAAGTAAGAAGTGGACAATACAACAGTAATAGTTGGGAGTCTTCAATACGTCATGTTCAGTAATGGATAGAAAAATTAGGCAGAACACCAAGACGGCTGCAGGATGTTTGAACAACACTATAAGCAAACCGGACCCAACAGACGTTTGGAGAACCCCCCCTCCCCCATCCCCCGCCCCAACAATGGCGGCACATGTGGTCTTCTCTGCTGCATGTGGAACATTTCCCAGGACTGAACACTTGTCACTTCATGAGACAAGTCTCGGTGCGTTGTAAGGGGCTGAAATCCTATCAAATACATTCTCTGACTGCAGTGAAATGACGAGAAATCAGCAACAGAAAGAAATTTGAGGGGACCATGAATATGTGCAAATTAAAGAACATGGCCCCAAATAACTAATAGATCAAAGAAGAACTGGTTTTTGAAAATTAGAAAATACTTTGCGATGAATACAATAAAAATGACAACATACCAAAAATCATAGCATTCAGCTAAAGGAGTGCCTGTAGAAAAGGTATAAACTGTAATGTTTGTATTAAATAAGAAACAAGATTTAAACAAGACTTCAAAGCAATAATATAACCATTCCTCTTCAGTAATTTTTTAAAAGTGTAGCAAAATTCCCTAAAAGCATAGTAAACTAAACCTAAAGCAATTAAAAGGGAGGAAATAAAATTAGAAACAAAAAAATCACAAAAAGTAGAAAAATAAAACAATAGAGAAAATCAGTAAAATTTACAACCCTTTGGCTAGACTAACCCCCAAAAATTAATTAATTAAAAAAAGGGGAAAAAATTCAAATTACTCAAATAAGGAATGAAAGAGAGGATATTATTACCAACCTTACAGAAATACAAAAGTTTCTAAGGGAACACTATAAAAATTATATTCCAAACATTTAGACCCCTACACCTCACCCAATATATAAAAATCAACTCAAAATGGATCAAAGACCTAAATGTAAAAGACAAAACTATAATACTTTCAGAAGAAAACAAACGCATTAAGCTTTCTGACGTCAGGCCACAGTTTCTAGATATGACATAAAAAACATAAGCGACAAAAGACAAGATAGAGGCTATCATCTCCACCAAAAAAAAAAGGTTATAATGAATACGTGAATTTAGTAAGTCTGCAGGCTACACAATCAGCATACCAAATTCAATTTTGCTTCTATACGCCAACAATGAACTATCAGAGAGAGAAATGAAACAAAAAATGATCTCAATGGCAACCACATTAAAAAAGAATAAAAAAACAGGAATCAGTTTAACCAAGGAGGGAAAAGATCTGTACACTGAAAACCAGAAGGCATCAGTGAAAGAAACTGAAGGAAACACAAATAAATGGAAAGATATTCCATGCTTATGGATTCTTGCAATGAAAAATTAATATGGTTAAAAAGTCCCCACTACACAAAGCAATCTTCAGACTCGGTGCACTCCTTACTGAAATTCCGATGACGTGTTTCACAGAAATGGACAAAAACAATCGTAAAATTGTATGGAACCACAAGAGATCCCGAATAGCCAAAGCAATTACGAAAAAGACGAACAAAACTGGAGGCGTCATGCTTCCAGATACAACCTATGTGACAAAGCTGAGGTCATGGAAACAGTATGGTATTGACATTAACACTGACATCTAGATCAGTGGAACAGAATACATAGCTCAGAAAGAAACACGTGCTTATATGCCCAGTTAATTTACAACAAAGGAGTCAAGCATACACAATGGGGAAAGGACAGTCTCTTCAATAAATAGTGCTAGGAAAACAAAAACCACATGCAGAAGAATGAAACTGAGCTTTACCTTACATCACAAACAGCGATCATCTCAAACGGATTACAAACTAAATGTAAGACCCAGAACTGTAAACTTTCTAGAAGAAAGCATAGGGGTTAACCTTCTAGGCATCGGTCTTGGCAATAATTTTTGAGATTTGACACCAAAAGCGAAGGCAACAAAAGCAAAAATAAAGCAGTGGGACTAGATCAAATTAAAAAGCTTCTGGAAAGCCAAAGAAATCATTTACAAAATGAAAGGAAAACCTACAGAATGGGAGAGAATATTTATAAACCATGTACCTGATAAGGGGATTAGCCAAAATACACAAAGAACTCACAAAAATCAATAGCAAAAAAAAAAAAAAAAAATCCAATTTAAAACCTGACAGAACTGAACACGCTTTTTTCCAAAGAAGGCATCCAGACGCCCAACAGACACATGGAAAGATGCTCAACAGCACTCATCATCGGGGAAAAGCAAGTCAAAACCACAATGAGGTATCACCTCACACCTGTCAGAATGGATGTCATCAAAAAACAAGAGACAAGTGTTGGCCAGGATGTGGAGAAAACGGAACCCCTAGGCACTGTGGGCGGGAATGCGAACTGGTGCAGCCACTGTGGAAACCAGTATGGAGGTTCCTCAAAAATTAAAAATAGAACCTTCCCTATGTTCCTGCAATTCTGCTTCCACAAATGTATCCGAAGGAAACGAACACACTATGTCAAAGAGATGTCTGTGCCCCTAAATTCTCTGTGGCATTACTGACAGCATGGAAACAACCTAGGTGCCCATCAACAGATGCATGCATAAAGAAGTTGTGAGATTATATATATATATATATATATATATATATACACACACACATACACACACACACACACACACACATATGAGGAAAAGAAACACTACATGACATTGTAATGTCACTTATATGTAGAATCTTAAAGGAAAAGAAAAAATAAACTCACGTAGAAAGAGACCAAATTAGTGGGTGCCAGAGGTGGGGTGGGAGCAGGGAAATTGGAGGAAAAGCCCAATCGTCCATGTGTAAGACACAGAAGACCAAGGATGGAAGGTGCAACATGGCGCCTGGGGCTAGCACCGCTGTGCGGTGCGTCGGCTTGTTGTAAGGAGACCAGAGCTAAGACTTCTCATCACAAGGAGGAAAACATTTTTCTTTCCTTTTTTTTTTGGTCTATATGAGATGCTGGATGCTAACTAAAGTTACTGTGGTCATTTCACAATAGATGTAAATTAAATCAGAATACTATACACCTTAAACACACATGGTAGGCCAATTATGTCTCAATAAAACCGGAAAAGGAAAACGTTTTAAAAAGAAATTTAAAATTATGCCAGATGACAGATGGGTTAATTAGCTAGATGGGAGGACTCCTTTTACAATGAATATGTCTATAAAATCGTCACCAGATACACTTTAAATGGCTTACAATTTTATTTGTCAATTATTCCTCAATAAAGATTAAAAAAATACCAAAAAAAGGCAGACAACTCTCACATCATCAAAATTTAAAATGTTTGTGTTTTTAAAAGAACATCAAAAAGTATACAAAAGCAGCTTATACAAATGGAAGAATTTTTTGTAAATCATCTATCTAATAATGTAGTTATTCTGGAATATATAGATAATACTTACAACTCAATAATAAAAATACAAATAATCCAACTTTTTAAATGGGCACAGTGTCTGAATATAGATTTCTCCAGAGATGCACCAATAGCCAACAAGCATAGAAAAAAATATGGTCATCCCAACAAGCAGGGATGAGCACAGGGTGTCATATGTAAGAGATGAATCACTGGGGTCTACTCCTGAAACTAAGACTACACTGTACGTCAACTAACTTGAATTTAAATTAAAAAAAAAAAGAAAGGAAGAAAAAAATATGGTCAGCGCCATTAGCCATTAAGGAAATGCAAATCACAACCACACTGAAGTACCATCTCATACCCAGTAAGATGGCTATAATCAAATGGGTGGACAATAATACATATTTGGGAGGATGTGGACTATAAAACAGCCGGGAACATAAAAGAGTGCAGCTGCTTTAAAGAAATAGCTTGTGGCGCCTCAGCTGCTACCCTCAGAGATACCTGCTGTATGACTCAGGGACGACTCCTAGCTGTCTGCTCGAAAGATCCAGAAACATACATCCACGAGAAAGCACTCGTGTCTCTCTCTCAAAAAGGAATAAATGTTTAAAAAATCTTAAAAAGGAAGTATTAATACATGCTATGACACAAATAAACTTTGAAAACCATATGCCAACCTAAAGAAACTAAACACAAAAGGCCACACATACCGTATGTTTCCGTTTTTAGGAAATGTCCAAAATAGGCACATCCTTAGAGACAAGAAAGCAATTAAGGGTTGGTGACGGCTGGGGGATAGGGACAACAGAGAATGACTGCTCCTAGTAAAAGGTCTCTTTTCAAAGTGATGAAAATGTTTGGGAATGAGACACTGGAAATAGTTACAGTTTTGTGACTATACTAAAAACCACTGGGTTGTTGTTACACTTGGTGTGAATATGCATGAATTATATCCATCAGAATGGCGTGTCAGCACCTGCAACAGCTAAACAGCGCGTGCTGTCTGGAAGAAATTCCATTCCTCAACATAAATGTCTTCATGTGTTCACCAATGAATGTTCTGGAACATCTGTAGCACATGTGTGTCAATACCAACCCAAATGAACAAACACGCAGCACACACGATACAGATGTATACCACAGACGTGATACTGCCAGGAAATAGCAAACAGAGTATGCACCATATGATTCCATTAAAATTTTTTAGTGTTTATTTATTTTTGAGAGAGAGAGAGACAGAGAGAGAGTGAGTAGGGAGGGGCAGAGAGAGAGGGAGACACACACAGAATCAGAAGTAGGTTCCAGGCTCCGAGCCGTCAGCACAGAGCTCAACGTGGGGCTTGAACTCACCGACCTCGAGACAATGACCTGAGTCGAAGTTGGATGCTTAACCAACTGAGCCACCCAGGCATCCCTGAATAAAGTTTACAAGCAGGCTAATCTCTGATGATAAAAGTCACTACAGTGCTTATCTTTAGTTTGGATGCCTCTTGACGGGAGACAGTTCATGATGGGGCTTGACCTGGGTCCTAGGGATGCTTATACGGGTGGGCTGTCATAATAAAAATTCATCAAACCTTACACTTAGGATTTTTAGCTACTACACATCTCAACTGGAAGTTTACATTTCAAAAATTGTTCACCTGTACATGCTAATCTATAAAACTCCTGGCACAATTTTTCATGTTTAAGGATGTTTTTCCAGGTTCCGCTGGAATGAGTTTTCCTTGTCTCCTAGTAGTTCCTCCCCAAATCAACTAGCTTTACGGCAATTTAAATGTGTGAAACTTATATTTAAACAGCACAAGCCACTTAAAGCTATGGAAGACAGATGTGAATGATCCTTTTTATGGTTCGGTGGCCCCAGGACACTTGCAATGCCCACACCCACATTTATTCCTTCCCAGCAGGTATCTCTGGGCTTCAGAACAGGTGAAACACTCAGAACAGGTTAAAAAAGGCAGCTGGGGGGTGTAGGGATTTAACAGTAGAAAGAGTCCAATGTCTTCCTGTCTTCAGAGCTACTCATCACCCAGTGCACTGACAACTGTCTAATTTCTAGTTACACACGAGTGACATTTTTAAATTAAGGACAAAATTTCACTTCGGAGTGGAACGAAGGGGCTTCTCCTCTACGTTCAGAGCAGGACGTCTGTTGTCGGCTGTGCGGGTAAAGCGCTTGCATCTGCTCTGAGTCAGTAGAAATCACCCATTCACATCTTGCGCATAAGATACCTATCAGTTCTACCGTGTGTATGATGCACTGACATCCATCACTGTGGGTGGTTTAGCAGAACGTCTATGGAAAGGAACCAGCGGTTACTGAGCCACGGTGGGGCTGAGCCTTCAAACAGCATTAAAGACACGTTAAGTCGAAGCATGCCGTGGCCTCTCTAGCTCTGGTTTGTTAGCTCCGGTCCCTACACCTAAGCCAGAGTTCACCCTCACTGACCCAGAAGGAGAGGAGCCCAAGGTTATAAATGTTAACCTATCCGCGAGCGATGCTAACCAAACATTTCCTATGCCAAGACCACGGGGAATCACATTTACACGTTTATTAGAAAACACTCTCCTCTATTTTATGGTTTCCACACCCTTGCAGGTCAGTAATCTCGACCTGATAAAGGAGGGCATAATACTTTGTACGCTTCATGCTTCAGCGCCTCTTGGAAAGGCAAGACATTTTTCAGTCATGGATCTGACTTAAAAATGAACTTCAAGTGACTCTTACGCGACGCGCTCTGACCAGCTTTGTTTTTTTTTTTTCCTCCTTATTTAATGATGTAACATATCGAGGAATTCTGAAAATTAATAGGATGTTTGGAGCCTTGTGAGGGCCTGTGCCAAGCCCTGCTTCAACACCAGAAGAGATTTTAGCTGGGTTCTACTCCCTTTCGGGTATCTAATTTCCTTTATGTTATCAGCGGTCACGGAGCTGCAGAAATGGGTTTAAAAAGAGCCAAGAAAGAAGTGTTCAGTGGCCCTGGGGTGACCTGCTTCCCAGTCAGATTTTTAAACCTGTCTGCCTTCGAACTGTTTGATGTTTTACTGCCACTATCCACACTTCACTGCAGGGTTTACCCGCTAACGCACCCCACACCGCAGCCTTCGTCAGGTGAGTGAGTGCAGAGTTGTTCTCACAACTGGTTTTCAATTCACAACTGGATTGCCCAGGAGCAGCTCCGAGGGTCTCGTGGACACCAGCCGTGTGTCAGGGGAAGCTTCTGAGCCCGTGAGCAAACCCAGTGACTGGATGTGCACCTTCCGTAATGGCGGCACATGGTTTTAGAAAGACTACCAGGCCCCCATGTTGTTTTGTTTCTTAAACATGGGTCAGTAAGATGTTTTTACCTCATTTTCTGAATAAGTCCGTTCCCTGGGTTTAAACCTACACACGTACACACACACTCACACACACAGCCCCCACAAATTTTACCATCTATCACCTTATACAAATGATGTGTGAAATATAAGTACAGATAATGAGCATATTTATAAGTATAATTCATGTGAGAAGCCAAGTCTTTAAAACCAACGTAAGAGATTAATACTGACTTCTAAATAGATTAGGGCTGTTCAGTCACAGATAAACCAGGTAAATGGCCACACTCCTAATTAATCTAAACGTCCTCCCATCAAACCTGTAACTGAATGAGGCTGATCACTGGCCCCATCATATTTTTCCCTTTACTTCCTTCCACAAATGTTAGGGAGAAGGAGGAAAAGAACGAGTGTTGGGAATCAGAGACTAAGTCACCACTAACTTCAAGCTACATAACTAAGGTGAGTCTTTCACCTGTCTGCTCTCAGATACTTCACCTGCAAAATGAAGGGGGTGGGTCATTTATTGAGAAAATACTATGCACATCTTCAGAGAGCTCATGATGGAACAAACTTACCAACCGTGTGTTCTACCCCCTGACACCAGTGGAGCTGAGCTGTCTCAGGAACCTCTGGTTAGTATTCAACAGAGGTACACATAAGACTAAGAGAACAGAGATATTCACGTCGGGGGTATGTACACTGTGATTTTTATTCACTTTTACCTCTCTCCCTGCACCTGACTGAGAGAGAAGCCACAAATCTGATTACGGAAAGTCCTTTTCAAACAGTAAAATTATAGCAAATTATATTTTCATGCTGCCAAGATTTTGCCTTCTTCCCCACAAGAAAATGCTACAAATTCCTGGCAACCAAATGGCTCATCCAATCATACATATTTTTTGTGCATAGCATGGGCCAATCTTCCAGCCTAATCGTTTATTCAAGGAGATTGGTTAAGACAACAAAGACTTGTTTATAAAGAATAAATGGTGGCTTCTGCTTTTCACCGATGCCACCATCACTCAGACCTTCCTTTGATACATCATCATGATGACCAGTCCCAGTCCACGTTTACGAACTATCCGGAAATCACGAGCACAATTGCAGATCATCTGCACCCCTTTACAAGGTTCACCTCTGCCTCGGGTCACAGTTTAACGTTAAGCAAGGTGTTCTGTAAGTTCACAGATGCAGGATAATAAATATGAGTGTCACAAAATCATAGGATAATAATCTGTAATATACCTCGCACATATCCGTATGTAAGTGAATTCAAAATCTTTTTAGTGCATTACTGATTCCATGGTAAGTATTGTCAGGAAGAGCCTTTTAACTTTAAATAGTTCAAATTAAGGGCACCTGGGTGGCTCATGTGATTAAGCATCTGACTCCTCATTTTGGCTCAGGACATGATCTTACAGTTCGTGAGATCGGGCCTCGCATCAGGCTCTGCACTGACAATGTGGAGCCTGCCTGGGATTCTCTCTCTCTCTCTCTCTCTCTCTCTCTCTCTCTCTCTCTCCCTCTCTTTCTGTTCCTCTCCTACTTGTGCTCTCTCTCTCTCTCTCAAAATAAGTAAACTTTAAAAAAATTAAATAGTTCAAATTACTCTAACGTTGGATACCTCTGATTATTTAAATTACATGCAGAATCTTCATGTAAAGAAATACTAAAAACGATGCCAATTACAAGAAATTGACAAGTTACAAATGTTGGTACAACTATTCTCTACTTACTTGACATTTTGAATATTTAAGCAGGGGCAGGCAAACTCACTAGGATCCTTAGTTTCTCAAAGTGGGATTTAAAAAAAATTCCTGTTAGAAGTATAAGTTACTTTACTATGTCATGTCTCAAAATGCACTGAGAATCACTATCATAAAAAATAATACATTGAGGGGCGCCTGGGTGGCTCAGTCGGTTAAGCGTCCGACTTCGGCTCAGGTCACGATCTCGCGGTATGTGAGTTCGAGCCCCGCATCGGGCTCTGTGCTGATTGCTCAGAGCCTGGAGCCCGTTTCTGATTCTGTGTCTCCCTATCTCTCTCTGACCCTCCCCCGTTCATGCTCTGTCTCTCTCTATCTCAAAAATAAATAAATGTTAAAAAAAAAAAAAAAAAATTAAAAAAAAAAAAAAATAATAATACATTGAAAATAAAGCTGTCAACAAAATGGCTTCATCTTTTATGGTTAATAAGCTGTTGATAAACAGTAACCAAAAGATGATAATCCTTCAATTTGATAGCATTATTTAAAGTTTTTAGTCTTTCAGAAATTATAATGTGTTTTTCCTCAAAAAAAAAAAACAAAAAAAACAAAATCAAACATGACACCATGGAGAATTCGAAGTTGTTTTCCTTTTACAAATGGACTTAACATGCATATAGGAGAGTTATGCTGCCCCAAAAGCAGATGCTGGTGAGGATTGGAGATATACATCACACCCAATCTCCGGCCATGTCCAGTTCTGACCCCTGGGCCAGTGCCATGTTGCCCCCCCCCAAAATGTTAGGGGTTAAAAGATGAAATGGAAAGATCCATTTAAAAAGAAAAGAGGGATGGTATGTGGAATCAGGAATATACAATTTGGTATTGTTTATAATGAGGTGTTAGAATGACCCCTACAGAGACATAGATTACATGTTAGAGAGAGTTTATTTGTAGAGGAAACCAGAGAAGCAAACACAGGCTAAAAACCCTCCAAATTATCAGACAAAATGTGGAGCCAGGCAGAAAACAGAAACGAGCAGTCAACAAAAACAATAAAAGAGACTATACAGTGAGGTAATGAAACAAAAAGAGTCCCAGCATTACATTAGAAAGCACAGTATAGGGGCTTCTGGGTGGCTCAGTTGGTTAAGTGTCTGACTCTTGGTTTCTGCTCAGGTCATGATCTCACAGTTTGTGAGTCTGAGCCCTGCATCAGGCTCTGCACTGACAGCGCAGAGACTCCTTGGGATTCTCTCTCTCCCTCTCTCTCTGTCCCTTCCCTGCTCTCTCTCTCTCTCTCTCTCTAAATAAATAAGTAAACTTAAAAAAAAAAAAGAAAGCACAGCATAAAATGAGAGGACAGCATGAACATAAAACAAATTCTCTAGCATTACAATAAATACGAATGGATAAGGTCAACTATTAAATCAAAAGACTACAAGATTGAATCACAGGCAAAAACCTAAGTCAGCTCTGAGAGAGGCAGATCTCGAGTGCAGGGACGAGGAAAAGGCAGATAACAAAACAGAAGGGATCACAATATTATTATCAAATAATAATTTGGAACTTTGCAATAAAAGCTCTTTCCGAAAAGAAAAATCAAACAACGTTGTGAAATGCCTGGAAAATAACAACAACAATAAATGAAGCCATACGAGTGGAATATTTTCTAAAACAATGGTCAGAGGAAAACTCACAGCTTTAGATTTTAATTGAGAAGAAATTAATTAGAGTTAATAATCACGCTAAAAGAGTGACAAAAAGACCAAAAGGACATCTAGGGATAGGAGAGGAAAGAACAGTTAAAGGAGAAATTCATTAGAAGACAAGATTTTATAGAACAGTTAAATAAATAGTTGGTTCCATGCAAAAGAACAAATGATCACTTTCTCTAGAAAAAAAAAAAAGGACAAATCACAAAGGTAAAAAATCACAAAGCCAAAAATCTTAAGTAAAAATAAGGGCATTGCAAATATACACAAAATCAAAACAATAAAAGCCATCACTTCTCCCAAATCAGAGCATTTAATGAAAGCGGTCTTCCAGGAAACACCAATGGCTTGTCCAGATCCACAGACCGCCTACCTCAACAAAGACTGATGACCGCCTTCAAAATTGAAAAGCAAATGTTGAAAAAATGACTCCCGCTCACTCCTCTCTCCCAGCCACACAGATCTGTGCACAGAAGGTACACAAAGCTGAACAGGAAACCTCTGGGGAGAAATGTGGACCAGTGGGAAGATGGCTCTCCTTTTCCATAGTCTCTGAATATTCTCATCATGTGCCTGCACTTCATGATCAAAAATATTTCAAATGATAACGCCAAATGCGAAATACCCACCCCCTACAAATATTTACCTGATAAAACAAATGTTAAAGGAAACTGATATTTTAGAGCAGTGAGTGTTCCTACAAAGCCCACAGCCTTCAAGATATATTCCTGCAGGGGCGCCTGGGTGGCTCAATCAGTTAAGCGCCTGGCTCTTGATTTTGGCTCAGGTCATGATCTCAGGGATTGAGCCCCACGTCAGGCTCCATGCTGAGCGCACAGAGCTTGGTTGGGATTCTCACTCCCCCTCTCCTCTGCTCCTCTCATGCTCACGGTCTCTCTCAAAAAAAAAAAAAAATGAATAAACCTAAAAAATAAACAAATGAAATAAAACAAAACATACTCCTGCATGACATGTGGAAATCACAACGTATCAGTGTCATTACGGGGGACGATACCAAACGTTTACTATTTACACGAACTGATTCTGGTAATAGTCTACCATATGCAAAGGGAACAAATTACAGCAATATCACAACTTTCTCTCTGTCCATCTAAGATGCATATTCTCTTTTACAGCTATGTCTAGGAAGAAGAAAGAAAAAGACCACGAATTACGGTGCATTCGTCCCTTTGAAAGAAAAGTACGTAGTTCAGGGAAAAGAAGGTTGAATGAGACCAAAAAGAAAAGAAAAAGAAAACCAGCATTTTCTCCTACATGACAATTCCCTTTTCACATTCCAAGTTGTTGACTGACACTTCACTCCTCAGAGGATTCTGACTCAACCTCAGACTTGTGCTCAAACCACAGCTGACTCCACTTCTTTCAAGAACTGCATTCAGAACGTGCGGTATGTGTTTCTCCTCAGTTCTTCTGCTTTAGTCCTCACCGAACCCACCCACACCTCTGAGAAAAAACCACCAAAGGAAAGGTCCCTGCCCATGTGAATCCCCACGCTCCCCCCTTGTCCGGTATTAACCCAAACCACAGCCCCGACTTCCAGCTCAAGGTGACATCTGCAACATTTCCCCAAAATGCCCATTATATTAAACACAACCTCACCCCGTGGAAAATAATGCGGTAACCTCGGAGGGCATCTTAATGGTTAAGCAACAGTAGGGGCGCCTGGGTGGTTCAGTCGGTTGGGCATCCGACCTGGACTCAGGTCATGATCTCACAGTTTGTGGGTTTGAGCCCTGCGTCGGGCTCTGTGCTGACAGCTCGGAGCCTGGAGCCTGCTTCGGATTCTGTGTCTCCCTCACTCACACTCTGTCTCTCTCTCTCTCTCTCTCAAAATTAAATAAACATGAAAAAATTTAAAAAATAAAAATAAATAAGTAGGAAGAATAATGCAAAACTTTAATAAAAAACAGAATCTAAAGCCCTAGAGCATATTATCAAATCTGAAAAGGAAAACGATCTGAAACTAATATAATACTTTTTGTTAATTATACTTGAATAACACATATATATTAGGAATATATATACACTTATATGTAACAAATGAAGGCTAAAAAAAGTGTAGGAAAAAAGTAACGGTGTTAAAAAAAAATTCCTCTTTCCTATTTAAATCATTTTTTCTTCAAGCCGAATGATTTTTTTCACTACTTACGGCTATTTCTAATTTGATTTTTATTTCTGATAACTGCTTATATTATTTACGAATCTCTTTCTGATTATAAAACTAATATATCTGTATTGTGTAAACCTCAGTAATCTTGAAAAATAAAACTAAAGCGGCCAATAATAATATTACTCAGAAATAAACACTTTACATACCCCTCTCTAAAATAAAAATAAAAATTGAAATTAAAATAAATTCTTTTAAAAAAGGAAAAAAAGACAGTTATGGAAATCCATACACTTTGATTAGAATTCAAAAAAACATGTCACTATTGTTTCTGGAAATTCCAGCTTTTGAAAGGTTCAAAGTAAATGCAAATGACCAAATGGGATTGTGGTGGCAATGCAAAGGTGTTTAGTAGTTAGTAAATCTAGGCGTCCAATTAAATGTGGATACTGAATACACATTTTACCTTTATTGCCTCCCAAATTACATTAAAATGATATCTCACCCTACATGAAGCCCAGATACTATAAAATGTATATAACTCCTACATAAGATAACTAGAAAGAAAAAAGAACTCTTAAAAATGTAAAAACTACAATTGAAATAAAATAATAAAGACATGGACAGCAAAGTTGAAAAAGTACCCCAGAAAGCAGAACCAGAAGATAAAGAGATTGAAAATAGGAGAGAAACTACTGTGTTCTAAGAGACACAATAACTGAATAACAGGTAAGCAAGAAAGAGAGAACAGAGAAAACACAGGTGAGAATTATAACAGAAAAAAAAAATCGAGAAATTTTCTCAGCATGAAAAGAAGTAAACTTACAGATTAAAAAGATCCACTCTCAGGGGCACCTGGATGGCTCCGTCAGTTAAGCATCTGACTTCGGCTCAGGTCATGATCTCACTGTTCCTGAATTTCAGCCCCGTGTCAGGCTCTGTGCTGACAGCTCAGAGCCTGTGGAGCCTGCTTCAGATTCTGTGTCTCCCTCTCTCTCTGCCCCTCCCCAGCTCATGCTGTGTGTCTCTCTCAGAAATAAACATTAAAAACAAAGTTAAAAGGATCCACTTTTAAGCATAATAATAAATTTTTAAAAAGCATAATGATAACTTTTAAAAAAGAATACCCATGCCATAGTGTATCACTGTGAAGTTTCAAACCATAAGAACAAATAAAGATCCTAAAAAGTTTCAGGAAAAACAAATCACTCCAAAGATCAAGTTACAATGGCACTGGAATTCTCAAAATCAGCCTTAAATTTTAGAAGCAATAGTGGAGAAATGTATTCAAAATTTGGAGGGAATATGATTTCTAACCTAGGTTCTATACCCTGCCAAAGTATCAAGCATGGGAACAACAAGGGAGAGAACAAAATGATTCCTGAGTAATGGTGAAAGGTGACACAAGACACAAGTCACAACAGCTCAATGGCATGCATGAATACAGGCAGGCATAGAAGGCTCTAGAAAGTCATGATATCTTCAAGAAGATGTAAGTGACAGACTAACTGATAGGCTTGAATGGATTGTAAAGGGCGGATCATTCACAGAAAATAAAGCAAACGAACACAGACACTAATAAAAATTTGCACAAGGAAGGAAATGTCACAGTATTTCAGGGCTCAGCTGTAACCGTAATAGTGTAAACCCTGAATGATGCACTGTGTGTACGTGTTCCTTTAAAAAATGTGAAAAATTGGGGCGCCTGGGTGGCGCCGTCGGTTGAGCGTCCGACTTCAGCCAGGTCACGATCTCGCGGTCCGTGAGTTCGAGCCCCGCATCAGGCTCTGGGCTGATGGCCCGGAGCCTGGAGCCTGTTTCCGATTCTGTGTCTCCCTCTCTCTCTGCCCCTCCCCCGTTCATGCTCTGTCTCTCTCTGTCCCAAAAATAAATAAAAAACGTTGAAAAAAAAAAAAATTAAAAAATGTGAAAAATAATATAACTCAAAGCATGGAAAAAAGGGGATCACAGACATTCATGATTTAGAAATATCAAATAAAATCAGCACGCATTCCTGATCAAAACTTCTGAATAAGAGTGGTTGGTAAAAGATACTTAGTATCACTGGAGCTTTAAACACAATTCTAGAAGTTCAAGTAAATTCAATCAAATAAAATAATGAAAAAATTACATGTATATTAGAAATTAAGAAGTAATTTTTTTTTCTACCAAGAAAAGTGAAGATGTTTAACCAAGAAAATATTAAACAAAGAAAAAAGAATTCAAGAGAATGACTGGTCACAACTTTAAAAAACAATTGTTAAATACCTTCCTTGAAATGTCAACATTAACCTACTACGATTACGAGAAGATTCCATTCACAGCACCATCAAATTACATAAAACCTAAAGGTATATCCCAAACAAGAAAAATGGAGGAGCCTACATTATAATTTAAAGAAGAATATTATAGAAATGTGCAGTAAGTGGAAAGTGAGACAAAAGTCCTAGATGAGAAGGCTCAACATGACCAATATTTTCACTGTTTTTACAATTCTTTATATACATGTAGTTTTCACAGCAGGAAACTTCTGGTAACTAATGATAAAGGCACTTGCTGTGATAATAAAACATATTATGAAACCAGAGTTTAAAAAGATAGGATAGAATTTGTTCCAGAAGATGCAAACAAATTCCAAATTATAAGCACACAAACATATCAGATACATATATACATATTTAATAGTTTATTAAATGGTAAATGAGTCGTGGCAAATCCATAAAGCAAAGACAGATTTTTGATACATGGCTTTGGGAGAAGCTTTTCTTTAATTCAAATTTAAATTCTATCTTATTCTCTGTCCCTGAATAAGATACAGATCTATAAGGATTTGGGTATTAACAAACAGACGAACAAAGAATTAGAATTTTTATGGTGGGTGAATACCCCTACTTGAGTGAGGAAGGTTTTCCTACGCATTCCCTGGTGGCCACATAAACCAATGGCACCAAAGAGATAAAAATGTTTGGAATCCCTGGAAATGAAAACCTCCCTGAGGTCATCTTATCCGCCTGGTCATAAGGGAGATCTTGGAATTGAGATTGTTGATGAGATGAATTGCTCCCATGTGGATGTTAAAACAGTGCCATACGTCTAGTTTGTTTGTTTTTGTAGTTCCTTGGAAGTATCTACAATTACATGCTCTGTGTTCCTGCTGAACGCCTGTCCCCCTTACTCGTTCACAGGCTGCAGAGGATGGGTCTCAAGGGTGGGAGCGCTTTCCCACGACTGTTAGCTCAACGACTCACAGACCGAGTCTGTGCCCTCTGCCGTGATCCTGTAAGAGGCTTATGAGGAAGGGCAGGGACAGAAGAGAAAGGAAGCCTCTTCTGCAGTCAACAGCCTCCCTGAGTCCCTCCTGTGACATGACCACGGGATGTGACATCACCATCAGTGGTGACCGCTGATTCAGCAGGGAGGCCACACACCCTTGATGAGTTGGCCCAGCATAGAAAGTATGAAACCCTAGAACGTGCCTGCAGACCGTGTGGAGACGGGGCCTTCAGAGAGGCCGTTAAGGTTAGATGAGGTCATGAGTGGAGCCCCAATCCAACAGGACTGGGCCCACACAGAGAAAAGGCCGCTTGAGGACACAGCGAGAAGACAGCCATCTGCCAGGGGAGGAGAGACGCCTCGGGGGAAACTAAGCCTGCCCACACCTTGATCTTGGACTTCTCATCTCCAGAACTGAAAAAATAAAATTTTTTTAAGTTTATTTATTTATTTTGAGTGGGGGGAGGGGTCAGCAGAAGCGGGGGGAGAGGGGCAGAGAGAGAGGGAGAGACAGAATCCCAAGGAGACTCTGCACCGTCAGCACAGAGCCTGACACAGGGGCTTGAACCCACGAATCGTGAGATCATGACCTGAGCTGAAATCACTGCACCGAATGAGCCACCCATTCACCCCTGAGAAAATAAATTTCTATTGCTTAAGCCACTTCATCTGTGGTATTTTGTTATGGGAGCCCCAGCAAACTTTATATCTAACACACACACACACACACACACACACACACACACACACACAGTTATTCACCGTGGGGTGTCATCCTCTGCAAAAAGAGAAATAACCACAAAAAAACCCACAACTGTTTTAAAGGAATTGGTGCTCAAACACAAAGGGAAAACAAAATCTATAAAGTGTCTGGTATTTTTAGAAGCCCGTGAAAAGATGCATTTCCTACGAAAATAAGTACTGGGACATTCTGTCGTAGGCAAGCATGGTCCAGACACGGAGCTGTGTTCCATCTAAGTGTATAGTTGAGACGCAGGGGAGAGAGAGCCAGGGTGTTGCAGACCCCACCGGGCCACAACATTCTCCTTGTTTCCTGGACACCTCAAGGCCAAAACTTCAATATGGCAGTAAGAATAGGTCTCCTGGGGCGCCTGGGTGCCTCTGTCGGTTGAGCATCCGACTCTCAATCTCCACTCAGGTCGTGATCTCACAGTTCATGAGTTCGAGCCCCGCGTGGGGCCCTGCACTGATGGGGCAGAGCCTGCTTAGGATTCTCTGCTTCTCTCTTCCCCTTTCCTACTTGCACTCCCTCCCCCTCTCTCTCTCTCTCTCTCTCTCTCTGTCTCTCAAAATAAATAAGCTTTAAACAAAATAATAGCTCTACTGAGCGCTCACTATGGGCCAGATGTCGGTGATCTCATTCAACCCTCATCTACCTTACCTTGACAGACATTACGGTCTCATTTTAAAAATTAGCAAACTGATGTTTAACAAACATCAATGCTTTCCCGAGGTTGACACAGCCGGACAGTGGCAAAACCGAGACTTGAACTAAGAGAGTCTCACTGTCGAACTCAGAATGAAACGTAACACTATGCCGCCCATCTTTTGCCTGTGAATGACTCTCCAAGATGGAGATCACGGTTCACACGTGCCATATACATTAACAAGTGAAACAAATGTCTGTTTTACACAGTAAAGACACAAGGACAAGGCTTCGGACAATTAAAGCACTACAGAAGAGCTTTGGTTATTTTGCCAAATCTCAAAGGTCACAATTTTATTTCACCTGCATGACTAGATACTAAATTAATACAAAAGTCACATGGCTTGAGTCCATTCACATGGCTGTGTCCATACAGATTGCATGATTAATTCAACAGTGGGAAATATAATGGTTATTTTTATTTTTAAGCCAACAGAAATTATTTTTTAATTGTCTTCCCCTCACCAGGTCATATATTTAATCATGCTGCTTTGGTTAGAGTATTTTTTTAAATTAGCGTTATGTATGATATCTGAAATACAAGTGCAGAGAGCAATTCGTGTGAGGAACGAATTCTTTCAAACCAGCGTAAGAGATAAATACTGACTTCCAACTAGGTGAGAGCTCTTCAGCCACAGATACACCAGGAAAATGACCACACTCTCAAGCAATCTTCACATCCTCCTATCAAAGCCGTAGCTGAGCAAGGCTGGTCATCAGCTCCAATGCCAAAACCTGGCATTTTTCTTTTACTTCTGTCCACAAATGTTACAAAGAAGGAGGAAGGGAACGAGTGTTGGGAATCAGAAGACTTAGGCGGCGCTAACTTCAAACTATATGACTAAGTTGAGTCGTTCACCTGTCTGGCCTCAGGTTCTTTACCTGTAAAATGAGGGGGGATGAGTCATTTATTGAGGAACTACTGTGCACATCTGCAGAGAGCTCATGATCCAACAAACTTACCAATGAAAAATGAAACACAGCGTGACAGGATACTTTAACGGTGACATGGTCAAGTGCCACTTAGGACAGAGCTGAGAATAACTCTACTTCCCAATGGACGGTCATAGACTTGTTTGTGCTTGACCGTGACGGACAGCTGGAGCTCCTCGGGTGAAAACAGACGTGCGGAACGTAGAAACGGGGCCAAAGAAGGAACATACTAACTGTCACGGGCATCAGAGACCATGCACGATGCTGGGGACGGCTTGGTTACTATGTGGGCAGGGCAGTGGACGTTAAGGGTTCACAAGGGTGACATTTTGTGGAGAGCTAATGAGCTTAGACAATTTACTAATTCTGATTCTCTGATTTTAACACTAACAGCTCACATCTGAACTTTCATACAGCTTTTCATCCAGAAAACCTTTAAGTTTGAGATTGCTTTTGACAATCTTTGGACAAAGGAAATCCAGTATGTACGTTGGTGTTCCTACCACCCTGTACCCCCAGTAGCTTAACTTTATTAAGAAAACAGGGTTCTGGGGGTGCCTGGATGGCACGTCCGATTTTGGCTCAGGTCATGATCTCACCATTCGTTGAGTTCAAGCCCTGCACCGGGCTCAGCACTGACGGTGTAGAGTCTGCTTGGTATTCTCTCCCCCTCTCTCTGCCCCTTCTGTGTGCTCATGCTCTCACTCTGTCTCTCTCAAAATAAATAAATAAGCTTTAAAAGAAAATAGGGTTCTGTGTTAGAATAACCCAAGGAAAAACACCTTCTTAATTTACAATGACCTCAACTTGGCTTTCGTACTTAAATGTCTAAGAAAGGAAGCAATTGCCCCCAATATTCCTCTTCTGTGAACATTATCTTTTAATTAACAAAATGCTTTGGGACATATCTCTTGCCAGGGGATTTTCAGAGCTTTTCTAATATCACTTTGTAATGAAACAAATAGCTAACCCAAGAGATTTAATTATACTGGCGCATGAGTATACGAAAGAGAAAGATGTGTGTTGGTGTAGGACGAAGGTCCAGTGAGAAATAATTAGCATAATTTATGCTACTAGGTGAGAGGTCAGCAGTTCTTTACATACTGAGAGCATTTTCCATTAAAAAAAGTAACATTCTCAGCCCCAGTGGTGCATTAGCTCTGTTGTTCTTGGGTTAGAAAGATACCCCGAATGGCAAAGACCACATCTCCGGTGATATGTTAGCAGACGTGAAACAAACACGGACAGGTAACATCTGTGCATAATTAAACTTCTACACTCTGAAATTAAGAACATCTCTTCACATACTATATTCGGGGTATCCCCTGCCCCCAGGAAGCTCGAGACAGAAGGCACTGAATATCTCCTGGAAACCATCAATTACAGAGATGATCCGGACTGCACCTGCTGAAGTCAATGCTGACGCTAAATATAGACACCATCTCTTGGTCTGTGCCCTCTGCCATATCTCAGCCATACCACACAACAGACACCTCTTTCTTTTATCCAATAAGACTACTGGACCCAGACACTCTGCTCCAAGAGAGGAGAATTCAAGTAAGAATATAATTATGTGACAGAGAGACGGCTCAGGACATCGGGACGTAGAAATCCAGTGGAATATACGTCAGTCATCAGGATGAAATGTGTGCAGCAGGACTGAACAACACTCCTGATATGATGTAAAAATTGGAAACTCGGGTGAAATGAATGAACAGTTACACTATTATGGCTACTGTGTGTGTGTGTGTGTGTGTGTGTGTGTGTGTGTACAAGTGCAGAAGACACCAAAAGTCATAGGTGATAGAGGTGATAGATGAGATATGATAGATACACATAACACATACATGTATTATAGAGAGATAGTTATAGATTATTCATAGGTATGCATACATCCACGATAAATAGACAGATGGATAGATAGATAGATAGATAGATAGATAGATAGATAGATGATAGATAGATCGATGATAGATGATAGATCGATCGATGATAGATGATAGATAGATACATAGATGACAGATCGATGATAGATGATAGGTATGCATATACACATGATAGATGATAGATAGATAGATAGATAGATAGATAGATAGATATGGTTAGATAGGATTTTTTTTCAAAACTGGGACTACAAGAACAAAAATCACTTTCATGTAAGATTATAGAGGATTTCCCTTCATTGTTTTCCTAAATCTGTATTAGTAGTTTAAATTGGCATTTAATTTTAAATGGGAGAGAAACAAATTTTCAAGTAATCCCTAGTTGGTGAGGTTATGATTTAAATTACTCTAATCAGTGATTCGTGTTAGTCTAGAGAAAGACAGGGCTTTTCTAGGCAATAAACGAGTTCTGTGTCCTTTTTGTAATATTGGTATTGCAGTGGTTTAAATGAAGCAAAGTAATCTGTATGTAAGCTCCTAGATGCAATACCCAGAGTACTTAGGAATCTGATGGTATTATCGTCCCTAATAGTTATTGCTCACATGAATTCCACGATAAGATCACTTATTAAGACAGGAGGAAGCCAAGGGTGGGCGGAGGGGAGAGAAAAGGTCTGGCCCAAGTTCCTGCATTCAAATGAAACAGGCTCCAAAAATGTTGGTCTGAAATGTGAAGAGAAATGTCTGTGTCTTAAAAAGACTTTATCTTTTTTTTTTAAGAGTTTTTTAATGGTTATTTATTTTAGAGAGAGAGAGAGAGCATGCATGCATGTGCGTGTACAAGCACGTGCTCAAGCAGGGGAGGGGCAGAGAGTGGGGAGACAGAGGATCTGAAGTGGGCTCTGTGCTGACAGCAGAGAGCCCGATGTAGGGCTCGAACCCACAAACCTTGAGATCATGACCTAAGCCAAAGTCAGACACTTTACCAACCGAGCCACCCAGGCACTCCTTAAAAGAGTTTTCCTATTATTAAAATAATCTTATATTATTTAATTAATTACAATTATAAATAATAAGTTATACATAATTTGATACTTTTAAATTTAATTTTTAATTTAATTATTAATTAACATATTAATTAAATTGTCAGTTAATTAATTAAATTATCATTAATTATTTTAAATAATTGCCTGGCAATTTAACATATGATCATAATTCAGGATTTGGAAAAGAAGGGAAGGAATAAGGAACAAAAGAAAATTATCGAGAATCCCTACTGAGATACAGCTACTGTTGACCCGTCCACGTCTCTTCCAGCTCGTTCACAGGTGCCACCATCTGTCATTTCTGTATACGCTCTTGTGTTGTTGATGCTATATATTTTACATTTCTTTCACCAGCAGATAACGAGGGTAAAGAGGGAAGATTTCTTCATTCAAATACATTCCTGTCATTCGCTTTCCAGTCTTCCAACAGAGTGTTTTACACATTTGCCTGTTTAGTGTTTCACACACAGAGGTTCTTGACCGTGATAACTTCACGCAGGAGAGGATATTCTATTAACGCATAGTATTTTTGTTCTGAATATGCCTTTTCCGTAAACGGTGTTTATGTGTTTGTTTTGCTTTCATTTGCCTACGTGCCAGTCTTTTATCTTTAATTTTCCTTGTAATTCTGCGTTGTATGTCATACAAAAAGCGTATTTCTTTAAAAGCCAGTTGATAGTTGATCTTTAAAGGGAAGAGAAAGCCAACAGCATTTATGGCACACATATGTGTTTGCTCTGGTATCTGTCAACTTGCCTTTTAAAAAAATATCTCTTGCTGCTCCCTTTTATCTTATTTTATGCTCATCTCTACAGATCATAACTGAGGGGAAGGACAAAGCACGAGATTGCGAATTTTATGTATTACGAATTTTATATGAATTTAGTATTCAAACATAATTTCCCCATGGAATAATGAATGTTTGTACTTCTTTGCATTAATTCTAGTTTCCCACAAGAAACATTAAGTTAATGGCCTCAGGGAAATCAGGTAACATTATTACCAAGTTATAAGTGTCTTGAAATATGTGGGGTTGTGAAGTTTCTGAATAGAAAGTTAGAAATTAACTACCGTTGCCAGAAAAACTATCCACATGGATGGATCAAGGGCTACACGTCAAGTTTCCTGACCATTCTGTGTGGGCAGTCTGTTTACTCTCTAAAGTGTAAATAAACGTGTCTTGCGTTTTACAAAAAAATTGCATATATAATTATATATATGCTATATATTACATCATATAATTATATTATTATATATCATTATGTTATTACATATATTACATTATATATTATGCTATATTATATTGTTTGTAATATTGTGAATATGTTATTAATTTATATTACATATGAATAGTAATTACATTAATCACTCCAATATATATTAATATTATTATATTATATTACTATATAATATATATTATTAATTTTAAATTAATATTAATTATATTAATCAATGTATGATATGTAATAAATACATATTATATATATTAATGTTTTAATATCTACTGTTTTTAATGTTATATGTTATAATATGTAACATTAGATATTATATTAATTAATCAATATATAATATATAGTAAATATATTATATATATTAATGTTCTAACATATACTGTTTTTAATACATGTTATGTTATAATATATAACATTAGATATTATATTAATTCATCAATATATAATATATAGTAAATATATTGTATATATTAATGTTTTAATATATACTGTCTTTAATATATGTTATGTTATTATATTATATATTATATATAATATTATATTATATTAATTAATCAATATATAATATGTAGTAAATATATATATTAATGTTTTAATATATATTGCTTTAATATGCTATATACCATAATATACAACATTATACATTATAATATATTAATTATATTATACGCACACACATATACTTGGGCAATACATAAATATTCAGATAAGTACCAAAATGTGAGTGTGTCTATGTCCGAGAAAGCTAGAAGTTTGGCTATATACAAGCTCTTTTTGAAAGAAATATTATATATACCTATATATAAATGTCATTATTATTGGGATCTGAGCGAAAGCCTTCCCAGTTCCCGGAAGGATCAAGATCAAGGGCAGATAAGAGAGGTGAGCTGAAAGGAAATACACAAATAGGGCTTGGGGATGGTTTGGTTTCTTCTTCACCATGTAAATATTTATCAGTGGACAATCACAGATCAGCGGGACCAGCACCCACCCAGCCTCCACAGTGCTGCGCGCAATTTTACGCTTACAAACTCCCCTGACACACAGACTACGAGGAGCCGGCAGCCCCAGGGCTAACCAGACCACTCCTGGACCTCACAGAGACCATCCCTCCCTCACAGCCGGGGCCGAGGGGTGACAGGGACTTCGTTCTGAGGCTGCATAACTTCCTCCCCACCCCCCACCCCACCCCCCACCCCCGCCCCGCCGGAGGTGTCCAAAGTCACACGTGCTTCCAGAAGGCCCCGGCTGGCCCCAGCCAGCACCAGCCGGCTCTGAGGCAGTGCCTTTGTCCTGCTGCCCCTCCAGGTATACATACAGTCATCGGCTGAATCCCAACATCAGGCGGTTTGGTAACTTCTATGTTGCAAACCTGGATTCAGGTCTGCTTGCCAGAAGACTGACATCTGGCACGTTACCTAAATCTCTGCGCTTCAGGTTCCTTACCGGTTTCATCAGGATAAGGTCCTCTCCCCAAGGCTGTTACAACTATCCAGTGAGAGCAGACACGCCAAGCCCCTGACACAGTGTAATGCTTGGGGAATACTGGAGTCACAACACGTTAGAACTACTGCTCGTGGCATGTATTTTGTCTAGAGGCTGCAAACGGTCCAACTACACATCTAATGGTGTCGGGAGTGAGACAGTATGGAAGCGCGGGGACTGCGGCAAACTGGGAAGTCTATGTTCTGACCAAGCGCGGTCCAATTCCCAAACGTATGAGCTGCGCTGGCCAAATGAGAAGACACATGGCTGTTGCCCTGCAGTCTTTCAACTCCGTGGGCATCGGCATTGTACCAGGAGCTCATGGTACTTGAAAGCAAACCACAAAGTACATTCTGTGGACATATTCTCAAGTTTGTGGACACGCCTTCGATAAACATTAATAAATTAAACAAGGAAAGAAAAGGGCACTGTTTCTGATCATAGAACCTTAAAAGAGAGACAAAAGGGACCTTAAAGTAATGAATGACTGAATCAGTGTGTTCCAATGAGGTAGCAGTAACTCATGGGCTTCATGGGCAGAAAGGTGCATACCAGCCCTCTAAGCAGTTAAAAATTCCATTGTGTTCTAATTACCCATTTAATTCCTTGAATACCAATGTGCAATTAACATTACAAATAATCAAGGTTAAAAATATAATTAATGCAAGTGTGATTTAGTTATAATTAAACTAATTACACAGATATGTAGCATAATAAGGGACTTGCAGACCATTAAGGGGATGTAAATGTATTCTTTCTTTCAAGAATAGCTATTTGAATTTCATTTTCCAATTAGTTTACAAATGATGGGATGGGATTATGAAGGAGATAGTCAGGCTTTCAGGGATGAGAAAAATAGACCATATACTTTTTGTTGCCTTTGAAATTCTGATTCGTTTGCCCGTATGCACTGGTAAATAAAGAAGTTGGAAAACACACACACATACCACCTAAGCAACAAAAGCACACCTTCTTTTTTCTACGATTGCAGGGAAAAAACAACAGCACAGTAACTTGAGAGAGTTTCCTTTATACACATCAAACCCTTTCAGAGTCGTAACCAGGACTCATACATGCCTCAAACCTTTGCTGAACTCATCAGTTCTATTTCCTGCTGTTGGCCATAATAGTTCCAAACACTAACATTTTATCATTTGACACAGACCAATATATAATTGTATTCTCTGTCCGTAGATGTGGCAATTGTAACAGTTAAGAGTCAGTGCCAACAGCATGATGGGTAAGCACGTAGCAGGTGGAGTGAGACATGTTTTCAAGTGTCCAGCTTTCTTCATGTAAGTTAGGAAAGCAAATATTTCTTTTGGGGGGAGGAGGGACAAAGGGATGGAGGGGGGAAGGAGGGAGAGAGAGAGAGAGAGAGAGAGAGAGAGAGAGAGAGAGAGAGAGAATCTTAAGCAGGCTCCATGCTCAACACAGAGCTCAATGTGGGGCTCGATCTCACAACCCTGGGATCGTGACCTGAGCCGAAATCAAGAGTTGGAAACTTAACCAACTGAAACACCCAGGCGCCCCAGAAGGCAAATTATTTCTTACATGAGAAGTCCATGCCTGTTGGGGCGCCTGGGTGGCGCAATCGGTTAAGCGTCCAACTTCAGCCAGGTCACGATCTCGCGGTCCGTGAGTTCGAGCCCCGCGTCAGGCTCTGGGCTGATGGCTCGGAGCCTGGAGCCTGTTTCCGATTCTGTGTCTCCCTCTCTCTCTGCCCCTCTCCCGCCCGTTCATGCTCTGTCTCTCTCTGTCCCAAAAATAAATAAAAAACATTAAAAAAAAAAAGAAGTCCATGCCTGTTAACTGGACAAGGTGGTTTTTATGGGAGATCTCAGTGCATCTTTACTCAAGCCCGTGAGTTATCATTCCCAGCACACAGGTGAGGAAAACAGACCAGTGGGAAATGGGAGACGGAGGAAACCAGAGATCGTGAGAAGGAAAGGGGTAAACTAGGCACAAAGAAAAGTCTGTGAAGAATCCTACATCCGTCAGAATGAAACCAGAATGGCATTACCAACAACAAACAAACCCTGATTTTCCACCTCTGGGGATGACTGGAAAGCAACAAACTATCTGGAAAAATGGGTAAATAAAAAGGGGAAAAAACACAAGCATTCTTCTGCCATTTTTTTATATGAACGATACTTCCGAGTAATCACACAAAATGTGGTGAAAACAACTCCGTGTAAAATTATCCCAGAGAGTAAATGGAAACAAAGATAAGAGCTGGAATATCACTATTTGGTAGTCCCCAAGGAACGAATGCCACCAACCTAGACACGAGGCATCAAAACTGCTGATACCGACATGCTGAGCATCTGAAACTAACACAACACTATTTGTCAATTATACTTCAATAATCAGTAAATAAGTACAGAGTGAGGACCGGACATGATGTGCCACTGATGAAAGTAAGTAACACTACCTCCTATGGACTCATGCCCAAGTCACCTACTGCCACTACATGATAAAGTAGTCAGAATTTTTTAATTTGAACCTGAGCCTGATTCAGCCCCTGGATCCAGCTGCACCTTGCAAGAAACAGGACAGAGAAGCATGAGAAACTTGACCATCTGTATGCAGCCAGCTCTCTCTTCAAACCCAACAGCGCACGACCAACAAGCAGATTGTAAAGAAAAGAAAAAAATGGAGATACACCAGTAGCTTGAGAGATGTAAACGCCCTATCAAGAGTTTACAAATAAGCAAGAATAACCTGTGGTGTCTAGGGATAACCTTGGGTGATAAAGCCGCACAGAATCTTCTAGAAAGAAGAGGTAGTAATTAGACCAGGCACACAGAGGGGCTTCTGGGTTAACAGTCAAAATTCTACTAATTGGCCTGAGTCTTGGTTGCAAAAGTGTTGATTTTATAATAATACACTAAGCTACATTAAAAAAAAAAAATCAGGGGTGCCTGGGTGGCTCAGTCGGTTGAGCATCCCTTGCTTTTGGCGAAGGTCCTGATCCCCAGGTCGTGAGATTGAGCCCAGCTTTGGACGCCACAGAGAGAGTGGAGCCTGCTTAAAAATTCTTTCTCTCTCCCTCTGTCCCTCTTCCCCCTCACGCTCTCTTTCTCTCTCTCTCAAATTAAAAAAAAATCGGGCGAGGAGACACTCTTGAACAGGAGAAGGAATTAAGGGGTACCGGTCTTGTTCTTGTTCTTGAGCTAGGTACAGATTATCAAAGTGTATTCCCTTTGTAAAAATTCATTGAGATCTTCTTTTCTAGTTGTAACTTATACTTCAATAAAAAGTTTCTTAAAAGGGAATTTTTTTTTTTTTTTATTAAACATTTTTATTTATTTTTGAGACAGAGAGAGACAGAGCATGAACGGCAGGAGGGCCAGAGAGAGAGGGAGACACAGAATCAGAAGCAGGCTCCAGGCTCTGAGCTGTCAGCACAGAGCCTGATGCGGGGCTCGAACTCACGGACGGTGAGATCGTGACCCGAGCGAAGTCGGACGCTCAACCGACTGAGCCACCCAGGCGCCCCAAAAGGGAATTTTTAAAAAATATTAAACCAAGAGCGCAGTCTGGCTATCTCAGTTGGTTAACCAGCCAACTCTTGACTTCAGCTCAGGTCATGATCTCACAGTTTGTGAGTTCTAACCCCATGTCGGGCTCTGGGCTGACAGCTCAGAGCCTGGAACCTGCTTCAGATTCTGTCTCTCCCTCTCTCTCTGCCCCTCCCCTGCTCATGCTCTGTCTCTCTCTGTCTCTCAATAATAAATAAATGTTAAAAAATTTTTTAAAAATTAAAAAAAGATAAAAAGCTTCTGCACAGCAAACAAAACAAATCCAACAAAATTAAAAGGCAACTACAGAATGGGAGAAGATATTTGCAAATGACATGGCTGATAAAGGGCGAGTATCTAAAATCTACAAAGAACTTATCAAACTCAACACCCAAAAATAAATAATCCAGTTAAGAAATGAGCAGAAGACATGAATAGACGTTTTTCCAAAGAAGACATCCAGATGGCCAACAGACACACGAAACAATGTTCAACATCACTCATCATCAGGGAAATACAAATATGTAACAGTTTTCAAAACACTAACTCAAAATTATGTATGTTATTTAAAGGGCAGTGACAGCAATAATACCATTACTACATTTTTAGGATCGAGGAAGACCACAGACTTATTGATTTGATAACGTTAATAGAGAAAGAAGACTTTAAAAATCATTCAAATTAAAAAGTTAGAATGAGAAGGTAGGAGTTAAAATTTTAAATTAGGTAAATAGGTTTTGAAGAAAATAGAAGTTGTCAAAATGACAACAAAAATTAAGACTAGGAATAATTTAACAGGAAGGATTGAAAATGAAAGTTTTCAACAGCAAACTAGCTTTCCTTATGAATCATAAATTTTAAAATCTATATAAAATTTAGCAAGTAAAAGAGATTTACATCCACAACAAAATTAAGTTTACTACAGAAAGATAAGGCCAGATCAATAATCAAGAATCTTTCATTTATGACATAAATGTGCCAAAAGAAAAAGAACTACAAAACATGTTCATCTGCGTGAATGCAAAATAATAAATTTAAGATTTTCCTTACAGAACCTTAAATAAAATTGCAAAATAATACTCACAAAGTAAAAAATAACATCTAGAGAATTTTCAAACTGTCACAGGTGGTAACACAGAAATACAAGAACTTCAGTGAGCACCACCATTTCATATCATTTTGACAGTTCTTGGACAGTTCAACTTTGGCAGAAGAGAAGACACAGCATAAAAAGTTCAGTTCTTTCGGGGCGCCTGGGGGGCTCAATCAGTGAAAGCGTCTGACTTCGGCTCAGGTCATGTTCTCATGGCTCATGCGTTCGAGCCCCATGTCAGGCTCTGTGCTGACAGCTCGGAGCCTGGAGCCTGCTTCAGATTCTCCCTCTCTCTCTGCCCCTCCCCTGCTTGTACTCTCTCTCACTCCCAAAAATAAATAAAACTTTTAAAACAATTTAAAAAAAAAGTTCAGTTCTTTCCAAATTAATCTGTAAATGCAACATAAAATCAGTTAAAATCCCAGTGGAAGTTGTGGACACAATGCCTGCCTTACACTTCTTTCCTCCACCCAAAAAATGATGACTGGATTTTACTTGGTTCATTCATTGCTATGTAATCAGTGTGTTGAAAAGAAAAACCCACGCAAACGTCTCTGCTCATCAGAGACAAGAGAATGCTAAAACAGATCTCAAGCCATTGCCTGCTGGGTTCCGGAACAGAGTTTCAAGCCACTGCCTGCTGGGTTCCGGATCTGAGTTACATAAAGCAGCTGGGAGTCTGACCCCTGCAAGGTAACGGGTACCAAAAGCGCTCCTGTGTGATGACGGGGTCCAGAACCACGTCCAGTAAGATACCTGGGTCTACAGCACAGCCCCACCACTCCTGAGGAGGCTGAGAGAAGCAGCTTGGAGTTTAGGGTACCAGAAGGCCCCCCCACCCTCCAGCAGGCCCAGACCAAGCAGTGCAGCGACCATAAATGCATATTCCCCCATCGTTGCAAGATGGGACCCCAAAGCTGTCAACGTAGGGCCTGGCTCTGCACTGGAGACCCAGAGAATCAGGAGTGGAAGGTAGCACGGAATGGACAGACACAAGCTGACACACAGGAAAGGAGAGAGCAAAAGCAAACACATAAACTCACTTCTGAGGTCAGCGAGCAAAGCCCGAAGTTGTGAGAAAAACCTAACAAGAAGAAAATCGAAAAAACAAAGCAATTAAAGAGATTAAATACTTCCTGATGGAGACACATTCATCTGGGGAATAGATCTAAAAAAGATGTGCAAGGACTCTATAAATTGCAAAATATAATTAAATATTTCTAAACGAACTGAATAAATGCCTACAGATACCATTGTCACGGAAAAGGCAGAGAAAATTTCAGCAAGAGCTCAATTTCCCCAAATTATCGTATAAATGTGATGCGATCTCAATCAAAATGTCAATATTGGGACATTTTTATAGAGGGTGGTAAGACGATCCTGAAAAATAATATGTAATAAAGGTCCCAAAAGAGTTACAACAATTCTGAAAGTCAAGAACTCGGAAGAGACAGGCAGAGCAGCTGAGCACCAGACGTGTTTCCAACTGATGGACAAAAAGACACCTCGTTGAGAAAACGGCATTAAGCCAACTGGAATTCAGGATAAAAAAAAAAAATCAAATTACAGTAAAATCTTGGATTGTGAGTGACCTGTTCTGCGAGTGTTCCACAAGACAAGCTAACATTTCTAACAAATTTTAAGTGGCTACACAAGCGATGTCTTGCAATACGAGTCGTACGTGACACCAAATGTCACATGATCACAACTGAGCCAAGGACTCTTGAAATACGCTTTGATATGCAAGTGCTTTGGATTACAAGCACGTTCTGGGAACAAATTATGCTCACAAACCAAGGTTTTATTGTGTATTTCTACCATACAGTGGATCTAAATATAAGCTCCATATAAATTAAAGACATGAGGGGCCCCTGGGTGGCTCAGTCGGTTAAGCGGCCGACTTCGACTCAGGTCATGATCTCGCAGTCCGTGAGTTCGAGCCCCGCGTCAGGCTCTGTGCTGACAGCTCAGAGCCTGGAGCCTGTTTCAGATTCTGTGTCTCCCTCTCTCTGACCCTCCCCCGTTCATGCTCTGTCTCACTCTGTCTCAAAAATAAATAAACGTTAAAAAAAAATTTTTTTTAAAATAAATTAAAGACATGAGGGGAACCTGGGTGGCTCAGTCAGTTAAGCATCTGACTTCGGCTCAAGCCAGTATCTCACGGTCCATGAGTTCGGGCCCTGCATTGGGCCCTGTGCTGACAGCTCCGAGCCTGGAGCCTGCTTCAACTTCTGTGTCTCCCTTTCTCTTCACCTCTCCCCTGCTCGCACTCGGTTTCTATCTCAAAAATAAATAAACACACAAAAAAAATCTAAGACGTGAATGTTAAGCTTTATGACCTCAGAATGAGGACAATCTCTTAAGATTCAAAGAACAAGAAATAACAAAGGAAAAAAATTGATAAATTGGCTCCATCATCACTGCAAATTTCTACACACAGAAACTTTTAAAACAAAGTTAAAATACAAGGTATTTATTCAAACACATAAAACAGGCAAAAAATTAGTTCCCAGTTGAATGTATGGAAAACCTTTATGTTGACGAGTAACAAAAAGACAGACAACCTTAAAGAGAAAAGGACAAAGGCCTTGACAGGCAATTGGCAGAAAGGAAACCCACCTTACAAATAAACGTGGGAAAAGCATTCAAGTTCACGAATAATGAAAGAAGTGCAAATTAACAATGAGATCTCGTGCCCACCAGATTTGCAAAAAATTTAAAACAATAACAATTATTGAGTGGGATTAAGAAATGCTCCTGGAATAACATAAATGAAGTATACCAAATGATCTTTATATTCTTGTCTGATTTTAAGATATGCATCCCTTGGGGCACCTGGGTGGCTCGACCAGTTAAACATCTGAGTCTTGATTTCAGCTCAGGGCATGATCTCATAGTTCATGGGTTCGAGCCCCGCCTTGGGCTCTGGGCTAACAGCCTACTTGGGTTTCTCTCTCCCTCTCTCTCTCTGCCCCTCCCTCACTCACGTGCGCCCTCTCTCTGTCTCTCTCGAAATAAATAAACTTAAAAAAAAATAAAAAGGTAAAATAAATAAAATATGCATCACTTCACACAAATACCACATTTAACCACGCACACTTCACACGCAGGTAACAGATAAAATGAACACATAGTTCATCTGTATAGAACACACAGATATGAATGTATGTTTAAATCATACTAGTAGGAGACAGTAACACTGCATTTTAGGACTACAAGAAGATCTTTTGCTTTCCGGGTGCCTGGCACATCATAGAATGACAATATGTATTTATCAATTCAAAAAGTAGCTAATAAATGGGTGATTTCCTATTTTCAAACAATTTTCTTCAACTATTTGAACCTATACATAAAAACCTCATGGGGCGCCTGGGTGGCTCAGTCGGCTAAGCATCCGACTTGGGCTCAGGTCGTGATCTCGTGGTCCATGGGTTTGAGCCCCTGCGTCTGAGAGCTCGGAGCCTGGAGCTGCTTCACATTCTGTGTCTCCCTCCCTCTCTGCACCCCCTCCCCCACCGCGCGCTCTGTCTCGTTCTTAAAAATAAACAAACATTTAAAAAAATAACTAAAAAAAAATTTAAAAACCTCGAGCACATTGTTTCCAAGTGGGCTTAGGAGTGACTGTTACCCCCAAGCAGACAGACTGAAATCAACTATTTATATAAGGACCTTCCGAGGAGGTACAGCAAGGCACATGATTGTCCTTACGAGTTGAGCCACAGACGTCTGAAATCTGTTATCAACGCTACCAGGGTGCAATGAATTTGCTGCCGTAGAAACAGCTGTATGATTGCAGGCGGGAGAGGAGTGCAAGGGGGGACAGGGCTGCTCCGGGACGGACTCAGCAGAGGAAAAGCCAAGTAGCCAATCCAGCCTCTGGAGAGGTTAACAACAAGGCGCCTCTACTTTTTAGGAGAGAAAAAACCCAGGAACGGTCCTGATCAAGCAGGGACGGGGAAGACAGAGGCCCTGCCGACTGGATGGCCATGTCTCTAAAGGCGCCCACACGCCCAGACAGATGTTCCCAGGTGGGCACCACAGCTTGGAAGGAACCAGAGGACGGGGTGATTCACACCCTAAAAGGCCGTGTTAGAGGAGTGGCACACGGGGATAATGCTCTGTGTTGGGGGTTGCCCACAGGGCCCGGATGGGACCAGCCGGCCTCGGGCAGGCTCCAGTGGGGAGAACACCCAGCATCTTCCGTGGTATGGGCAGCAAGGGGCATGGAGGTCTTCCCTGATCCCCCGGATGCCACCATCTGGATTCATATGTTCGCTCTCCCCTACCCGAAGCCAGCAGGTCATCCACTGGAAAGAGGGGGTCTGGGTGGCCCAAGATGGAAACCACGCAGTCCCCTCTGGCCACCTCTGCACGGGCGGGGGCGTCTGAAGCTGGATCTGCTGGTAAAGCAATTAGAGCCAGCGCCCCCCTCGTGTCCTGACCACTCAGCAGCCAGCGGCCCAATACCTCCACCCCATCGGGCGCCACGGCAGAGGTCAGCCTTAGCTGCTTTGGCCAATGCGCCCTTGACCCTCTGGCCGATCTTCCCTTTCGCCGGGAGGGGCACATGGAGCTCGGTTCCAGGGCCCCTCATTCTGTGCACACCCAGTAAGAAAGACCACGTCTGGATTTACCCTGTGGGAGTCCTGGCGACCACGTGTCCTGAGGTCGGAGGGGTGTCTCCATTCAGCATCTTGAACGTGGTGCTCTTCCCGGCCCCGTTCACCCCCAGGAGCCCAAAGCACTGTCGGGAGGGAACGAGAAAGGGAAAAAACTTCTGAATTACAGCAGAAGGCCTTGACTTTCACGACTTCAAGCCGGCTCAGAGCTGGCGTTTCTGCGCCTCGATACCTGCAGACCCTGGACGTCACCCAGTTGTATCGAGCACTCTGCAGATGGCAACACACTCTGGAAATTCTACTGGCGGCCAAGCAGAGTAACCATTTCAACGACCACTGGGAACCAGTAAATGCGTGTAAGCAACACCCCGGAAGACAGAGTAAAGGCAGCTACCTGGGACTGTGCGGAGACCTCCCGTCCCCTCAAGGTCCTAACTGTGTCCGTCTGGGGAGGACCACGGTTTTTGGAAGCCACGTCATTATAATCATTACGCCCTTGACTCCACCGCACAAAGTACTCCTCCCTCCCCCACCTCTTCTCCCCACCCCCAATTCAGATCTAGGCTAATCCTGACATTAGTTAAGACAGACGTTAGTTCTAAACTCTCTGTTGCTTATGGCAAAAGCTGGCTCTCTGTCTACTAACCCCGGCTGACCTGGCTCCTTGAATCTTGGCAAAGTGCCCGTCCTGGGCTTTCTGGCGCTGTGCCCTACCTAAGCACAGGACCCTACTTGGGGGCTCCGGATGACAGCTGCTCATCTGAACTGCCACCTGCTTTAATATCCATGCCTTCCCATCCCACTGGGTCTCCCGCACCATCTGACACGGGGTCCAGCTGCCATTTCTGGACCTGCAGCTCCAAGGCAGTGCCACTCAGGTGCCGTCACCCTCGTCCTGCCAGGGGCAGCATGGCCGCTGCTACATAACACGCTGTGTTCACGGCCCTCCGTTTCCTACCCGGTTATGAATTCCTAGAGGGACAGGGACATATCTCAGTCATCTCCGCCTCGTCTACCGGCTCTCACAAAGCACTTTACATCATAGCATTTAAACCGCCACGTTCATAAAAAGTCCATCAAGCAAGTTCATCAAACAGGGGTGCCTGGGTGGCTCAGTCGGTTAAGAGTCCGACTTCGGCTCAGGTCATAATCTCAGGGATCGTGGGTTCGAGCCCCGCGTCGGGCTCTGTGCTGACAGCTCAGAGCCTGGAGCTGGCTTCCGATTCTGTGTCTCCCTCTCTCTCTGCCCCTCCCCTGCTCATGCTCTGTCTCTCTCTCTCTCTCTCTCTCTCTCTCTCTCTCCGTCAAAAATAAACATTAAAAGGAAAAAAAAGCTGAGCAGTCAGAACTGCAATATACGTGGCATCTGGGATCATCTCAGAGCATCTCCCTTGCAAAGCGTTCCAAGTTTTTCTAGTACCCTTTGGCTTAAAACTACCATGGACAGGTAGCGGCCACACTGAAGCGGATTTTTGAAGCAAAGTTAAAAAAATAGTTGGATACGACACCACAGGTTGCATAGTGAGTCTCTGAGTTCCGTGGCAAACAGCAACCACGAAAACACTCCTTCCTTAGCGTGCTGTCCTCTGCAGCCACAAACCACAGCGCAGCTCGTGAGGCCGTTCCTAGATCGGTTTACATCGGTCCCCGGGCTCCCCTTCACCTCGGAACACCGCTCTCTGCTCACAGCACGGCCTCACTGTCGCTCAGGGAACTGTGTAACCTACTTGGAATGCCTCAGGAGCTTGTAACAATATGAGTGCAAGGAACCTCATGTTTTTAACAGTTAATGAAAGGTAATCATTTTCAGACTTGGTTTCTTTTTATGCAATTAAGCACAGATCAGGAACAATTTGCATGGCTTCTATCGGTTCTGATTAAACATTCCTGCTAGAATTAATGCCATCCCATGAAAAGCAATTCTGAGCTATTGCTTTGGTGTGACTGTTCTTTCGCCTTTCCGGAAGAGCATTTTGCTAGGTGGGCTTAATTGGCCATTTAAAAAGTACTGACGTCCCAGGAAGAGTTAGAACAGGTCCCCTTAATGAGTTCGGTTGAGAAAATATTGGCACTCCATAAAATGTCATCCTGCAGCCCAAATAGCGATTAAAACTCAACCACGTGAAATTTTTAAAATTATGAAACCGAATAAATGCCATCAGCAACAAAGCTTCCCCAGGGAAAGAGCCAATAGACTCTCCACTTAGATTCTGTGTCTACACATTCCAGAAATGCGAAGACTTTCAGCTCTGACCTCAGCTATTCTGAGCACAACACAGCAGAATCCACAGTTTGGAGATACACGGGTTTGTAACAGAAAGGGGTACGATTAGATGGCACCTACCTCTCCTCTTCGTATGCCCACGCTGATATCTTGCACAGCGGTGGTCTTCTTGAAGAAGCCTCCATAGCTTTTACTAAGGTTGCATAACACGAGAAGGTCTTCACTGGTCATTCCTTTCAACACTCGTATCT
This sequence comes from Neofelis nebulosa, assembly GCF_028018385.1. Classification (NCBI taxonomy): domain Eukaryota; kingdom Metazoa; phylum Chordata; class Mammalia; order Carnivora; family Felidae; genus Neofelis; species Neofelis nebulosa. The sequence goes on from NC_080785.1 coordinate 106,231,473, forward strand.
GCTCTTGTTCCACATCTATATCCTTGGAAGACGTGACCGTGCCTTGGATGGCAGCGTGACCTCTGGGAACATAAAGTGAAGAGCTCATTCACATGTGGGAACAGGAACTCGAAGAGTCCAAGAGAGGGAGGGCGAGGAAGGTCAGATACCTGTCAACACAGAAGATGCGGTCTTGGAAGGGACCTGGGTGGCTTAGTGGGTGAAACATCCGACTTCGGCTCAGGTTGTGATCTTACAGTTGGTGGGTTCAAGCCCCGCGGCGGGCTCTGGGCTGACAGCTCAGAGCCTGGAGCCTACTTTGGATTCCGTGTCTCCCTCTCTCTCTGCCCCTCCCCTGCTCATGCTCTGTCTCTCTGTGTCTCTCAATAATAAATAAACGTTAAAAAAATTCTTTTAATAAAAAAAAAAAAGATGCGGCCCTGAGACAGCACTATTGGATGAACACGAATTTAATTTTCAACTCTAAATTCTTTGTTTCAGAGCGGAGCTGCTCGGTTTTCAATCTTATGATTCTCCACCTGGCACATTTTAACTTTAAAGTAAACTTCAGCTTCCCCTGTACACCGTAACGTGCCAAGGAGTTTTGATCGTTAAACGGGTTCTGGTACCCATTTTGATCGTTAAATGAGTTAAGGTGGGAGAAGGGCACACAGGGTCTCTGTACTAATTCTGCAGTTTCCTGGGAGTCCTAACCCATTTTAAGATAAAAAGGCATATAACATAAAATGCCCACCGCCAGGTTCCAGTGCCCCTGTATTATTATTATTTTTTAAGCTTATTTACTTATTTGGAGAGGAGGGTGAGTGAGAGTGGGCTGGGACAGAGAGACAGAGGGAGAGGGAGAATCCCACACAGGCTTCACCTGTCAGCACACGGCCCCATGCGGGGCTCGAGCCCATGAACCGTGAGATCATGACCTGAGCTGAACTCAAGGGCTGGATGCTTAACTGACTGAGCCACCCAGGCCCCTGCTCTCTATTACTTTTTCTGTGCCTGACATCACCATTGAACAAAGATAGAATTTATTCAGCACACAACCTCGATGATGAGAGAACACAGGTAGCTACTTGGAAGTATGTGTTATGGGACGCCATCCACAGAACATGCAAGAGCATGAGAAACAAATCCAAAACAAAAACAACGGAAAGTTATAGAAACCACTACTCCAAGATCATCGTATCAGCGCAGGAATGCTTCTGGAATGCTTGTCTTCCGTATTGTGAACAAGGATTACACGGTGGAGTTGAAATGCATAAGCTCGTGCGTGAAATTAATGTATTTTAATTAACAAAATGTAATGGCTTTTTATTTGTTTGGGGAGAGAGAATGCAAGGTAGCGGGGGGGTGGGGGGTGGGGGGAGATGGGGCAGAGAAAACAGAATCCCAGGGAGGCTCTGCAGTGTCAGCTTGGAGCCTGATGCGGGGCTCGAACTCATGAACTGTGATACCATGACCTGAGCCAAAATCAAAAGTCAGACACTCAGCCGACTGAGCCACCCAGATGCCACAGAACATAATGGTTTCTAATGTGTTAAAACAAAACAAAACAAAAAACAAAACAAAACAAGAAGGGCGTTTACGTACAGAGTGGCTAATGACTTCGGAGAGGCTGATGTGCTCTGTGGGGGGAAGGGAACAATGGTGTGTTCAACGTGTGAAAGTTCATCCCATGTCACACTTTTCTGTTGGGGGGTCACTTCCCCCTTTGCTGGCTGCAGGTGTGACTTTGGACCCCCCGGTGCGCCTGGCCCTTCCGGCAGCCTTTCCTGACTCAACGAGGTGAGACTGAGACCCTTCTTCCTCCCTGTTTCCAAGACCCATTCCAAGTTCTCCCATCAGCAGCTCTGAGCCAGGAATCACCTGGAAAGCTGTACAGGTATCTCCTCAATGCATCCCCAGAGTTTTTGATCTCAGGGTTGTGGGGGGAGCGTCGGGGTGGGAAAGTGTATTTGCTTACATGTCAGGTCATTCTAACGGATGCAGGACAATGGCTCGGAGTCACTTCCCATTGGTCACCTCACAACCCAACACGCAGTGCATCCTTAACTGTGCTCAGAAAACTTCGGGCTGAGGAGGAATACACATGGGCACCAGAGAGTCGGCAGAGAAATGCTGTCCTGGGGCCCGTGCCCGCTCCCTCCCACCCAGCAAAGGCACAGACAGCAAAGCCCAGCTCCAGACCGGAGAGAGAGTGTAGGCAAGAAGGTGTCCGGAGGCACTGGGCCTGACCGGGACTCCGCCAGGGCTCAGGTCCTAGTGGAGACCTGGACTCTGAGCACACGGCCGAAGGTCAGCAGCAGGCTGCGGTTCAAGGTCAGCACGGCCTAGGACAGACAGCAAGGAGGTAGGCTCGTTCGCTCAGCTCTCAGGATCAGCATCAGGTGCTGGTCACGGACACGCCACTGAGCAGGGGCGGGGGGCCATTACCGACAGTGCCAGGGGCAGGGGGCAGGGTCCTCCTGTTCTCTTCCACGATCCAGCTACCCCAGCGCACCAGACTCCCCGCACCAAGGAACTGACAGGCAGGCAGAGCAGAGGAACACGTAAACGCTGTAAAAAGACACTGTGGTCCCAGCAGAGAAAGACAGGCTGGAAGGCATCAGGCCAGCCCTGGGAGGTGGGTGCTGGAGGTGGGAGAGGTCAGTCCTGCCAGAGACCCCGACTGGGCAGGTGACCAGAGGCAAACGCCACCCACAGGTGTAGAGCGAGGGTCACGGAAAGCTTTACGGAGCACAAGCAGGGCAACTTGAGGGGGCCTGGCTAAGAACATTGGATTTTCTCCTTTAGGCAATGATTAGTGACCCGACTAGATGCAGATTCAGAAAAACAAATTAATTTGGTGGGAGGGTCACTGTAGTAGCCATCCGTAAGGAGTGGTAGGCAGCGAGCGTCTCCATCAGATTGAATTTCAGTGCCCTGTGGCCTCCACGCTGACAAAGAGCAGTAAATACCAACTATTTACTGTGGATAGCACAGACATTATTCTAAAATATGGTTTAACTTATGCTCCGCAGAGGAATACGGGAAGACTTCTCTTTGAAAAAGAAATCTTTTGGGGGGCCTGGGTGGCTGAATCTTTTAAGCATCTTGACTCTTGGTTTCAGCTGGGGTCATGATCTCACAGTTTGTGACTTCAAGACCCACGTGGGGCTCCACCCTGAGAGCTCGGAGCCTCCTTGGGATACCCTCTATCCCTCTCTCTCTCTGCCCCTCCCTGGCTTGCTCTCTCTCTCTTTCACAAAGTAAATAAGTAAAAAATAAAATAAATGGAATGGAATGAAATAAGAATAGAATAGAATAGAATAGAATAGAATAGAATAGAATAGAAAAGTCTTTTGATGCTACTGGAAACTGGGGCACCCTGAAATCCATCCAAGGGGATTCTACAATTTAGGTTTTAAAACAACTAAACTCACGAGGGCCAATCATGGAACCAATTATGCTGGAAAAGCACTCAGAATTCTCTTCCAAATTCAGTCAGATACTGGAAATCCATGGACCGCAGAGTGAAAGTGCCCAGTTCAAGACAGCCTTTAGGATTTGTATTCAAAGTGGTTCACTGCTTTAGCAGATTGGAAGGAATTATAAAGGAAGCGTGCCTTGAGAGGACGGACAGGAAAAAGTCTATAAAGTCTTCACCACAAAATATAGTAACATGCCCGTGATCCTCAACAGGTAATCTCCAGGGACATGGTCCTCATTAGTAATTTCTCTGTGAAGGATCCCTCTCACAGGTGAATCTAGAGAGAAACACACAGCTCCTGGAAAGAGCGAGTCAGTGGACGCGGGCCACATGGGTCACAGAGGGAGAGGCACGTCACTGTGAGGCCGACCCAGGAAAGCACATGTGTTTGGCAGCCATCGAAAATGTGCTACCTGGCAATATTCTAGACATCTTTGCAAAGCCACTTAAATCCCACTTAGAATAACAGAGACGTGTGTGTGTACATAATTGTGTGTCTATGTAAGTAGACACATCAACATAAACATAAGTTCTATATTATTATGGGTTCATATATGGGGTAAATGTAAATTTAAGAACTATTAGGGGTGCCTGAGTGGCTCAGTCGGCTATGCGTCCAACTTCAGTTCAGGTCATGAGCTCATGGTTCGTGAGTTCGAGCCCCGCGTCGGGCTCTGTGCTGACAGCTTGGAGCCTGGAACCCGCTTCAGAGTCTGTGTCTCCCTCTCTCTCTGCCCCTATCCCCACTCTCTGTCTCTGTCTCAAAAATAAATCAACAGTAAAAAAAAAATTTTTTAATGAGTTGTTATGGTACCAACGAAATTCACCTGACATGTTGGGAAATTGAGCACTTTCCATAGGGGAAAATGAAACCATTGGAACGATCCCCTCACAGGTTGGTGTTTTATCTTTTGATGTTCTCCTTCCTAGGGTTGGTGACTCACAGCGATCAAAAAAAAAAAGAAGATGGCAATGCAAGCCGGTGCAGCCACTCTAGAAAACAGTCTGGAGGTTCCTCAAAAAACTAAAAATAGAACTACCCTACGACCCAGCAATTGCACCACTAGGCATTTATCCACGGGATATAGGTGTGCTGTTTCGAAGGGACACATGCACCCCCATGTTTATAGCAGCACTATCGACAATAGCCAAAGTACGGAAAGAGCCCAAATGTCCCTCGATGGATGAGGGGATAAAGAAGATGTATACGTGTATACATATGTATATATATATATACACAATGGAGTATTCCTCGACAATCAAAAAGAATAAAATCTTGCCATTTGCAACTACGTGGATGGAACTGGAGGGTATTATGCTAAGTGAAATGAGTCAGTCAGAGAAAGACAAATATCATATGACTGTACCCATAGGAGACAAAAGAGATGAACATAAGGGAAGGGAAACGAAAATAATATAAAAACAGGAAGGGAGACAAAACCGAAGAGACTCATAAATATGGAGAACAAACTGAGGGTTACTGGAGGGATTGTGGGAGGGGAGCTGGGCTAAATGGGCAAGGGGCATTAAGGAATCTACTGCTGGAATCATCGTTGCACTAGATGCTAACTAATTTGGATGTAAATTTTAAAAAAGAAAAAAGAAAATTAAAAAAAATTTAAAAAGAAAAGGGAAGAAGAGAAAAAAAAACGGACAAAAAAATCACAATCTTCACTCATTATAACTGCATGTAGCACTGACGGGACGCATTTCTGGTCTTGCAATCTCCAGGATGGAACTTTCTCTCCCTCTTTGGTCAAAGGTCGGTGCCCTCCCAGGCTGAGCCCCGCGGGACGTACCGCGGCCGCTGCAGAAGGTCCCAGTGCAGCAGAACCCTCAGGATGAGAAGCACAGTGCCTTGTGAGGCCAACTGCACGAAGGTCCAGCCCAGGAAGTTCATCTCAAAGGGGTTCACGTAGGAATCGACGCCGAAGCTGTGGGTCAGGTCGTACTTGATCTGGTTGTAGCAGAGTTCGATCAGCCCCTGCCCCAGGCAGAACTGAGGAAATACGGCGAAAACCCACTTGAGGACATCATAGATGTTCTGCAGACTCTGTGTAGAGAAAGAAAGAGACATCAGACTTACAGCTCTTGAAACCCTCCGTGTCTCCCTGGCCGTCCCGTGTGCCAGGTCTTCCTTGCCCCAGCCACTCAGCGACAGGCACGGGCGGCCACGGAACCAGAGAGAATGATCCTCAAGCTTCAGGTCTAGTGGTATTGCATTGCCCAGGGGTGGATGTGCGTGGGAGCCCAAACCTGCTTCCTCCTTCCGAGTTATCCTTCTGGAATAGGCAGGTCTATCCTAAGCCTGTACCTCAGATGTACTTTGGAAATACATAATTTGTCTGCTTCACAGGCTCATGGGTGGAGAGGAAGTCCGTCTGACGATGCATCATGAAGTCTTGCCCCCACCCAATTTAGGGGAGACCTCGGAGAAGACTTCTGAGCTGAAGCTAGAGTAAGTGAAGACTCTGGGGGCTGCTACGATGGCATGGATGTACGTTTCCTGTGAGACAGACATGGACTGGCGGGGCCCGTGGTGAAAGGTTATGGACTGAATGTTTGTGCCCCTCAAGTTCATGGTTCCAGCCCTGATCCCCAGCGTGACGGTATTAGGAGGCTGGACCATAGGGAGGTGATTCAGGTTGGACGAGGTCATGAAAACAGAGCCCCCACGATGGGATCAGTGCCCTCGTAGGAAGAGGAAGAGACACCAGCATTTCCCATCTCTGCTGTGCGGGGACGCGGCTGGGAGGAGGCCGTCTGCAAGGCAGGAAGTGGGTCCTAACCAAGACCTGATTCTACAGGCAGCTTGATCTCTGACACCCAGTCTCCAGAATGGTGAGAAGTAAATATCTGTTGTTCAAGCCACCTGGCCTGTGGCAAATGTTATAAGTGACACTCTTAGTCACAGGCAACATGAGTGTTCAAACAGGTGGATAATACTGGGAGTTGTCGCTGGGAACATGTTAATCACACGTAAAATGCCCCCTTCAAACTTAGCGTAAGTAAATGTTAAACATATGTAGTTGTCAGGGTGCGTGGATGGCTCAGTCAGTTAAGCGTCTGACTCTAGGTTTCGGCTCAGGTCATGATCTCACAGTTCATGGGTTCGAGCCCCTCATCGGGCTCTGTGCTGACAGTGCGGAGCCTGCTTAGGATTCTCTCTCTCCCTCTCTCTGCCCCTCCCCGACTCGTGTTGTCTCTGCCTCTCTCAAAATAAATAAGTAAAAACTCTAATATATACATATAGTTGTCTTTCTTAAGTGTTGTTTCAAGGACAAGGACGAATAAGAGAACAGAAGAAAACATCACATAGATGATTGCAAAGAAAAGAAAACAACATAGGACAGGCTGCATACTTGAACAATACCATTTTCAAATTAAATGTATACATATGGGGGCGCTTGGGTGGCTCAGTCGGTTAAGCGGCTGACTTCAGCTCAGGTCATCTTGTGGTTCGTGGGTTCGAGCCCCTGCATCGAGTTCTGTGCTGACAGCTCAGAGCCTGGAGCCTGCTTCAGATTCTGTGTCTCCCTCTCTCTCTGCCCCTCCCCCGCTCACGCTCTGTCTCTGTCTCTCAAAAATAAACATTAAAATTTTTTTTAAATGTATACATATAAATGTATGTATCTGCCATAAAATTTACTATTTTTCTTACCGTGTGGTGTCTTATGAATGCGAGCTCTATTCCATAATGAGGTTAGAATTGTCAGAGTGTTAATCATCGTCCATTAGGACTTCCTGGTAAGTACCACATACTGGAAGCTTGATGGAACATCACTGCAGTCCATTCCCTCCATAAACGTACAAAGTCCTGACTGGTAGACCCAGTTACCACTGAGGAAACACGCTCAAGGGGCTGATGAATGTGTTTAAGCCACATTGTGGTAGGCCCAGGATTTGACCCTGATCTTTCTGGCCCGAAGCATAAAATCTCTCCACCAAGGAACGTAGCCTTGAGAAAATTCACTGCAAAGTGGTCTTTTCAGCTGACTTTTAAAGATGGGGGTAGCTAAGCACATAACCCAGGAAGACCACATTAACTTCCTGCCAGACAAAGCTATGGAAATACAATCAAGAATTAAGGCTCAAGAATTATGGGTTCAATGTCACTGTCTCTTTATGGTCAAATTCAAAAACTGATCTGAACAGTAATATTTTAAAAGGGTGCAAAGTCATCATACTGTATACACTATAATACACAGCAGGGGGCATACCGTATCACCATTAAAGTTTACAAAATCATCAATTGTCTATTTCATGCTGGACAATGTCCAGTTTTCCCTTACAATGAAAACTGACAGCCGGACTTGTATAAATGTAGTCTTAAATAATGTGATTTGGTGGGGGGCCTGAGTGGCTCAGTCAGTTGGCATCTGACTTCGGCTCTGGTCATGATCTCGCGGTTCATGAGTTCGAGCCCCGCGTCGGGCTCTGTGCTGACAGCTCAGAGCCTGGAGCCTCTTCGGATCCTGTGTCTCCCTCTCTCTGCCCCTCCCCTACTCATGCTCTGTCTCTATCTGTCAAAAAATTAATAAAGATTAAAAAAAATACTTTTTAAATTATGTCATTTGGGAGCAACAGAAAATTCAAGAAAGGGGCATGAATTGTTTCATTAGGGCTTATTGTCTTTTGCATACAGACACGGGAAAGTCATGAAAGCTTCATCTACTTGTCCCTTAGCTCTTGTCTTGACTTCCTACCACTCCTTATAGATTTCAACCAGTCCTACTGGGACTTATTAATCCCAGTTTTCATAAAACTGTGTCCCTGAATCAAACAATGTACCACATGAAAGGATTTTCTGTCACTGGTTATAATGTAGAAACAGTAGAATACTACAGTTTCTGACTCAGGAACGGGTAACTAAGGAAGCCTCATATTTAAAAAAAAAAATAAGTTTATTTATTTATTTTGAGAGAGAGACAGAGGGACAGGGAGAGAGGGAGAGAAAGAGAGTCACTGCATTGTCAGCACAGAGCCCGACATGGGACTCGAACTCACCAACCGTGAGATCATGACCTGAGTCGAAGTCGGACGCTCAACCAGCTGAGCCCCCCAGGGGTCCCAAGGAAGCCACACATTAACGATGAGGACTTCACATCTGCCTTAAGGAATTCACAGTTATGCCAACAAGAACAAAGCTGTTGGTGGTGCACAGACGCTGAACTGAACTGACAGATAAGCCACATATATGACGAGAGACAGCTGCCCAAATTCAGGGAATAACAATCCATACATGTCTTATTTAAAGTAACTGCAAACTGATGGAGTGTGCAAAGAAATAAGTTACTGAAACTCTTGAGTTTTTCCTCCGCTGACCTCCCTCCCCTGAAACACAGAGATTCTCCCCAGCGGGAAAGGAAGCTGTTTGAGATCGTGAGTTAGACTCAAAAGGCATTTTCTATAGAGGTCAGCTCGGGGCACCTGGGGGGCTCGGTCAGTTAAGGGTCCGACTTCGGCTCAGGTCATGATCTCACAGTTGGTGAGTTCGAGCCCCCTGTTGGGCTCTGTGCTGACAGCTCAGAGCCTGGAGCCTGCTTCAGATTCTGTGTCTCCCTGTCTCTCTGCCCCTCCTTCACTCTCTTCCTCTCTCTCTCAAAACTGAAAACCCATTTAAAATTAAAAAAAAAATCAGCTTAAAAACTGTGATTTGGTAAAAATTACAACACCCCGATTAACATCACAGTTTAGAGGCACGATGGTTAATACAACCTGGTTCACTGCCTCGTAAGGACGATCTGAGAACCCAGTCAGCTCTGATTGATTCTATAAGAACATATGTATTGCTCTGACGCTTACAAGTGAGTATTTGAAATCACCCCTTTATGATGTTGGTTTTCTTAAGTAAATAATATCCAAATAGAGCGCAAAGGGAACGAACGACCTTAGCAACACAGTAAGATCTCTCTTACTATTTGTTAACGATCGAGCGTGGCCCACTGTCCTGCAAACAACCTGTTGCGCACTGATCTCTCTCCAGATCAGCGATGCTGTTTGTAACCGGAGCTGACCTCTGTGCTGGAAGGTCACGGACACAAAGGCTCCCGACTCGTTTCCTCTCTGGGTCCAGATGATCTCGCCTCCTCCCCTTTCTTCCTGTGATCCTGTCCCCTAGGGTTCACCCTTCCCACCAGGAGGAGTGTCTCCCGAGTCCACTTTCTTTCCCACCTGACAGCTCCCGAGGACCCCCGCGAGGCCCGGGTCCTGGCAGACAGCTGGTGGGCTGGGAGGGAAGGTGTGTACTATTTCCTCTACCTTCAGTGTCTTCCTCTAGCTAAAGCCCGATCGTTGTATTAGGGTTTTGTACACAAAGGCTACACATTAGTATAGATCAGCATCAACACCTGACCTGCAAAACTGCCCCAAACAGATCACTTCCTCCATTGAATGCACAGCGACTGTTTTCGTACTTGCTGCTTCCACGCCAACGTGGGGCAGAACACCAGGAGACAGTGTTAGCCACCCCTGGAACATCGAGGGTCTCCGCGAGCCCAGGCCCGAGGACGTGAGCCTGCCCCGATGAGGCAGGCATCAGTCCCCCTTGAGACAGGCCAGCAGCACTGGAGGGTGAGCCCTTTCTGGACCAACTTCTCGGCTCACCGGTCAATCACACACCTGGACGCCTAAGGAATCCGAGTCCAGGCAGACAGCAGGGAGTCAGAAGGGACGGTGGAGGATGCTGGGAGCGGAAAGCAGGGAAGAAAACGACACAACTAAGTGCAAACTGACATCGGTCCCCAGGGGAAGTGCAGGGAAGACCGAGGCAGGGTAAAGCAGACAAGACCCAGGCCGGCTCAGGGGGAGGAGACGGGCAGCAGGTGCATGACCAGGACACCATCAGATCCAGCTTGATGGATGGATGGGACCCAAAAAGTGACTCACTAATGTGAGTGCCTGGGGAGAGAGGCTTCGAGACGCATCCTCTCACTGTCACACAGGGGGAAATGGAGGCCCTTCTCAGGGCACACTCGGAAAGTGACCAAACCAGGGATGTTCCGGGGCTCACAGGGAAGGGGGCAGATCCACGCCCTGGTCCAGCCCTCCTGCGGTCGCAGAGCATGGTGAGTCACGGCAGTGTTCCCAACCCATAGCAAGCATGTGACCGCCCAGAGAGGAGCGTCTGACCCCTATTCCTGACACACTTGGATGGGACACGTTTCATGCATAGCAAGCATGTGACCTCCTAGAGAGGAGAACCTGACCCCTATTCCTGACACACTTGGATGGGACACGTTTCATGCATAGCAAGCATGTGACCTCCCAGAGAGGAGCACCTGACCCCTATTCCTGAAACACTTGGATGGGACACGTTTCATGCCTTCATTCGCCCTTGCAAGCGCCTATCAATAATTCATCAACAAACAGAGACACGGCGGCGAACATGGGCCTGCCCTCGCTAACGCAGCAGCACAAACTGTGTGTTTTGGGTCAGTTCTTGCCAGGCCTGAGCACGGGTCTCCTAATGGCACACGGGTTTGGGTTAATCAGGGTCGGTCTCTCTTCCCGGTGGTTAAAGACAGTGCACACTGGCACATCGTCCTTTCCTTCCAGCTGGAAAACCAAGGGCAGGGGCAGGAGCCAACACGCGCGTCCTCGGGGTGCCCGGGGCGGTGAAGCTGGCACCCACTGACCTGAGCTTTGGAGATGATGGCCAGCAGCCTGGGCATGATGGTCATCAGCAAGGTGCAGAGACCAAAGATGAAGTTCAGGGACACGTAGGAGATGAACGCCACGTCTGAGCTGGAGAAGATCCTGGACATCAGATACATCCATGGGAGAGTCGCATATCTAAGGAATAAAGGGAAAAATCATGTGTGTTTTCCCGTGACAAGAGGGAAGCATAGACTTTGGTTGGTCTGGTGGCTTCTCACTCGGTGAACAGAGACACATTACGGTTTTGACAACAAATCCCCCTGAACACACAGCTCACTTGCGAGGCTCCAGGGAGCACTGGGTATAACGGCAGCAACACTGGGTAGGGTCAACCCCTGGGCCACACGTGCACCTGCACCTAGGACTCCCCGACCTGGAGGAAGTCTGCGGACGTCCCCACGCCCCTCCCTCAAAGGGGCGAGCCTGGGTCTTGCTTCTTTGCTCCGATCCTCACCAGTAAAGCACAAATGGTTCCTGTTTAGGGGCGCCTGGGTGGCTCAGTCGGTTGGGCGTCCGACTTCGACTCAGGTCATGATCCCATGGTTTGTGAGTTCGAGCCCCACGTCAGGCTCTGTGCTGACAGCTCAGAGCCTGGAGCCTGCTTTGGATTCTGTGTCTCCCTCTCTCTCTGCCCCTCCCCTGCTCACTCTCTCTCTCTCTCTCAAAAATAAATAAATATTAGAAAAAAATAATTTAAAAAATAATGATAAAATAAACCCAACCTTTCTCCCACGTCCCCACGTGCTCTTTACACGCTTGAGGCAAATGTGTCACCATTTTCTTAGCGTGATTTAGCGACTTCGCCTGAAATACTCAAGTGCCTTCTGAATGCCCGGGGTTTCCTTAATCTGTTAAGTAGTTCTGGAGAGTCTAAGACCCCCAAATGGTGAGAGCCAGGCCCCACCCACCAAGGGGGCTATTAATTCCTTTTCCATAGGAATCTGTGGCATCAGAATGAGCCCTTGGGTCAAAGGACCCATCCTCATATCCCAGAAACTATAATAAATATAATAGCGTACATAAAGTCATACACAGTTCCAGCAGCTTCTCGCCACGAAAATCTGCCTCAGAACTTGGGCAACGATGGAAATTATTCCAGAATGTGCAAAGTGCAAGTGAACGCTTTTAAGCAAGTGTTCTTAAACAGCTGCCGTGCCGAGGAATCAAATTATGAGTAAATAATTAAATTAAATTAGCTACCCAAAAGGTAGGTCAGGACCCCTTGGTGCTTTGAACTGTCAACACCTACCTACGAAGTAAAGCAGCAGAGACAGAAATCAAACAGCCCGTTCCCACGACACCACAACACCCTGACCGTCCCTTCTGGGGGCATAGCTCAAGTGCTGTGCTCCCTCAGGCACCTGCCTGGACAAGCACATGAAACAATAGTATCCAATGTGGGGTTTTTTTTTCTTTTATTTTTTATAGAGAGAAAGAGAGCTTGGGTGGGGGAGGGGCAGAGGGAAGCGGGAGGTAGAGAGAGAGAATCCCAAGCAGGCTCCACGCTGTCAGCGCACAGCCTGACATGGGGCTCAATCCCACGACTGTGAGATCATGACCTGACCTGAAATCAAGAGTTAGATGCTTAATGACTGAGCCACCCAGGCGCCCCGGTCAAGCTTTCTCTTGACAATATTTTTTTTTAATTTTTTTTTTAACGTTTATTTATTTTTGAGACAGAGAGAGACAGAGCATGAACAGGGGAGGGGCAGAGAGAGAGGAAGACACAGAATCTGAAACAGGCTCCAGGCTCTGAGCGGTCAGCACAGAGCCTGACGCGGGGCTCAAACTCATGAAGTGTGAGATCATGACCTGAGCCAAAGTCGGACGCTTAACCTACCGAGCCACCCAGGCACCCCTCTCTTGACAATATTTTTGATGACGTGAGGTTTCAGAGGACTGTGGTTTTTAGAAGTTTGCTGTTTTCTCATTTTATTTTATTTAAAAAAATTTTTTTAAGTTTATTTTTGAGAGAGAGCAAGCAAGTGCGGGGCAGCAGCAGACAGAGAGGAAGACACAGAATCTGAAGTAGGCTCTGTGCTCAGCGTATAAGCCCCAACACGGGGCTCGATCTCACAACCCAAAGACCATGACCTGAGCCGAAATCAAGAGTCGGTTACTCAACCAACTGAGCCACCCGGGCGCCCCCAAAATGATTTTTATAATGGAAATGTGTTATTAACAATCTGTGAGTGAAATCTCGGGGCAGCTGTAAATAACTGCTATAAAATTCCCTCTTATGAGTGAACCGAAAATCTCTTTAAATAAACTCCTGATCCAAAGGCCAGATTCTGCAACAGTGACAAGTCCTTTTCCACAGGACAGCTCTCTAAGCAGCTGAAGGTGAACACGTCGGTCCTCTCACGCCTCTGCAACAAAAGGCCAGGCCCTTCTTGCTCCTCATAGGACACGGCATCCAGCCAAGTCTCTCCGTCAAATGTGCGACTGGGGTTTGGGGGCGTTGGGGTAGCAACACCTCATGGGGCATCTGACGGGACACGGCCGGCACAAGGTGCAGCAGGATTATGTATATGGCACTCGGCCAATGTGTCATCCTCGGGAGCACAATCCAGGAACATGGCTGCCTCAAGATCCCACCGGGAAGCCCAGAGCCCCCATCAGAACGTGAGGGACCAGGCGCCAGGGTGGCTCAGTCAGTTAAGTGTCTGACTTCAGCTCAGGTCATGATCTCACTGTCTATGGGTTCGAGCCCCATGTTGGATTCTGTGCTGACAGCTTGGAGCCTGGAGCCTGCTTCGGATTCTGTGTTTCCCTCTCTCGCTGCCCCTCCCTGACTCACACTCTCTCTCTTTCTCAAAAATAAATCAACATTAAAAAAAATTTTTTAGAAGTTAAATAGGCTTCTAGAGCCTAATTTATCTTTTGGTGAAATCTACAGTGGCTTGTGCCAATCTCTACTCTTTTATTAAATACAATATTATATCATTTTAATGGCTTTAGCATTTGCTGGGCAGGGGCCTGCTGCTCACGCTTACTGTGGAATTTATGAGGTTTTCCTCCCTGGGAAAGCCAGCCTCTCGTCCACACCACGTGAATTTTCCAAGACGTGGAACAGGCCCCCGTGGCCTGTCTTCACAATCCATTAGCGCGGAACATGCACCAAATATGTTCTTACAGTTTCCACTGTTCACAGATACTAGATTCCCTTTCTGGCATTCCTTGCCTCGTTTTGCTGCTAATTCTCACCCTCCAGCTTAAATACCACATTTTCCTGGCTAGACAGAGCCGGAAGGAAGAAAACAAGACAATTGTCACTGGGTATTTTCTTCTGTGTCTCTTTGAGACTCTGTGTACATACCTGACCCCTAATTTCTTCAGATTCCAAACCCCATGTAATTCCAAGCCCCTTTTAACACCTGCCACGTCCTCAGGCCACAGGGCACTCTGGGGCCCAGCCTTCCCGACTCCCAGCTCCAGCTTTCCACACCTCCCTCCCTGGGCAGGGGTGAGCAGACACCCCTGCCCAACCTGGGTCCCGGCAAAGAAAGAACCCCATGTAAATGACAAGGAAACCTGCGGCCTCGGGGATGTTGCCTCAAGATCCCAGCTGGCCTCCCCGGAGTCCTTCTCCCCCGGGGTCCCCTGGCTTCCAACCCCGCCTGCTACCTTTACAGACACCCCCGTCCGAGTCCTGGATCCTTCACCCGAGCCCAGCACCCCGGCTGGCCCGGGATGTGTGGCAAGGACCTGGGAGCGTCCCCCAGTTCCCAGGAAAATGCTGTGGCTGCACATGCGGTGACTGGTCAGGGCTCCTCCCAGGCTGGCAAAGGCACTCACGAGAGAAACAAGCTCCGCGACCACTCCTCCACATTTCTCAGGAATTTCTAACCGTTTGATCTTGTCTGTTACCTTAAACCCCACAAGCTCCGCCTTCCTGAAGCTCAAAAGTAAGGTACAGCGAGGTCTGTTTAACCACACCGTCAGGACCCACGACGACACCACCCGCTCAACGGGATCGCTGCACTGAAATCAGACCATCCCCAGAGAAGCGGGAATCCCCGTACTAGGCTTTTATATCCAGGAACCCGAATTTCCCACGGACTACAGCAAACAGGAGGTTCCGTCAGCACTTTTACCCCTGACAACGAAACTGCCTCCCAATACTAGCACGGTTCTCGCTGGGACAATGGGCCCAAAATTCATTAACTGGGGCCTCTTGCCACCCACTGTGAGCTTTCTATCAACTGTCTACTCTTCCCGGCACAGAATTGAAGCTCTACACTGAAGAAGTCAAGGTGTAGAGGGAGTGATTAATTACTCCTCCCAAGGCCACAGAGTTAGTGGCCATATCAATCTTCCCAGAAAGGTCTGTCTGTCTGTCCTGTCTGTCTGTCTCTCTCTCTCTCCCAGCCAGCTATCCATCCATCCAGTCAGCTAACAATGACATATCCTTGTTGACGATGAACTCCGTCCCCAAATAAATGCTTTGGGCCCGACTGTGATGTGTGTAAACTCATTTTACTTGTCATCTTGGGCGGAAATAAAGCAGAATGCGTTGTCTTCACAAATCATTAAGCTCGAATTATAATGAATTAGCGTGTCCATCACTTTCCCTGCTCTCAGCAAGGATCTCTCACATGCTCAGCCCGGATCTAGACACATGCCCAACGTGTAAGAAGAGACATAATTAGATATTCTTGATAGTAGGCGGGTATAATTTGGGGAGCCCTAGCAAAGATCCTGGATAAAGATAAAAAGGAACGCTCCGGGGGCGCCTGGGTGGCTCAGTCGGTTAAGCGTCCGGCTCGCAGTTTCGGCTCAGGTCGTGGTCTCACGGCTCATGGGATCGAGGCACGCGTGGGGCTCTGTGCTGACAGCACAGAGCCTGCTTGGGGTTCTCTCTCTCTTCCTCTCTCTCTGCCCCTCCCCCTGCACATGCTCTCTCTCTCTCAAAATGAATAAAGTTTAAAAAGAAAATAAGAAATCTGTCAAGTGACTTTTCCGCTTTTGCTGCTTTTCCTCTGAGAAAAGTGATATAGGTAGACAGCACATTTCCAGACCGCTAGCGTCGCGGGAGAGGGAAAAACGTGCCAGACGGGAGGCTTCGTGGGAGACGCTCCTGTGAAAGGCAATTTTGGAGCTAAGTGGATTCTGTGTCTGAGCTCCAGATGAATGTCAGAGCGAGAGTAACCGAGAATCCACTTCCAACCGCCCGAGCGTGGCCGACGGCTGGGGGGCCGTGCGGCGACAGCCCACGCCACCCCCGTCCCAGCCAGGCCGCCCACGGGGTGCTCCTCCCCCTGCTCCAGTCCCTCTGCCGTGCATCCCCACCAGAAGCACCGTAATTGCTTGAAAAGAGAGAAAATCATGAAGCCAACAGCGGGTTGCAAGCCATCCCAGGGGGCTTTCTCTTCCAGAAAACAAACCGTAATTCTGCAGCCGCGTCCCTCGTCACATACCCGAAAAGCCCCAGCAGGAGGGCCGTGGCTGCCAAGTTCTTGCGGAACGTGAACGCCGTCAGCTGGAAGGCGACAATGACGGTGACGCACAAGCCCACGGAAACCAGGTAAAAGATCTGGGGAAACAAGAAAAAGGGGGTGGCGTCTCGAGCGGTCTGTAAAGTGGGGTTCGCCCCCAGGAGTCACAGTCCCGGCAGGACTGTGTCCCCACTGTGTCCCCCCCCACACACACACATATGCTGAAGCCCTGGGACCTCCGGAAGGGACTGTATCCAAAGACGTGCCTCGAAAGGGGCAATAAAGGTACAGGAGGTCCCTGCAGACACCCTGATCCGACATGACTGGTGTCCTTATAAGAACAGGACACATGGAGGGATGACCACGTAGGACACGGGGAGGGAGCACCACCCACGCACCCGGGACAGACGCCTTGGGAGGAGCTGGCCCGACCACACCTGGATCTCAGACTTCAGGCTCCAGCACCTGGACAGACAGACCGCCCGTCGGGGGTCTGCTGGAAACTACTGCAGCCACTGCCCCCTGACCCCTCGGGACGGGTCCGGGAACCCAGACATCTTCCAGGACACGTGGTTTCTTCCCACACCTGGACTCGAGGACAGTAAGGCAGAGGCCGCCTTACAGACCCTTCCCGGGGGCCCCCACACTGATCAGAGTGGCCCAGGAAGGGCCACACGCCTGCTGCTCTCCTCCTGGAGCCCCTCCCAGAGCCTTTTCTCACACCATCCACCGGGCTGCCTCCTCCCTCTCAGAGCTCAGCTCCCACGCTGTCCCCCCGAGAGTCCTTCCCCAGCCTCCTGATCTAAGTCACCCTCTCAATAACTCTAGTCCCAAGCCACCCGGATCTTGTGTGTCGGTCTGTTTGTTTCCTGCTTCCCCTGGTGAGAATACAGTCTCCAGGGGGGCAGAGAACTTCTCTGCCTTGGTCACGGCTTTATCCCCAGCACCAGGGACACTCCCTGCCCCGGTGAGGACCCCTAACTACCCACTAAATGAGCGATTTAATCCATGTAACAGGCAGGAAACAATCGGAAGAAGATGGGGCACAGTCACCCAGGAAGAAAGCCCTCCTCCCTGCCCTTGAGCCCCAAGGCAGGCATCGCAGGGCAGAAACACACTGAGCGGCAGGGACAAGGGGATAATCAGGTAAGGGCTGCAGAAAGAGGGAGAAGGACTGCTGGGGTCCGGGAGACACCCGCCCCCACCTCGCACGCTCTTCTCTCCCGGGACGCCTACTCCTCCTCCCCCGGGAAAGCTGCAGTCACGAGGACAAGCTATTGCTCTCCTACGAGGAGGACCTTGAATCCAGATAAATGCCTGCAGGCCTGGGGGACAAAGGGCACCAGTGCTGTCCTCCGGACAGAAGACAGTGACCTGGAGGGCGGAACACCTGGAGAACACATCAGGCTGTGGTCGGGGTGGGGGGTGGGGGTCACGTGCATGTGGACGGTGGGTCAGTTCTAATGCTTTTTATCACCTCCCCTTCCAGCCCCTTGAAAAGAGCACATCACAGAGGATTATCTCATCTTCCGGGTAGGAGACTCTGCATTCGCGGGCAGGTCCGTGAGCTCCCAGAGCTCCCGTGTGTGGCTGGTTGGTCCTCCTTCTCAGGAAGCCATCCGCCCCGGATGACAGACGGACACTGGACCTGAACCGTTCTTACCAACGCAATGACCCGTTCTTCTGTGGACAGTCTGCAGCGGGGGTCTCCTAACACACGCACATGCACACAGCCCTGGCATACAGGCACGCAGCACGCCGTTCCCAGTTCCTACCATGTCATACAGGAAGTTAGCAAGCCAGTACGTCCTGTAGCCGAGGCCACTTATGTGCTGCAGCCTCTTGGCTCCGGTCACCCTGTCCCTCACCACGGAGCTACCGATGGACGCCGACAGGATGGAGAAGCCCAGCACGATGCAGAGGGCGACGCCACACTGACGGATGCTCTCCATGCTGCGGGCACAACACAACAGCTCGTCAGGGTCACAGGAAGGGCACGCGTCTTCTTTCCCTTGGTGACAACCAGTGATGAGGGGGAGAGCACTGAAAACCACTAATCAGGAAGTTAAGGGGCATAGGGCACGCTGGCTAAGCACGAGAATTCTGCCCCTGAGTCCCCTCAACGGCCCTTTGAGGAGGTGTGGGCGATGCTCCCAGCTTCTAGAAGGCACAACTGAAGGGTGCAAAGTGAGGGGACATTTCAGAGTCTGCCCATCTTGGAGTTCACTCTAGACTAAAATGATAAACTTCCGCAACGTGGCGTCCACAGGGAGCCGTGGCCTCTGGCCACGCCAGAACCACATGCATCTGTATGCTGGGACACCTGCAGGGGCGGGGAGGGGGCATTAGCTGTGGATCCACAGGTGGCTGGCCCATCTCTGAATTTTGTCTCTCAAAATATCAAAACAATTTTGTAACAGAGAGAGGTGTAGTAATAATTGTGATAACACACACAGTGTACTTTCTTGGTCATTTTTTAACTGGACTGACCCCTCCCTAGCCACAATCAGCACACGCAGGTGGCCGACGGAAAGACACGGCTCATTGCAAAGTGTCCACTGTGTGGCATCTTCTCTCACCCAACGAGCCCACAGCTACACTTGTGGCCGGTGTCAGCTGCACCACGGGGAAGGGAGAGAGGAAAGGAGAAGACAGGAAGAAGCATCCCAGCTTCTAGGAGGGAACGGGAACTAACACTTCGCTCTGAATGGGGAGATGAGCGGCTTTATCACCACCCGTGACTCCATGTGTCTGTGAGCAAAGTCTGGCATGGGGAACTCTCCAAAAGGCCTCACTATGCTCACTACACGAACACCGTGTTTAAGACTTACCCCAAGTGGGGCGCCTGGGTGTTTCAATGGCTGAACATCCGACTTCAGCTCAGGTCATGATCTCGAGGTTTGTGAGTTCGAGCCCCGCGTCGGGCTCTGTGCTGACAGCTCAGAGCCTGGAGCCTACTTAGGATTCTGTGTCTCCCTCTCTGCCCCTTCCCCACTCATATTCTCTCTCTCTCTCTCTCTCTCTCTCTCTCTCTCTCTCTCTCTCTTTCTCAAAAATAAATAAACTCTAAAAACATTTTTTAAAAAAAGACTGTACCCCAAGTGCTTGGCTGGCTCAGTCAGTGGAGCGTGTGAGCCTTAATCACGGGGTTGTGAATTCGAGCCCCACATTGTGGGTAGAAAGGACTTAAAAAAACAAAATCTTTCTTTAAAAAAAAGCCATTCTACCCCAAAAAAGTGTCTGGAAGATATGGGGCCCCTGAACTTCAGGAAGTTCACTCCCTTAGACAATTTTGACTTAGAAAAACTGGGGTGTAGGATAAGCTCATGTTTTAAACTCGGTCAGTGCACATTCCCTTCTTAACACTCATTTTCTTTACACTTTGCAAAGAAGCGCCCAAGCCAGCACCACTCCGCACAAATGCAACAGGCCAGCACCCTGGAGCCACCCCAAGACTCTATTCCGCCCTCACCCAGTGGTCCCGAGACTCACATCTTGTCCTCGTTCATCAAGGCCCCTCCGTACGGGTGGCTGTACAGAGTCACTCCTGTGAAGTAAAAATGGAGAGGTGAGCCCTCTGCCCGCACGGTGAGCAGACCCCATGCCCGGGAGGCGCCTCCTGTCCGCTCGGTCCAGGCGTGACCCACGGGGACCCAGAAGGGCAAATGCACTGTGCATCCTGGCCAGTGCGGGGACCCTGAGTCCTGTTGTCAGAAACAACCAGCATGTTCAGGACGTGCCTCGCACGGCAGGCGCGGAGCTGACATTTTATGGCCCAATCCTTATGAGCATCCCTGTGGCGGAAATGATACATTAGCCACATTTTGTGGGGGTGGAGGAACGGACTCAGAAAGACTAAATTACAACAGGCAAGGGGATTATCCGATGGAACCAGGGCAATAATCAAAACTTCCCCTCTTGACCAAGCCACGTCTAGACAGAGCGAAAACCGAACCGTCTCAATGGCCCAGCTGCGTGCGTGGAACCCCTTCTTCGGTTTTTCATCGTTCGACTTCCGGGGGCTTGTGCGTTAGTGTAGACAACAGCCAACATGGAGAAATCGCCACCAACTTCTCAGTTTTAAGGATCTTACCATAAAGGCTGCTCGTGTCGTCACACGGCCTTCCCTACCCCAGCCGATGGCAGCCCGTTGGGTACCCAGGGCTCCGGAACTTGAGGCAAAGGACTTGTGTTTCACCTTATTGTCCAACGTGAGCCAGTCGGTTTCCCTCCTCTGATTGGCTGTTTCAAATGCCCGCAGCTACATGTGTGGGGGCCACCTCCACGGGCACGGTTCCTGGGCAGCCTGTGTTCCTCTTCCCTTTGGGCTCCCTTAATGAAGCCCATTATCGTGTTTTGCATTCTCTTATGGCAGCATATTAAATCCTTCCAGAAACACCGCAGGGGTAGGAGTAAACATAAATAAATTAAAAGGTACAGAACTGAAAATCGCTACAGTTCTCCAAACACCCCACGGCTTTGTCACCAAAGAGTCCTGACTTCCATTCACGGGCCACCTGCTCCCCCCTCCGGTGATGCCAGCTTTTCCCCATCCGTCGTGGACTCAGCCACAGGCCGAAGCAACTTCTTTCACAGCAGACAGAATGGTGGAGCCTCCTGGTTCAGCAAGCCCACTGTGCAGTGTTCCAGAATGATTTCTTTGACTTTAAATTACTATATTCCAGATGTTCTGCTGGGGGCTCCCACTGTGTGTGCCGAATGCCGGCCGTGCGGTTTCCTAGATCGCATCATGCACTGGATTTATTTACACGTGTGTCCTGAACAGAGTTGTGTGGTCTTGGCTCCCTGCCTGTCTGGACCCGTAACACCTGTTTTCCTCCCATCTGTCTCTTTCCCTGAGCTTAGCGTCACCCCTCCTCACAGTACGTGCCAGCCCCCACACCCTCTAGCTCGCAGGCGGCCCTGCTCATGCTGTGCAGGGACAGACACCGTCAGCAGGCTGTGCAGAGGCTTACAAAACTGTGGGGCCCTCCCAGATGAGGCAAGTGTCCCGCTGGGTGCTGGGAGTGGGAGGCGTGTGTATTCAGTGCTTCGTGTGGCTCCTGGCTGCGCACAGGAATGAGAGCTTTCTAGATCAGACAGCATGCAGAGAAACGCGGTTAGCTGACGAGGGCTTGGGAAGCGGATGCTTCTAGAAATATGGGAGGATCTTGGACTCGATGAACCTGAAGATACACACACACTCACACACACACTTGGGCAAGACACAGCATGACGCACTTTCTGACAGCTAAAGAACCGCCACGAGGCAAGGAAACGAACTCGGTCCATAATGTTCTGGAGGATAGATTTTGTCCAAAGAGCCAAGTTCAACGTTTTTTGTTTTTGGTTTTTTTTTTTTTTTTTTTTTTTTGGGACAGAGAGAGACAGAGCATGAACGGGGGAGGGGCAGAGAAAGAGGGAGACACAGAATCGGAAACAGGCTCCAGGCTCTGAGCCATCAGCCCAGAGCCCGACGCGGGGCTCGAACTCACGGGCCGCGAGATCGTGACCTGGCTGAAGTCGGACGCTTAACCGACTGCGCCACCCAGGCGCCCCGCAAAGAGCCAGGTTCAAAACATATAGCAAATCACATGACTAGAGAGGGCTGGCGCGGCGGTCCCGCTGACCTCTGGGGCTTCCGGGGAAGAGGGCACGGGGGTGTGCATCCGCCCCAGACCGTGAGGCTGGCCCTGACGATTTGCACGCTTCTCATGAACACGAGTCATACGCGCAGTGCCGTCCTGATGCCGTGAGCCGTTCTGGTGACCTGTCGGAGCGGATGGGGTCCTGGGGCCCCTCAAAGTTACAGCCAGCCGGTCAGAGGGAGGGGCGGCTTGGGACCCTGGGGGTGTAGCTGGTATCTGAAGGCCACCGCCCTGTGGGGTCTTCGCTCCCTTGCGCAGTTAGTACCAGGACTGAACCGCAGTTCTCCTACTTGGGATGAAGCAGGATCCCGGTCCTGGAGCTCGATTTCCCTCCTCGTCTGGGAGAAACGCAGGCCCAGCCAGGAGTCCCCAGCTCATCCAGGACCATTAATGTCCCCATCCTGCCCCCAGTCACCAGACTCAAACTTACATCATCCTAACCAAGTCTCCCGTCACCCCCCGCGACACATCCGAGAAGCTGTCAGGGTCTCCCCTTCCACGCCCCCCCCCAAACCACACACCACACCCCCGCTCTGGACCACGGGACATGCACACCTCTCCCCAGCATCCCACCCTTCCCCCTCAGCAGCTCCAGAGGATTTCCAAGGAGAAACATAAAGGAAACACAGAGTCGCTATTTTTTTTTTTACCTGGACATAAGACACCTGCCTTTACAGTAAAGTCCAAAGTCTCATGTTATCCGATTCCCCCACCATTCCCAGGGGACACACAGGATGGCCACCACCGTGTCCTCAGCTGCAAGTGTTTCCCCTCTTCTTACACAGAACCTCCAACTTAATGCAAGTTCTCTGATGGTACGACAGTGACGTGTATACATGTTCTCTTGAACAGAGATCTCTTCCCGTGCTGGTGACACTCGCTAGGACCTGAGCGGCTCCCAGGCAGCCATGTGGTCACAAGGGTCAGCAACCGAGGCCCTGACCACCCTTCTGCTCCCACACAGCCGCTCGGCTTCTCACCTTCAGGTCCGCATTCAACCAGTTACACGAGACATTCTGCAGCTTATTATAAAACAGGCTTTTTGAGAAGAGCGTTTTACTCGCCTGTAGGCTCGTGTAGGTGTTCCCAGCACGTTTAAGGCAGGCCAGTCTCAGCCGTCATGTCTGGGACGGTGGGTGCGTCAAATTCACCTTCTGCTTATGATGTTTTCGACTTCAGATGAGTTTATCGGGACAAAACCCCCTTGAAAGTGGAGGAAGGTCTGAGCTTCTCTGCCCAGCCCCCCTCCCTTCTCGCAGAGGCTTCCTGAAGATGCTAATTTGGGAGCACCTTCCCGCAGAGGTGGGGCCGCAGGGGGAAGAGAAGGCGGTCCTCACGCCCTGAGCCCTTCCATACTTGTGATCAGAGAGGAGGGGCTGGCATCCGAAGTAGATGAAAACCCTCCAGAGGCTCCGTGCTGTCCGTCCTTCAGGCCGCAGGGCACCTGTGTGAGCAGCCCTGTCACATCCATGTGAGGACGCCCGTCTGCATCTCCTTCACATCCGCAGAGCCACGGCGCAGACACCGGAAACGCCCTCCCGCGTCAGGCAGCCTGTGCTGGAGCTGGGGTTCCAGACTCCGGCTGCAGGGGCCGCCCCTATTTTCTCCCCTCCCTTCCGCAGATGCTTCCGATTTTGCAAGGAATGTCTGTGTGCAGAGGGAGGGGGACGAGGCCGCAGGTCCAAAGTCCCCACCTTGCTCCTTCTACCGTGTAAAGCTGCCAGCGTTTTGGGGGTGTGTTCAATTATAAAATGTTAAACTACCACGGTCGGGTTCTTATTTTGATCGGGTTGCGTGAACATCTTTTCTTAACTTCAAACTGTTGGGTCATTGCCGGGAGATCAAAAACTACCCTAATATTGGCTTTCTGTCCTCCCGTTCCTCTGTTACGAATACACTGCCCTTCACGGTCGCACATACCCTGGACCTGTCATCCTTCCCTGGCTTTAATCGAGGAGGCGGGAATACACCTGGCCCTCGACCCACAGACGGAATGAGCGACGGCTCCTGTGCTCAGCAGTGCCGATGTGCCAGACCCACGGCCAGACGTTTTCAGGACACAGTCTCTCACTGGGTAATTGGGCGATGAGCTCTGCGATGCACAACCCAGCAGAGTGCGCAGGAAGATCCTTGGGAGTCAGCTTGCAGCCTTTAGGAACCGGAGTCCCCTCCGGGGAAACGGCGCCCTGAGAAGCCTCCAGGCGCGGACACACCCTTGACTTCCAGAAGCCGAAACGGGAGCACACGACTGTGGCAACTGTCCTCAGCAGGTGACGTGTTCCTGACAGAGGCGGGACCACTAAGTCGCCTCCCAGCACACAGGCCACCGGACCCTTCCCTGTGCAAGGGACACGCTGGGTGCCACAAACACGCTAACACAGAACGAGAATCCCACCGGGGCAGCAGGGGACAAGCAGGAGCACTTCACCAACGGGCCGCAGGAGAGGAGCCGTCGCGTCAGCCGTCCTGCCCTGTCAGTCTTTCCTGCTCTGGAAGCTGAACCTCGCAGGCTCTGCCCACCTGGCTCTGAGAAGGACCAGGCTACGCCAGCCCCCACCCTCCGGGCCCTCCCCCTCAGTGATTCAGAGGGGTCACAGCTTCTTATCCAGTGCTAGCTTCCTAGAGTCCTACAATTTACATATTTTACATATGGTAAATATTTAAATACAATCTTTTGAAGAGCACAGAGGCTGCCTCCTCGCCCGGCAGGGAGCCCCAACAGCCAGAAGGCAGCCAGTGCTCCTGGCACAATGGTCCTGGGGAAAAAAAATTTTAATGTTTATTGCTTTTTGAGAGAGAGAGACAGAGACAGAGACAGAGCGTGAGCAGGGAAGGGGCAGAGAGAGAGGGAGACACAGAATCCCAAGCAGGCTCCAGGCTCCGAGCTGTCAGCACAGAGCCCAATGCGGGGCTCAAACCCACAGACTGTGAGATCATGACCTGAGCTGAAGTTAGACGCTTCACCGACTGAGCCACCCACGTGCCCCTTTAATTTTTTTGAGTTTATTTACTTGCAGAGAGAGAGAGACAGGGCTTGAGCAGAGGAGGGGCAAAGAGAGAGGGAGACAGAGAATCCGAAGCAGGCTCCAGGCTCTGAGCTGTCAGCACAGAGCCCTATGCGGGGCTGAAACCCACAAGATCATGACCTGAGCCAAAGTCGGACGCTTCACCGACTGAGCCACCCAGGTGCCCCTTTAATTTTTTAAGTTTATTTACTTTGAGAGAGAGAGAGAAAGCGCATGAGCAAGGGAGGGGCAGAGAGAGAAAGAAAGAGAGAGAGGACCCCAAGCAGCTCACAAGCTGTCAGCGCGGAGCCTGATGCAGAACTCGAACTCATGAACCGTGAGATCATGACCTGAGCTGAAACCAAGAGTCAGACTCTTAACCGACTGAGCCACCCAGGCGACCACAGGCACCTCTTTAAAAGGCCGCCATCACCCCAAATCTCCACCATGAAAGTGAGAAACGCTCTTTGAAAAGCAAGATCCGGAGGAAGGGCCGTGCAGCGCAGTGCTCCAGAAAGAAGCCATCAGATGAGCAGGAGAACCCCTCAACTTGCTTTCCGAGTCTTGAGCCCCACTGGGGTCTTCTCACCAGTTTAGGTAAGAGGACAGCACATTAGTGTCAGACCGGAACCAACAACGTTCTGGTTTTGTTCTGCTCTGGGGGACGGGAATCCGGGCACCGACCACAATGGTGGGTTGGCTGGGATTTGACACCTCCTTTCAACAAGCCCCCCCACCCCCACCATGCAGAGTCCCTGGTGCCCAGCGGGGACACACAGGAGGTGTGTGTCCCAGGAGGTCAAAGAGGAGGCAGCCCCAAGGAGGGAGCAGGTGGGAAGTGAGCCCCGCCCCCTCCCGAAGGACCCTGATGACACAGGTACCCTGTGCAGTGTGAGCAGCCCCTTGGCCGAAGACAGAAGCAGTGGGGGGAGGGGGTGCCCAGCAGGAACCCCGGCGGCTCTTTGGTTTACAAACGCTGCTAATTTTCACAATTTGCTAGCTTGCAATCTGCTGTCACTACATTCTGTAGGAGAGGCTCTGTGGGATCAAACGGATTTCAAATCCAAACGAACGTCTCTCTACACGCGTGCTGAGATTTTGCTTGTGTTTTGCAAAAAGCGGGAGAGACCGAGAGTAAGTGAGGGTCACATGTGTGTCCATTTTCTCAAAAATGAAAGCGCCATCAGAGGAAAGGACAGAGTAGGCGGCCCTGTACCTCCCGCGGGTCCCGAGTTTCCCCAGACCCCGGAACGAGAGGCACAGGCGCGTGCATGACCGCTCGCCCTCCGCTACCTTCTCAGCTCCGCCAGCTGCTCCTTAAAACAGTAACTACAGAAATCAGAGCTCCTTGGGGCGCCTGGGGGGCTCACTCAGGTGAGCGTCTGACTTGAGCTCAGATCTCACGGTTTGTGGGTTCGAGCCCCGCGTGGGGCTCTGTGCTGACAGCTTGGAGCCTGGAGCCTGCTTCAGATTCTGTGTCTCCCTCTCTCTCTCTGTCCCTCCCCTGCTTGTGCTTTGTCTCTCTCTCTATCTGAAATATAAACATTAAAAAAAATTTTTTTTAAGCAATCAGAGCTCCTCCTGCATACCCACAGACACAGGGCAGGGACTTGACTGTCTCGCAGATGGGCCCCTTCCCCCTCCAGGACAGGGCTTAACTTAGAGATGGGGCATCTTGGGGCATGGGAGGCAGGCACAGGGAAGGAAACCGAGGCAGAGGGAAGTTCTATCGACTTATCTAAGGTCAAACACAGCAGAGCGAGACCTACAACGCTGATTTTCTGGATCCCAGCTTATCCATTTTACGTGCAACTAGAAAAACCATTTGCAGCCTTTGATGTTCTCCTTGCAAAAACCACATTATCGCAATGGACAATCTCCATAATCGGGCGATGATTCCCATCGTATTATATGCGTTCAGAACAGCCTTGTGATGGGATCCGGGGCTGATGATGCTGGTGAGGAGTCCATGGTGAGGGGTCCGGGCTCTTCAAGGAAGGGACAGTGGTTTCAGCCCCCGAGGAGAGGGGCTCTCATGCATCACATCAAAGGTTCCCAGAAGGAGGTTTCAACATGTAAATTCTGAATACGCTTGATTTTTCTTCGTTTGATTACTCTTATCATTTATGTTTCAGCTTCTCCACGAGCTGGCCCACGGCCACATACCAATATATAACATCAGCTCCCTCATTTAGTATTCTCACCATGCCTTCCAGACTCTGTATATCTGTCATTTGTAAAAACGCACATCTGTGCTTTTGTCTCGTATCCACTCTGACAAAAGATGCTTGTCTCCAATTCAACAGTCACTGCTGGGTCCCTTCCTCTTATAAAACGGACATCTCTGTGCGCATTCACACCCAGATGTCTGTAAGCGTCTCCAGCAGAAGAACAGAGTTGCCTTCGCATCGATATATGCGCAAAGGACTGTTTTCTTTCAGTTAATTTGTTGTGAGCCATCGGCGCGGGGTGGGGGAGGGAGGTTGGAGAGGGGGAAGCATGAAGGAAAAAATGTTCGTTCGGTCCAATGGAGTATTAAGAGAAACGTATGCAATTTCCAAGAGCTGTTTCAATGGCTTTCTCTCTGTCTTCCTCCTCTTAATCTCTCCTGGAAAAAAGACTCTTTTTCCCCTCAATATTGAGGTTAATTATTACTCTTCCCAAGGAATAAATAGATGCCAACCGTAAAAAGTTTTAAAATAAAGAGTAAAATTAAATCCTAACCTACTTTGAAACCAGCCAGAGGGAATCATTGTTTGCACATTGATATTAATTATTTCTAAATGTCCAAGGTTTTCTCGACATACACGTGTCACTATCGAATTATGTTTCCCATTCTTCATCTTCGACTCCATCGATCGTTCTCGACCTTCAAGTAATGTTTTCATCACACACACGCCAACACCTGCACCTGTGTGATCCCCTGGAACCAATGTCCACCAGGTTCTTTGATTCGTTCTGTGGATTCAATGTTTTCATGATCTTACTTTTGGTTAATCTCTCACATGACTGTCCTTCGGCATTCTTTTTTATTAGGAATATATCTACAACTTGTTGGGATAAGCGCTGGGTGCCGTACGTAAGCCAATTTGACAATAAATTATATTCATAAAAGAAGAATATATCTACAGCATGTTTTTTGAGCCACATCCAACATAAGTGTATCTTTGAGGCTTGTTTACTTTAAGACAACATCTCCATTAGGTACAGAATTGGGGGTGTACCTTTATTTTTCTTTCCATGTTCCATAGGCAGTATTCCCTTACCCTCTGGCTTTTGAGGTTGTGATTAAAAAGTAAGAGACCAGGTTCTGGTTTCTCTAAGATGGGTTAGCCTCCGTCTTGCCAGGTCCCCTCCCTTACGAGGACCCAGACATCACACACCAGCTGGAAAGAAGGCGGCAGGTGTCTGGGGCCCTCGGGACGTGGGGAACAGCGTGGCAGGTGGCAGTGAACTTCCTGGTGTCCTTGCAGCTTCCCGTGTATCCCAGACAAGCCACTATAGAAGCCTGCAAAACGGGAACCATCAGGAGCAGTAGAATGTGACAGCCACACATGTCTACCCAGAACCACTGCTGAGGAAACTAGATGGAGGGATACACTGAGGACAGCGCAAATAAATCAAAACAGAATCCCGAAAAGCTGATCAAGCCTCTCAAAGGGAAGCAAGAAGAAACAGAGGAAACAAAATCAACAATGAAGTGTCAGAATTAAGCTCACGGGTGGGTAAAGCCCATGCAACGTGAGCATGTCTGTCAAAAGGCAGAGCTCGGTACAGTGTGAGCCCCAACCTTCAGAGCCTCAAAATAAGGGAATCAAAACCTTACCCTGCTGAAAGGAGACATGAACAAATCTACCGTTATATTTAGGCATTTCAATACCTCCGCCTCTGCATTTATGGAACCATCGGACAGAAAACCAGCCAAGATATGGATGCACTGGAGCCCACAACCACCCACAGAGCCGTGGAATACACATTTCTAATCACCCGTGGAAATGGCCCCCGGACAGACCACATCTGGACCTCAGAACAAACCTCAGCCAAACCTAAAATAATTAAAATATGCAGAATACATTCTCTGACCACAGTGAATCGAACTAGAAATCAATGAGAGAAAGACAGCAGGCAAATCTCAAAAACCTAGAATTTAAACAACGCTCTTCGAAATAACCCCTGGGTGAAGAGGAGGTCTCAGAGGGAATTTTTCAATCAGAAGCTGGTCTTTTATTTGTATTACTTTAAAACTAATCGGATTTTGCTATTTATAGCTTTATTTTTAAAAAATGCTGCCTTTATCTTTGAACCTTTGAACATTCAGCAGGATTGCTTATCGATGATTCCTATTTCCAGAGCTCCCAGCTCAGGAATTTTGCCAGGATCACGGCAAACCCTCCCACTGGCCCAGACTTGTTTTGTTTGGTTCTTGATGGTGGTTTTCTTCTGACATTGCTGTTTGTTCCCTTAATCAGTGTCCGTCCACTTCCTTTCTCCACCTAATTCCTCTGCTTCTCTTCCCAGTGTCAGTTCTGCTATCATCTTTTTCCTCTGTGTTCTTAGAGAATATTTCATGGTTACCCCTTTACATCAAAAATTCTGAGTGAGGGAGAGAACTTGGCGATCAATAATGTGCTTCTCTGTATCCAAGGAAAATGTGTATTACGATCTGGTCTTAGCCAGTTCCTTTGTTACTGAAATGTATCTGACATGGAACATTGTGTCCGTTTACGGTGTACAACTGCGGATTCGATACATGTACATACCGCAGGATGCTTGCCACGTGGGGTAACAGTCAACTTTCTTTTTCATCTCAGCCTGGCCTCTCTGTCTTATCTGTCTTCTTGTGTTTCCCAGAGTTCACACATTTCCTGGTGCTCCTGTGGGGGTAAACTCACAAGACGTGTCCCAGGACAAGACCTTCTGGGGGTGTGCAGCGTCCCCTCCCTGGGGCGTGGGGCATTTCCTGGCTGGGTGTGATAGCTGTGACTTGCCCGTCTGTTGCTGTCCCTCCTTGATCTGGGCAAAGCGGAGGCTGGTCCTGATGCTGCTCTGAGCTTGGAGTCCTCACATCCTAGGATGTATCCGCACCGTCCCCACGTGCTCGCGAGTATCTCCAGACCCTTAACGTTCAGGCTGGAGGTCACTGATGACAGCTGGTTCCCAATACCTGCAAGCTGTTCCTTCAGCAGCTCTGCTAAACTGATCTGACATGACCTCCAGTTCTCACGCTGGGGGGTCTCTCGTTAGGAACTGGGGATGCGTGCCTGGAGGCTTTATCTTAGCATAAGTAATGCAGCCATTATCTGTGTCACTCCTTGCTCCTGGGCTCATCCCTGCCCCGACTATGGGCACATCATCATCCCCACAAGCAAGCTGCGCTGACTTTGCCCACTTCCTCCCCAGGGCTCCTGGCACCCCAGTGAGCTGTGGCCTCCAGAGGATACAGATGGAAAGGGACCAATGAGGAGGAAGGCTGGGTGGGAAGGAGAAGAAGAGGTTTTTCTGGCTCTGGACGCACAGCTGTCCCGCCCCGCCCCCAGCAGGTGTCTCAAGGTGGCAGGTGGTCCCAGCACGTGAGCACAAGGGGGCAGTGAGGGTGAGACTCTTTACCTGATCCCCACATACTCTTTATCCCCCTGCCTCAGGGATGAAATTATCCTCGAGGCCCGAAGGTCCCCAGGGTGGCCCGGTGTTTCCCAAACTTGGCTGTCCATGGGCATCACCTGGGTCATTTAAAATCTCCTGACATTCAGATCAGAATCTCTCTTGGGTCTGCAACAGAAATCTATATTGCTCAAAATTCTCAGGTGACACCAATGTGCACACAGTGGGACTACCGTGGATCTAGCCCACACGATCCACAACAGCCAAACTAGGGTAAGAGCCCAGGTGTCCATCGACTGATGAACTGATAAGGACACCAGTCTAGATGTAGACATAGATAGATGTAGACGTAGATGTTATAGATACAGATATAGATATAGATATAGATATAGATATAGATATATAGATATATACATACAAAAGAGTATTACTCAGAGATGAAAAAGAATGAAATCTTGCCATTTGCAAAAACGTGGATGGAACTGGAGGGTATTATGCTGAGCAAAATAAGTCAGAGGAAGACAAATACCGAAAAACCACTCGTATGTGGAACTTAAGGAACAACAGATGAACGTAGGGGAAGGGAAGGAAAAATAAGTTAAAAACAGGGAGGGAGGCGAACCATAAGAGACTCTTACATACAGAGAACACACTGAGGGTTGATGCGGGGCGGGGGGAGGGGGGGGGGGAGGTGGCCGGGGGATGGGCTAAATGGATGACGGGCATTAAGGAGGGTGCTTGTTGGGATGAGCGCTGGGTGTCGTATGTCCTGAAGCCAAGACTACACTGTACGTTACCTGACTAGAATTTAAATAAAAACCTGGGGAATAAGAAAGAAGAGAGCAGCTAGAACAGGAAGAACTCAGACACATGGTGCAGAACTGAAGGGTCATGTGAGGTGGCCTGTGAGGGACAGACAGGGTTGGCTTGGTGTTTTGGTTTTGGTTTTCTGTGATTTCCCCCCAGGGGGGATGACGGACAACTGGACAGCAAAGGGAATACACGTACAACGGGGGAATGAGCCGTGCAGATGGAGAGAAGATCCTGGGGAAGGGAACACGGGAACCTATGCGGATGAAGGCCAAGGGCCCGTGTGGCTGCCCGGGGAGGGGCGAGATGAGGGGCTGACCTGGGGGGACCCTGTGGGTCACAGTGAGAGTCTGGTTTTTATCGTAAGAGATACAGGAAGCCAGAGGGATGCCATGATCACAGGGACAGGTCCACCGAGGGCACTTCCGGAGACCTAAGCCTTAGGGCCAGGGTCAAGGGGAGCACAGGGGCCCCACAAGGGGCTGGGGCCAGCACCAAGCAAGAGCAGGTGGTGCCCGGGCCGGGTGAGCATTGGTGAAAATAGGCACACTCAGGATTTCAAGTGCAGAAGGGACAAGACTTGCCAAATGCCCATGGGGTGTGCGTGGAAAAGCAAAGTTCAGATCTGGGGTTTGACCTCAACTGACTGAATTTCCCTGGGAACCCTGAGAAGTGTTATGTGACACACAGCATGCCTAGGCTGCCGATGCAGAGCCCAGGAAGGAACAAAGCCTCTGACGTGGAATCCACTCCGCGTCCCTCTCATCCCTGGGCGAGCTCCCACGCCCACGCCTGTCCCCCAGGCTGTGGGGAGCACTGGTAAAGTCCCCGTCCCGATCCCCAGGCGGGTCCGGCCACGCTGCAGTCACAGAGCACAACACCTGGGCGGCACTCACAGCCAGGCAGGAAGAGAGCTCTGCCTGGGAGAACTCACGGTGGGTGTGTATGAGACACATGTATTCCTCGTAAGTCAGCGCACGCCTGCCGGTAGTTGACAAAATCCTTCCCGTTGAACGGGCCACCCGTGGTCTGCCCTATGTTGAGTTTTATGCTTATAATTACGGGCTCTGACAAGCCGCCAACCCCCTGGGACCCAGCAAGGTGGCCGACCTGGGCTCTGGAGACTCCTATCGGGTGGTCTGGGTCAGCGGCCAGAAAGTCCCTTCATCTCTAAGGCAGGGATGTCCGTGTCCCCAAGACCCTGTCACGGGACCGCAGTGATGAGAGCAGGCTGCGTGTCTGTGGGGTACGGTGATCGCGCATTCAGCTGGCGGTGCCTGGGGTGGGGTCCGGTTCTGGGGGGCCACTGGGGCACAGGCTCTGGGGCCCAGTTCTGGGGGGCCGCCAGGGCAGAGGCTCTGGGGCCCAGTTCTGGGGGGCTGCCTGGACACAGGCTCTGCTCTCAGGGGCTCATCCAAGCTCCACGTGAGGCAAGCGGTTGTTTGTCTGCAGCCACGGAGCACACAGTTGCAGCCCGGCTTATCCCCGGATGAACAGGAAGCATCTGGGACGTAGAGAGCGTTTCTGCTCAGAGCCTTGCCTACGAGCTCTTTGCCGCATCACCCCACTGGGGTGCTGTGACTTGTGCACTCCCTACTTACCGCACAAACCTTCCTTCCCCGTGACAACTGCATAAACAAGGCAAATGAGAACTAAAATTCTGACATAAACAAAGTATTCACGTTTCCAGTAACAGAGGATAAATGCATTTGTCAAGGCAGCACGACTTCTCCACAGAGCCCCCTCCTTTCAAGAGGGATGGACGTCATCAGGGGCGTGTGGTCACCAGGAAGCAGTGACATGAGACACGAGTGACCGACACCGGCATCGGTTGGCATTGCTCCCGTGACCCCGGGCAGTGACCCACGACACAGGGGCTCCACCAAGACTGTGGCTCACAACTGGAACCCAAGGTAAGGCTTGTATGTGTAACTCAAGCTCTTAGGAGTCAAAATACATTTTGGTAGTGACACAATCCAGTCATTTAGAAGGGACATTTGGTCAGTCGCCTGGGGCACAGCAGAGCGGTGTTTCTTAGGTGTGTGAGGTGTGCGAGGGTCCCCTGCAGAAATTTAACGCCCATGGTGTCATTTCACATCCTGTCGGTGTTGTAAGGTGGGCCATATTAGCTTACTTCACTGATGGGAAAATCGAAGTTCAGGAAAATCACCCAGTGGCGGTGACTCTGGGTAGGTTAAGTCACAGGGCCAGGATGTGGCTCTAGGTCCTGCTGACAACAGAGGCTCTGCTGTCCTCCCCCAGCTAAGCGAGAGGTCACTTCCGAGGGGCATGGATAGAAGTGCTTTCCGGGGGGGACCTTCCCCAACAAGGAACTTTGAACCTTGGGCGAAAGTATGGCCAAGAGCTACTGGAGGTGTTGGAAACGCAAGAGAATCAGAGCAGCCTTTCCAGTTCCGGGGGGGAGTCCAGTCTGACCTCCTCATGAGAGACCATTAAGGTCGTCTGGGGCCAAATTCTGCTTGACCTTGTCAGACGGAGTGAGGGCTATGCACTTTACTTAGTAGACAGCCTTTATGTATATTTGAGAACGAGAATGCCATGAGCAGAGTAATGCGCTAGAAAGAACAATCCGGCGGTGCCTCGGTGCCTGGCTGGCTCAGTCGGTCAAGCTCTAACCCTTTTGGCTCAGGTCATGATCTCAGGGTTCGTGAGATCGACCCCCACATTGGGCTCTGTAGTAACACACAAAGTCTGCTTGGGATTCTCTCTCTCTCTCTCTCTCTCTCTCTCTCCGCCCCTCCTCCCCTCAAAATAAATAAACATTAAAAAAAAAGAACAATCTGGAAGCCATGTGTGGGAGGGCAGAGAGTTGGCTACAATCAAGAGACCTACTGGAAGTCTGTTGCTAGCAGTTGGGAAGGAATCCGTGTAAGACTAGTGTGACTGTGGAGAAAAGAAAAGAAATTCTAGCATCCAGACAGATGGGGAGAAAGGGTTCAGGTGTAAGTTCTGGGGAAAGGAGAGAATTTAAAGGTCTGCTGTCCGCCATTCAAGGGTCTCGCACGTTTTTTTCTACTTTTCCTAAGCATGCGCATTTTTACTTTTTATATTACCTGTTCTCGTTCCAACATAATTATGCTGTCACAAAATAACTAAATCCTGTTTTATGAAAACATTGGTGGGTAAGGGAAAACCAATATGGAAGTAAAAGATAAGGCTGGGGTAAAGGGAGAACACACGGGGGTAATCGCATCGCACTGACTTCCGTGGCAACTCATGCTTCAACAGCTGTATCTTGTGAATAAATCACGATGGGTATGGCTTGTTGGTCTTTAGAGAATTCATTTCTTTCTCTTTTTTAAGAAACTGAAAGAATTTGATTATTACAATTCATCCCACCCAAGGGAAGCAAATAACACCCCTTAAATCAATAAATTCACCCTGGATTCCAGAAGTGAACATGGGTCTGTTTTTCAAAATAAGTCATTTTCTGGGCGCCTGGGTGGCTCAGTCGGCTAAGCATCCGACTTCGGCTCAGGTCACGATCTCACTGTCTGTGGGTTCGAGCCCCTCATCGGGCTCTGTGCTGATGGTTCAGAGCCTGGAGCCTGTTTCAGATTCTGTGTCTCCCTCTCTCTGACCCTCCCCCGTTCATGCTCTGTCTCTCTCTGTCTCAAAAATAAATAAACGTTAAAAAAAATTAAAAAAAAACAAAAACAAAGAAAAACAAAAAACCAAAATAAGTCATTTTCAAATAAATACTAAATAATGTCAGCATGTCAAAATGTGAACACATAGGTAGTAAGTCCATGATCAGCTCAGATCATTGATGAGTGAAGACCAGATTATGATGTTCACCTTTCCAACAATAAGGGTGATCTGTACTTTCTACAAAAAGAAATTATTCTTGCTTCCATAAGATACTGACATCACTAGGAGAGAACCCTCAGCCATCTTTCTACCCCTCACGGTATAGAGATCATATCTGCAAGACAGTAAAGGGGGTGAATGACACCAGTCAGAGGCAGATAGGGTCTGCCACTTTGCCTGTATTTATACACAAAGAGGCTGCCAAGTTGAAGCGCTCTCATCACGCTTCACATTGGTGGGCTTCATCTTTTCTGCTTCTTTCACCTTTCAAAGCACTGTCTTACGACAGCAGTAAATTATATAATGCACAGAAAAGAACGTTACCGTATTGTCTCCAGTCTGCAGCAGGGGGTAGGTGTGTCCACAATATAAGGTTGTTCAGATGATTTAAGTAGGACGGGAGGGAATGAAAACCCTTCTGACTGTACCACACCTAAAACAGAAAAATAGAGTAATGGCTCTCGTGAAATTAGCCCCTAAGTCTTTGTCAGCTATTCCCAGACACCAGGGACATGTGTCCATTAGCTTCAAAGCACCTGAACGTGGGACTCAGGGCAATGTCCCCGCACGGCTGGCAGTGAGCAGTAAATTTCAGTCTGCTAATTTTATATTTATCTCAAGCACATAATTTCCAGCTAAAAATAGATGAATTTTCCCCAGAACAAATGTGAATGTTGCTCTATAATTATATTCTCACAGCAAAAAAGGAACCTGAACCCATCATTTTTCTTCTTCTTTCTCGGTTGGTAAGCTAATAAAATTTGACCTGCAAATTAAAAGCGGAGAAAATGATCAGGGGGAAGAAAAAAAAAAGAAAGAAATGATTACTTTCAAGTTAATAACTGAATGTGGGACCTTATTTCTCAAAATAAATTGCACTGAGCATTTGCTGAGCATGGAGAATAAAACAGTGTGCCTGTCAGACAGGAGAGAGAAGGAAGGAGGCAAGAACAGGAAACAGACAATGTTACGAAAGCTGGGACGGGATGTAGCAGAACCAACACCAATGGAACCGTCAGTATCTATAGTCCAAGATATCAGTATTTTAATAGACAGGTTTTTAAAAAAATGTACTCAGTCTGGAAAGCTGAGGAGTGTCTTCGAGAAATCTAATGAACCACCTGGCAGCTTCTGGTCTTAATTCCATCGACGGGACAGCTCATTTCTCCAGACAGCGCTGTCTTTTCGTGACAGACGACGTTGCCTGCAGACTGTAGAACCGTCCCCAGAAAGTCAGCGCTCGGAGGAACACATCCAAGTCCACCACAGTCTGCAGAGTTAGGGTCACACCCCGGGGGCTTCGAACAGGCTTTCTTCTCCTCGGTCTTCCCACCAGGGCCCTGGGAGCAGCTACTGTGCTCCCGGGAACGGCTAAGTGAACTATTGCTCATGTGGTTTAAAAAAACAAAAACCAAAACTTGCCTACAAGACAAGCCTTTCTCGGGTATCCTGCTTCAAGAAGCAATTCAGAAAACAGACCCGTATCTCTTCCACACCACCCGGCACGGCTCACCTCCTTCTTCACATAGTTGAAGTTCGTAGAGAAATTTTTGCCAGTTGTTTTTTTTTTTTTTTTTAAACGCCAGCTCTCCTGGGCCCTACTAACTACAGAACCCAGGACGTCCTGTGGTCGTCAAGGGAGAGCCTACGCAGATCTAAGACTGTGTAACAAATTCTTTTACGTATACATCAGCAAGTGGGTGACAAAGAGAGAAATCTGGAAATTACAGGAGAAAAACTTTAAAGAAACCTGGTGTACGAAACTGAAAACATGGGGGCCAAACTACGCGGTAACAACACCTCTGTAAAAGCGTCACCTGCGGTAACTTCCAAGGTCAAAATTGCCCAGCACACTCCTTGACTTGGGTTGTGGAGATCGGGAGGCAGAAAGTCAAGAGACGGCCCCAGAATGGAGACCAAGTCAGGGGGATGGCAGCCAGAAACTCCTCGAAGAACCCGGAAGGGTGGTCGTGCTAACTAATGCTCTCCGGGGACAGAAGGTCATCTGGGAACCTCAGGGGTGACGCCCGTGGTACCCTGACATCGCCTGAACCCCACTGGGTAACTGTAGAGAGAGTGGCGTGTCTCAGAAAGAACCAAGCGGATACATGGCAAGCCCACGGGGCGTCACGCAGGGTGGACCACACAGCAAATGGCAAGGCCTCTGAGCCCAGCTCTCTACGGGCAGGAAGCAGCCAGACAAGTTGCCCAAAAGGTGTATTTCCAAATGTCGTCTTCACGGGTACCCATCCCGGGTGATGGAGAAACGACCGACAGAGAGCAGTCAGTGGCCACGGAGAGTGTGGAAGTGGGGAGCACGCCAGGGAGCAGGGCCAGGGCCCGGTTAAGGAGCACCCCCCAGGGAGGGACGCCTGGACCGCGTGCCACGCACAGCCCACAGCAGCCCGACCCCACGGACGCGGGAGCTACGTGAATGCGTGTCCCCTGTTCGTGGCAACAACGGCTTGGTTGTCAGCCACAAGAATTCTCTCGGCAAGGGTTGCTGACTTCACAGTTTGCCGCATTCTCGAACTTCATCTCAGCTCTGTACACTGGCCCTTACTTGGGAGACATTTACAATTCTGTAAGTAAGCAACGCACGCTTCAGGGTCATCTGAAAATTAACATTTCAGACTTAGCAGGATCCAAAGGACTCTCTTTCTCTCTCTCTTTTTCCTTTTTCTTTTCTTTTCTTTTGTTTTCTTTTCTTTTCTTTTCTTTTCTTTTCTTTTCCTTCTTGCTTTCTTTGTTTCTTTCTTCCTTCCCTTCCTTCCCTTCCTTCCTTCATTTCTCTTTTCTGAAGAATGATATTTCTATGTTCTGGAAATAAGCTGTGGGATTTCCTTCACTGCCTGATCATACAACAAGACGCAGGAGAATCCAGTAACTGGCAGAGGAAGTTAATCTGCTTCAAGAACACATTACGATAGCTCAAAACAGACCTTTCATGTCAGGAATCATGAGCAATAGTTTCTCAGGAAAACAACTAAGTAGTTGTGAAAAAAAAAAAAAGAAAAAAACACCATTGGATGAATGTTCAGATGCCCACAATTCCGCTGCAAATCAGAGAAGGTGTGCCAAACCCCAGGCAGGGAAACGTGCCTTCTGATCGGAAGTGCATACATTCTAGAAGGTGTATTGATCAAACACGCTAAACACTCCAGGTGTGAGCAAAGCAGCTCGCGAAGCTCCCAGGACAGACATTCTACAATACGATACGTTTATTCATCTCAGGCCTATTTCCATGCAAATTCTCCATTCTCTCTACAAAAAAGACTGAGAACCGTGCGGAGTCTTGCGAACGTGCCCTGAAACCCAGAGTAAAGGCCTGTAGCTAATTACTGAAAAGCAAATGCAATAATCTGACCTGACATGAGCCGCCCACCGCACGTCGGGAACCGCGGACAGCAGGTGCCTTTCCCAGCCTGCTGCGGTCCCCTGATTCCCGGGCCTCCTGAAAAGGAGCCCATGGCCCCAAGGGTCGGATCCCACCCCCCTGCACGTCCGTGCCTGACAAAGTACACGCCAAACAACATGAGAAACCGCAGAAGTCACTGCTCAAAACACGTCAGCACAGAAGACTAACCCGAGAGGAACGGGGTCAGGTAAACGCATGAATCACGCACCCTCATCACCAACGCAGAGATCCGGGGAAGTCCTAGGCCCTAAGCGTCTGCAAGCAAAGAACAGGGACCCACTAGGAAGAATGTTCTAGGCTGGTATAGATTAAAAAGGTAAAAAATTCATAGAGGAAATGAACAGATTCTCTCTACCAACTTGGCATATTTGAATACCGGCCATGTCTTATGTTCGAGAAGCCAGTGAATACATTTTAGGTGATTTTTCTACCAACGTATGAATCTTGGTATTCATACCTTTTC
Source organism: Neofelis nebulosa (assembly GCF_028018385.1). Taxonomy (NCBI): domain Eukaryota; kingdom Metazoa; phylum Chordata; class Mammalia; order Carnivora; family Felidae; genus Neofelis; species Neofelis nebulosa. Next base: position 106,270,809 of record NC_080785.1, read on the forward strand.
ATATCGAGCTATAAATCTTCTCCTCTGTGTTGCCTGCAAAGGAAGAGATCCCTAAAGGAGGGCTCTCTGACCATGTCTACACAGTGACTTAAATTCTTCGTCAGCAGTTGCCTCGTGAAATATGACTGTCACAACTTCCTTCGGGGATCATAGCGTGAAGCATGAATGTTAATACGTTCCTCACAGATTACCTACTGAAATACCCGTACAGAGCCTTGACGGCACTGAGCAAAGGCCCAGCATGCACCTGCCCTCACCTTTCCAGGTTCCCTTGAACCACGGAAGTCCCATCACAACGCAGGGAGGGCGCCTGCCTGAGCTCGCAAAGGCTGACCTTACTGCATTAATTATACAACGGGGGTTTGCAAAGAGACCTAACACCACCGCAATCGACTCTTTCCAGATTCCTCTCTCAGGCGAGACCCACATCAAACTTGTTCACCAATCATTGGGAACAAAAGCTTTGAATCTCTGGTCTTTTCCCACCTGAAGACTGGGTTGGTTGACTTCTTTCCTTGGAGAAGCTTCTGCTGTGACTGACCACCTCTGAGCTCCCACTGGTGGGTAAAGGCATCTTTCCTCTATTCCAGTTTTAAATGGGCATTTTAAAAATGCCCATTCTCCTACAACTGAAGAGCCCGTTGACAAATTCTCAGCGATGCCAAGGGAAACATTTCTAGTTCGCTGGGACGGTCCCAGCAGGGCTTGAAAACCCAGACCCCTACACGCGGTCCTGGGGAGACAGACACCTCTCCTCTGTGCTGGCTCTGGGTCCCTGCAGCCTTCTGTAAGAAGGGGAACTTAAGTGCATAATGGAAGAGCTCCTTAGCCACCAGGGAAATTAAGGGTGTCTTCAGTTATTCTGACAATGGGCGTGGTTAAAAATAGATTATTGGGGCGCCTGCGTGGCTCAATCAATTAATCGTCCAACTGTCGATTTGAGCTCAGGTCACAATCTCACGGTTGTGAGATCAAGTCCCATGTTGGGCTCCACAATGCAGAGCCTGCTTGGGATTCTCTGTCTCCCTGTCTCTCTCTGCCCCGCCCCTGCTCATGTGCTCACACTCTCTCTCTCAAAATAAATAAACGTTAAAAATAAGTAACTAAATAAATACATACATACATGATTGTGTTTTCATTTCCTCTAGTCCCCTCGGGCGAATTCTGGTCTTAACAAAAAGCAGGAAAGCTACTCACTACATTGCTCTATGGTCTAAAGGTAAGTGACTCACTTTCTCTTTTGTCGACTGTTTTCATTTAAGTAGCAAACACTGGGGCTTGCTCTCAGGCCCACAAACGTATCTGCACTCTGAGCTTCCCCCAATGCTTTCTCACATGAGAAGAAAGAAGAGGAAAGTTATTACCTTTGCCACAGAGTTTCCTTCTGATGTGTTTGCATCTGCACCTTGAACTTGATCTGGGGTCCGCACTCCAAAAGACCAGCCTCCAAGCCTGGTAACAGTAACAGGTGTTAGTGCTTTAATCAGCGAGCCCGGACGTCCCACCAGAGGGCACTGTGTCACAGTTAAACTAGTTAGGATAGCCTGAGGACAGCAGCCCCCTGAGCATCCAGCCTTGGTGACACGACCACACAGGCGCTCGGAGCACAGAAGGACACGGCCCGGAGCCAGGCGTCCAGGGAGGACCCCACACACCCAGCAGGCACAGCTAAGGCTCGCCAGGGACAACCCTGCCATATTTCAAAGTGTCCTTCCCAGAACTCACGGTTTGTCAGGAGGCGCCGCCCTGCCCAGGACACGGCTTGATCACCTGCATGCTAACGACTTTACTTACTGGTTATCCCTCCCGCACACCAGCTATTCTGATTTACCCGATCCATCCCACAATTCCCAGCCACCCCGCTTGGCATCATTTTGTCTTCCACACTCGGGCCTCTCCCGTCTTCAACACAAACGTCACCTCGTCAGGAAGGCGTCCCAGGGAATGCCAGCTGGGGCACGCTCCTCCTCTGTGGCGTTCTCACAGTACCCGACATTTCCAACCATCCTATCAACCCTCACCCCGGGTTTAATGGCCTGTTTAGTGTATCGTTTACGCAGCCATGTACGTTCTCCCGGGTGGAGACTACACCTTGTGTCCCCATATCGCATGGGCCGTGTAGCATCTGGAACCCATTCAGCTTCCAAAAATACTGGGCATGAGAAATCAAGGCACAAATTATTTGGGTTATTTTGGCCTGAACTACACTAGTATAAGTTGTTGAAAAGGTGGAACTGGGGGTGGGGGGCGCCAGGGGACTCGGCCGGTTAAGCGTCCGACTCTCGGTTTCGGCTCAGGTCTCGATCTCACGGTTTCATGAGTTTGAGCCCCGCATTGGCCTCTGCGTTGGTGGCATGGACGCTGCTTGAGATTCTCTCTCTCCCTCTCTCTGCCCCTCCCCCACTCTCACTGTCTCTCTCAAAGAAAAGAAAAGAAAAGAAAAGAAAAGAAAAGAAAAATAAAATAAAACTTAAAAAAACTAATCAAAAAAATAAAAGTTGGAGCCAGGAGCCCACTTGCAAGTGGTAAGTGCAGACCCCGTGTATATGTGAGTAAAACCACCAGAGCCAGGGGCCACCTGGTAAGGGTTATGCAAGGGAGTGGGGGGGAGGGGGGGGTGGACCACCACTGTCTCACTTCTAAATCCCCCTTTGTTCTGCTGCCCAAATCTAAACAAATACTTTTATTTAAAGCTACTTTGCTTTTTAAAAATTTTTTTTAATGTTTATTTCTTTTTGAGAGAGAGAGAAAGACAGAGCGTGAGCAGGGGAGGGGCAGAGAGAGAGGGAGACCCAGAACTCCAAGCAGGCTCCAGGCTCCGGGCTGTCAGCACAGAGCCCGACGCGGGGCTCAAACCCCCGAACCATGAGATCATGACCTGAGCCAAAGTCAATGTTCAACTGACTGGGCCATCCAGGGACCCCTAAAGATACCTGCTTTTACTAAGAGATAATCTTTACCTATAGAAAGGTATTTTGAAAACTTATTTTACACAGCAATTTTGTATCCATTGAAACTAACCTTTTGTCAATAAAGCACTATTGTTTGGCTATTAAGAAAGAAAGAAAGAAAGAGCAGGGGGGCAGGAGGAAAGAAGAAGGAAGGAAGGAGGAACAAGGGAGGGAGGGAAGAAATGGAAGAAAGAAAGAAAGAAAGAAAGAAAGAAAGAAAGAAAGAGAAAGAAAAGAAAGAGGGAGAACAAAAGAAGGAGGGAGGGAGGAGGGAGAAAGGAAGAAATGAAAGAAAAAAAGAAAAGAAAAGAGAAAAGAAGGATGAAAGAAAGAAACAAAAGAAAGAGGGAGGAGGAAAGAAGGAGGGAGTAGGAGGGAGGGAGGAAGAAATGAAAGAAAAAAAGAAAAGAGAAAAGAAAGAAAAGACAAAAAAAAGAAAAGAGAAGAAAGGAGAAGGAAAGAAGGAGAGAGAAAGGAGGGAGGAACAAATGAAAGAAAAAAAAGAAAAGAAAAGAGAAAAGAAAGAAAGAAAGAAAGAAAGAAAGAAAGAAAGAAAGAAAGAAAGAAAGAAAGAAAGAGGGAGGGAGGGAGGGAGGGAGGGAGGGAGGGAGGGAGGGAGGAAGGAAGGAAGGAAGGAAGGAAGGAAGGAAGGAAGGAAGGAAGGAAAGAAGGAAGGAGAAAAGGTAAACATGTATTTAACTTTGGTTCCCACACTCTGAATAAAAGAAGCCTTAAGAACTTCCATCAACAGTGCCCTTTCCCTGAGAGAATCTGGGGCAAAAGAATAAGGCTTAAGGCATTCCCTGATTCATTCATTCATTCATTCATTCATTCATTCACTCAAAAATGAATTCACTTGAGGGGCGCCTGGGTGGCTCAGTCAGTTGAACATCTGACTTCAGCTCAGGTCATGATCTCATGGTTCCTGAGTTTGAGCCCCGCGGGCCCTGATAGTTCAGAGCCTGGAACCTGCTTCAGATTCTGTGTCTCCCTCTCTCTCTGCCACTCTTCCACTCACACTCTGTCTCTCTTTCTCTCTCTCTCTCAAAAATAAATAAACATTAAAAAAAAATTTTTTAATGAATTCACTAGAGAGACAATGAGTGCCTTTTACTCTAAGTCCCAGACATACAAACTCCCACCTTCCAAAAATAGATTCCGGGACAGGTTTAATGATGTATGGGGTGGGCCTGGGAAGAGAGGCAGGCAAGTCACAGTGGGGGCGGCCGTGTCCAGGGAGGAGGGTGTTACCCGAATGGCAAAGGGTAAAGGGCAGGGGTGTCTGCAGGCCCTGAGGACTGACCAAGGGATGTTCTGTACTGAAGCCACGGGATTTGCTTGAGGTCCCAGGAAATTTGACGGCGTGGCAAATGTGGTTGCAATTTAAAGCAATGAGAAGCACTCACTCCCCATGCCCCTCATCTAGACTCACCCCCTCGGGCTCAGGGAAATTCAGCACAAAACAAAAGCTTTCCAGAAAAGACCGAAGATACCATTTGCAGCCACATTTGCATATCAGACGCCCAGATAAGAGGGAAATCTCGAGGTCGGACACTACTAAATTACGCTGCTAACTTCGCTGCACTTATTCTCCGAAGCTGTAAAACCTCCTCTAGCTCCCTGAGTGAATCTCCATTGATATGACCCCCCTCCCCCAACCCTCCGTGTGCGAGAGGAACAGCCAGCGGTCAGGAACCTTATTAAGGCCTACAGTGTCTCTTCGGCATTTTTATGAGCATCAAGGTTAGCATTCGACGTCTGAGCTTTAAGAACACTGGCATTCGAAACCATAGGATTTGCAAAGTAACTTGAAGAGCAGGAAAGACCCAGAGCCAGCTTGCACGCACCTTGATTTCTCAGACGGCACCAGCAAATATTCCTCCAGGCGGAAGGCAGACAGGTTCAGCAGAGTGTGGCCCAGGCGGTTGGTCAGGTAGGGAGCCCCAGCACTTCTGTTGGGACACGTCTGTGAGGGTTTCCAGAGAGGTAAACAGAAACACATTTAGAAGGCACGCGCGGGTGTACTGATGTTACTTTTCTTAAAATTTTTTTAATGTTTAATTTATTTTTGAGAGAGAGAAAGAGAGAGAGAGAGGCTGTGAGCAGGGGAGGGGCAGAGAGAGAGAGGGAGACACAGAATCCGAACCAGGCTCTGAGCTGTCAGCACAGAGCCCGACGAGAGCTCGACGAGAGCCCAACACGGGGCTCAAACTCACGAACTGCCTGTGAGATCATGAACTGAGCCGAAGTAGGACACTTAACCGACTAAAGCACCCAGGTGCCCCTGATGACGTTACTTTAAATGAGACATTCCCTAGCTCTCTCTTTTTAATAAATTATCCGGGGCTCTTCGTATCTTCTGATTTCTCAACCTAAGAGTCACCTGCCTTTGAGAATCATACCCAAATCCCACCATGACCTTTGCCATCAATTACGCTCTGGAAATCTCCATCCTTTTCTGTACGAAAGTGTGGGTGGATTTGTAAGAACTCAAAAGGGAAAAAATACTCTCGCTGAGGGGATGTGGCATTCGATGGACTTGAAAGAGTCAGAGGCAACTAGCTGAGGGACGGTCAGCAGGAGAGTTCCAAAGGCACGTGTTTCTCGCACGAGAGCCTGAAGTAGAAACCAGACAGCCGTCCAGCACTCACGGGAGGCGGCGCCCGCTCAGAATCACGACAGTCACGGCATGGAGAGGCCCTGCCCTGCCACCGTGGGGATCCAGAATCTGCTTCCCAGGACGGTGCAGGAGCGATCACACACCAGGGAGCTAACACCACCAGCAACCCTCATGTCGGCCTCTAAAGCGTGCTCTCCTACCTGCACAGTGCAAATGGCCCCAGCCGCCCCCACTGGCGGTGGTGTGTTGGTTCAGATGTCCAGGAAAGAGCTGAGTAAGAGCTGGAGATAAACTTGAGACAGTGCTTTCAGGCTCTTGGTAGAAAGGATGGGGGAGGACACCGAATGGAATAACTGTTATCAATTAGAAGTCGGCCAACATTGGTGGTCTCGGGGCTGGGTTCACCAACACCCTTTATGGGTTCCCTGCCTCCAGTCTCCCTTCCAATCTGCCCACTGCATCTGGACGCATCTCTCCAGAAAGTGCCTTGCATTTAGAGGACTGCCTTGCAGGAAAATTCAAATTCCTCTCGAGAAGCCGGGTCCACTAGAAGATGTCCTCAGTTTCTCTTTCTAACCCTATCCGTTTGGTTCTGTCAGAATAAGACCCCTGCAGTAAGCCGAACAATGGCCCGCGGAGGTCCCAGTCTCGGGAACCGGTGAAGGCCACCTTCCGTGGCAGAGTTGGTAAAGTAAGCATGTTGGCAAAGGGAGATTCTCCTGGGTCGTCAGGATGAGCCCTAACGCAGTCACGTGCACCCTCGGAAGAGGGAGGTGGAGAGACGGGAGGAGGCAGCGTGGCCACAGAGGCCGAGGCTGGAGGAAGGCAGGCAGGAGCCAGGGAGTGAGGCAGCCGGCAGAGAGGGGAGGGCCGGGAGCAGACCCCCCCAGCTTCTCCAGGGGGAGCGCCCTGATTTCAGCCCCGGGTATGGTTCCAGGCTGCAGGAAGATGCAGTTCCTTACAGCAGCCACAGGAGGCGAACACACCCCCACACACACCGTCCGTGGGAAGCCATGCTCATTCCTCACAGCAAGTTTTTGGTCCTACTGTGCTGTCCTCCAGGGACAGTTAAGCCCCGAAACGTCTTCCCCTCGTCCTTCGGAGCCAGCTCACTTACAGTCCCCTCGGAGCTCTCCAATGGCATGTCTTCGAATAGCCCCCTCAGGATCACAGCCGACCCCGCAACATGGCTGTAGGGTTCGGAGAGACTCGCGTGTTTGATAACAATCCAGTGCACTGGACATAATCCCACACAGCAGGCTTCTGGGCAAACGTATGAATTTTAGGGGAAAGAAATATTTTGGCTTCCGCCAAAACACTGGTAACTGGGCTCCACGTGATCGCCGGAGAGCAGGGAACTGGCCGTGGGCACAGGCTTTCCTCCCGCGCACCCAGTGCGGCTCCTTGGAGCTGGCCTGCGGGACGGCGCCCTCCTCCTGGGGCAGGCACGAGTTCCACCTCGACGTCCCGTCTCTTGGACGGGAGTTCTCCACCTCCCAACGTGTGGGCCAGCATTTCTCAAAGTGCGTCCCCAAGGAGCACAGGTGCCACGGACAAGAAGCAATCATCAGTCAAATAATCTGCGGAAAGTGCTGCGTGTGATGTAGCCCACAGTCAGTGTAGGTGCAAGGTCACGTCACCAGGAAGAGTGTCACCAGGCTTGTCCAGCCCTCGGGCTACTGGACGCGAACCTTTATTCCCTACGGGCGTGTTACTGAAATCGTACATCAATTTCGGAACGTCTCCATCCACCGTTCTGGTATTTATTCATTCATTCCTTGGCCACTGATATCCAATCTAGTTACAACGGATCGAAGGCAGCTTGTAATAAAAGGCATCGCTGTAACAGGATGATTAAATCAGGGCCGCACAATAAGAGCAGGGAATGAAAAATTAGTGGTTTCATGACGAAACGGAATAACCAAGACAGGGAGGAATCAATCATTGTGTCCAGAAACTCTCGAGCCAAAGAGAGCTGGGTTGTCCCCACCGAGCAGCAGGAAGCACAGCTGAGGGTATGTCAGCCTGGGCCACAGGGACACCTGGGGAAGTCACCGAAGGCTCAGGTCGCTCACCGGCCGCATGCCCTCCCCAGGGCTATGCCAGTGCGCTCAGCCACCTTCCCACACTCCGCCAGAGAAGGAAACAGGTCGTGTCCATCCAGGACAGAACCTTCAGCCCCCTGTGCTGCTAAATGCAGAAGCCCCCGGAAACGTGCTCGTCAGGAGGCCCTTTCTTTCCTTAACAGATCCTCAATCAACTTAAACTGAGATTGTTGCTTTGCCTTTTTTTTTTTTCTTCTGTAAACTAGGATAGCACGTTAGCTTGTCGAGTGCGGCTAACAGGCCTATAGCTTTTCATTAACTAAACTTTGGGGATTTCCTCTGAGGGCAGTTCCAATCAGTTTTCCAAATAAATTTCATTCCGTTCTCCTGTGCAGGATGAATCACTAAGGCCCCTGTCCAACCGTGGGATACCTACCTCTGCACGTTTCTGTGTGACTCAGCCATAGTCCAAAGAGCTAGGTGATATTTTAGCTTTTTTTTTTTTTAAGTTTTTATATATTTATTTTGAGAGAGAGAGAGAGAGAGAGAGAGAGCATGCACGAGCAGGGGAGGGGCAGAGAGAGAGGGAGACACAGAATCCGAAGCAGGCTCCAGGCTCTGAGCTGTAAGCACAGAAACCAACATGGAGCTCAAACCCACAAACCGTGAGATCATGACCTGAGCTGAAATCAAGAGTCAGATGCTTAACCAACTGAGCCCCCCAGGTGCCCCAGTATCTTAGATTTTAACAGGTAGCACAAGACAAGAGGTTCAAGGTCATCCTGCCTTAAAATTCGGGGAAATTTCCGCCAAAAGGCAATTCTAGCTTCTTTATCATGAATTGAAAACCACGGACTTCCTTAATAAATGCCACCGGGGACATTAATGACCGTGAACAGCAGGCAATGAATAGCAGAGCCACTGCGGAACCCACAGAACATCCACATCATCGTCTAAGTGTCCACTCCGTATAATGAAGCTTTTCCAAAAACCAGCTCATCAGGTCAACCACAGACTCACCGAGTTAACAAAAATGAAGACCTTAGAGATGGAGTGTGCTCATTTCTGTTACTTGAAGTTGAGACTTGGAAAAGATCAAACATGCTGCAGAAACCTACCAGGCAGGTGCAGGAATCCTGGACTTGCAGGTGAGACGGGGGGTCCACTCGCCAGCACGAAGAGTTCTTCCTAACAAACGAAGGAGAGACTCGGTGATCTTTCCCATTACAGAGCTATTTGGTTCCCTAAAAGAGAGTTCCATCAGCCTCCAGCTGGTCCCAAGATAATCTCTCCTGCTGCAGAAGGCAGGCTCTATTTCATTTGTTTTCCTTTGAGATGCTAATCTGAGGACAATGTTTTATCACAGTGACAGTATTTCCATTCTATTAAATGACACTCACTTGGCTGGCTGTATAATCCACTACCACACAGCTTCCGGGACGTTCACGGTGGGTGGGGGCGGCACGCAGGCTTGTCTGGATCCTCAGGCACCTGGTCTCAAAACACCAGGTACTTTGGGGCGCCTGGGTGGCTCAGTCCGTTAAGCGTCCGACTTTGGCTCAGGTCACGATCTCGTGGTACACGAGTTCGAGCCCCATGTCGGCCTCTGTGCTGACAGCTCAGAGCCTAGAGCCTGCTTCAGATTCTGTGTCTCCCTCTCTCTCTGTCCCTCCCCCACTTACACTCTGTCTCTCTCTCTCTCTCTCAAAAATAAATAAACATTAAAAATTTTTTAAAAAATGAAAAACCGAGGTAGTTTGAGCACCAAGGCAGCAATTAATAAGCACAAGATGCTGCTAATTCCTCGCGGTGACGTAACACAGCGATTTAATCGTCCTTGAAAGAAAACCGATGATAACACTTCCACTATAAAGAAACACTGCACAACAGAAACCGACGAAAAGCACCTGCCTAAGGGTTCCCAAACCTTTTATTCCCAAGCTCCCCCAGAGCTTCTTCTCTGGTAGGACCCATCCTTGGAATTTCTTTTTTCTTTTCTTTTTCACTAGTGTTTGTACATCAAAAGTCGCTTTAGTAATAAGTACAGTAAAACCTTGGTTTGCAAGCGTAATTCGTTCCAGACACATGCTTGTCATCCAAAGCATTCATATATCAAAGCGAATCTCAAGAACCATTGACTCTGCTGTGTTCATGTGACGCTTAGCATCACATACAATTCATGTTGCGAGACATCGCTCGTTTATCAAGTTAAAATTTATTAGGAAGGTTTGCTCATCTTGCGGAACACTCGCAGAACACGTTCCTCGCGATCCAAGGTTTTACTGTATTCCTATCCACTCAGAACTTGGTTAGGAAGGGGGGAAACGCACATTTCCTAAACGACAGGCACCCTGCCCGACATGTTTGCCAAGACTTCTCGCTGGCCCCACTTTTCAGAAGAGTCCGTGGAGGCTCCGAGAGGTCGGGTAGCTCGTCCAAGATCACGCAGGGTAAGACAAGTGTCTCACGCCCTGAGCCCATGCTCACGGTCTGGGCTGCTCTGCTCCAACGTGAAAACACCAAGGTGCCAAATGTCCAGTCCCATGACAAGAAACTCCTGCACTCATTGCTTGCTGACCTAAGTCCCTCGGTCTGTACCAGAGCGAACTCACTTTCCTTGAGATCTGCAGACCACTGGCCCTGAGCGCCAAGGGCCAGACTCTCCCAGAAGACAAAGCCTAACCACATTCGAGAACACTGCAGGCAGATACCAGCAGGTCTGTCTGGGAGCATGTCAGAAACGGCTGACCACCCGGGCACCTGCTTGGCCTGCATGCGGCCCCCCCTCCTCCCTTTTCCCACGCCTTCCCCTCTGAAAGCCTCCAGCTTGGCCTGGACAGGGAAGACGGCCGTTGGGACATGAGTCCACCAACCCCCACGTGGCTGGCTCCCAGGAAAAAGCAAACTTTCCTTTCCCACCAGCACTGGTGTCTCAATACTGGCTTTCCAGCAGCGAGCAAGGGAATCAGGGCCACCCTGTCATCTGAGCTGACCGCTGCTCTTTCTAGAGAACCGGGAGCCGCTGATGCGAAAAGAGCAGACGGTAAATGCCCCCAACACACAGCTGGCAGCCGGTCCCTGAATCTGGGTTCCCCGCCCCTTTACCTCCGTGGCCAATCTGCACACTCTCTTTGCTTTCAATGCGCGACCGCCACATCCGTCTTGACAGTCCCCTCTGAGGGAATGTGTCGCCAGCCATTCCTAGTTGTGAGGACCCAACATCAGGAGCACCGGGAACCTCAGGCCACCAGGATGGTTCCTCATATTGTAGCAACATAATCATGGAAATAACCTTACACCTCTCCCCACCTGGCTTTTAAAGTTCAATGGGAATATAAAATTTGCTGACTTCTGCTTTTGTTCCGTGTAAACCATTAATGAGAGTGGGAGGGAAAAGGGACCATTTTATCTCAGAGACGTAGGAGAAAGTGTCACCAGATTACAGCCTTTGTGACATGAAACTAAATATTTAAATCTACCGGTCAGCTCCTAAAAATTGGCAACTTTAGTACATTTTAAAATTTAAATTACACATCATCTACTATTATGAGAAAGACTTACATTTCGAGTCGGGTTTATACCATAATAGATTTTTCTGGAGCTCTTTACTGCCTTCCGTATGAAAAGAAGTAAAAGTCAAGAATTCATCATCACACCCTCACATATGATGCTCCGAGAATCTCAACAGAAAAATAACCCACAAGCAGAACCCCACTCATTTTTTTTTCTTTTCCTTCCCCCCCCCCCAATCATTACTTTAAAATGTTTCCTCTAATTCAACAGCTAAGTGATTGCTCAAGCCAACCAGGAAGGGAAAATGTCCCTGAACTAGAGATATCCCTGAATTCAATACTAGTTTATAGTTTATACCCACAGAAGGAAACTTACTGCAAAGTAAGTAAAACCTTTTGCATCCATCTGGGACCTTAGTGAATCAAACCTTGTTTTTGTAACATGGGCAGAAAGTATTAATATAAGTATTCACAGTGATGGGTTCAGGGAAAGCTGCCCCCAAAATGCTACTGGGGCATATTGATTATTTTGAATTAAAGTTACATAAGAAAGAGCCGGTGTGAGCCAGGCACTGTCTGACCCTTTGTCCTGAAAGCCGGAGATAAATCTCCCTGTGAAAGGTACTCTCTCCTCCTAGCTGGAGAAGACTGTATAAAGAAACCTTGTTACTTCTTTACTGATTCCCCACCCCAAGCCCAAACTTCTTTGTCCTGTCAATTCATCACAAATGTACTGTTTCTTTGTGTAAAAGGTCTAAGAGTTGCCTGCTTTGGTCACTCCTTTGAGTCTTTTATTTCCATGAGCTCCCGTACATGCTAATTAATTTTTTTTTTCTCCTGTTAATCTGTCTTATGTCGATTTAATTATTAGACCAGCCAAGGAACTGGGAAGGGAAGAAAGGAAAAGCCTTCAGCCCCCAAAATAGCAGCACTCTTGTATGAGGCAGCCCCCCACCCCCACCTTTTGTCATGGTGACCAAGAAAAAAAGGGCAGGAGGTTACAAAACAGGAATGAATGGGTTAAGAATAGACCAGGTGGATTTCACAAAGAGGAGGGAGAACACCAAACCTCAGACTCTGGAAGGAAAAGAAAGGCTGAGGAGAAAACCAATGAGGGTGGGCTGCGGGCGGGGCTGAGGATGGGGCTCCGGGCTAGGGGAGGGGGGGTTACGGGGAGCCATCGGGGGTGGCCTGAAAGGAACTACAAGGGAAATCTGTGTCTAAACAGAATTCTGAATATGTTCCACTGTCCTCAGCACAGATTCTACCTTTCTCCCCCCTCTTGAGAGATTTGATAAAGAAATGTCCTTTTATCTGCTCTGTCTCTATGACAGGTGGGGCCAGCACTCCAGGAGGCTCCAGGAGGGCCCCGGGCTAGATGTCAGTTGCTCAAAGTGTGCATTTTACATCCCGCCTGCTTCAGGATCGCCCTAGAAGCTCCTACCCACGATGAAAAGTCTTTGTTTTTCCGCAGAAGACATCTCTGAACCCACTACTTCCCTCTCAAACTAATTGCCAACATGACTAATGAGCCAGATGTGTCATCACAAATTAGAAAAACGTATTGCCGATATTGCTTTACTGTCTGGATTTTTATATTTATTACTTAAAAACAGACGCTTTGGTCCTTAATACATCATTATGGTTTTATCACTTTGCCCACGTGCTCTACCCAGAACTGCAAATTCCTGGAGGAGGGCCAGATCCTGTAGCTATCTCGATTCCTATGACTGCAGTGTATTTATAATACACCCTCAATTAATAACAGTCAAGCAAAATTAGAAAATTGCGTACAGAGAAAGGCATGCTTTAACAAGTTTCCATTAAAAAGTCATCTCAATATTATCATTTTCAAATCCTAGAAGAAAACAATGTTCAAAGTAATTCACTCCCAAACTCAGGAAACTTTTAAAAGTTTCTCTTTTGTTTTTTGTCAAAGTTTATTTATTTGAGAGAGAAAGAGAGAGCATGCGTGCACACGAGTGGGGACAGGCAGAGAATCAGCCCTCCTGGGGGCTCAGACTCACAAACCCTGAGATCATGACCTGAGGCTTAACCAACTAAGCCACGCAGGCACCCCATTAAGTTTCTTTAGTTAAAAAAAAATACCATCTAGGGGCATCTGGGTGGCTCAGTCGGTTGGCATCCAACTTTGGCTCAGGTCATGATTTCACCGTTCATGGGTTCAAGACCCACATCAGGCTCTGTGCTGATAACTCAGAGCCTGGAGCCTGCTTCCGATTCTGTGTCTCCCTCTCTTTCTGCCCCTCCCCCACTTGTGCTCCGTCTCTGTCTGTCTCTCTCTCTTTCCAAAAATAAACGTTAAAAAATTTTTTAAAACATATGATCTTTTCATATGTACAAGTTTGCCCTAAAAGTAACAGTTTAATACATATTTCATATTTTCTTGCTCCTTTACGCTTTTTACCTTTGGATTTTGTCACACAAATTGAATGCTATTAATTATTAATTGATGTTTCTGCTACAATAGAAAGCATACCCACAAAGCCTGTCTGCTACTAACCTACTGGTTTGGCTAATGTTCATTTCACAAGATGGAAACCCTCCATCAGAGCTCCGAGTTGCACAGGAGACGGTGCTCTGGGTTGGCAGCTTGCACCCTCACAAAGCCGTCAGATACTTACGGGTCTGGGTGTAAATTGGGGTTTAAACCGTCACAGAGAGGATCCTCATCTGCAAACGCCCTCAAAAGCACGTGGATGAGCTCCTGGTCCTCGGCCCCACTGCTGCTCACCAGAACACAAAAGAAACAGGATGGCTTTGTTAGTACTCCCGGCTCAGATCACAGGACAGCCACCCTGGTTGAGTTGATCCAGGCAAACGGTTCTTAGAGCAGTGATCTCAGCTGTAGAGTTTGTATGGTAAAGCCAAATCAGCAATAAGACTAAGGATTTTTTTCGAGGTGCCTGGGTGGCTCAGTCGGTTGAGCATCCAACTTCTGCTCAGGTCATGAGCTCGTAGTTCCTGAGTTCAAGCCCCACGTTGGGCTCGCTGCTGTCACCCTGTCAGCACAGAGCCCGCTTCGGATCCTCCCTGCCCCTCCCACACTTGCACTCACCCAAAGATAAAATATTAAAAAAAAAAAAAAAAAAGATTAAGGATTTTCTCAAAAGCAAAGTATTGCCCACACAGATACGCATTTTTATATATTTGCATTCACAGTGTATTATGTTTCTCATTTTCTTATTTAATATTATAATATTACCATCTTTGGCACTTTTGCATGGTTTCTAAAAATGAATTTTAAAGGTTACATGATATTTCATCCTATTAATATGTTAAAATCTATGAAAAAAATTCTCTTAATGTTGCAGCTCTAGTTTGTTCTGAATATTTGTTCTATGAGATAGCCCTGCAACGAAACTTTGTACTTTCATGTTTTTTGTTTCTTTATGTGAGCTACATGGAACAACACTTTCTTGGTAAGAAGTCCTCAGCATAGAATCCTGTGTGTGCTTTAAGTGTACATTGAATGATAGTATTTATTTAACAGGCACAAGCTTCAGAAGCTTGGTAATAGTTCAAGCAGCGTTAATAGATGATTGATAGATAGATGACAGCTAGATAATGTGGTAGGGTACCCTCCCTAGGTTAAAGAAAACGTGAAGGTAACCTGGCCATGTGCGTACATGACAACATCTCTCATGACCTTGTAACATGAGACCACTTCATCAGACTGCATGTTTGTGGGTTACCATATATGGGAGACAAGTAAAAAATACACGCCATGTGGCGTTCAGGGCTCAGTTCTCTGGGTACGAACCCAACTGAGCCGTGCCGGCACGAATAAAGTTGCTTCCTGGAAAGAAAAGCCTCTGTGTCATGACTCTGTGCGAGAACCCTGCTACAGGTAGATAAGATAAAAGAAAAGAAAGAAAAGAAAAGAAATTTTAAAAAATAGTTCAGCATTGGTGAGAACCAAGGCCACCAATACCGAATTTACTTACTGAAGACACCGTCAGTGATAAGACACACTATTCCTCGAGCTTGACAGAGGTGTGGAAACAATCTCTATATTAAATTTTATACATCAATTGTAAGAGACACCTTGACTTGAGAAAGCGTACAGGAAACGATCATTTAAAGCTGTCTGAAATGGACTGATAGGGAATGGCCTTATTTAAGTTAATTAAAACCCTGAATGACTGTGTTTACAAACGAAAATGTATTACTTTCTAGAACTTACACCGTGTCGTTTACAAAATGCTTTTGAATGGACGTGATCGGGAACATTTATTCCCAAGATAAAGAAAAATGGTGTATTATTAGCACGATAGATTACTTATCTGAAAGTGACCTCAAATCTCTTTGGAAAGGAGCTCGTAAATTAACAAAGGCACACAAAGGTTTATTTTAAAGAACTTAAAACAGTAGCTTCTCTTTTTCAATAGTTTTTTGTTTTGTTTTGTTTTTTGTTTGTTTGTTTTTACTGTTTATTTCTGAGACACAGAGAGAGCAAGCAAGAGAGGTGGAGAGAGAGTGGGGGCAGAGGATCTGAAGCAGGATCGGTGTTAACAGCACAGAGCGGGGTTTGGGGCTCGAACCCGCCAACTGCCAGATCATGACCCAAGCAGAAGTCAATCTGGGCCCGCCCCGACCTCCCAGCCCCGCCCTATCCCACCTGGATCCGACTCGACCCTCCGCCCCGCCCTAATCCACCTGGCCACGCCCCGCCCCGCACAGCCCCGCCCCATTACATGGCCTTCAGATCCCGCAGATCAGCCCTGACCTTGCAGCTACCCCGTTTCCCTGTTGGTCGCGATTCATCTGCAGCATTTGAGCTCTGGGTTCCTTCTCCTAAGAGCCCTCTGCCGCCTCCTCCTCTCCTGGTCCTCCCCCGAAGACATCACTGGTTTTGAACTGTGCGCCCCTCACCATGGAAGAAAACAACCCATGAGAGAAAGGGCACAAGCTCAGAACGGCGGTTGGAAAAGAAAGACCAACTCATTACACCGAGTTAGTTTTGTGTTTCTGCTGAGGACAACTTGGTGTTCAGGGCCGTCACTGTGCAGAAGCTTGGGATACAGACACTGCTACGGCGTCCAACACAGAATAATTCCTTCTAGGAAAACGCCATCTTCCCCACTGCATACAATACAACAGAGGCGTGAAAGCATTCAGGTGGTTTACAACCAGCCTCACAGGATGTGCGACAGCTCTGGACAGAAATGCGCAATAATGAAGCATGCTGAAATTTACGGCACAGAAATGTCTCCTAAGTAGGCACTGTGACCTCCCTATAAACAGCCTTCAAGTTTCTGACAAATGAGAAAACACTTTTACAAGCAAAGAGACATATTTTCCACTGAAATGGTGCCCATAAAAAGAAAACATTATTTGTAGCATCTGTGGAAACACTCTGGATTGCTCTCTTTTGACCTATTAATCCAAGAACAAATATGAAAGCTTAAAATACTTTTTTGTGTGAAAAACATATTGATCTATAAAGTGGTTTGCTTGGAATAATTACTAAGGGCAAGTTTAAAAGTTATTTACAGTTTACTTTCTACTAGATTTGTGCTTAGGTCTAGAGGTCACAGTTAAAAACAAAACAACACTGGCTTTAAATTGTCCCTGTTGTCGTAAGAGTCAAACGCTTGTTCCTATGGCTTTTTGTTTGTCTTCAAATTCTTGGCCATATTTTAAAGTGCTATTAGAACCATGTGAAATCTGTCATTACCAGACTCTAAGAAGTGAAAATTAGTGCTTAATTCTGACTCCTGAGGCAGTTCCTAAACAGCATACTGTTTCTCTCTTCATGTTATCCGCAAAATTTACTGTGCATCAGAGTGACCCAGGGGGCATGCTTGAACAAACGCGTCGTCCTAACACCACCCCAAAGGGGCTTCCAGTTGTTAATGAGAGCCCCCTAAACTGGAATCCACAGGTCTGATGCCAAAATGATGAAAATATCAAGCACTCTAAAGACAAAGAAATCCTACAAGATGACAGACAGAAAAAGTTGCCTAGGAGGGAAAGAGAGTCAGAAAGACTGAAGTGAACCAGACTCCATGCCTGGAAGCTGCAAAGTGATGAACCACAATCTACCCACGGCTTTGAAGAGGCCAGCAGGCAGAGAGGCTGGTTGCAAACCCAGGTGTCATCCACAGAGCAGGGCAGAAAGGAGGGTATTTGCTGATCCGCATGACCTGCAAGTGAACCAGGAGAAGGGACAACAGGAAATAGACTGAGGTCACTTAGGAGGAGAGAGAATGCGCGTCAGGGCGAAAACCTTTGCTGCGTGCTGGCACACCTATAAAAGCATCGTACACCCCCAATTTGGCGGACGTGAGTAACACGTGGTCATGTGCAACATATGGATTCTTAGACTAGAAGGGAATATGCCACCAAAATATGCTCTTTGGCATAAACATTTTCTTGAGCTAGTTATTTTATTTTTGTTAATGTTCATTTATATTTAAGAGAGAGAGGGAGAGAGAGAGAGCACGACCGGGGGAGGGGCAGAGAGAGAAGGAGACAGAATCAGAAGCAGGCTCCAGGCTCTGAGCTGTCACCACAGAGCCCAACACGGAGCTTGAACTCACGAACCAAGCGATCATACCTGAGCTGGAGTCGGACGCTTAACCAACTGAGCCACCCAGGTACCCCTTGAGCTAATTTTTTTTTTCAACGTTTTTTATTTATTTTGGGGACAGAGAGAGACAGAGCATGAACGGGGGAGGGGCAGAGAGAGGGAGACACAGAATCGGAAACAGGCTCCAGGCTCCGAGCCATCAGCCCAGAGCCTGACGCGGGGCTCGAACTCACGGACCGCGAGATCGTGACCTGGCTGAAGTCGGACGCTTAACCGACTGCGCCACCCAGGCGCCCCTTGAGCTAATTATTTTTAAGAAATATACGAAAGCACTAAAGAGGTGAAAGATTAGGGGGTGCCTGCGTGGCTCAGTCGGCTGAGCGTCCAACTCCAGCTCAGGTCATGATCTTGCGGTTTATGATCTGTGCTGACGGCTCAGAGCCTGGAGCCTGCTTCCGATTCTGTGTCTCCCCCTCTCTCTGCCCCTCCCGTGCTCACACTCTGTCTCTCTGTTTCTCAATAATAAAAAAACGTTAAAAAAAAATTTTTTTTTTAAGTTTACAACCACTTTGGAAAAGTTTGGCATCACCTCCTGAAATAGAAGGGTCACATACTCTACGCAACTGATCAGCAATTAACATTTCTCTGAATGAACCCCTAAGAAGCTCTTGTATATGTAAAACTGGAGGTATGTGTTAGAATATTCTAGAATGTCCATGCAGCACGGTTCACAATCACAAAAAAAACTGGAAGGAGCTCATGCTGTCCATCATTAAAAAGGAAGATCAGTAAGTTGTGGTGTACAATTCGTACAGGGGAATATTGTACAATATTCAAAACAAGGCATACACACCAACACGCAACAATATGGAAGAAGCTTAGTGATGCGCTTATTAAGTGAAAAAGGTCATTCTCAGAGAAATGGTATTCTTTCATAAACTTAACAGATAGAAAATTGGAAGGTGTTGAGAGCAGAGGCAGGGGGGTGGGAGAACAGTGTACGGAATACAGGCACAGTCCTAGCCTCCGCAGGCTTCACGCGTGCTCATTATACAATCAAACCCAAGTTAAAAAAAAAAAAACAGATGAAAATAGGCTTCGTGTGGCCAATCCAGCATATTAAAAGCTCTGAGAAGTTTAGAGGAAGGTAACCTAATTAACTCAATAGCAGCTCAATCAATCCCAACAGGAAGATGGGTGGTTTCGTGGCCGTCAGCACTGATACCCAGAGGAACAGTCCTCCACAAGACAAGTTTTAAGAAACGCCACTATAAACTAAACCCGATTCTATCGCCGCCCACATTTTCAAGCCTCGTCGTGCCTCCCTCCATTCTGCCTGCAGGATAACGTCTTTTCTACTTGGGATGCCTTCCAGCACCTGTACACTCACACTTGTTTCTTTCTCTGTCTGAAGAAGCATCTCCTCTCGCCTGGGCAGCACCCAGGTATCACTGAGGGCTCCATTCAGGTGCCACAGCCTTCAGAAAGCCTTCCTTGACCCCCGCCCCCCGTCAGATGGAGCCCCCCACCCGCTTTAGTACAACCCCACACGGTACAGCTACGCCTAGCGTCGCATTTATAAGACTCCCTGTTGATGTGTTCGTAGGGTTATCTCTCAGCTCGACTGTGAGCTTTCTGAGAGTTGGACTTGTGTCTTTGCAGATGTGTGTGGAATGAGAATTAGATCCGGGAAGCCTGAAGGTACTTTCCATCTCGCTCCCCAGCTAGCATGTACGAGAACAGGGTCTTCAGCATGAGGACCTGGTCAGAAGGGATTCTTCTGTGTGTGTTTATTTTAATCTCATGCCACCAAGAGATAGGACAGAGTCCTATGCAAAGCACTAAGTTCAGCTGAATCGGGCCGAAAGACTGATCACCTGCAGGCTCTGGGGGAGGTAAAAATGCTTCTGAAGTTCACGGTTGGGGAGAGAGTAAAAGCTATGAATTGATTTGTACGCAAATATTTTAGGGATGCCTGCTCGGTGCTGGGCGCTGTCCAGGGACAGTCAACTCGGTCTGGGCTATGCCGTTTGCCATCTGTCTTCTCCCACTGGACTGTGAGCTCCAAGGATGCTGAAGGTGAGCGTGAAAAAGAGAACACAGAGGGGTGCTCAATAGGGGCACTGAGGTGCCCACGTGGATGGAACTTCATAAAAAGATCACGTGTAAGTAGAACCCAGAAAGAAACAGCCAGACCGATGAGTGGGGCAAAGAATGCTCTCGGGGGTCAGAGACTAGACACGCAAGGTCAGGGCAGAGTTTGGATGTTCCATGAGCTGGACAAAGCCGAGTGCGAGGGTGGACCGAGCGGATAAGAAAAGGGCGGCCAGGACATGAGTCGCGAGGGGCAGTCAGCACCTCGAAGGTTATTCTGCCAGGGAAATGTTTTCTAGAGCCTGCTGGTGATCGCAACATGCCTCTCCCATGCCATCCAGCAGCACAGATGATGTATTAGGTCCGCTCCAGGGTGTAAAACCAGCTTTCATCAAGCACTGAATTTCTTCTGGGAAATAGACCAATTGCTTTCCATTCACCATCTCTGAATCATTCCCACAAAATAATGTGCCACTATTGTCTCACGAGAACGGTACCGAGTACGTACAAAGGTGCACGTTCATACAGGGAAATAAATCATGAAGTGCTCACGGTGAACGTTGGGAGGCCGCTAGTTAACGACACCCAGTATGTCTCCATATGCCACATTCCAGGCACCGTCTTGCACACCACGGGGGGGTGCAGACCCACCATCACTGTTAAGTCTTCTACTAATTTTAATGTCCGGTTGCCCTTCCACAGCCAACAGAAGGGCATGGTTTTTTATAAAAAGCCAAGTTCCTCTTTTTTTGAAAAGTGACTAAAAATGTGGCCCAATCCAGTGGTACCTGATAAGGAAGTTACCCTGAAAACGTACGGTGGGATAAACAACACTCCCCCCAAATTTCACGCCCACCCAGAAGGTCAGAATGGGACCTTGTTTGGAAATAGGACCGGTCCTTGGAGATGTAGTTCGTTGAGATGAAATCATACAGGATGAGGGTGGGCCTGCTCCAATATGGCTGAAGCCCTTGTAGGAATTGGGAACTTTGAACACAGGGCCATGTGGGGAGAAGGCCGTGTGAAGACAGAGGCAGAGTGGAGGGATGCCCTCAAGTCCCAGGTCTTCTTCAGGTGGGGACTAGGGGCCAGGGTGAAGTCCATGTTCAGGTAGGACCCTGTGGGGTTCCCCAACGGGGTGAACATAGCAGCACATCAGGAACATTGCTTCCTGTAAGGACTGAAAGCCCAGCCTAGAAGACGGAGGGGGCCATGGAGTTTCCTCCAGATATTCTCAACTGCATGCAGACAGTTGTCTTTCCATGGTCCATGTTTTGTATGCTCACTTGAAGCAGAGACCTGTCCAAATTAATTCTGGAAGACTTTTCCTGCTTCATATTTATTTGGTTGTGTGTGTGTGTGTGTGTGTGTGTGTGTGTGTGTTTTATCTATTTTTGAGAGACAGAGGGCAGGGGAGGGAGGGACAGAGAGAGTGGGAGAGGGAGAACCCCAGGCAGGCTCCGCACTGCCAGCAAGGAGACTGATGCAGGGCTCGAACCCATGAACCATGAGATCATGACCTGAGCAGAAACCAAGAGTCCAACACTTAACCGACTGAGCCACCCAGGTGCCCCAGATTGTTGAATTCAACTTAACAAATACTTAATGAAAGTAACCTTTTCTAGACCCTGCGGCAAGAACTAACCGTAGAGAGACATTAGGTCTCACTCGTGACCCTCAAGGGAGCCACCGTGTAGGAAGGCAGGTGGGGATCTCCAGCCATCGGTTAGAGCACAGGGAGATCCCCGTGGCGTGGCAGACACACAGAGGAGAGGGTGGAGGCTGAGGATCCCGGGAGGAGGGACTTCTCAGCCAGACTTGAAAACGTTCTTATTTCTCTGGGGACATCAGGGGAGTGAGCAGAAAAGGTGATTTTGGGTTTCCTTACACATGGAAATGTGCAGCTGCATCCCATCCTGCTTTATTATTTTTAATGTTTCTTTATTTATTTTTGAGATGGTGGGGGTGGGGGGGAGCAGAGAGACGGGCAGAGACTCCCAAGCAGGCTCTGAGCACTGTCAGCACAGGGCCCGACGCGGGGCTTGAACTCGCAAACTCTGAGACCATAACCTGAACTGAAACCACGAGTCGGATGCGTAACTGACTGAGCCACCCAGGCGCCCCTACATCACGTCCTTCTGATGCGCAGAGCCCGGAGCCCATGGGGCAGCTGAGGCTGAACCTCACGGAAGCCTGGAAGGCTAGTGGGCCACGTTGGGACGTCCGATCACCACCCCGCGGACAAGCGGGAGCAACTCAAGGGCCTCCAGCAGGCCCTTCAG
The DNA here is from genome assembly GCF_028018385.1 of Neofelis nebulosa. Lineage (NCBI taxonomy): Eukaryota > Metazoa > Chordata > Mammalia > Carnivora > Felidae > Neofelis > Neofelis nebulosa. The sequence continues at coordinate 106,292,869 of NC_080785.1, forward strand.
GTCCTGCCCCCGCATGGGGTGAGGAGCGAACATGGGGTGCTCAGCGGTGCCGAGGCCACGCTGTGGCCTGTGCTCACGCTGCATCACCGTCTGCCGGCTTCCCCGGGGCCTGCCCTGGGCCAGCCTGCCTCTGCCCTGAACAAGCCCAGAGTCCCTGGCACCTCTCATTTTCGGGGTCCTCAGTGGGGAGGGGGGAGTCCCGAAGCCCTCTGAAAACAGCAATCAGCTGGCAAGGCGTTCAGGATAAAACAGAGCCGGAGGCTTGGGTCACAAACTGGTTGGTGAGGACCCGAACCAGTGCAGACACATTCCCTGCACTCAGCTTTTCCTCTCGCAGGTGTACCAAACAGCGTGTAGGACGGCTGTCACAGAAGCTTGGTCACAAGCAAGCACTTTCCTCCGCCCCGCAGCTGGCCCCCAAGGCATCTGAGTCAGAGACCTCTGGGCTACAGACCGAGCCACCAAAGCCCCAGGTTTTCTGGGCTCACAGAGCACAAAATCCTCTGTGAGCCACACGGGCGCTGTCTGCTCCCGTCACTCCTAAAAGTGACGGAAGAGAATCTCTCCAGGGCATTTTTTTTTCATTTGTGTTTTCATGAGGATTTGCATGCCTCAAGAAATGTTAAGTAAATTTAATGTAGGCATATAACTGCATTTTCTCAACTCTTAAGATTTGAGAGGCATGAGGCTGTACTGAGAATGGTCAGTGCACTGATAACAGGTTTCCAGGGGCGCCTGGGTGGCTCAGTAGGTTAAGCGTCTACTCTTGACTTCAGCTCAGGTGATGACTGCAGAGTTCATGAGTTCAAGCCCTGCGTCAGACTGTGGGCTGACAGCACGGAGCCTGCTTAGGATTCTCTCTACCCTCCCCCACCTCACATGTGTTCTCTCTCTCAAAATAAATAAATAAACATTTAAAAAATAAGGAAATGAAATAATAATAATAAAATTTCCATGTACCATCAATGTCAACACAGAGATAATGCACCGAATGGTTTTTGAAAATCAGGGGCGCCTGGGTGGCTCAGTCGGTTAAGCGGCCGACTTCAGTTCACGTCGTGATCTCACTGCTTGTGAGATCTAGCCCCACGTCGGGCTCTGTGCTGACAGCTCAGAGCCTGTGGAGCCTGCTTCAGATTCTGTGTCTCCCTCTCTCTCTGCTCCTCCCCCACTCACACTGTCTCTCTCTCCTTTAAAAATAAACAATAAAAAAAAACAATAAAAGAAAACAAAAAAAAATTAAAAAGAAAACTACATGCAGGTCTGACTTTAAAAACCTGTTAACCAGGAGTTAGGCTAAAGAGAAAGTAAGGAAACATAATGAAAATACTATGTAGCACCCCATGGAGTTCACCCATAAATGTTAGAAAATGGCAATCTGCCCACATTTGAAGCAACAAAGCGGGGTGAGCCATGGGCTGTGTGTGTGCATGTGTATATGCACCTGTGTATGTCTGTATGCGTGCACTTGTGTATGTGTGCATGCACGTGTCTGTGCACGTATGTACGTGTGCACATATGTATTGCGTGCTCATGTGTATGTGTCCGCGTGTGCGTGTTTGTGCACCTGTGCACGTGTGTGCATGTGCGTGTGTGTATGTGCATCTGCAGCAAATCAGGAGGAATATGAGCAGTGAACAGCTGTTCTACACAGGATATCGTTCCTGTGCTAAGATTCAGACGGTGGCACTCAGATTCAACACAGACAGAGCCGTCATATAACGTATCACCCCCTGGAGGACACTCTGGGGAGTGAGCAGGACAGGTGTAGTACGGATGCCGAGAGAACAGGACTGCTTTCCCGAGCAAGCCAGGGCACACGGTCGTCCTGCCGGGGAACCCAGTACACAGGAGGAAAGAACAGCGATCTCAGGGGAGAGCAGTTGTACTGCCAAACAGGAGGCTGGTCACCCCCCTGCCCTCTGATCTGGGGCAGGCACGAGAAATGTAGAGAACCGAAAGCGGGAAAAGCTTCCTTCTGTATGGACCACTTCTGGCAACATCTTCATTTCTGCCTCCTAACTAAGGACACGACTACTCTACCGAAATACAGACTACGAAAACATACGCCCGTTCCTTCTGCTGAGTCTGGAACGAAAGAACAGAAGAGGGGCGTTTGGAATCTCCTCTGGCTCACGCACCTGCAGCAGATGGGGTTCCACCTGCACCATTCTGAGACATGGAAACAAACACACGTCCACCGTGAAAAGACGAACTCTTAGAAACGGCAGAAAATACTACAATATCCCTCACTCATCTCATTTAACATTAATTACTTCCTTAGATGCCCCATGTCCCAACACAGCCACACTGGGGTTAAAGATTCAACATACGAAAGGGAGGGAGGGGATTGGGGTGGCATACACACCCATGGGGCTGATAGCGGCCACAGATCCTCGGTGGTCCGTGGCCTGCCTGACAGCGTGGCTCTAATCTGGGCCTCTGTCTCGGCACAAGCTTCTCCCTGGGGGTGTGTCTGTTCACAGGGTGCCAAAGGGCAGCAGAGAAGATGCCCCTGTGACTTAAGGATTATCTTGAGCTGAAGGCAACTGAGAAGCAGATACAAGAGAAGCTCTCTGAGCCCCCCCTCATTTGCCTAAAGGCAGGACACAAGTTTGCACGTGGCCCCTTCTCTCCTCTCTACCAGGAGAGACACAAGGCAATCACCAGCACCAACTCCAGGCCTTTATCAGCCCAGACACGCACGAAAGGAATCCATACAACAAACATTGCTACATAGCCCTGTCTGCCATTCGTTCCTTTATATATTTCCCTGCACACAGCCGGCCGTTCCTAAAGCTCAAAGCCCTTTTCGTCTTGTCACGTCTCTAAAAGGTTTTGGTTCCTGGGGGTGCCTGGGGGGCTCAGTCAGTTGAGCATCTGACTCTTGATTTCAGCTCAGGTCATAATCTCACGATTCATGGCATCCAACCCCACGTCAGGCTCTGCATTGACAGTGAGGAGCCTGCTTGGCCTCTTCTCTCTCTCTCTCTCTCTCTCTCTCCTCTCCCTTGTGCATGCTCTCTCTCTCTCTCTTTCTCAAAAAATAAATAAACAAAATAAAATTCAAATCAAATCAAATATCTGTAACTCTCAGGCTCCAAATAATTTTGGAATGTGTGACTTCGATGAAAAATGAATGCTGGGAGAGCAGGGGCAGATGTTTTCAGATGAAAAACCGTGGCCAAATTAATAAAGCAGTGGAGAAGGGTTTCAATCGACTGGAAATGGACCCCGTAGAACGTGCAGCATGTGATGTTCTCACCTGCCTCAGAAGGAAGGGATGAAGGGATGAAGGCAGGACAGAAGAGGTGAAGGGGCAGGCAGTCCGAAGGCATGACGATGTGGAACACGCTCGCACAGGATGTGTGGCATTCGATATATTCACACGGAGTGAAATTTGAAATAACCGAGAAATAGCTGGGGACATTCAATCTCAACAGCCACCAAAGAGCGGCCTAACAAAGCAGTGAAAGTCCAGATATGGCTATAAAAGGGATACTGAAAATGTGGAGAAATGAGTTCTCCCTCCACCAAGAGCTGCACGTGGCATACAGCAGGCGCATAACACATGCTTGTGACTAAAAGAATCAATGACTCCATGCTCATATATGCTGTAAATTGGTGCACATCGATACGAATAATTTGGCAATATCTACCTTGAAACTGTGGGTGCCTGTTGCCCCCAAAACTTCCAATGGCAATGTATGATAATAGAAACAATTAGCTCCATGAATCCGAGCAAAGGGATTCCTGCAGACCTGCCTGGAACAGGAAAGCTGTGGCGTGCCTGTAGGCGCCCCAAAAAGAGATTATTTACATAAATTATGGCACCTCCGGGCAACGTGCCCGTGGCACAGCCTGAAAATGGGTGATGCGGTTTGCGCCTGATTTACAACAAGAGGTACACAGATACGTTATTTATTGAATAAAAAGGCAAACAATGAAGAGTGTTTATAGTGGAATGCCACTGTCATAAAACAATAAAAATGCATGTGTTAAAAGCATTACATATTAACGTGGGGAAGACCATAAACCCCTAGGGGTATGGTGGATAGTGCTGGTAGGATTACCTGTGAATTTCTTTTATTATGATTTTGGCGAGCCTGCATTTTCTATTTTTTTTTTTTTTTTTGAGAGAGAGCGCATATGCAGACGTGTGCTGAGGGAGGGGCAGAATGAGAGAGACAGAGAGAGAGAGAGAGAGAGAGAGAGAGAGAGAGAGAGAGAGAATCCCAAGCAGGTGCCACACCATCAGCACAGAGCCCCACGCAGAGCTCTGATCCCACAAACCATGAGATCATGACCTGAGCCAAACTCAAGAGTCAGACGCTTAACCAACTGAGCCACCCAGGTGCCCCATTTTTTTTCAAGAAACACATTTTATGGGGCATTCTATCCTTTCTGTCAATTCACGTCAAACACTTGGGAAAAGAAGAAGAGAGCAGGTACGTAAACTAGCTAGCCAGAAGAGAGAGCCCACTTGCGGAAAGAATATTGGGGACCTGCGTGCACATCTCCAAAAAAACCACTGCAGGATTCTCTTTTTTGAGGTAAAAACCCGGACTCCGTGGAGCATAAAAACACACCGAGGAAAAAAATATAATTAACCAAAGGACACAGAAGCAAACGGAACAGTTTATTATCGATTTTTCCTTCTGCGTCTGCGTTTGTTTAAACTGAACTCCAAATTACACTTTGTTGTAAAAGTGACAAATATTAGCAGGCGCTAAGAGTCTGGCTAATTAAGCTCATTATTTTAGTAAAGATAAGTATTTGATGAGGGCAGAACTAATCGCGCCCTCCCAGTTGCGCGAACCGTGTCCAGCCTAGCTAATATGCCAGTGCCCGGTGTCTGCCCCCACCCCGAGGTGTGTAAGCACCGCCCCCCCAGAAAGAGAGTTGTTCCTGGTCAGCACTCGGGGTGATGCTGTTACCCCGGCCACTGCAAACCCAGCTCAGGGCAGAGAAGTCACGCTCAGTCTTGGGGGAACCAGCCACCTGAGGGACAGGCCCTGAGATGCTCAGGTCCCTCTCTCAGGTGCCCAGTTTCCTGTCAATAAAACAAAACCCCTAGAAGCTCTGACACCATCCTATGTAAATTCATCTGGCTGCAAAACTCGGAGCGCTCTGAATTTCTTGGCAGCAAAGCTGGACCGAATCTAGCCTGGGGGTGTGCGCGGGCTCACGGCCATACAGAGAGAAAAGTCAGACATTTCTCTGCAGGGAGGGCCCTGCAGCTCCTGGCTGCTGTCCCAGAGCAACGTTGGAGGGTTCTGTGAAACACAATAATCCCCCTGATCTGTGGCTCTGGAAAGGGACGATCCTTCCCACAATTCTTCAGGTCAGTAGCGGCCTGAGGCAACATCCTACAGCATCTCCTACCTGGCGCATTTTATCATCCCAAGTCCTCACAAGAGGGGTGGGTGCAGAACAGTAAGATATTTAAAGAGACAGGGGTGCCTGGGTGGCTGAGTCGGTTAAGACACCAGTCTTGATTGCGGCTCAGGTCATGGTCTCGCGGTCCGTGAGTTCGAGCCCCACGTCGGGCTCTGTGCTGACAGCTCGGAGCCTGGAGTCTGCTTCTGATTCTGTGTCTCCCTCTCTCTCTGCCCCTCCCCTGTTTGCTCTGTCTCTGTCTTTCAAAAATAAATAAACATTAAAAAAAAATTTTAATAAGAATAAATGAACTTTAAAAAAGAAATTTAAAGACAGACCACGTTCATTTAACTTTATTACAGTATATTGTTATAATTTTCCTATTATTACTGTTATAAGTCTTCTCCTGTGCCTGATACATGAATTAAACTTATTATGTGTATGTATGCATGTATAGGAAAAAACGAGGTATTTACAGGATTTGCTACATTCCATGATCTTGCCCTCTTGAACGCAGCCCTCCAAAATCATGAAACCACATGTATATTTGCGATTCTTAAAAGCTACTGACATTCATAATCCGTCCTGACATAATTTGGAAGTGAAGGGGAGTGGAGGAGGTTTCTTACCTGAAAAAGTAAGTTTCGGCTGTGTCATAATGGCCAGGTGTTAGTTTGAGGGGCGGGTAGTCAATGGCCAGAGGCCTCACCATGAACAAGCCCATGGCCAAGGCCACGAAGAGGACAGGCAGCAGGAGGTCGGAGAGGGAGCTCTTCCAGGCCCGGCGCGTGTGCTGGAACCGCTTCACCAGGAGGGCCCCTGCCTGAGCCAGAGGCCATGGAGGGCGTGGGGTCCCGGATGGGGCGCCACCTGCAGAGACAGGAACATGCAGTCAGCCTGAGGCCAGGGCACCCCCCCCCCCAACACTGCCCGGGGCTGAGGATCCCTCCGGAGGTTTACGATGGCCCCGGAGGCTAGTAGCACAGGGAGCCCGCGGTTCCCAAGCTCTGCAATGAGCGCGGACAGGGGCCCCCCGGTTCCCACGCTCCGCAATGAGCGCGGACACTCTGGAAACGTATGCGCACAGAACGCCTGGGGATGTAGCAGGGCAAGGACGGAGTTCTCTAATCCGGCTTTTGCAGCAGCCTCGAGCTTGTTTTTACTGGTTAAAATGCAGTGTGCTCCAGGAGCACGGACCCCAACAAGAGAGCAGCGGGACCCATGTCTCCAGGCGGGAGTGCGTGTGTGGGAGGGGCGCAGACGGGGCAGGCCCCCTCCGCCGCCTGTCTTCTCCTGCCTTTTACTCCTCTGTTCCCACAGCCGGGTCCTTCCAGAGAACACCCTTGGTCATGTTCAGATCAGGGTCAGGAAGAACCATCCCCCCCAGCCCCTGCGCCAACCCCCCTGCCTAGTACGGGTGTCCCCGATGGAGAGGAGGCCAGAGCGGCTCTGGGGGTGCCCCTCCAGCTCCAAGTGAGCCCCCTTCGCCCACCAGGCTTCAGTAACCCGGCCCTCCCTTCCTCCCTCCGCCTCTCACAACTCGCGCCCCCCAGGGAGCATCGCTCAGAAGGTGGGGCTGGAGGGCAGGGCATGAGCAGGCGGTGGATGCCCAGGTCACCTTGCCAGGCTCCTCCCGGCCTCGTGACAACACAGACGTGGCCGCAATCAACCTGTCCCGTGCGGGCCGACCGGCTGGTGCCAGCAACTGTCACATCCGATGTGAGGATGACAAAACAGGAGGAAAAGGAGAGGCAGACCCAGGGACCACAGCCCTAATCCTCATCCCAAGGACAGACACAGCCATGCCCCATGGTCTTCCTCACAATTCCTTCTGCAGGGTTCCAGAAAACCCAACAGAAAGTGTTTGAGGAAGGTGGCCTTCTAAGAAGACAGTTACGCTAAATTGATTACACTGCCCGCACATATCAAATTGAAATACGGTTAATAAAAGCACAGCGAATATGTTTCAAATCCCCAAAGAAATCATTTTTAAAGACGCTCCCATTTGGAAAGAGAAATTATTTGCAATAGCGGTGAGCACAGAGCTGTGGAGAAGCAGCTGGGGATACAAATGCCTTCCTGAAATAACCCCCTCCCTTGTCTGACATCACGTTGTGCCCAGGATGCGGCGGGTAGCGGGCTATTTTTTGTCCTCAAAAAAGACATCACATAGGGGTCGCGCTAAAAATGTAAAGAAATGACCAAACACAAGGCGATCGAGCGTGGCAATCCGTGTGGGCAGAGCCGAAAGGACTGGCGCCACGCAGGCGGTCTGACGTGTTTAGGGCAAGTGAGACAACAGTCACAGCCGTGGGGATGGTCAGGCACAGCCAGTGAGACTTCCGTCAGGAAGTCAGTTCAGTCTGCCTCCCGAGCAGAGTCAGGTCTGCCTGACCTCAGACAGCACACGTCACCTCTGACACTTCTGGTCACCGGACGTAGGGCTTCTTTCCACATGTCAAGCACGTGTCCGTGACACCAGCTGGGTGGCCTACCGTCCAACTCACTGGGGGCGCGACCTCCCTGCAGTGTCAGACCCCGCGGGCTGAGGGCTCAGTCACACAGGCCTGCCCCTCCCCCACTCCAGACACCAGCTACGGGTCCAGGTTGTCCCCCGAGCTTACCAGCCACTGACTGTAGATCAGAGGTTCCCATGACCCGAGCCTTGGGTTTGACCGACGTGCTAGGGTGGTTCAAAGAACTCAGGGAAACGGGTCCTCACGTGGGCCAGCTTACAAAGGGATACGACAAAGGCCACATACGAACAGCCACGTGGAAGAGACGTGCGGGGTGAGACATTCGGGGAGGGACACTGTGCTTTCATGCCCTCTCCAGTATATCCCCAACACCTCCACGCGGTCACCTACCTGGGCTGAACCCCTTACTATTGGGATTTTGTGGGGCTCTCATCACGCAAACATTCCCTGTCATTATCTTCGTGTCCAGACCCTCTCCCCTCTCCGGAGGATGGGGGACCGGGCTGAAAATGCCAAGCTTCTGATCGGCTCGGTCTTTCTGGTGAGCAGCCCCCCCCGAGTCGTCTCGTCAGAACAAAAGATGGCCTTAGTGTTTTTATCACCTGGGAATGTACTAGGAGCCCTGGTCAGGAATAAAGCCGAAGACAGATCCTAGAACAACAGATGCTCCCCTGCTTTTATCACTTGGGAAATGACAGAGGGTTCAGGGCCCCTGTGCCAGGAGCTGGGGGCACAGACAGATGCACATCTCTTGGGATCCCACAAGACCCAACAGGCAAAGGGAGAAAATCTGATGTTTAAGGACCAACACGTGGGATATTAACAAGGCTGGCGTATTCTGTGAATGACTGTGCGTGGGAGCAGAAACGTGGGGGTTTCTGGAGGTTGCAGGGGGTTGGGCACCGGCTGGTGAAGGGCCTCCCAGACACTTTCGGGACCAGGGATTAGATTCCACACCAACCGGAGGCCGTCAACCCCAGCAACCAGGTGAGGAGATGCACAGTATTATAATCAAAGTGATATTTCATCCCTTCACCAGTGCGGCTCTGACGAGGGTGGGCGGTGGGCGGTGGACACAGCCGTCAGGCAAGCCGGGCTACGACTCTCATTCATCGGGGGGGGGGGGGGGGAAAGCAGGGTAGAAATGCTGATTCCCAGGCCCCACCTCGGACAGAATCACATCTCCACATATTCAGAGACTGAAATGCACTTTTAAAAAATAACTTCCCAGCGGGCGCCTAGGTGGCTCACTCGGCTGAGTATCCGACTCTTGATCTTGGCTCAGGGCATGATCCCAGGGTCCTGGGATCAAGCCCCGGGTTGGGCTCCACACTGACCATGGAGCCAGCTTGAGAGTCTCTCTCTCCCTCTCTCTCTGCCCCTCCCCCACTCATGCACATGCTCTCTCTGATAGATAGATAGATAGATAGATAGATAGATAGACAGATAGAACATCCTAAGAGACTCTCATGATCAGCTGGGTTATAAAATGCATTGGTCAATGGTGATTCATATATAACTCTCGCAGAGCAGTTATGAAGTCAAAGTGATCTTAGTGTTAGAAAAGGCGTATTATTGAATGCAGTTTGATCCTTTCTCATATATGACTAGAAGTATAAATATAAAAATATTCGTATATCCTGATCATTCTGTGAGAGTGTAATGCTGGATACTTCCACCTGGGGCACTCTGTATGCAGATCTAGCAGGAGAACTATGTGAATCTAAGTTAAGCTAACGTCATTGAGATGTTCTGGGTTGCTGGCCGCCCCAGATTTCCAAAATGATCCCTGAGAGAGCCATTTGATTTCCTCACTAACCTTTGGCTAAGGAGCCCTTTCTCTTGCACAGAAGCAAGACTCACTCTGTTTAGAATCAAGAGGAACTGAAAGGTCACTGGTAAGCGTGATGGCTTGTGACCCCGCCAAAATCAATGACACCATCATTGTCTACCAAAATAGCCTTTTTGTCCCCTAGTTTTTAAAATATTTTTAATGTTTATTTATTTATTTTGAGAAAGAGAAAGTGGGATAAGAGCAGAGAGAGAGAAGGAGAGAGAATCCTGAGCAGGTTCCGCACTGTCAGCACAGAGCCCGACTCGGGGCTCGAACTCATGAACCGTCAGATCATGACATGAGCTGATATCAAGAGTGGACGCTTAACGGACTGAGCCACCCAGGTGCCCCCGAAGTAGCCTTCAAGTGGCATCTTATGACAGTCGCATCTAGCCCACACTCAGCTGCCTACCAAACTATGCACCTACTCAAATACGTCTATAGCAGCCAATGGCTGCAAACACCTATTTACATCAGGGCAGTTTCTGTCTATGCAGCCAGGTGCACAGAAAATGGAAACAGAACGTGGCTTTCTGGGTGTTGGAGTCTACTTAGTAAATACACCTGCTGATGGAGGAAGAACACGGTTAGAGAATGGCCCTTTATCTGCCCACTGGCTTTGCTCAGAGAGGATCAATCACAACAGCCACTGGGTGGGGGGGGGCGAGTGGGAGAGGAAGCACTGGATTAGAATCCAGTCTCAGCCGCCAACGTGTTGGGTGACTTCTGGAAATTCCCAGCCCCACTGCATGTCACTTCCCTCAGCTGTGAAACAGAGATTTATATTCTCCCTCTAGGTAACGAGGATTCTTATTACCACACTTATGAAACTAGCAGAACAGGTACAGTTTGACCGCCAGCCACTGTAAATGTTCATCAGACAGTGGGATAAGCCTGTGGGGAAAGGTGTTTCTCATTATTAAGAAAAATAAATCCTCCCCCACTTCCCATGCGTTAACTGAACATAAATGGGGGAAATAAAGGGCTAAGATAGTTTATGGTCATGAATCAACCACCAATCAAATATTCATGGCTAAACTCATAGAAGTATTCACATGAATAATTTAACAGACAAAATTAAAATGCTGGACCAAATTGTTATGAATTGTCTTATTTGACTTACGAGTGTAATTCTATTCAAAGAATCCAGTGGCATCCATAACTAGGCACTCTCATTTTACACTGACCCTCAAATTACTTAGAAAAAAATGTCCAGAGATTTTTTTTGGGGGGAGGGGGTCAGGTGGCTTCAGTGAATACCTTAAAATATCAAGGATGCAGCATGCACCCCAGAATACGATCTCCACGTTGCTGAATACATCCGAATGTTCTTGAATCTTTTAAAATAAACCATCACAAATGTAATGCCTTCAAGTCCACTTTTAAAAAATGAATACCCCAAACAAAAAATGGGTCAATTAGCAGGTATGAGTGTGTAGTTCATTTATAAATCTACAGGGGCACCCAGGTGGCTCAGTCGGCTGAGTGTCCGACTTTGGCTCCGCTCACGATCTCTCGGCTCATGAGTTCAAAGCCCTGCATCGGGCTCTGTGATGACAGCACTGAGTGTTCTTGGGATTCTCTCTCTCCCTCTCTCTCTCTCTCTCTCTCTGCGCCCCTCCCCCACTTGCACTCTCAAAATAAATAAAACATTTAAAAAATAAAAGCAGGATTTGCAGACCACAATAATGCGACTTGCAGTGAAACAAGGAATGCCTGTAAACAGGTAGATGGGTGTCAACACTGGAAACGTCTGTGGGAGAGACCACCACCAACACCAGCGTCCGGGGGTCCCAGCCCTGCCTCGCACGAAGACCTCCCACACCTCAGACTGGCCGTGGTCTCTTGGCTTCTCACCTATAACACAAAAGGCTTGGACGGGCCATGGCTCCGTCCTTCGTGCTGGCACAAGCTGATGTTGTACGGCTTTCGCACAACTCATGATTTGCCTCATTCATACCATTTGCGGAAGAAAACCAGCCACACATCGAATGTCCTCTTGTTAAGAGAGGTAGGAGAAGGGTTGGCGGGGGCGGGGGGTGGGTGCGAAGAGGAAAGGAAGAAACAGAAAAAAGAATGAAACGAAAAAGAAGAATAAAGGAAGATGTTTTGTGATGGTTGTATGTTTAATGATATGACAAAAATCCAAAATAGGATTATTTCTTAAATATTAAACGTGGTGACACAAAAAATATACAACCTTCAAAACCAAACTGTGTTACTGCAATCTTGGTTAAATATTCTTTCGGAAAGAACATTATTAATTATGATTAATTGTTTTAAAAGCTAAGAAGGACAGGCTATATTTATCTAAACTGTTTTATTGATAATAATCTCACAGCGATGTATCACTCGACCTTCAAAATGCTTTATCTGCTCGTTTCTTACAACAACCACATTGCTCCTTTTCATACATGATTTTGATTTTTTAAAGGCTCTTTTTTGTTGTTGTTAAGTAAGTTCTACACTCACCTTGGGGCTCGAACTCATGACCCAGAGATCAAGGGTCAGTCGCACAGGCCACGGACTGAACCAAACTGGCCCCTTCATACGGGATTTTTACATTAAAAAAAGAAGAAAAATCTAGGTAGAAGAAGAATTTTCTGTTCACCTCCAAAGTTTTCCCAATTGCTAAACAGGTTAGGGATCACTTTTTCTGTTACTTTCTCTTATTTTCTTTTAGTGTGTGCACATGCATGTGAGTGGGGAGGGGCAGAGAGAGAGAATCCCCAGCAGGCTCCACGTTCAGTGCAGAGCCCAACTCTGGGCTCGATCTCACGGCCCCAGGATCCTGACTTGAGCCACAATCAAGAGTCGGGACGCTCAACTGACTGAGCCCCCCAGCGCCCCGCTTTTTTGAGCCTTTAAAAAGCACAGTGATTCACAGCCAAACGATGAAAAGCATCAAGGCAGGATTTCACTCTGGAAGAGGGCTGGGCGTCACGCCCAGCCACATCTTTTTTCTGGAATAGAGATGGCCCCAACTCCTTGGACGGGATTCAACATGCCTTGAGGAGACAGTGACAATGTTCAGGGAACTTATGCTCTGTGGGCAGGTCACTTAAACGAGGGGTTTGGGTTTTTTCTTTCCAACGCACCAAACTCAGGTCTTCCTGCAGCCCCTGAATAGCCCCAACCTGGGGTTGAAAACCCGCGCTCCCTCCAAAGCTCTCCTGGGCGGTCAGGCAACAGAACGAGGGCTCCTCTCTGCCGCACCCGGTCCTCCTTCCAGCCTCGGCCCTGCTCTCCGGCTCCGCTCCCATCACACTGGGAGGCAGGGTGGACAGCAGGCGGGTGTCTGGGCTCCGCTGAAGGTTGGTTCGAAGGGCTCCTTTGTGAACAGTGAGCAACGACATGCAAGGGGGGCCCTCGAGCTGGCGTGTGGCACATAGTGAGGGTCTATGGATGCAGCCAGAGAAGAAAGCTCCCCATTGCCGAATCTTCTCTTAGACTGTGGCCCTGTGCTCACCACCCCCACTGTTCCGTCCTTGTCGTGTGTGGCCACCGCAAGGGGGCCGAGCTCAGTTCTCCTGGCAAAGCTCAGATCTGAGAACGCTCTCTGGCACTCAGAAGGCGTTCAGAGCCATCTGATGAATGAGGAGCGGACGGATGTGACCAAATGTTGTCTTCGGTGCCCTCACCCACTGGTCACCTGGCTGTGACTTCCCTCCCCCCTCCCCGGTCCCACTTTCCCTGCCCAGAAGCCACACCACCACTCCCTCTAATCCCTTCCTGCCCTTTCCCACGCTCAGCCTCGCCAAGTGCGCCCCCGGGCCCCATTCACCAGCCATCTCTAGGCCACTGATGGCACGTCCACCTCCGTGTGGTTCTCCCTTAGAGTGTAAGCAAGAAAGATGGGGGCACCTGGGTGGCTCAGTCGGTTAGGCAACTGACTTCGGCTCAGGTCATGATCTCAAGGCTTGTGGGTTCAAGCCCCGCATCGGGCTCTGTGCTGACAGCTCAGAGCCTGGAGCCTGCTTCAGATTCTATGTCTCCCTCTCTCTGTCCCTCCCTTGCTTGCGCTCTTTCTCTATTTCTCTCTCTCTCAAAAAATAAATAAAACATTTAAAAAATTTTGGGGGGAGCGGTGCCTGGGTGGCTCAATTAGTTAAGCGTCTGACTTCGGCTCAGGTCATGATCTCGCGGTTCGTGGGTTCGAGCCCTGAGTTGGGCTCTGTGCCGACAGCTGGGAGCCTGGAGACTGCTTAGGATTCTGTGTCTCCCCCTCTCTCTACCCCTCCCCTGCTCATGCTCTGTGTCTCTCTGTCTCTCAATAATAAATAAATATTTTAAAAAATTGTTTTTTTAATTTTTTTAGGGGCACCTGGGTTGCTCAGTCGGTTGAACGTCTGACTTCGGCTCAGGTCATGATCTCATGGTTCATGAGTTCGAGTCTTGCATCCAGCTATGTGCTGACAGCTCGGAGCCTGGAGCCTGCTTCAGATTCTGTGTCTCCCTCTCTCTGCCTCTCCCCGGCTCATTCTCTGTCTCTCTCTCTGTCTCTCTCTCTGTCTCTCTCTCTCTCTCTCAAAAGTAAATAAACATTAAAAACATTTTTTTAATTCTTTTATATAAATACACAAAATGACACTCTCAACCCTTGACCTACAATGGACGTGTTCCTAAAGGTTGCCCAGAGCCACTCTGCCTCCATTTCCCCAGTTTTCCACCATTATCTTGGCAGCAAGGGGCACACTTAAGATAAGCGAGGCCCCTCCTTTGTCAAACGTGTCACAAGAAGGGCCGATTCCAGGTCAGGGTCCGTGGTGGGAGCCGCTACTCTTCACCAGCTTGGGGTTTCCTTGGGCAGCTCTGACCGAGAGGGGCTGGGCTTCACAAGCTCCACCGGCCCCTCGCGGCCCCAACAGAAGCGGCTGCTCCCTGACACCTGCCGCCAGCGTTTATTGGCCCATGTCTATCTCAATTCGGCCTTCTCTCTGGCACACTGCCTCATGCAGAGCCCCTGCCGGGAGCTCTCCGCTCATTTCGCTAACGCCGCCAACAAACCTTCCCTGGCATGTGTAATTGGCGGCGGGCACGGTCCCCCCCACCTGGCTGGCTGGGGAGGCGGTGTTTGAAGCTGGAGGAAGTGTGGACAAAGCAGAGAAGACGGCGCTAGGGGCTAAACACCGCCGCTCGGCCTGCAAGACACATGCAGAATTTGGAACAGCTCTTTGAAGAGGCCGAGAATTACAGGCTCCCCGTGCAGGAGAGGCTGTTCAAACAGGATTGTCTCCAAAAGCAAAGGAGAGGCTGCACACCCTTCAGATTAATCACTGCCAAATTGCTTTCCATCATCACAAGAAGTAGCAATTAGGAATGAAATACAGAAGATTAAATGGTGGGAGGAAAGGGAGAAGATTTTAGGTAAAGTGGGACTGACAGAGCTGAGAATTTCACTGCAACCTCAGACCTCACATGGGGCAGGGGGGTAAGGCTTCATTAGGGAAGTAAGGAAGGAGGGAGGGAGGAGGGAGGTGGGAAGAGAGGGGGGAAGGAAGGGAGGAGGGAGGGATGAAAGGAGGAAGGACAGGAAGGAAGTGAAGAAGGAGGGAAGGGAGGAAGGAGAGAGGAGGGAAGAAAGAAGGGATGGATCAAGGAGGGAGGAGGAAAGGAGGACAGAAGGAAGGGAGGGAGGGAGGAAAGGAGGAGGGAGGGAGGAGGGACGGGGAAGGAAGTGAAGAAGGAGGGAAGGGAGGGAGGAGGAAGGGAGGGAGGAGGAAGGAGGGGAGAAAGAAGGGAGGGATGAAGGAGGGAGGAGGAAAAGACCAGGGAAGGGAGGGAGGAAGGAAAGGAGAAGGGAGGGAGGAGGGAGGGAGGGAAGGGAGGGAGGGAGGAGGGAAGGGAGAAAGGAAGGGAGGGAGGAGACAAGAAAGCCATTGCCAAAGCCTTACAAGGAGAAAACACCTGTTGCCCAGATTCACTCTGTACCAGCTGAATATGTGACATGACTTTTCACCTGAACTTTGGCCTTGATGAGACTCTAACCTGGGTGGTGTTTCTCACAGATGGCCATAGCCCACCTGAATCAAAGGAAATTGGGGTGTTTGTTAAAACCTGTAAATGTCTCAGTCTCGGCACTAAAATTTATGGAAGTTGGCCTAAGAATCTGCCATTTCAATAACCATCCAAGTTTTTTTCCCCCTTTTTTTTTTTTTTTGAAGAACACCATCCTAACAGGGATGCGGTGATGTCTCACTGTGGTTTTGATCCCAAGTCCTCTGATGACAAGTGACAGTGAGCATCTTTCATGCACCTGCTGTCCATCTATGGAAAAATGTCTGTTCCAATGCTTTGCCCATTTTTTAAAAAATGTTTATTTATTTTGAGAGAGAGAGAGAGCGAACAGGGGAGGGGCAAAGAGAGAGGAGGAGAGAGAATCCTAATCAGGCCCCATGCTGTCAGCACAGAGCCCAGTGTGGGGCTCGATCCCATGAACTTTAAGACCACGACCTGAGCCAAAATCAAGAGCTGGACGCTCATCCAACAGAGCCCCCCAGGCATTCCTGCTTTGCCCATTTTTTAATTGGGTCTCTTGTCTTTTTGCTATCGAGTTATAGGAGTTACAGGAGTTCTCTACATCTTGTGGCTATCAATCCCTGATTGGATCCGTGGGGTGCAAACACTTTCTTTCCAGCGGCGGATTTCCTTTTCATTCTACCAATCCCTTTGCTGTGCAGAAGCTTTTTTGGGGACGGGGGAAACCAGCGCCCTCCATGCTCTGCTGGTGGCAATGCAAACTGGTGCAGTCGCTGTGGAGGACAGTATGGAGGCTCCTCAAAAATCTCAAAAACAGAACTACCCCCCAAACCCTGAAATCAGGACCTTGGAGAGATCCCATGCAATGATATGATGCACCAGGCACCCCACGCTCCTCACACCGGCCCAAAGTCCATCAACAGATGAATAAAGAAAGAGAATGAGCATGTGCGCGTGTGTGTGTGTGTGTGTGTGTGTGTGTGTGTGACAGAGAGACAGAGAGAGAGACAGAGAGAGAGACAGAGAGAGAGACAGAGGGAGAGACAGAGAGAGAGAGAGAGAGAGAGAGACAGGGATGGAGTAACTATAGAGCAACATTACTCAGCCCTAAATAAATGGCAATTTGACACCTGCTACCGCATATTTGAGCCTAGTGGACATTGTGATGAGTGAAATAAACCCATCATCGCAGGACAAATACTGCTTGATTCCATTTATCTGAGGAATCTAAAATCCCCAAATTCCTGGGGCGCCTGGGGGAGGGCTCAGGCTTGATGAGTGGTCATGTCATGATCTCATGATTCATGAGTTCAAGCCCCACATCAGGCTCAGCGCTGACAGTGTGGAGTCTGCTTGGGATTCTCTCTTTCCCTCTCTCTCAAAATAAATAAACATTAAAAGGGGCGCCTGCGTGGCTCAGTTGGTTGGGCATCCAACTTCAGCTCAGGTCATGACCTCATGGTTCATGAGTTCAAGCCCCACATCGAGCTCTGTGCTGACAGCTCAGAGCCTGGAGCCTGCTTCGGATTCTGTGTCTCCTTCTCTCTCTACCCCTCCCCTGCTCACACTCTGTCTCTCTCTCTCTCAAAAATAAATAAACATTAAAATAAATAAACACTAAAGAGAGTGTTTAAAAAAAATTTTTTAAATAAAATGGATTCTTACAAGCAGCACAGAGTGGTGGTCGCCAGGGGCTGGAGGGGTGGATATGGGAGTCATTTTTCAATGTACAGAGAGTTTCAGTGACGCAGGACGAATCAGTATGGACCCGCTGCACTGAATGTGGGGCTTCTCTGCTGCTGCTTCTTTTCCCCAGAGGAAGAACCACGAGCATGTGGCAACCCTCCAGGGGAAGATCCAGGAGATTTGGGGGGCAGGGATTGAAGACGCAGATAAAGAAAGAATTCTTGCCTGTGCTATGGCCTGGAAGAGGGGCCTGGGGTCCTGTAGCAGCAGGGATGGGGTGTGCTGGGTGGGAGGCCTCCCTGAGAGCAGGACAGCAGCAGACCAGGCTGGGGTGGGGGCAGCGCTGACAGAGGCCACTGGGAACCTACAAACACCCCCTGGGAGAAAACGTCGTGTAGGTGACGGGAAAGCAGCCTGTCACCCTGTACGAGGGGCTCCAGAAGGCACTGAGGGATACAGAGGAAGGGCCACTAGCTGCCCAGGGGAGCTGAGAGGTGGTCAGAGGAGGGGACTCCTGATCCGAGCCACACCAGGCCCGGTCACAGGGGCTCGAAGTCTACCAGCCAAACCCCTCCACTGTGTGTGTCCAGCAATGGCACGCGCTGTTGTGCGGGACAGTCTAGCTGCCATATGAAAACACCAAGCCCAGGTGGTTTAAACCACAGACATTCACGGCTCACAGTCAGGAGGCTGGAAGCCCAAGATCAAGGTGACCAGGTGACCGCAGGGTTGGTGTCCTCTGAGGCCTCTCCCTTGGCTGGCAGACGACCCCTTTCTCCAGGTCCCCCCGGGGTCTCCTCTGTGCGGGCACTGCCATCTCTGCCCAATCCCCCCCCTTTCTCACAAGGACACCGGTCAGACTGGGTAAGGACCCACTTGTACCCCTCACGGTTACCCTAATTCCTTTTTCAAAGATCCTGTATCTGCAAATACAGTCACATGCTCAGGTCCTGGGGGCTCAACATACAAATGGGGGGGGGCAGAGGAACAGGGACACAATTCATTCCAGAACACCAGTGCGCTGCTGGGAATCAGCACAAAGAGAACAGACCGAGAATTTGTGGTTCTAGACAGAATCCTCCTACAGCTATCACCCCGAAGCGGCGGACGTCCAGAGGTGCTGCCTGGACCCACGGTACCACCGGGTCGCTGCTGAGAAATGCAAGTTCTCGGGCCCCACCCAGGAACCCCTGAATCGGGAAATCAGGGGGTGAGGCCCAGGAATCTGTGTTCTACAAAATCTGCAGGTCACTGTGATGATGCTAGATCACCACCTCTCCCGGGGAGTCAAGGAGTGAATCCAGTCACCCACGCATCCTTCAAACACTGTGACACACAGTACTCTGGGGGCTTGGAAAAGGCTTTGCAGAAAAGGGACGGATCCAAAGACTGTATTTTCTTTGATCCAAAGAGACTCCAGCACCTGGCACTGTGCCTGGGTGGGAGTTTCGCGCTGGACCCACCAGGGTTCGGGCAAATCTCCACGGCTCAGTTTCTACATGAAAATAATGGCTGCAGGAAAGCCTATTTGCAAAATGTCCAGGAGGACTGAGTAAGAAAATGCACAGAGGAAGCCTCTCATCGTGTCCGGTCGATGGTGTCGGGGCTCCGAGAAGAAGTAATTTGCACACCTTACATGGCAGGGACAGATGTGCCCTCTGGGCACGGTCTCTGTAACTCATTTCTCTGGCACGACTAGGCTCCCAATGCTTAAAATATCTGTATTTTATATTTTATGTTGCCTTCATCCATCTATCAGAGGAGCAAGAGGTGAGTTATTTGAGAGCGAGCCCCTTAGAAGACTTTCTGAAGATACACGGCAAGCGTGGAGGGAAGGGGTGCCCACGGGCAGGGGCGGCCAGAGGCAGGAATCGGAACAAAAACGTAATTCCTGAGGGCACCAACAGAAAGGGAAAGGTTTCGGTAAGTGATTATTCTAGAAATTCCCTTTCTCGAGTGTGGATCACGCTCCCGTCCCTGAAAAGTGAGTGAGCGCTTTACCCAGAAGACGGTTTCACACCGTCTCCAAAATCCTGATCCAGCCCTTTGGTAAAGTTATATCTGCTAAGTAATATAAATTTCACTGACGGAGAGGCTTCCTGTGGAGCTTTGTGGGAGGATTCGCAGAACACAATAAAACTGGGAAATTCAGGAAATGTCATACCAAATTTGTGGTCATGTGTCCTGATCTCACGTTTTGTTTTAAGTAATGAAATACTTAAATAGATATTTTAATGACATTTTTTCCAGTTCCATAATTTGTAATTTGGATGATAAGTAACACTGCCTTTTTATATCATATTTTACAAAGGTAATAGAAAACATAATGTTTCTTTCCTCGGGGTTCTTTTTAAAATTTAACATACCGCTCCTTTTCACATAACAGTAGTTTTTCGGTTTTTTTGCACATTTTATTTCTAACATATTTGCATAGGTTTTCATAATGTCCCCCAAATTCAAAACATGAAATTACCATTTTTTTCAAAACAGATGCATCACCGTCACAAAGAGGATGTATGCGGGCAATACCTTTCAATGTAAATTATCCTAAGTTCTCAAGGATGACAAAATGTTTATGAGAACATAATCATATTTTCTTTGAATTTGCCCTTACATAAAAAAGTCATCAGCTAATGTACCTTAAAATACGAGAATGCTCAGAAATGAAGCCTTTAGGTAAAATGCTAATAATGAAAAGAGAAAATAATGTGTGTGCCCAGTTAAAATAAAATTTGTATATACACAGTAAAAGAGAGACAAATTATGATATATGCAGAATATTACTACATAGAAATGACACAAGCAATAACATAAATGGAATACGGAGAAAAAACAGACTCCTGTGCACACACGATGACCCCATTTACATGAAGTCCAACAACAAGCACAATTACTGTAAGGTGAGGGCATCACCTTTTGGGGAAGGGGTCTGACTTGGAGAGGGCAGAGGGCCCAGCAAGGTGCTGGGAATGCTCTATCTGGACCCTGGTGGTGGTGACACCATATAAAAACTCATCTAATCGTGTGATCAAGAAATATGCCATTTGTGATAAAAATACAAGCAGTTGATGTTACTAAAGCAAACTTAAGACACTATCCTTCAAAACTACATCATTCATGAGGGAAGGAAACAACAACCGTGTTGTAAGAGAGGAAATTTAAATGGCTAATAAACCCGAAGGGGAATTCAATTTAGCATATGGTACTAGTCGTTTGGCAGGGAGAGGTTTACAATGGCCCCCCAATCACCCCTACTTCACAGAAGGTTCCAATCCCCCGAGTGTGGGTAAGACCTTGAACGCACGGCTGTCACCCCCCACCCTCGGATTACGCGTACAGAAAAAGTGAACAGCTTTGGAAAATCTGGTCACTGATCAGTCGCCTTTCAGTGAATCAAAACAAGAGATTCTTGTGCTCACTTTGAAGCAGAAACATGTCCTGTTGGGAGGGGACCATGTGGCTAAGATTCCAGATGACTCCTAGGAGCTGAGAGCACACCCAACCGACACCCCCAGGTGGACGTTGGTCCTAAACCCACACAGAGCTGAATTTTGCCAACAAGTTCAATGGGCTTCTAAGACAGCCCTGTTAAGAGTTGGTGGTCTTGCGATACTGTGCTTTATAATGAGGGGACCCTGGGGGGCTCAGCTGCTTACGCGTCCGACTTCGGCTCAGGTCACGATCTCACAGTTCGTGGGTTCGAGTCCTCCGTCGGGCTCTGTGGTGACAGCTCGGAGCCTGCTTGGGATTCTGTGTGTGTGTCTCTCTCTCTGTCCCTCCCATGTTCACACACACGCACACGCACGCACACACACACACACACACACACATTCTTTCTCTCTCTCTCTCAAAATTAAATGAACATTAAAAAAATTTTTTAAATAAATAAGATGTGATTTATACTAAGAAATGTGTATCTGCTCTTTGTCCATTTCTTGCAGACCTCTGGATTTTCCTAAGTGGTGACAGCAACAAGGGTGTCTGTAGTTATGTCAATGACCTTAATGAGGTGACTTTTGGAACTCACTCTAACTAAGAGCCTGGGGAACCCACCACATAACTACAGGGTTGGACCTTCCAACCTCCCCTTGACCCCTCACTGGCCAGCGACCAATGATTTAATCAGTCATGCCGGTGCAATGAAGCCTCCATAAAACCCCAAAAGGATGGGGTTCAGAGAGCCCCCATGTGGGTGAGCACTTGGCATTCGGGGAGAGTGGCACCTGGAGAGGCCTGGGAATTCTGCAGCCCCTCCCACGTGCCCTGACTTTTACATCTGGCAAATTCTAACACATGCTTCATGGTGGGTGAACCTTAAAGCCATTCTGCTAAATGACATAAGCCAATCGCTAGAGAGCAAACAGTGTAGGCTTCCTCTTACGTGAGGTCTCGAGAACAGTGAGCTTCATACAGATGAAAAGGGGAAAGCTATCTGCCAGGGGCAGGGAAGGGGGGGAGCCAGGGCTTACTGCGTATGGTTTCGGTTGGAGAAGGCGAGAGAGCTCTGGAAACGGCGGTCACGGCTGCAAAATAACGTAAATGTACTGGATGCCACAGAACAGTACCCGTGAAAATGGTAAAGCTTGTATGAAGCCTATTCTACCCCAGGGAGTGAATGAATGAATGAATATTACAGTTCACCACATTCATCAATCATTTGGTGTTCTCCTCTGCTAATAAACTTTTTAGGTTAAAAAAATAAAAATAAAAAGTAAGAATTAAGACTGTGTCTCAGAGACCGACTCAACCAAACCAGAGGGCTCCGAGGGAGCTTCGTGGTGCCGTTCCCTCTGCCCCCCACCATCTCTGCAGAACCAAAAATAGAGAAGAAATTATCTCACAAAAAGATCTGGATTGGGTCTGATGAGGAATACTACTGGAATCCAAGGAAGTTCCACAGAGTTCCCGAGAAAGTAGCTCATCAGATACGATGTCAGCACGGACGAAAGGTTCGGGAAGAGACAAAAAGTATGATTTATGCAACTAAAGAGGCTAACACGCGTGACACAAAAGCTGACAGAAGCCATGGGAGGAAGAGACAAATCGGGCAACGAGCTGGAAACAACAACAGTCCAATTTCACTACTGGATAGAATGAGCTACCAGAACATCAAGGAGGATATCGCACACTTGAACAGCTGTGTAGACAAGGCAGACAGAAGGGCATCTACGGAACATACCACTGTCACGACAGATACATACTCCTCTCACAGGCACAAGGAGCACTCTGAGGGTGGACCATATTCCAGCCCATAAACGAGGCTTAGTAAGTTAAAAAGGTGTAAAATCATACAAAACATTTTCCTCTGGTCAGAGTAGGATGATATGGGACTGTAATAACAAAAAGAAATCTGGGAAACTCACACATATGTGGAAATTTGAAAACATAATCTTGGAGCCACCTGGCTGGCTCAGTTGGAAGAAAGAGCTTGTGACTCTTGATGGCGGGGTCGTGAGTTCAAGCCCCACGCTGGGCATAGCAATCACTTAAATATTTTTAAAATAATAGTAGAGGCGCCTGGGGGGCTCAGGTAGTTAAGCGTCCGACTTTGGCTCAGGTCATGATCTCACAACTTGTGGGTTCGAGCCCTGCGTCGGGCTCTGTGCTGACAGCTCGGAGCCCGGAGCCTGCTTCGGATTCTGTGTCTCCCTCTCTCTCTCTCTCTGTCCCTCCCCCACTACCGCCCTGTCTTTATCTCTCTCTGTCAAAAATAAACAAAACATTTTTTAAAGCATAATCTTAAATAACCAGTGTGCCAAAGAAGAAATCAAAGGAAAAGTTTGTAAATACTGGTAGATAAATTAAAGTGAAGGTACAAGATCCACAGATTGGGGGACCCACGGAAGCAGCATGCAAAGGGGCATTCACAGCTGTAAACGTGAGTATAAAAGAAGAAAGATCTCAAATCAGGAGAAAAAGAGCAAACCACATCTAATGCAAGTCAAAGGAAGGAAATAATAAAAATCAGAGCTGAAATTCATGAAATGGAAATGGAGAATGAACAGAGTATCACTGAAAATAAAAGCTGTTTCTGTGAGATGAACAAAATTGACAACACGTTAGCTAAATTAACCCCCCCCCCCAAAAAAAAGGAAGTGTAAATTTTTAGACTCAGAAATGCAAGATTCTGGTTACTACCAACCCCACCTAAATAAAAGGGATCATAGATGGATGTTATGGACAGCTATTCGCCAATAAATCAGGTAACTCACATGAAACAGACGTGTGCCTAAGAAGACACAAAACATCGAAACTGACTCAGGAAGAGATAAATAATATGAATAGACGTATAACAAGTAAAGAAACCAAAATATTAGTTTCTTTAAAAACTACCTGCAAAGAAAATTCAGACCCAGATGGCTTCACTGGTGAATTCGACCAGACATGTATTAAAGAATGAATTCTTCACAAATACTTCCAAAAAAATACAGGAGGAGGAAGTACTTCCCAACTCATGCTGTAAGATGAGTAATAAATACCACAATGGCAACACCAGACAAAGACATCAAGAGAAAAACAAAACAGAACTGCAGACCATTATAGACTCAAAAGCCCCAACAAAATACTAACAAATCAAATCCAGCAATCTATTAAAAGAATTATATATCATGAAACCAAGTGGAATTTATCGGAGTTGGTCAATGAAATGCTGCTTTAACACCTAAAACTCAATTCGTGTAATATATCACATCAATAAATAAAGGGCAAAAAATACACATGATCATCTCAGTAGATGCAAAAAAAGCACTTGGCAATATCCCCCCACCCGTTCATGATGAAAACCTCTCATCAAACCAGAAATAGAAATTTCCACGACTGCATAAAAGGCATCCATGAAAACCCCAGGGTTAACATCCCACTTCTCACAATTCCGCAATAAAAGACTTACAACTCCAGAAATAAAATTAGCCCAATTTTTTAAATGGGCAAAAGATCTGAACAGACATTTCTCCAAAATGATGTGCAAACACCGATAAGCTGACAAAGAGAGACTCCACGTCGTCGGCCGTCAGGAGAATGCAAATCAAAACCACCACGAGCGAGCGCCCCCGCCAGCCCCCCGAGATGTCTGGGGTCCACACCATGGGCAGTCACAAGTGGCCAATGGGCAAGTGGGAGAAACTGGATCCCCCTGTCCTGCCTGGGGGAACGTCAACAGGGTGCCTTTAGGTAACAGCTTGACGGTCAGTCCGTCATACGGCTAAACGTGCAATCCAGCAATTCCACTCCCAGGCATGTGCCCAGGAGAAAATACATGCCCGTAAAAACCTTGCACACAAATGTTTGTGACGGCGTATTCTTAAGAGCCAAACACCGGAAGCAATCCAAATGACCAACAGCTAATGGACAAAATGTGGTGTATCCATACAGAAGAAGGGCATCCGACCATCAAAGAAAATGAAGCATTGACACCCGTTGCCACGAGGATGACAGTCAAGGGGCACCTGGGGAACGTCAGTCACTTAAGCGTCTGATTCTTGATTTCAGCTCTGGTCATGATGTCACGATTCGTGAGTTCAAGCCTTGCATCAGGCTCTGATCTGACAGTGCAGAGCCTGCTCGGGATTCTCTCTCTCTCTGTCTCTCTCTTTCTCCTTCTCTCTCTGCCCCTCTCCTGCTTGCTTTCTTACACTTTCTCTCCCAAAATAAATAAACTTAAAAAAAAAGAAAAAGGCAGTCAAAAAAGACCACATATTACATGATAACATTTGTATGAAATGCCCAGAATAAGCACATGTACAGAAACAGACGGCAGGTAACAAGTTCCCAGGGCAACGGGAAGGAACAGCTAAGTCGAGGCACATTTTCTTTTCAGGATAAAGGAAATTGTCCCACAGCCGACAGTGGGGAGGGATGCCCAACTCCGAATACACTAAGAACTGACGAACAGTACACGTTAAGTGGGCGAATGGTGTGGTATGTGAATTATACCTCGGGACAACTGCTTACGTCAGATACGCCCAACCCACTGAATCATTAGGGACAAGCAAATTAAAACCACTATGAGAAACCACTGGAAACCAATTACAATGCCTAAAACAGGTCATTAAAACTACATATTTATTTTGAGAGAGAGAGAGCATGCAAGAGAGCAGGGGAGGAGCAGAAAGAGAGAGAGAAAGAGAGAGAGAGAGAGAGAGAGAGAGAGAGAGAGAGAGAATCCCAAGCAGGCTCTGTGCTGTCAGTGCAGAGCCTGATGCCGGGCTCCAACTCACAAACTGTGACATCATGACCTGAGCTGAAATCAAGAGTCAGACGCTTATGCCACTGAGCCCCCCATGCATCCCCGAAACAGGTTTTTTGAGGCTGGTTACGCCAGATCTGCAGGAAGGAGGCAGCTGGCACTTTGTCCCCCTGTCCACCCACCAGCCCGCCCACCTCCAGGGCCCAGCTCAGCACTCACAGTGTGCCATTGTTCCTAAACAGGCAGCGACAGCCACACCCTGGAAACCACACCTGGCGTCTGTCCCGGCCCCCATGCCCGCGCAAGCAGATGTCAGCACTTGGCACCTAGGTCCACACTGAGGTCCCGCAGGGACAGAAGCCCCGGGAAGGCAGAGCTCCCATCTGGATGCTCCTGGCACGGAGCCCGCGCGTCACAGGCACACAGAGAACGCAGGCTGATTCGCGTTGTGTGTGACGCAGAGGACACCGGATGACGGATGACGGTCCTCCTTACCCTGATTTTACACAGGAAGAAACCTCTTCTATGGTAAGTCCCGATCTGAAGGAAAGATAAAGTTGCTCGCCAAGCACGCGCTCGCTTTATACCAGTCAGGACGAGACCTTCAGCCTTGCTTCCTGGGCCGTGACCTGTGTCCCCAGTTACTGCCCCAGCTGCCTTCAGTCCCTTCATGTCCCAGCTTTGCGCCGAGCGGCTCTGGGTGAAGGATGCAGACGTCATCCCCTCAGCAGAAATGCAGAGACGTGCCGGGTACTTACAGTGCTCTGGAGGCCCATGGTCCCGCGGCTCAACGCCGGCTCCCAGAGCAGCGTCCGATTGCTTTTTGGAACCTTGCAGCAGCGTCAGGAACACCTTTATGAAAATTAAAAAAGACCTTCTTATTATCTCTTACCCATTTTCACAACGCACTCCTGGACTTTAGCCTCAGTCCCCCAGCGAGGTCATTATGACAACAGACACCACACGCCGTTATCTCATGAGCTTTTCCCATCACTGGCCTGGCGGTAAGGCTGCCCGGTTCTCCACAAGCTGGTTGTAAGGCTGCTCCAGGGATACAAGGCGAGGGAAACCTGACCGTGGACCTCAGGGCATTTACGGGCATGGTGGGGTCAATCCAAGCAAGAAGCAGGCAGGGCAAAGGAGGCGCCCACGATACAGTGTCCAATGCAATGGGGAGTTGTGACTGGCTACACCAGAGTCTTAGAAGTTCAGAGATGGGGGCGTTTGGGGGGGCTCAGTCGGTTAAGCATCTGACTCTTGATCTCGGCTCAGGTCAGAGTCTCACAGTTTGTGGGTTCAAGCCCCACATCAGGCTCTGAGCTGACAACACGAACCCTGCTTAGGATTCTCTCTCACCCTCGCTCTCTGCTCCTCCCCCATTTGTGCTATCTCTCTCTCTCTCTCTCTCTCTCAAAATAAATAAATAAATTTTAAAAAAAAAGTTCAGAGACTGAATGGAGAAACTCGTGACACAGCTTATTTGGCATGGGTGAGACACACTGGTAAGAGCCCCCACTGAACGTGGCGTTTCCACGGGAGTGCCACGTCCCCGGGAGCGGCGTGTTTAAGTAACGGCTTGAGGTCTCTATTCAGTTCATGCTGGAAGCAAAATCCAGTTTCAGTGAGCTCAGATCCAACGACTGGGTCCCAAACCAGCATGAGAGGTGAGAAGCCGCCCGAGCCCTAGAGGCACCTGGAGGTCTGGCAGGTTCCACGGAGAGGTGAGGGGGTGTCCCTAACATACATCGGCAGGTGCATGGGACCGGCGGCTGGCTCGTGCGTGAACGCCCTGTGCCACCACCACCGCGGGAAGGGCTGGGGCTCAGGGCTTGAGGACGACGCTCCCCACAACACGTCAGGCCAGCAGGCATGGGACCCAGGGCCCGCCGTGTTGGCCGCATGGTCTCGGGAGCAGGGGCGGCACTGACAAGCAGCTGAAATTCGGTGGATGACGGCTTCCAGTCATTTGCGCGAACCGCACTTGGCGTTTCCGTAAACAGTGCAACCTCTGATTGCTTATTTAAGGGAGTAAGTACAAAGGTACTGACTATCTCTGGGTGTTTGGGGGACCCTCCAGCCCGCAGGGAAGACGGGGAGAGGGCACCAGAGAAGAGAAGAAAGCAAGAAGCCTGTGGGAGGGCAGAGACGCATCATTTCTCTGCGTGTGGCTCATTAGTTTGACACAGAATCCCGCTGAGAGAATCCAAGTCCCACCCCGGTGAAGGGCCACGAGGTTTCACTGGATCCTATGCGGGGACTCTGAATCGTAAGATAACCCCTTGTGGATTCCAGGAAGACCCCGAGGAAAAGAAGCAAACCTCACAACCCCTCGAGTATCACCTGCATCACCACCACCAGGAATAATAGTAACTAACAATTAGTAACAATGCTGTGCCAGTGCGTCACTTCGGGAAACTGTTTGCCGCTCTTCCTTTCCCCTCACGATAAACGGTAACAATAAGACGTGTAACAGAGGGGTTGCAAGCAGTGAACGCATTGCTGCATGGCGGAAGGAAAATGCCCAACGGAAGCTCCCACGTCTGGTCCTAGGAGAGGCCAAGCAGGGGGAGGACGAGAAGTACCATGTGGCATGTCCCTGAGGTGTCACTTCAATTCATTCTCAGCCCAACCCAGTGAGACCAGTACTGTTAGCCCCACTAATGAGGAACGCACCAAGGACTGACGAGTTAAGCCTTCACCCAGCGCATTCAGAAAGATACACATTCACCCAGGGCATTTATAGAGAACGAAATTAAAAAGAGTAGAAATAGGGGCACCTGGGTGTCTTGGTCGGTTGAGTGTCCAACTCGTGATTTCGGTTCAGGTTGTGATCCCAGGGTCATGGGATCAAGCCCCACATCGGGTTCTGTGTTGACAGCCTGGAGCCTCCTTGGGATTCTCTCTCCCTCTCTCTCTGCCCCTCCCCTCCTCTATCTCTTTCTCTCAAAAATAAATAAATATTTTTATGGGGTGCCTGGGTGGCTCAGTCAGTGAAGCATCCAACTTCGGCTCAGGTCACGATCTGTTTTTGGGTTCAAACCCCCTGTCGGGCTCTGTGCTGACAGCTTGGAGCCTAGAGCCTGCTTCGGATTCTGGGTCTCCCTCTCTCTCTGCCCCTCCCCTGTTCATGCTCTGTCTCTGTGTCTCAAAAATAAATAAACATTTAAATAAAATTTTAAAAAAGGAATAAAATAGATATTTTTTAAAAAGGGAATTCTTTTTAAAATAAATTTCTTTAATGTGTATTTATTTTTGAGAGAGAAAGACAGACAGAGCACAAGCAAGGGAAGGGGCAGAGATGCAGAGAGAGAGGGAGACACAGAATCCGAAGCAGGATCCAGGCTCTGAGCCGTCAGCACAGAGTGGGACACAGGGCTTGAACCCACGAACCGTGAGATCATGACCTGAGCCGAAGTCGGATGTTTAACCGACTGAGCCACCCAGGCGCCCCTTAAAAAAGGAATTCTTAAAAAAAAAAAAACAGTAGAAGCGGTACAAATCAAGAATTATTCATTGAGAAGAAACTTTCCTCTGTATCTTATTCTAAATGGAATTTTCATTCAATGATCAAAAGTAATTGTGAATTATATAAAGCATATCTTGATAACACCTTGGTAATAATCTCCATCTTTTTAAATTTCCCCTCCCTTCCCCTTTTCATAACAAGACAGTGTGTGCGTGTGTGTGTGTGTTGTGCGCGCGCACTTGTGCACGTGTGTGTGCACAAGTATGTGTGGGAGGAAAAGAGACAATAAGGGCAGAGGTCTTGCTGTCTGTGCTCTCAGGGGTCACTGGGGGATGCTGTCGATTATAGCACAACACTAAGTACCGGGGACACCGAGGGGATTCTCCAGCCTCCCCTGCGGAAAGGGAAAGGCAAGGCCAAGACAGAAGGATGCTATGAGCGCCACCTGGTGTCGGCATGCCCTGACTGCAGCCACACCGCCCAGGGACACCTGGCAGCAAGAAAAACACCAAGATAGCCCAGTGAGGGGAAAGGCCCAAATAAAGGTCAAATTTTTGAACAGCAGTATGACGGTGATTGACGTTTTCAAAAGTCTGAGTTCCCGATGGCGGCTGCCATCCTGGTTATTCTGGGCTGCAAGTCCGGTGCCAAATGGAAGCCGTGAGCCCGTGGTCCTGCAGCCACCCTGGTCGAGGGTCTCAGGGAAACACGGCACCCGGGACGGAACGTGACCCAGGCGGGGAACCCCTGCCCCATGGACGTGGGCGACGGAAGTGCCACGCCGTGGTCTGCACTCTTGCTTTATTATCTGACACACACAATCCCTAACACAACCTTCCGTCAGTATTTGTAGCTGGAGGCCGAACTTGACACGTTTTCCTAAAGGAGCAGAACAGGGAAGCCTACGCCGGGTCTCAGGCGGTCAAGGACAAGGACGCAGCACGCGACCACGAAGTCTCATTACACACAAGCCTGGGAGAGTCCGTTCCACACACGGAAACATCCCTTCACGAGACAGAGTACAAACCACGGGCCGCCTCACAGGAAGGCGTCTGAGCGGAGATGAGGCGTCTCACATCCGGTGATGCTTCCCGAAGTCTAGGGAGAGTGCAGCCCCCGGGCACCTGCGGAAGGCCGCCACGGGCACCTCTTCCCGCTCCGACGGCGTCTTCTCCATCCTCACAACGAGACCAGGCCACGGGCCACTGCATGCGAACCACACAGACGCACAGCGGCCTCTTCCAAAGGACAGGCCCGGAAAGTGGTTTTCTGTCTCACAAGTTCAGAATTTCACGGGAACGAGCTCGGGCTTCCCAAGGCAAAGGGAAATCAGACGAAGACGGGTCAAACTACTCTTACCAACCTTCACCTGAGGTCATCGCGTGACCGGAACAGGAGCGAAACAGATGAGGACATTCCGCTCAACAGCAAAAATACCAGCGGTGCAACGAAGACACGGACAGAGGCCCTGAACAGACGTTCCTGCAGAGAAGACACGCGGACGGCCAAGAGGCACGTGAGGAGATGCTCTGCATCGCTCGGCACCAGGGAAATGCAAATCAAAACCACGATGCGGTGTCACCTCACACCTGTCGGCTAGAATCCAAATGACAAGGAGTGACAGGTGCTGGTAAGGATGTGGAAGAAGGGAATCCCTTGCGCACAGCCAGTGCGAATGCAAACGGGTGCAGCCACTGTGGACAGCAGCATGGAGGGTCCTCAAAAGGTTAAAGATAGAACTACCCTATGACCCAGCAATCCCACCTCTGGGTAGTTTATCCGAAAGAAAAAGAAAACACTACGTTGAAAAGACACCTGCTTCTCGTGGTCACCGTAGTATCACATACGGGAGCTGAGACATGGAAACAGCCATAGATAAAGGGGGGATAAAGACGGTGTGGGATATATACATGCAATGAAGTATGACTCAGCCACAAAAGGGAAGGAAATCCTGCCTTTTGCCACAACACTGGGGACATTATGCTAAGTGAGATAAGTTGGACAGAGAAAGGCAAAAACCCTATGATCTCACTATACATAGAACATTAAAAAAAAAAACAGATTGGTGGTTGCCAGGGGAGAGTGCGGGGGGGGGGGGGTGCAAAACGGGCACAAGGAGTCAAAAGATACAAACTTCCACTTAAAAGATAAGTAAGTCCTGGGGATGTGATCTGTAACATTACCACTCCAGTTAACGAGACTGGGCTTTCTATCTGAAAGTTGCAAAGAGAGTAGATTATAGAAGTTCTTTCCGTGAGAAAAATAACCATGTGAGGGTCCCCTGGGTGGCTCCGTTGGTTAAGCATCTGACTCTTGATTCCGGTTCAGGTCATGATCTCAGGGTTCATTGAGATTGAGCCCCACATCGGACTTCATGCTGACAGTGTGGAGCCTGCTTGGGATTCTCTATCTCCCTCTCTCTCTGCCCCTCCCCTGCCCACTCTCTCTCTCAAAATCAACAATAAACATTAAAGAAAGAAAAATAACTATATGACATGATGCATGATAACTTCCAACAGCCATCAGCATCACACATACATACATCAAATCATCATGGCGTACACCCTAAACTAATACGATATTGTATGTCAATAAAACTAGGGGGAGAAGGTAGAAATCTCAAGGACGCTATCCAGTGCAGAAACAATTTATAATTTAGCAGAAGTATGGATTGAAAGCCTACGGCATTTCTGCTCTCTGTTCACAAAGAACAGTATGTTCAACAGTTTGCAGATTCTTCATCTGAGGACTGAGGTTTTCTTCATTTAGAAGGGCTGCAGGGTCTGAGCACTTACAGCAGCCCGGGGTCACCTCAACACTGATTGTGCCATCAATCCCTCAGACCGCGGGGCTACATGCACCCCACCGCCAAGTAGTCTCAGACCCCCAACTTGACCTGCATTTAAAGTGTCCATTTGATGGACTGTGTCCCAGAGATGGGCAGTGCAAGGTGTCTTCAGCTGAGACGCTGGGGAAATGCATGAAGGCGACCGACTCCGCAAGACAATGATGGCATTGTCCTACCAACAGATGACATCAGCGCAGGGACGGTGTCCAAAGTTGGACCAAAATGTAAACTGTGCTGTGGTTTCGTTTTGTTTTCATTTTCCCAAAAGTAACAGTTTTAAGAAGCAGAAGATAAAACCGTGGGGAGAGCCTACGTGGTAAGGAACAGGAGAGTCACTGGCTAGTCCTCTCCAGACGTAGGAGTCTGGGCAGATCTGCCCCTTGGCAGGCCACACAGTGCATACGGTAAGAGTCTACTGTTTCACAGGAGCGTCTGTTCATTCCCGATCTCTGTTGGAACAGATGACCACAAACGTGGATGGAAAACAACAGCGGCTTATCATCTGATAACCCGGGGCTGGTTCCTTCCACGGACCCCATGGGAGAATGAACCCCTTGCCTTTTTCAGCTTCTAGTGGCCGCCTACATGCTCACAGCCCCGTGCTCCATGTTCAAAGCGCATCACCCCAATCCCTGCCTCCACCAAGGCCTCTCCTTCCATCCGTCTGACCTTCACATGTCCTTCTGACGAGCACACTACTCAGCACACGGCTCCACACCAATAATCCAGGATAGCCTTCCCGTCATAAGATCTGTGCAGCGGACAACCGCAGGTCCGGGGATTCCGGGGATTAGGATGCAGACATGCTCAGGGCCTTTGTTCAGTCCACCGCAGAACCACGCACCATCGGTGCAGCTTGGAAACAAGGGCCGTTGGTGTGATGCGTCCCCAGACACAGGAGAGACGGTACCAGTCAGAAGCGCGGGTGGAGGGTTTTGGCGTCTGCCACAACTGAACTCCAATTCCTGACTTTGGGCGACGGGGCCCCTTTCTCACATGCAGTCCCTCAGTCTCCTTCTGCACAAGGGGATAGGGACTTCAACTTCAGTGCGTTTCTAAATTTGATAAGGCCAAGCTTGGGTTGGATCCACACTGCCCTGTGATGGCTTTTTTCCCCACACACACAACATGAAATGACGGGCCAGCATGGCAGTCAGAGGGCAAATAGCACGTTCGGCACCGAGCTGACACCAGGCTTAGAGCAAGCGGTAAGAACCTGAGGCTGCTCTAAATTTAAAAGACCTGGGGCGCCCAGATGGCACAGTCAGTTGAGCGTCTGACGCTTGATTTTGGCTCAGGTCATGGTCTCATGGTTCGTGAGGTCAAGCCCCGCCCCGGCTTCTGTGCTGACAGTGCAAAGCCTGCTTGGGATTCTCTCTCTCTTTCTCCTTCTCTTCCTTTGCCCCTACCTCACTCTGAATCTCATTCTCTCAAAATAAATAAACTTTAAAAAAAGAATTTTAAAGACCTAAGTCTCCAAATGAAGAACCCTGAAATTACTGGGTTTATTGTCCCCCGAGGAGAAAACACAGGGTGTCAGGTGACAGAAGGAACATGTTGGGGCCAGCAGCCTCCCCTCCCCCTTGTCTCTTCCCTCTCAGGCAGACCCGAGGGGGGAAGGGAGGCAGCTCCTTGGCTTTCAGTGGCTGCAGGAAGAACACACCAGATTGGGGCTGGGGCATCCAGGAGGGGCTGGGGGGGGGGGGGCACAGGTTCTGTCCAGGGGGCATTAAAGCTGTGGTGCTCCAGAGGTGTGGGCGGATTGGGCAAACAAGGGGACAGCCTCCGATATGGAAGCTGAGTCTGCCCTGGTCAGGGAGGGAGAGACAAAGACGAAGAGGGGACACTCGAGGAACCCAGGGTGGCTGGCCTGGCCCTGGGGGGTTTCCCCGTGGAGGTGAACCCCTGGCTTTCACCGTGAGGGGAGAAAGAGCAGCAAATGGAGACTGTCCAGCCACCCCCAGGTCAGGACAGGAGCAGTGTTGCCCCACACCACGTGTGCACCTACAGCCGGGCCCCCTTGCAGAAATAGCCGATTCTAGGGTCAGGCGGGGGAATGCGCTTCGGGCGCCCAGAGCACCTGGTGACATCAGAACATAAGACACTGGAAGATCGTGGGGCTGTGTTAGGGCACAGAGTCAGCACGAAGGAGCGCCAGGGGCTAAACCTGGTAGGACTCCGGCATCCAAGCAAATTAGGATCGCAGCAAATTCTGGCTCACTGCATACGGTGATCCTTACCAACACAAATAAACAAACATGGTGAAGAAAAGCATTCCGTTTCTGTCTAATGCCAACAAAAAAGATGCAGGATGAGTTACAGAACAAGAGAAACCACCACCTGACTGATGTCATGGTCGTAACTGTTTCAGGCCAGGAACATGGGAGGAGGGGCAAAGCAGCGGGATGAAGACTGAGAATTTAAAGAGTCTTCAGGGGGTGCCCGGGTGGCTCAGTTGGTTAAGTGTCCAACTTCGGCTTGGGTCATGATCTCACAGTCTGTGAGTTCGAGCCCCACGTCGGGCTCTGCGCTGACAGCTCAGAGCCTGGAGCCGGTTTGGGATTCTCTGTCCCCCCGCCCCTCTCTCTCTCTCTCTCCCTCTGCTCCTCCCCCGTTCACATTCTCTCTCTCAAAACTAGATAAACATATTTAAAAGTCGAAAAAAATGCACCACTAAGAATCACTCCATTTGCATGACATGAAAAGATTTCGCCTTGGCTTCCGAGCTGGCTGCAAAGGTACTTCCTGTGCACACCCAGGGGGCTCCAGCTCTCCCTGGTCCCCCAC
Source organism: Neofelis nebulosa (assembly GCF_028018385.1). Classification (NCBI taxonomy): domain Eukaryota; kingdom Metazoa; phylum Chordata; class Mammalia; order Carnivora; family Felidae; genus Neofelis; species Neofelis nebulosa. The sequence goes on from NC_080785.1 coordinate 106,327,510, forward strand.
CATGCAAAGCAAACACACTCCACACATGGTGGCTGTATGATCAGATTTGACATCTCAGCCTCACTGGCTTGGGGGTGTCTTTAGGGGCCATGAGTTACAAGGAATTTACTGCAGTTTAAAATGAAATCTGCTCAGGGCGCCTGGGTGGCTCAGTCGGTTAAGCGTCCGACTTCGGCTCGGGTCACGATCTCACGGTTTGTGGGTTCGAGCCTCATGTCGGGCTCTGTGCTGACAGCTGGGAGCCTGGAGCCTGCTTCCGATTCTGTGTCTTCCTCTCTCTCTGACCCTCTCCCATGCACACACACACACTCTCTCTCTCTCAAATATAAATAAACATTAAAAAAAAGAAAAAGAAAATGAAATCTGCTCTCTAGCTAGAGTCAGGAGCATCCCTGGACAGGCCCCCGTGCACCTGCTGTAACTTGTCAGGCACCGCACAGGCGAACAAAGGGAAAGCACGTGCAGGGTGCTTATCCACGCTGACTGTGGATCGATAACAGACACAAGACAAGAAAGTCGATACTTGCCCGCTGTAAGGAGACAAAATTGGTTGAGATAGATATTTTATAGACTCCATCAAACAAAAGAAAGTTTTTAAAAGGCTTAATCTTTTTTCAATTTAAGATCCCGTTCTCAAACAAGCCCACATAAGCTGTAATATTCTATCTTGTTAAATCTGTATTTCAGATGGTTGTTTATGGTTGCCCTTAAGACAGATGGGTTCTTTTTGAGCACCTGCGTGTGTGCAAGAGAAAAGAAAGACACATGAGCCTCTAACCGATACCTGTTAGCACCTATTATGTGCAAAGCATGTACTAAGTACGGCAGGTAGAAATCACTGCAGGAAATCGGAGAAGCACATGTAAAATGTCCCAAGTAATTGCACGACTGGTTCTGCTGCTTCCGGTTGGGCTTGTTTTGGGGGGATGAGCATCAAGGGGCCGGGTGGGGGGGTGGGAAGATCTGGGGAAAAAACAAACAGCGGGTTGCAGAGAAGCAAGGTGCATGAAGGAATTACTCCCTGAAGCAGGCAGTAAGGATAGACTCCCTCCATATCCAGATTTTGGTGATGGTCCCACGACCCCATGCCTTTGCCAAAATTTACTGAGTGGGTTTTCCTATATGCAACTTCAAAAATAAAGAATGGGAAAGAAAACAGGGCAAAGAGGAGACAGATTAAGAAATTTCCAAAAGGTGCATCAAGGGGTATAGATAAGAATATTTTGGGGCCACCCAGTTGGCTCAGATGATGGAGGGTGTGGATCTTGAGGTTGTGAGTTTGAGCTCCATATTGGGTGTAGAGATTACTCAGAAATAAAAATATTTAAAAAGAAAGAATATTTTGGAGAATAAAGGGAAATACAAATCAGAAATAGGAATATTTAGGGAATTAGCATAAAAAGAATTTTCAGGGACCACCTGGCTGGCTCAGTGGCGGAGTGTGTGACTCCCGATATCGGGGTTATAAGTTCGAGCCCCACATTGTGTGTAAAGATCACTTTAGAATCTTTAGGGGCGCTTGGGTGGCTCAGTCTATTAAGTGTCCGACTTCCGTTCAGGTCATGATCTCACGGTTTGTGGGTTCGAGCCCCGTGTTGGGCCCTGTGCTGACAGCTCGGAGCCTGGAGTCTGCTTCAGATTCTGTGTCTCCCTCTCTCTGTCCCTCCCCCGCTCACACTCTGTCTCTCTCTGAAAAATAAACATTAAAATTTGAAAACAAAGAATTTCTAGAAGCTGTGCTGGGATTAAATACCTATGATAACACTAAAAATACAGAAGGGCTAAAATACAGAAACGCTTACTTTCCGAATACCCCACAGCATGTGTATTCTGGATTTAAATGCAGTGAAGGTGATGCAGAGAAGTCCTCACCTTTGCATGACTTCCTGCGGTTTGTCACCTGTTCTGAGGATTATCGAATTATCTGATCCAAACAGAAACGGTGTTGAGAACGTTAGGGAAGAAATTTCTATTTCATCAAGGAGAAGAATGGGGTTCCAGCCACACGCGGGCTGCTCCCCGACCCAGCTGCTCCCACCGCACTCAGGGCCTGCAGGACAAACTGTATCCTGGAGGCTTTTTTTTTTTAATGTTTATTTATTTTGAGAGAGAAGAGTGAGGAGGGGAGGGGCAGAGAGAGAGACCCCCAAGCAGGCTTCGCACTGTGAATGCAGAGCCCAATGCGGGGCTCGATCTAATGAACTGTGAGATCATGACCTGAGCCAAAACAGAATCGGATGCTCAACAGACTGAGGTGCCCCAGGAAGCCTTTTAAACAGAAATTAGGCAGCCATAGAAGCAAAGGTTATGGGGAAACGGACACCGCTTAAGATTGGTATCATTAGTTGGAGTAACTCCTGTTACAAAGCAGCACAGGCCAGAAAATTTTAAACCTGACTTAAGATTCTGGGCATGGTGCCATAAGACTTCCTCCACAGTCTCCTCTCTCCAGGGTGGAGGACAGGGAAGGGCACAGACATCAGCCATGAAAGGACGGACCCCCGGGCGGGCGAGGCCAGGCCAGGCCAAGCTGTCAGTGAGTCAGGGTGTGGGAAGGAGGCACCCCCCAACACACACACACAAAACCAGCTCCCAGCCCCGGAGCGGTCCACGGGCGCGAAAGCCCCAGGGGAACTCACCATCCAGGAGGGTGGCAGAAAGACCACCCAGCACCACCCAGCCCTCCAGCCCTTCCGAGGCTGGCTCCCTGGGCATTTCATGGGCATTTCAGGCTTTGCCAGGAGCCCCTTCCATCAACCCCACCTTGTGGCTCTCACAGCTCCCAGGGACACATTCGGCCAATGGCCTGGAGAATGGATTCCAACCCGGGCCGGGGCTCTGCGGTCCGGGTGCTGGGAAACTCCTTTGATTCAGTCAGAACCTTGGGGGCTGCCCTGGAGGACAGTCATCACCACCCCGGGGTGTAGGAAACTATGAGGACCTCGGTTTCCACTCCCACTAAACCCTATCAGAAGGTGGGCATTCCTAATATGGAAGGCGTCCTGCATCAGCCAGGGGCAGCGGGTCCGCGGTGACAGAGGCCGCCTCACTGGCCCCTCGGGCCCCACAAGTGACAGCTTTCTGTGGCTGTAAGTCAATTTCCCATTGATTTGTCTAGCTTTTACTAAAACCACGCTTATAAAGGAGACGAGTGGCTTAAAGAAGATTCTGGCAGCTAAAACGAGCCCTACCAGCACGCACAAATGAGTAAAAGGCAGAGCTGACACCTTCTCTGCTCCAGAAGTCTCTGATTTAATCCAGGGCTGTGGCTGGAAATGCAGCCAGACCTGATCATTTGGCAGAAAAGGAAGGAGGGAGTGAGGGTGGGAGGGAGGGAGGGGAGGTAAGGATAGTGAGGAAGGGGTAGGGAGGAAGGGGGAAGAGGGTGGGGGGAGGAGAAGAAGGAGGGAGGGATGAAGGAAAGAGGAGGAGGGAGGGGAGGGGAAGGAGGGAGGGGAAGAAGAGGGAGGGAAGGGGTGTGGGGAAGGGAGGGGAGTAGGGAGGGGAGGAAGAGGGAGGGAAGGTGTGTGGGGAAGGGAGGGGAAGAGGGAGGGGAGGAAGAGGGAGGGAAGGGGTATGGGGAAGGGAGGGGAGGAGGGAGGGGAGGAAGAATGAGGGAAGGAAGAGGGAGGGAAAGAAGAGGGGAGGGGAGGAGAGGAAGGGAGGATGGGAGGAAGAGGGAGGAAAGGAAGAGGGGAGGGGAGGAGGGAGGGAAGGGAGGAGGAAGGGAAGAGGGGAGGGAAGGAAGGAAGAGGGAAGGAAGGGAGGGAAAGAAACACAAAGAAAAAATCTTACGATGCAAAGGAAATTATTGTCGGGAAATCTCCCCGTGCTCATGTACAACTGATGCCTTTCTTTCCCATTTCACTGAGAAAATAAAAGCAATTAGGAAAGACCAAAAAGAAAAAAAGAAAATTTTTTTTCCTTTTTTTAAAAAATATTTTTAATGTTTTTTTTTTTTGAGAGAGAGAGAGAAAGAGAGATGGAGAGCACAAGCAAGGCAGAGGCAGAGAGAGAGGGAGACACAGAATCCAAAGCAGGGTCCAGGCTCTGAGCTGTCAGCACAGACCCCCTCAGATCATGACCTGAGCCCAAGTCGGATGTTAACCTATTGAGCCATGCTGGTGCCCATCTTTTTCCATTTCAAGCGACCCAAACCGGTAAAACGACTCTCAAAGGTGGGGGGTCCCTGCGTGTGCAGGAAAACAGTGACCGCAAAGTTCCCAACTATCACAACTACTAGCTCGCAGACACAGCAGCTGGCACATTTCCCTGAAGCACAGATACAATTTCCTTCCATGTCATTCCAAAGCTGTGACAATGATGTCACGCTCTGTGTTTCCACAGGCAGGAAGAACCTTCACCATTGCTGACTGGCTTGTTCTGAGCAGGAAGTGTTATGGCAAAGCCCTAGAATAACCAAGTAAGCCGCTGCAGTCATTCCATTTCAAAGATCAAAACCCCCAGCCTCACATGAGTAGAATGATGTACCCAAGGCCCTAGATATTGGAAGGAAAGGGATTTGGATTAGAACCGGCGGGGGCAGAGCTCACACCCTTTCCACTACGATGCTCTAGTCCCAGACGCTGCACGTATCTTTACAAGTGTCCTGCTCGCGGTTCATTTAGAAAATATTTAGTTATACATACTACATATTTAAAATATGATAAATCTAGGGGCGCCTGGGTGGCGCAGTCGGTTAAGCATCCGACTTCAGCCAGGTCACGATCTCGCGGTCCGTGAGTTCGAGCCCCGCGTCAGGCTCTGGGCTGATGGCTCGGAACCTGGAGCCTGTTTCCGATTCTGTGTCTCCCTCTCTCTCTGCCCCTCCCCCGTTCATGCTCTGTCTCTCTCTGTCCCAAAAATAAATAAAAAACGTTGAAAAAAAAATTTTTTTTAAATAAATAAATAAATAAAATATGATAAATCTTAGGGCACCTGGGCGGCTCAGTCGGTTAAGCATCCGACTTCAGCTCAGGTCACGATCTCTCAGTCTGTGAGTTCGAGCCCCGCGTCAGGCTCTGTGCTGACAGGTCGGAGCCTGGAGCCTACTTCGGATTCTGTGTCTCCCTCTCTCTCTGCCCCTCCCCTGCTCATGCTCTGTCTCTCTCTGTCTCAAAAATAAATAAACATTAAAAAAAAATTTTTTTAAAAATATACGGTAAATCTTGTTACATTTTACCATCTTTTGTGACCATTTTATTCCAGACAAAAGTTCCTGCGGCCACTATCTACACTGATTCACACACACGCAGTTGCTGTTTCCGTCACGTTGCTAACCCAGGCCCCGAATCCATTCCGAAACACAGCCCAAAGTTCAGGCTTTGACTTTCTTTTTTTCTTTCCTAAGTTTGCTTATTTATTTGGCAGGCAGTGGGGGGTTGGGGAGGGAGGAGAGCAAAGGAGAGGCAGAGAGAGAGAGAGAGAGAGAAGATCCCAAGCAGGCTACATGCTCAGCACAGAGCCTGACACTGGGCTGGATCAACCCCAGGACACTGGGATCATGAGCTGAGCTGAAATCAAGAGTCAGAAGCTCAGCTGACTGAGCCCCCCAAGGCACCCCAGCTCCGACATGCCAGAAGTCACGATCTTTCCATTCTCATGGTTCTGTAAGGTCTCTAATATTTCCGGCTCTGAGTGCTGACTGCAAACCACAAACTTCATCGGCTCCTAGGACTATTCCTGCCTCATGAAGACAGAGGGCTCCGAGACTCTGCCCAGATTTCCCCTTTGCATCATGGATTTTCATTCTAAATCTGCAGCACTTTCTATAGATAATAAATGAGGGAAAATCACAACTCAGCTGAGGCTCGCCGAGCTCCAGGCCGCAAAGCAAGGCTCGCCTTGGGTTCAGCTACACCCACGGCCATACTGGAGGAAATACCTGGGTCGGCCTCCCGCTGGTACAGAGAAACCACACTGAAAGGTGGTTGTCAGCTGGCTCAGTCCCAAGTGATAGGAAAGCGTAACTGGGGGGCAGCATGGGGCTCGCCAGGAGCCAGCAACGTCCGTGAGCCTGACCTTCTGCACATCTCCTCCTCTGCCCAGCGTGGGACCATGGGCTCCCAAACAGAAGCAGGTCCACGGAGAAAGTCAGGGGGTCTCCAGATGAGGAGACAAGGCAAGCCACCCCCCGACTACTGACAAACGTTCAGACACGTAACGACTCCGGAGTAAAGACATCAAAGCTCTCAAATCTAAAAATGCGGATTTTCCCTAAAGAACGATAGTGACCCATGGGGCGTGCTCCGGTCCATATTGGCTTACGTGGTGTGTGGCACTGATCAGACCCTGGAAACAATAAATCGGCCATGTTCTCTGTCACGCGCCCTCCCCGCTGCCTTACCCCCGCCTCACCACCGACGCAGGGTGGCAAACCAAACGTAGTCAGTTAAAAGCGCACCCGACCAGCTGAACGTACCTCTTCCAGTGTGGCGTCTGAAATCCCGAAGCCCGTCAGATGCAGATGGTCAAGGTTCTGCTCCAGGGTCTGGAACAGCCCTTTGAAGCAGGCTCTGTCCGCATCCTTGGGAATGCCGTAGACCAGCTCAGCCCCGCTGCTGTCTTTGAGGAAGGCTTGAGGGATGTAGGTCTGGATCAGAGACGTGGCACGAGCGACGTGCTTCGGGTCATCGGTCTCCGGAGCAGAAGGCTGGCCGTCCCACAATGGGGGCGAGAAAACGGCAAAGCTCGTTAGTCCAAAAATACCGACTTTACGTCATCTGAGGTCATGTCTGAAATTCCAATTCAAAGCAGCGACGTCGAGAAATATCATTTAAGCCACGGGCATTTCTAGGACACGGTGTAATTCTTCTTTTTATTTATTTAAGTTTGTTTTATTTTATTTTTGAAAGACAGAGAAAGAGAGAGAGAGAGAGAGAGAGACAGAGAGAGAATCCCAAGCAGTCTCCACGCCGTCGGTGCATAGCCCAACATGGGGCTCAAACTCACAAACCATAAGATCGTGAGCTGAGCAGAAACCAAGAGTTGGATGTGTAACCGACTGAGCCACCCAGGCTCCCCTGTACTTCTTCCTTTTTAAAAATAAATCTCTAGGGGCGCCTGGGTGGCGCAGTCGGTTAAGCGTCCGACTTCAGCCAGGTCATGATCTCGCGGTCCGTGAGTTCGAGCCCCGCGTCAGGCTCTGGGCTGATGGCTCAGAGCCTGGAGCCTGTTTCCGATTCTGTGTCTCCCTCTCTCTCTGCCCCTCCCCCGTTCATGCTCTGTCTCTCTCTGTCCCAAAAAAAAAAAAAAAAACGTTGAAATAAAAATAAATCTCTGGTGGTAATTCCAACAAGGTGAGACCCGCACGTCCATCTTGGCCATGGTCACCAGGCTCCTCGGACAGGCCTGGGGAGGGCTATACGCACATGCGCCCCCTGAGCTGGGGACAATCTTAGCAAGGGGACTACAGGATACAGGGCTGGGTCTTCTTAAAGGGGAGACAAGGATCCAACCACGGAGGGAAGGAGGCACCTTGGGACAGCAAGATACTTTACCCAAGTCAGAGAGGAAGCATGAACCTTGACTCAGGGCCCACAGCCCCTGCATCCCAACCCCACAGCCACCTCTGCCAGGCTTCGGTTGACAGGACCTCTGAAATGTACTTTTACCCTGGAGGTCCCTCACTACATTATCATAAAGCTTTAGCCTCCGAAAAGAACAGTTACTGTCAGAAAAATACTTCCAGGGGCACCTGGGTGGCTCAGTCGCTTAAGTGTCTAACTTTGGCTCAGGTCATGATCTCACAGTTCACGGGTTTGAGCCCAGTGTGGGGCTCTGTGCTGACAGTTCAGAGCCTGGAGCCTGCTTCAGATTCTGAGTCTCCCCATCTCTCTGCCCCTCCCCTGCTCACTCTCTGTCTCTCTCTTGCTCTCAACTCTCAAAAATAAATAAAAATTTAAAAAAATAAGAAGAAAAATACTTGTAGAGCATCTGGGCTACGATACTGCCTGGCCAGACCCAGTGGATGCTGTTACCAATCAGGTACTTTTGAGTCTCATCTGATGCCTCTGTCAGTGCAAATGCACTGGGGTCACAGGGGCTAATTGCTCCGCTCAGCCCTGGGGGATTTCTTCTGGCATCCGGGCCGCTGTGCACAGAGACTTCCACTCAATTACCGACTCCCTCTCCAGTCCACCCATGGCACAGTAAGTTCCTGTCTGGGGCCACCAGGAAATGCTGTCTGCAGCTCAGTGCCCCCCTTCCCCGACCACCAGGAGCCCACAGCAGACCCCCACGCTGCCGGCTCCTGAGCATGCTGTGCACACACCACAGTGACCATGCTTTCGTTCTCAGGTACACCCTTTCCTCCACATGTACCGAGACCCCAAGGCCCTCAGGCCTCCCTTCATAGGACAGCAGCATTACAGGCAACACTGGACTCAGAATCAATATTCGTTCAGTTGATTTGAGTCCAAAGTGTAAAACTCTGTCACAGGACCGCCGAATTTGTCTCCTCTGCCCCACACAGGAAGGGCATTTCTCCCGCGTATCTAGGTCACTGTGCTTCGTACCTGCTTGCTGAGCGTCAGGCTGAGTCCCTGGCCGTAGGCCTGGGTCAGGCAGAAGGGGGGACCGCAGCAGCGGAGCCGGCCATGCTGCAGGAGGGCCACACGGTCACCGAGAGCCTCAGCCTCATCCAGGTGGTGGGTTGTGAAGATGATGGTCCGACCTGCGTCCCAAGGCAGGGGCGTCAGAACAGGCGCCAGGAAGGCCCCTAGGGGATCCCGGACACGATTGAAAGCCCATCACTAATTTTTTTGATGTTTGTTGTTATGTAATGTTTATTTTTGAGACAGAGAGAGACAGAGCTTGAGCAGGGGAGGGGCAGAGAGACAGAGAGAGAGAGAGAGACAGAATCTGAAGCAGGCTCCAGGCTCCAAGCTCTCAGCACAGAGCCGGACGTGGGGGTCAAACCCACGAACCGTGAGACCATGACCTGAGCCAAAGTTGAACGCTCAAGCAACTGAGCCACCCAGGAACCCTGATTTGATGTTTTTTTAATAAAGCAGAAAGATGAAAAGACTAGTCTCCCCAATTCATTAAATAAATAAATAAATAAATAAATAAATAAATAAATAAAGGCATCCAAAAGGAAACCGTGAAATGTAGACCCCAGGGCAACAGGTGGGTGCCGTGACCGCCCTCACCACAGCTGTGTCCCAAAGATCAAGGCCAACCTCCCATCCAGAGGTCCTTCAAGGTTACTAAAAGTTGCTCAGTCCCTGATCTGGGATTCGGGGCCGGTTAGACCCTGGGATTAGTGCAACCTACACTTGGGGTGATGCGTTCCCACACCACACAATGGTCTAAAAATAAACATCAAACAGAACTTACATTCCAAAAAAAATAAAAGTATATTAAGTCCAGAGATATTGATTATCGACCCAGGATGGTCTCAGGGGATAAGAAGACACACCCCCCAAACTGCAAAGCACTACTTTATAAGATGCTGCTTTCCTGTCTCTCGTGGATTCCGTGGTATGTTCCATGCCTCCCCTTCCAAAAGTGGTATCCTCCACCTCCACCTCCTCTTGTCTATGTTAAATTTGTCTTTTTTTTAACATTTATTCATTTTTGAGAAACAGAGACACAGATCGGAAGCAGGAGAGGGGCAGAGAGAGAGGGAGACACAGAATCCGAAGCAGGCTCCAGGCTCCGAGCTGTCAGCACAGAGCTCGACACGGGGCTCGAACTCATGGACCATGAGATCATGACCTGAGCCGAGGTCTGGCGCTCAACCAACTGAGCCACCCAGGTGCCCCTCATGTGCTTTTATTCTTAAAAAAAAAAAAAAATTTGTTTAAATGTTTTATTCAGTTTGAGAGAGAGAAAGAGAGTATGAGCAGGGGAGGGGCAGAGAGAGAGGGAGACACAGCATCCGAAGCAGGCTCCAGGGCCCGAGCTGTCAGCACAGAGCCCGACGCGGGGCTCGATCCCACAGACTGTGAGATCATGACCTGAACCAAAGTCTGATGCTTAATCTACTGAGCCATCCAGGCGCCCCTCCTCTTGTCTATTTTAATGATAGCAACGACAAGCTCACTGACCGAGCACCCAAGGACCAGATATGGAGCCACACGCTTTCGTCTACAGTACACTTACTTCTCCAAAAACCCTACACGTGGAAACACTCACACACACAGGAATGTGATCGTTTCTCCAGGGTCATGTGCAGCGAGAGTGTGAGTAGGAGAATTAGGTAGTTCCGTGCTAATTTGTCTGGGCATCCTGTCCTTCCTCATTCTTCCAAGGGAGCCCAGGAAGGCAGGGAACACGCGGATAAAACCCCAGGCCAACCGAGCCCTGCAGGTGCTGGTGTGCAGGTGGAAAAGCCTCTTTCTACTCAGCAGGGAACAATTGTTTTTGTTCAGTCCTTACATCTGCTTCCCAAAGCTACAGCACGGTCACCCGGGAGTGTGGGGCTCTTTCCAGAATCAGCAATCCATTCTGATTCCTGAGCACATGTTTTCCTAGAGGGACCACCTAACTCAGCTGCTTACCTCTCACTACCCTGAGTCAGAGCAGCCCTCCTTTGAGACGAAACAGCCAGCCCTCTTGGTCTCCTTTTTGGAGACAGAAATCACTGCTCGCCGACCAAGGACAGTGAGAAAACAAGTAAGTTATAACAACGGGATGGGACATTCTATCGCATCGGCTTTCTGTCCAGAGATACCGTTGTGTTCATGACTCTACCCTGGAAGATTCCATCTCTAGTTTTTAAAGTGCAGGAGAACAGCAGCCTTGCTAGCTGATGCATACCGCAACTCAGGCTTTTGGGGACGATGGAAGCTGTGTGCTGGTCGGCTGCTCGCCAATCTTCTTCATCAGTCCCAACTCAGGAGTGGCAGGGAAATGACTTAGCGCAGTTTAAATTAGCCTTATCTCAGGGAGCCTGGGGGCTCAGGCGTTTGAGGGTCCGACTTCGGTTCTGGTCAATATCTCACAGTTTGTGAGTTCGAGCCCCGTGTCGGGCTCTGTGCTGACAGCTCAGAGCCTGGAGCCTGTTTCGGGTTCTGTGTCTCCCTCTCTCTCTGCTCCTCCCCCGTTCACACTCTGTCTCTCTCTCAACAATAAATGAATATTAATAAATTAATTAATTAGCTTTATCTCTGTTTCCTCCTTCCCTTAAGTGGGGCTCAGGGTCTCTGGCACAGAGGTTCAGGTGCTCCCATTTTATGGGCTAGGGTCAGGATCTCTTGTGCTGTGGTCTCCAGATGACCCTGGGAGCTTAGGCGAGGCCCAGAAAGGGTCAGGTCAGAGCACAGAGCATTCCCCGCTCTCTGGGCCTCTGCCCTGCTGACGCAGTCAGAATCTCTGACAGACGTGTCTCCCCCTCAGTGCCAAAGCCTGGCACCCGTGAATGTGTGGGATGTGGACCATGGGTGCCTCCCTGGCCCCCACGCTCCACTGGGCCTCCAGAACAGCAGTGAAGCTGCAGGAGGTCAGATGAGCCCAAGCCACTGACACAACCTCACCCCCTTCCAGGGTCACCCCTGATGGTATAGCCCCACCCCCCTCCCGGGTCACCCCCTGGTGGTGGTACAGCCCCACCCCATCCCAGGCCCACACCCAGAAGGGAACAGAAAGCCACCATCTGCTCATTCCGTTTCCCTGCTTCTTCTCTGTCTTCTGCATCCACACCCCCCCTACGTTTCTGGAACCAAAAGGAACAGGATTGTTTTTCATGTTTCCTTAGTGAGCCCAGCCTTAGGATGAAGCATCTTTCCTTCCTGAGGAGACACGTGATGGCCTGGGTCCTCTGGGCGCGGCCCTCTGAGTGCTAAGAATACAGGGCTTCTTTCTGGTTCCTTCTCTGTCTTTCCTTTTTTTTAAAAAAATTGATTTATTTATTTTGAGAGAGAACGCAAGCGAGTGGGGGAGGGGCAGAGAGAGAGAGAGAGAGAGATGCAGAATTCCAAGCAGGCTCCAGGCCCCAAGCCATCAGCACAGAGCCTGGCACAGGGCTCAAACCCACGAACCGTGAGATCATGACCCGAGCCAAAGTCGGACGCTTCAGCGCCTGAGCCCCCCCGGTGCCCCCGCTCTGTGTATTTCTTAAGCAGCAAATCCTAATCTCCCCCAGGGAGGAGAAGGCTCAGGTCAAGTCGGCCCCTCACAGAAGAAGGCCTTCCTTGCTCTGCCCGTGCCACAGCGTCCCTGGAAGACAGCGCCACGGCCCCGTTCCTACCTTCTCGGTACTTGAGGAGAATGTCCCAAATGCTGCGGCGGGAGCAGGGGTCCACCCCGCTGGTCGGCTCATCCAGAACCACGGTCCCCGACGCACCGATGAAGGCGATGCCAATGGCCAGCTTCCTCTTCATGCCTCCGGAGAGCACGCGGGTCTGTTTGTGCCGATGCGGTGTTAACTCCACGTCCCGCAGGGTTCTGAAACAAGAGCGGAGCCCTCACTCTTCCCCCTCGACACCTCGCAGCTCCACTGCGGACGGCACCCCACAAACGAGGACAAGCAAGGACGCGGAGGAGGCCTGGAAGCGTCATGCGCTCCAGAGTCCGGACGCGGAGGCACCGGCCTTCCTGAGGCTCTGGGGAAATCACACCCGACGGGCCCCGTGCGAGGCCTGCCCAGCTGGGGTCCACCAAGTACCGTTTTCGGGAGAGACTCGTCTCCTCTCCGGACAAGGTATCTCTCTTCATGTCACCGTGCCCTCTGCCGAGGGGCCGGCATTTCCACCAGAGTGTGCACTGCTGGGGTCAGAAGGAGCAAAGCGGAGGTCCCGCTCCACCATGCACCACAGGGTGGTCCAGGGAAGGCCTCTGAGTCGGGGCCCCCCGGCCCCACGTCAGTATCCACCTGCCTTCCTGACTCAGGAGTCGGGAAGTTCCTGTGCAATGCCACAAGCTAAGTATGAACTGTCAGAGTCCATTCGTGTGAGGGTCAGCCGTCGATGCCCTCCCGCGGGGCTCCGGATCCCAGACGCCCGGGGCCCAGAAGGCCTCCCCCTGCAAAGTTTCACCTCCTTCTGGGGTCTCCTTTTTCCCCCTCGGCCGTGGCACCCTGTTAGCTCGGCAGACACTCACCCCCTCCTCACCTTCTTCCATTGTGTTCTTTCTTCCCCAAGCCTGGCCCCCAGCCCAAGGATTCCCTGCCCGCTAAGCTGCGAGCATCCTTCCCACTCCCAGCTTGCCAGCACGCAGTCAGACAGGAGGCTGGACGCCAGAGGGATCATAAAGGTTCCACACAGTTGAGCAAGAACCATCCGGTTCTAGAAAGTTCCAGAAGCCTAAGCAAAGACACTTGGGTGAAACCCCAAGGACCTGCTTGTCGGATCCTTAAGTAAATGTGTCCTGTCTGTGTCATTATTTACAACCTTTCCATCCTGGCCCGGAAAGAGCTCATGTAGCTCCCCAGGGTGGGATACAGAGCATTTTCTACAGATAACCATCTTGACCGTCTGTCACCAATTAGACGTGGCCCACCGACACGGCCCCACCTGGGTGATTCCAATACAGCTGTTAAACCCAACTCAGGCACGTTGACCAGAGATCAATCAGCTCAGAAAACAAATAGAAAGATGCCAGGTGTCCCCAAGCAGGTCTCGTCAAGAACGTTGTTACATTAACCTTCAAACCCCTCCATCACCTTGACCTGAACCTGATTCCACCCACTCACAGCCAGCTGCACCCAGGACCTTGTCATTCCAGAAACCACAGTCCTCCAGAGGTCGATGCCCCGCATCCCCCTCTGTCCACCACATCCCTTTTCCCAGCTAGTCCTGGCCTCTGGCAGTCACTCAACCCCACAAGGCTCAGCTGCCCACTGTCCCCCACTCACACAGGGCCCTCCCTGCCTCCAAGAGTGATGTCCCCTTGGAACGATTGGGTGGCTCCGTCAGTTGAGGGTCCAACTCTTGATCTCAGCTCAGGTCATAATTCCAGGTTCGTGGTTTCCAGCCCTGTCAGGCTTTACATTAACAGTGTGGAGTCTGCTTGGGATTCTTCCTCCCTCTCTCTCTCTCTCTCTCTCTCTCTCTCTCTCTCTCTCTCTTTCTGCCGCTCTCCCCTCCACCACCTGCCCTCAAATAAATAAACTCCTGTCAAGGTCACCAATGACCTCCACACCCAAAATCCACAGGTCGCCCCTCAGCCTTCGTTGGACCTGACCCTCAATAGCATCTGATGCACTTGACCAAGCCCCTCCTTAGCGGACTTGTCTTCCCCTTCCCGGCCGGTCTCTCCGTCCCACCCCCTGGGTGGTCCTGCTCACCTGTCCATTGTTTCCACACTGTGTCCACTGCCACCTGCCCAGCGCCCAGTCCTTTGTCCTCCCTTATCTACCTGCACACAAGACCTTGACGACCTCACCACCCTCAAACACCTGGGGCCCCACGATGTGTGCCAGAACTCCAAGAGCCCCATAGTGACATCTCCCTGACTGAAGTCCTGATCAAGTTCCTCTTCTGACTTCTTGATGTGCAATCAAGGGCAAATCAAGGGCAAAACAGTAGAGACCCGACATCCTGACAGATACGCACTCGGAAGATTCTCCCAGGGATCCCGTCTCCCTTGACTCACATCTTAACAATCCTGTGCGCCAAGGGAATCGGGTGGTGCTGCGGGACCCGGTTCGGGGTGTGCTGGCTCTAAACCCCGTGTCTTCAGTTTCCGCTCCCTCTAATCGGGAGCTGCTACCCTAAAACGTGATCTCACACAGATTGCTTTTGTACAAATCGGCCTGGTTGCTAGGTAACACGCAGCAAACAGATAACTGTTAAGGTCGCCTACGTCCAAAAAAAAAGACGAAGTCCAAGTAGCACTTGATTTAAACCCGATCATAATCGCAGAGTTTGCCGTGACACGGAGCACGTGCCATTTTTTAAAATTAGAATAGGTGGTGACCTGGGCCTTTTTTTTTTTAAATCTAGGTCGTACGGACCCAATCGGCCATTCACAGCCATCCCTCGCGAAGTGCTCGCTCAAATTCAAGACAGGCTTGCGGCGCACAAAACACACGCTCTCCCCGCGCGTCCAAGCCTCCACGGTCACAAGCACGGTTCTTGCTATTACAGGCCTCTCCGGAGCACGCCGTGAGAGGTAAACGAGGCCCCCGCAGGGGAGAATGTCCTCAGAGGCCCACGTAAGCTGCCCACAGCGTGACCGTGGACAGACGAGGAACGGAAGAAACCACCGTGAACATGCAGTGTGGTGCACCACGTGATTTTATGGGCTGATGTCCCCTGAGGCTCCTTCCACCGGGTTCAGACTCCACCTGCCGCAGAGCCTTAATACGGCCATCAGAACAGGAGTGTGTCTCCAGAGGGATGTGATGTGTCCACGCCCCCTGGTCCCTAAACACGGCCACCTCTGTGGGGTTGGTATCAGCCCAGGCGCGGACCCTTCCAGGTGTGGGAAAGTGGGGGCCCAAGGTGGCAGAGAACCAGCTCAGAGTCTTTGTCCAACACGGTTTTCCACGGGGCGTTCGAGGTAACCACGGTGCGGATTCTACCTCCTGCTCCACGTCAGATCCTGAGCCCCGAGAATTCCTCCCTCCACCATGTTCTGGTTCATGGTCCGGTTCGTGGTCTTGTTTTGTTGTGTGTCTTCTCACCAACAAGACAAGGTCTCTGACCTGGCTCACTTTGCCTCTCTAGGATTCCCGTGTGTGCTGCTAGACCCATCTTAGCCTAAACACGGATTGGTCAGGCAAGACCCCTTCAGGACTGACAGCCCAGATGTGGGCTCCATGGTGACCCAGGCTGCTTCAGTCCAGATGCTCCCACATGCTATCAGGGTGTTGGCCCACCCACCAGCCTGACCACCCACCAGCCTGCCCGCCCACCTACCTGGTGCCCCCTCACCTGCCCGCCCGCCCGCTCCCCCACCTGATGCCCGTGCACCTGCCAGACCACCCAACCTGCCTGCCGCCTGCCCTCCATGGCCCTGAGAGCTCATATTTAAGCCCTTGTCCCCTGCATGCACTGCCTGAGCATCCCCTCAGACCCCTGGGATCTCCTAATGGGCGTCTGAAATGCAACACTAGAAATGTGCCCGCGAACCCCCTTTCTCCCCTCAGCAAATGTCCACTTCCCACAGATCTGCACCCCAGACTGTGCGGCACGGCAACCGGCCCGAGGGACAGGCAGCACAGCCCTGCTGCAGCCAAGCCCCAGGTCATATTCTGGCTTCCCCAGCCCGGAAGCTGAGCCCTGTCCCTGTCTCCGGGAGACACTCTGTAGCAAGCTGCCCGCAGGCGGCCGCGGCAGTGCCCAGCACAGAAGGTGTTAAACGCAGTGCCACAGGGGCTCTGGTGTCAGACACGTCCCGCCCCTCCAACTCACCCCTGTAAGATGCACTCATGACTTTACCTCCTTCCCAAATCGGCCCTCTCCTTTTCCAGGAACAACGCCACATTCCGCCTGCCTGAGCAGAGGCCGGAACTGCTGGGGACATCCCCCCCACCTCACCCTACGTCTGGTGAGAGCCCCTCCTGCCAGCTCAGCACCCGTGACCTCTTCTAGCCTCACCTGCTTTCAGAGCAGGAGCCCCGACTCGCCTCCTGAACTAGGCCAGCCGGCCCAGTCCAGCTCCTGATTTCAGCTCAGCTCCCGATCTTGAGGTTTGTGAGATTGAGCCCCTGGCAGCACAGAACCTGCTTGGGATCCTCTCCCCACTCTCTCTGCCCCATCCCCCACTCTCTCTCACTCTGTCTCTCGAAATAAATAAACTTTACCATCCACCCAGCTGCTGTCCATGACTCAGGCTGCTGTCCCCGCTCCCACCTGTCCTTCCGAGCTCATCCCCGAGACACCGCTTTGATTTCCCACCAGGGACCTCCGGTTCCTCCCTCCTCCTTCTGGTCCAGGGAGACCGGAAATGCATTCAGCCGTCCACCGGACTCCTCCTTCCCCACCCTGGACATCCCGCTGGTCCACACAGTCTGCTCCTTCTGACATTGAACAGTCTTCAGTTCTGGGACTTCTTTCTTCTCTCCCCCTCGACTGGCTCTGCCACCCCTCAGACTGCCATGCTCCCCCGCTCAAAGCGGCCTCTGTCCCCGGCCTTCCCCAGGGCTGTGCTCTCTGCCCTGGGGCCACAGGACAAGTCTACCGGAGCGGCAGCTGCTGGCCCTCTCCTGCCCATGTGCACCTGTTTGTGTGAAGAAGTCTGACCCCCTTTAGCAGGACCAGCTGGGCTCCAGGAGCTAGTTCTCGGCCCACCCCCCATTCTTTCACTTCAGGACATACACCCGGCCCCCCGCTCCAGACACAAACCTTCCATGCGCAGCCTCGGCCACACGTTCCCACGTGAGCTCACCCATCTAGACCCCAAGGACAGGCCAAGTCAAGTTCAGAGTCCTCCCTGAGAAGCCTTCTCTGGAATTTCCAGTGCTGGCGGCTGTGTCCTAACTCCACAGTTAAGGACAATTTGCTAGCTCTCCTCTTCTCATAAGCAAAGACACCAAAGGTACTTTTAAAGCACCTCTTTGTACACCCGTCACTACCAAAGACACGGCGGGCGCTAACCTGTTGACTTGTTGGCACAGCTCCTTCCGGGTCCACTGCGGTGCCTTGATGGAAGCAAAGAGGACCAGGTGCTCCAGGACGGTGAGGTTGTCAAACAGGACGTCCCGCTGAGGACACACCCCGAGCTCCCTTCTGATGGCAGACAAGTCTGTCTGCAGGTTCCTGCCGTTGACGGTGATGGTTCCGGAAGTGGGCGGGTGGAGCCCTGTCAGCATGGATCTGCCAGAGAGGACAAATCAGCAGAGGACCCAGGAGCCAGCTGCTCCCGATGCCAGCAACCCAGAGGGATGCAGGGCGACCGTCCAAGGACCTGCTTTTACACGGTGACAAGCCGGAAGGAGCTTAGCAGGATGGGTGGCTTAATCTCGGAGCCGTGGGCTTATGATGATGTTTATACTCCCCTAAACGTGCTGATCATAGACATTCTAGTGGCATGGGAGCTTAAGACGGTAAAATCCGACTTTGTTTTACAGACACGGAAACCAGGGAAGGAGATGGCGTGTTTCCTTAAGTCCTTGTGAGTAGAGACACAAGCTTAGTGGAACGCAAGCCTGCACACGCAACTCTGTGGCCAGGAGCTCCTGGCTTCTCTCAGGTGTGCTGTCCACGTCAAATCAGGAAGTTCGCCTGCGTGGCCTCCTCGAAGGGAGCCCGAGGACTGCCTGGCTCTGCTGCTTTATCTCAGAAAGTGTATTATTTAGGTTTTAGACTATTTCCACATCTCTGAGAAATTATACAGGGGCGCCACGGTGGCTCAGTCGGTTAAGCGTCTGACCCTTAAGCTCGGCTCAGGTCATCATCTCATGGTGAGCTCGAGCCCCACATCGGGCTCTGCACTGATGGTGTGGAGCCTGCCTGGATTCTCTCTCTCTCTCTCTCTCTCTCTCTCTCATCTGTTCCTCCCCATACATGTGCTTTCTGTCTCTCAAAATATATAAATAAACTTTAAAGAAAGAAAAAAGTGTACTCCCAAAGCTGGCTTTCTGACTCATTCTCTGCAGAATGCCTACTTTTCCAGTCTGAAAACCCTACGAGAACACTCAGTGGGATCTCTGGCTCTATTTCACAATCCAAGCCAAGAGGAAAACTTTTCTTTGTTTCTCTATTTTTAATTGAAATTTCTGAAGCTTTCTACATGTTACTTTGCCACGTTTCTTAGGAAGTTCAAAGCAAATAATACTTTTCACGTTTAACTAAGTGCACGTTAGTTGTACGAAAACAGAACCGAGAGAAATGTCCTTATTCCTGGGACAAGTTTGACCGTGTTGGGGCTTTTCCCGGGACGAGACCCTTTTCTGAAGGCAGCTCAGGGCTGCTGCGTGAGCCCCACGCTTTTGAGTTCGTTTTTCCTCTGGGATTCCACAATTTGATTCTTTAATCAAACCTGGAGCCATTGGACCCCAAACCAAACACCAAGCCTTCACAAAAAAAGCCCAAGCACACAAAAAACAGAACATGAAAAAAGAAATACTCAGCTGGTTAAAACATTTGCAGACTTTGTCCCAAGTTTCATCTTCCCATAGATACGCAAACAAACTTAAGCGTAGCGATAAGATGGGAAGCGTCATAGGATGCTCAAAGACTAAAGTAAAACCACGATGTGTTATGTGTAGGGGATAAAAGACTTCGGGGTCTTTTTGGGGTAAAGGGGTAAAGCCCTGTCTGTCCCCAGCCGAAGGCGGCTGCTGCACACTCCCCACTAGCTGTCTGTCCCAGAGCACACAGCGACTCCGTCTCAAAACCAAAAGGAAGAAAAGAAACCTAAGCTTCCTGTCTCACAGGTAAACTGACATTTTTTAGAATCAAACCCGCATTTGACGAGGGTGAAAGGACACGCACATGACTGTGGTTTTCCCGGCACCGTTGGTCCCCAGCAGGGCAGTGATCTGGCCTCTGTGGAAGGTGAGGGTCAGGTCTCGGACGGCTGCCTTGTGCCGCTCATATTCCTTGGTTACAGACAGCAGGGCGACGCCCGGGGGGCCTCCTGCTGGCTTTCCCTCCCAGATCTGCAGCGAGGACCCTGAGGAGAAGAGGCAGATTCAGCCTGGAGGACTCCCAGTGGTGCTCACACTTACGAATTCAGTCGTCTGCCGTGGATTCGAATTAGAGCTCCGTGGAACACGCACAACTCAAACACCCTTCCTTACCAAAAGCAAGAGGCAAATTACATAATGGCCTCAATTAAATGGAGTGGCTGATGACAGACTTTTGTGCCCTTCTGTTATGCATCTCGTAAGAGGAGAAAAAGGAACACGCACACACGCAATTTGTACGTATGCAGAGGGAAAATCACAGGCAGGTTACGCACCAAAGTGCCCATGAGTGGTAGTCTGTTGTGGTGTGGTATGTTCCGAATTTCCTCAAAGATTCCTATTTGACTTGTGTAGTCAGAAAAATAAAAAAAAGAAAAAAGGTTATGGGGGCACCTGGGTGGCTTACTGGATTAAGTGTCCGACTTTGGCCCAGGTCATGATCTCATGGATCAAGGGTTCGAGCCCTGCGTTGGGCTCTGTGCTGACAGCTCAGAACCTGGACCCTGCTTCAGATTCTGGGTCTCCCTCTCTCTCTGCCCCTCCCCTGCTTGCGCTCTGTCTCTCTCTCACTCAAAAATAAACATTAAAAATCTAAAAACAAAAAAAAGAAAAGAAAAAAGGTTACCTTACAACGTTGACTTGTGGTATAAAACTATCATGATGGGAGCCTGTGTATCTGTAAATTGCCCCTGAAGTCATGCTTCTGTGGAAGGGGCATAAGGGGAGCCCAGATGGACAGGGGTCCTGCCCTCACCACTGGGAAGCACGCTCCTTGCCTTGACAGGGCAGTGATGGTCCTCCTCTCAGTCGTGACGAATAAGCTAGCGTGGGCAGCTGAGGAAGGCACACCAAGTTCCAGGAGGAAAAACAGAAACAAAACAGACCGGAAGGGAAGACGCGCATCCAATAAGGCTACTCTTTACAAACCTTTATCATCAAAGTTCTCGCTGGAGAAGGACAGATTAGAACTGGGAGCGTGTGGTCTCTTTGCCACGAAACCACCCAAGTTCCTCCAGTACGACGCGGTAAAGGGAAAATACCATGGTTTCCTTAATCCAAAAGTTCCTAAAAAACAAGACACAGTTAAAACCGGTTTTTTCTCCTTGGAAGATTCTGTAAGAGAATGGCTTAGCCAATTATTATAAAATGTTGTTCCACGTTAATGTGTTGAAGGCACACCCCATACAGGACCCGATGACAACCGGAGGCATGGGTATTAGCCATGCGGAGAGCCCAGACTCTCCAGCCTGACCCACGGCCGGCGGCTGGGCCCCCTCACAGCCACCTCCCTCAAGAGGCCTTCTGAGCGTTCAGTGAACAGGCAGGTATTTATTAAAGATAAAAGTAGCAACGCACAACTGCTAAATATTCCCCAGAGTAAGCCTCACCCCAGCCCGCCATCCTTCCGTCTGTCACTCCTCTGTCCTCTGCATGGTTACCGGACACGGATTAATACCATGAAGGCATTAATCCACTAAGACATCCACAAAGAATACACGCTGCTAACATTTCCATAGGAAACATTGACATTCTTCAGACGTATGCTCCAAATTCACTGCAGCCCACTTAATAGCCACTCTGTCCCCATGACATGTGGATTTAATTACTAACGCCTCTCAATTTTCCTTAACGCACCCATTCCAGCCTAAGTTTGGTTGAGTGCTGGGAATCAGACAAGTCACTTAAGAGATAAAAGGCCTACTCGGACAATCTTTCACTTTGACCCTCCAGCCAAGGGCGGACGCGTGACCATCACTCTGCCTAACCCAAAGATTCAAAGACACGGTCGCAAAGGAGGACCAGGAAAGTGAAGGAAGGTGGGGAGCTGGTCATCTGACCTAACAGCCACCATCTCTTATGGGTTGAGCTGTGTGCCCCAAACTTCGCGTTGAAATCCTAACTCCCAGTAACTCAGAACAGGGCTGTATTTGGAGGAAGGCTTTGAAGAGATAACTTGGATTCAGTGAGGTCATGGGGTGTCCCTACAGGCAGGGATTGGGGCACAGACAGGGAGTGAGGGCAGATCAACAGGACACGGGAAGGAGAGGGGGCCTCAGGAGGAGCCAGCCCTCCCCACGCCTGGATCGTGGGCCTCAGCCCGCGTCCGCCCTAGAAAACAGATATAGGCCGGATGCTCCCCAAGACCCCAGCGAACTAGTAACTACCCCTAACCAGCAAGCAGACGAGCGGCTCACAGATAATTGCGTCCTGTTGCCCAGGCTCTCCCTTCTGGCACTGGCCAGGGTCTCCACCTGTATTCATTCACATGGTCCTGCGACCACCCGATGTGGGGGGTGCTATTATCACCCCTCCTTCCCCCGAGGGACAGGGGCCCAGCAAGACTTGTTAGAGGACACAGGCTGCTGAGCTGCGGCGGCCCCGCGGTACGCGCCTCTCTGAACACAGGCCAGAAGCAAGAGCATGTTGCCCTCGATGCACACAGGTCTGGAGACACAACTCACCTCCTGCACACCCCAGTGTCTTCAGCTGCCTTAATGGGAATACAGGGGCCCCATGCACATGCACGAACGAGGAGTTTGCAGAAATAAAAAGAGATAAGGAGCCGGCAGATGACAACCCCAACAAACCCCCCACCAAGAGGTGGTCTTCTGCTGAGCGACCTCGCTCCGGTGACCGTGGGTCACTGCCCTTGACAGCGTGAGTGGGCGCCACCTGCTGGAAGGGCAAGAGAACAGAGAATAAAACACCTTGGGGCGTCCGAGTCCGCATTAGCAGGGGTAAAGGGGCGCCTAGACACACAGACACGAGTTTCAAGGACACCAAACGGTCCCCACGAGGTTCAGCGACACCTGATCTTGGGTCCAGGCTGCAGAGACAGGAAGGATGGGAGACACCGCAGGGGCCTTTTGGAGTTAGAAACTACCAGGTCAGAAAATATAGATGAGAAACAAATTGGATATTAATGGTTGATTTGCTAATTAAACCATCCCAGCTCTAATCTGTTTGCACTTTTAAAGTCCTGCTAATGAATCTATTAATGTAAATGAATGGGGGGAGGCCACGCGGCTCCGAAGCGGTCCCCTGCACTCCCCCTTGGCGTGCAGATGCAAATGTCTTATGTCACGTGCACGCTAAGAGCACGAGCACACTGCTCGCATCACCATATGGAATCGGGCACATTAATCAACGCAAAGGCCCTGTGTATCCACAGAGCTTGTCCCCTGCAGGGGAGCTGCCTGCTGGCTGGCACAGGCCAGGAAACTCATTAGCATTGCCCCCCAAAACTGACAGTGATAAAAGCACAAGTCAATGAAAGTAGACAGATCGAGGAAATCAAATTTCACTGGAGGCACATAAAGAAGGGTTTACGGAAAGCAGAGTCTGGGAGGACCAGATGTCCACCGGGGAGCACGCGCACAGGCGCGGAGACCCGCCAGTGACCTCGAACCCGGATCCTTACAGAGCCTCCCACTCAGACACCAGGGTGAGGAATGCTGGGGTCCGCACCTGCCCCCTCACTCCACGGAGAAGACAAGCAGAAGAAGGTGGAGACACGCCTCACCCACCCCCGTCCAGGGGGTCCTCCCTACCCACCGGGGACTTTCCAACTGTGCATCTCAACACAGGACATTCGCAGAGGCATTCTGGAAACGTGGGAAGGGGTAGTCTGGGTTGGCCCAGTGCACGGGTGTTGGAAACAGTAGGTTGTTATCATTATTCAGGCCCGGGGCGGCCAACGGATCAGGAGACAGGTGCCCTGTAAAGATAGTTTGCTGCTCAGTGCCCGGGAGCAGGGAGCCCACGGCGCCACACGGGGCCATGTGGGGAAGCACCAGGGTCACTCGGAAGACAGAGGGGGAGGGGAGATGCGAACACGCGAGGCAGGGCAGCAGGCTGAGGTTGGGTATTTGAATAATTTCAACAGGCTCTGGAGCACAGAGGCCACCCCCAAGCTGCTTGGTCCCCCGCCCAGGGGAGATGACAGCCCAGGATAGGATGGCCTACAGAGGAGGGGGTAGCTCCAGATGGCTGGTTTGCCTATGAAAAGTGAGCTCACGAGCAAGTCCTCTACTGTCTCTTGGAATCGGCTCGCCCTTGAGGGGACAGCTCCTCCAGGGTCAGTGAGGCCCCATGATGTTAGAGCATCAGATATGCAGAAAACAAAACAACATGGTTAATAAATGGGGGTGGCACTGATGGCCTTAGTGGGCAGGCAACCGGGCTGGTGAGGGTCCTACAAAGGGCAGAACGACCCAGCCCAACAAAGAATTGCCCTTGACCTGCATTCTGGGAGGCTCGTCCCAGTATAGCCAGTGGAGCCTAGGACAACTTTCTGTGCAGTTTTAACACACACTGAGTTTTCCAGGAATGCAAACACCTTGCAAACCACTGAAAGATCACTGTCTGATGCAGAAGTGTTCAGCATTTCAGAAAACCCCCCCAGCCATGTGATGCCAGCTCAACGTTTCCAAAAACTCGACATGGCATGGCTGTAACGGTTCACGGAGCTCTTACCACACAAATTCGGGGCGAAAAGATTGGAGACTGCTTTTCCCAAATGTAGAACCAAATATTTTCAAATTAGCAGGGTTTTGTGTAATGCACTACATTTTATTAATAAAAGTTTTTTTTTTAAACTATGTCATGTTAATGGGGCACCTGGGTGGCTCAGTCAGTTAAGCATCCAACTTCAGCTCAGGTCATGATCTTGTGGTTCCTGGGTTCAGACCCTGCATCGGGCTCTGTGCTGACAGCTCGGAGTCTGGAGCCTGCTTCGGATTCTGTGTCTCCCTCTCTCTGTTCCTCCCCCTCTTGCGCTCTGTCTCTCTCTCTCTCTCTCTCTCAAAAATAAAGACACGTTAAAAATTTTTTTCATGGGCAAGAGACACAGACATTTCTCCAAAGAAATGCGGATGGTCAACAGACACATGAAAAGATGCTCACCATCACTTAAGCAGCGATGCAAACCAAAAGCACAATGAGGTATTAACACACAGCAGTCAGAACAGCTAATATGAAAAAGACAAGAAATAAAAAGTGTTGGTGAGGATGTGGGAAAAAAGAGACCCCTCCTGAACTGTTGGTGGGAATGTAAACTGATACAGCCACTGTGGAAAACACTATAAGAGTGCTTCAAAATGCTAGAAATAGAATTACCACATGATCCATTAATTCCACTACTGGTTATTTACCCAGAAGAATAGGAAAACGCCAACTTGAAAACATACACGCACTAGTATGATTAAAGCAGCATTATTTTTTTATTAAAATTTTTTAATGTTTATGGGGCGCCTGGGTGGCGCAGTCGGTTAAGCGTCCGACTTTAGCCAGGTCACGATCTCACGGTCTGTGAGTTCGAGCCCCGCGTCAGGCTCTGGGCTGATGGCTCAGAGCCTGGACCTTGTTTCCGATTCTGTGTCTCCCTCTCTCTCTGTCCCTCCCCCGTTCATGCTCTGTCTCTCTCTGTCCCAAAAATAAATAAACGTTGAAAAAAAAAAATTTTTTTTAAAAAAAATTTTTTTAATGTTTATTTTTGAGAGAGACAGAGAAAGAGAAATAGAGCACAAGTGGGAGAGGGGCAGAGAGAGGGAGAGACACAGAATCCAAAGCAGGATCCAGGTTCTGAGCCATCAGCACAGAGCCCGACACAGGGCTCAAACTCATGAACCATGAGCTCATGACCTGAGCCGAAGTCCGATGTTTAACTGACTGAGCCCCCGAGGCACCCTACAACATTACGTACATACAATAGCCAAACTATGGGCACAGCTCAATTGTCCATCAACTGATGAAAGGATAAAGAATATGTGGTATTTGTACACAATGGAATATTACTCAGCCATGAAAAGAATGACGCCCTGCCATCTGCAAAGACCTGGATGCAACTAGGGTATACGACGCTGAGTGAAATAAAGCCAGTCAGAGATAATAAATACCAAATGATTTCACTCATACGTGGAGTAAAAAAAAAAAAAAAAAGGAGACAAATCAAAGCAACAGATTCTTAACTAGAGAGAACGCACTGATGGTCAACAGAAGGGAGGCGGGTGGGGGAAGGGGAAACAGGTGATGGGCTTGAAAGATGCACTTATCCTGGTGAGCTCCGGTGATGTGCATACGTGCTGAGTCACCATATCGTCTACCGGAAACTAATATCACACTGTGTGTTAACTATACTGGAATGAAAACTTTTCAAAGATTTTAACTGAATATGGTTCTATTTTATCCCTTATTTCATAGTTTGGTACACAGCAGCCAATGATCTCCCATATCCCACATCCACGTATATTCATGTAAAACACAACACAACAAGTGTGTGACTAGCTCACAGGAGTCCGTATTATCAATGTAAAGTTGATTCGTAATCAATCCACTATCTTAGACAGAAATGTAGGTTAGCCAGAATTTTGCTTTCCAAGATACTGTGCCAGGAGCCTCGATGTGCACGTCTGTTTTGAATTGATCTGGCCGTTCCTTTAAATCTCTGTGGCAAAGAGAATAAACACTTTTTGTAAAGAGTTTAAGCAAACTCTGCACACAACGTGGGGCTCGAACTCATGACCCCGAGGTCCTGAGTCGCATAATTAAATTATTTCGGTTTCCCATAAACTAAGCACCTAAACAGAAAAATCAAGTCCCTAATCCTCCCCAAGTCATTACAGTTTTCATCAGTCACAGAAGAAGAAAACAGTCTTCTATGTCTATGCAATACTATGCTCTGTCCAACATTAAACTATTTTATGTTTATCAAATATAAACTTTTCTTTATATAATGGTCTGTTCAAGTTGTTTCCTTGAACACATCGTCTTCCTAAAATCTGACTTGAGAATTTTAACGTTTTTCTTCATGTATTCATTAGTTTTTATAAACTTGTAAAGTATCCTTTCATTTTATTTCTGTGGATATTTTAAAATGCTGATTCCCATTCTTATAATGGAAACTTGATTTTTTTAGTATATCTGTCTCTGGCATTATGGTTAGAAAGGACTTTGCTGTCTTTAAAATCATACTTCTTTTTGTTTTTTCACTTTTTTAATGTTTTCATACTTTTGAGAGAGAGAAAGACAGAGTGTGAGCAGGGGAAGGGCAGAAAGAGAGGGACACACAGAATCGGAAGCAGGCTCCAGGTTCTGAGCTGTCAGCACAGAGCCCGACGCAGGGCTCGAACCCACGAAACGTGAGATCATGACCTGAGCTGAAGTCAGACGCTTAACTGACTGAGCCACCCAGGGGCCCCTAAAATCATACTTCTCCTAAAAAAAATTCATACTTTTCTCATTTCCTCATTACTTTAATAATATTTACTTCTGATGAATTAATGAATAAGTCTAACTTGTATCCTTTCTCATTGATTAAAAATGTGAACTTTAACACAAATTGAACTATTATTTACGGTGACTCGGTTTCCGAACTTTTTAATCTCTTCCATTGCTCTACTGTTCTTACATGAGTCCTCCACCGTTTTATTGTTATTTTTTTAAGTGTATTTATTTATTTTGACAGAGAGAGAAAGAGAGAGAGAAGAAAGCATGTACATGAGTGTGAGGGAGGGAGGGGCAGAGAGGGAGAGACAGAATCCCTAGCAGGCTCCATGCTTAGCAGGGCTCAATCCCATGACTGTGAGATCATGACCTGAGCCAAAATCAAGACCCTGACGCTTAACCGACTGAGCCACCCAGGTGCCCCCGTACTCCACCATTTGAATCCTTGACAATTCACAGTGAGGTTCTATGTGATCATCGGCCACCAGTCCCCTTCATTATTTTCAACAACTTTCGACCACTGTCGTTAATTTACATTTCTAGCTATCCCTGAGAAACATTTCAACAATTAAAACCAAATGCCTTTTTTAGTATTTTTATGTGAATGATTTATGTGGGTTTTATTGTATTACCACTACGGTTCATACTAAATGGTGTAGATTATATAAAGTCATACATTAACTTGGAGAAAGTCAACACGCTGAAAATGGTGAATCACCACATTAGGGAACTTGGCATCTCTTTCCATCTATTCAAATCTACTGTATGTTCGCCAAATCTTTTAAGTTCTTATTGGATATATACTCTCTTCGATGTTAGAGTCACATGGAGATATTTTACCGCTCTTGAGAATGAAATCTTGTCGCGTTATACTCCGTATTTCCTGCCGACACACAGCCAAGCTACTGGTTTCTGTGGACGCGCGCTTGTGATCAGTCATCTGATTGGTCACACCTTTCCGCTACGGATTCTTGCGTGTGACCCCCCAACAGTGGTGGTCTGTCTCTTGGTTTTGTCATCTCTGTCTTGTTCTGGTTTGTCGCCTCCCCCTGGGGCTGGAACTGTCACCTCCATGTCTAATTCCCGCCCGGGACAAGCACCTGCAGGGGAGGGTGAGCCGCGGGCACTCTGGCCTGCCCTCCCTCCTGGTCCCCCATTGCCTCCCCGCCACACCTTCCGTCGGACCACGACACCCGACGGCCCTGAGAAGACAAGGCAACTATGAGAGAGCCTTCTGGCTCCCACCCACGGCCCCGCAGCCCGCGCCTGTTACAGACGTCCTCTGTGACCAGGAGGAACGTCCTCCGCGCACACCCGGGCACCTCTTCTCACCCTCACGGATGCCACCCCAGCCACTTCCCCGCCTCCTTGGGACTGGAGCATTGTCCCCAGCACACAGGCGTACAGCTTCGCAGCCATCCCAAATAATGACCACCACAATAATCATCAAACCCAAAGCCATTCTCCGCCTGCTTCCCCTGCCCGCTGCGGCTGCCGCCCCATTTCAGATTTGACTCGGCCACGCTCGCAAAAGCTGCAGAAATGCACCAGAGCCCGGCCTCCCATCTGGGATCTCTCTCTGTCTGCCCCTCTGTCTTTCTCCGGAGGCTCGCCTTGCCTGCAGAAGTGAGCAGGGCCAAGGGGTCGCTGGCTGGAAATGCCTTAACTTTGATACAAGACAACGTTCCCACCAGGATCCCCATGCGTCAAGTCCTGAAGGAGGAGGGGGGAACTCAGATCCTTCTGGATTCCTGGCCAAATTTCACATTGATCTCTGCGCTGCCCAGAGTAACCTGTCTTTGCTGGGGTTGAGGCTCCTCCGGGGACTCCAAGACTCCAGGTTATATCTAGATGTTTCTTTTCATTAACTTTGTACTTGATATGGTAAACCCTTTATTTTGCAAAACCTGATATTCTTCTACTTGGTTAATGACTGTTCCTTCTTTATTGTGTTTCATTTGGGTCTGGGCATCTCCTCATCAGGGAGAGCACATGTCTGCGAGCCCCGTCTGTCCGTCCCCTTGCAGCTGCCCGTCTGCATCTCTCCTGATTCCAGGGGCTTGCCGTCACCCTCCAATCCCCACCGTGACTTTCCGCCCTATTCTTTTGCTCGTGACCCCTTCCTCAAACATTTTACAATCAACATCACACGCATTTTATAACCTCCCTCCCTCATGCTCCTTAGCTGCCTTCTAATACCCAGGGCTTCTCAATTTCATCTCACCTTGGCATTCTTCATTTTTTTTTAACTTCTTCGTTCCTAGAATCTGCCTTTCCTTAATTTTATTCAAAGCCCCCAGACAAAGCAATCTAAAAGTTCAAAGTACAGCCTGCCAGGCTTATGCTCTCTAATTCTTGGAGGCCATGTTTTCCTGCTTTTCTGTGAAATAATCTTGTCAATGGCACATTTCATTTGGATTTTTACTCATCCTTAAATGACACGTGAGCTCCCAAGTCTGAAATAAGGTTTTGTAAAAAGAATGCACTGATGGTTTTCTGTCCCTTCATATTCAATGTGCAGATTAGAATCTCTTTCTCCATGTCTGTCTCTGTCTCTGTCTCTGTCTCTCTCTCTCTCTCTCCTTTAGTTCTTAACTTTAAAGGTACATGCCAAGTGAAATACCCAGGTGCTTTGGAAAATATAGAGACAAAATCACAAGTAATTTTAGCAATCATCAAAACATTATTGCTAAACATATAAAAAAAATATCTTTAAAGCTGTTTCTGCTCTTTTCACCCTGAGCAGGCGTGTAGTATAAATACCTTCTTCCCCAGAAACACAGCAGGGGAAAACCACTACTATCCGTGGCCCACCTTCCCACGGCCTCCAGATGCACCTGTCACAGGGCTCAGTTGGTTAAGCATCTGATTCTAGATCATGACTCAGACCATGATCTCATGTTTTGTGGGATCAAGCCCTGCCTGGGGCTCTGTGCTGACAGCGTGCAGCCTGCTTGGGATTCTCTCTCCCCGTCTTCTGCCCCTCTCCTGCACATGCTTTTTCTCTTTCTCAAAATAAATAAACATAAAAAAAAAAAACAACTTTAAAATACAGCTTACAAGCCCCCTGAGGCCTTACTTAAAGAATGAACAATTATTCTAGGGGTGCCTGGGGGGCTCAGTCAGTTAAGCATCCAACTTCAGCTCAGGTCATGATCTCACAGTTCGTGAGTTTGAGCCCCAAACTGGATAGTGTCTGGGTTACCCCCTGGTTCCCAAACAGGCTCTCCGCTGGGGAAGGGCCTCAGCTGTGGGGCTCTGCGCTAACAGCTCAGAGCCTGGAGCCTGCTTCAGATTCTGTGTCCCGCTCTCTTTGTCCCCGGACACTTCATTTCCTTTTTATGAAACCGGGACGATAACGATCTGCTTTCCTCCCGCTGCAGACAAGGACAGTGACACTCTCTGCCAACCCAACAACTTTGCAATGGAAAGCACAGAATCACAGTAGAGCTGTGTGTTACCTCCCCCCGCCCCACCCCTGTCTCTCAAAAATAATTACATTTAAAAAGAAGAATGAACAATTATTCTAATATTCATGTATATTGCTTTAAACTGGATTTGACTTTTTTTTTTTTTTTTTTTTTTTTTTTTTAGCTGATTTTGGCATCTTCTAACATGCAGAATTCTTACCAGGAAGCAAGTTGTTCAAGTACCATCCACATACAAAATAAAGGCCTGAATCAAAGAGAATCATCCAGGAAACCCAGCCAAACGTCACACCCGTTTGCTCCAGAGGCTGGTACATGTTATTCCACTGAATCCCTGGAAGGAAGGGAAGGCCACAGTCAGACCGCACACCCTTTCAGGGTAGATTTTGGCGGGGTGAGTTCTTGCGTTTTGGAATCTCAAAGCAAAGCTGAGAGCATCTGAGAGCAAAGACCATCCTGTGGATCATAGTTCTGCAAATGCAATGTCAGCCTGCTTAATATCACCTGTATTTCAAGGCGACCAGAGGGAGCAGCTTTAACAACACTTTAATATCTAACCCTTGCGATTTTGCTTTCGTGCTACTTTACTTATTTCTGATTTTGTGGCCTCAACAATATACACAGATCCAGGGTGACCCGATGGGGAGAGGTGTTCACATCAGCTAAATCAAACCCCAGGACTCCGTTGCACATTGTAACAAAGACCTTCTACCGTAGCGCTTGAAACATGACCACGGCCAACTCCCAAAAACCCAAATCACTGAAACTCTTCTTTAAAAAAGCAAAAAGCATCCCCTTGCGATGCCTGGGTGGCTCAGTTGGTTAAGTGTCTGACTGTTGGTTTCGGCTCAGGTCATGACCTCACGGTTCATAGGTTCGAGCCCTCCATTGGGCTCTGTGCTGTCAGCACGGAGCCTGCTTGGGATTCTCTCCCTCTCTCTCTCTCTCTGCCCCTCCCTGCTCACTCTTGTTCTCTCTCTCTCTTTCTCTGTCAAAATAAATAAATACACTTAAAAAAAAAAAAAAAAGCATCCCCTTACCTGCTTCTTGCCCTTCTAGGAAGGTAACGAAAAATACTCCTTGGCCAAAGGCGGTGGTGGAAAGCAGGCACTGCCCGGGGACAACAAGAGACAAACAGCATGTTAGTACTTGACAGAGACCCCATAAAATCCTCAGCGCTAAATCCAAACAGACCAGCGTCACCAGAGCAGGCGGAGCCGCACTGTCCTCCAGGTGGTGATTTCCATACGTGACCCTGGAAGCCTACGCCGAACGTCAGCCCATTCTAGAAAGCATGCTAACAAGCTAGCTTTTGGTGTGAAAAGGAATTATTTCTCTTCACTGCAGTGCCTCAAGTGCCATAAATCCAATGCGCTGCGCCCAGAAATGCAGAACACAGAACAGCGGAAAACGGAATGGAGCGATTTCTTATTTTTTATTACTAAGCGAATGCCCTGGAGCACACTGCAGGCCGACTGATGGAACATGTACACCATTCTACACTAGAAAGGGGGCACATTGAAGGAAAATGTTATTTTATTTCCAGGGGAGAAATCCTATGTCAAAAATAAATAAATAAATAAATAACCCCATTGAAAATGCATTTTATGCTTGAAGATATCATGTACCAGAGTTAGATTTTTTTGTTTTTTGGGGGGGGGGGGCTAGGAAACATGTGAACACGTAAAAGGAAGTTAGACTCGGTATGCTCCAACATTTAAACAGATGGATTGAAGTAAAAACCATATAACAGTGTTTGAAATTCAGGCCAGGTGGTCAATGTCTCTTTTCCTACATGTGAGAACTATGGGGTCGGGGTGGGGGGTGGTGACACATGGTCTCAGTTTTAATTGAGACCAACATTATGGGTTATAAAGTATCACCGGTGTGACATAAGCTAATGGACATTGGTGAGCAGGTAACCATGGAGAAAAATCCTGATTAAAGACGCCATGTTTTTTCAAGGTGCACACACATCCATGCTGTATGTACATGGCCAGTCGGGAAACATGAAGGTTTACACGAAGCTGGAGAAAAACAATTTGGTCTTCACAGAAGTATTTCACCCTAAAGTTCAAAAGGAACAGAGAAAGTGACCCCGTCCCAACAAATGAGGATACATCTACCGTCATGACGTTGCATGGGACCAGTGACCTCGGAAGGCTTCAGATGCCCCCTCGAAGCCCTGGGATTCATCCCTCCTCGGCATCTCCCAAATTCTCCCCTAGTGGCTCTAGCCACACCTCCCAACAGACTGCACTTTGGGAACTTGGCCTGACCTGTTGGGGACAAGTGAACCCTGGGGCATAATTCTAATGTTTGCAGGGACAGTGCTGGCTCGCCTGAACTGACCGTCCTCACAGCCATCTGCCCATCCCTTCCACGCGGATTGAGTTCCCACTATGCACCCGGCTCTGCACTTGCCAGGAAACTCAAAACAGAATGGACGAGTGTCTCTCTTCTTTGTATTTCATATCCCAGACTTAAAAGAATTCTCATGCTTCTCCAGGAGTTACATGGTACACGGATGAATGAATTGGCATTGCTAATGGAGAGATCTTCCCACCTAATGTGAGATGATTCCTGATGCTTCAAGAAGAGTTTATTTTTTTGCTTCTAAAATAGCTTTAGAAATCTACTTCTTGGGACGCCTGGGTGGCTCAGTCGGTTAAGTGTCCGACTTTGGCTCAGGTCATGCTCTCACGGTTCATGGGTTCAGGCCCCACGTTGGGCTCTGTGCTGACAGCTCGGAGCCTGGAGCCTGCTTCGGATTCTGTGTCTCCCTCTCTCTCTGCTCCTCTCCCACTCACACTCTGTCTCTCTCTCTCTCAAAAATAAATAAACATTTAAAAAAATTTTTTAAAAAAAGAAATCTACTTCTTTCCATCTGTGATACAGAGAGGCACGGAGTCTCTATGGCTGTCTTTAGGATGTTACTGATTTCCAAAGAGTCTCCAGAGGACAGTCCCCATTACATGAAAAGTGCCAATTCTCAGCAGCTCCTCTCTTGCAAAACCACTGCAATGTCAACCAATGACCATTATAAGGTGTGCATCTGCGGGCAGCATCAAGACCAGTAGGCTTCAGGGGCCCCTGGGGGGCTCAATTGGTTGAGCATCCAACTCTTGACTTTGCCTCAGGTCATGATCTCACGGTTCATGGGTTCAAGCCCCACATCGGGCTCTGCACTGACAGCTCAGGGCCTGGAGCCTCCTTGAGATTCTCTGTCTCCCCTCTCTCTGTCCCTACCCCACTTACACACTTGTTCTCTTTCAAAATAAATAAAACTTACAAGAAAAACAAAAAGAGAGACAGACGTAAGCATCAGAAAGCCCACCAAGATCTGAAAGTGATAAGTTGACATGTGATGTGGTGACTGCTTTGTTGGGCAGATACAGCAGTTGTATTTTGCACATCTACAAAAAAAACCAACCCACCTACCAGAAACGTCTGAATGACAACACTCAATTGGTTACGGAGAACCAACAGAACGATGTAGGGCAGGAAGCTGATCATGTACACCAGGCTAGTGCAGAGCGCAGCCGTGTTGGCTTGGCTGAAAAATGTGCTCAGGAAGTAACTCAGCATGACGACCGACACCGCGAAATCCAGGAGGAAGAGGAAGATGATACAGGCGTTGCTGTGCGCGAAGATGCCGCTCACTTTCAGAATGATGGCCAGGGCGGCACTGCTGATGGCCAGCATGGCCATGTTCTCCAGAAACCAGGCCAGAAAAAGGATGGTCGGGTGCACCCCCATCATCCGCACGTACTGTCAAGAGAAGGGAAACAGAGTCGTGACCCGGGTACTCGAGGAGGACCAGACCGGATCACGGGAAAGGCAAGGAGGCCAGCGCTGGATACGGCCAGCTTGGAAATCAGTGGCTCAGTCGGTGAAGCGTCCGACTCTTGGTTTCAGCTCAGGTCATGATCTCACGGTTCGTGGGTTCAAGCCCCACGTTAGGCTCTGTGCTGACAGTGCAGAGCTTGTTTGGGATTCTCTCTCTCTCTCTCTCTCTCTCTCTCTCTCTCTCTCTCTCTGCCCCTCCCCTGCTTACTCTCTACCTCTCTCTCAAAATTATAAATAAACACGGAAATAAATAAGAAAACCAGTAAAATAAATAGGTGAACAATATGGAAAACAATAGTGCAAGTTCAAGTCAGAACTGAATGAGAACACTGCACTTTGCCACGTGTCTCCTTCACCTGAATAAGTAGGAGGTTGGTGGGTAGTGTGAGCCCCTCCTCCACAAGGTCGGCGTTCATCTGGTACTTTTTTTTTTTTTTACATTTTTTAATTGATTTTTGAAAGAGAGAAAGAGAGAGAGTGCAAGCGGGGGAGGGGAAGAGAGAGGGAGACAAAGAATCTGAAGCAGGTTCCAGGCTCTGAGCTGTCAGCACAGAGCCTGACACGGGGGCTCGAACCCGCGAACCATGAGATCATGACCTGAGAGGAAGTCAGACATTTAACCGACTAAGCCACCCAGGCACCCCCACCTGGTACTTTCATGAACTCTCCTTCTTAGAAGCAGTTTTGACAGTTTCAAATTTTAATGATATTAAAACAAAAATAACAAGGCTCCCCGTGAGGCAATCTAACCACACATCAAGTGGGAAGTGCACCCTTACGTCTTTCTGGGTTGTATAAAAATTGCTGAGGCAAACCGTAAGAGACTCTTAAATACAGAGAAGAAACTGAGGGTGGATGGGGGGGACAGGGAGGGGGGAGAAGTGGGTGACGGTCACTGAGGAGGGCACTTGGGATGAGCACTGGGTGTTGTATGTAACAATGAACTACGGGAATCTACCCCAAAAACCAAGAGCACGCTTTACACACTGTATGTTAACCAATTTGACAATATATGATATTTAAAAAAAAGAAATTAAATTGCTGAATGAGCAACACTGGCTCCCGTCTTTGAATGTGGTGAGCCTGCCCTTGGGCCTCCTTCCATCTCCACAGGAAACACCTGTTGACTGGCAGAACGTCAGGCTTCAATGTGGAACGTTTGCCTTGAAACCCCCGCCTCAGCTCGTCTGTGTCCAGGAACCCCAGCAGAGAGGAGGGCAGGCCAAACAGAGTCCGGGGTCAGTTATGGGAACAGGATTTGGCTCCAAAGCCCCGCCTCTCCTCCTGGTGTCCCAGGCAAGCAGTTGGACTGATTACCTCTTCTATCTGGATCTCTCGCTCGTACACCAGCTTTCGGACCATGCTGGCCACAGACACCATCCACGTCAGCATCATGATCAGAGGGAAAAAGAAACCAACGTTGTTCAAGAATCTGCAAGGAAATAATCCAGTCGGCATCCGAGGGCAAGCACAGGGTTCTACCCAGAGTCAGGCTCACGTGTGGGTGCTTTTTTTTATATTGTCCTCGGAAGCTACGAGTCCTTTTAAGGAACACTATCTCATGTGGCCATTTCAACAGGCTTTTGACTTAGGACCACTGGCTCGTGTCCTGATTTAATACACGTGCAACTCACAAAGGAGACACATGGGGTGGGAGTTTCCTGGAGCAGCCACTGTCGCCTGCCCCCAATCAGTCCTCTCTGACACCTTCCTGGGCAGAGGAGGTGCAAAGAAGGAAACTGGCCATTAACTCATGACTACAATTTCCCCCACGTAGTTGGGACCATTGTGTATCTGCAATCAATGATATCCATTGACCACAGATTATCGCCTATATTATACATGAAAACTGACCGTTGAATGTCTCCCTGTCTCTTTCCCCAATGCTCACCTCCCACCCACTCTAACCAGTTTTCTTTCTTTTTTTTTTTTTCGGTATTTTTTTTTAAGTTTATTTATTTATTTTGAGAGAGAGAGAGCATGAACACAGAAGGGACAGAGAGACAGGGGGAGAGAGAATCCCAAACAGGCTCCATGCTGTCAGCACAGAGCCCCACACAGGGCTGGAACTCATGAGCCGAAAGATGACGACCTGAGCTGAAATCAAGATGCTTAACCGACCGGGCCACCCAGGCTTCCCTTGACATGACCCCTGTCTAGAACACCCATGACAGCCATGCCTCAATCCCAATGGGAATTTCTCCACTATTTTCCTTCTTGAGCTCTCAGCTGTGTCTGACGCCGGTGACAGGTCCCTCCTTCCCTCCTTTTGTTCGCTTCCAGAACAACTCCCAGCTTTCCGTCAATCTCCTCTCTTTCCTTCACTGTGACTTCTCCTTTAAACATGGGATTCGCACCCCAACCCTGCACTCTGCCTCTTCCCCCCTTACCCTCTGCGCTCGAGACCCACATGTTATTATTATTTGATTCATCACCGAGGCCACCCAAAGGGGCAAGCCATTTTAGTGGACATGTGGTATGCAGACGAACCAGAGAGAAAGGCCCTGTCACAAAGGATCCTGCTTTCCACTGGGGGGTGGCGGCACTTAGCATAAGCCAGCACAAGGAGACACACGGCATAGTGTCAAATATGTGAAAAACGGCTTCGGCCATGGAAGGGAGGAGATCTCAAATCGGGTAGTTGGCCAGGGTGTCTGTGGAGAACAGACAGAGGAAATGGGCCCCACAGGAATCTGAAGGGACATGGCTCCAGGCAGAGGGACAGCAGGTGCGAGGACAGGGGACAGTGGCGTGACTGTCAGGGGCAAGACTCAGGGGTGGCCAAGGATGGTGTGGATTAGGACACGGAGGCGGGGGGGTGGCACGTTAGCTGGGGCCACATCATGCAAGAATTCCACATGTCCAGGCGAGGGCTGACAAAAGGGTTCTGGAATGGGGAGAGGGAAACAAAGAGGGGACATATCAGGTGTATGGATTTTAAAAAGACCACCGAATGCAGCGTAGACAGAGGAAAGCAGGGTTGCTGCAGTGTGGACAAAGCTGCCGGCGAAGATGCCGACCTGGAGACAGAACCCTCTGGCTGGGCCCCACCCACCCCCAGACCTCCCCTTAGAGCGTTATCTCCAGTGTGGACCCTCGGCCCTTCACACCGGACGGTGAGCCCGTCAGGGAGGGACCCCCACTGCGCTTCCTCTGCTTGGCAAAGGCCGGCCACATAGTGCAAGCCAAAAATATTTGTTCATGAAACCGTGAATGAGGACATAAAAGGGGAGTGGGGGTAATTTCTTCGTTTTTATCCATTTTTCTGCTTAAGACGACTATAGTGAGCGATCCACGGGGTGAATCACATCTTAAAGCGAAATTATCAGCTCACTGGTAGGCTATACGGCGACGGCATGTAGTCAACTCATGCGCTACTCGGTTTTGTGATTTTTCTAGGGATTTTGAGTCATTGTTTTTATAGTGTTTTATAGCAGGAAGTGCCCATATACTCTTTACACCTGCTCATCTCACAAATGACATCTCTTCTCTGGAGTAACCCAATTTGCCACAAAAATGAAGCTTGGATCGCCTGGAAAGTTAAAAACAACGAATACAGCGCTTACGGGGGGGGGGGGGGGGGTGTGGGTGGGGAGGAAAAAAGTTCATGTCTGTTCATGAACTTTATCCTTTTTTACTTAAAAGCACTGGAATTGATGGCTGTTGACCTCTGTGCTTCCAGCACCGCGGGTCTTACAAAGGAGCCAATAAGCATCACACACAAACGTTAAGATTCCGTGTGAGTTATTCCAGAAGCCACACGGAGTCAGGATTCTATGTGTGTCTGGGGCTAGGAGGGCATGCCCCGTGGACCCCTGCACCCGTGTAAAGGAGAGTGTCACGAGAGGCCAGAAACTGAGTAAACCCAACTCTGGGGTTCTTGCAGCCACTACCCCAGACCCCAGACAATGCCCAGACGCTCTGCACATGCATGCCGCTTGAAAGTACCGGAAACAGCTGCTAAAAATAAGCAAGGTCAAGAAGGAGTCACACAAAAAAGTAGGTAAGAGATGAATGAGGCAAAACCCTACCCCCTGTAGACCTAGAAGTTCCCATCAACACTGCGCTTTGTATCTTCATTTCTTCATTTGTCTTTAGTTTATCCTGAGAAAGTGAGAAAAAGCAGGAAGGGGAGAGAGAGAGAATCCCAAGCAGGCTCCACACTGGCAGCACGGAGCCCGACACGGGGCTCGAACTCACGGACCATGAGATCATGACCTGAGCCAAAATGGAGAGTCGGACGCTCAACCGACGGAGCCCCGCAGGCGCCCCCAAACTGCACTGCCTACAGTCTAGGGGCATGATCTGAGGGCACAACACATGGAACAGGATGTGTCCAGTGGGTGCCAGGCTGCATGTGAAGGTGGGTGGTGTCTGGAGCCACTCTTGCGCCCAGACCCTATCTCCAGGGAAAGAGACGACGAGCGTTACACGAAGAAGACACGTATCTGCAGGAGGCGCTCGGTCCTTGGGGCCACGGAAAAGAGAGCCTCCGAGCTGTGTAGCCATTAACGTCACCTGGTCGTCACACTGACGGGACTCTCTTGCAAACAACCGGGCAGGAATACCCAATTCGTTCAAAACGATACCAAGCACAAATCCAGCACATCTATGTAAGGAATACAGGTGGGTGCGTCTCACAGTTATTAACAAATGAAGACCTGCCCAAAAAGACGGCTACATTAAGCAGATGAAAATCGTCAACAGGGGTGCCTGGGTGGCTCAGTCAGTTGAGCTTCCGACTTCGGCTCAGGTCATGATCTCACCGTTCCCAAGTTCGAGCCCTGCGTCAGGCTCTGTGCTGACAGCTCAGAGCCTGGAGCCTGCTCCGGATTCTGTGTCTCCCTCTCTCTCTGACCCTCCCCCGTTCATGCTCTGTCTCTCTGTCTCAAAAATAAATAAACATTAAGAAAAAAAAAATTTTTTTTAATTGTGGATGTATTTGTTGCTATCAATTTCAAAAGATTCAGTAGGGCAATTCCCTACGTGAAAAGCACCCCACCGCAGAGCTGCTACAATTCAGTGAGGAGATGGCAAGACGGCAAGAAGGTCCAAAATGTGAACTGGAAGAATGTGAGAATGTGGAAAGAAACATCAGGAAAACAACAGCCACCACACAAATGAGGACATAATTAGACGAAGCACAGGTCAAATCGATAACTGCCCAAAACATAGTGAGGAACACGGAAAATTGAAACACAACTAAAAGAAACAAATAAATTTTTTAAAAAGGTATTTTTTTTTAATTAGGGAAATTTAGGGACACCTGGGTGGCTCAGTCAATTAAGCATCCGACTCTTGATTTTGGCTCAGGTCATGATCTCACGGTGCGTGAGTTCGAGTCCCACAATGGACTCCACGCTGACAGTGCAGAGCCTGCTTGAGATTCTCCCTCTTTCTCTCTGCCCCTGATCTGCTCATGCTCTCCTTCTCCCTCAAAATATATAAACAAACCTAAAAATAAATAAATAAGTAAGCAAATTGGGAAATTTTATGGCTAAGAAACACAAGGTAAAGAAATCTATGCAATCGGAGTCCCTGAAGAAGAAAAACCAAATAGTGGAAGATAAGAAATTGGTAATGTTGGAAAACATCAAAAGTTTCCATACCAGAAAACTCAAATATACACATTGAAAAGTCTTATCTTGTGCCATGGAAAATTATTCTAGAATGGTCAACAGTGAAATGGATCCCACGAAATTGATTGAATTTTCAAGTTCCTACCAGCTTGCCAAAATTACCAGGTTCAGGAAAAGCAGGGAAATATCAAAGTGGCCTTAGACTGCTCCATAATCACATTCAAGGCCAAACATAACGGAGTTATTTCTACAAGATACTTGAGGAAATGGTGAGTCAAGGATTTCGTATCCAGCCAAGCTGCCTTTCAAATATAAATGCTGCAAAACGTTTTAAGTGTGTAAGAAATCAGGTTAAATTATCTCATAAGCTCATCCGGGGGAAATTACTAGAAGACAAATGTTAGCCCACCCAAGGATGACCAGTAAATTGCAGTGCGAGGGTAATGCTATGCAATGAATATGTATTCCAATAAAAGTAAGACTAAAACAAAACTGGAAATTCAGATGACAAGATAGACTGGAAATGTTATGTCCCCTAAAATGCAGAAATGATACAACAGACAAAAATTGGCAGTTTATGGGACGTGAGTCAGAGAGAAAGAATAAGTTGGTGAATGCCCAAATCAGGCTCTTTGTTCAACCATGACAGATGTAGAACATAAGCACAGACATCTTTCCTGGTACAATCCAAGACGTGGAGATAATATCAACTAAAATTGCATGATGGTGAGGAAAATGTTAGTGATGGAAGAAGAGAAATTACTTCATTTTTATTTTGCATGGTAAAAATAAAAATATTGATTTTTTTTCAATGTTTATTTACTTTTGAGGAGAGAGAGAGAGAGAGAAAGGGAGAGAGAGTGTGAGCAGGGGGAGGACAGAGAGAGGGAGAGACACAGAACCCGTAGCAGGCTCCAGGCTCTGAGTTGTCAGCATAGAACCCAATGTGGGGCTTGAACTCGTGAACCACAAGATCATGACCTGAGCCGAAGTCAGACACTTAACCGACGGAGCCACCCAGGCACCCCAGAGGCTGACATTATTTATAGAATGTTCTCAGTATAAGGTAACCACCAGAACAACAATAAATCATTACTAAATGTGAGCAAAATTTAAAAGTGAAATTATAAAAAGAATTAAATAAAATAAAAATATTTTAAACAAGGGGGTCCCTGGGTTGCTCCATCGGTTAAGTGTCTGCCTTCAGCTCAGGTCATGATCTCTCAGTTCATGAGTTGAAGTCCCGCATCGGGCTCTCTGCTGTCAGTGGCGGAGCCTGCTTTAGATCCTCTGTCTCCCCCTCACCCCCCTCCCTCCGTATTCCTCTGCTTGCTCTCTTTCAAAAAACTAACATCTAAAAAATAATTTAAAAAATATAAAAGCAAAATTATAAGTATAGAAAAATACTTAACTAGGAACACATATACATGAAACTTCACTTAATGCTATTGCACAGCTAACTTCACCCATATAAGAAGGTATATGAGACATACAAGAGACACATCTGAAACAAAAAGCTTCAGAAAAGTCTAAAATGAACAGAGGGGCAAAGGCACATCAAGCAAATGGGAATACAGAGGTGGAGGGGGAGAGAGAGAAAGAAAGGAAGGAAAAAAAGCAGAGGTCATCAATTTAATTTCATACAAGGTAGACTTACGTGCACAAAACATTAAATACACTCAGAACACAATTATTCACAGCTGTGCACAGCATTCAAAGGGTCAACAACCCATAAATCTTTCACAAAAGTAGATTCTATATTACTTGATAGAGAAAAATGCTATTATTTCAAAATGTAGAAATGATAAAGACATCTTTTTCTTTTTTATTTTTTTTTTAATGTTTTTTATTTCTGAGAGATAGAGACAAAGCACAAGCAGGGGAGGGGCAGAGAGAGAGGAAGACACAGAATCTGACGCAGGCTCCAGGTTCCGAGTTGTCATCACAGAGCCCAACTCGGGGCTCAAACTCATGAACCATGAGATCATGACCTGAGCCAAAGTCGCTTGACTGACTGAGCCACCCACGTGCCCCAAAGACAATATTTTGTGATGGCAATATAAAAATTAGGGTCCATCAACAGAAGTTGGCAATTAGTGCATGATACAGTTTTGAGTGTCAATCTGATTTTAAAAATGCTATCACCAGATTAACTTTAATTTTTTTTTAAACCTTATTCATTTTGAGAGAGGGAGACAGAGCGCAAGCAAGATGGGGAGGGGCAGAGAGAGAGAGGGAGAGAGAGAGAGAATCCCAAGCAGTCTCCACCCCAGCAGTGCAGAGCCCTAAGTGGGCTTAAAGCCATGAACCGTGAGATCATGACCTGAGCCAAAACCAAGAGTCAGATGCTTAACCACTGAGCCACCCAGGCGCCCCTATTTTCTTTTTCTTTTTCTTATCATAAGCACACTGAGTAACTCTGTGAACTCTTGAGGACTTCCACTCAAAAATTAAAAGAAACTTGACTGAAACAGCTCTTGGGAAAAGAAGCCTACAGACATCCATATTCCACGTACGTAAAAAACAATGAATTTTTAGCCACACGTCAGATTGAGGGGACACGGTTAAAATAGTGGTTGAAAGGAAAGTCATCATCTGAGGTAACTACATAAATTAAAGGAAAAAAAAG
Organism: Neofelis nebulosa; assembly: GCF_028018385.1. Lineage (NCBI taxonomy): Eukaryota > Metazoa > Chordata > Mammalia > Carnivora > Felidae > Neofelis > Neofelis nebulosa. The sequence continues at coordinate 106,369,738 of NC_080785.1, forward strand.
AACACTAAATATAATGAATTAGGTAGGGGTGCCCGGGTGGCTCTGTCAGTTAAGCGACAGACTTTGGTTCAGGTCATGATCTCATGGTTTGTGAGTTCAAGCCCCAAATCAGGTTCCACACTCTCTCCCTCCCTCTCTCTCTGCGTCTGATGGGATTCTCTCTCTCTATCAAAAATAAAATAACAATTAAGAAGTGGCTTTATTAAAATAAATAAATATAACAAATTAAACACTGGTCTCAAATATCAAAGGAACAACACAATGTATTGAAGGTACGGAAAGCAAGTAAGTAACAAACATAAAAGCACACGTCACAAATAAGTTAGAAAAGACAAAGAGCATCGATGAATGAAGTCCAAATATGTTTCCATGAAGAAGAAAAACCAGACCAAGAACATACCGAAAGCACACAATGAATTTTTTTAAAACTCCAGTGCCAGGCTGGCTCAGCAGGGAGAGCATGTGACTCTAGATCTCAGGGTTGTAAGTTCGAGCCCCACGTTGGGTATAGAGTTTACTTTAAAACATTAAAAAATTAGGGGCGCCTGGGTGGCTCAGTTGGTTAAGCATCCAACTTAGGCTCAGGTCATGATCTCACGGTCTGTGAGTTCGAGCCCCGCATCAGGCTCTGTGCTGACAGCTCAGAGCCTGCTTCGGATTCTGTGTCTCCCTCTCTCTCTCTGCCCCTCCCCCACTCACGTTTTATCTCTCTCAAAAAAAAACTTGGTTTTTTTTTTAATTAAAAATCAAAAACAAACCTCTGGGAAGAAAAGCATGTCAGAGGCACAAGCACAGCGGGCGGAGGAGGGGGAAGAAGTTTCGATGGGCTGCCTGGCTTCTCCTCTCCAGCACCTCATCGCAGGGGAGGCTGGATGGCAAGCTGATGGCTCCCGGCTTCCACCGACCTCCACACTGGGTGACAAGGTCTGACGGGGCCCTTTGATGCTCCCCCTCAGGACCTCCACAGAGGAGGGGACACTGCCTTCCTGTGGTCCTCCTGTCCCAGGAGCTGCAAGCCTCCCGCAGGCAGGGATGACACCTTTTCCCGGGTCCACGAACGCCAGTCGACCACAGTGCCTGACACGTGGCAGGTGCTGGACCCGTCGTTTTCCAAAGAAGAACGAGCACGGGCTCTTGGCAAGATTCACAATGTCGAGCATGTGAAGTACGTATCACCACAACGCATGGAGGACTGGTCCCCAAACAAAACAGAACAGAATACAACCCCGATGTATCAGAAGAAGGAAGGAAGTAGGATTTCTCTTGATAATCATTGGCTTATAAAGCTAACAATTAAAAAAAAAAAGGAACAAGAAACACATTAAAGCGAGAGAGGCCAGAATAGGATGTTCATCCGCTCCTGCTGTCCAGACAGCAAAAATCAAACAAGTATGTTCCAGATCCTTCTGCGTATTGATCCCTACTCTGGAACCCACACAAAAGCCCTATCAGTAAATGCTTGCAAATAGGAAATCAAAAGCTCGTATTTATGTAAGCCTCCTTAAGAGGACACTTTGATCTTCCTAAACATTGTCACCAGTTCTGAAGGGGGCAAATGCTTGACTTACATTCTAATGACCCCTTGCTAACAGTGTTTTCTCTGTGGCTTGTCTCTATTAGCACATCCAGTGAGCTCAAAGACGGAAAAGTGATGAGCACGTTAGACCAAAGTCACACGTAGCGAAAGAACCACAGAATGATCGGCTTCTGTTTTTCTCACTCGATATGCACGACTAGAGATGCACACTGGTGGTCAATTTCCAGACCCCACACCCCTCCCCCATGTCAGCCCAGCCTCTGCCCACTGCCCCCCTCCGGACCTTCCCCCAGCGCCCCCCACACCACATCCCAGGAGGATGTCGGGCCCAGAAGCCTGCAAGGCGGCTGCTGAGGGGAAGGACCAGCACCTGTCTTACCCTCCCGTCCCCTCTCTGCTCCCTCTGGGAGACTCAGGCCAGTCGGCTGAGGTACAGCCAAGGTCCCACGCCTGCTGGCCAGCTCTGTTTGCATTCCTTCCCTAGCACAGTGGCTGCGGGCCATGACTGGTGACCGGATGGGGAGGGTGGCAGGTGGGGCCCCTGAGGCTCACATTTACTCTGTGTCCTCCAACCTGCGCCAGACGTATGCACGCTGGGTGTCAGTGAGGGAAGGGGAATTTGAGGTCCATTCTTTGCTTTCTTTTTCTTTTTTTAATATTTATTTATTCGGGGGAGAGCGCAAGTGGGGGCTCTGTGCTGCCAGCCTACTAGCAGCGAGCCCAACGTGAGGCTCGAACTCACAGACCGCGAGATCATGACCTAAGCCCAAGTCAGACGTTCAAACAACCAAGCCGCCCAGGTGTCCCATTCCTCGCTGTTCCAAGTTTGGTAACTCTCAAGAAGGTCAGGGAGAAAGAAGGGTGCCCACACGCATGCCTCCTCTCTGCACACTGCACCACCCAGAACAGCAATCCCACCTTGGCTCTGAACACGGTACCTGGAGGAACATCTGAGCAGGGAGGTCTGCCCAGAGGGGCTTGGGCAGCCAGGGGGGTACCCAGCCCACTCACCGGCCTGGTCTTGTCCCCTTCCCAGGTCGGGTTCAGCACATCCAAGCCAGGGAGGTAGACAGGCGGCCAGTTAGCAACGCCATTCCCGGTGACAATCTTGAGCAACCGAAGTGTCAAATCACGGCTCAAGGTCTGAGACCAGCCAGACCTGGTCCCCAAATGCAGCTTTTTCAGGCCAGTGCCCTTGTGATTCCAAGAGTGAGATTCTAAGGGGATCGCAAATGCTTGAAAGCCATCATGGCATTAGAAAGGGACCCAGCATGCACAAGGAGCCAACTCTTGGAACTGTAACTCAGACTCTGGGGACAAAAACCCTCTTCATCAAGCCCTCCTATTAAAAGCGTTCCTAATTCAAAGGTCTGAGCACACAATCCCAGCTTGGGGGCTGGGGGCTCCCCCACCACTGAGCAATTCTCGGGCACCAGCCGGTGTCCTACAGTGCAACTCAGTTGTGACACGACCTGAAGGTGGCGTCACATCCCACAGGTCAAGGGCTCAGTTCCACAAGCCCGCGTGGTGCACCCACGCACTCCAACACACACACGTACACACACATGCTCCTCTGAAGCCCTTTGCAAATCCAGGTACTCTGATGACCTATGGTTAAAAAGAAAGCCACAGGAGCGCCTGGGCAGCTCAGTTGGTTGAGCGTTTCAGCTCAGGTTGATGATCTCACAGTTCATGAGATGGAGCCCTCCCCTTCCCCCTGCCCCCCTACAGCGTTGGGCTTTGCAATCACAGTGCGGATCCTGCTTGAAATTCACTCTCCCTCTTTCTCTGCCCCTCCCTGCTCCCTCCCTATCTCTCTATCTCTCTCACTTTCTCAAAATAAATTTAAAAAAAAAAAAAAAAACATTTATAAAAAAGAGACAAGTAAGCAAGCCACAGACCCTGGGTAGAGTCACTTGCCTCCAGGAACACAAACTAAGACTTAATTGTTATTTCAATTTCTTCAAGAGTGGGATTTTAACTCAATCGGGACTTTTCTGATCTGCACCAATGACATAATCGGTCACAAAGGCCCTTTCTTCCCAGAGGAAGTTGAGGTGATCCACCTAATGAGACGCCCAGCCCTTCCCCTAAGGGAGGTAACAATCCTTTCTTTCCTTTGGGGATGAGTGCTCACCCTGCCTCCCTTCCCAGAAACACCTTCCATTTTGGGCAGCATCCCAGAGCTGCCCTCCCCTTGCTACAAGGGATGCTGCCCGATCGGGAATCACTTCATAAAGCCAACTAGGTCTTCAAAATACAAGGATGAATTTTGTTTTTCAACGTGATAAACCAGAGGCTCCCACAACCCCTCCCTGGGTTTGGCGAACTGGCCGGAGCCGCTCACAGGACTCGGGGGACAGATCGCTCACTAGATCGCTGGTCTGTTGTAAAAGGATTAAGTCAGGAACAGAGGGAAGGGAGAGCTGCCCAGGGCGCGGATGGGGAGGGGGCGCCGAGCTCCCTGCCGCCCCGGGGCCCACTGTCCCCCCCATCTCCACGTGCTCACCAACCCAGAAGCTCTGGGGACCGTCTGTTGAGTTTTATGGGGGTGTCATTACAGGAGCCTGATTGATGAAATCATCAGCCATTGGTGATGGATCCAACCTGCATCCCCTCCTCCCGAGGTCAAGGGGTGGGGCTCCCGAGGCCAGGGGGTGGGGCTGACAGTTCCGCCCCTGGAACCACGTGGGCAGCCCCCCTGCAGCCCCTCCTCCTGAGGTCAGGAGGTGGGGCCGATAGCCCCGCCCCTGAGACCACGTGGGCGGTCTCCCTGGCAACCAGCCCCCATCCTCAGGTTCTTTCCAAACTCCCCTCATCAACACAAGGGACACCTTTCTGGTCCTCCACTTAGGAAACCCCTTAAGGAGCTGGGCGCAGGTGCCCTAAACAGGAGGAACACCCACACCTGTGCCCGTGGCCAGTTGGCAGCCAGCTGGGACCACCCGCTCAGGTCACTGTCACAGCCCATTGGCGCCTCCCCCGGGCTCTAAACACACAGCATCTACTGCCCTAAGCAGTTTCTTGGCTCAAGGGTCCTCCGTTCCTCACCTCCGCAGCCCTCCCAGCACCTAGAAAACTGCATGCCATACGGTGATGTGAACAAAATACAACGTCTGCTGGGAGAACGAATTGGGGAAGAAACTCGCCTTGTTTCTAAACGAGGACTTTGGCTGGGACGCCTCATTGCACAGAACTGCCCCTTTGATTATATGACAGTCAGCATCTCTGTCCGCAGGCACTAAGACTCAGGCCATCAGAACACCCTTAACCGGCACACACCCAGAGTTAACAACGGTCGACCCCGGGGTCCGATGAAAACAGAAGAAAATATAAGGCAGCCGTTCACAGACAGAGTGAAGTAACAGCTGAGTGACCAAGGTGTAGACACAGAATCCCACATAAAATGCTTAAAAGTGGTGATGCATAGCTCCCAGGGGAGTGAAGGGCATTCAGGGGGCATGAGACCCCGCGAAGAATAACTCTGACCCATCTCAGCTTCCATTTTTCAGCGATATTTATCTTATAAGTTTCCCTCCAAGGATGAATGAGATGTGTGTGAACGTGTGACACACCTTTAAGAGAAGCATTATTACGGGCACTGGTGACGTGGGAAAATACAGGGAACATTGGATAAACCGTCACCTGGGGTTTGAACAAAACACCTGTCTCCCAGGCAGGGCAAGGAGCCCATCTGAGCTTTGATGGGCACGAGAAAGGATACAAAACTGTACTTCTTGTGTTCCCCACTCTGGATGGTGTCACCAACCAATTCCACACAATCCGTCCCTCGGGGACACAGAAGGGAACCCGGGTCTCTGGGCCCCACGGGTCATCAGGAAGGTGGACTTCTACCGCAAACGAGAGCCATTCACCAAATATAAGACAGAGGGGCTTAATTCGTTCAGGTGAAGTAAATCCCCAGGAAAAGAAGCAAGAAAAATGTGTACAGTGAGGGGCCTCAGGCCAGTCAGCGGGGGATCGGGCTGATTTCTTCCAGAGGCAGCAAGCATCCCTGTCGGCCCGTCACTCTGGACTTCTCCAGGGAAACCTTCTTTTTGTGTATAAAACAATCCCGGAGTACTGATGTGGTTTTCGTGTTTCTGAAAACCTTTCAATGAAGTTGCCTCACTCTCTTGGGCAATGAATGAACACTGGACTTTGTACTCATGAAGTCTGCCAGGGCTCCACTGGGGAATTGTCCTGTGATGACCCCCCCGGGGAAGCTTGGGGCTGAGAGGAGCCTTAAGTAGTCAGGGGTCCTGATCCGCCCAAGTCTGCAAATCCCAGGAGAACATTTCCCAGTGCACGCCCCTCAGAATAGCACTTCCTTGGGCTGCTGGCCAATAGTGGATGAGAGAGTGGGAGGGAGGAGGGGGACAGAGAGAGGGAGGAGGAAGATGGGGGAAGGAGGGAGGGAGGGAAGGAAAGACGAGGAGGAGGGAGGGAGGAGGGTGGGGGAGGGGCATGGAGAGGAGGGAGGGGGTAGGAAAGGAGGGAGAGCTGTGTTCTCAGAAGGCGGAACCGCCTACGTAAATCAACTTGAGCAGACTTCATTACCATGGACACACTGCCCTTGTGTGCAGGGGCCCCTCCTATTAAGACCTCCTCCCCCAGCTGTCTTCTGCTACCCAAATTCCCTGGTAGCCACCACCGGCTTCTCCCCACCCCCACACACAGCAGGCTCCTAGCTGGTCTGCACTCAAGTCTCCAGCTGTCCCTTCCCACCTCCAGCCTCCTCTGGGCCCCCCCACACTGGCCACCATCCTGAGGAGGGCCCCAGTGACCCTCTGTCCCACCTGGGAGCCGCACTGGCCACTCTGCAGGCCCCAGACCACTCCCAGCCCTCACCCCAGCCCAGGGGTGCTTTCTCCAGCCCTGTCCCAGAGCCCTGTCCCAGAGCCCTGTCCCTGCCGAGGGCCTGCCTTGTTCCTCTGTAGGCACTCCCACCGCAATGGTGCCATCCAGTCTCATCCATCAGACGCTGACGACCCCCTGGACTGCCTCCTGCTCAACGTGTCACCAGGGTCCCAAAGGCACCCAGACGGGTCCCTACCCAGCTGCTATCTCCATCCCCCAACCTTCTCCACCCAAAGGCCCAGCACCTCACAGTCCACGCCCTTGGACAAAAATCATCTGTGTGGATGTCTCTCAGTCACACCCTCCCTGTCTGCCGCCTCCCTTCTGAAAGCAACCAGAATCTGACCACTTTCCACCTCGGTCCCTGCTCTCGCCCTCGTACACTGTGCCCTCTGCTCGGGGCCTCTTCACACACCAGGCCACGCCTGCCCCAGGGCCCTTGCCCTGGCTGGCCACTCCTCTGGCCTAGAACACATTTTCCTGTGCTTCTATAACTCTTCCAGTTGGTCCTCTGCTAAGAAAGAGACGACAGGGGGGCACCCAGGTGGCTCAGTGGGTTGAGTGACCAACTTCGGTTCAAGTCATGATCTCGAGGTGTGCGAGTTCAAGCCCCACGTCGGGCTCGCTGCTGTCAGTGCTGAGCCCACTTCTGATCCTCTGTCTCCCTCTCTCTCTTCCCCTCCCCCACTTGTGCACTCTCTCAAAAATAAAAATAATAATAACTAAAAAAGAAAGAGACAACAGACCCAGAACAGTCACTTGTGCCAAGCCCCACATTGGCAAACCAAGACTCAAAGCTTAGCCTAAGTGTAGTTCCAACTCACCAGGAAGTGTGTAAACTGTAACCAGTCAACTGAAATTACCTGCGGGGCAAGACTGAGACTGTCCCCACAGACACCTTCCGCTCCCCTGGGAGGGAGGCCTTGCCTGAAACTATCCATTCATTGCCAATCATTTCCTTGAACACCCTCCTTTTGCCTTTAAAAGCCTTTCCTTTCCTCCAGCTCTGGGAGCTTTGTATTTGCCAAAAGGGAAGGTGCCTGATTCAGGAACCCTCCAACAAAGCCCATTTGATCTTTAATTAATTTACTCAGTGGAATTTTTCACGTTCAACAGACTGAATGTCACCTTCTTGGCAGGGCTGACCCTAACCACATTAATGATTCCTCTGGGCGCTCTGGCCACCCTGGCTCTTACTACCTTCCAGTATTCAATTCAAGCTTCTCCTTTATCGTTTGTGTAGACCCGCCGCGTCCCTGAACTCAGTCACGAGAGCAGGGATTTCTACCTGTCCCTTCACTGACGCACCCAGGTCTGGGGACTGACAAATGGTACACATATATAGTTGAATAAATGAGCACATTAACGACAATATAACTTATTCAGCACATAGCAGGGAGCCACTAAAAAATTTGCACAAGTGTGCTCTGTGGTCTACACCGGGCTGCCCAATGATCGCTCAGGTGGCCGAGCGCCAGGATCTTAGATCTCAACTGTGCCTCAGCCTACTATAGGTTCACCCAGCCCTGCAGATACAGACGCTTTCTAGGACTAGAAATAAAAGAAGGGTATGCGGTGATGAGAGCCTCAAAGACTTTAATCTCTCAGTCAAGGAGAATACTTCTTCACCTCCTTCAAAGACTTCCGAGAAACGGTGCTGTGCTGTCCCAGGGAGGGAATAGTAACACTGAATCCATGACCCAGGATCTCGGCAGGACACTCGGCTCACTCAGCCCAAGGTGGGAATGTTTCGACCCAAGTGTCCATCGATAGACGAATGGATAGACAAGATGTGGTACGGATACAACGGAATATTACTGGGCCGTAGAAAAGGATGCACTCTCGCCATTTGCGACAATACAGAAGGACCTAGGGAGTATAACGCTAAGTGGAAAATGTCAGACAGAGAATGACAAATACCATGTGATCTCGCTTCCCTGTGAATCTGCAAAACCAAAGTAAACAAACAAACAATGGCAGAAACACAGAAACAGAAGCATAAATACAGAGACCGAGCTGGCGGTTGCCAGAGGTGGGGGATGGGTGGCGCAGATGACGAGATAAAGACGCACAAGCTTCCAGTTATAAACCAAGTAGTCAGGGAGACGAAAAGCACGGCGTAGGGAATGGAGTCGGTAATAGTGCAGTCACATACGGTGACAAACGGTTAAGTACCCTTAGCGTGGTGGGCGCTGAGCTGTGTCCAGCACTGCTGAGTCCCTGTGTTCTATGCCCGGAACCGACGTACCACCGTATGTCAGCTACGCTTCCAGACAGAAAAAGGAAAGGGACTCTTGCGGGGCTCTCGGCTCACTCCAGCCCGAGGCCCGAATGTGTCTCATCCACAAGAACTTACCATCGAAGGGTGAAAGGGCACACCTTCGCGACCCTACCCGGCCTCCGTCCCACCCCGTCACCAAGCCCGTTAGCCAAGCACCAGGGACCTGGCAGGCCACCTCCGCCTCGACAATAAGCTGTTTGCAGAAATGTGTATCGTTCTTCCCAACACACCCTCCTGGGGCCCACCCTGCGTCCGGGGGGACGAATCGAACCCCAACTTTGTCCTGCGAACAGGACTGGAGGGAGTCTGCACATTGTACCCGCACGCAGGGCCCCTCTTCCAGGGCAACGGTCAACAGCATGCTTAAGAGCTAGAAAGAGGCTTTCAGAACGCGACCTTCCCGAGATTCGGCTAAAAAGAGAGCATCGTAAAAAGTCGATTTCTGGAAACAGGTCATTAAACCCCACAAGGCCCTGGAATTTGGTCTGTGGTGAGGTTTGGTGCCTGACGCTTTGCCAGGAACAGTCGTTCCCTCGGTTTCTGCTCTTGGTGCCAATGCCTCCCAGAAAAATAATTCAGGAGAAGAGCGATGGCAGAAAATGTTCAAAGCTGACACGATCATCACCCCGAAAGGAAAGAGAAGCTTTCACTTTACAAAGAAGGAGGTTAAGGGGTGCCTGGGTGGCTCCGTCGGTTAAGCGTCCAACTTCTGCTCAGGTTGTGATCTCACAGTTCATGGATTCGAGCCCCATGTCGGGCTCTGTGCTGACAGCTCAGAGCCTGGAGCCTGCTTCGGATTCTGTGTCTCCCTCTCTCTCTGCCCCTCCCCCACTCACACTCTGTCCCTCAAAAAAATGAATAAACGTTAAAAAAAACACACACAAGGAAGTTAAGAGGCTTACCAACGGTCTGCACAGTGAGGCAGAGCCTGGGGTAAAATGACACCCTAGCCTCTGTTCCTGACCCCTGTTGTCTCCACCAAGCTCTTAGAAGGACAATCCTGCAGGGTACAGCCTTTGCTCCTAGCACAGTGGGAATACTGCCTTTCGCCTCATGAAACGTACTGATGTCCTGCTATGCAGAAGGCATGTGGCCAGACAGGAAGGAGGGGTGAGACATCGAGACACCTGTCTGGCCAGCGCAGCCCCAGTCGCCTGGCTTCTGCGTGGCAGCCCCTGCTCTGTGGAAGGACCAGCATCTGCCCCCTGCTCTCATAGCGAAGGCAGTCCGGGTGGTCCCTCTGATGACCTCACCCTTGGCTCTTTCTTCCCGTGCTCCCCACACCTGCAGCCTGGGGCCTCCAGCCTGGCACAGGACAAGATGCTTGAGGAACAACATCCTTCAAGGCTGAGCTCGCGGCCCTCAGCAAGGTGGATGTCAGGCATCCAGGGGACCGGAGCTGGGCACGCTGTCCACTCTGCTTTGCCAACCCCGCCTGGCCCTGCCCCCCACTCTCCTTCCAGGGCTATGGTCCAGCTGCTCCAGCCCATAACTGACCATCCCTCCTCTCCCCCGCAAGGACGTCACGAGCCCAGTCACCAGTTTACTCCTGCGTGTTCCCAGACTGCCTCACACGTCCCTAAGCCACTGTCCCGGGCCTCCGAGAATCCCCTTCCTCCCAGAAAGTAGGGGGTGCACATTGACTTTTTAAGGATTTGCACTGAAGAGCTAGTGACCTTCTTCTGTTTCGCGAACTCAGATGGCTGGCCTTGGAGTCAGACGCACATAACCCCTGTGAATACTGTTCCAGTTCCTTCCGAGGGGTCTTTAACGCTATGGGTAAGTCTGGTGTCAGAGCTCAAGTCCTACACGATCACAGTACCTCAACAATTATCCTTGCATCTGGACAGCTCAAGAAATTAAACAGGGGGATGGACTTTCTCTAAATGCTCTTTGGCGTGACTACACAGAACTTCTCTGCACTTGGCACGCCAAACGCAAGGCGCTTCTCACTGTAAAGCGGGCACGTGGCAGGGGGGCACGTGGCAGCTACTCACAGGTCCCTGGTGTGACAAGGGTACGGCATGGCCTGTGTCTGCGTGGCTGGCTCCTCAGCCTCCTGCCCGGTCTGCACTGAGATGATGGCCCTTTCAATCATGTCTTGCAAAGGGACAAAGATGTAGTTGTACTTGAACACATCGGCCGGTAGGTTCTGAGGATGGAACTTCCAGAAAGGGTTTTTCACCAAATCTGTCCTCATGCTGTGTAAGACGCTGGTCCGGATGGTGTATGTGACGTGGGGCGGCGGGCGCAGAGACGGCCTCCCTGAGTCTCCGCTGCCCAGCGAACTGTTGAATATGACACCTGTCGGCAGGAAAGGGAAGACAGGGTCAGCGCGGCTCACCCGGGGTCAGCGCGGGTCGAGCACAACTGGACGGGCCGTGAGATGGGGTCCAACCCTCTCTGTGCAAGGGGACAGGCCCCACGGGGACGCAAAGCTGATTCTCCGTGTTCCACAGGCAGGGACTGGGAAAGTTAGACCCGAGGCCGCCTAATTTCCTGGCGAACACTCTCTCCTATTTTTCATAAACCCCCACTGTGGTGTCTTTTTTTTTTTAATATATATATATTTTTTAATGTTTATTTATTTTTGAGAGAAAGAGTGTGAGCAGGGAGGGGCAGAGAGAGAAGGAGACACAGAATCTGAAGCAGGCTCCAGGCTCCGAGCTGTCAGCACGGAGCCCGACGCGGGGTCCAACTCGCCAACTGTGAGATCATGACCCGAGCAGAAGTTGGAAGCTTAAGTGACTGAGCCACCCAAGTGCCCCCCACTGTGGCGTCTTTAATTATTTGCACCAAAATCATTTGTACACAAAAATCTGTAAGAAAATGATCCCTTTTGCATTTTTATAGAACTTGAAAAACGACACCAGGCTGTTCAAATGATCGGGCTTTGCTTCTCTGGAATCACAAATGCTTCCCTATGAATGACAAGTGGGGGTCCAGGCTTCCAGGTGTAAGAACTACAGGACAGAAGGCACAGCACGGGGAACACAGGTGATGGTGTGGTGGCCGACGGGAGCCACGCCCGTGGTGAGCACAGCATGAGGGACTGAGCCATCGAACCACATGGACGTAACATGTATCAACTAGATTTCAACGTAAAACGAGGAACTGACCTCTTTGGGGTTATGGATCATCCAAAATGTAAACATAAGGCACATGGATTTCCCGAATTTCATCCACGACGCCTGTTGGGGGTGTGAATGGACCCTCCCCAAAGCTCACATGTGAAGTCCTAACCCCTTGCAGATCACAGCTGTTAAACAGATCACAATGGGGGTAATCATTTCCAAAGGAGGTCATCAGGGTAGCCTTTCACCCAACATGACTGGCGTCTTCCAACAGAGGGGACATTTGGACCCCGACACACACAGAGGGCACTCGAGAAGAGACACGGGAGAAGGCGGCCATCAACGCACCACGGCAGACTCCGCCTCATGGCCTCAGAAGGACAGCCCCCTGCTGACACCTTGATCGCAGACTTGTGGCCAGAACCATGAGAAGCTGAACTTGTGCTGTTGAAGGCAGTCTGTGGTCCTGTGTCTCCACAGCCCTCAGCAAACTCATAGAAACCCAAATAAAGAACTAACTCGACGATTAGTCAAAATGAAGATGAGAGCACAGAACACATCACGTTTATCCTGAGCAAATGAACATGAATGAATGGAGACAAATTGGCTGCTGTCTTGTCCCCTGGCCCAGCCCCAGGACGTCAAGTGATAAGGAAGGGGCGCCTGGGTAGTTCAGTCGGTTAAGCACCTGAGTCTTGGTTTCAGCTCAGGTCATGATCTCACAGTTCATGAGTTCGAGTCCCACATCAGGCTCTGTGCTGACAGCTTGTGACCTGCTTGGGATTCTCTCTCTCTCTCTCTCTCTCTCTCTCTCTATCTCTCTCTGTCCCTCCCCTGCTCTCTCTCTCTCTCTCAAAATAAATAAATAAAATTAAAACTAAAATTTTTTTACAAAGTGATGAGGAAATCAAAGCATAACTTTAATCAGAAAGATAAAATTTATCACGCGAGATGTAACCATCAAACGACACCATAAACCAGTAACAACAGATGCAGTGAGTAGTGTGGGGCCCAGGATGTGAAGCCAGCAGCCCCGTATGCAGCCTGTCTTCCCGTCAACTCAAGGGGAGTCTTTCTGCTCGGTGTATTTTACCGGGAAATGGCTTCTTGTCTTTCTGAGCCATTGTCACGCACATTTAGGGACAAATACACACACGGCAGGCGACTGGGGCCGGGCCCGCATGCGCGTGTGTTTTCACTGAATACTCACTGGCCAAGAAGTCATTCTGCTGCATGAGTTCACGGGCTCTGGACTCCAGGCTGGCGACAGACTCCAGGGCCTGGAAGCGGTTCAGCATCACACAGGAGGACAGGTTGACCAAGATACGGCCCAGGACATGGAGATGCCCGGTGTCCCCGTGGGCAAACAGCTCGTCCAGCTTCACTCCTGAGGACAGTAAGCGTAACAGGACATTGCAGCTTTCCTCTCAGCCCAGGGCTTACGAAGGGAAAAAAGTCCTTCCGTAGAAAAAATGACTCAATAGTCACATTCTGTTCGTGTGCAAATTGTGCCACCTGTTTGCTGAGGATCTACTCCACTTAGTGACCATGGTCCCATGATGCTGGTCCTGCTTCACCGTGGAAGAACCAGAGGGCGAGCCTGCGGCCCGGGGACACAGGGCAGTGGCCAGGGGACACAGGGCAGTGGCCAGAGGACACAGGGCAACTGGCCACGCAGAAGAAAGCTCCAGTGGCAAGCCTGTGAGCAACACAGGAGACCTCGCACATGGAACCCGGCAAAAAAAGTTAATGTTCCAACCCGGTGGCAAGGAACTCTAGAAAACGTGCATTCACCCCAATAGCAGGTGTTTTGTGACAACCGCTCGCTTTGTCACATGCACTTTGCGAGAACCGCCATCGGTGATCAAGGAACACAGAGGAAAATCCGATCCTGCTGTGCTCTGTCCAGGTCTGCGCGTTTGCAGTGGAAAGAGAGCTGGGGATTCAAAGCGGCACGTGTGGGCTCCAGAACCCATGCATGCAACGTCTGTCAGGACAAAACGCCGAGGAGGACTCAGGACGTTTGGTTTGCTCTGGCTTCAAAGAGGAGCCAGACCACAGGAGAGAGAGACGTGGAGACTCCAAAGGACACAGCCATGGGAAAAACACCCAGAACTCAGCGCCAAGCAGGAAGGGAGTCCAGACGGGCTCAGCAGGCACGGGGTCGGTGGGGTGGGGGGGAGGGGGGCGGTGGGAAGGAGGGGACTGAATCCCACAAGCCTGCCCTGTGCACGATTCTGTACAGGAGATGCCATCACACCTGCCACAGTGGCCAATGCCACAGTGTCACCATAGGGCGGGGCCCATGTGCCTGCAGTTCAGTCAGGAGAACCACTGCATCCTCCACGGCCTCACTCCTCAGGAGACCCCCAGACACCAGACTGCTCAGGATTCATAAGATGAAAGACTTGGGGCGCCTGGGGGGCTCAGTCGGTTAAGCCTCCGACTTCGGCTCAGGTCATGATCTCATGGTCTGTGAGTTCGAGCCCCGAGTCAGGCTCTGCGCTGACAGCTCCGAGCCTGGACCCTGCTTCGGATTCTGCGTCTCCCTCTCTCTCTGCCCCTCTCCCGTTTGTGCTCTGTCTCTCTCTCTCTCAAAATAAATAAACATTAAAAAAAATTTTTTTTTTTAATAAAAGGATGTGTGGAGAAAAGTGAGTGAATTCTCTACCTAGGGAGTTACAAAAGGAGATTTGTATCTTAGAGTGTGTCTGAACCCCCAGCGTGCCCCCCACTCGCACGGGGCCTGTTCAGAGGGCTGTGCGGGCCAGGAGTGAAGGCCAACCATCCACATCCGTATGGACAAGAACACTTCAATCTACTCCGGGGTCGGGCAGGAAGAACAGGACTCACACACACTTTATGGCTCTCACAATTCCTTGAGAATTCCACACTCTGGGTCCTGATTCGTCTGTAGGAAAAGCTCAGGGTCTGAATTGCTGGGGCTGTTTTTTCCCACCCACTTGATAGAAGTTCGTTTTAGGGAAAAGCCGATCAGAAACAGTGAGGGCTCTGGGTCAACACCATTACCACCCTCGCAGAGTAATGACAGCCTCTGTTCCAGACAGAAACCGTCTGAGGCCACACCGGTCCCGCCAAACAACACCACACGCAGGCTCTGTTATATACAGCTGTCCAGAAACTACTTCCTTTTTTAGCGTTTTTAATGTTTATTTATTTTTCAGAGAGAAAGAGAGCAGGGGAGGGGCAGAGAGAGGGAGACAGAAACCAAAGTAGTTTGCTTGCTGTCAACGTAGAGCCCGATAGAGGGCTCGAACTCATGAACCGTGAGATCATGACCTGAGCCAAGACAAGAGTCGGACGCTTAACCAACTGAGCTACCCACGTGCCCCAGAAACTATTTTATTTTTTAAAAAGTGTGTTTTAACTACTTGAAAAGTGACTTAAGGCAGTAACATTTATTTTAAAATATCATTAACCTTTTTTTTACAGTTTATTTCTTTTTGAGACAGAGAGAGACAGAGTGCGGGCGGGGGAGGGGCAGAGAAAGGGAGACACAGAATCCAAAGCAGGTTCCAGGCTCTGAAGGGTCAGCACAGAGCCCAGCGCAAGCCGATGTGGGGCTCGAACCCACAAACCGTGAGATCATAACCTGAGGTGAGGTCAGACGCCGAAACGACTGAGCCACCCAGGCGCCCCACATTAATTTTTCTAAGGCAGTAAATTCACCAAACTTTTTTTGCCATAAGAGGGAAATATCGTGCCCCCTACGATGCCCGGCCCTCCGCTGACCTCCAGATGCAGGCAGACACCAGCCCCTTCCCGCTCACGGGCAGAGTGCCAGGATCCAGTGACGCCCCCCTTCCCTTCGGGTCCTTCCTCTATTCCCATCCTGCCCCCGGCCAGGCCGGGCTCCTAAGAGCACCCCTGGGACACACCGGCCTGATTCCACCTCAGAGCCGTTGGTCCTGACACGGCCGTCTGCGCCCCGCCCGGGATGGTAAAGCAGGGTCTCCAGATCCCGGCACAGAACCCGACTCTCCTGTGCGCTCTCTCAGTAAATGAACTCATGCGGGGCGGCCTGGATTGCTCAGTCGGTTAAGTGTCCAACCTCAGCTCAGGTCATGATCTCTCAGTTTGCGGGTTCGAGCCCTGCATCAGGCTCTCTGCTATCCGCGCAGATCCGTTTCAGATTCTGTGTCTCCCTCTCTCTCTGCCCCTCCCCTCTGCTGCACGTGCTCTCTCTCTCTCTCTCTCTCTCTCAAAAATAAATAAACTTAAAAGAAACAAACAAATGGATTCGTGCACTGACAAACCTACTGAGGCAATACAACCGTCCACTGATTGACAGAACCTTCTAGCCTCAGCTCCAAATCTTCCAATCGACGCACCTGCTTTCCGTCAGCTCCTGACTCAGGAACGCTCCCTCGTTCCATAAACTTATCTGAAGTCTCAGAATTCTTGCCTTTGGTATCAGAAGCCTTCCTCTCCAAGTGCGCTCCCTGCTACTCAAGGCCCAACTCAGCAAATCAGAAAACCGCAGGGATGAACAAACGAGAGCATTTCTAGTCTTGTGGACGAGAAACCAGAAACCCGAGAGGAAGAGTGACTGGACAGTGTCACACCGAAACTTAGAGGCAGGAGGATGAGCACCCCAGCGGCGGGCCAATAGGGAAGCGGACCCTGCCACACCCACCCTCGTACACTCGCACACCCGCACACTTACATTGCACACCTGCCCACGTATGCTTTTGCACACCTGGCCTCCAGCTTGCACGCCTACCCACGTACACGCCCACGTGTGCTCGCACAATTACACGCACTCGCCCACCGGCTTACACCCGCACACCCGCCCACTTACCGTAAGTCTGGAGCTTTTCCATCAGTTTGTCTACATCAATGTGCAGCTGGCTTTCTACAAAGTTTCTTATAAATTTGTTTCTCAGGGCTGCCTAAAGGGAAATAACACAGCTTCACAAAAATAATCTCATTTCCTCAATTATTATTCAATGAAAAATACTTGTGAGGTAAACTCAAAGTTTCAGTATACAAGACAAGGACACATAAAGTGAATCATGGTTTAAAAAAAAAAAAAAAGGGGCGCCTGGGTGGCGCAGTCGGTTAAGCGTCCGACTTCAGCCAGGTCACGATCTCGCGGTCCGTGAGTTCGAGCCCCGCGTCAGGCTCTGGGCTGATGGCTCGGAGCCTGGAGCCTGTTTCCGATTCTGTGTCTCCCTCTCTCTCTGCCCCTCCCCCGTTCATGCTCTGTCTCTCTCTGTCCCAAAAATAAATAAAAAAAACGTTGAAAAAAAAAATTTAAAAAAAAAAAAAAAAAAAAAAAAAAAGGTTCTAAAGATCATGGTAAATAATGGCCTAACATTTGATGACAATTTTATCTTGAAAACCAAAAGGAACAATTGTGACAATTCAGATTGTAACTAAAGTCACGCACTAATCTCTGTAACCAAGAATGAACTCAGTGTGACCTTCCAGCAAAATTTTCTAACAAAAGTGTATGGTGACCCTTTGTATCAGATCCTTAACAGGGTCTTTTCCACAGGCCAGCTGTAAAGAGGGGGCCACTGTCAGAAAAGCACTGAGGAAGAGTTTCTGCGTCCCTTGAACCTTCTTAATCTTTTGGCAACCAAATGTCATCTTCGGGAGAAACTTTCATATCATGATTGCTGCGACCCCTCTTACATATTGATGGCTTTGCCTCTCCTTTGTCAATGGTTTCCCTATGGAGGGCTCTTCAGGGTGACTTTTTTTAATGCTTATTTATTTATTTTGAGAGAGAGAGAGAGCATGGGAGGGAGGGGGCAGAGAGAGAGGGAGACAGGGAATCCGAAGCAGGCTCCGAGATGACAGCGGGCAGCCTGACACGGGGCACAATCTCCCGAACCTTGAGATCATGACCTGAACATAAACCAAGAGTCAGATGCTCAACCGACTGAGCACCCCAGGCGCCCCCTCCAAGGTGATTTCATGAAACTTTGCCTCTTGATCTTGAAGTGGGCATGCACTGACTTGTATACTACTGCCCCCCACAACACCCAACAGTCCACAGCAGACAGAGGACAAAATCCCATGAGGCCAGCGCCAGGATTAAGCGGTGAGGGTTGGTGGGGGGGTCGGGGGAGGCTAGCGGAACAGGGACTAATTTTGGAACGTGTCCATTCACTAAAGAATATTTATATGTGACCCCGACATTTTGTTAGCGCGCAACCTTACGACTCGGAGCTCCTGATAAGGAATTCTCGAATGTGGTCTACCTTCTGCATCGAGCTCTCTGACTTCTCACACCCGCCCCAGAGATGTGACGATTTCATCGACGTGTCTACGGATGACAGGATTTCAGTACAAAACCCTGGTGTGCGCTTCTTTTTGGAATCTTACATATTTTTTGTCGGGCACGTGGCAGACACAGGGTGGACACTTTCTGAGTGTTAGTCCCTGAACCTCGGCCACATCTCCGAGAGGAGATCACTCACTCTTAACTGAGCGGGAAGGAGGTCCAGGTCTCGGTCGCCAGCAAAGGCACTAGCCTAAGCCGCTGGTGGCAGAGTCAGATAGAGGAAAGAGTTATGCGGCTAACGTGACTGCCTGGAGGACAGCGGACCATCAGAGGACCTCTCCAAGGAGCCGTGTGGTTCGAGGGACAGTCAGGCACCTGGTCACATCCTCACGAGACTCTGCAGATGCTCCCTTTGTTGCTTATAATGCGGTGTGTAATTTTCAGTCCCAGCAGAGACTTTACAAAAGCCTACATCATCTGCCATCCGACCCGTTACAGAGAAAGCCTACTGACCCCCGTATAAACAAACTAATCCACGAGCAGACAAGTCAAAGAAAAATATGACAATAACCCCGGCACTCGCACGGTGCTGGCCGCCCTCAGAACCAGCGTCGTGGACCTTCAAAGACCAGGACAGAACTGACGGCCGCTGCTGGGCTCGGAAACCACCTGGGTTTGTCGGGGGCCACGACCACCCCCCCCAGGCCCACTGCAGGCAGCCGCAGGACCCCGGCACAGGATTCCCCAGGGAAAACTGACCGAAGCTCTGGGCAGTGTATTCACTACCTTGCAGGACCGGCTAGGATGCTCCCGCCCAGCCTCCCTCCCTCTCTGGGTCCCGGGGTCAGACCTGCATGTCCTCAGGTGCCTATGCTCCCGAGCTCCCCAGCACCCTTTGCCTCCCTCTCCCATAATAAAATTCTCCCCCATTGGGGAGCACCTGGGTGGCTCAGTCGGTGAAGCGTCTGACTCTTGATTTCAGCTCAGATCGTGTTCTCACGGTTCGTGAGTTCAAGACCCGTGTCGGGGCTCTGTGCTGAGAGCTCAGAGCCTGCTTGGGATTCTCTCTCTCTCCGTCTCTCTCTCTGCCTCTCCCCTGCTCATGCTTTCTCTCTCTCTCTCAAAATAAAACTTAAAACAAATTTTAAGAAAATAAAATGAAAAATAAATAAATAAAATTCTCCCATCTTAGCACCCACTGTGGGAGGCCCCAGACACTGAAGCATTTCCTGCGTGGCAAACACTATTCCAAGTGCCTCCCAGGCCCTCAGTGATTTACAGCTTGTAACTACGATTATTTCCTCACAGCACAGATAAGAAACCCAAGGCACAGAGAAGTTCAGTGACCAGTCCGAGATCACACAGCAGTGCTAGGCTCAGCTCAACTGGGCATCAAACCCAGACAGGCTGGCTCCTGAATCCATGCTGTGAATCACCCTGACCTACTCACCTGGTGTGTAAGAAACAGGCGGAACAGGAATGAAAATGCGGGCATACTTTCTCATGCTATCAGACTTCAGGTGAGTTAGGGTTCTTTTTCAAATGGCCCCCGGTTATTATGTGGCCTACCTCATTTAAAGTTCTGAAGTTCACAGCTGTGGGGCTCCGCAGGAGCTGGCCATCTTAAACCACAGCCCCCGAATTCTGGAATATTTTAGGTTCTCGATACAGAATGTCAGGGAGTGATAACTGATCCTTTAAGTAGACCCAGAGTTGAATAGTACGCAAACCACTCAAAGGAGCATTAAGGTACAAAATCATGCCTCCATCTAAGTTATGGAATTGAAAGAACAGGCCAGTGTTAATAAATTATTCACGATGCTCATAATAGTGACATCCGGCATGAATAAAACCCTTGGTAATTCACAAAACTGCCTCACAAGTTCACCTTCAGGTCAGCGTGATTAGTCAACCAACAAGCACACCCGAGGGGCTCTTGGGGTCTTCGAAGGGGCCACTCTGATTTCACAGACGCGCCCTAGCAGGTGCTCTGAGAGCAAAGCCACCACTCACCTGCAGTTTGCTGAGCATCTGGCCACTCCCTCCACTCTGAAAAACACTGGACACTTCCAGCAAGGTTTCTGTTAAAGTCTTCAGCTTGTCCACGAAATGAAAAGTATAATTTGCCTGCAAAGGAAAGCAAATGTGGATATGTCTCTAGTTCTGCTGGGCCACCTCAGGAAGATTCTTAAGGACTGTGCAGCTACAGCAGGGGAGAGAGGCCACAGGACAGGACTGGCCAGCAGAACAAAGATGTGCCAAGGCCACGGGCAGGCCGACCGACACATCCCCCCACCAGGGGACCGGCTCTGGTGCCCTCATCTCTGCAGGTGCGACCCACCTGTTCACCGTGGTGCTCCCAGGATTGAGTTCACAGAGGGGAACAGCCAATGTCGCCAGTACGTACCGGCTAAACAAAATAATGTTTGCCCACATCTCCTCGAAAATAAGCTGTCAGGTAATGTCTGTGTATTTGTTCTACAACACCCAGCGCTATTGAAGATATAGCACAACTGGTTGTATTGGATCATTTATTGCTGCTGGCAGACCAAATAAACCCAAGATTCGTGTAAAATAGCTTGGAATCATAAAAATCTTGAGTCACTGACCCACAAAAAAAAAATGCCCATGTCTTTTTTTCCCTAAAGATAAAAGGACTCTATCCTAAGAAATGATTTAAATGAAATATAGGGGCGCCTGGGTGGCTCAGTTGGTTAAGCGACCGATTTCAGCTCAGTTCATGATCTCACAGTTTGTGGGTTCAAGCCTCGTGTCATGCTCTGGGCTCACAGTGCAGAGCCCGCTTGAGATTCTCTCTCTGCCCCTCCTCCACTTGCTCTCTCTGTCTCTCTCAAAATGAATCAACATTTAAAAATAAATGAATGAAATATAAAGGTATCTCCATGAAAATGTCCATGGAATGTTACTGTATTTTTAATACTGAAAATAGTCTAAATGCCAAAGAGAAGGCTTAGTACGGAGGGCCTGGGAGAGTCCAACCACACATCCCTGGGGCCACCAGGAGACCCTCCTAATGCCCCAGGTCATCCCAGGTCAGGAGCTGAAAACCAACCAGCCCAGAAAAGATAGGAAAGCACACACTCCCAGCCCAAAGATGGGGCAGAAGCGCCCCCCGGAGCACAGCTGGGGTGTCCACAGGTCACGGCCCTGTCCCCCCAGCCCGGCCCGGAGCCCCTCCTCCTGGGACTTGGCTGCCAGGCGTGTGAATTGGTGCAGAAACACGTCTCACTCTGTCTGCGTGTGGACCTGGGCCACCAGGACTCACACACTTGCTATTGCCTGCCCGCGCTGGGTAAACGCAGTCCTCTGCTTCTGGGGCCTGTGAAATGATCCTCCTGGTCAAGAGAGGAGGCCAACTATGACTCAGGAGAGAGAAAGGTCTTCGGCTGGAGCTGACTTCATGAAAGAGAGGAGAAAATGTAGGCAATGTCTGCTTCATATTTTCCATATTGTCACGGCTGGTCAAGGAGAGCAGAGAAGGTGGCGATAAGAAGGAGCCGTCTGGGCTAAGGGGCCGCCACCTGAGGGCTGACCACCGGGCGGCTGAACCCAGAACCAGCGGGTGGCAGACGGGCAGTGTTCTGGAACCAGCAACAGGGACAGTCTCCACACAGAACCAACCTATGACGCCATCCTGGCCCTCAGAAGGCAGGTGCAAGACAGAGGGGAAGAAAAGTAAAACCAGGATCTAGGACAGATGCTAAAGATCTAAGCCAAAGAAGAGGCAAATCCCAGGAGAGGGAAAGGGCCAGAGCAGGGTCAGGAATCACCATTGGTCACAAACATCCCTGAGTCTGCACGTTTCGGAGCCTTTCTGATAATAAACAAAATCACATACCTCGTCAGATCTAGAATTCTAACTGAATGAATATATATGCATCGAGGAGTTCACAAGAAACTTCTTTTTTTTGTTTTTAAACTATTTATTTATGTTAAAGTTTATTTATTTTGAGAAAGGGGCGGGGGGGCATAGAGAGAGAGGGAGACGGAGATAATCCCAAGCGGACTCCACGCTGTCAGCACAGAGCCCAACACAGGGCTTGAACTCACAAACTGTGAGATCGTGACCTGAGCCGAAATCAAGAGTCATATGCTTAATCGACTGAGCCACCCAGGCGCACCAAGGAGTTCACAAGAAGCTTCTTCAGAAGGAATTTTTAAAAACTCATGTCGTTTCAGATAGCTTCTCTGCAAAATTAAAGGTCAGTGGACGATGAAGCACATTCTATAGTCCTGAGAGAGAGACAACATAAACCAAGAATTCCTCCGTCAGCCAGGCTATGATGCAAAGGGGGGAGCCCCAGAAAGCCATCTTCCGACACCCAAGGAGAAAGAACCTCAGCTACCTGTGAACGGTCCCAACAGTCACATGAAGACAACCTGAGTACAAGTTAAGTCAACAATATACGAATAGAAATTTCCCAATACGATCGAAATGGAGATGAGCCATGAAAGCATTCACACAAAGAACTGATTTTAAATAATGGCTAACAAAGTTCTAAGTTTAATCCAGATGCCAACAATGATTCTTGAAACTTAAGTGTAACAATCATAAAATTATAATAGGAAGGTTATAACTGAAATTAGAACCCCCAGTTGCTAACTTTTACGGAGGTGACTGTCATCATGTTAGAAACCCATAGGGTTTCAGGCTCCCTCGGCGACAGGGTGACAGGCGGGTACAGACGCATGCAGGTAAACTGGGACTCCCACCCCAGTAAGAAACACAGCATTAACTGTGACAGGTAAGCACACATTAAAAAGACAGAAGGAAGGGGCGCCTGCTGTGAAGCCTGCAACCCCCAATCTCGGGGTTGTGAGTTCGAGCCCCACATTGGGTGTAGGGATCACGTAAAAATAAAATCTTAAAAAAAAAAAAAACAGAAGGGAGAAAAACAGATTCCTTTGGCAAAAGAGAGGAAAAAAGAAAAACACAAGGACAAGCATAAATTTTAAAACTAACAGAGAATGACAAAAATAACTCTAGACATGCCATTCACGACAATAACTATGAGTAGGTCCAAACATCCAATTAGGATGGAGATTCTCAGACCCAGTTGGTTAAGTGATTGAGGAAGTGTCTATATTTATTGTCTGTAAGCCAGGTCCAGGTGCTAGAAATATAGCTATGAACAAAGTAAGCAAAACTCTTTTCTTGATTAAGATTAAGATTATACACAATGCTATCAAAGCCAACTGGATTTTTATATTGGACTAAAAACAAAAGATTTAAATATCAAGCCAAAACAAAAAAAGCTAGAAATGGTAACAACAGACAAAAGAAAATTTGCAGTAAAAAGAATAAACAGAACAAGGTTTGGGGCGCCCAGGAGGCTCAGTCTGTTAAGCGTCCAACTTTAACTCAGGTCATGATTTCACAGTTTGTGAGTTCGAGCCCCACATGGGGCTCTCTGCTGTCAGAGCAGAGCCTGCTTCGGATCCTCTGTCCCCCTCTCTCTGTCCCTCCCCCACTCATACCTTCCCCCCTCTCTCTAAAAAATAAACATTTTTTTTAAAAGAACAAAATTTGTTTTATTCTGGAAAAGAAATTACAATTTACAACGATTAATATTTATGCACTCAGGAACATATCATCAAAATATATGAAGTAAAAATGACTAGAAACAAGAAAGGAACATGGTAACACTTGAAAACTAGGAGCCCTTCGCAACCAGGCAGACGGTCCTTGAAGAGTCAAGTCACGAACGAGCCCCTTGTCCAGGTTACGACCCTAGTTCTGCCCCTTGTTTGCTGCCTGGCCTTAAGCCCCATTGCTTAACCGTCGGCTTCAGGCTCCGAGAGGAATGGGGTTAGCAGAGGTGGTGATATTAGGGTACGTGTGACAGTGTCTCAGGGCCAGGTCTGGGCCATAGTAAGTGCTCAGTAAACAGCCCTGGCAGCAGCCAAACTGCACACCCACATGCCGGGGCTGGATGGTATTCCCGATGCAACCACATGAGATCTGAAAAGTCTTAACTCTACAAACACACACACAGACACACCAAACATATATGTATGTTTACATAGGTATCTGGTAAGTTTATAAATATATATACCCTTATTTGTTTTGAGAGAGACAGATCATGTGCACACGCGTGTGCACACACACGTCAGGGAGAGAAGCAGAGGGAAGAGAAAATCCCAAGCAGGCTCCATGTTCAGCAACGAGCCCGACACGGGGCTGGATCTCACAACTCTGGGATTGTGACCTGAACCGAAATCAAGAGGCAGGTGCTCAAGGAACTGAGCTACTCAGGTGTCCCAATACAAATATGTACATCTTTTTTGTATGACTACCTAAATCTATGGCTACCTAAATTAGTTAAAATATCCTATTTTATCCTCTGTATACATACATATCCTTGCTTTTCAAATGCCGAAGAAAATTTATGGAAACTAACATACAATAAAATCCCAAAATATATAAATCATTTAGGTGTGTGTTATGAAATTAGAAATTCTTAGCCAAAGTTTGTGTGAACACTTTTCTTTTCTTGAGAGAGAAAGAGAGAGAGAGAGGGTCCAAGTGAACGAGGAGGCAGAGGGAAGACAGATAATCCCATGAGGGGCAGAGAGAGAAGCAGGGCTCACCCGGGGCTCGTGCTCACCCGATGTGGGGTGCGAGCTCCCAAACTGTGAGATCATGACCTGAGCCAGAGTCAGAGGCTTAACGGCTGAGCCACCCAGGCGCCCCGTGTGAACACCTTTTAATTTAACGAGTTGCAAATTTTAAATAATACAAATAACTCTTGAGTTATAGGATATTACTTAGGAAGTGTTTACATAGGCAATAATAAAGATATTAGCCATAACAACATGCTAGATAGAACCAAATTACAGACTCCAGTAGGTTTGTTACTAATTAAAAACCAAAACTTAGTCAACGTAGTACAATAATACAACAAATACGAGGAAAGCCGAAAGAAATTGATAAAAATAAATGTTAAAAGGAAATGACTTCAGGGGCACCCAGCTGGCTCAGTGGTGGAGGATGTGATTCTAGTTCTCATGGTTGTGAGTTCGAGACCTGCGTTGGGTAGAGATAACGTAAATAAATAAATGTTTTTAAAACTTAAAAAGAAATGACATGGAGAAAAAGAAAAACAATGAGAAAATGAGCTATTTTCCTAAACATACAACAAAGTATACAGGTCTCCGCTGAGTCTAATTTTAAATTATTTAATATTAATCAATATATTAGAGTGCATCTAAACCTTAATATTGGTGTTAATTTAAATATTCAAAACAATCGGAAACACTGATGTTTGAATAATAGATAATTTAATAATTTAATTTGATAATATTAGAAAATAAACCTCCCAAGTATGGAAAATCCCTATAACACATACAGAGGAATTTTTTTTTAAGAATTTTTTAAAAATGTTTTTATTTATTTTTGAGGAAGAGAGAGACAGAGTGCTAGTGAGGAGGGGCAGAGAGAGAGGGAGACAGCCGAAGCAGGCTCCAGGCTCCAAGCTGTCCGCACAGAGCCAGACGCCGGGCTCAAACTCACGAACTGCGAGATCATGACCTGAGCCACGGTCACATGCTTAACTGAGTCCCCCAGCGCCCCTACAGAGGAAATGTTTTAAAGCAAAAGAATGCTATCTCTGCGACCCTAGATTTTAAAATCTCAGTGAAATATATTTTTGTAAGGAACATGACAAATTACGGATAAGCCATAGAAAACCTTCAGGCAGGAACAGAACGTGTGCTGTGTCCAGCGACCGAGGAGGTGGAAAACGGGGACTAACAGCAAGGCACCTCTCCGGCACTGAGAGCGCGAGACTAGAACCTGCTGGAGAAGCAGCTGCTCCTAGGGCTGGGCCTGGAACACCCAGCAGGCACCCAGCAGAGATAAGCAGACTCATGTCAAAAGGACTCAGAAAAGGGGACTTTGTCCACAAGTCCCTGTCTCCTTGCTTGAACTGCCTTACCCTCTGGAAACAATGCAAGAGGCGTCCATAGAGAACTCTAAAAGGAGGAAGGAGGAAGCAAGCCAGTCGGTTCCCCAGGACTGGACAATATCAGCAGAAGGGTGCCCTCTGACCCCCACTCAACAGAAGCTGACCCACACCCTGCATTTCCCCAACCAACAAGCCAGCAGCAGAACGCAGCCGGGAGGCTCACTCCTCCCACGATGGACAGGAATCCTGCTGAAACATCAACAAAAAGGATCAGTCAGGACCCTCACTGCAGAGAAGCAGCCCAGGAAACCCCAGGGGAGGGTGGAGGCGACAGAGGGTCCCGCGTGGACGATCTCAGCACACGCACCCCGCACAGTCACCGAGCAGGAGGTAGAGGGACAAGTGGCCTGGCCCCAACAAGAGGGCTCTCAACCACAAACTCCCATCCCCCGCCCCCGGAAGCATCTGGAAGCATGTGGGCCTGGACAAACCACCCTCAGGCAGAAGCATCAGGGGCCAGGGGAGCCCCAGATGCAGCAGAGGGGCCAGCCTATCAGAGGCTGCTAGGATTCAACTGTCCCTCGAACCACAACCACAGGGAGGCTGAAACCTGTATTTTGTTAAACCTGAGGGACGTTACTTCTGGCAAGAATAAAACATCTTTACAATCTCCTGACAGAAAACCCCCAGTTCCCACAACACAAGTGAAAATCGCCCTCTACACAAAGAACCAGAAAAATCACACCTTGAATACGAAAAGCAATTAACTGGGGGGCACCTGGGTGGCTCAGTCGGGTAAGCAACCAACTCTTGGTTTCAGCTCAGGTCATGACCTCACGGTGGGTAAGATCGAGCCCCACATCAGGCTCCACGATGACAACACGGAGCCTGCCTGGGATTCTCTCTCTCTATCTCTCTCTCTCTCTCTCTCTCTCTTCCTTTATGCCCCTCCCTCCCAAAAGAAATAAATAAACATGAAAAAAAGGGAAAAAAGAAAAGCAATTAACAGATGTCCATATTGAGGTAAATCAGACGTCGGAAGGATCTGGCAAGTATTTTAAAGCAGGATAGCCCGGGTGGCTCGGTCGGTTAAGCGTCCGACTTCGGCTCAGGTCACGATCTCGCGGTCCGTGAGTTCGAGCCCCGCGTCGGGCTCTGGGCTGATGGCCCAGAGCCTGGAGCCTGCTTCCGATTCTGTGTCTCCCTCTCTCTCTGCCCCTCCCCCGTTCATGCTCTGTCTCTCTCTGTCTCAAAAATAATAAAATAAACATTAAAAAAAAAAAATTTAAAGCAGGACAGAGAAGGCAATGTCCCTAGGGTCCCTCGTTCCACAGCTCAGCAGGTGTCCAAGAACTTGCCTCTCCCAGGGGTGCGGTATCCCCACGATGACCTCCCCAGCCATGCCGCGGTCCAGCTCTGCAGAGTGGCCAAGCGTAGGGGTTCCCCTGCACCCACAAATGCAGGTCCTCGGCACCACCAGCAGGGCCCCCGGTGACCTCTGCACCCAGCTGACCATAGCTGTGTTCCTCCCAGTGGGGTCTGGACCCTGACCCTGGGTGGGGAGGCCATTTCCAGGGTTGTTCCTCCCGCCCCCCAAGGTCCTGCCAGCCCCCGGTGAGGGTCTGCCCCAGGCCTTTATTCTTCACATCCTTAACCAGCCCCCTGGGACTCTAAGCTCTTGTTACAGTCGTGATTTTTCATTTCAACCTTCCTTGATGTTTCTTCTGATTGGACCCTGACCGACACACTGGAAAATAACCAGACAGACACCGTGCTCAGAAAACAGCAAAAATGTGTATGTGGTGAATAAAACTAAGAAGGAAAGATCATGCAATTTCTTTTTTTTTAAGTTTTTTTTTTTTCAAGTTTATTCATTTTGAGACAGAGAGAGCGAGACGGGGAGGGGCAGAGAGAAAGGGAGAGAGAGAATCCCAAGCAGGCTCCACACTGTCAGCATGGAGCCCGATGTGGGGCTCAAACTCACGAACCGTGAGATCATGACCTGAGCCGAAACCAAGAGTTGGATGCCTAACCGACTGAGCCACCCAGGCACCCCTGAGCTTATTTATTTTTGAGAGACAGAGAAAGCGTGAGTGGGGAAGGGGCAGAGAGAGGGAGAGAGAGAATCCCAAGCAGGCTGTGAGGTGTCAGCACAGAGCCCAACTCGGGGCTTGAACTCATGAACCATAAGATCGTGATCTGAGCTGAAGTCAGACGCTTAACCGACTGAGCCACCCAGGGGCGCCAATAATGCAACTATGTCAAAATCACTCCAAACACCAAAAACTAGTTTTAAACGTGGTCTGATACCCAACAAAAGAAAAACTGTAGGCTTGCAGAGCTGACAGAGGTGAGAAGCCACAGAAACGGACCCCGGGGCTTTGGGGAGGTCGAGGCAGGGTGCCGAGGCTGTCGCCCTGAGTCTGACGTGGGGCTCTGCATGAGGACCTCAGAGTGGCCACGGTCAGCAAGTGGGACAGTGGGGCCTGCGTGGCTCTCCCTCCCGGGCTCACGTGGCCAGCACCAAGCCGTGCTCGTGACACTGCTCACAGCCCAGGGACTCCTGGACTCCTGGGCCTGGGTCTCCATCTCAGAGCAGCCGGCATGTCCGGCTGCCAGGCCACCAGCTGCCCTCGGTCTCCAGAAACTTGCTCAGGCCCAAAGTAGCGGGACCCACACCGAGGCTTCACGGCTGCTTCAGGAACTTGAGAGCAAACTGTTGTCAGAATAAAAGCGACAGTCTTGGTTCTCTGACAGAGGGGGCCTCCAGGGACCCAGGGAAAGTGTCACTAGTTCCACTTTTAGGGAAAGTGTTTTAATTACGAAAGCAATCTGAACCCTATCTTCTCCTCCTCCCGCCGGTCCTGGAAACTAAGGTCTGCACACTTCAGTGGGTTCTTCATTAGAAGCCTACAAGCAGCTTGTCATGAGCAGGCTGTGCAGGTAACGCCGACGAGTGAGGTTGGACCCTGCCACGGGCGCGAGTTCACAGTGACAAGGTTCAAGGAAGAGTATCTGGGGGACCCCAAGGCCAGGTGATGTCAGTGGAGCGGCCCTGGAACCTGCCTCTGTGCGTCTCTTGCTTTGCAGAATCAAGGCCCGTGTTCATGCGCTCATTAGCAAATTAACCTCCCTTCCGTGTGATTCCAGAACTGGCCACAGAACCCTATGGACAGAGTTGGCGAGTTTCCTACATGGCCCCACACATTTCCATTTTCAAGTGGTAAAAGAAAGTATCAGTGTTCATGCTAGACTGTGTCCTCCCAAAATCCATAACCCCCAGGACCTCAGAATGTGACTCTTTTTGGAGAAAGAGTCTTAAAACGGGGGATAAAATCAACATGAAGTCACATGTTAACCCTTAATGAACGGGGTTTTTTTTTTTATGTTTATCTATTTTTGAGAGAGAGAGAGAGAACAGGGGAGGGGCAGAGAGGGAGACACAGAATCCGAAGCAGGCTCCAGGCTCTGAGATGTCGGCACAGAGCATGACGCGGGGCTCGAACCCACGAACTGCGAGATCATGACCTGAGCCAAAGTCAGACGCTTAACCAACTGAGCCACCCAGGCGCCCCAAGAGTGGGGCCTTTATAAGAAAAGGAGGTCAGAACACAGATACGCACAAAGGGACGAACACGTGATGACACGGGGAGAAAACAGCCGTCTGCACACCCAAGAGAGAGGCCTCAGGAGGAACCAACCGTGTGGACACCTTGATCTTGTACTTGCAGCCACCAGGGCTGGAAGAAAACAAATCTCTTGTCCAAGTCTCCCGGCTAGTTTACGGGCAAGCTCATACAGGCTGCGTGTCAAAGACTTCAGAGTAACACACGTGGCCTGAATTCCAGCTCCCCGCGCTTTCCAGCTCTGTAATGTCTCCTCTCCAGGCTGTGGTTTTCCTCTCTGTGTAATGGGTATGAGTTCCTTCCACCAGCATTTGAGGGGTAAGTGAGGCGGTCCACGCCAGGGACCTGGCCAGGAGTCAATCAGGGTAAGTAATGCCCAGAGCAGACCGCTCTCCCTGACCACGTTACCGCTGCCATCCTCAGGCCGGACTACCGCTGACCTGTGCCCGGGGACAACGGCCCCGGTGACGGAAGGAAGAGTCACCGGATGCAGGGAGGGCACAGGGCTTAGCCCAGAGATTATCCTGTCCCGGGTATACGTAAATTCAGGGAAGTCTTCGACAGAATGCGCACAAGAGCCATATAATCAGTATTGTGTGATTCATTCAACAACCATTTGCCCACTGTGCTACTGGGCGCTGGTTATGGCGGTCCATACAACAAACACGTCTGATCTCAGCTCCTGCTCTCAGACCCCCGGCCCGGGCCACGGGGCTCCAACCGGGCTGAGGCCACCCTGGGGCCGAGGCCCCCCTTGCCCCTTGGAGCCGCAGGCACACAGCTGGCCACCAACCTCAGCTCAGGACACAGACATCAGGAAAGCCTGGCTCCCTCCCCCCGTGCCAGGAGACGTTAATCCACTCCTGCCCCCGCCTGACCACCACGGTGCCCCAGGGCCAACTTGTGCGGTGACCACTTGTTCTGAGACACACAGGGGTAAGGCCAAGTGCTCTGTGCCCTCGGCTTCCCCCTCGGCCCACAGCCAGCCCCCGCTGAGCACCGTCACCAGGACAGGTTAGCTTGGGTGAGCCTGAGTTCACACTCTGAGCACAGGCTGTCCCTCCTCTGTCCTCTCCTCCCTTGGGCTCCCACCCTGTCTAGACACCTTTCATCCTGCAGTTTCTCCTCCTCAGCACCAGTGACACCAGACAAGCCTCCCCCACGACAGCAGGGGCTGCCCTGTGAATTTCGGGGTGCACAGCGGCATCCCGGCCTCCACCCACTGGGTGCCAGGAGCTCCCCCCCTACCTACCCCACCAGCAGCGCCCTAGTCATGACACCAGAAACAACTCCAGATACTACCACAGGTCCTCTGGGGACAAAATTGCCGGTCCCCACCCCGGCTGGGAATCCCCAGCCCCCCAGCCCCCTCTGCCTGCTTCCTAGGGTGATTTTCACCCTTCCCAGGACCCAAAGAACACGGTCAGAATGTCCTTCAGAAATCACGTCGGTAGAGAAGATCCAGGATTACATTTGTTTGCTATTTTCTAAGTATTTTTGAGAGAGTGAGAGAGAGAGAGAGAGAAAGAGAGAGAGAGATGGAATGAGTGGGGGAGGGGCAGCAAGAGAAGGGGTCAGAGGATCCGAAGCTGTGCTGACAGCAGAGACCCTGACACGGGACTCGAATTCACGAACTGTAAGACCTGAGCTGTAAGTTGAAGTCAGACGTTTAATCAACCGAGCCACCCAGGCGCCCCCTAAGTGTCATTTCTGATTTTTCGTTCCTATCCTCCGGTCTGCACGCCATGCAAGAGAGTTATTTTAGCCTGTTTGGTAAAAGGAAATGGAGCACAGGGAGTCAGATGACTTTTCTGGGGAGAGCACGGTGCTGAGTGTAGCGGGCTGGCGTCCCATCGGGAAGGACACCGGTGGGTGGCTGACGTGTGCACCCTGAGCTCACGATGCCGTTCCTGACAGGCTACTTACTCGTGGATGTAAAATCTAATTCTTGTATCTGTTTTCGTTTTTTTCACTTTTATAATCTCTCTTAACACGCATGTGTTGGGGCACCTGGGGCTCAGTCGGTTACACGTCCGACTTCGGCTCAGGTCAAGGTCTCTTGGTTCATGAGTTCTAGCCCCGCATGGGGCTCTCCATTCTCACTATAGAGCCTGCTTGGGATCCTGTCTCCCTCTCTCTCTGCTCCTGCTCACCCCCCTGCCTCTCTCTCAAAAATAAATAAATATTTAAAAAATTTAAAAAAAAATAAAAGCTCATGTGTTGTCTTCACTCTGTTCTTTAATTTTGCATCAACCTGGGGCCAAAACCAACACAATTCTTTTTTTAAATTTTTTTATGCTTATTTATTTTTGAGAGAGAGGAGAGACAGAGCGTGAGCAGGGGAGGGGCATCCGAAGCAGGCTCCAGGCTCTGAGCCGTCAGCACAGAGCCCGATGCGGGACTTGAACTCATGAACCGAGATCACGACCTGAGCCGAAATCAAGAGCCACCCAGGTGCCCCCAAACCAAACACAATTCTGACCAACAAAACTAAACGAGCGCACTGATGGACTGGGATCTCCCGAATAATAACGTGGAAATACCATCAATCCACATGTAAAGACCCTCCCAGAACGAGCTGGGTCTTCCCTAGATATCGTAGCCATTGTGTTCTTGGGGTCTGGGAAGTGTTGTCAAAGGGGGTGCAGATGGTTTTGGGGACACACCCGTCAGAGAGCCCAGCCAAAGAAGCGCACGGTAAGGACGCCATGGACCGCAGTGTGTCCCCACGAACAAGTCTCCCCGATGAAATCCCGGAGCTTGCTCGCGCCTCCATTTTGCTGATGGAGGAAGAGGTCTCTACGGGGAGAGTGACAAGCCCAAGGTCATGCAGATGGAGGGAACAGGAAGGGCGCCCCCCCCCCAGCCTTGCCTGTGTCACCTCCATCACGCTCCTGGGTGCCTCCCTCAGTGTCCAAGAATGAACCCTGTGAAATTAACACCCTCTCCTAAAGACATGGTGGTCACTTCACACTGAGGTGCTAGGAAGCTGAACAGTCCTTGTCACAATATTGCTGTTAAAAATCTGTTCTGGGGGCACCTGGGAGGCTCATTCGGTTGAGAGTTTGACTTCGGCTCAGGTCACAATCTCACGGTTCGTGAGTTCAAGCCCTGCATTGGGCTCTGTGCTGACAGCTCGGAGCCTGGAACCTGCTTCGGATTCTGTGTCTCCCTCTCTCTGCCCCTCCCCCACTCATGCTTTCTCTCTCTCTCTCTCTCTCTCTCTCTCTCTCTCTCAAAATGAATAAACGTTAAAAAAAAAAAGAAAGGGATGCAGAGAATAAGACGAAGTACTAAACAGTTTACAACATGGAGCCGATGTTGCTTCACATGACACGTGCCAAAGCTTCTGGGACCTCCAACCAGGTGGGGCTTGAGACCAAGCATCTAGTGACCGCATCCAATGTTCAGGAAGCCAGACAGTCGCGGCTGACTGCCAGAATAACGCACCCTGCCTACAACGCCAGAAAGGCAGCCTTATCAGTGCAAACCAGGATGTCCACATCCAAAGTCGCCAGTCACACTGGATGCGTGAGAAGGACGCCAGCTCCTGGTACTGCCTGTAACATCTCACATGGGAGGAGCAAGAATCAGGGATATTGCTGGTTTCTCCAGAATTTTCATTGTTCTCAGGGACGCCTGGGGGGCTCAGTCTGTTGAGCGTCCAACTCTTGGTTTCGGCTCAGGTCACAATCTCACGGTTCATGGGATTGAGCCCCATGTCGGGCTCTGTGCTGACAGCGTGGAGCCTGTTTGGGATTCTCTCTCTCCATCTTTTTCTGCCTCTTTCCCCCCTCCACCTCAAATAAATAAATACAGTTTAAAAAAAACAGAAAGAATTTTCATTTTTCTCAGAATTCACGGGGCTCAATCCCTCCCCATACCTCTGTCCCGGCTCCCCTGCCCAACAGAGGCAGACACGCCCTGCCCTCCTAAGGCTTTTCCAAACCCTTCCTTCCTCGAGGAGCAGCTCAGGTCTCTGCATCCTGCCACACTGAACACTCCCCTCCTATCACATCTAACTTATTCCTTCGCTTCTCTGTCTCCTCGTTCCCCACCGCAGGGTGAGCTCTTCAGAAGTGCAAGCTGTGACACTAATTCCCGTAACACTAGAACACATGTATTACGAATACCACGAATATATAACATATAATCAAAAAAAGAAACTCACAGCTTCTTTTTAAACAATTGAAATTTACAAGAAAGCTTTCTAGAGAGTCATTTGCTATGAAATTCCTAAAAAAAAAAAAAAAAAACCACAGCCCTTAAAAACTTAACCACGAAGGGAATCTGGAATAACTTTGGCGTTGGCTCCGGGCCTGTTAGGAGTAGCTGTGAAAAGACTCACTCCTGCTGTTTATCGAGATTAACATCATTTCACTGCAAGAGTCAGAGTTTCAGTAAATACCCCTCCGAGATGATGCTTTCCAGATGAAAACAAGTTATGGGCCACATTCAGAGTGCATGGAGACAAAGACAGCCCCTGAGCTGTGTCACGGGGGGACAGAGCTTTGGGGCGTTCTCATGGCGACCACGGGGATGCGCAAAGTCCACCTGGACCAAAAGTAACGCACCTCCTCGTACGACCGCCGCCAGCGCTTAACTGTTTGGTTTTCACGTTAGTACTACTTGAAGCTGGAACGTTCGTCACCAGTACAACCTGGCTTCTCTTCTTCTGGTCTGAGCATTGGATCAGACGGTTCGCGTGTTCTCTGTGAAGCTCCCCTCAAGGTGCCTGCAAGCCTCCTCACGAGCCACCCCCAGACACGAAAACAAGACCACATAAGATACAGCACAATCCTCTCAGAACAAAGTGTGCCTGTGAACCATCCCGAGTCCCGTAGCATACAGGTGGGAGGCGGTACGAGAGGGAAAACAGAGCCCTGCGGTGTTGGCATTGCTCCTGGGGAGGCGGAGCTGCCTGCCCCCCCCCCCAGCCTCTCTTCCACAGGGTGAGGCCGCCAAAGCCTCACAATCGAATGGGACACGTCCCTCACCAGGCCGAGACTACACACAGGTGGGGTCTGACTCTTCCTTAAGCACCGGGTGCACCAAGCAAAATACCTGCTCCAGTGCACCTGCTCCAAATAATACCTCCCACCCCCAAAGTGTCCCTCAGGAGAGAGACCCCTTGGCACGTCCAACCAAGGTTAACAGCAAGGGCAGGAAAAGGCCAAGATGGACCGTACTCAACACACAAAAACATCTGCATTCCAATCTATAGAGCGTTACGGAGCTTTAAAGATTTCTTCCCGATCTATAACATCCTCATTCATTCAGACTTACCTTTCCAATGATCTCATTAATCTCTGGAGTATTTGGTGTGTACAGTATTTTTCCATGTAATACAGGTTTTAGGAAGGACCACACCAAAGCGCCATTTGGAGACTGTAGAATTTCCTGATAGAGGTTCAAGCAAAATGGTGCTGCCACAATTTAAACAAACAAACAAACAAAAAAGTTACTCACGATAGGGGATGCCCAGGCTAACAGTAACCCTCATTTACATATCCATGATGCGTCACTTTTCAATGACTGATCTAGATACATTTTTCTTTTTTTTTTTTTTTTTTTTTTTTTTTTTTTTTTTTTTATTTCTGGGACAGAGAGAGACAGAGCATGAACGGGGGAGGGGCAGAGAGAGAGGGAGACACAGAGTCGGAAACAGGCTCCAGGCTCTGAGCCATCAGCCCAGAGCCTGACGCGGGGCTCGAACTCACGGACCGCGAGATCGTGACCTGGCTGAAGTCGGACGCTTAACCGACTGCGCCACCCAGGCGCCCCTAGATACATTTTTCATGCCACAATTCTGAATTTGGGCAGTAAATTCCACAAGAATTTTTCTTGTCATTGTCTTTGGCGCCTCTTGTCTCAGAAGAAATTTCGGGACACCATGTTTATTTCAATATTTGGGGTTTTTTTTGTTTTTGCTTTAATTTTTTAATGTTTATTCATTTTTGAGAGAGACAGAGAGAGAGCACCAGCAGGAGAGGGGCAGAGAGAAGGAGACCTAGAATCTGAAGCAGGCTCCAGGCTCTGAGCTGTCAGCGCAGAGCCCGATGTGGGGCTCAAACCGACAAACGGTGAGATCATGACCTGAGCCGAAGTCACATGCTTAACCGACTGAGCCACCCAGGCGCCCCTTGCTTCAATACTTTAAAAGAAAGGAAAGCATGACCTTCACGTGTCCAAACTAAGTCATCCTTAAGACACCTGAAAATAAGTAATAGAAAGAAATGCACCTGATCTTTAATCTAGAAAACTGTCAACACTTACAGGATTGAGAACAGAATTAGGTTCTTCTTATGAAATTAGCTTCGTATCTTGTTACTGAATTTTCTTCCCTGCACCTACACAGAAGTGTTGAACTTACTGTTTTTGATATATTAAGTCACCTTCTTTTCACTCCACCCTTGATTCCTTAAGGTGGCTTTCATCATTGCTGTGGTGCTAACTGGTTTCAACTGAGGGCTTACTCAACTAACCTGTGTAACCGAATAGGTGCTTAATGAGGGTAGAGCCTTCATCACCATAGTGCTTAGTGACTGATTCTTATATATGGTTTTAAAGTAGTGATGAGTACTTTAGTACAACTGGTTCTTTTACTCCCGGAGCGAACATTTAAAATGCAAATATTTCAGGGCACCTGGGTGGCTCAGTCGGTTAAGCATCCAACTTCGGCTCAGGGCATGATCTCACAGTCTGTGGGTTCGAGCCCCGCATCAGGCTCTGTGCTGATAGCTCGGAGCCTGGAGCCTGCTTTGGATTCTTCATCCCCCTCTCTCTCTTTGCCCCTCCCCTGCTCATGCTGTCTCTCCCTCTCTCTCTCAAAAATAAACATTAAGGGGCACCTGGGTGGCTCAGTCGGTTAAGCGTCCGACTTCGGCTCAGGTCACGATCTCACAGCTCGTGAGTTCGAGCCCTGCATCGGGCTCTGTGCTGACAGCTCAGAGCCTGGAGCCTGCTTCACATTCTGTGTCTCCCTCTCTCTCTGCCACTTCCCTGCTCATGCTCTGTCTCTCTCTGTCTCAAAAATAAACAAACATTAAAAAAAATTTTTTTCTTAAGTAAACATTAAAAAATAACTTAAAAAAATGGAAGTATCTTAGCTTTGATACCATGATTCCTAACACCCAAGGTATGAATATTGCTGTTGTGATCACTTCCACTATTAATTTCATCTTCCCAAATTGTCCACTTGAAAAGGAAAAAAAAACGTTTTTTTATTCAACAAGTACAATAAAACTGATAGAAAGAACTCCCTGAGATATAAATTAAGAGCATGGATACATAATGAAGTTTGAAACCATTAATTATAAAGGTTGTTCTCATTGATGTTTTTCAAAGTAATATTTCAAATTATCAGCTTGATGTAAACAGTAACAATTTTCATTTCAGAAAAGACATAACCATCTTTATGTACAGAACAAAAAATTTCAAACCAGGAATCCTGACATCTGCCACTTGTGAGCTGTGTGAACTTGGGTAAGTGATTTACCCTTCTCTGAGCTTCCAGCATGTCTTCTGGAAGATGAGGGTACTAATATTGTCTGTGGTGAGTGTGACAATCGTTTGAAATACAATGTATGAAAGTACTAAGAAAGACTGGTCCTCAATGGTGGCTAAATAACTAGACAGATGAATGGTTGAGTAAGCGTGTGAATGAATGAATCAATGGATGGATGAAAGGCTGGATGGATAGATAGAGGGATGGATGGAAGGATGGATGGTTAAATGATGGATGGAAGGATGGATAGATGTAAAGATAGACGGAAAGATGGATGGATGGATGGATGGATGGATGGATGGATGGATAGATGGATGGACTGATGGATGGATGGGTGGATGGATGGATTGATGGATGGATAGGTGGATGGATGGATGGATGGATGGATGGATGGATAGATGGACAGATGGATGGATGGATCAATGGATGGGTGGATGGGTGGGTGGATGGATGGATGGATGGATGGATGGATGGATGGATTGATGGTGAATGGATGGATGGATGGATGGATGGATGGATGGATCAATGGATGTGTGGATGGGGGGATTGATGGATGGATAGGTGGATGGGTGGATGGATGGAAGGAAGGAAGGAAGGAAGGAAGGAAGGAAGGAAGGAAGGAAGGAAAGAAGGAAGGAAGGAAGGATAAATGGATGAATTAATAGATTGATGGAGGAATGGATGGAAGGATGGATGATTAGATTTCATGAGCAAATAAAAAATCCTCAAGAAACCCAAGTGCAAGAAAAAAAAGAAGACATGAGAATTAGAGAAGTGGACAACAAAAATTATCAGATATTAACAACATAATGTGTGTTTATACTGCCAAATCATGTTGTATCTAGAACTACCTGAACTATCCACTCGCTGATGAGCACACGAACACACTGTCTCTGAGTTTGCTGTGAGGTGGCTTCACACCTTACACCTCCAGCTCCACAAAATGCCCCCTCCTCCTCCTCCCTGGTCCTGCCAGGACTCTCTCCACCCCATGCACACGGTACATAAACAGAGATTTAGATTTACATTTTTCATAGTAAAGAAATATATACAAATATATAATACATAATTTGTAATATATAGCATGTTTTATATATGTAAGTATATAAGACATAATTTGTAATATAATAGATTTTGTATATATATCGGGGGCGGGTGGTAGGCAGAATCCCAACATGGCCCCTGGCATTCATGCCCTGACTTGCGGACGGGAACTGGGGATGACAGATGCCATCCCCTGGGTGGGTGTCCCAGGCATGGTGAAGGAATGCTGAAGCTGTAAATAAGGTCCCCAATCAGCTGACCTGGCATTTCTCAAAAAGAAGACGATCCTGGCTGAGCAATCAGGTAAACCCTTTTAAAAGGACTGGGAGCCCCAGAGTCAGACACCCCTGACACCCTGGTCCATTGGGAGCCCCAGATGACCAGTACCACTGAGGGGGTCCAGGCACGGAGACCAAGAGCACCATTTTGGTCCCTGCAACGTGGTGAGATCCTACAACAAGGAGAAATGTATGCAGCCACCTACAAATCTGTCTTCTGTGAGACTCAGTGGCAAAGGACTGTGGATGGATAAGCGACTTCCTGGCCCCACTTTAAGTGGATATGTTTTGGGGGCGCCTAGGTGGCTCAGTCGGTTAAGCATCGCACTTCAGCTCAGGTCACAATCTCGCAGTTCGTGAGTTCGAGCCCCACGTCGGGCTCTGTGATGACAGCTCAGAGCCTGGAGCCTGCTTCGGATTCTGTGTCTCCCTCTCCCTCTGCCCCTCCCCTGCTCACGCTCCGTCTTTCTCTCTCTCAAAAACAAATAAACATTTTTTTGGGGCGCCTGGGTGGCGCAGTCGGTTAAGCGTCCGACTTCAGCCAGGTCACGATCTCGCGGTCCATGAGTTCGAGCC
This sequence comes from Neofelis nebulosa, assembly GCF_028018385.1. Lineage (NCBI taxonomy): Eukaryota > Metazoa > Chordata > Mammalia > Carnivora > Felidae > Neofelis > Neofelis nebulosa. The sequence continues at coordinate 106,408,705 of NC_080785.1, forward strand.
CCGCGTCAGGCTCTGGGCTGATGGCTCAGAGCCTGGAGCCTGTTTCCGATTCTGTGTCTCCCTCTCTCTCTGTCCCTCCCCCGTTCATGCTCTGTCTCTCTCTGTCCCAAAAATAAATAAAAAACGTTGAAAAAAAAAAATTAAAAAAAAAAAAAAAAAAAAAACAAATAAACATTTTTTTAAAAATTAAGAAAAAAAAGAGTGGCTGTGTCTTAATTAGAAAGGCAGACTAAGCGTGCCAATACACGTGTGGGGTTCGGTGCCCCGCACCCCTGAACAAGTGATGCTTTTTTGGCCATGTGATCTTATCTCTGAATCACGATGGTCTCATCTAAGACACGGATACAAGAAGACCTGTGTCATTTCCCTGACGACACAGGGAGAGGATCAGCTGGTGTGGGTGGGTGCCAGGGGCTTCCAAAGCCACAAGCCACGTCCACATGTGCAGCCTCAGTGAAAGCGGAGAGATACAGCTGAGAAGGTGGAGGGGAACCACTTTTTGCCAGTGTGTGCCCACCCTCACACCGAACATTCAGCACAAAGCGGGGCGCATGGCCAAGAGGCAAACACAGATCACTGTCGCCTTACTTGAATCTTCGGGAATGTTGAATTTTTCTTTGTCCCCTCCCAGGAGCTCATTAACTCTGGGCAAGTTAATGAACGAGTTGGAGCCGCTGAAAAACGACGTGGGCTCCTTGCAAAGCTTCTTCATCACGGACTGGAAAGAACCGAAGGCTGAACTTCTGGCCTGGCCATTCTGTGGATCCTGAGAACATGAGGCAAATAAGGTATCGCTCAACAGGGACTCCGCCTTCTGAAAGGGAGCCCTGTCTCCAGCTGAACACACAGGACGTTCACCACGCCCGAGCACGCAATCTGGGCTTCAGACTTCTCTGCCCTCCAAACACCCCACAAAACATGCAGTGATTTTTCTGGACTTTAACCCATTAGGAGACACAAAGGCCACACTCACGCACACGTGCATGCACGCGCACCAGCAAATCCTGGTCAGTCCAGTGATAAATGCTCAATCCATAAAAGATCGCTAAATCTGCGAATTAATGTTCTTCACGTTTGTCTACCGCCGAGTTCCCCCAGACACTTGACAGCTTTCCAAACTGCCCATCAGCTGATGAACACAGCGCTGTCCTACCCGAGGCCGCTGAGGACCCTGTCATATGCCCCGCACCGTGCACCTCTCTTTGCGCGTCCCCACGCACCTGCTCTCCCCGCGCATCCCGTCCAGGCAGACGGCGTCCAAGCAAAAGCTACCGTCACCCCACTAACTTCCTTCAAGTTTGTGTTTGTATTTGCAGTACGTAATCTGTACTTCGTAAGCCAATTATTTGCATGTAAATAAACAGGAAGGTTTTTGAAAGCAATTAACTCTCGGGATGAAGTTAAACAAGCCCGTGAACTCTCATGTATGCTCACACACGATGTAGTGATTTCAGACTTCACAGATGATGCGTGAACCCTTCCAACCACCATGTGGGGGGATGTGGCTCAACGAAGTCTCCGACCTCCGGTTTTTAGGGAGATGCCCAGCGTTCCTGCCAGGCTGTTGCCTCCGCAGCCACAGAAAGTACTCCCATTGCTATGTTTTGCTGCCACATGCAAACTTTAGATGCCGGAAGACAAATACAGGCCAAAGCAGCAAATCTGAATATCTCCCCGGGGACCAAAAGTGAACACACACCTGTTGAAAGTCGGGCATGTCCAGCAAGGCAGTGATTTTATTCACACGAAGAAATTCGGGAAGGTATTCCAGAACGTGGCCGGCTTTGGCAAGCAGGTGGCTGAGCCTGGAGACCACGTCCGACAGGGAGCTGAGCACTCTGCTCGCTTCCAAAGGCATCAGAGTCTCAAAGGGAAAAGACACAACATGAAATAACCAACATTGTACATTCTACTCTCATGAGCCTTGCGTGAGCAGTGAAAGCCTGGTTATTGGATTTTATTCTCTCTCGAACTAGGGAGACGTCTTGGCTGTGCCGTATCAATGTCCTCTTCATTGGCGTGCACCTGGTTCAGGTTTTCATCACACCCTCGATTACGCCAGCAGTGCTCAAACGTAAACCAGGAAGAAACACAATCTGTTGTTAAAATTAAAATCGGGGGCCCCTTGGGGAGCTCAGTCGGTTAAACTTTCGACTTCAGCTCAGGTCATGATCTTGCAGTTTGTGGGTTCGAGCCCCAAGTCGGGCTCTGTGCTGACAGCTCAGAGCCTGGAGCCTGCTTCAGATTCTGTGTCTCCCTCTCTCTCTGCCCCTCCCCTGCTCGCTTGCAGTCTCTCTCTCTCTCTCTCAAAAATAAACATTAAAAAAAAATTTAATTAAAATCAATTTCCAAGTATTTCTCTTTATCTTGGAGATGCCTAAAGTGGATATTTTAAGAGTGAAAATAAAACAATTATTTTTTTTAGGTTTTTATTTATTGATTTTTGAGAAGGAGAGAGAGCACGAGCAGAGGAGGGGCAGAGAGAGAGAGAGAGAAAAAGAGAGAGAGAGAGAGAGAGAGAGAGAATCTCAAGCAGGCTCTGCACTGTCAGCACAGAGCCCAAATGGGGCTCGAATTCATGCACTGTGAGATCATGACCTGAGCCGAAACCAAGAGTCAGACGTTTAATGGACTGAGACCCCCAGGCGCCCCCCTCCTGCCTGTGCATTTTAAATATACTTGATCTGAAAGTATTTGTTCTATGAATGTGTGTGCATGTGTAACCTAACAATTACCCAGCAGAGGGAGGGGGACCACGAAGAAACTAGGCTGGGAAGGCAAAACCCCCCTTTTTCCTGACCCCAAAGCCGTCCCCCCAGTTTGGAAGCACTTTTGCCATTGTCAACACCTGTGTCATCTCTGATGAGCCCAGATGTCGGCAAATCTGTCCCTGGGGAGGAACGTGGAGCAAGGCTGGTCCCTAAGGGCACAGGAAAAGTTTCTGGAAGCATAAGACTCAGTGTAGGACAGAAGACAAAGAACTTCTAGAAGAGGCAGAGCCCAGAAGGTGGTTAGCGGAGGTTAATGGGGGCACCCCCGGGTTAGCTGTGCTCACCGTCTACACGGCGGGGGGGGGGGGGGGGGTCACTGGAGGTTAATGGGAGCACCCCAGCTTATCGTGCTCACCATCCACACAGTGGGGGGTCACTGAAGTTAATCGGGGCGCCCCTGGGTTAGTGGTGCTCATTATCCACACGGGGAGGTCACTGGAGGTTAATCGGGGCACCCCTGGGTTAGTGGTTCTCACCGTCCACACGGGAGGGGTCACTGGAGGTTAATGGGGGCACCCCTGGTTTAGCCATGCTCACCGTCCACACAGGGGGGTCAGTGGAGGTTAATCGGGGCACCCCTGGGTTAGTGGTGCTCACCGTCCACACAGGGGGGGGTCACTGGAGGTTAACCAGGGCACCCCCGGGTTAGCGTGCTCACCATCCACAGTCAACCCTCTCCCGCACACACTGTCCCGTCTGCCATGTGCGGGAGCGTGTGGGTCAGGTAATGAGCTGCTTCCCCAAGTGACCAGGGCCTGGCAGAGATGGGCACATGACGCTCCCAGGACAGAGGCTGTGGGTCTCAGGACATAATGGGGCAGAGAAGGCCAAGGCCAAGGAGGGGTGGGAGCAGCTCCTGATTCACGGGGTGGCTCTCACAGCCCCAAGGAACCCCACATGGGGAAGGGCTTTTCCTTATTGGTCCTTCTGTGCTGACCACGTTGACCACCACCACCGCTGTGCCACATGTCCCGATAGGCCTGATGCCAGGGGCCCCCTGGGAGGTCTCCTGGGCACCCCTTGCTTCGAGCCACCCCCCCCCCAGAGTCAGCGCACAGGAGACACGGAGGCTGGCGGAGGCTGGTGGGGTGTGCACCTTGCTGGGCCCCCACGGCCGCGTGGCAGGCCCCCTCTGCAGACGCCACACCTCCCATATCAGACCCCCCCCACCACGGTCACCCCCCTTACTTTGTAAATGAAACTCCGCAGATTCAGATTCTGACTCATGGACACAATCAGGGAATACACTTCGGGCCCGGGCAGGGCACACACTTCCCGCACCGCAGACCCCGACTTCTCATCCTCGGGAAACGCCAGTAGCAGACGAAGGGTGTCTAGATCACACCTTCCAGACAAAGCCACCGCGAGGACGCTCCAGAGAACCTGTTACAGAGCGGGAGGGTCAGAAGGGAGCATCCTCGGACGTGCAGCCCCCAGGCACGGAGCTTCCTCAGCAAGAAGCCCCCCACAGCCCGCCCCCCACAAGGGCTGAGGATTTGCTGACAGCGCAAACTTCTGTGTGCTTTCAAGCATTTCGAACGGACACGCTCCTAAAATGTGCACACGATTCTCTGACGTTTGAAACAATCTGCCCTTTCTGATGACGCGGGGGCCACACCACAGGACCAACCACCCTCCACCCCTCGGGGCCCACGCATGCCGCCCTTGCCTCCCTGAGGCTCTGACATGGAGCCTTAATCCACACTTGGGAGTCAAGCACCCTTCACTCTTCAGCTGTCGATGTGAAATCATTCTCTTCTGCCTCCCTTTCCACAACGAAAACCAGACGTCCAAGCTTGTGGTAAGTTTTTGAAAAGGAAAAGCATCCACATTCAGAGGAGAAGCTGAGGGCCACTCGCATCATCGTCTGGCTTATGAGCGCCGCACGCCTCCGCGAGGGGCTCCGAGGTGCGACCCCGTTTGCAAACGGCTTTCAACCGTGACCTTCACAACCGGGCAAGGTGTAAAGCCCAATTTCAAAACCGGACTTCCCATGTGTGTTTATACCATGATGCCTCCGATTGCTATGACACATTCAGGCCAAGTGAGACCCAGCAGAAGCCATTATTCACTTATTAGGAGCCTCAAGAGCAGGCAGACCTCATCAGATGCCTTCATACCGTGCCATAAAGAGCCCAGGAAAACCACTAAGAAATAGAAGATTGTTGGGGCACCTGGGTGGCTCAGTCAGTGAAGCATCGGACACTTGGTCTTAGCTCAGGTCACGATCTCACAGTTCAAGACTTGGAAACCCATGTCGGGCTCTGCACTGATAACGTGGAGCCTACTTGGGATTCCGTCTCTCCCGCCCTCTGCCCCTTCCCCGCTTGCGCTCTCTCTTGCTTTCTCAAAATAAATAAATAAACTTTAAAAAAAAAAAAAAAAAGGAAACAGAAGATTGCATCAATCAGGTTTCTCAGTCAGGACAAACAGGATGTGCGTTGACGTGTACATGGGTGTTTTAAGGAATTGGCTCACGTGATTGTGGAGGGACATGTCCAAAATCCAAAGGGTGGGCCGGGAAGCTGAGGGCCCAGGGACGAGTCATAGCTTGGGCCTAGAGGCAGAATTCCCTCCTCCTCTGGGAACCTAAAATCTTTTCTATTACAGCCTTCAACTGATTGGACGAGGCCCACCCACACCATGGAGGTTGATCTGCCTTATTCAACGTCTACTGATGTAAATGCTAATCTCATCTAAAACATACCTTCATGGCAACCGTTAGACTGGGGTTTGACCAAATATTCCTGGGTCCTCTGGCACAAATGGCCAGATGCTCCATTTATCACTGATGTACAGTATTTTGAATCTCTGAGATACATTAAGTGTTTTCACACCTACTTAAACAAGGTGCCCTTCTTCATAAGGGACATGTAGGATCCAGACACAACTTGAGAAAGGTTCCTTAACGCCACCATTTGTCCCAGAGCAAAAATACATCTTAAAAATTGTGGACGCCTGGGGTGCCTGGGTGGCTCAGTCAGGTGAGCGTCCAACTCTTGATTTCAGCTCAGGTCTTGATCTCAGGGTTGGTGGGTTCGAGCCCTACATCAAGCTCTGTGCTGACAGTGCGGAGCCCGCTTGGGATTCTCTCTTGCTCTCTCTCTGTGCCTGTCTCTCTCTCTCTCTCTCTCTCTCTCTCTCTCTCTCTCTCTCTCTCCCTCTCAAAAATAAACATTAAAAAACTTGAATACGCCTCTTTAACCAAAACGTGGAGGTCCCCATGCCCTGTCACAGAACGACTACACACGAGAGCTCTGCCCTGCGGCATATCTGCGTCCACTTCTCTGTGCTTTTCCAGACCTTACTCTTTATCTTTCCTGAATCTCGCCAAGTCCACTTTTCCTGCTTGGAAAACACCAGAAGCAGGTGGGAACAGGTGGGGAGTTAAACAAAAATAACACTTTTGTTGGGCTGGAAATGCCACGCCCGAGTCCTCGTCAAAGTGGAACGGGCGTCTTTCATCTGTGCTACTCAGGCTGACTGGCCAATTATCCGGGACAGGGACATCGGTGTGCCGATGCTCTTGCTTCACATTGGTGTCGGGGGAGGGGAGGGCCCAGCGGGAGGGTGGGGGTGCGGCGGCGGGCAGGTCCCTGCGCTGAGAGCCCAGGGCAGCCCAGGGACGGCCTGGACTCTGCCCAGCTGACCGTTCTAGACTCAGACTTGCTGCTCTCAGACTAATTACAACCAGAAAGGAAACACTGTCCATGATGCAAAAGGACTAGCAACGGGGAAAGCGAGTCCGTGGTGTCAAAGTTGTGCCGGTGGAGCCACCAGAGAGATGAGAGCAGAGGGTGGAAACTCCATGCTCCACGTACAGACAGGGGTGGCGGGGCTCAGACCTGCTCAACCGCCGATGAGCTATGAGCCACGGACGGGCATGAGCACCTGGGGGCAGCTGGGCCCTGACCCCGGCTCTCCCAGTAACTGATGTCATGGGTTATCTCTGCCCTGCGCGAGCCGCAGGCTGGCCCCTAGGGCAGCAGTAATGGCCCCCCTCGCCCACTGAGGCAGGCCCCAGTTCTGCTACAGGTCCGGACGGGAGACCCCGCTCCCCCTGGCTGGCTGGCTCCACTTCCAAAACATTTCCCCTCTCCAGACTCCACAGGATAATGGGTCTACCATCTACACCATTTAGGAAGTCACGGAGGAAATGACATCTACCTGAGTTTTATTTCTTAAAGCAGATTTCAGGAATCACCACCACAGGGCAGGGTCAGTCCCTTGGATGTATTCTGACCCGTGGGCTATCTGGGAACTCTTGAAGAAAATGGCCGTGGCCACAAACCACATGGGGAGAGTCAAATGAGCCACGTCTATACAGAATTCTTTTTTTTTTTTATTTTACTTTTACATTTGTTTATTTTGGAAAGAGAGACAGAGCGCGAGCAGGGGAGGGGCAGAGAGAGAGACGCACAGAATCCGAAGCAGGATCCAGGCTCTGAGCTGTCAGCACAGAGCCTGACACGGCGCTCAAACTCACAAACAGTGAGATCATGACCTGAGCCGATATCAGATGCTTAACCCACTGAGCCAGCCAGGCGCCCCAAGAATTCTTTCCTTTAGACAGCAAAGTTATTAGGTTAGGACATGCCAGGACCCCAGGTTACGTGCTGCAGCTGATTTAAGAGCCCAGACAAACTGATAAACAGGGGTGGCCACCCTCCTGCATTCACGACTTGAATAAAAATACCGAAATATGCTCCTGTCCCTTGTGACGGGCAAGGCGAGATCAACAAGACACTGTGAAGGAAAGCCAGGATTAAAAATACGTTGCAGTTTAGAAAAATTGACTGCAACTAGCAAGAGGCACTTGGGCAGGGATCAACACAAATCCAGTGAAGCAGGTTTGAAAATACATGTGTGTAAGCGGCAGAGACGTGTCCCGTCAGAAGCAGAGAGTGACACTTTTGATTTTAGAGATGGTGGAGTGTATCAGGTGCCCAGAGGAAAAGGACCATAAACCTAGCCTCACAACACAGAGATGGGGTCCCTTGTGGAAAATGCTGGAAACTCAGCCTCCAGGGTAAGATGCGCCACACAGCCGGTCATGTCTTCTAGGAGACACCTGGCCAAAATCCTGCACATGGGCCAGAGACCCTCAGCTCCACTCACATTATTAACTATTTTTTTCTCTCTGGGGTGGGAGCAGTTGCCAGAACAAGCAGATTTTTAAAAACTTTGTTTTTAATGTTTATTTATTTCTGTATATGAGAGAGAGAGAGACAGAGAGACAGAGAGACAGAGAGACAGAGAGACAGAGTCCAAGCAAGGCAGGGGCAAAAAGAGAGGAAGACACAGAATCCAAAGCAGACTCCAGGCTCTGGGCTGTCAGCACAGAGCCCAACACGGAGTTCGAACCCACGAACTTCGAGATCATGACCTGGGCTGAAGTCAGACACTTAACCGACTGAGCCACCCAGGCTCCCCGCAAAAGAAGCAGATTTTGACCAGGGTCTGCTCTGGGGTAAGCAACGCCAAGAACGATCTGTTGCAGCTTTTCAGCAGACAGACTTAGTGTGTTGCAACAAAGGAGAAGAATGATATTGGCTAAATTCCCATAAGGAATCTCTGTGCTCCCAAACCGTGCCTGCCAGCTGTCAACAGTGCCCAGGGAACCAGCGTCGAGCAAGAGGCACGCCGGGCCAGTTCCACTGAGGCCCAGCCTCTCTGCCTGACGGAAAGAAGAAAAAGTCTCAGAATGCCTTCTCTCTCCGGAGCCGCCCCAGAGACATGGGAGCTCTTGAAGTGTCCCCTCCCCACCTTCCCCGACAAGAACACCCCCAAGAGGAAGAGATCTGCGAAGGACCATGGACAGCGCCCATCTCCCTAGCCCTCCTCATGCGCTTGCTTCTTTCGGGTAAAAAGCAAATGGACATCGACGGTAGACCATACCCTTTGATCTCTCTCTCTCTCAATCTATCTGGGTCCTGACTCTGACCTCATTGCTAATTTTAAAGAATAAAAATTTGGCTGAATACAAAGAAGGAAGTGACCGCTGACTCAAAGCCAACAACGCGGCATCACAGCATAAAATACACGGGCACCCCACAGGGCTGGTGGAGGGGATCCAAGCCCAGGATGGAGGCGGGCAAGGCAGACACAGGGGTCCCACACACCCAAGTCTGGGGTCTCGTTTTAATGCGATCTGCTGGTGTTAAAGAATGCAGCACCACAGGGGAGGGGAGCTACCCACGGGCGCCCCCAGCAGGCTCTTGGGAGCCAGAACTGAGGCCTGGGATCAGCGCCTCCTCTCCAGCTTCCCTGCCTCCAGCCCTGTGTCCACATCTCCAAGCCTAAGACTCTCCCACATGGCTCTTCACGGCCGGGGGTTTCTCATCACTCCCACCTGACTCCAACGCTGTCCGCTCACCCACACATGTGAACTTGCATGTGCAGCATGTGGGCCACTGCCATAGAAAGTTCTAGAACGTCCTCTCCCCTAGCACTTTGAGAAGTACACCTAGTGGAAGGGAAAATTTCAGTGAATGAATGAATGAATGAGGGTTCTTGCAGTCTGTCCAGGGCTCTCGTGCCACTGACAAATATTCTCTGCGGGCCACCCAAGACTCTGATGTCAGAAACTCGCAAACACTGAAATCAGGAGAGACGAGTCCAGGGAGCGAGACATGGAGGTTTCCGCCAAAAATATTGTCTGCCTGACAGTCCAGAAAGAACCAGACCCCACAGTGCCGTCCCCTCGCCAAACGTGACTTCTTTTCCTAGGGTCCAGAGACACGCTGTGGATACACTGAGCTAGTGAAGCATGCACCTCGTGTTTGGTTGAACAGCAGAAACGTGAGCTTTCGGCACACCTCCCAGTCACCTGCCCGTCCAGCTCCTTAGGCGCGACCACGACTGCCATTGTCAGTGAGGCGGAGGAGGACACGTGAACGTAAAACCCTGCACAACCCACAACCACGTCCATGGCAAGATGGCCTTACGAGGCGGGCCTGGCACTCCCGGGATAGAGCGCCAGCGACACCTGCTGGCTGCTGGCTTCGTCAGGCAGCCGCCATCCCAAAGTGCTGGGCCCAGCCCTTGTTCTCCATACGTAGAAGTCTGTTTCTCTCTGTTTTGTTGTTCGTTTGCCAGAGGGGAGGCGGGTGGGGAGACGGGTGAGATGGGCGAAGGGGATGAACAGGTACAGAATAGGGAAAACAGTCAATACCACTGAGAAATACTCATCGCTGTGAGCATCCATTATACATATAGTCGTCAAAGCACTACCTTATACACCTGAAGCTAACTGAATATTAAATGTCAACTATACGCCAATGGAAAAAAAAGGTGTCTAAACACCATACCAAACCCAAGTATGGTAAGAGCTTGAAAGGGACCCCGGAAGCTAGCTAACCGGTCCCTTCCCTTTACAGCATTGCTAGTCAGATACCAGAACTGATGCGGCCACTGCTCCATACCCCCCATTACAAGCTCCGGCAACAGAATTTTCCAAGACTCACCCTAAGGAACTTGGTGATACTGTCATTAGAATTTTGGGTTCCTAGCTTCTAACCTAGGTCTTTCTCACTGCAGATTAATTCTGAATGACAGGCACATCTTGGAAATACTGCGGGTTCGGTCCCAGACCACTGCCAATAAAGCGAGTATCACAATAATGGGAGTCAAATGAATTTTTCTGGCTTCCCAGGGAACAAAAAAGTTCCATTTGCTCTGCACTGTAGCCTAAGTGTGCAACAGCATTAGGTCTTTAACAAGTACATTTCCTGGTGAAAAAATACTTTACTGCTTAAAAACACTAACCACCGGGGTGGCTGGGTGGCTCAGTTGGTTAAGCGTCCACTTCAGCTCAGGTCATGATCTCATGGTTGGTGGGTTCGAGCCCCACATTGAGCTCTGTGCTGACAGCTTGGAGCCTGGAGCTTGCTTTGGATTCTGTGTCTCCCTCTCTCTCTGCCTCTCCTCTCCTTGCTCGCTGTCTCTCTCTCACTCTACCTCTCTCTCAAAAATAAATAAACATTAAAAAAAAATTTTTTTAAACTGCTAACCACCAAATAGGCTTTTGGTGAGTCATAACCACGGATCCCAGGTCACCGTAACAAATGCAATAATAGTGAACACATTTGAAACATCGTGAGAATTACCGAAATACAATAGAGACATGAAGTGAGCAAACACTGCTGGAAAACTGTCACCGACAGACTCCCGGGATGCAGGGGTGCCACAAACCCAGAATGTATATAACTGGCAATGTCTGCTACACGCAGGAAGATGAGGCGTGCCCGTGATGGAGCCACCTGTCCAGGCTTGCCTTTCGATCCTGGTTATAGAATCAACATGAAAGTGAATATCTATCGGGGCCCAGCTAATTGTCAACAGAAACATTCCCTGGAGACCCATCTTCACGGTTACTGCTTCTAGAAGGTTCTTAGAACAGGAAGTAAACCTCCAGCTGGAAATGCCTGAAAGAGCGTCTCAGAAAACTGCCAGCAAAGGCTCCTGCGACCCCAGCCGTGGGCGACACTCTTCCCACCTCTGTGCACGAGCTGCACCCAGCATCAGCCAGCGCACGGCCCTCCCCGTACCCCCTGTGTGCGCTGACCCTGCATCCCAGCCACCCAGGATGGGACACAGCTCATTACCCGGCTGCTTGCACCGATAAGCCAAGCCCTCCACACGCGGTCAGCACAGAAAGTTATTCTCAACTTAAAGGCAAGCACAGTTGATGTTTAGAATTTTCTACGTGTTTGTTTTTGTACATTTTTAAGAATGTGCAACCCCTACTTAACCAAGCAGGGCTGCCCTAGGGGGTCGTGCATCAAGGTTGGGAGCAACTGGATTGAATACCATCACCAATTTTAGCCTTTCTGACCTCAAGAAGGCAACGTTGTAGAAGTAAAGACCCCAAGGCTTTGACATCGCCAGTGATGCTCTTTGGCGCCCAGCTTGGCCTCTTAACCCTTCCTGCCTCCAGCCAGCCCCTTGGTGCAGTGGCCCACCCCCTCCCGAGGGACAGTGGCCGGCTCGGTGGGCAGAGACGCAGGGGCCCCGCACCTGCGAATGGGAGATGCTGGCTTCTAGAACACTGTGGATGGTCTCGTTTGAGACATGGATGGAAGATTGGAGCTCCCTGGTGAGCTTGGAGACGTTCTGCATCACATCTTTGACTCTGACATCTGAAAAATAATCAAAGGGAAGGGAATTCTGTAACGATAAATGTTTGGGCTGTTGCTAACTGTGAAAACGAGAATCCATAACTAGACCGCAGTGAGGATCGTCCAGCTCACGATAAACACTAGACAAAGTCACGCCCTCTGGAGCCCGGATCATTCACACCAGAGGCAAGGCAAACCCAAGGCGGGCAGTCTGTCCCTGCTTACGTGACTCCTCTCTCTGACTGAGACTTGTATATTTTAGGGTCTACTCCAGAAAGATGTTTTTCTTAGGGGACAGTGACAGTGCCTGCAGGAAACTCTGTCCCCATATTTACTTATCCCACTTTTTTTAACAAGAGTAGGATCGCATGAGGATTTTTCCAAAACTCACCACATGGGGCATGCTGCTGCTTCGCAAGTGTTATGAATTGTACAGACTAAACAGACAGAAAACAGACTTACAGACACCGAATGGCTTGTCCAGGGAGGCAGGGCTGGGGTGAAACCCAGACCATGGGAGTTTCTCATCCTTCCCGCTCCCGGTTTTGGTCCCCAGGATTTTAGGACTTTGACTTTCCTTCTTGACCCCAAATATGTCAGAGAAGCCAAGCTCTGAATTATTTCCCACATACAGTAACTTTCCCTTTGTAGGTTTTATCTTAGGAACATATTTGTGTGAGAAAACACAATCTTTAAGGATGTGAACTTGGAGGCACCCCATCTTACCTTCGGTCACTGTGAAATTCCTGAGGAAGGCCATCACGGGATTCCCCAACAACCAGGTCTCCTTGAGGCTTTGGGCCAACCTAAAATGACACAAAATTAAAGCTAATTTAGACAAAATAAAGCCCCGGAAACAACGGTGAATAACACTGCTCCCGTTCCCAGGAGAGGAGTTGGATCGCATCACATTTCCACAAGCTTCCTCAGATAATCAGACACAGCGCACCCCCTGATGCTCTCCGAGTGTGAATGCCCGACACCATCATGGCTCCGGGAGCATCCCCTCGGGGCCCCTGCCAGGCGAGAGGAGTCAGGGGGATAAGGGTGTGCCACAAATGCCTCTGCATTGATGGAAACAACAGACAGGATAGATCACGGAATGCGTAGGAAGCTGGGACCCCAAGGAGTCGGGTGAACATCGTTCTTTGAGTCATTTGCAGGATACAAAGTGTCCGAGCTCCTCTTCCGGGGGCACAGACATAGAGGACACAGAACAAGGCTAATCCAATAGGAAAGCAGTTTCAGGAATCAGTGACTGCCCTTACAAAACGTATTCACTTATTTATTTACTTAAATTTATTTTTCTTTTTAGAGAGAGAGCATGAGCTGGGGAGAGGGGCAGAGAAAGAGGGAGATAGAGAATTCCAAGCAGGCTCCAGGCTCAGTGCAGAGTCCAACTCGGGGCTCGAACTCATGAACCGTGAGACCATGACCTGAGCCGAGATCAAGAGTTGGATGCTCAACCACTGAACCACCTGGGTGGCCCTTATAAAACGCATTTGATACCATATTGTAATCTCTAACGTTTGATCTAGTATCTCGATCATCAATAAAGTTAGCCTTTGAGCTAATGCCGCTCTTATATTTCACCACTGAAAACATAACGTTATGGGGGCGCCCGGCTGGCTCGGTCGGTGGAGTGCACGACTCTCGATCTTGGGGTCAGGAGTTGAAGCCCCACGTTGGGTGTAGACAGGACTTAATAAAAAATTAATAATAGGGGCTCCAGAGTGGTTCAGTGAGTTGACCATCCAACTCATTTTGGCTCAGGTCATGATCCCAGTGTCATAGGATTGAGCCACATGTTGGGCTCATCTGAGCATGGAGCCTGCCTGAGTTTCCCTCTCTCCTCTCTCTCTGCCCCACACTCACTCTCTCTCTCTCTCTCTCTCTCTCTCAAATAATAATAATAATAATTAATTAAAAACTTAAAAGTCATGAATGGGGCACCTGGGTGGCTCAGTCGATCAAGCATCCAACCTCAGCTCAGGTCATGATCTCGTGGTTCGTGGGTTTGAGCCTCGCGTCAGGCTCTGTGCTAATAACTCAGAGCCTGGAGCCTGCCTGAGTTTCTCTCTCTCCTCTCTCTCTGCCCCTCCCCTGCTTGCTCGCTCTCTCTCTCTCTCTCTCTTTCTGTCTCTCAAAAATAAATAAACATTAAAAAAATGTTTTTAACTTAAAGCCATGGAAAACTTTGATGTATTAATATGCATATTCATAGTATGTGGTACACATTATTGTCTGAGATTCATAACTTAGAAACTCAAGACATCTTTTTCTTTTGAGGGGGGTAAAAAGAGAGAGAGAGCAGGTGTGGGGCAGAGAGAGAGAGAGAGGACAGAATCTTAACCAGGCTCCACGTTCAGCACAGAGCCTGACTCGGGGCTCAATTCCATGACTCTGGGGTCAGACCTGAGCCAAAATCAAGAGGTGGACGCTCAACCGATTGAGCCACCCAGCCGCCCCTTGAGGTCCTGAGATATCTTTATGAAGGAAACCGCGGGGAAGGCGGGGGAAGGCGGGGGAAAGCACGGGGAAGGCACGGGGCTAAGCTCGCACATACGTGTGCACACGCTGTCGGGCCAAGTCCAGCACCGGCTCGCATTCACAATCCTGGTCGGTGGTGTGTTCCAGGCTAGCCTTGAAGTTCACCAGGGTGCTGGAAAGATTCCTGCTAAGAGTTTCACAGTCCAGCTGGAGGGGTGAGGACCATGTCTCTTCTATTTCCTAGAAAACAGCAAGGATGTGGTTAGAAACACACACACTTCTTGGTAAGGGCTCCTGTCTGGTTTCTGGATCAACACGTGCTTGATCCCCCCCACCTAACGTGTTCCCCACCCCACCCCGGGTACGGCGTGTGATTATTTCCTGGGCCTCGGGAGACGCAGCACCAGACACAGGGCACGTGTGAGCAGGTCTTCTGGCTCCCTCGCACTGCCATCAGTGGCTGGGCCACGGGGGACCATCTCTGTGCCCTCCTCTGCCACCGGCCCTCCAGGCAAGGGGCATGTCCTCCCCGGCCTGACAGGGTGTGAGCACAGCCCAGCTGGTGACCTGGCACTTGGCCTCCTGGAGTCTGTTCCTGGTTTGAAAACTGACACTTTGCACAATTCCCAGCCACAAAACCGACCACTGAGAAGAAACCGTATGTGGTCGTCCATGCATCAAGTGGGTAAAAGCTGGGTCTGCCCTGTCCTGAAGTCCGCAGCGCAGCCCGGAAGCGCCCGATCTTCCCCTCGGTGAGGGAGGTGCTCCCAGGACTCCCAGGGGCTCGATGGAATCCCCCAGTCTAGACCCTGACTCCAGGAGTCCTTGGTCATCTCAGCGTCTTCTTACGAACGTTAACCAGCTTCACAAGAGACCATTTCATAAAAAAGGCTTTTAAAATAATCTCTATAAATCGGTAAAAACGCAAAACTTCTTTCCTATGTAACAATTTGTGGCGAACACGGGAGAGCTGCACGTGCGTAAGTACGCGTAAGACACACAGGCTGGTCCGTACCTTCCCCCGACACAGAAATCCCACCACGTGTCAGTCGGTCACAGCGCCAGCACCGTGTTCGCGTCCTCATATTGTATTTACATCCCGCGACCCTTCCTGATGGTGGAAGCTTGGCCCCAGGTTATGCAATTGCAGGAAGAAAGGACCAGAGGTAAGCGACACTTTCATGAGATTTCTGCTGACCACAGCTTCCACACGTTTCCCTCACACCCACCTTAGCTGCTCTCGCAAAGGAAACCACGGATCCCTCAGGTGACCAGAGAGCGCGAAGAAACACACGTTCCAGGGAGAGTTACATGTGAAGAGTACTGCGTGAGGAGGCAGAGGGACCTGAGCCCAGGAGTCGCTTGGCGCAGCCGCAAGGATCTGCCTGGGGGCCTGAGACTTGGCAAGGCAGTGGGGAGCACTCCCACGTGTGCGCACACACACGGCACTGTGGAGCACCCCCACACTTGGCACCAGGGAGCACCTAAGCAGCCCCGGGAGCACCTACGCAGTCCTGGGAGCACTCACACACGTGACACTGCGGAACACCCTCGCACTTGGCACCAGGGAGCACTCACACATGGGGCATAGGGGAGCACGCACACGCCGGGCACCTGGGAGCACCTACACAGCCCTGGGGAGCACTCACACATGGCAATGTGGAGCACCCTCACACTTGGCACCAGGGAGCATTCACACACCGGGAACCTGGGAGCATCTACACAGCCTTGGGGAGCACTCTCGCACTTGGCACCAAGGAGCACTCACACACAGGGCACACACAGGGGAGCACTCACACACTCGGACCTGGGAGCACTCAAACACTCAGCATTGGGAAGCAATCACACACAGGGCACCAGGGAGCACTTTCACTCAACATCTGGGAGCACACACACACATGGCACTGGGGAGCACCCACACAGAACACCGTGGAGCACACACACAGGGCACCAGGGAACACTCACACACAGGACACCAGGGAACAATCCCAGACATGGAACCGGGGAGCACTCCCACACATAACACTGGGAGCACTCATACACGATCAGAGCACCCAGATCCACACCACCACCACCACCAGCAGCAGCACAGCACCTGGGACCTGCATCCCGGGGGAGCCGACCCAGCCAGCAGACCACCACACACCCTCTTCACTAACTCGCCCAGGATCATGGCTCCCTTTCCCAGTTCACGTTTTCCCCATCAATTTGGGAATGAAGCTAGAACAGAAATCTTATAGAACGGTTCAATCATTCACCCATTCAGAAAACCCCTCCTGAGCACCAGCCCAGAGTGGTGAACACAAGACACAAATCCCCTGCCTCCCAGAGGCTTGCATCCTGGGGAGGAACCCAGAGGACAGACAGCCATCGGGCAGAGCATCTGCAAGATGGCTGGACATCCAGACCCCATCTCAATATCCCCCTCCTCCGTGGAGGCCCCTCTTCCCAGCACACAGGTCACAGATGCATCCAGGTCAGAACTATGGGTACAACTCACTTCTGAGAACGTGGGCTGAAGAAAATTCGCTGCACGGTGCTGCCTTCCCTTTTACAAAAGAATCCTTAGTTCATACTTTGTAATTTTATGCACATGAAACGTAATGCTACTCATTTACAATATTCCTGTTCTGGATTTTATTCTTAAATTTAACAACGCAATAATTTTGATATATAGGGGGTTGCAGAGAAAGGAAAATGCACGCCCCTCCCCAGCAGCAAGGACACTGGAAGGAAAGTTCTGGCTTCCTTCATCACAGACACCCCACACTCCATGCAGGAAGTGTCGGGGACAAAAGCTGAGGCTGACATTCGCGAGGCTGTGCTTTGGGGACAGGCTAAGGCGACCAAGCACACGAGTCAGACTCTGGTTAAAGAGGTCTGTAATCCCATAGTTGCTGGTCAGCGAGGTGAACTCCGTCTGTTGTGCAGAGGCATTGATGCCCAGGGGGGCTCCAAAGGGCTAGATCTGGGGAGAGGGCAGGAAGCCCCCAGTCCAAGCTGGATCCCAGCCACATTCTCCATGTCAGGACTCACTGGGCTCTTGCGTCATAGTTTAATGTAAATTCTGATCCCCCTGACTGTTGTTTTCCACCACTGAGGGGCATGAGCGAAAGGCGGCGTGGGGCCGCACCCCCAACCCTGGCCTCATCGACTTGGCCAGGGCTCTCACGTCGCCTGGCCCTGAGGCGATTCTGTGTTAGAACATTCCGTTCCGTCAGATGCCTGGATGCTAAAAATAGCTCCATGCCTTTCCCTCACCTCTGCCGGGCACAGGGCACTTCACACCCCTCAGCCGGAGAGCATTTCTGATTCTAAAAAGCCTCAGGCTCTTGAAAACCTTGATCTGTCCTCGAGGCTTTGGCATCCTGAGATAAGCAAAATTCTATTTTTGTCACAAAAGACAGGAACGTCGGCTCTCTATCAAAACGGACCTCGCCGTTTCCAGCCCAGAACCGTGGACAATCCTGATAACTGGAACTAGAAACCCGATCCTTGAGGCAGCTTTGAATGCTGGCAGTTCTGGCCTTGTTCTATGATTGCAAACTTCACTCGGCACTCAAAAATCGGCTGTCGGGTTTTTTTGTTATGGATCCACATTTAATACGGGACAAAGACCTGCAGGAGGCGCAAATAAGATGTGGAGGAACTGAATAAATCAACGGGCCGCCAAGGCGTCATCTCTGCAGAAGCCCCCTGGCTTCCCAACACCCCTCCTCGAGCCCGACGCAGGGCCCGGGACTCTTGCTCCTCAGCGAGGGAGGCCTTCCACGTCGTCACCGGGTCTGGGGCTTAGCCTCACTTCCTCCAGCCTGTCCAGCACCCCTCTCTCTCTACTAGGGGTGATGATCCAGCTTCCACTGGACGTATGTTAAAGCAGCGTCACTGAAGAACACAAGTGATAAATGGCATCCAGGATGAGCGCTTGAAGGAAAGAAGGTTCCGGTACTGGCATGTTCTCCAGGAGTCAAAACCCACGACGGGCTCGTAAATGTTTAGTAACTGGCTCCCTGGGTAAAAAGATCTTATTCGTAGAATTTGCCAATTTCCGTGGTGTACATGGCGTCACCATGGCCTAGCTCAAGCCACCAGCACGACGTCCCTGAACCCAGAATTGGGAAGAGGTAGGGGCGCCTGGGTGGCTCAGTCGAATGTCCCACTTCGGCTCAGGTCACGATCTCGAGGTTCATGGGTTCGAGCCCCGCATCGGGCTCTGTGCTGACGGCTCGGAGCCTGGAGCTGCTTCGGATTCGGTGGCTCCCTCTCTCTCTGCCCCTCCCCCACTCATATTCTGTTGCTCTCTCTCAAAAGTAAAATAAACATTAAAAAAAATTTTTTTAAAGAACTGGGAAGAGGTGGACAGCAGCCCCCTCCAGTGGGGCACCTCCACCAGTCGGACGCAGCCCACATGGGCAGTCTCCAGGAGAACAGACTCAACAGCACACTAACATCATTAGGAATTGAGGAACCTCTGTTTTTCACGTAACTTATTCTAACACACGTTCACAGAATTTGCTCAGTAACGAGTTGCTGTTCAAGAGCCAGTGTGCAGACTTCTGGGACGGGGTCGGCCCGCGCTCACGGGTGCACGGGCTCGCCCCAGCACAGCCCTGGCAGAAGCCGAGGGGAGGGGAGGGGAAAGGAGGGGTGGGATGGGAAGGGGAGGAGAGGGCTCACCCCACGGCCTAGTACCCGACGCGACCTCACAGGGCCAATCGGGATGAATGTGAAATTCCGGGACACGTGGCAGAGGACAAACCTGGTAGTGGCCGTGAGCCAAGGCGGCCGCTTGTAGCGCGGGTGAAAGGACACGCCATGCCCCACCTCGCTGGCAGCTCAGAGCAGCACACATGATGTCCTTCATCAGGGAAGGGTTTTCTGCCAGAGGAAACACACAGCCACGTCATGAGGGCACGATCCTCTCCCCAGACAGCTGCTCTCACCGAGCCATCTCTGAAAGACTCAAATTGATTACAAGTTCATCCACATTTCTTAAATCGTCGAAATGAGGGGCACCTGGGTGGCTCAGTCGGTTAAGCGTCCGACTTCGGCTCAGGTCACGATCTCACGGTCTGTGAGTTCCAGCCCCGCGTCGGGCTCTGTGCTGACAGCCCGGAGCCTGGAGCCTGCTTCAGAATCTGTGTCTCCCTCTCTCTCTGCCCCTCCCCCACTTGCTCTCTCTCTCTCTCTCTCTCTCTCTCTCTCAAAAATAAAAATTAAAAAAATTTTTAAAAAAGACTAAAAATCTCCCATGGGGTACCTGGGTGGCTCAGGTGGTTGAGTGTCAAAAACTCTTGATTTTGGTTCAGATCATAATCCCAGGGTCATGGGATCGAGCATGGAGCCTGCTTGAGACCCTCTCTCTCTCTCCCCTTTCCCCTCTCGTGCTCTCTTTCTCCCTCTCTCTCTCTCTTGAAAATAAAAATAAAAATAAAAATAAATTAAAAAATTAAAAATCTCCCTAAGTACCCACACCTCCAAAGCCTGCAACCTTGCACATACTAAAAGCATAAGATAAACTTTGTAATTCTCTGGAACATCCTTCCTGATGATGATTTGTTGATGAACTCTCCATGTAACAAAGAACATACCCGACCTGCACCAAATGTTCCTTCTCAGGAGCACGCTCCTCTCTGTGTCTTCACCTGGGCAGCTGATCTCACGTGGGCTCGAACTAAACTCCTTCCTTTTTTTACAATTTCTAAAAGATTTGCTCATGTTGCGTCGACAGTAAGAATCTGCCCAAAGGCTGGTGCAGCATCCACAGCCTTCTGCAGCCACGGCCGCCTCCGTCCCCGCTCATCCCTGGTGCTCCTACCTGCTTCCCAAAGCCACCTGCACCTCCTGCAGGGCGGGTCATGCCTCCTGACCCTGCCCGTGAGAGCTCATGCCTCAGGAGTCCCTGGCCCCCTCTGAGTCCCCTCTGAATCCCCAGTTGTGCATGTCCCTGGCTTGCGCATGTCCCGCTCACGCACGTCCCGCTCCGTGCCGTGCACGTCCCTGTTCACGCACGTCCCTGGTTCCTGCAGGTCTAGTTTCTGGCACGTCCCTGCTCACGCACGTCCCCGCCTCAGGCACGTCCCCGCCTGCACACGCTGCAGAGAACCTAGCAGGACCTTTGAATGTCTTGTCTCAGGTCACTGCTGGTCCCCAGCCCACACCTTTGCGCCTAGTAGATGTCTGGTAAATATGGTCACCTTACTCATTATGCAAAATAAAATAGCTCATTATGCAAAATAAAATACATTGTCAGGAGTAGCAAAATCTTTTCTATTTTCTTCAGTTCGGCAAAGAATTCGGTCCTACTTCTTACATTATGACGTTGTTTGTCAAAAGCAGTTTTTAAAAAAGCTGCTTTGAACTATGGTTGACCCTTAAGCAACAGCGGTTTGAACTGCACAGGTCCATCCACTTGCACACGCATTTTTTACAGGACAGCACTACAAATGTATTTTCTCTTCCTTAGCATTTTCTTAATAACATTTTCTTCTCTCTTAGCTTAGTTTACTGCAAGAATACAATGTATAAGGGGCTGCCTTTCTGGCTCAATCAGTAGATCGTGGGACTCTTGATCTCAGGGTTGTGAGGTCAAGCCCCATGCCAGATGCTGGATGCAGAGATTACTTAAATAAATACACTGTAAAAAGAATACAATGTATGATACACAGAACATACAAAACACATGTTAATTGACCTTTTATGTTAAAGCTATTGGTCAAAGGTAGGCTATTAGTAGTTAATTTTGCAGGGAAATCAATAGTTATATGTGGATTTTCGACAGCATGGGGAGTGGATGTCCACCCCTCATCATTCAAGGGCCAACTCCATATACAATGCAGTCCACATAGAATATACCCAGTCTTGGGGAGCCTGGGGGGCTCAGTCGGTTGAACATCCGACTTCGACTCAGGACATGATCTCACAGTTCGTGAGTTTGAGCCTTGGGTCAGTCTCTGTGCTGATGCTTAGAGCCTGGAACCTGCTTCAATTCTGTTTCTCCCTCTCTCTGCCCATCCCCCACTCAAAGCCTCCCCCTCCTCTCTCTCAAAAATAAATAAACATTAAAAAAATTTTTTAGGGGGGGCTGGGTGGCTCAGTCGGTTAAGCGGCCAACTTCGGCTCAGGTCATGATCTCACAGTCCGTGAGTTCGAGCCCCACATCGGGCTCTGTGCTGATAGCTCAGAGCCTGGATCCTGCTTCAGATTCTGTGTCTCCCTCTCTCTCTGACCCTCCCTCGTTCATGCTCTGTCTCTCTCTGTCTCAAAAATAAATAAACATTAAAATTTTTTTTAATTTTTTTAATTAAAAATAGAAGATTATACCCAGCCTTGCTTTTAGAAGCAACCACATGAATGCCTCATTTGTTTCTATTTTCTCATTGATCTCACTATTTCAGATTTTGAAAAGAGATCTCCCTATTGTACAAAACGTAAACTATGTCTCTTAAGCAATCCCTCACTAAAATACAGAACAAAAGGGGTACGGCACCATTAGACACGAGAGCATCTATCTCTGAAGATAAGTGGTCCCTCTGCTTTGGAGAAGACATAACAGTGTGTTCAGGGGTTATGTTATCCAGACCTAGGAAGGCATCGAATGCTCCAGGAAAGAACTCACTGCCTGTGTGGGACTTTAGGCAAGGACTACGTCCTGTGTTTCCTGCTATAAAATGACAAAGTGCGAGAGGTGAGGACGGAGGCCTGGCTTTTCTGGAAGGTGCAAGTTGGGGATGACAGGCTGGGCTGTCACATCTGCCTGCACCCACCCCTGCATCCGACATCGGCCGGCAGTGTGCCCTCCAAGGCACTGCTGTCTGGGCCTCTCCCACCAGGCTCGCAGCCCAGTCTTGCTGGCCCTCAGATCGCTGCTGTAGGCCTGACCCTTCTGACGGCTCCTGTGGCTAATCCCGGCTCTTGCACACTTTGGAAAACCCTGCTGTGGCTTTGCAGCCCCGCCCCCCTTTTCTGGACCTCTCCCCTCTGCTCTTCTGGGTCCCACAGGTTCCTCGGCAGGAGAGAGGCCCTGACTTCCTCACTCCCAGGCCCTGGGCAGTCCCCCTGACTCTCCTGGGCCCCAGAGTGCCAATTTGGGAAACCGAAGATCAAAGAAGACAACTTACTCCCCCTAAGGTCTATGAGCACATCAGGCCACATGCCCTGTCCTCATGCAGACGCTTCTAACAGACTTCGAGTATGAGATCCAGAGGACAAAAATGACTGCCTTCCTCATGGTGATCCTGAACGTAATTCTCTGACATGCAAATAACTACTGTATTTTCAGTAGTAACAGGACCTGATCCGAGTGTGGCTCTCTTGTGTGATGGAAAAGGAGCCATGTGCCCATTGTGGCCCCCCACCCGCCACCCCAAATCCTCACTGGCTGGTGCACATCCCCGGTCCCCCACCTGTCACTGCCCTCCTACTCCATACAAGGAGTGACAGTTCAGTAAGGAAAAAATGGGAGCGACAGTCTGAATGGGGCTCAGGCATGCCTGAGTTTTCTCGAAACATAAAAATTCAAAATTAATTCTGTTGCTAATGTAATTTCAGGCATGCTGTATTAATCTGGCAGCTGCAAAGCAGAAGGACAAAATCAATATAAATCTAGCTGTTAATGAACGTTCGGTTCACTTAAAAGCCATCACGCTGGCTGACTGAGAAATATCAGAATAAAGACATGTCTGCAGGTGGCTGGGCACAACGTCAGGGAAGCCTTCGGACTGCAGAAGAAAACGGGATTTGCGTTTTACCTGGGCATGCTTCCCCGTGCCAAAGACATCTGGTGCCCGTCCTAAGGCGTACCTGGGTATCTAATGCTTCATATTCAACAGAATTGCCGATATTTGCAACATCTCTAATTGGGAGGAGAGATTTTCTTTAAAAAGAAGAACAAAGGGGCACCTGGGTGGCTCAGTCGGTTGAACATCCGACTTCGGCTCAGGTCATGATCTTGTGGTTCACGAGTTCAAGCCCCGCATCAGGCCCTGACTGCTCAGAGCCTGGAGCCTGCTTCAGATTCTGTGTCTCCCTCTCTCTCTGCCCCTCCCCCGCTCACGCTCTGTCTCTCTCTCTCTCTCTCTCAAAAAATAAGTAAACATTAACAAAAATTAACATTCCTTTTCCATGTTTCTTAGGGTAAACGATGCCTGCGTGGGTCCCAAAATTACTGTTTTTCATCTTCAACTTGCCCTGTAAGGGGTGGCCTAGCGCGAGTCAACACCCACAGCAGGTAAGGCCCAATGGAGCGACCCGTGTCCCCAGCCTGCTCTATTTACGCCTCCTAAGTGAGCTTTGAATTGGGCCTGGTTCCCACTCTCTGGAAGGCTTGCTCCCCTGGCACCTGCTGAGCTGGACTCAGACTCAGCCCGTTTGATCTGAAGCGCCCGCCCCCACCGTGTGCCCCACTCGGCCTGATTCCACTTCCGTGGAGGTGGAGTTGGGGTCTGTGCTGTTCTCGGGGACAGCGACACCCAGCCTGGTGTGACATCGCGTGATGAATACCGGCTGCCGCCTTGCTGCGGAGATAGAGCTGCAGAGGGCGGGGCTGGGCCCTGTCTCCTGGACTGTCCCGCACCCGCTGCCCCACCCCCCGGCCTTACCGCCCCGAAGAGGGCCGTGTGGCCCCGTTCAAGAGCCGCCATAGGATGCTGGTGACGTGTGCGCGCGTGACAAATTCCTGGAGCGGCACGCATCCAGCCCCTGGGCTCAGGAGCGCTGTGACATGCACCGCCCACGTACCGCGCGAAGTCTGGGAGAACCCGGTGCCTTTGTTCCCACAACGTCCGCGCAAGGAGTTCACAACAGTACGGGGATCCTAAGACCTAAGCGAATTCATTTACGAGATAAATACTGAGCTGCGCGGGACTATAGCCACCGTGCTGAGCATCGCGGAGGCGGAACCGAATGAGCACTGGGTCCTGCTCCCAGGGACCTAACACACGGCTGCAGGAAGGGGGGCTTCTAGGGCATCAGCGCCGGGGGGCTAGAGTACCCTGGGAATTCAGGGGGCATCTTCCGTGCCAGGCACTGGATGGGCACCGAGGATGAAGACGTGGTTGCTGCCTTCAAGGAACACCGCCTCTGGCAGAGGGAGGCGTAGGAATGAGGGCACAGACATTGCACGTGACCGAGGTCTGCTGGGCCATCACTGCCGGCTGAGAGGGAGGCCGTGCTTCTGGCTCGGGGCCACAGTTCAGCCAGAGTTTGATTTTTTTTTTTTTTTTTTTTTTTTTTTTTTTTTTTTTTTTTTAGAGAGAGAGAGAGTGAGCCACAGAATCCGAAGCAGGTTCCAGGCTCCCAGCTGTCAGCACAGAATCCGACGTGGGGTTCGAACCCCACAAGCCATGAGATCATGACCTGAGCTGAAGTCGGACGCTTAACCGACTGAGCCACCCAGGAGCCCCTAGTTCAGCTGGAGTTTAAGTCAAGGAGACAAGGATGCACGTTTTGTGAGCAAAGATGCAGACCAAAAGCCCAGCTGGGGGGCGTGGGGGCCACCGGCCTTGGCTGGAGAAGAGTTGCAATGGGTGGGAAAGTGGGGGACCTGGGAGGCCAGGTCCCTGGGAGCCTCAGAAGCCAGGCACTGGACCAGACACGCGGGGGTAACCCACCCATCTCGCGGACAGCCGAACCCTGAACGTCGGCCCAGGGCCAGGAGCAGCCCACCTGCAAGGATGAGGAACAGGTGCAGAGCCAGCATCGTCACCTTCTGCAGAGTCGCCACGGCTTCCGGGGGTTTCCGAGGCTGCTGGAAAATCTGACACATGGCAACACTAAAGAAAACAATAGACAATGGCCTTAACGGGTGAAAATCGGCGAGCCACGTGCATCCTTCACGCACGCGACGATAAATGGTAACTCTACGCCTGCAACACTCGGTCCAGACACACAAATAGCCATCTACACCTCGAGGAAACACGGAGTCTCCCGCCGTAGTTCGAAGTATCCACCCTGTGGCCACTAAGCCGGACATCCACCCTCTCCTTGTCTCGATCCATTCTCAAACGGAAGGGGGTAAAGGATCAGAGGGTGGCAAAAATGAGAAGCAGAAGAGAAGGGCAGCGGAAAGAAATCTCGCGGTTGACCGTTTACGTGTGGAGAATTCACTGCAACGGATGAATCTGTATAGACGTGAGATTCTTATCTCTGAACAAACGCCTAAGGTTGTGGGGTATGTAGCATGAGTGTGCATGTGTGTGCACGGGTGTTGGTCTTTACTAAGTCCACTTGGAGGGGTTGGAATAACACAGACCGAACCAAAGTTTTCATACGCTGCTGTGGTGTGAGTCCTGACCACTGGATTCTCCTTTTCTTTTTTTGGGGTTTATGTTCATTTTTTTTAGTTTATTTATTTATTTTGAGAGAGAGAGAGAGAGAGAGAGAGAGAGAATCCTAAGCAGGCTCCGAGCTCTCAGCACAGAGCCTGATGCGGGGCTCAAATTCACAAACCGTGAGATCATGACGTCTTGTTTCTTTTTTAACCCCAAATGGCTTTTGTCTCACTCTTAGATGAGCTTATACTCTTCCCACAATTCAAAGCCGTCCTCCAAATCAGACACAACCGAGCAGATAAACAACATCATCTGTGAAGCACTTCTAAAAGAATTGAACAAAGTGTGCATCCGTCTATTCCTTCCTCCCCCCTGCCATCCCCCACGTGGGTGACATTAACTGATTAAGGGCACACCTGCCCAAAGAAATTCCCTGGAATTCCTTGAAAAGAAATATGCGAGATAACACCTGGAGATCAATTAAAAATGAAAGAAGAAAGGCATCTTGGATTCTGAGACCTCTGTGTTGAGTCACCCACTCTGGGACACATACTGCTGGGGCAGACACGGAGACGTCACATCTGAGTAAATGCCACATTCAGAATTCTCCAGAACACAGTGGCAACCAAAGCCTTGGCGGGGGGGGGGGGGGGTAGAGGAGTTTAATACAACTCTGTTTTTCCAGCATCTTGTTTTAAATTTACTTTCCCCAGGCACGCCTGGGTGGCTCAGCCAGTTGAGCATCTGACTTCGGCTCAGGTCATGATCTCACGGTTGGTGGGACTGAGCTCCGTGTCGGGCTCTGCACTGGCCGTATGGCGCCTGCTTGGGACTCTCTCTCTCTCTGTCTCTCTCTGTTCCTCCCCCACTTGTGCTCTCTTTCTCTCTCAAAATTAAAAAAAAAAAAAAGTCAGGCAAGTCAGACCTCAAACCCATGACCAATGGGATTACCTGTTTGGGGCACTTGAGGTCTTCCCCATTGAAGAAGCCGATGTTAGAAAGAGTGAAAACAGAGAGAAGAGAGGCACGTAATCACCAAGCAGGGGGACGCTGGGAACCCAGCCTTGTGACTCTACTGACAAAGTGGTGACCACACAGCCAGTTCACAGCCAGTTGGTTTCCAGTCTCGGGATAAATTCCCTCCCTGGAGAATGGGAAACGTCAGATGAAAACTGGGGTTGGTGGAGAAGCAGGCTTGCCAGGACCACCCCCAGCTCAAACAGAGATTCAGGGCAGCTTGTAAAGTCCACTTCAGCATAGTCTGGGACCAGAGCCAACGCAAGGATGAGGCAAGGGCCTCCAAAGCCAGCACGCAAATATTGAAGCAGTGACAGGCCTTCATGCCGGGAGGCCCCTATTTCACTAACCAAGGAAACCCTTCCAAGCTCTAAAACGTGGCCATAGCAGCAGGACCAGCAGGAAACAGGTCAAGCTCTCTGGCAGGTGAGGGAGGGTTTCAGGGCACCTCCAATCTCTCCGTGAGACTAAGAGAAAGGTAGGAACAGGCAGGGACTGGGGACCATCCACACGGTTCCATCACACACAGGAAGGACGGACTGGGACAAAGCAGAGTCTCTGAGGCTGCACTACCCAGGGCACAAATCCTCCAACCTGAGGGAGCAGAAGCTTCCAGAACATAATGAGTAACAGGACGGGAGCAAGGCCCCCTTGACCTGCCTCTCAGGGATAGAGGCACTGCTTGGAAGTGGATCAACCATAGTGCTGGGTTGAATCTAAAAAGGCAAGAAGCCGGGGAGCCTGGTTGGCTCAGTTGGTAGAGCATGAGACTCTTGATCTCGGGATTATAAGTTCGAGCCCCACGTTGGCTGTAGAGATTACTTAAAAGTAAAATCCTTAGGGCCCCTGGGTGGCTCAGTCAGCTAGGGGTCCAACTTCAGCTCAGGTCATGATCTCATGGTTCATGAGTTTGAGCCTGGCATCGTGCTGTCGGTGTAGAACCCGCTTTGGATCCTCTGTCCCCTTCTCTCTCTGCCCCTTCCTCGCTCTCACTCTCTCTCTCTCTCTCAAAAATAGATAAATAAATAAACATGAAAAAATAAAATAAAATCCTTAAAGAGGGAAGAAGTCAACAGCTTCCTGGCCCTTTCCAGGGATGGTTACCACTGAAAGCAAGATTTTCTGCATGGTGCGCATAGCCTTATAATCTCATTTGCCTGTGTCACACGGTAATGACCTTTGGCAGCCAGAGCACATGAAGAGAAAAGCTGTGTCTGTACCTAGCCTGGGACGAGTGAATGGAAGAAGTTTTTACTGTTGAAAATGAAAGCATGTACTTTCACAGAGCGTTTAATAAACCCAAAGCATATTTGAATGCCAAATCATGGGTCAGGTCGTGAAGACACTGGACAGACACCAACGTGCTATCAAGTTAAGTCGAGAATCATACTTAACCTGGTTTGAGGTCATTCCTGCGCAGTCCTGTTTTGTAGTTCCTGCAATGGGGCAAAAAGGAAGTGAGTCGGGCGTTCTCTTACCTTTGATCCATCAGTGGGACCTCTTGCCAGCACTCCATCAATGCAATTAGTTCCTTCAGGTACTTCTCGAAACTTGATAGCGGTTTGAGGATGTAAGGAAAATCAGCCATCACCTCCTCGATGCTCTCTTCTTTCCCCGATGTGGTATTCTTTCCAGTGGCTGCATTAATAAAACTCTCAAAGATGGGCTGGAACAATGTTCTCATGGAGTCTACCCACTGAGAGTTGTTCAGGGGAAATTCTTTTCTCAAGAGAGCTATTCTCCTTAACACGATCTGGACTGATTGCTCGAGTCGTTGATGAGTTACATTCGGAATCAGAGATGCGTTGGAAAACAAAGCTTCGTTCAGATCACCTGTTTCACCAGAGACCTCCCCAGCTGTCTCTATGGCTTTCAGAAGGTCATCTGGATGTTGAACCAATGTCAGCAACAGATTAAAGACAGACCTGTTATCCTTCTCTAAGTTACTCCAAAGAGCTTCCAAGGTGAGATCAATCGCCATTCTCAAGTACGTCCCTATTTCCGTGCTGTCTCGTGATAGCATTTCATCCAAAAACAGGATCACTTCCTGGGTTCTTTCCCATTTAGTACCTTGAGGGCAACAATGAGTGGGGAGTGGACGAGGGTGCAAGAAGTCTATCTGGTTGATGATACTACTTATAGGAACGAAGCAATCCAAAATTTCTTCCCATAGGTTGACAGAATCCATACTGAATATTTGAGTTGCGTTATTAAAAGCTACCAGAAGAAGCTCCATAGCCCCCAAATTGATTTTCACGGAAGTTAAAAATTCAGCAATTTCTTCCGAAATATCAGAAAAGTCCTTGGACTGGTTCACATGAGAGAATGTGCTAGATGACGTGTTGACAATATCAGAGTCTTGTGAAATATTAGGTGTGACCCCAGTCATCCCAAAAGCCAAGTCAAGAAACGGCGTCAACAAGTTGTTTATCTTTTCAGATAGGAAACGGTCTACGTTTTTCAAAGTGGTTATTTCATTCACAGCATTTCGAACACTTTGTTGCAAAACAGAATAGAGACTGTCAAAGAATTTCATGGTGTCATTGGCACTAGAGATGAGATGGGTTTCAAAAATAGTGGCCACCTTCCTGGAAACCTTCTGGGCTAGCCTGACCAGTTCCACGGTGGAGTTCACCAAGGAGGCAAGATCTCTCATGTCGGCAATGTCCCTCACCAGCAAGGTCACGGTGTCAGTCATTTCCAACAGGGGCTCCAGGGCACCACTTTCTCCACCAGCTCTTGAGAGAACACCAAGGAATCTCTTGGTCATTTCTAACGTTGTCCTGTTCCTTAGAGGGAATGAATTATTGATAAAGGAAAGCAGACCAGTGAGATTAGCAAGTATGACTTCTCGGAGTGTGGGATACACGTTACGGAAGCCCCTGTGAGGAGAGTGGGCGAGCGCGTCCATGAGCCGTGCTAGCTCTGTGGAAGTTTCTCTCACAAGCTGAAGGGCTGACCTGAGATCGTGATTGAGTTGGAAGAGGTCTTCAGAACTGTTCCCGTGGCGGAGCAAGTGACTCACAACTGTAAGAAACTCCAAATTATCTTCCGACTTGTTTGTCCCCGAGGTTTCCCTTGGAAGAGCACTAAATAAATCTCTCATGAACTTCAGTCCTTGATGAATATCAAAATGAAATTGTCCATTGTCTAAAATAAACGGCCTTTGGATGAGATGATGTATAGCGTCCTTTAAACTTGAGAAAATGCTCATCAGTCTGTCGTCTTTCAAGATGGTAAGAAATTGATCCAGTGACAGAATTTCTAGAATTTTATCCTTTGGGACAAAGCTATAAATAAATGTGTTTTAATTTCATGTTCAGCCGTGGGAAGATTAAAACCTAGAGTCACATTTTGGCTGTACAGGAGCATCATGGGGGAATCACACAGTCTGCAAGACAACATGCTAACACACCTTCCAGAAGGTGTCGTTATTTGGCACCAAATAATGAAAAGGGTGGAGAAATTTCATGCATAGTCCCGTCAGGATGCCTCAAACCTAGTCACTTCAAAAGGCACATACTTTGGCTTTTTAGAAAAGACAGGAAGGTGAAATCAATGAAGTGCCTCTCGCTGCAAGAGGGAACATCTTCCCGAATGTTCAAAGTCCTAGCAAATGGCTCAGATAGGTGATGGCTGTGATGCATCAGCGTGGCTAGGCTGAGCAACAGCCCAAGAATCTCTTTGCCATGAGCTGTGGGTCTCCATGAGTGACACAGTGTCTTCCCTCATGACAGTGAAGGATAAAGGGAAGTGGCCAGTTTGCAGCATAAACACTAACCCAGGTGCCATTGGGAAGCGATTTTGCATGTGCGATTAAAGCCCCTGGTGAGTAAACTCTGACTCAGTAAGACAGGATACCGTCCCGGGGGTGGGGTCTGACTTCTCAGTTGGAGGGCGTTCAGGGAGGTTGGAGGGTGTTCAGGGTGGGCATTAAACTTCCCTGACCTAGCAACTCCAAATAGCCCCTGCCTGCCAGTCACCTCCCCTCACCCTTGACTGCCTCCTGCAGACAGTAATTTCCTCCCCATGCTATTCTGCCTGCTTCTAAGCATGCCTTCCGGACGGCCCATTCTAGTGACTTTGCACCTGCTTAGCTGGCCACTGAAAGCACAGAAGCCAATCCTTGAATTAAATCCTTGTTCTGGTTCGATTTCTGTGGCTGAGCCCTGACTGACACAGACGTCACAGAATGAATTAGAAATTCCCTCCAGCCTTCTCACTGGCAAGCTTCGAATAGAATGAAAACAAAAACAAAAACAAAACAAACAAAAAGGATATATGAAAAAAATTTAACGTGACTCTCGGTTTTAAAGTTTTAGAATTTTGGGGTGCCTGGGTGGCTCAGTCGGTTGAGCATCCGATGACTCTTGATTTCAGTTTAGGTCATGATCTCTCTCAGTTAAGGGGTTTGAGCCTTGTGTCAGGCTCTGTGCTGACAGTGTGGAGCCTGCTTGGGATTCTCTTTCTCTCTCTCTCTCTTTCTGTCCCTCCCCTGATTGTGCACACGTTCTTTCTCTCTCTCTCCCTCTCTCTCTCTCAAAATAAATAACCTCTTTAAAAAAGCATTTAAAGTTTTAGAATTTCCTCAATTCCAGATATAAACATCACAGGAGATCAACTGGAATAAAAATATTTAAACCCCTCACTTGTGATGAGACAGTTAATACATCGATTCAATTATGACCGTGTATATGCATCTACATATATAAGAAATAGGGCTTAAGTTCCACATAAAATAGAATTTCATAACTATTTTCATAACCCAAGAATGTAAGAAAGCATAAGCAATTAATTGCCAGGGGCTAGGTTTCTATAACGTGTTTCCTACTTAGATGACAATCATCAAAATTATCTCAGCTTGAAACTTTAATAAAATGTCCTTTAAGACAAAATTCATGCCAAAGGTGACTCGTAGGTGGTAGGTACAAATGCTGTCACTGATGTTGACACGCTCAGGAAATAAAGCAGATTGTAACGTGTGACAACCGCATTTACTATACCAAGCAAAAGCAGACTCACCTCATCTCTGCAGCAATGTCTTTGTGGAAGGCCTTCAGCAGAAGAGATAGTCTGTTCTCAGAATTTTCCTCCAGTAAAAACGAGAAGAACGTTTGCAAAAGCTGTTCCATGAAATCCACTGCACTTCGTGGAGGGAGGATTATGCCTGCACCATTTCCTGAAGGAGTCTGGTTCAAGGTGAGGTTAATGAAATTCGTTATCTGAAGGACAGTATCACTCGAATTTGAGGCTGCCTCCAGAGAACTCCCAGCTAACTTACTGATTGAATTAATTAGGACACTTTCAAAAAGGAATTGAACGAGCGACAAATTAGTTAGCTGCTCTTGGCTTAGCAGTTGTGTCAAATGGGCAACATCGAGGTCACCTTCCCTAGAAATGGCTTTGAGAAAACCCAAAAAGGTAGCAAAATCTTTGATCCACAGAGCTGTATCATCAGTTGCATTCTCACTGGCTGTCAGAAGAAATAATGTCTCAATCATTCTGGAGTCATCTTTGTTCGCACGTTTATGGAGCCAGTTTTTCATGCCCAATAGAAAATCTTCAATGATTTCTGATGTCTTCAGTGACAAGGACCCCAGGCTTTCAAACACACGGGCAAGTTGCAAAGTTATGTTTTGAACAGTCTCTGAACTGATCATTTGAATTTCTTTGTTAATTTCAGAAAGCAGGTGTCTGATAGGAAAGCCGTGGCTTAGCTCTGTCATGATTTGTTCAACCTCAAGCCACAGTTCCTCAAAGTAAGAAGAGTTATAAGTCGCGTCACTTGTTTTAGTAAAGCTTGGTGGTGCTTCTAAACCACTGTCTGTCACGTTAGCATCCAGAAACATCACAAATGGAGAGTCTACAGAATGGGCACCATTTTCTAGGTGCCGATCCCCAGAAAGCAATTTCATGATCCTTTCCAAATTTAAGGAAATCTTATTTT
Organism: Neofelis nebulosa; assembly: GCF_028018385.1. Taxonomy (NCBI): domain Eukaryota; kingdom Metazoa; phylum Chordata; class Mammalia; order Carnivora; family Felidae; genus Neofelis; species Neofelis nebulosa. Next base: position 106,441,319 of record NC_080785.1, read on the forward strand.
GAACAGATGCCTCTGTGCCTTCGTTAATGTTGAGGATCTTGCTTAAATTGGCTAGTGTATCAAGAATCTTTTCATCTGGTGCAACTTTTGTAAAGCTAACACTTTTCAGTGTTGCTATGATCTGCGAAGCAACTTGCTTTAGGGGGCCGCTGGGACAAAGTTCAGAGATGCCACTGTTGCTTTGATTTCCAGAAGACGGGACAAACGGTAACACTTTATGCCAAAATTCTCGCATGGTTTTTACAAGTGAAGTTTGAACGTGGAAGACTTCGGACAGCTCTAGAAAAATGGAAGTCCAGTCCACTAGTTCATGAATGACACAGACCATCGTCCTAGAAATCTCCTCCTGTGAGCCTTCAACCGAACATTGTAAACCTCCGCCCACGGGAGAGAGGTGGAGCAGGTCGAGTACTCTGGCCACTTTGCTATAAAAGGAAGAAGACGTGAGCTCGTGGGATTTACAGGCTTCTACCTTGGGATCTTGCCTCGATCCAGAAGTCGTGTGATTCCAGCACCAAACCACAGGAAGGCATGTTAAAGCCTCGGAAAGAATTGCTGGTTTATCTGATATCAACTCCACCATGTCCAAAAGAGTTTTTATCACAATAGCAAAGTCTTCCTTGGTGATATTTGAGATGCTGATGCCATGAAGGACAGTGAACTTGTAGACATCCTCGAGGATTTCTGTGATGTTTTTGTCAACTCCTCTCTGCAGGAGCTTCACAGCATGAGGAAGCACGTAGTAGGCATCTACCACCGCGTTAACGTCATCCTTCGGGAACAGGCGTGAGAGCTTGAGCAGGTGATTGACATTCCAAGAATGTGAGCTGTCCACAAATTTTTCCAGCAAGCCAACAAGCAGGTTGGCCCCCAAACGGCCAGGACCCAATCTACTGACGTTCTTAAAGAAATCCGTTAGCGCTTCACTCATTTGTACAAGTTGGTCGACCAGTAGGTCTATGTCTGGCTTCTTGAGGGTACGCAGGAGAGAAGTTACCTTCTTGAACACTTGACTATTACCTGCATCTCGTGGAATGTTGTGAAGAACTGAGGGTGTCAGGGAGTTGAACACATCCCTCATCAGTTGGATACCAAGTCCTACAGCTTTCGTGATTTTGTGCGGACTCATTTGTGGTGGATGTTGGAGATCATAAGAGAAGTTGAAGGCAAGGTAACTGGCTAACTGATATAATGAATTGCCCAAGCTGTTGACATCCTTTTCTTTTAGACTGGTAGCAAATATGTTGAAAAGCTTCTCAGATGTAGAAGAGGAGTCACTTTCTAGGATGTGAGTGGAGATAGCCTTCATAAGTTTCTGAACTTCCTTCCCCAGAGCTACTAAATGCAGCCAAAGATTTTTAAATTGACTAGGTAAGTCATCTGACATTTCTATGGGTCTTAGAACGAATCCAATAAAACGTTTCCAGTGGGATTGAGGTACAAAATCAAAGTCTCTTGTCAAGTTGTTGATAATCATCCTTACTTGGTCTGTGGAATCATTTAAAAGAGTTAATAAAATCTCTAATTTAGGTACCTTTTCCTCTTCAAAGACTTCAGTGAGTATCACATTTAGGAAATCAGTTACATTTTTCAATACAGTATTCACGCAATCTGGATCTGACGTGTTGAACGAACAATGAGGGTCCTTTATATTCAGCATCCCAGTAACAAGCTTCAATGTAGAGTTTATTTTGTTCTCTACATCTCTGAAACTCTTCCAAATACCCCGAGGATAACCTTGTGAAACACTGGAGTTATACATCATGTACAGATGGTTCATGATATCTACCCATGCAACGCACCCCTTCCGTCTGCTGATTGTGTCCTCAGAGGAAAATGTGGAATTTAACATGGCCAGAATATGTAATGTCCTCTGTGAGATATTTACATATAATAAGCCATCTTCCAAAATAAACTCGGTAACATTTTGGAAAATATTGGCACAGGACAATAAATCTTGGTCACGTGACACATTTCTAAGCAATAACATTGTTTCTCTTAGCTCGTTGATGACACTTTCAAACTTCACTCCATGATTTGTGAGGTTATTTGAAAGAAAGTGATTTAACAATTGTACGTCTCTGTCGATGTATTCTGAGGTATCGCTTAACTCCATGAAAACGTCAAGCAGAGAATATAAAAACTCTCTGCTGGCATTTGTGTTTAATGGAAATGTCTTTAGCTGACTCAGGGCAGTCTCCATGGTGAAAAGGGATTTCTCTACTTGGTCGGGGTTAAGTGACTTTACACTAACTAAGGCATCACCCACTACTACCCAAAGATCCCTGAGACTCAAAAACTCATCCCAATCATGAAAGCCATCAGCTTGGGTTACATTTTTAAACAAATTCAGTATGAGTCTGGCGGGGTGGTGGGTAGGAAACATTCGTTGGCAGCTTTTAGAAACTTTCACATCACCTTCCAATTCATCCAGAAGCTGAGTGAGGCCATCGTGAAGAGGAGTGAAAATATTCACACCAAACTTGAATATCTGAGATATGCTTCCCCAGATACCAGTCCACATTTGGAGCCACGAGACGGTGCAGCGAACAGCCATTAACTCATTGAACACACTGCCATTCGCGGACAGGTTGGAAAGAATTTGTGTCCACGGAAGAATAAATGAAGACCCTCTGTCTATTGAATAATTCACGGAAGAAACGTTTTTACTATCTAAAGCAAAGCATTCATTACCCAAAAGGGCTTCTACTGATCCGTTGAAGAACTGGCTCATGTACTGAAAGAAAGAAATACGGAAATCCTCGTTGGCCACGAGCAGCTGTTTGAGACCTGTCAACGTAGCATGAATCACTTCCAATTCGGGGCCCTGTGTAGACACCAGGGACTGGGCCTGAAGTTCCAAGTAGTTAAAAAATGAAAGCAACTGCTGACAATAAGATCCCTCCGAAATTCCCTCAAGAACCCCTGTTGTCTCATATAAAAATGCAAATGCTTCACTGATGTTCTGGAAATGAAATTGCTTTATGATATCCAAAATGTGTTTTGAGATTTGTGCAAGGGAGGGTAGCAAAGAGTCTGTGCCCTGAATGCTCAAGAATTCAGACATGGATTGGAACCAGGAAGAATAAATCTGCAGAAGCAAAGCTGAATCTTTGTCCTGGAAGACGCTGAGATAGAGCTGAGTCAAGATTTTAGCAACTTCTCGTTTTTCGGGTTCAGGAAGGGCTGAGAAATGCTCAGACAGGTTCCGTAAAGCGCAGACTACGTCCAGAGCCTCTGAGACTTGGCCCTGCCTCAGAAATCCGAATTCATAGAGGCTGCTTAGGACCGTTTCACATAAAGGTACAAAGTCCATTTTCACAGATGGCGATGCAAGCCAATCTGAATGGAACAACTGAGAAAAGTTAAAGCTTTTGCTAAGAACCCTCTCGTCTTCTGGAACAGAAAAGTTAAGACCTGTAGTCAAGGTCTCCAGTGTGTCTCTTTCTCCTTTTGAAATGCCATCCGTCCACAACTCCAGGAGCTTGGGATTCATTTCAGAAAGTACTAATTCCATAAATCTCAAAATATCACTTGATTCCTTCTCTGTCCAGAGATGTTCAAGAGCTTGTGCTCTTGCGATCACTGCTTTGCCAAGTTCCAGAAGTTTCTGAGTATCAAGAGCAGATGGGTCTCTCTCTAAACTTCTTGAATGATTTACCCACAAATGGCTTGTGTTCAGAAGAGTCTCGGTGGGAGATGGGCGGTCACGGGATTTGGGAACCCGGGGCGAGTCGAAAGGATTAGGCAATAATTTCTCCAGAAATCCCACCAGCGACAAAAAAAAGTGCATTTGCTCGTCCTCCGGGGAATGCAATCTCTTTTCCATCAGGAGAAGTTCCTTGGAGGAATTCAAGATCCTAAAAGATTAGCGGAATTGTTTCAGTATCCAAAAATAAATTAATAAATAAATTCAAGACGAATTCAATTTATCAACTTTTCAGGGTAATACTCAGACTTATTTAGACTAAAACATAAATGAAGGATTTACCACACAATGTAGGGAATTAAATTAATGTGAGTGTTGGAAGTGTTTTACAAATCCAAAATGCACATACATGTGTTTAGCTTAAAATCTGCTTCCTGCACCAACAACAATGGATTTTAAGTTACTTTACTCCACGATTTCACATGTAGGATTGTTCAAGGTAAGTTTGCTGTGTATGCTGGAAAAATCTCGGGTTTTGATTCCTTATTGTGTCTCACAATGTCTTGGCTGTAGGCAGAGTCCAAATGGCAGAGTGTGTCAGAAACCTGCCCCTATGATTTATGGACGGACGACTGTTGGAATTACCCGTTCCAGAAGCAATTCCGGTGTTCGTTAAACAATGCTGGCACTTCCCACTATTAGAAACTCATTAATTTAGATGGTGTACTTTCTCTCCAGGGGTTAACTTGTAAAATGCAAGGAATTCTCAATGGAGCAACTCGGGGGTTATGACAAAGTCCACACTCGCAAGAGAAATCCACACTTGGAGGGGAGCCTGGGTGGCTCAGTTGGTTAAGCGTCTGACTTCAGCTCAGGTCATGATCTCGCGGTCCATGAGTTCGAGCCCCACGTCAGGCTCTGTGCTGACGGACCCTGGAGGCTGCTTTGGATTCTGTGTCTCCCTCTCTCTCTCTGCCCCTTCCCCACTCATGCTGTCTCTCTCTCTCAAAAATTAATAAACATTGAAATAAAAGTCAGGGGTGCCTGGGTGGCTCAGTCGATTAAGCGTCCAACTTCGGCTCAGGTCATGATCTTACAGTTCCTGAGTTCTAGCCCTGGGTCAGGCTCTGTGCTGACAGCTCGGAGCCTGGAGCCTGCTTCGGATTCTGTGTCTCCCTCTCTCTCTGCCCATCCCCCCTCTCATACTCTGTCTCTACCTCAAAAATAAATAAACATTAAATATTTTTACATAAATAAATGAATGAGTAAACGTTAAAAATGTTTTTCAATAAATATAAATAAATAAATAAATAAAGTCCTCACTTGGGAAATGTACTAACTTCCATTAACTCAGGAGCTACCTGTCCACTTTATATATATTTATATGATTTATATTTATATCTATATCTAGATTTATATATCTATACAAATTTATATTTATAAATATATTTATATTTATATAAATATTTATTTATGTATATTTATATCTATATCTTATTATATTCATATTTATATTTATTACAATATATAATATATATTATAATATATTTATTATAATATGTAATATCTATGTATTATGCAAATTATATATATTTATATTATATATATTAAATATATATTATATATTTATTTACATATATTTATATATCATATAATTTATATAATTTATATATTATATATAATTTATATATTTTTATATATTGTATATAATTTATATATAATTTATGTATATTTATATATTATATAATTTATATATAATTTATATATTTATATATATAACTTATACATATTTATATACTATATATAATTTATATATTTTTTAATATATATAATTAATATATATTATATAGATTTATATTTAATATGTAATATATTTGTATGTATTTATTATAATATGTATTACATATAATATATAATATACATTATGTATTTATATGTATTTATTTGTATTTATTAAATACAAATATATGTATATGTATTTACATGTATTTATATGTATTTATTATAATATATATTACATATAATGTATAATAATAAATACATATAATATAATATATAACATAAATATATAATGAATATATATACACAAATATATATTTATATATTTGTTATAAATCTATATATTTATTTTTATATGATTATACGGCTGGAACAGGACATGGCCCAGGGTTTCTATTTCCAGGCCCAGTACTCTTCATACCGATCACGATTAATGTCCATCCTTATTTTTATTTCTTCACTCATTCATTAGGTCAACATCCAGTTACCTAGCATCTATCATGACAGATACTCTGCCAGCTGCTCTGGGTCTACAGCTATAAAATGAAACATGCCCTCGGAGCATAGACAGACGAGGTTTACTGCTGTCTTTCTAGGGCATCTAAATATTTGAGACTTTCAGGAGAGTAAGGTATTTGTAAATCCAAACTGAACAAGGGACTGACTCTCTAGGGGGTGTGTCCCGTGCTCTTCCTCCTTGGTCCACTAACCCCCGAGCTTTAAAAGTTTCTTGGGAGTGACAGTTCCTAGGTCCAGAGAGATGTTGAAGAACGGCTCTTGAATTTTGCTGTGCACCTGGAGAATTTCTTAAATCTACAGAAACCTGGTTCCTACACACAGTCAATGTCTAGCGCTTCTGGGAATTTGTATTTTTAGCAAACTTCATACAGTAGGTTCCACTCCTGAGTCTGAAAGCTATGCTCTAATGCAAAGCTTCTGTCCCATCTCTTCCCAGCACACCCATGAACAATAAAGTGTGCTTTAAACTGTACATAATATCCAGGGCACCCGGCAGATTCAGTCAGTAGAGTAGGCGACTCTTGATCTCGGGGTTGTGAGTTCAAGTCCTACATTGAGTGTAGAGCTTACTTAAAAATAATAAATAAATAGGGGCGCCTGGGTGACTTAGTTAAGCGTCTGACTTCGGCTCAGGTCTTGATCTCATAGTTTGTGAGTTCAAGCCCCACGTCGGGCTCTGTGCTGACAGCTCGGAGCCTGGAGCCTGCTTCCGATTCTGTGTCTCCCTCTCTCTCTGCCCTTTCCCCACTCATGCCCTGTCTTTCTCTCTCTCTCTCAAAAATAAAGATTAAAAAAAAATTTAAGTAATAATAAATAAATAAAATGAGACTCATGTTTTTAAAAATTAAAGAAATAAACTATATAAAATATCCATAATTATACATAAAAATTTCTACCACAATGCATATGTCAAAGTAGCAGGATAGCATATAATCTGGTAGATTTAGTTCCAAAGATCCACTTCTCACCTCAAACGTCTCCAAAACTACCAGAATCTTAAATCACTGATGCCATGACTCAAGCAGGCAACTAGATGAGACTAATTTGCCAAAGATTGCACTTTTTGGGGTATCTATTATAACTCATGCTTTTCAGAGAAAATTTTACTATTTTCATCTGTTTTTCTTTTCAAAATCCGTGGAAACATGAGGCATATGCACTCTATGGAGCAAATGTTTATGGAACACCTAATATGAAACACTGTTCAGTAGCCAAATAAGGAGCTCACATTCTAAAGCAAAAGCATTTCCTACAACTAGATTCTGCTTGTCTTCAGGTAATAGTTACATAGAAACCTGGAAATTGGGTTCTGAAAACTTACCTGGCTACGGAAGCAGCTGGAGACTTGAGTAAGTTACTCAAAAAGTCAAAATAATTATCAGTGATGATTTCCCAGTCCATGTTTTCTTCATAACAAGGAGATTCCTCAGAGAAAGCTAAATAGAAAGGCATCTCATATATCGATCTCAAGTTGGAAACAACAGTCAAATCTGCCAAAGCAAAAAACACTATAGTGGTTCAGTTAATGTGTTTGAAAATATAACAAAGAAGGGTTAGAAATCCTTGTGATCTGGCTCCCACTTCTGGCCAACACCAACTATCCCTGGCTGTCAAGCAATGGAGACAGTGATCCACAGAAGACAGAAAATAAACAAGGTGAGACCCATGATTATCCTGTCTATTGCCTTAAAGAGATCATCCAGGCCATGACACAGGAGGTGGAACTGAGCAGGAACTGTCAGGCGCCCTCAGCAGAGGGGATGAAGGTTAGAGTCCGGAAGACGGCACAGATACACAGAACAGACTCCCAGGAAAGACAGAGCCATATAGATGGAGCCCCCGCTGTCTGCCTTCTTCAACTATCCAGCTGAGGACAAACCAGTGCATGCAGGTGACAAAGCACCCGGAGACCAGGGAAAGATCCACCCAAAAGGATTCCGGAAAAGTATCCGGGGATCACATGGGCCAGGAACAAATTCTCTTTCCATCAGCCGGACCGGAACAATCCACAATCTCACGAGACAATGAGTACAAGATGCACGATGAGTCTCGCCTCAGTCCTGGGGAATATTTGCAACCACACCGAGTGTCGCTCCAGTCCTAACAAACCTTAAAAGCAAGATCCTAAAGGATCAAACAGTTTTCAAGAACATAGGAAAAACAGAATGGCAAGCAGGAAACAAGGCAAACCTCAAAATGTTTGGCATCCAATCAAAAATCACCGGGCATGCAGGGGCGCCTGGGTGGCTCGGTCGGTTAAGCGTCCAACTTCAGCTCAGGTCATGATCTCAAGGTCCAGGAGTTCGAGCCCCGCGTCGGGCTCTGTGCTGACAGCTCAGAACCTGGAGCCTGTTTCTGATTCTGTGTCTCCCTCTCTCTCTGCCCCTCCCCTGTTCATGCTCTGTCTCTCTCTGTCTCAAAAATAAATAAACGTTAAAAAAAAAATTCTTTTAAAAAAAAAAAATCACCGGGCATGCAAAGAAGCAGAAAAACATGACCCAGAGTTAGGAGAAAAAAATAATCAACCAAAACTGCCCCGAAAGAGGGTGGTACTGCCCAGAAGCAGACACATAGATCAATCAAACAGAATAGAGACCTCAGAGATAAACCCATGTTTCTATGGCCAATTAACCTATAACAAAGGACACAAGAGTACACAATAGTGAAAAGACAGTATCTTCCGTAAATGGGGCAGGGCACAGCAGACAGCTATATGCCAAAGAATGTACCTGCACCACTTTCTTACACTGCACACAAAAATAAATTCAAACTGCACCGAAGATCTAAATGTGAGACCTGAACCCATAAAACCCTTCACAGAAAACGGAGGCAGTAAACTCTTGGACATAGGTCTGAGCAGTATTTCTTTGGATCTGTCTCCTCAGGCAAGGGCAACAAAAGCAAAAATAAACTATTGGGACTACATCAAACTAACAAGCTTTTGCACAGCAAAGGAAATCACTAACAAAACAAAGAGGCAACCTACTGAATGGGAGACGATATTTGCAAATGATATTCGCAATAGGGAGCTAATATCCAAAATATATACAGAACTCATAAGACTCAACAACAATAAAAAATCTGACTTGAAAATGGGCAGAGGATTTCTCTGAGTGAATATTTCTGAGTGGATATCTGAGTGGATATTTCGGCTGAGTGATTTTGGCTCAGGTCGTGATCTCACAGTTTGTGACTTCAAGCCTTGTATCGGGCTCTCTGCTGTCAGCACGGAGCCCACTTCACATACTCTGTCTCCCTCTCTCTCTGCCTCTCCCTTGATGTCACTGTCAAAATTAAGCAAACATTAAAAAAAAAAAGGCAAAACTTTTCAGAATGGATAAAACCAGACCCAACTGTATGTTGCATATGAAAATGCACTTGAAATGAAAGACATAAATAAAAAAGGACAGAAAAGACATACCACCCTAACACAAAGCAAAAGAAAGCACTAAAGTAGACTTCAGATGATAATATCACTGTAATTTTATATTGCTAAGGCATCGAGGAATCAAGACAGAGTAGTTCTAAGTGTTCATGGGCATTATAACAGAGCCTCAAAGCACATGAAACATGTTAGCCAAAAGGCCGAAAAGCGATACAAAGCACATGAAACAAAAACCAATATAAAGTACGAGGAGAAATCAACAAACCCACAGTGATCGTCAGAGATCCCAACACGCCCTCCGATAACTGATACGACAGGAAGACAAAAAAACATCAGCAAGGACACGGATCTGTAGAACACCATGAACCAACATGATCCAATTGACATTTAGCTAAGACACCCCAGCCAACAACATGATACATATTCTCAAGTACATACAGAACATTTGCCATGCCAGACCATATTCTAGACCAAACAACAGAGCTCAGTAAGACTTAAAAGGATTCTAGTCATATAAAGAATGTTCATTGACCAATTAAATTAGAAATCAATTAACAGACATGTATCTGGAAGATCCCAACTCTTTGGAAACTAAATAACACACTTTTAAATAACTCATGGATCCAAAAAGCAATCAAAAGGTAAATGAAAATGTATTTTAAAACTGAATAAATATCAGAGAACCAAATGGCAGTATTTGTTGGATATGACTAAAAAAGTACCCAAGGAGAAATTTATACATTAAACACCTACACTGGAAAAGTATAAAGGTCTCAAATCAATGACCTCCACTTCTGTGGTAAGAAACTAGAAAGTCAGTGGAACTCGGGGTGCCTGGGTGGCTCAGTCAGTTAAGCATCTGACTCTTGATTTCAGTTTGATTTTCATGGGATTGAGCCCCATGTCAGGCTCTGTGCTGACAGCAAGGAACCTGCTTGGGATTCTCTCTCTCTCTCTCTGCCTCTCCCCTGCTCACTCTCTCTCTCTCAAAATAAATAAATAAATATTAAAAAAATAAGTTAGTTAAACCTAAAGTAAGTAGAATAAAGAAAAGAGTAAAGATCAAAGTGAAAACTAAGGAAATAGAATAAAGGAAAATATTGCAGAAAAATTAACAAAACCAAAGGCTATTTGTTTGAGATCAATAGTATTGATGACCCTCTAAAGCAAAGTGATCAAGAAAAAAAGAAAGGCACAAATTACCGAGAACAAGTATGAGACGTGATATTACTACAGATTCTATAATATTAAGAGAATAATAAGGGGGGCACCTGCTGGCTCTGTCAGAAGAACGTGCAACTCTTGACCTCAAGGTCGGGAGTTTGAGCCCCATGTTGGGTGTAGCGATTACTTAAAAATAAAATCTTTTAAAAAAATATCTCTTAAAAGAGAATGATAATGGAATAGCAGGAAAAAAAACACTATGACACTAAAGTGGACAATTTACATGGCAGAGACAAGTTCATTGGACGACACATCTTCCAGAGCTTACTCAGGAAGAAACTGATAACCTGAATAGTCCTATTAAGGAAATTGAATGTATAGTTTAAAAACCTTCCCACGAAAAAAACTAAAGGCCGGGATGGCTTCACTACTAAATTCTACCAAATGTTAAAGGGAGAAATAATACCAATTCTACACAAATTCCTCCAGGAAATTGGAAAGGAGAGGAAACTTCTCAACTTATTCTATGAGGCCAGGATTTCCTTGATACCAAAATAAGACAAAGACATCAAAGGAAAAGAAAACTACAGTCCAGCATCCCTCATGGAACAAATGCAAAATGTTAGACAAAATTTTAGCAAGTTGAATCCAACAACATATGAAAAGGTAAAATATCTTATCAAGAGGGGCTTACTTATCCTAGTTATGCACCTCAATGTAGCATCTCAAAAGCTTCAAAAATGCTAAATACATAGGGATAACCTGAGAAAAGATTTGAAGAGTACTACAATGAAATTACTAACAGAAAACAGGGGTGCCTAGGTGGCTCAGTCAGTTAAGCGACTGACTTTGGCTCAAGTCATGATCTTGTGGCTCATGAGTTCAAACCCTACATCAAGCTCTGTGCTGACAGCTCAGAGCCTGGCATCTGCTTTGGATTCTGTGTCTCCCTCTCTCTCTGCCCCTCTCCTGCTCATGCTCTGCCTCTCTCTCTCTCAAAAATAAATAAACATTAAGAAATTTTAAAAGAAGAAAATAAATAAGACATAAACAAATGAAGAGATACACAGTGCTCATGAATCCGAAGACTACATGTAGTTAAGAAGTCATTCCCCCTAAATTTATCCAGAGAGTCAACTCAATCCTGGTTTAAATTCCAACAGAATTTTGAGAAACCGATAGGCAGATTCTAAAATTCAGATGACCTAGAATAGCTAAAACAATTTTTTCAAAGATTTTATTTTTTTAATTGTTTATTTATTTATTTTGAGAGAGAGAGTGTGTGAGCAGGGGAAGGGGTGGAGAGAGAGGAGAGACAGAATCCCAAAGAGGTTCTGTGCTGTCAATGCAGAGCCCTACTCAGGGCTCGATCTCATCAACTGCGAGAGATAATGACCTGAGCCAAAATCCAGAGTTGGAGCTTAACCGGCTGAGACACCCAGGCGCCCCAAGATTTGTTTCAAGTAATCTGTACACCCAACGTAGGGCTCGAACTTACAATGCCAAGACCAAGAGTCGCACGCTCCACTAACTGAGTCAACCAGGCCCTGCTAAAACAATTTTTTTTTATTTTATTTCACTTTATTTTAATGTTTATTTATTTTACTGAGAGAGAGAGAGAGAGACTGAGTGTGAGCAGGGGAGAGGCAGAGAGAGGAAGACACAGAATCCAAAGCAGGTTCCAGGCTCCGAGCTGTCAGCACAAAGCCTGATGCGGGGGCTCGAACTCACGAACCACAAGATCATGACCTGAGCCGAAGTCAGACACTTAACCGACTGAGCCACCCAGGCGCCCCTAGAACAATTTTAAAAAATTTTTTTTAACGTCTATTTATTTTTGAGACAGAGAGAGACAGAGCATGAACAGGGGGAGGGTCAGAGAGAGAGAGGGAGACACAGAATCTGAAACAGGCTCCAGACTCTGAGCTGTCAGCACAGAGCTCGACGCGGGGCTCGAACTCACGGATCGTGAGATCATGACCTGAGCCGAAGTCGGACGCTTAACCGACTGAGCCACCCAGGCGTCCCTAAAAGAATTTTTTAAAAGAACAAAGTAGGAAGGCTAACACCGATGCTAAGACTTACACTAAAACTATAAGAATCAGGGGCACCTGGCTCATTGTTATTATATTACACTCAACTGAGTGTAGAGATTAGAGATTAGTTCATGTCTAAGTAGAAATTAGAGATTATTTAAATAAATGGATAACTGACATATAGAAATAAGAGTACTTACATCAATAAAACTCAAAAATTAAAACTTCACTAATCGAGGTCATGTGATATTGGCATAGAGACCAACAAACACACCCCTGGAACAGAAGAGGCAGAAAAGATCCATTCATGTGAGTAATTTACTTAACAAAGGGACAGAGATAATTCAGTGGAGAAAATCTTCACAACAAATCTTTCCGAAGCAATTGGATCTCCATATGCAAAAAAATAATACTCAGTGTACACCAACATCATATACAAAAATTATCTCAGAATTCATCGTAGACCTAATTTAAAACTTGTAGTTGCTGGGGCGCCTGGGTGGCTCAGTCAGTGGAGCATTCGACTTGATTTCGGCTCAGCTCATGATCCCAGGGTCGTGGAATCGAGCCTGAGTTGGGCTCTGCACTGGATGTGGAACCTGCTTAAGATTCTCTCTCTCTTGGGGCACCTGGTTGGCTGAGTCGGTTAAGCATCTGACTCTTGATTTCGGCTCAGGTCATGATCTTACAGTTTGTGAGATCGAGCCCCGCATTGGGCTCTGCGCTGATGGCTCTGAGCCTGCTTGGGGTCCTCTCTCTCCCCCTCTCTCTGTGCCACCCCTGCTCGTTCATGAGCTCTCTCTGTCTCAAAATAAACAAATCAGGGGCGCCTGGGTGGCTCAGTCGGCTAAGCGTCCGACTTCAGCTCAGGTCACGATCTCACGGTTCGTGGGTTCGAGCCCCGCATCAGGCTCTGTGCTGACAGCTCAGAACTTGGAGCCTGTTTCAGATTCTGTGTCTCCCTCTCTCTCTGACCCTCCCCTGATCATGCTCTATCTCTCTCTGTCTCAAAAATAAATAAACGTTAAAAAAAATTTTTTTTAAATAAGAAATAGGGGCGCCTGGGTGGCGCAGTCAGTTAAGCGTCCGACTTCAGCTCAGGTCACGATCTCGCAGTCCGTGAGTTCGAGCCCCGCGTCGGGCTCTGGGCTGATGGCTCAGAGCCTGGAGACTGCTTCCGATTCTGTGTCTCCTTCTCTCTCTGCCCCTCCCCACTTCATGCTCTGTCTCTCTCTGTCTCAAAAATAAATAAACGTTAAAAAAAATTTTTTTTAAATAATAAATAAAAAAAATAAACAAATCAACATTAAAAAAAGAAAAATCCTAATTTGAGGCAAGTAATTTAACCTTTCTGGCATCTATTTCACAAGCGAAATCACACGGGGAAAAAGAAGGTAGTAACAATCGTGAAAATCAGCACAGGTGTGTGTGATTCATAACAGATTTTCGAAAGTGTAATGCTACCAAAAAACCAAGCCACGTCGAACAAGTTTTCTAAACAAAAGAAGAAAACATAATCCACGAGAGTCCACTCCCTGGCTGCTGTCTGTGACTCATTATAATGCTGGCACTCATTTCTGTGCAGAAGGAAAGGAATGCCTCACGCAATGGCCTACAACTCCCGTGCTAGCCATTTACACACATTATCTGATTTCGTCCTCATAAGAACCCGATAAAGCAGGCCAGATAATCCCTGTTTTCCCAAGGAGAAAACTGGTTACAATGGAAGCCCAAGTGACCTGCTCACTAAACTCTGCACCAGAAGCAATGTTTGTTACCGAGCTCATCGGCCTCCAAGAGCCATCTGTCCAAGTCCAGGGCACCTGGGTGGCTTAGTCAGTTAAGCAGCTGACTTCAGCTCAGGCCACAATCTCACAGTTTGTGGGTTCGAGCCCCGTGTTGGGCTCCACGCTGACAGCTCGGAGCCTGGAGCCTGCTTTGGATTCTGTGTCTCCCTCTCTCTACCCCTTCCCCACTCATGCTCTGTCTCTCCCTGTCTCTCAAAGATGAATAAACTTAAAAAAAATTTTTTTTTAAGAATTTGACCCCTTTTCCCTCATAGTTTTCTACCCGCCAAATTCTCCACACTCTCTAAGTGCAAACAACTCACGTCCTGCCCGTTACTTGTCATCACCTGCTCTGTGCCCCAGCACCCTGAGCTGACACCCATGTCTAGACTGTCCATCTCCCCACTACCAGAACTCTCTTGAGACTTTCCATGTAGCCCTGGGATCTCTGGTTAACAGTGATCCGCATCCTTGTAGCCGTTGAGCTTTACAACAGCCTAGCTCAGCAGACATCGAGCCTTTTCTGGACCACCTCCAGGGTACCTGTCCAAGGTTTTCCCTGACGGCATGGAAGGTTGGACACGTGCATTCATCTCTATTCGTTCCCAAAGCATCCCTGAAATGGCAGCAGAGAACACAGTGAGTAATCCCGTGGATAGGAAGAGGAGAAAGAGAGCAACAGCCGATGGGAGCGATCGGCACCAAGAAGCAGGAAAGGAAGTGGACAAGAGGCCTCAGCATTGGCGGGGAAACAGGGGCTTCAGCTCCCGCCTGCAGAGGGAGAGGACGAGGAAAGGGGAGCGGACCTTCTTTGCGGAAAGTCCACAAGTCCCCTGCGCCGGAGGGACAAGCGTCTGCACATGACTTTGACAGGGGGCGCAGGGCTAGGGGGACTGAGAATAGATTGGACGACACTGCGAACAAAGAGGAATGCTGACCCACATCCCCTCCATCACCCCCGCCAGGCCGCTTGTCTAGAACAAGACAGCAAACCAAGAAAGAGAAAACATGAGACGCAGGTAGCAGGGTTCCAACACAGAAAAGCAAAGGGATAAAGGCAAAGTTATTCCCAGGAAGGGATGCCCAGTCCTTGAGGACCACCAAACTACAAAAACCAAATGCAAAGACCAAAGAGGGTGAAGCTAAAAGGACCAAAAAAGAGGACATGTATGGACCAGCTCATATTTTTGACCATATTGCTATTATTTGACAGGTTTCGAAAACTTGGGCTAAATGCCCAAGAGGTAAAACCTCACAGGTGGAAAGGACGAGACAATCATCAACTCAGGAAAGACAAAATGGCGTACAAGAAAGTGTACGTATTCACGATTTGCCACACGGTTGAGACACGAGCACAATTCACGTGGAACTAGCTCCCTAAACCCTTCATGTTCAATTAGCCAGAATGTGATAAAACCACATTGGTAAGATGGGGAAATAAACCCATATGGAAAAGAGGGACACATAGAAGGAGTAGCCAGCCCCCATCTGGCTCAGTCAGTAGAATATGCAACTCTTGATCTCGAGGTTCCCACGTTGGACATAGAGATTATTTAAAAAATGAAGTCTTTAAAAAAAGAAAAAAGAAGGAGTAGTCCTCACCTTCCGTGTGGGAAGTCAACAAACAGTAGCTCACTATTTAAAAAATCAAGCATTTATAGGTCAGGCACGGTATTTAGAAAGACACAGATCAAAACGCCGAGCTGAATGAGGTTGCCTCAATGGAATGCGAGAGGGTTGAAAAGAGGACCTCTGTCTTCATTGTGTCCCATACTTGACCTTTTAACCTTATTCTAAGTGTTAATTTGATACAACTAAAAATTAAATTAGAAAAAAAAATCTCCTCCTCCTCCTCGAAAGGCGCCCTGAACTCGCCCCTGAATCGATTGCTTCTGCCTTGTGGAAGCACTTTCCCCTATGGCGCCTGATGCAAAAGAGTGCGCTCCCGGCACACCAGGGAACACACACTTTAATGTTTATTCTTCAGTGTGCTTCACATGCAACACACTTCACACACTCTGCTAAGAAGTCACTTGCTAAGTCCTCATATGATTGTGCCCACTTATGGGTGACGAAGCTGAAATTCCCAACCTGACGGCCAGTCGGTGGCAGAGCCAAGACATGAAACTAACCAGGTTGCCTCCAACATCCAAGTCCTTTACCAGCTCACTCTTCACCCCCCAAGAGCTTGCCAGGACTCAACCGCAAGCCACAGGCAGAAGCCTTGCTCTGTCACCCACGGGTTGGGGACACGCACACCAGCCTTGAACAAGAACAGGAATGGGCAGTTCTGCAGATGGCAGGGCCAGACTGTATTAGCCCAACCTTTCCACTAGAAACATCTAGAAAAGATAGATCATGTATTTTAAAGATTTTTAAAGCCGTTGAAGGCATCAGACAACTTTCAAGGCCATGAGTATTTGTGGGGCCCGGATCCAAAAGGCAGCTGAAATGAAGCCCCCTAAAGCCACTTCTCCATCGAAGGCCACGGCTCCTTCCAAAAACAAAGGCAAGGGCTAAGGGGCTGAGAAGTGAACGGGACTTTCCAAAGTCTCACAAAACAAGGAGAGAAATTGGAATTCAGGGCCAGGAAGGAAACAATGTCTTTGGTCAACACCACAGCGTCATGTTGGGAACTCAAAGGGCTACATTCTAGCAGTAAGAACAGATGACAAACAGGTGAGATCTCACAGACACTGACACCAGGCTTCAAAAAAAATGAGGCAACTTCCAGCTGAATTAAGGTGAAATGCCCCCCACTCTAAATGCCTGTTGAAATAAACAACCAAACAAACAAAAAGCCTATCTGAAGGATGGAAAACATCCAGAGTATCAAATTATCTCCATAACTTTTAATACATAATGTCTGGAATAGAGTCAAAACCAAGCACATAGGGGCACCTGGGGGCTCAGTGGACTTCAGCCCAGGTCATGATCTCACAGTTCTTGAGTTTGAGCCCCACATCGGGCTTTCTGCTGTCAGCACAGAGACTGCTTTGGATCCTCTGTCCGCCCCCCTCTCTGCCCCTTGCTCACTCACTCTCTTTCTCTCAAAAATAAACATTGAAAAATAAGTACATAAAAAACATAAGAAGTGATACAAAGAAGAAATTCATACAATAGAAATAGATACTCAAGAGATCCAATTATTGGAGTTATCAGGCATGTTTTTTAATAAAACTTATAAAAATATCAAATTGAAACTCTAGAACTTATTGCAATAACTGAAATTGAGAAGTCAATGACTAAGCTTAATGGTAGATGAAATGCATTCTTAAGAAAGGATCAGTGAACTAGAAAATAAGTCAGAGAGAACTATCCAGACTATACCATAAAGGAAAAAAAAGACAGAAAAGACAGAAAAAAAAGTAGAGAGAGAGAGATCCCTTTTGCCATTTCTTCTTCTTTTTTTTTTTTTTTTTACTTTTTTTTAATGTTAATTTATTTCGGGGAAGGAGGGGACAACAAAGAGAGAGAGAGACAGAATCTGAAGCAAGCTCCAGGCTCCAAGCTGTCAGCACAGAGCCTGACGTGGCCACTTCTATTCAACATAGTACTGGAAGTCCTAGCCATAGCAATTAGGCAAGAAAAAGAAATAGAAAATATTCAAATAGGAAAGGAAGAAGTAAAATTATCCTTGTTCACAGATGACATTATCTTATACATAGAAAATTCTAAATATTCCACCCATCCACCCAAAAAACATGTAGAAACAATAAACAAACTCAGCAAAGCTGTAGGATTCATAATCAACATGCAAAGATCAGTTGTATTTTTAAACACTAACAATGAATAATATGGAAAGGAAATTAAAAGTCCCTTTGCTGGCTCAGTCAGTAGAGAATGAGACTCTTGATTGTGGGGTTATGAGTTCGAGCCCAACATTAGGTATAGGGATTACTTAAAAATAAAGCCTTTAGGGGCACCTGAGTGGCTCAATCAGTTAAGCACCCAACTCTTGACTTCGGCTCAAGTCATAATCTCATGGTTTATGAGATCTAGCCCCACATCGGGCTCTGCACTGACAGCATGGAGCCAGCTTGGGATTCTCTCTCTCTCTCTCTCTCTCTCTCTCTCTCTGTCCCTGCCCCATGCATTCTCTCTCTCTCTCTCTGTCAAAATAAATAAATAAACTTTAAATAAAATTAAAAATAATTAAGTAAACAAAGTATTTTTTAAAAATGAAAGGAAATTAAGAAAACAGGTCCATTAACAATAACATCAAAAATAAT
Organism: Neofelis nebulosa; assembly: GCF_028018385.1. Lineage (NCBI taxonomy): Eukaryota > Metazoa > Chordata > Mammalia > Carnivora > Felidae > Neofelis > Neofelis nebulosa. The sequence continues at coordinate 106,459,870 of NC_080785.1, forward strand.
AAAATACTTAGGAGTAAATTAACCCCAGTGACATCCCAGCTGAGAATTCAGACTACAGCAAATACTAACATTAATACCAATACAAATGATGTATATTTTTTCAAATGTATTTATGTATTTGAGAGAGAGAGAGAGTGAGTGGGGAGAGAGGCAGAGAAAGAGAGAGAGAGAGAGAGAGAATCTTCTTTTTACATTTTTTTTATTTATTTTTGAGAGAGAGAGACAAAGTTTGAGCAGAAGAGGGGCAGAGAGGGAGGGAGACACAAAATCTGAAGCAGGCTCCAGGCTCTGAGCTGTCAGCGCAAAGCGCGATTTGGGGCTCAAACTCGTGAACCATGAGATCATGACCTGAGCTGAAGTTGGACACTTAACCAACTGAGCCACCCAGGCGCCCCAGAATGAGAGAGAATCTTAAGCAGCCTCCAAGTTCAGCACAGAGCCCGATGTGGGGCTTGATCCCATGACCCTGGTATCATGACCCTGGGATCATGATCAAGAGTCAGATGCTCAACCAACTGAGCCACCCAGACGCCCCAATAATGTACATATATTTTTTTCAATGATGTATATTTTTTAAGGCAAAAACAATGCTAGAGAAAAAAAAGGAAGTATCATTCCCTAATGTTAAAAGAGCCCATTTGATAAGAATATATGTCAGTTCCAAACTTTTTGTACCTAATGATGTAACTTAAATGACATAAAGCAAAAGTAACAATGCTAAAAGGAAAAGAGACAAATTTACCACCTCTGTGGGAAATTTTACCTCCCCTTTATCAGCAACTGATAAAACAGGCAGATAATAGGTAAGCCACAGAAGATTAACAAACTTGACCTAATTAATACCTATAACGACTACACCCAACAACGACAGAATTGACGTTCTTTCAAAAAGCACATACATTTAGCAAAATCACCTGAGCCATAAAGCATATCTCAACAAATTCCCAAGACTAAAACATTGAGTATGTTCTTTCATTAAATTGGGCTAGAAATTCAGAGGGTTTTTTTTGAAGTAACTCGAAATGTCCCCAAACGGGACATGTTAGTGGAAATTAAGCAAAACACTGAAATCATAATAAATTTCGAAATGATTGATAATAAAACTATGACATATTAGCTGTGTGGAATATATTAGAGCTTTGCGCGGAAGAAACTTTATAGCCTTAAAAGCAGTTATTAGAAAAGAAGAAAACCTGAAAATCAAGAAGCTAGCAAAAGAACATCAGACTAAATTTGGTAGAAAGAAGGAAATAATAAAGATAAAGCAGGACATTCACGACATAGGAAATGAATCAGGAAAATCCATGAAACAGGAACAGAGAATCCACAAAACTCCGTTGTTTGAGAAGCTGTGTTTCTGTAATGGAACACGCCTTCAGGCAGCATGACCCCCCACCATTGAGGATTGTCCAGACAGAAGTGAAGCCCCCAGGGCCAGAATAAGACTTCCTACAACTGTGTCCTGCCTTTGACACCTGGAGTTCTGTGATATAGGCCTGGAATGTAATCCTGAGCCTCAATATTCCCATCTGAAAATGAAGTCAAAATGGAACCCAACTCAACGGTTCACATGAGGGTTGGATGAAACAATTCATACGAAACACAACAGAGGTTGGTGATTCTCAACACTACTGAGACTTCCGGACCCAAGCTTCCCACTGATACTGAATATCGCTCTTGTAGCCTGTGTTTCTGGAAATGATCCAGAGCAGGCGATAAAAAGGAGGGCAAAGTAATGGCGCGGACGTTACTGCACCGAATGAACATCCACCTGACCGAGGCGGCTCAGCCATCAGCCCAGTCAGGCCGCACCAAGTACAGAGTTCAGTGCGCCCTGCAGCACATCAGAGACCCGACGTGCGGCCAGCGGGTTTGATGCCGACACCCACAGAGAGGGGGTTCTCTGCCAGCCTCTAAAAGTAGCAGTTTGAGTATGGAGATTCCTCAAAAACTTAAAAAATAGACCTGCCCTACGATCCAGCAATTGTGCTACTAGGTATTTACCCCAAAGATACAAAAATACAGAAATCAAGGGGCACATGCACCCCGATATTTAGAACATCATTATCGGGGTGCCTGGGTGGCTCAGCTGGTTAAGTGTCCAACTCTTGATTTCAGTTCAGGTCATGATCTCACGGTTCGTGGGAGGGGGCTGACAGCGCAGAGCCTGCTTGGGATTCTCTCGCACACTCTCTCTCTGCGTCTCCAACATTTGTGTGCACACGTGCTCTCTCTCTCTCTCTCAAAATAAATAAAATGAACTTAAATAGAAAAGATTCATAGCAGCACTATCAACAATAGCCAAATGATGGACTAAGCCCAAATGTCCATGGACTAATGAATGGATAAAGATGTGGTTTACATATATTCAATGGAATATTACTCAGCCATCAAGAAGAATGAAATCCTGCCATTTGCAAGGACATGGATGGAGCTAGAGTTTAATGCTAAGCCAAATACATCATCGGAGAAAGACAATTACCATATGATCTCATGCATTATGTGGAACTTAAGAAACAAAACAACAAGCATGGGGAAAGAGAGAGACACCAAGAAACAGACTCGTAACTGCAGAGAACAAACAGATGGTCACCAAAGGGGAGGAGGGCCGGGGGATGGGGGAGGGCACACGTGATGAGCACCGGGTGACGTATGCAGGTGTTGAATGACTACATTGCACACGAGAAATTAATGTTACACTGTATGTTAACCAAATGGAATTTAAATAAAAGCAAAAAAAAAAAAAAAAAAAGCAGCCATCTGAGGAGGGAGGAAGGAAAGATTAGGTGGACATGGCCACAGGAAAGGAATAGGATACTCCCCTCCCCACCCCAAGTGGAAGCAGCAGGGGTCCCGAGGGGAGGCTGGAGCGCGCACAACACACGGACGACCAGAGCAAGCCGATCCCCAAAGAGAGCCAGACACGGACCACCAGCTCCCGACCAGGAAGAGTCAGAAACACCAGCCCCACCCTGGTGGCATCTTCTCAGTCACTCTCAGGGACAAGAGAATGACTTCCTGGGGGTGATGCAGCCACAAATTCGTAAAATCCATATTCGAGGGGATTTTTGGTGTTGAGGACGGTGCAGGAAGAGGGGAGCTGGCTGGACGGGGGGTGCTCTCCCCAGTGTGCAGGGTGAGTGACAGGACCCCACGGGCGGTACATCTGCACTCCTCCGGGACCATCACACCTGGTCTGCACACACACGTTCCTCAGCTGAACCGGGACAGTTCTGAGAGGAAAACCGGTCACCAGCGGAAACTTCTGGCATAACCAGTCACACCAGGACCCCTGGTCTCACCATAACGGACGGCAGAGGCTCAAATGTGGCCATCAGAATGGCAAATTGTACCTGGCCAGCCTCTGCGTTTAGGTCCCCTTTGTTAAATAGGGGTGTCACTTAGGAACAACATTGTTCAAGGGCGCTCCGACGGGCCTGCAGGGAGCACCACGGACTCACCAGATAGACCGTTCTGGACACTTTCTGGCGCATTCACGTAGCGGACCAGTTCACAGGTCTTCCTGATAAACCCCTCAAAGGCTTTCCAGTAGGATGTTTCTTCCAGGGACAACTGCACCTGCTCCAGACTATGAAACACCCTGCAACCAAAAAGAATCCAGAGAAGGCTGACATGTGATCACTGTTTTCCAGAAGACAGATCGTTATAAATTCATCCAAACGCAAATGTACACAAGTGCCCGGCAGTCCACTCATGTCAGAAATTAGAACCTTTGCAATAGTTTTTTTTTTAATGTTTATTTATTTTTGAGAGAGAGAGAGAGCAGGGAAGGGGCAGAGAGAGAAGGAGACACAGAATCCAAAGCAGGCTCCAAGCTCTGAGCTGTCAGCCCAGAGCCCCATGTGGGGCTAGAACCCACGAACCGTGAGACCATGACCTGAGCCGAAGTCGGACGCTCAACCGACTGTGCGACCTAGGCGCCACAATGGTTTTGTTTTTGTTTTTTTTTTTGCAATAGTTTTCTTGATAGGTATTTTATTGCTTATGAATTGCCCCACCCTGATTTGAAAAACGAGGGAAGGGGCACATGGCTGGCTCAGTCAGTTAAGTGTCTGACTCTACATCTTGACTCAGGTCATGATCTCATGGTTCGTAAGATCAAGACCACTTTACACTCTGCAGGATCAAGACCCTGCTTGGGACTCTCTCCCTCTCTCTCTGTCCCTCCCCTGCTTGCACTCTCTCTCTCTCTTAAAATACATAAATAAACTTAAAAAAAAGGGAAAATCTTTCACAATAATACAGGAAATGTAAGACACAGCAAATCAAAAGAAAAACAAAAAGACACATGACATCCTCTGGGAGGCTAAGAATCTCATGGAAGATTAAGCCAATGGCAAAACATTAAAAGAACTGTTTGATATTTTGTATTTTTAAATGCTTTCCAAAAGTACCAAAGAGGTTAGTACTTCTTTAGATAAAAACAAAAAATTAGGGGCATCTGGATGGCTCAGTCAGTTAAGTGTCTGACTTCAGCTCAGGTCATGATCTCAGGTGCTTGGGTTTGAGCCCCGTGTCGGGCCCTGTGCTGACAGCTCAGAGCCTGGAACCTGCTTCGGATTCTGTGTCTCCCTCTCTCTCTCTGCCCTTCCCCTGCTCACGCTCTGCATCTCTCACTTTGAAAAATGAATAAATGTTTAAAAAAAAATTAAAAGGGGTGCCTGGGTGGCTCAGTCGGTTCAGCACCTAACTAAGCTCAGGTCGTGATCTCACGGTCCGTGAGTTCGAGCCCCGTGTCGGGCTCTGTGCTGACTGCTCGGAGCCTGGAGCTGCTTCGGATTCTGTGTCTCCCTCTCTCTCTGTCCCTCCCCCACTCTAGCTCAGTTTCTTTCTCTCTCAAGAATAAATAATAAACATTTAAACAAAATGTATACATCCCCCTATTCATAGAAGTAGAACACACCACACTGATCCATCACTTCAGAGAAGCAGGGGTGGGAATCACGTGGTTTCCAACTGTTCGCGGGTTTCCCATCTCATACAAACTTACGCTGCAGCGAGAAGCTGGTCCTCACAGTCACCGGCAAGGTCACTGTTCCCAGGTGAGCCGGCAGCTCCCAGCACCCGGAAGAGCCGCGTGCAGGACAGGCCCACGTCCGCCAGCTGTGTCTCCACTTCCTGCCAGCCCAGAAACCCTCCGGGTACCGAAACTGGCGTATCTGTGAACCCAGCGATGAGTTCTCGCAAAAGGCGATCCTTCACAGGAAAAGAGAATGTTTGTGATACACCAGTAAGGGTAGTGCGGGCACCAGCGAGGCAGCCCGCGCCCAGTCTCACTTACCAAGGGTTCCTTTGTTGTTGTTGTTAATGTTTATTTATTTTTGAGAGAGAAGCAGAGACAGAGAGGGGCAGAGAGAGAGGGAGACACAGAACCCGAAGCAAGCTCCAGGCTCTGAGCCATCAGCACAGAGCCCGGCGCAGGGCTCAAACCCACGAACCACAAGATCATGACCTGAGCCAAAGTCAGACGCTTCACCAACTGAGCTGCCCAGGCGCACCAGCAAGGGTTCTCTTGACTGTGAGTCCAAGACCTTGCCCTGCAGGTGTCTGATAACCTAAGCGACCGTCCTAGGCTGGAGTCTTGACTCGTGTCCAACCGAAGAGACCCCAAAATCAAGGTTCATCCAGGAATCGAGCAGAAGGGACCCACGTGTTAGCTAGTCCCCTGTGGCCCCTACTGGACCGGCATCCTGTCACTCTGTTCCACAACTAAGAGAAGCTGAGCGGTGGCTCCCATTAACCAACAAAATGCACAAGGGCATGTGCGCATTCCAGCCCTACCCTTGCCTTGGAGCAGCACCACAGGAAAACAATGAACCAGGTAATCCTGACACCAAAAGCCGAAGGGTGTCATAAGTTTTCGTGCCCAGTGAGAACAACGTGGATTGCAGGTGACATAATCAGCTTTACGAACAAAGGGCCCCCCACCCTGCAGCCGTCTGGAGCGCTCGGCAAAGGGCAGGAACTCGGGAAGAGCACCTTAGCTCCAAGCTGACGACGATGCCCAAGGACCCTCCTCTGCCCGATCTCCACATTTGCAGCCAGGGACAGAGCAGGACGGGGATCCCGGAATCCAGTGAAGCAGAGCAGCACGGTCTGAAAGTTTGGGGTGCTCTTGGGGAAACCCGCCTACTATCGAGGAGATTTGGGCTGGGCGGATGGCACACAACTCCTAGTGTGGCCAGACAGCCGGGAGGGAACGCAGGGGTGGCCGGGATCCAGGATGTAGGATCTAACCTGTGAAATAAACCCATTGGATGGGGCACCTGGGTGGCTCAGTCGGTTAAGCATCTGAATTCAGCTCAGGTCATGATCTCGCGGTTCTTGGGTCCGAGCCCCACGTCGGACTCTGTGCTGACAGCTCGGAGCCTGGAGCCTGCTTCCGATTCTGTGTCTCCCTCTCTCTCTGCCCCTCCCTCACTCATGCCCTGTGTCTGTCTCTCTCTGAAATAAATAAACATTTTTTAAAAATTTTTTTTAATAAAGTAAGCCCATTGGTATCCATGGACAAGATCAGACCGTGGCTACTTACAGCATCCTCTGCTGACCTCAGTAGCTTGTTTAAGACACTGCTCTTGTTGAAGGAGTCCTGGGGACACGTCAGCCCCCCAAGGCCTTCCCAGACGCCAGGACACAGGAAAGCCTCCCTCCCAGACAAGCTGGCGTGTAGGCACCTGTCAGCGGTATCCTTCATCAAGAGCTGAAAGGTAAAGAAGAGAGGGAGGAGGGACACTTAGAAAAGCTTACACTCGCCCTCAAAGGGCTGGGGAACCACAACCAGTAATCTATAGCAATTGGGGCTCCTGGCTGGGTCAGTCAGAAGAGTACGTGACTCCTGATCTCAGGGTTGTGAGTTCAAGCCCCACAGTGGGTGTAGAGATTACTTAAAAAATAAAGTCTTTAGGAGCATCTGGGGGGCTCAGTTGGTTGAGCATCCACCGTGGCTCAGGTCATGAGCTCAGGGTCCATGAGTTCTAGCCCTGTGTCGGGCTCTGTGCTGACAGTGTGGAGTCTGCTTGGGATTCTCTCTCTCCCTCTTTCTCTTCCTGTCTCCCACCTGTGCTCTCTCTCTTTTTCTCTTTTTCTCAAAAATAAACATTTAAAAAATAAATAAATTCATAAAGTCTTAAAAAAAAAAAAAAAAAAGAGGTGCACCTGGGTGGCTCAGTCGGTTAAGCATCCAACTCTTGATTTCAGCTCAGGTCATGATCTCACGGTCCATGAGTTCGAGCCCTGCATCAGGCTCTGTGCTGACAGTGTGGAGTCTGCTTGGGATTCTCTCTCTCCCTCCCTCTCTCTGCCCCTCCCCTGCTCACGCTCCTCTCTCTCTCTCAAAACAGATAAAAATTTTAAATCTAAAAAACTTACAAATTTAAATTAAAATTTCAAAAACCCTGTAGCCGTCAACATATCAAAATAAAACAAAGTTCTTTGAAACCTTGCCCATTTTGCTAGCACAGCTCACAGCAGGGGCACAGCTGCAGACTGCAAGATGTTCTTGAATGGTTTACCAAAACTGTCCATTTATAAGCCTGCCGGTGCCCTGCTGTACCTGCTTCAGCTCCCAAAAGAACTCGCCCTTTTCCAATTTCGGGTGGTCGGGTCCGCCCAGTTTGGAGCTGTTGGCTGATCTCTCCAGGCACACGAGGACTTCTGTAAGGTCGACAAATTGATGTATCAGCACTCCCCTAAAACGGGCTTCTCTAAGCCTGATGTCTACACGGGGCCGTGAATAACACACTGACTTCTGCAAACACGCATTTCAGCAAACCACGCACATTCCCAGACACTTTAGTATCTCCCCCGGGGGAGGAAAACCGAAAAAAATGTATTGCAATATCATTTCACGCTTCCCGAAAGCGCCTGAGGACAACGTCATGGTTATAGGGGGTTTTACTCCAGAAGCAACATCTGTCCTCATTTCTTTGTCCATCGAGAAGGCTCCAGTCTACCTGGTGTCACTTTGGACAACACCACTGGTCAGCAGAAGCTCAAAGAAGGGCTTTCCAGGGAGGACAGGAAGGTATTCCCTCTGCCCAACGCCAAGGAGCAGGAGTGGGGCCAGAACGGCGATCACGCACACGTGCACTCTGGTGCCTTTCCAGCCTGAGCACCGCAACAGCGGACGAGGGTGTGAGTGGTGCTAGGAAATTTCCAGAAGGACGCAGAGCTCACTGTCGCGTTTCCAGCACCCCAGATGCACCAACACTGGGGCCCCTTCCCTCCCAGCTCCGCAAAGGCGTCGGGCGAGGTCAAGTCTGCTTTTCTGCCAATGTCACGCAGGCTCCCAGCAGCAAGGTGACTGATGACCCCACGCCCGTTTACCTTGGACAAAACGTAAGCGCTGGGCTATCGCGTTCCTGAGAGCCCCGTACAGCGGAAGCAATCTCGTCCGAGCCGGCCATGGGGGCAGGTTTCGAAGAACATTCTCCAACTTCTGTAGATACAGTAATCTGGGGGCAAAAATTAAAAAAAAAAAAAAAAAAAAAAGATGAAGATGGGCGCAGGGTGCCAGCCGGGGACATAAAGTTCCACGCACGGAAAGATACCCCTCTGCTTCAGGAGCTGTCTTCACAGACCAAAACCCCGGCTTCACTGCAGGTGCACACAGCAGGCTCTCGATGGGCTGAGTCGTGGGACTGAACGTGGATTAAACATTCTCTTTACCCCCAAACAGGAAAGTTCACTCCTACCTAGTAGCACGAGGCAGAGGCCGGAGGTGGAATAAAGCTGCAGGTGAGATTTAAGAGCATTTGCCTGGGGGCACATGGCAGTCGGTGAAGCGTCCAGGTGAAGCGTCCAACTCCGGCTCAGGTCATGATCTCAGCGGATTGAGCCCGCATGGGGGCCTGCGCTGACAGTGTGGAGCCTCCTTGAGATTCTCTCTCTCCCTCTCTCTCCGCCCCTCCCCTGCTCACGCAGTTCGTGAGTTCGAGGTCGTGGTTGTCAGAGCGGAGCCTGCTTCGGATCCTCTGTCCCCCCACCGTGGCTCTCTGCCCCTCCCCACCCCCGCTCTCAAAGAGAAATAAACATTAAAAAATAATCATGAAAAATAAAAGCATTTGCCCGGAAGCCTCCACTTATCAGGCAGAGGAAATTATGTTAAAGAGTGTCAGAACATCAAGATGTGAGTAGTGGGGGCAGGATCCATCAAAAGCGAACTAGCAGCAGCTGTAAGATTCTCGAAGGTCCAGGGAGGACCGCCAGCCAGGTCGCTGGGTACCAGTGAGGTGGGGAGAGGAGGCAAAGGGGAGTCCACTCTCGCAGACACAGGAGCAACCCAGGCGACCAGCTGCAGAGGCCACGCTCCCTGAGAAGGCAGGCAGCGGCTGGGGGTAGGGAGGGGGCGAGAGGGGGCAGGGTGGCAGGGGCGGGTGGGTGGACAGACTGTGCAGCTACCCCAGGGAGCCAGAGATGTCTCCCTGCCTCAGGGGCTGCCTGTTGCACAAGGAGGATGCCTCACTGGGGAAGAGGGGAGAAACACCCCAGAGGAGCCGCTGGAAAGTCTACAACGATAGGAGCTGAAATTGCAAACAGATGTGGAAGCAAAGAGCCAGATGGGGAGTCACAGTGGGGGGGTGGCAAGTGCCCCAGCAGGCGGGCACCGACCCTCAGGCATCTATGCAAGCACACGGAATCCTCCGTGAGCTGGAAGGAGAGGCCCAGATGCTGCCGGGGGCACCCATGCCAGGCATCTGTGGCCGCAGCCCAGTGACAGGTGGCCCATGCCCCCCCACCCCCAGCCCCGGCCCCACGTGGCCCCGTGCCCACGCCAGCTGGCCTCTCCCGCATCTCATCGCCCTGGGGCAGGAGGTCCTGCCTGTAAAGCCGGCATCCTCGATGCCCGGCACAGGCATGGGCCTCGGGGTTTCCCACTTCTTCTGGCTGGAAGCTGTGACTTGGAAGAGAAAAGGTGTGAGCAGTTGCCAAGAGCAGGCTGGAAGTAACGAGCTGCAGCGTCCTGGACCACAGGCGTCGGACGGGGGCTGCGGGGTCCCACTGAGGGTGGTGCGGGTCTCACGAGGACCTGGAGGAGGAGGCCGTGGGCGAGTGAGGGACTGACACACGGAGGGGCGTAAACTAAAGAGCAGCCATGGATGGACAGGGGGAGGCAGCCCCAGACACAGGTCTGAAAGAAGGACAGAGAGCGACAGACACAGCTAAGGACGTGCTAGAGGGCGCCAGGAGGGGGCGCCGGGAGGGGGTCAGATGCGAATGCACAGCACAGGACAATGCAGGGATCTGAGCCACGGTCACTCACGGGTGACACCCGCCGCTGTGGGGCTCACGTCTACACCCCAGGAAGCAACCCGCTGCAGACACACAGGCTTCACAAGACATGAAAGAACCTAGAAGGTCTGTAGGAAACTCAGTGAGCCTGTAAAAGGGAGGATGGAGGGAAGGGAGGTGAGTTTAGGAGAGAGAAGACAATGCTGGGCGAGGTGTCGGGAACAGGCCGGCGCCTGTGAACAGCGGCTAAGTGTGCCATGTTCCCACCACGGGGTCTCCCTGCCGGGTCCTCTGCAGCCATCCAAGGGGACAGATCCTTCCTTAGAGCTGAAGGCACGGGGCTCCTGGGGGGTCTCACGTGAACCCTGCAGCGGACCAAGAGCCCGATAACCAGAGAGGCACCATCAGGGTGGGGAGGTAGAGACCAGGCGGCCACCAGTGCGAGGGTCACAGACGGCCATATAACAGTCGTGTGTGTGCAGAGACAAAGGGAGGCTTGCCCAGCGCACACAACAGCCGGTTCCCACCTTGAGTGGGGGCAGGGAAAGCACGGGCTGTGCACACCTGGTCCTCCGAGGGGGTGCAGTCCCTCACATCTCCGATCCCTGAAGGAGCTAAGAGCCGGCGTCTCCTGGGGCTCTCTGTCCCCTGGGCCAAAGTGCCAGGGCGTGCGTGGGAGGGTTGTAGGGCCATTAAAGTGACCTGCTCCATCGCTAGTACCGGGGCAATCCCTAAGGTAAATCAGGAAAGTAGACCTTCGACAACAAGATCCGGCTTCCTCACCGGGTTCCAGAAAAAGGCAGAGGGGGTTGGAAGTGTGTCCAGTTATGCACGTGTATGTCACGTAGGTCATGAGAACACGACATGGCCCGTGCAGTTCTGATCACACAATCCTCCCTTCAGGAGGCACAGGAACAAAACTTTCCACGACCTGTAGCTTGAAACGAACCCTTCTGAGACAACATTGAGAAATCTTTTGCTCTCCTCCAAGGAGAGTCAACGCAGGATTGCAACCAGGTCAAGTTACCGCCAAGGACGGGACCCACTGAAGACAGAGGTCCAGTGTCGCAGCAGAATCGACAATCCGTGAGTCAATTCTGCTGATCTCAAAAACGAAGCAGCCACAAGATCTACCTTCTCCTGCTTCCGACATATTTCTGGATCTTATGAGAATATGTTGACAATACAAAATTTCAAAAGAGATATGAAAACAGTTCCTTACATGAAAGGACCTCTAAAATGTTTTTGCTCATTTTTAAAATTTTTTTTAGTGTTTATTGTTTATTTGTGAGAGAAAGAGAGACAGAGAGAGACACACAGAGTGTGAAAGGGGAGGGGCAGAGACAGAGGGAGACACAGAATCCGAAGTAGGCTCCAGGCTCTGAGCTGTCAGCACAGAGCCTGACGTGGGGCTCGAACTCATGCTGCGAGATCATGACCTGAGTGGAAGTGAGCCGCTTAACCAACTCAGCCACCCAGGCGCCCCTTGCTCATTTTTTTTAAATTTTTTTTTAACGTTTTTTTTTTTTTTTTTTTTGAGACAGAGAGAGACAGAGCATGAACGGGGGAGGGTCAGAGAGAGGGAGACACAGAATCTGAAACAGGCTCCAGGCTCTGAGCTGTCAGCACAGAGCCCGACGCGGGGCTCGAACTCACGGACCGCGAGATCATGACCTGAGCCGAAGTCGGCTGCCCAACTGACTGAGCCATCCAGGTGCCCCCCCTTGCTCATTTTTGAACAAATGTCAAAGGCATAACCTGAAATCCAGACACCTTCCCAGACACGTCTCTCCCTGGGTGGTTTTCTGCATCTGAACTGATGGGACAACCACAAACAATTTTGGATGGCCCGCTATACAATTGAGTCTCACAGCTGCTAACTGGAAATCCTCCGTGGAGCCGCAGTTTTATGGAATTCTTCTGTCCCTGTCTCATCGTGCACTCTGTAACGTTCCGGGTTGCTAGCCCAACCAGTAATCAAACAGGAAAATATGTCTTACGTCTTTGGAGATGAATGGTCGCCACTGGGGTCATCTGCTGCCAAGCCGTCCCTCAGGATGAGAAGGAGAGTGTACAGGGCTTCTAGCACCTTCCGGGGCTCGGTCTCTTCCACAAACCGATCGCTGAGAGTCTCAAGGCTGCGGGCAGCCCCTTCGAGCACCTTCTGAAGCAGGCTGCCTTTTTGCCACTGATCGAACACCTTCACGTTGGGAAACGAAAACACTATTATTAACAATAACGCGTTGGAAATGATGGCATGTGCGTAAGAAATATTAACAGGGCCTTTGAGAGGACAGACAGCCCATTTTTACGATGCTGGCAGACTGGAATGTCTGTCAGTTGCCTTACAATTTAATTTCTGTCCAGAACTGGAAGATGAATTGCCATTGATGGAGGCACACGGCCCTTTCGCGGAGGTGCCATCTGTCCTGCCCTCACCCACTGCCATTTTTCAAAAGAGAAGGCGACAACACACATCGTTGAACAGGACCCGGATGCCCCAAAAGCGAAACTGACACGTTTGAAATGCGTGCCATGGTGGAAATACGTTGCCATACTTAACGATTCCGTTGTAACGAACACAAGGTTACTAGGTACCGTTCTGCGTCGCGGACTCGGGGATCACGATACTACAGGCAATTCGTATTGCGGTTTCCCATCGACGTGCCAACAGAGACGCTGCGTGCCCACGTCACGAGCATCGTGAACACTCGTGTGTGCTGAATAACCCTTCATTAACCACGGGGGCAGGCCGCCCAGACAATGCACAAAGTGCACGTGTCACCCAGCATGCTGGCGCTGATCGGCCCGACGCTGGCCCTCGACCCTTTCCGTGCCAGATACACGGAGTGCCACCCGGTGGATAACCACGCCTGCATTTCAGTAACGATCTTGTATCTACTATTGGAGATTTTGACCCTTGTCAGTAGTAGGCATTAGGAAAAAAATAGACCAAGATATGTGTCCTGTGAGGAAAAGGTAACATAATGTCCAGTAAAGTGAATGGAGGGTACTGGCACCCAGGCCCTGCTTCACACCGTATCCACGGCTCGCTGAAGAACACCCTGCCGGGAATTCGCCAGGCACCCCCACCGGCCTCCAAGCTGTTGGTATGTGATCACCCCCGCACTCCGAGCCACACCATCACATCCGTGAAAGCAGGCCACCGCCTCTTTCTCCCTGTTTGTCAACACGAGAGTAAAGGGCCAGGCCGTGTGGCACCCAAGCCCTCCAGGGGCAGGAGCCCAGCATCCGAACGCCCACAGAGGGCACCTGGCGGCCCCGTGGAAATCCCACAGTCCAGAAGCAGACTCTTCCCATCGTGAGCACATGTGTGTCTCAGTCCAAGACAGGCTTTCTGGTGACATTTGTGTGGACACATCAGCGAGCTGAGGCCGATGGGTGCACGTGGGAGAAGGGCACATCATGGGCAGGACACACGATGAAAGAGGGAACAACGTATGGGGAAATCGAGAGGATCTGCTGGCTTAAAGCTTCGGTGAGAGAGAGCAATGAGCCGCGTAGACCTGCGTGGTACTCCAGTCCACACTTACACCGCGCGTTACCTGCTCCACTAAAACTGACGGGCGCCAGGGCGGGGAGAGGGGGTTGGTGCACACAGGCGGTGAAGCGTCCCAGTTCGGCTCAGGTCATGATCTCACAGTCTGTGAGTTCAAGCCCCGCGTCGGGCTCTGTGCTGACAGCTCAGAGCCTGGAGCCTGCTTCCGATTCTGTGTCTCCTTCTCTCTCTGCCCCTCCCCCACTGGTGCTCTGTGTCTCTCTCTCTCAAAAACAAATATTTTAAATAAATAAATAGGGGCGCCTGGGTGGCTCAGTCAGTTAAGCATCCAACTTCGGCTCAGGTCTTGATCTCACAGTCTGTGAGTTCGAGCCCCGCGTCAGGCTCTGTGCTGACAGCTCGGAGCCTGGAGCCTGCTTCCGATTCTATGTCTCCCTCTCTCTCTGCCCCTCCCTTGCTCACACTGTGTCTCTCCTCTCTCAAAAATAAACACAAATACTAAAAATAAATAAAATCGAACAATGAGAGACAGGGGAGGAGAGGGATCGATTCGGACACGCCGAGGGGGTTCACGGTGGCACCGCACCTGCTTGTAGACTTGCAGCCAGCTGACCGCGTGCACCAGGTAGTCTGTGGCCGCTGACCAGCGGGGATGACAGTCTTCAGGGTGACCCTCTTGGCCAGCTTCATCCTCGGAGGTTCGGGACAAGAAGGAACACACCATCCGCTCCAAGGTCCCATCTGTGGGAATCTGGCAACAATATGAAATACATTTACAAGTGCGCTTTTTTCCAGAATATTCCTTTCTACGAATAGTACCGCCGCCTTGCCAAAGGAAGGGCTCTGGGCTTTGCATGACGGGAGAAGTTAACAGGTTGATCAAGCGGCAGTTATATTGTTGGCGTGAAGGGAAGCCTTTTGGAACTCTGTTTTTCACGAAGGCCCACAAGCCGTGGGAACAGCGGTTTCTCTGGTTGGAGGACACAGGGTGACTCAAATATTGCTCATTTGTACTCTCCGGCCAAAAGCAAACAGGGGCCAGCCCGGTTCAGTGGGCACCTTGGCCTGCCAAAGCCGCTTTGCCGGAAACATTTTCTCTTCTAACTTCATCCGTCAAAGACGATTCAAACTGGAGTTCTGGGTCAGAAACAGTGTGACATTTTGGAACCATATCTCCTTTATTTCTGTAAATGAACTTCTGGTTTTTGGTTTTTTGTTTTAATTTATTTTGAGAGAGTGTGTGTGTGCAAGTAGGGGAGGGGCAGAGAGAGGGAGAGAGAATCCCAAGCAGGCCCCATGCTATCAGCACAGAGCCTGACACGGGGCTTGATCCCAGAAACCGTGAGATTACGACCTGAGTCGAGATCAAGAGTCGGACGCTCATCCGACTGAGCCCCGCAGGTGCCCCGTAAATGAACTCCTACATGCAGTTTCTGCAATGTCGCCCTGTAAAAATACCTACGTGTGTGGGAACGAACAACGTTCCAGTTACACAGATTTACAATAACTTCAGGGCCACATTTCAGAAACTCTACTGATGGCAACAGTGAAAAAACATCAACGTCCCAGGCCTGGGTGGGTCTGTCAGCCGAGTGTCCAACTCTTGCTTTCAGCTCAGGGCTCAATCTCACGACTGTGCGATCGAGCCCCACAACCTGTTCTGTTCCGACAGTGTGGAACCTGCTTGGGATTCTCTATCTCTCTCTCCTTCTTTCTCTGTGCCCTTCCCTGTTCTCTCCCTCACTCTCAAAATAAATAAATAAACTTTAAAAAAAGAAAAAGTATTCAAGCCCCATTTGGTTCCTTTGTGGTCCCCTTGGGGATGCAGAGAACTAATACTCAAGTCACAAAGCCACAGCACCTGTTAGGGAAACAAGGCCCCGTCCCCTCTCCCAGGACTCGCAGGGACTGTGAGAGGTAGATACACCAATGTGCCTATCACAGGTCACCCAGGAGAGAGGGCACGAGAGTTCCACGGGCCCGTGAGGGATGATCGAGCTGTTTGCTCAGTGGGGACTGGAGAAAGGAAGAGAGAAAGATCCCTCTGCTCTGGGGGCCGCATAAGCAGAGGCCCAGAGTGGCAGCGCCTGCAATCAGGCAGGCCCAGGGCAGGACCCGGGAAACCATCACGATGCTGGCTCCTGAGGGGCCCTCCGTGGGGTGGGGGACAGGGTGATGGTCTCCCAAGGTGCTCACATGTTAACTCCAGAACCTGTGAATAGATTAAGAGTGGTGTTGGCCAGTGGCCTTAAGGTTGCTAACCAGCAGACCTGGAGACGGGGAGATCATTCCAGATTATCCACGAGCCCCATGAAATCACAGGGCCCCTTCAGTGTGGGACGGAAAGGCAACCGAGCCAGAACTGACACATTCTGAGAAAAACTCAGTCCACTATCGCTAGCCTAGGGAAGGGGCCCCAAGCCACGGAGCACAGAGGCTTCTAGAAGCTGGAAGAGCAAAGAAACAGCACCGGGGGACACAGATTTTAGCCCAGGGAGACCTGTGTGAGACTTCTGACTCCCAGAGCCATGTGGTAATGAATGTGTGCTGTGTGGGGCAACAGTGTTGGTGATAACTCGTACCAGCAGCCACAGGAGACTCCTACCCGTGACATATGCTCTGTGCTGTCCCCCGACCGTTTTCCTTGTAATTCTAATCTCAAAATAGTTGCCTTTCTTTTTTTTTTCTTTTCTTAATTTATTTACTTTCAGAGAGAGACAGAGAGAGTGTGTGTGTGCAGGTGCACACACAGTGAGCCAAAGAGGGGCAGAGACAGAGAGGGAGAGAAAGAATCCCAAGCAGACTCCTCACTGTCTGCGCAGAGCCCGACATGGGGCTTGAACTCACGAACTGTGAGATCGTGACCTGAGCCGACATCAAGAGTCGGACACCTAACCCCTGAGCCACCCAGGCACGCCTCAAAATACCTGCCCTCTCAAGGTAAACGTTCTTTGTAATTTGATGAGAAAACGGGGTCGGGAAGTACGGACAATACGGGAGTAGAGTCAGCAGCTGGGGCGTTCCTATGCCGTCTACAACAGCGCCCATGAAAGACGCCAAAGGGCACAACTCCAAGTCCCACGGGAGAGAGATGGTTCACGAAATTGCACCAGATGTGACAGAGGAATGGAAAACCGCGTCTCCCGGCCAAGTGTAAGACCTGCGTGGCAGAAGGAATTTTCCAGCCACCTCGCCACTCAGCAGTTAGCTAGCGGCCGTGCCTGGCTGAGGCCAGGGTGACATCCCCAGATTCGCCGCTCAGACCTGTAACCCAAAAGTGAAAAGCCAACGGTAGCTCGTGTCAAGGTGAACACCATGAGGGAAGTGCCAGGTCACGGGAACTCAGGAAAGCGAGTGAACCCCACGCCCTGAGCACAGACCGGGACCCTAACAGGAGGGTGCAGGTCTCGTCCAAACTGTCAGTCCCTCAGCCCTGACCCAGGGGCTGCACCAGAAAGGCCCTCATGCCAGGGGCATCCGTGAAGCAAAAGGAGACAGAAGTACAGTTCTGGGGTCCTGCACCACGCAGAGCAGAAATGTCCGTGCAAGGGACAAAAAGGAGCAGTGCAGGCGGAGCCCCTTCCAGAACATAGTGTGCAAACAAAGTGGAGGCCCCTATCTGCTGAGTCCAGGGGGCCTGTGACCTTACGGGTCCTGCCGTCCCGGTGACAGCATCTCAGCCTGGAGAGCAGTCGTCTCCTGTCCCCTCGCTCCCTGCCGCCTCAGCTGCAGAATCTCACTCCCTCCCCCAGCCTGGCTTCTCCCCCCCCCCCCCCGGCCAGTGCCAAGAGCGAGAATCACTTCCTATTACAGTCACACCTCGGTTTCCCAGCCTAATTCGCTCCGGAAACACGCTTGTCATCTAAACACTTGTATATCAAAGCGAATTTCAAGAACCATTGGCTCAGTTGTGATCACGTGATGTTCGGCGTCACGTACGATTCGTGTTGCAAGACATCGCTCGTTTACCAAGTTAACATTTATTAGGAACGCTTGCTTGTCCCATGGAACACTCGCAGAACGAGTTAACACACAACCCAAGGTTTTGCCGTACTTCCAGACTGCTTTTGGGGCTGGGATAAAATGACAAGGTAAGAGAAAGGGACACTCCCAGAAAGGCCAAACCAGCAGGGGCCTGCCACGCCCACGCAGCGCCAACGTGCACGGGGGCTCTCCGTCCTCCCATCCCACCTCCCACCCACCCTGGGAGCACTCTCAAAGGAGCATTCTCACAGAGAAGCACCAAGAACGCGTACCTCCTGTAGTTCCGCTGAGTAATTCAGGATCTGTTCTGCATGAAGGTCGTCAAAACCAAATCGGGACTTCAGGTCAGCCTGGACCTTCTGTGGATCCCACACCAGCTTCTTCAGGGACAAGGTGTATCCTAAGTCTGCAAGACAGCCAACGATTTATGTCATCAGTTGTTTCCACGTTGTGACACATCTGACGTAACTCGGAAAACGATACCTTGTTCGCTGCTACAAGAAAAGTAAATAAAGAGCAAAGGCTACACAGACAATCAAGTCGGAGAAGCCAATAGGAGCCAGCACTGGATGCCACAGAGAGCTTGCTGAGACAGCAGGTGGCTCTGGTATTAATGATCACAGAGTTTCCGGAGCAAACATGACAACCTATGTCAAGAACTTCACGAAATTCAAATCACTGAGCCCGCTAATTTCACTCCTAAAAATCTATCTCAAGAAACCTCATCAGCTGCATGAAGAAAAAGTAATGAATAACAATGATACCACATTGGTTTTATACCGATTAAAGATTAAAAACCAGGTAAGCATCTAGCATGGGAGAAAAGTGTAAATTACGGTATATTCATAGCATAAAATACCGCAGTCTTTTTTTTTTTTTTTTTTTTGAGAAAGACAAAGTGCACACGCATTCACATGTTCATGGGGGGTGGGGGGGCGGGGAGGAGCAGTGACAGAAGGGGACAGAGAATCCCAAGCGGATTGGGGGACAGAGAATCCCAAGTGGGCTCTGTGCCTTCGGTACAGAGCCCGACGTAAGGCTCGATCTCACAAACCATGAGATCATGACCTGAGCAGAAATCCAGAGTCAGACGCTTAACCGACCGAGCCACCCAGGCGTCCCAATACTGCAGTCTTGAAAACCACATTTCTAAAAACTATTTAAGGTCGTAGATGAAAGTTCCCTTAACAGAGTTAATCAAGGTAGAAAACTCATTAGGAGTCACCTGGGGGGCTCAGTCCGCTGAGCATCCGACTCCAGCTCAAGTAATGATCTCGCGGTTCATGACTTCGAGCCCCCCACATCGGGCAGGCTCTGTGCTGTCAGCGCAGGCCCCACTTCGGATCGTCTGTCATCCTCTCTCTCTGGCCCTCCCCCACTTGTACTCTCTCAAAAATAAATACACATTTAATTTTTTTTTAACGTTTATTTTTGAGACCGAGAGAGACAGAGCATGAATGGGGGAGGGTCAGAGAGAGGGAGACACAGAATCTGAAACAGGCTCCAGGCTCTGAGCTGTCAGCACAGAGCCCGACACGGGGTTCGAACTCACAGACCGTGAGATCATGACCTGAGCCGAAGTCGGACGCTCAACCAACTGAGCCACCCAGGCGCCCCAAAAATAAATACACATTTAAATAAATAAATAATAATAAAGAAATAAAACTCATTAGGTACCCAAATGATCCCGCAACTCCACCTGGAAATGGCATGCCTGAAATATAATTCCAAGAACACCCCCCCCTCCCCGCCCACCCCCTGAAGCTTGACATAGTTTCTGTGGGCGGGGCCTGAGGATGGCAAACACAAAAGCTTGTAAGTTCCGAGGTGAGCTTCCACCTGAAATCCTGTGGCGAGACGACTTCAGACCGCGATCGACACGCGTCTGCTCAGTGTCCACACGTGCAAAGGACCACAAAACCATTCTCACGTGTGTGACCCCTCGGTGCCCTTAAAGTGACGCTGTGGGTCAACGGAAAAGGCCCAGTCCTGCCACCTACAAAACAGGCCCAGCCACGGGGAACTTTAGGAAGGTGTTGAAAAAAGCCAGACCCCAGGCATCCAAGACTCCTCACTCTCCGTCTGGCTGTCTTTGCATAAAAGGGGTCAAAGTCTGGTTCTGAGATTTTTAAGCTAGCATTTGTTACGTATCGAGGGCATTTTCCTCGCCAGGTGAGTTGTACACAACACACCAGGCAGGTGCAGTAATATTATCCTCTTTGGGGGCGTAAGGAAGCAGACATCCAGAGCCACGCAAGGTCACATTGCTCGATTTAGTCACGGCTCAAACCCAGATCTGATCCCCAACCCGGAGCTGTAACCACTAATCTCTCCTGCTCTCAGAATGTGTCAGAATTACTCTGCAGAGCCGCAGAGAAGTTCTCCTTGGGGGCAGGGGTCTCCCTACGCTGAGTCACCAGCAACAGGGAAAAACCTGGGTGTGACTGGGGTGATGGAGGGCGTCATATTGGGTTGTTCCAAGGAGCCAGAGAAGTCTGGAAGGGCTAGAAATCTGTGTGTAACCACCTCATTACATAGGTCAGGAGATAGACTTCAAGAGTTAGGGGCAGACAGAGAACAGGAACCTGGGCTCCTGGCCCCAGGCCTGCCTGCCCCCAACCTATCTTTCATATCTGTGCCAGGAATATCTCTCCACAAAGCATATCTGACTGCTGATCCAGCGTTCTTCTGTGATCTGGCCCGGGGTCTCTTTCTGGATCACCTCCTACCATCACCCACGACCCCAGAAACACTGAACCTCAAATACACGGGGAGCTTCACATACGATTCTTCGTGGCCATGCTTCCTCATGTCTTTGGTGAAGTAGAACTCATCCTTCAAAACTTCTCCTTAATGCTTTTCCTGAGAAAGATGCAGATCCTTACTCTGGGTTTTGCTTTTTCTTCACTGGCACATCTGTCTCCTATACTAAACATGACTTCCCTGTTGCAAGAACCATGTATTATCCAGTTTTTTATTCCCATTCATGGAATGGTGTTTGGTTCATAGAACATACTCCATAAGCATTTACTGTAGGGGAGAATGAGTGGATGGATGGATGGATGGATGGATGGATGTGTGGATAGATGGTTGGGTATCTACCTGGTGGACAGGTGGGTGAATGGATGAATGTGTGGATGGGTACAGGAATGACAGATAGATAAATGTACAAATTATAACTCCACAGTTTGCTCCATGAATCTCCCTTACAGACACAGAAGTAGAGAAAGAGAAAAAGATAACTAAAAGTAAAATATTCAGGTCCAGTTGGCAATTCAGGAAGTAATACGCCAAACAGAGCAGAATAGTGCCTATGGGACTGGGAGGTGGGGAAATGGGGAGATACCAGTCAAAGGGTGCAAACTTTTAGTTATAAGATGAGTAAGTTCTGGAGACCTAATGTATAGCCAGATGACTCTAATCAATAACAGTGTATCGTATACTTGAAATTTGCTAAGAGATCGTTAAGTGTTATCACCAAAGAAAAGGTAACTAACTATGGGAGGTGATAGATGGGCTCGCTGATGCCATTGTGGTACTAACTACACGATGTACACGTGTCTCAAACTGTCACACTGTACACTTTAAACACATACGATTTTATTTGTCAACATAAAATAAATATTCTTTTTCTAATAAAAACTTCTTTTTGAGAGAGGGAGAGAAAGAGCACACACGTGCTAGTAGGGGAGGGGCAAAGAGAGAGACGAGAGAGAGGAGACAGAGAGAGAGAGGAGAGAGGGAGAGACAGAAGAGAGAGAGAGGGAGAGAAAAAGAGAGAGAGAGAGAGAGAGAGGACCCCAAACAGGCTCCATGCTCAGCACAGAGCCCGACGCGGGCCGGATCCCACGATCCTGGGATCATGACCCGAGCTGAAATCGAGATGCTCAACAGACCGAGCCACCCAGGCACTCCTAAGTGTAATAAACACTCAATGAAAAAAAGAAAGAAAGAATATCGTGGGTCAAGAATAGAACCAAGTAATTCCATCCCTTCCCCTGCAGAAGGGGTTTGTTCATTCAGCTCGTGGGCTTTCCAAATCCACATCCCCCTGCCTCTTCTCGCCAGCCTCACTATTTTTCAAATATTTCTCCCAAATAGGAGCAGAGGAGAGAGGAAAGATTCAAATTGCAGAACGAAGGATAGATCTAACCTTAGAGGACGTCAAAGAAAAGAATTTTAGGGGCACCTGCGTGGCTCATCAGTTGAGCGTCCGACTCTTGATTTCGGCTCAAGTCACGATTTTGAAGGATCAAGCCCTACGTGGACTCCGCACTGAGCCTGGAGCCTGCTTGGGATTCTCCCCCTCTCTCTCCCTCTCGCCCAGTCGCTCACTCGCTCTCTCTCAAAATAAATAAACATCTTTTTAAAAAGAATCTTAAGATCACCTATTTCCTAATCAAAACTAGCCCATGTATTAGCAACGGCCACAGAATTTCAACGGTGGAAAGTCAAATGCAGTTCGGAGTTCCAAATTTCCAGTCTCCTTCTCCCTTTTATTAACAGAAACAATGGGATCCTTTGGCATTTGACATTTTCATTAAGTCGTTTCTTGAACAGCATCTCCGCTCTGTGCTGGCTATCGACGAAGTTCACTAGGGAAACAAATTTTCCCATGAGCTCTCGGGCCCACCTACCAGGGGTGGCCGCTCCCCGCTCCTGCAGAAACGTCAGCATCGAAAGGGTCACATTCAGCGCGATTTCGGAAACAGTGGAAAACCTGTGGTCGAGTGGCAGCCAGTCTAAATCTTCCAAAGTTGCCAAGGAACTGCAACGAAAATAAAAGCAAAGGGAGGTGAGCCAGCTCAGCACACGGGGCTGCACCGACTCACGCCCGCCAGCCAGGTCAAAGCCCTTTGCGGGATGTGGCCCACCACTGACACACAGGCATTCACCGTGGCTTCAAATGCCACCCTACACGCCCTGGGCTGGGGACTAATGGTCACCTGGCACAGCTGGCCAGGGTCCAAAGTGCTGTCATCTCAGCAAAGCAAATGGACAGGCAGGCGGGCTGCTTCACGTTCAGATCATTGTTTACAATTTGGAGGTGCCCTCCTGGAACACCACGTACCCCATCCCCCACTGGGTGCCCCTGTGGTCTGAATAAGTCAGGGGCACGATCAGTGGCCACCAGCCTGTTTCACAGTACAAGGGGCTTCAGGGAATCCACATATAAATTGTGCTGGTTTTATTCTTTAAATATCTACATTTTATAAGGATATATTAAGTATAATTACAAATACTCAAGCTTGGGGGCGTCTGGGTGGCTCAGTCGGTTAAGCATCCAACTTCATCTCAGGTTATGATCTCAAGGTCCGTGAGTTCGAGCCCCACATCGGGCTCTGTGCTGACAGCTCGGAGCCTGGAGCCTGTTTCAGATTCTGTGTCTTCCTCTCTCTCTGCCCCTCCCCTGCTTGCTCTCTCTCTCTCTCTCTCTCTCTCTCCCCCTCTCTCAAAATTAATAACATTTAAAAAAATTTTTTTAAATGGTAGCTGTTCTTTGTGGGTTTATTTAATCATTGAAGTATAATGAATATACTTCATGCAGATTTTCTTGGTATTGTGTCACCAAAGCAAAACAGAGGAGTCAAATGAATGCCGGAGCTGATAGGGTTCAACAACATTCAGCAGTAACCTCTAATTTGGAATTCTGTCTCCAAAGAGCCCGCTCGCTGCCCGTGCTAACACATTCAGGGCTCAGAGCAAGGATGCGTGTAGAAGCATACCCACTCTATTCACATACAAAAGTTGTAAATCAAACCAACAAACTGTCAAATATATGCTCCATTGTCCTACATTGACAAATACGCCTTCATAACAACTTGGAGAGCCGTGTCCAAATTTAGAATTTTCCAATCCTCTGTCAAAATAAATAAATAAACTTTTAAAAAGAGGGATGAGGGGCTCCTGGGTGGCTCAGTTGGTGAAGCATCCAACTTCGGCTCGGGTCACGATCTCATGATTCATGGGTTCGAGCCCCATGTTGGGCTCTGTGCTGACAGCTCAGAGCCCGGAGCCTGCTTCAGATTCTATGTCTCCCTCTCTCTCTACCCCTCCCCGTTCATGCTCTGTCTCTGTCTCCCAAAAATAAGTAAACGTTAAAAAAAATTTTTTTAATGATCATTTAAAGGGGCACCTGGCTGGCCCATCAGTGGAGCATGTGACTCTTGGTCTTGGGATTGAGTTCGAGGCCCACATTGAGTGTGGAGATGACTTACAAATAAAATCTTTACGTCATAATAATAATAATAACAATTAAAACTACAGGAATATAGGAAACGTTAATGATGTAATGTTAAATTGCTTCGATCGGGGGGGGGGAGTAGGCTCTGACAACATTACTGCACTTGATAAAATATTCACACAGGTAGACGAGGAGCACCCACAGGGAGGCGAGAGTCCCAGCCAATTCAAGACGCCGCGATCCTGGATTTTTTCTTGTATCAAACAAGAGATGTTCCCAGAGATATAGATTCCCCTGTGAAAAAGGTGAGGAGAAAAGACCCAACACACCTGTCATTGGTTCGATTTTTCTCTTGCACTTACTTCAGAGCTGCCTGGAGGAGGCGTATCCCCGTGTGGATGCGGTCTGCGACGCCAGTGTCGTGGGCATACAGTCTCGGCAGCAGACGTAGAAAATTCCAGATGTGGGGCTGCTGGTGGAGCTTTTCCAATTTCGAGATCACCTCCTCCGTCTTATTGAGATCCATCTGACAGAAAAACAATACCAAGAATTTCCCTCTTCCGTGTTTTTACTGTTCCAAACAGTGGGGCTGGGTTGGCTGCTGAAAACTTTGGCCGTAGAGACTTGTGCCCGGTAAGTCACTATTTGGAACAGACAAGATTTGAAAATCTGTCCGTTGGGTTAGGAGTTTAAATAGTGTGAAAATAGGGGGCACTGAGTGAGTCAGTTAAGCGTCCGAGTCTTGATTTCAGCTCAGGTCATGATCTCACGGTTTGTGAGTTCACGCCCCATATCAGGCTCTACGCTGACCATGTGGACACTGCTTGGGATTCTCTCTCTCTCTCTCTCTCTCTCTCTCTCTCTCTCTCTCTCTCTGTCTTTCCCCCTCCCCTGCGTGCACGTGTGCCCTCTCTCCCTCAAAATAAATAAATAAACTTAAAAAAAATAAGGAGGGATGCCTGGGTGGCTCAGTCGGTTAAGCATCCGACTTCGGCTCAGGTCATGATCTCACAGTCTGTGGGTTCGAGCCCCGCATCGGGCTCTGTGCTGACAGCTCAGAGCTTGGAGCCTGCTTCTGATTCTGTGTCTCCCTCTCTCTCCGCCCCTCCCCTGCTCATGCTCTGTCTCTCTCTGTCACACAAATAAATAAAAACATTAAAAAAAAAATTTAAGAAAAAAAAGGAATTTTTCGACAACACCAGCCAGGGAATAAGAAACCACGGACCAAATGTTTCTTCTGGATTAAAAAAACAAAACAAAACAAAAAACAAATGAGGGGGGCCCAGAAGGCTCAGTTGGAAAAGCAGGCAACTCTTCATCTCAGGGTGGTGAGTTCGAGCCCCGTGTTGGGTGCAGGGATGACTAAAGAAAGAAAGAATGAAACTTTACGAAACATGGAGGGAAACCATTAAAGATGTTCATTCCAGTGGGTGCAAGTTGGAAGGGTTTCCCCCCCAGGCAACGGTGTGGTGAAGTGACATAGAATCCGTCTCACTGAAGGCATAAACCAGCCGCTTTAAAAACCAGCCTTGTGAGGCACCTGGGGGGGCTCAGTCGGTTGAACGTCCGACCGCCTCTCAGTCTCGGCTCAGGCAGTGATTTTGAGGGACTGAGCCCCTAGTCGGGCTCCGGGCTGAGTGTGGAGCCTGCTTGAGATTCTCTCTCTCCGCCCCTCCCACGTGCACACACACACGCACTCTCAATAGATAAATAAATAAATAAATAAATAAACCTAAAGAAGTAAAAATTAAAAAATAAGTAAAAACTAGCCTTGTGACCAAAGCAGGGAAGGTTGGAACAGCAGGGCAGGACTGAAAGGAGAAAAGGGTATGTGGGGAAAACAGGAAGCAAACTCCAACTCTAACAAGATGGCTGGCTCTGTCCAGAAGCACCCATTCATACCTGACACGTGGTACAGACACTTGGGATCATTCTAGATGCCCGAGCTTCTCATACTGCACGCTAGCAATGGCAAAGCCAAAACCAGATTATCCCGGAGCCACCAGGCTCCCCCAGGGGAGTCATGCCCTCCCCCCAGTGGCAGCTGGGAGGGGACAGACCCACGTCTGTGCTCTGTGCCCGCACGGCCCTTAGCAGGCCCAGCCCAGGGTCCCGCACCCCCAGAGGAGCCTTACAACTACCCTCCGACAGCATCTGGTACTGTTCTCAGTAAACCCCCAACAGCTGCACGCCCCTGGCAAAGGGCTGGGGGGGTGGGCCTGGGCCTCCGGGCCTCTTCAGTGGGAAGGACGAGCCAGCCAGCCACCTCCTGCCCTCTCTGGAGGCCCTGGCTTGCGACTCACTGCCACCATCCCCAACGTAGGCGGGTCTGTGATTCCTACAGATTTCCTGTCCCAGGCCTACCTTCCGCTAAAGCTGGAGTGGTGACTGCCACGCCAAAGTGAGTTCAATTCCACATACTTCCTGTCCAGCTGCTCCCCGTGGCCTCCCAGGACGCCCACCCACTCATCCTGCACTGTCTTCATGGCCACCTTCCTGCCTTGTCCCCACAGCCCTCGTGTGATGGATCTTTCCTCCCCTCCCATGTCATCACAAAATACCCAAGCTCTGGAACGCTTGGGGGCTCAGTCGCCTCAGTGTCTGACTCTTGGTTTCCACCCAGGTCATGATCCCAGGGTCGTGGGATCGAGCCCTGACTTGGGCTCTGTTCTGACAGCACGGAGCCTGCTTGAGATTCCCTCTCTCCCTCTCTCTCTGCCCCTACCCTGCTCACTCACTCTCTCCATCTCAAAAAATAAGTAAATAAACTTAAAAAATAAAAAAAAAAAAACACCCAAGCCCCGTGAAATTCAGTGGGCCAACTGCACACCCTTACGCGGGTGGCTGGAGTGCGGCTGGAGGAAGACAGTGAGGCCGAGTCTCCCACAGGCTCACGGTGCTTGTCTCGGCGTCCTGAGACCCCTCCTCCTTGGCGGGCGGGGGTGGGGGGGGTGGGGAACCAAAGTGCATCCAGATAGTGTCAAATGTCTTGGGGACAAAACTAGTGCCTTTACCTGCAGGGTGTGTGCCCAGAGCGAGTCAGAGGAACATGTCAAACACCCGCATCTCAAACCTGAGAGCAGATGGACTTCAAGTCCATCTGACAAAGCCACCTGTTCCGGGTCACCTGCCAACTGCTGAGGGCCCCAACCTTCACCTTCTGCTCTCCCCAGGCCCAGAGTCTCGCCTGAGAACATAACTTGACTTTGGCTGTCTCACATACGGCTTCTATATAGGATGTGAAAACCTAACCTTGGACTAGTTGAACCTTGAACCAAATCATTGGAAAGAAGTGTTTGGGGGTGCGCGGCTGGCTCAGCTGGTTGAGCATCTGACTCTTGACTTTGGCTCAGGGTACGATCTCACGGTTCATGGGTTCAAGCCCTGAGTCTGGCTCTGTGCTGACAGCACAGAGTCTGCTTGGGATTCTCTCTCTCTCTCTCTCTCTCTCTCTCTCTGTCCCTCCCCCATTCACACTCTCTTCTCCAAATGAATAAATAAAATTAAAGAAAAAAAGAAGTTTCCAAGGGTGCCCAATGGGCTCTGTCGGTGGAACGTGCAACTCTTGATCTCATGGTTGTGAGTTCAAGCCCCACCTTATGGGTTGAGTTTACTTAAAAAAAGAAAAAGAAGATGGGGTGCCTGGGTGGCTCAGTTGGTTAACCATCTGACTTCAGCTCAGGTCATGATGTTATGGTTTGTGGGTTCGAGCCCCGTGTAGGGCTGAGC
Source organism: Neofelis nebulosa (assembly GCF_028018385.1). Taxonomy (NCBI): domain Eukaryota; kingdom Metazoa; phylum Chordata; class Mammalia; order Carnivora; family Felidae; genus Neofelis; species Neofelis nebulosa. Next base: position 106,487,538 of record NC_080785.1, read on the forward strand.
TGACAGCTCAGACCCTGGACCCTGTTTCGGATTCTGTGTCTCCCTCTCTCTCTGCCCCTCCCCGGCTCATGCTCTCTCACCTTCAAAAACAAACAGACATTAAAAAAAATTTTTTTTAAAAGAAAGAAAAAGAAGTATTTGAAAAATAAAATAAAAACCAGTGCTTTGAACTTAACCACTATGTGTCCGGAGACTAAGTTTCAAATTCTTGTTAAAATACTTACTGCCAAAAAACTGGAGCCATGAGAAGAATCTACGATAAAAGAGATTTCAGATATTAGTTCAGTAAGCGATCAGAGACCATGTACTGAGCACCTCCTTCTAAGCCCCACCCCCTGGGGCAGGAAGGGGAATTAGGGTTTCAATAGGACGTTTAAGGGCACTCTGGGTCCTCAGCTTCCGTGGGGCATGCTCAGCCCGGGCCCGGGTCGGGGGTGGACACTCAGAGACAGACTTGCCTGGGCCCTTGGATCTTCCTGCCCAAAGTTCCTGTAAGATCTTTGCCTTGTCCATCATGTCATAAACTTCCTCGGCGAGCTCCCGCACCTCTTCCAGGAAGGCCAGGTTGTTGACCTTCCCGGGCCGGCCAGCTGCAGCCCAGAACCTGGACGAACTTGAAATAAGTGGAATGAGTACCATGGACATCATTCTGCACGGGGCCCCCTTCCCTCGGGGTTCGCGGGCTTGACACCGAGTGCCCACGTGACGTCCACCAAGCTGGCACGTATGTACCCTTCCACCCACCTGCCCTGCAGGACCTTCTCTCCTTGACCTTCCAATTGAAAATTAGAACATTGTCATCAATCTCTCCGTTATCTGTGACACTCAGCCACTCTATACGGTTACTGGTGGTCTCACGTGTTTCCCTCGCTCAGCACGCCCTGTGAGAGGGGCTGGGGACCGTGTCTCCGTGACCGGCCCAGGCCCCAAGTGCGGAGGACACGGGAGGGAGGTGAGCAGGCGTGCCCCCCCGTAGTGCTTTAGCCAGCTGGGCGAGCCGCCGGGGATGGGGTGGAAAGGCTGTCCAGAGGACATTCAGGCAGGCCCAGGGGAGGCCAAGCCCCCTCTCCCGTTCTCTCAAGCTGACATCTGAAAGACGAAATGGCCCAGTGATGGGAAGACTGGGGTCCAGGGGCGTATCGGCCAGAGACAGCACGTGCAAAGGCCCAGAGATGGGAAGGGGCTGAGGGGTCAGCCAGGGAGACAGAGACAAACAGAGAGGAGAGGGGGAGAGACAAGGGAACGAGAGAGGGAAGCCTATGGTGTGGACACATGCAGCCACATGACGGTCACGGGCAGGACCCTGCGTGGGCACCAGGGGGAGCTGGGACAGGCTTCACCAGGGACAATGGGGTCTCATTTCAATTCTAGAAGAGACCTCTGATTGTGGGGGTAGGGTCCACCAGGACAAGGTGGAAGGGACAGGCAGACTTCGAAAGAGGGATGTGGGGGCACCTGGAGGGCTCAGTCGGTTGAGCGTCTGACTTCAGCTCAAGTCATATCTCACGGTTCATGGGATCAAGCCCCACGTCGGTCTCTGTGCCAACAGCTCAGAGCCTGGAGCTGCTTCAGATTCTGTGTCTCCCTGTCTCTCTGTCCCTCCCCTGCTTGTGTGCACACACCCTCTCTCCCAAAAAATCAATAAACATTAAAAAAAAAAAAGAAGAAGAAGAAATCAGGGGTATCTGGGAGGCTCAGTCAGTTAAGCGTCCGACTTTGGCTCAGGTCACGATCTCACAGTTCATGAGTTTGAGCCCCGAGTCGGGCTCTGCGCTGACAGCTCAGAGCCTAGAGCCTGCTTCGGATTCTGTGTCTCGCTCTCTCTCTACCCCTCCCTTGCTCATGCTCAGTCTCGCTGTCTTTCAAAAATAATAAATAAACATTAAAAAAAAGGAAAACAAAGAAAGAGGGAGATGGACAGACTCATACATCCCTGTGAGCCTTTAAAGAACTCGGTGTGGGGTGTGCTGCCACACCCACTTTATTTTCTGTGTTTCCGAGGCTTTGACACCTGGCTGCTGACTGCTGACCCTGGAGGGACAGCCCCTCCCAGGGCGACCCCCCTCCCATTCCCTAGAGACACCGAGGGCTGGCCACGTGATATTTCCATGTCTGCACATCTTACACGTCTGAAAGAACAAATCTCGGGCACCATGAAGAAGGGGCTTTGGGGAGAGGCAGGGTGCGGGATGTCCAGGGTAGAAATGGGGGCCTCCGCCCCAGGTGGAAAGGGGGGCCTCCGCCCCTGGAGAGCAGGACAGCTCTACAAGGCGGGGCAGGGAGGTGTCGCTGAGGCCCACGTTCACGATGCCCTGTGGACACCAGGACAGAAGTCAGAGACCCCTTTCCAAGGGGGCCAGCGGTGGGCCAGATATTCAGGCCGCTGTCCATTTCCCATCGGGATGTCCACTGTCCACTTAGGTTTTAAACATAGTATCCCTTTGTCACATTTGTGAGAAACATTTTCTTGGGTTTGTTTGTTTGTTTTTTTAAGTAGGCTTCACGCCCAGCATGGAGCCCAATGTGGGGCCTGAACTCATGACCTTGAGATCAAGACCTGAGCTGAGATCAAGAGTCAGACACTCAATCAACCCAGGCGCCCCTCTTTGGGTTTTTATTTGCCTTTGATTTCATTTGACTTCATTTCATTTCATTTTCAATGTTTATTATTTTACTTTTTATATTTTTAATGTTTTTTTTTTTTTTTATTTTTGAGGGAGAGAGAGAGCAGGGGAGGGGCAGAGAGGGAGGAGGACAGAGGATCTGAAGCAGGGTCTGAGCTGACAGCACAGAGCCAACGTGGGACTCGAACTCACGAACCGTGAGATCATGACCTGAGCCGAAGTAGGATGTTTAACTGACAGAGCTACCCAGGCACCCCCCGTGGGAATTTATCTTTAATCAGTAAGGCACAACAGACTGAAAATAAAATAGGAAATCATTTCACAAGCTGCTGGGAATGTGTTGAAGGGATCAGGTGTCCCATCACATTTAGCACATCCAGGAGGAAAAAAAATTGAAGCTGGGGGGCATTATTCCTGATTAGAGAGTTACACAGTTTACGAGATTTCGTTCAATCCCAATTCCTGCACTTTGCAAATTAGAGAACACCGTGACCACGAAGTAACAGTTGTCAACAGGTAAATCTGCCTGCTTTGATAATATCAAAGTGTATCTGATCCCTCCCTCGGACACGGTCATTTGACCCGCCATGAGGTCAGAACAGATCCAACAACACTGACACGTGAGTAAAACCAATTCAGGGCCTTTCAGGGCACAGTCCACTTAAACACAAAGAATGAGGCCCAGAGAATCTACATGGATTTGCTGAAACTCAATGCAGTGACACAGCAGGGCCAGGGCCAGGCCCAGCCACACGCTGAATGTCACCAGTCACCTTCTGTCACGCTCCACGGAAACCTCACCTCCTAAAGGGTGGCCTTAACCTCGAGTGGGGTCAAGTACAAGAAAGCACTTATAACTTCTGTCATCGCCTCATATGAAAGGATTCCAAGGACCCTCGGTTCCATCCATGATGTCACAAATGGCAAGACATCATTCTTTTTCATCGCTGAGTAGTATTCCACTGTATGGAACTAGAATATATCATGCTCAGTAAAGCAAGCCAGCCAGAGAAAGACAGATAGCATATGACCTCACTCCAATGTGGAATCTGAGAAAGACAACAGATGAACAGAGGGGAAGGGAAGGGAAAATAAGATCAAAACGGAGAAGGAGGCAAACCATAAGAGACTCTTAAATGCAGAGAACAAAGTGGGAGGTTGATGGGGGTGGGGGGATGGGCTAGAAGGGTGACAGGCATTAAAGAGGGCACCTGTTGGGATGAGCCCTGAGTGTTAATAGATAAGTGACAAATTGCTGAAATCTACTCCTGAAACCAATCCTACGCTGTGCGTTAACTAACTTGAATTTAAGTTTAAAAATTAAATGAATGAATGAACAAATGAATAAATAAATAAATAAATAAATAAATAAATAAATAAAGGGGCCCTTGGAACCTCTGCTGGGAACCCGCAGAATTAATCACACCGTATCACACTGCTGTACTCCAAGGCAAGTGTCGCTGTCACAATGAGCTGGTCGGATATTCTTTTTCCAATTGTTATTTCAAAAGTACCTCGATTGTCCCTAAGACCAGATCATGAGAAGTGTTTACGGTGGGAAAAATACATAGAAAATCCCAGGATTAAACACTGATGTGTGAGTGTGCACGCGCACGTGTGCAGGTGTGAGAGGGCGCGTGCGAGCGGGCCCAGGGAAGTCCCAAAACTGTAGTAGGATTTGGGTGGACAGCAAGTTGTGCCTTCCTGAGTCCAGGTCTGTCTTTGGTCCCTTATCAAGGAATGCTTGACCTTGTGAGGTATAGAAGGAAGTGGGGGGAGGGGAGGGGAGCAGGGGGTCATGACACTCAAGAAAAGGCCACCTGCCAGGGGATGGAACTTGTCTCTCAGCCCTCCCACTGCTAATACCCTCTCAGAGGAGCAGGAACCAAAGGAGGCCTCCAGCGGTGCTCACCGGGTTCCAGAAAGGGCCTCAGTGCATCAGAAGCAGCAGAAGCACTCAGGCCCAGCCCTTAGTTTCTGACGAGGAAACAGAGCCACCGAGGGGCCCCCTGGAGTCAGTGTTTCTCCAGCAGTGTCTCCCTCGGAAAAGCCCCTTTAAAACAGGATCCCGGGGCACCCGGGTAGTTAGGCGTCTGACTCTGACTCAAGGCACAGTGTCACGGTTTGTGCGTTTGAGCCCCATATTGGGTGAGCCCCGCTTGCGCCCCCTCTTTGAGCCCCACTTTGCGCACTCTCTCTCTCTCTCTCTCTGCTCCCTCCGCCGCCCCCGTTTGTGGGCATGCTCTCTCTAAATAATAATAATTGGGGCGCCTGGGAGGCTCAGTCAGTTGAGTGTCCAACTCAGGCTCAGGTCATGATCTCATGGTCTGTGAATTCGAGCCCCGCGTCCGGCTCTGTGCCGACAGCTCAGAGCCTGGAGAGCCTGCTTCGGATTCTGTGTCTCCCTCTCTCTCTGACCCTCCCCCATTCATGCTCTGTCTCTCTCTCTCTGTGTCAAAAAAATAAAGGTTAAAAAAATTTTTTTAATAAATAAATAAATAATAATAGACAAACAAATAAACTACTGGGGCATCTGGGTGGCTCCATTTGTTACACATCCAACTCTTGGTTTCAGGACAAGTCATGATCCCAGCGTCATGGTCATGAGATTGAGCCCCACATCGGGCTCTATGCTGACAGTGTGGAGCCTGCTTGGGATTCTCGCTCTCTCGCTCTCTCTCTCTCTCTCTCTCTCTCTCTCGATCTCTGCCCTCCCCCTGCTTGCACAGACATGAGCTCAAAAGCACACACACACACACACACTCTCCCTCTCTCTCTCAAAATAAATAAATAAACATTAAAAAAGAACTACCAGTAAAATAACTGTTAAAAAAAAGACAAAAACTTCTATGGAAACCTAAGTTGAAATGCTCTTCAGCAATAAGGATGGACCAATGGCACATGGAACAACACAGACAGACCTTAAGAGCATCACGCTCAGTGGAAAACAACAAACCAATCTCCTAAGGTTACAGTCTATGTAATTCACCTTATGTGACCTCACATAAATTTATCTAAATGCTGTATAATTGTACATAATGTAATTTATATATAATTACAGCTCAAAATGAGAAATGTATGGAAGCAGAGGACACTCGTGGCTGCTGGGGACAAGACAGAGGGGTGGGCACAGCTATGCAGGGAGATCCTGAAGGATTTTCTGTGCATTGATTAAACAGATACAAGATACTGATTGAACACGCTCAAGATATATATTGATTGTGATGGTGGTTACATGAACCTATACAAGAGATCAAATTGTATAGAGATACACACACACACACACACACACACACAAATGAGTGCGTGTAAAACTGATGAAAATAGAGTAAGATCTGGAGTCTACTTAACAATATTGTAACAATGTCAATTTCTTGGTTTTGATATTGTACTAGAGTCATAGAAGTTCACGACTTGAAGAAGTCAAACTCACTGTACCATTTTACAACTTTTTAAAGTCATAATCACTTCAAAATGAAAGTTAAAAAGTAATGAAGTCAAAAAATAAATGATGAACTCAGGTAACAATATTTACAACCGTTATCACAAAGGGTTTAGAGCCTTAATATGTAAAGAGCTTCTGGACATCAAGAAGAAAAATTACAAACCAAGAGAAAAATGGACAAAGGACATGAATAAATATTTTACAGGGAAAAGAAGTATAAAGTGTATATGGAGGTATAAAAATAGGTTCAACATCCCTATAATAAGAAAAATGCAAATAGAACTGTACTGATACATTGTTTCTCATCAGGAAATTGATGAGATGGGGAACCTGGCTGGCTCACTCGGTAAGGCATGCGACTCCTGATCTCAGGGTTGTGAGTTCAAGCCCTACATTGGGCATAGAGTCTACTTTAAAAATGAAATGAAATGTAATGAAATATAAAATAAAACGAGCAAGGAAATAGATGAGAAATCAGATAGGTAGAAATGTCGAAGTTTAATAAGACCTCACCAGGGAAAAAGATATCCTCACATCTTGGAAGACAGATGCAGAATATTATAATCCCCATCAAGGAGCAATTGGAAAACACCATCAAAATTAAAAATGTATTTATGTCTTGACTTGAAATCTGCTTCTAGAAATCACTGCTACATCATACACATACACTACTAGGAAGCAGCAGAAGTTGTTAGCAAAATACAGCAACAAGGTAGAGTTAATAAAGCAATAGTGTAGAAAAGTGAAATAAAAAATACTCAATTTACATAGATAAAGGCAATAAAGAGGAAAAGGAGAGAACAGAAGAGACCACAAAAGTGGAAAATAAGTCCCAGGGTGCCTGGGTGGCTCAGTTGGTTGAGCATCAGACTCTCAGGTAGTATCCCAGGGACATGGGATCGAGCCCCAAAAAGGACTCTGTACTGAGTGTGGAGCCTGCTTAAGATTTTGTCTCTCTCTCTCTCTGTCTCTCTCTCTTTCTCTCTCTCTCTCTCAAATAAAAAAAGAAAAAAGAAAAAGAAAGCAAGTGCCAATACATAAATTCAATATATTAAGTATAAATAGTCCCTACATTAAAAGGCAGATTGTCAGACTGGAAAATAAAGCAAGAACCAACTATATGCTGTCTAAACTTTTTTTTTAAATTTTTTTTAACATGTATTTATTTTTGAGAGACAGAACGTGAGCAGGGGAGGGGCAGAGAGAGACAGAGACACAGAATCGGAAGCAGCCTCCAGGCTCTGACAGCACAGAGTCCGACGCGGGGCTCAAACTCACAAACCGTGAGATCATGACCTGAGCCAAAGTCGGATGCTTAGCCAACTAAGCCATGCAGGTGCCCCTGTGCTGTCTAAACTTCAAATGTAAAGATACAGATAGGCAAAGAGTAAAAAGACGAAAAAAGACACGTTGTGAGACACTGATCCAAAGAAAACTACTGCATCTATGTAAATATCACAGTAGACTTCAAAACACTGACCACCACCAGAATAAAGAGATTACATATCATTATACAACACAATGTGTATTATGTATACTATTTGTTGCATATATAATAAAATACACTACATGCATAAGAGATGTAATCGTACGGCACCATTAGGTCATGATAAATGGGTCCATGAAGAAAATATAACAATTTGAAAGCATATATGCACCAACATCAGAGCTTCAAAGTAAACGGAGCAAAGACCAAGAGAACTGAAAAGAAAAATAGAAAATTCCACAATTATGATTGGAGATTTCAGTTGCTTTCTCAACAATTTATAGAACAAGGAGACAGGATATCAGTAAAGATGTTGAAGATTTGAACAAATCCCACCCACCAGCAGAAGGCAAATCATTTTCTTGGTTTCATGTTAAATATTCATCAAAGGAGACCATATACCAGAGCCATAAAATGAGCTTCAACAAAGTTAAAAAGACCTAAATCACGCAGAGTTCTCGGACCACAGTGGAATTATACGTGTATTAGCAATAAAGAAGATCTAAGGAAAATCTTCAAACACTTAGAAATTAAGCATGTAACCTACAAATAACCCATGAGTCAAAGAAGAAACCACAGTGCCAATCAATTAATATTTTGAACTTAATGCAAATGAAAATACATATCAAAATTTTTGATAGCTGAAAGAAGTGCCCAGGAAGAAATATGAAGCTTTTAATCTTTACATTAGAAAAGGTCTAAAAGCAATAATCTCAGGTTGATCATAAAGAAAGTAGATTAAGGGGAGCCTGGGTGGTGCAGTAAATTAGGCATCCAACTCTTGATTTTGGCTCAGGTCATGATCTCAGGGTTCCATGCTGACCTTGGAGCCGCTTAGGATTCTCTCTCTCTCCCTCTGCCCCTCTCCCCTGCTTTCTGTGTCTCTAAAATAAATTTTTTTAAGTAGATTAAGAACACATTAAACTCTAAATAAAAGAAAGAAAAAGCATCTAGGGAAGGAAAACAAGAAGTAAAACTATTTACAGATGGTATGATCATGTATGTAAAAAATCCTAAAGGTTATATTAAAAAGCCACAGCAATGGTTGTCCATATTTTTAAAAAATTGTAAGCAATACCAAAAAACATGAACTACTTAGGAATACATTTAACAAAATGTACATAAAACTGAAAACTACCAAAACATTCCTGAGAGAAATTCTAGAAAACTTAAATCAATGGAGACATTATATGATGCTCATGGATTGGAAGGCTCCATGTTGTTAAAATCTCAGTTCTTTCTTGACTAATGTATACATTAAATGCAGTCCCCTGAGATAACTGCCATCCACACGCACAAGAATGAAGTCAGAGTCCTTCCTCACACCATACACAAAGGCCAACTCAAAATGGATCATAGACCAAAACTTAGGAGCTGAAACTAAAAAGTTATCCGAATGAAACAAGGAGTAAATCTTCATGGTCATGGGTCAGACAACGCCTTTTAGATAGGACACCAAAAGTGCAGGGAACATGAGAAAAAATGGATGAGTGGGACTTCATCACAATTAAACACAGTATGTTCCAAAGGATACAATGAACCAAGTGGAAAAACGACCAACAAAATGGGGGTGGGGGAAATATGTGCAAATCATATGTCTCTGGTACAGAGTTTGTGTCCAGACTCTCACAACTCAATAACAAAACGACTGATAACCCGATTATAAATGGGCAAATATGGGTCGCCTGGGGGGCTCTGTCAGTTAAGCATCAAGCTTCGGCTCAGGTCATGATCTCACGGTTCATGAGTTCTCTTTCTCAGACTGTCGGTCCCTATCTTTCTCTCTCTCTCAAAAACGAACATTAAAAAATAATGGGGTGCCTGGGTGGCTCAGTTGGTTGAGCATCTGACTGACTCAGGTCATGATCTCATGGTTCATGAGTTTGAGCCCTGCATTGGGCTCTGTGCTGACAACTTGGAGCCTGGACCTACTTTGGATTCTGTGTCCCCCTCTCCCTCTCTCTCTCTCTCTGCCTCTCCCCTGCTCACACTCTGTCTCTGTCTCTCTTTCTCTCTCTCTCAAAAACAAACACTAAAAAATAATGGGGCGCCTGGGTGGCTCAGTCGGTTGAGCATCCGACTTCGACTCAGGTCATGATCTCACTGTTCATGAGTTTGATCCCTGGTTGGGGCTCTGGGCTGACAGCTCAGAGCCTGGAGCCTGCTTCGGATTCTGTGTCTCCCTCTCTCTCTGCCCCTCCCCTGCTGGCGCTGTCTCTCTCTCTCTCAAAAATAAATAAACATCTTAAAAAATGATATAAATAAATAGGGCAAAGGATCTGAACAGACATTTCACCAAAGAAGATACACAAATGGCCAGCGAGCAGTGAAAGGGTGGCCAACGTCATTAACCATCAGGGAAATGTAAATCGAAACCACAATGAGACACCACTTTGCGCCCACCTGGATGGCTATGCTCTAAAAGCCCTAAGCACCGGTGAGGTTATGGACCAGCAGACCCTCATACAGCGTTGGTGGCTGGATAACATGGTACAGCCATTCTGGGAAAACAGCGACCGTTTCTCGAAACATTCAACACAAAGTCACCATACGACCTAGCATATCCCCAAGAGAAAGGAAGATATAAGTCCACAGAAAAAAACCGCGTATGCATGTCCGTAGCGGCGTTATTCGTAGTTGCCAAAGTGTAGAAGCGACTCCAATGACCATCCACCGAGGGACAGAGAAACTAAACGTAGGAGAGCCACACGGTGGAATCTGGCCAGCAATACACATGAATGGAGTACTCACACCCGCCACCTGGGACCAACCTTCAAGACCCTGTGCTGAGTGAAAGAAGCCAGTTACAAAAACACCTGCAAGTTGCCGAATTTCCTGAGAGGCCCAGAACAGTCAAAAGCCCAGAGACAGAAAGCCGGTTAGTGGATGTCTAGGCTACGAGAGTTGGGGGAGCTTGGGGGGGGGGGGGGGGGGGGGGGGAAGATGAGGAGTAAATGCTAATGAATACAGGTGGGCTTTTTTTTTGGAGTAACGAAAAATATCCTAAAATTGACTATAGTAATGGTTGCACAAGTCTGTGAGTAGACTAAGAACCAAGGCTTTGTTTTGCTTTGTTTTAAGGTAATTCCAAGCAAAATCCCAGGTTTTTTGTAAGAATAAACCAGCTGAGGGGCACCTGAGTGGCTCAGTCGGTTGAGCATCCAACTTTGGCTCAGGTCTTGATCTCTCGGTGAGTTCCAGCCCCGCATCAGGCTCACTGCTGTCAGCGCAGAACCCACTTCAGATCCTCTGTCTCCCTCTCTCTGTCCCTCCCCCGCTCGTGCTCTCCCTCTCTCTTTCAAAAATAAACACTTAAAAAAAAGAGGTGTACCTGGGCAGCTCAGTCGGTTAAGCATCTGACTTTGGCTCAGGTCATGATCTCACGGTTCATGAGTTCGAGCCCCACATCAGGCTCTGTGCTGACGGCTCAGAGCTTGGAGCCTGCTTCGGGTTCTGTGTCTCCCTCTCTCTCTGCCCCTCCCCCTGCTCACACTCTCTCTCGAAAATAAATAAACATTTAAAAAATAATAACAATATTTTTACAAAGAACAAACACGCTGATTTTAAAGTTCACACAGAAATTCAAAAGAACTAAAATAATTTTGGAAAACAAAACGAAGGCGAAGGTCTTATACCACCTGATTTCGAGACTTTCTCTAAAGCAATAGTTACTGAGACTATTTGCCAAAGAGAAATCATGCACTGAAATAAGATGTGCAAGAACACAACTACATATTTTTATCGGAACACCTGGTTTGCAACAAAGGCACCAACATAGTTTAATGGGCGTAGGACGGTCTCCAACAAATGATATGAGCACAACTCAACACCCATCAGAAGATAAACCTCAACACTTGCCCCACATCACGTACAAAAATGTACTCAGAATGGATTGTGTGCCTAAACCACAGCTGTAACCACAAAACTTCTAAAAGAAGGAGAAAATCTTCTTTCCTTCCTGAGGATCTTTGCGACCTCCAATGAAGTAAACGTTTCTGTTTGAATGAAAAAAAGAAAGAAAGAAAGAAAGAAACCCGCTTCCTTTCAGAAAACAGCTCAGAAACTGGAAGAAGATATTCCCCATATGTCTTTCTGATAAAAGACTTGTAATCAGGATATGTAAAAAACTCTAAGGATTCAACAAAAACGAAGATTAAAATGTAGCGATTAATTGTAATAAAAAGAGTTGACCAAACACTTCACGCGCGCGCGCGCGCGCACACACACACACACACACACACACACACACACACCCGGTTCAAATGGCCAATAAACACACGAAAAGACACTCACCCTCTCTTTTACGGTTCCGGACCCAATTCCAACGTGGGGCAGGTCCCCCTACCCCTTGGCAACACCAGGCAATTCTCAGACACCAGCAGTGTCCAAAAATTCAACGGACCTCTGACACCATCCACCCGGAGACCGCGTCAGACCCCGCAGGAGAAGGGCTCAGTCCCCAGCACTGCCCCTCCCCCACTTGAGCTTCCAGTCGCCAGTTTATAGCTATTGTCACCTGTGCTCCCCACCGCCCTGCTACAGATTGGATGCTCCAACAGCCTCCTTCTTAGCTTTGATTAATTGCCCAGGATGGGGGTGCCTGGGTGACTCTTAACTCAGGGTTGTGAGTTCCAGCCCCACGTTGGGTATAGAGATTACTTAAAATAAATTTTAAAAAAACGTAAATTGCTAGAATGACTCCCAGAACTCAGGGAAACACTTACGTTTACCGGTTTATTAAAGGATGGTGACCGAGGATACGAACCAACAGTCAGTTGGAAGAGGGGCTCAGACTCAGGTCTGGGGATGGGGCATGGAGCGCCCTGCCTCCCCAGGTACCAGGGCTCGCCCACCTCCACGTGATCACTGACCCGGAAGCTCTCTGAAGCCCTGGGCCTTTTGGGTTTTGTAAGAAGATCTCCTAATGAAGGCGCCATCGATTAGATCAGGGGCCACTGGCTGATTTAACCTCCAGCCCCCCCCCCTCCCCCCGGGATAGGGGGTGGGCAGGAAAGTTCTAACCTCTAATCCCAAAGGTTGCTTCCCCGGGCAACCAGTACCCACCCCCCAGCCCTGGGGAGGGGTCCAAGAGTCGCCTTCATTAACATAACACAAGACACCTTTACAGCCCGGAGCACTCGGAAAATTCTAGGGGGTTGGGCGCTGACAGCCAGAAACGGGTTGATGACCAAACACAAGTGAGGAATAGATATTCGTTCAGGTGACCACATATCTACTCCGTACAAATCCCGGTACTACAACATCCTTCATAGCTAGAGAAATACATGAAAAATACCTCAGATAACACGACTCCACCATGAGAACGGCCAAAGTAAGGAGACCCCAAAACCCCACGTGCTGGCAAGAAGGGGAGTCCTTGGAGCCCCCAGATTGTACATACGCTTTGGAAAACAGTCCAGAAGTTGATTATAAACTAAGACTCACTAAACACTCATCCCAACAGCTGCACTCTGTACAAAGACATTGTCTTAACACCGACAGCAGCTTTTCTCCTACATAGTCAAAACTGGAAATAGCCACCAGGCTCCTGCGTGCTGTGTGGCTGGTCTCCTGCTCTGGTCAGTGGCCCGGGTAAGGAGCCAGGTGCATCACGTGGGGGAATGTCCCTCATTGGGGGATCCTGAACCTGCCTTATGACTATGTTGCCCTTGATTTATGACTGGGTGAAGCTGAAACCCAACTTGTGTGTGTGCCTCCATAGCGTGAGAGTACCACTTGGCAAGTGAAAAAGGAGTTACTGGTACATACAACACACGCATAAATCTGGAAACATTTGGCTTCAGACACCAAAGGTGTATCTCGTACACGAAGTTCTGTAAAAGACAAATCTAGGGGTGCCTGGGTGGGTGACTCAGACGTTTAAGCATGTCCCAACTTCTGCTCAGGTCACGATCTCGCGGTTCATGGGTTCGAGCCCCGCATCGGGCTCTGTGCTGACAGCTCGGAGCCCGGAGCCTGCTTGGGATTCTGTGTCTCCCTCTTTTCTCTGTCCCTTCCCCACTTGGGCTCACTCTCTCTCAAAATAAATAAACAAACTTAAAAAAAATGTAAAAAGAGAAATCTAAATCTCATCCAGATGGCAGTAAGCAGGTAATTTGTTCCTGGGGTGGGGTAGGCTGGGAGGGGGCACAGGGGAAGAATGGAATATTCCATCACGGCAGTGTTCGCCTAGGTAAACAAACATATCAAGGCTCACCATGCATTTACTTGTCATCGATTATTGTATAGATCAATAAAGTTGGTTTTTGACCGTTAATTGTATTTCCGTTACCTGAGGAAGGAAAAATCAGTGACGTGGTATAACTTCTAAAAAGATATCATTTGTGATAGCAACAAAAAAAATAACACAGTAGCTGGGAAAAAGTGTGAAGAATGGTATCCGTGGACTTCATAGGACAGTATCACTACGCCGTGCTGAGACACTGAAAACCTAACTACACCATACGTCGCATAGTGATTGGGGGATTCCATGTGACACCAATCGAACCCCCAACAGAATATTCTCACCGACCTTGACAAGTTTGTAAAATGTATAGACTTCCCTGTAGGAGGAAAGCAAGGTAGGAGGGTTTGCCCTATCAGACACAAGACACTGGAAAGGTCTAGGAAGAAAGCCAGCGAGGTGAAGTTGGGGGTGGCTTGATGGGTCTCTGGAACAGACAGAGACGTCCGGAGCCGACCCGGGGGCCGAGGAAAGCACGATGTCTGTCCGAGATCCACCGCATATCCGTGGAGTTATCCAAATGGGGGGAAAAGTGTGATTGAATCATTGTACCCCACCCATAGACATAAAGCCCAGATGAACGCAATACTTATGTGTGAAAGGGAAAACTAGGGTGTAAAAATAAAACAAGGAGAAATCTACAAATAAAAACTGGCAGAATACACCTGACTACCCATGTTCTCGATTTCCCCCGAGAGGCATCAGCCGGGCACAGAGAGTGCTCACAGGAGAGACCAGCCCCAGAAAGCAGTGTGAGGGTACACGGGGACATAGGGGTGATAGTCTCATGGGAAGCAGTTCCTGGGAGCAGAAAGGGATGCCGTGGGCTGGAGGCTGGTGCTCCCTGCTGTACATCCCTCGCTGCCGCTGAGCCTCTCTTGGCTAAGCTCCTGAAAGGGGTCTAGAAAGGCCCCTCAGGACCCCGTGGAGTCGTCTTTCCTCCGTGGCTCCTTAGAGAGAAAACTATGAAGGGGAAAGGAGGGGCCTGAATACAAAGAAGAAGGTGAAATCAGGGCCTGAAGCCCAAGAGAGAAAACGAGAAAATGCAGGGCCCTCCACCAGCACACAGGCCAGAACCCGCCAACCAGCTGGGTGTGCAAGGGAAGATGTCAATGTCACCAGAAACGGGGGTCCTGATGAGTCCATCTCTGAAGACCCTGCCGGTGCCCCCTTCTTTCCCAAGGCCATGAGGGGTGTGGGGGGAGACACCAGGAGACAGACACAGGATCAACCATAGGAACCCCTGGTCTGTTAGAAAAAGTCCAGGCAGGGAGAGAGTCCCAAAGGACCAACTCCTAATTATGCATTCCACGGGGCCAGTGTTTCCCAGGGAGGGGGACCCTGGTACCACTGAGGGTCTGGAGGCGAGACAGCATAAAGAGAAAGGTTGAACAGGCTGGGGAAGGGGCTAGAGGTGTATCAACGTAGAAGGCGTCCAGGGGTGGGGACGGGGCCAGGAGCACAGACAGAATCCTCCTTGTAAGCAACAAGGATGGGGGCACCTGGGTTGGGCAGTTGGCTAAGCCTCTGAGTCCTGGTTTCAGCTCAGGTCATAAGCTCACGGTTCGTGAGTTCGAGCCCCACATCGGGCTGTGCACTGACAGCACGGAGACTGCTTGGGATTCTCTCTCCCTCTCTCTGCCCCTCCCCTGCTTGCGCTCTCTCTCTCTCTCAAAATAAGTAAATAAACTTAGAAAAAAATTTTCAATGTTTAAGAAACAAGGATGGGGGTGCCTGGGTGGCTCAGTCGGTTAAGCAGCCGACTTCGGCTCAGGTCATAATCTCACGGTCCATGAGTTCAAGCCCCGCGTCGGGCTCTGTGCTGACAGTGCAGAGCCTGGAGCCTGTTTCAGATTCTGTGTCTCCCTCTCTCTGACCCTCCCCTGTTCATGCTCTGTCTCTCCCTGTCTCAAAAATAAATAAAATGTTAAAAAAATTAAAAAAAAAACAAGATGGAGCTCTTAGGTGCCCAGGGTGGTGAATGGGGATCCAACTACTTGCAAAGGACTTGGAATGGAGAGAAGTGTGGAATGGCTGCAGAGCTGAGAAGCCACGCTTGTGCAAGGGGCGAGCTGCAAACCCAGAAGCCAGCTGCAGCGGCAGCAAAGCAGGTAGGAAGTGAGGTGATCCTCAAGAGCTGGGGCGGATCTGAGAATCAGGAAACATCACAAGGCTCACGGTAGCACCGTGACGACAGTGGGAGAGCACAGCACCCGTCACCAGAGTGCAGGGAACCCTGGCGTGAGCGGCGTCCCCCGAGAAAGGGACGAGGGGTCGCACACGGGCATCACAAATAGTGACTCTGGTGCCGTGGCTTTGCCATAAAAATACAGGAGCGATTCCTCACACCGCGTGAGAACATCCGCTTTATCTGCTTTCAGTAATGACCCATCTCAGCTCCGAGTCCAATGATTAGAGCCAAGCTCCCCGCAGAGCCAGGAATAAGGAAGCCGATTTTCATACTCAGAACCCAAATCAGATGAAACGTGGGCTTCCTGCCCGAAGTGAACTTTCCCTGGGGAATTACAAAGGGCACAGAAATGCACACACGAAATCAACCATCATAATGTTTGAGGAGACCGGATATGGAAACTTCTGCTCACAGATGTTTGTAAACCGAGATGATCAGAAGGGAGTCTCTGCATGGCTCTGAGGGTGCAGTCAGTTCACATCTGAACCGATCTGAAAACAAGCCAGAAGCACAGCCGGCTGTCGGGGGTCCAGGTGGAGACGGGAGCTGAGCTGGGTGCTCTTCCTGCCCCTTGTCTGTCCTCAGTACCCCCTGCAACTGGACGTCTCTCAGATTTTGCCTTCCTAACTCATGACGCTGGAGGGGGGTAAGCGAGACCCTGAGGTTCAGAGAGGTTGAGAAATCTGCACAGACACACAGAACTGAACAGCGACAGGGCCAGTGTGGACTGGGGGCAAAGCCCAACTTTTTGTACTTCAACGTCTGTTCTGAGTGAGGGAGGAGTGGGTAAGCCATGGGGTGGAGATGCCTGCACACCCAAACCCCCTAACCTTCCCCGAAAGAGGCTTTTTTATACATTTTCCACATGCACAAAAGGACCATCAACTATTTCAGGGTTATGAGTTCAGACAGTTTCCAAATGATTTTCTTTATACCATGCTTTTATATCAAAAAAAAAAAAATGTAGGGGTGCCTGGGTGGCTCAGTCGGTTAAGCATCCGACTTCGGCTCAGGTCATAATCTCACAGTTCGTGAGTTCGAGCCCCGCATCAGGCTCTGTGCTGACAGCTCAGAGCCTGGAGCCTGCTTCAGATTCTGTGTCTCCCTCTCTCTCTGCCCCTCCCCTGCTCGTGCTCTGTCTCTCTGTCTCAAAAATAAATAAAAACATTTTAAAAAATTTGTTAAACATGCAAACACCACTGATAAACATCGTACCGGACGTGTCCAAGATTATCTATAAACTTTCCGTTCTCTTCCTGCAACTGAGACTTGAAAGATGAAGATCAGATATTTTAACGTGCTTTACATCCAAGTGTCTTAGATCCTTCAATGCCAGGAAAGAGAAGCTTCCAGAACATTCAGAACCCTCGAAGTCAAACCCCCTTGATTCTGACTCTTCCCACAGGAAACACATCTGCTCTTTCTCTGTGCAGTCTTCAATGCTGTCAGACCCCCCCCCCTGCCCCCCGCTTTGCCAGGCAGCCACCAGGGTGGCCAGAGCCACACAAGCGATTCTGAAGTCAGACTTTTAACCTAACTGTTATACTCAAATGACGTTTGCTAATCAGCAGTCACTTTGTGGTTCCAAGAACAGCCATGGAAAGAGGAAAGACCCCCTACCCAAACCAGCCGTTAGCTGGAAACATTATCACGTGAGTCTGCATTTAACAAAACTGATGTTCTTGGGGCACCCGGGTGGCTCAGTTGGTTAAGCGTCCGACTCTTGATCTCGCCACGGGTCATGATCTCACGGTTCATGAGTTTGAGCCCCGAGTGAGGCTCTGTGCTGACAGCACGGAACCTGCTTGGAATTCTCTGTCTCCCCCTCTCTCTGCCCCTCCCCTGTTTTCTCTCTCTCTCTCTTTCTCAAAATAAACAAACTTTAAAAACAAACAAAACAGATGCTGCTGTAACTCTAGACTCTGTGCTGTTTATGATCTCCGACCTCTCCCAAACTGTTAGGCTTTACTAAAAGCATAAAAGCTCGTTCCCATGAATTCTGAAAAGGATGCTTGTGTCTCTCTTACCGAGAATGGTGCTCCGTGGCTCCCTCATAGCTCTGGTTCCGGCAGGTCGACCCCGTGTTGCAAAGAAGGCCTTGGACGAAGGGAAAAACGCCTCGGCTGGGCAGATCCCGAGGTTGCAAAAAACCTGAGTGTAGATTCAAGGGAGAAGTGCGTCCATATAACAGAATACCTATTTGGTCAGAAGAGTAGTGTCGAATATGATGTTATTATATTTTTAATCCTCTTATTCAGTTAAAAGAGGTCTGAGCACTCAAACAAAAGAGAGAGAGGAAAGGAAGAAAGCCTTCATATGGAACACCTTTCCGTGGGTCTGTACTCACGCTTAGGGCAGAATGGCCCTGCCCAGCCTGAGAGCCGCAGGACTCACCCCCTCCCAGCTCCCGGAGGGGCAAAACCCCCTTTACACAGCCATGCCGTGCACACAGTCCTCTGTAAACCAGCTGTGGGCGGGAAGAATAAGATAGATCCTTCTTCTCATCTCATACAAAGATTTAGCAGTTTTTTAGTTTGGGCAAAATTTTCAATCGAATACACCTTGGATTCTTAAATGTATACGCGTAGTTGTTAAAGACCATATAACGCAAAGAAGTTTAGACAAAACGGATAGGATCCAAGGGTTTTCAGGAAGACTTTGCTGCAACAATGCCCCTGACTTGATCGAGTGGAGTTCATCTGTGCCCCATGCCTAGAGCCCTCCACGCTGGACGGATGGCTGCTGCGGTTGAGATGCTGATGACCGCAGGCAACTTGGAAGTTACTGATCTAACATGAGATAGCTCATAAAGTCTTGGTGAAAGGCTCTCCATGCGAGCCTAGTTTGGTCTGGGAAATGATCACACTCTCAGGACGTGGAGACTCACTACCCCCAGGGCTCAGCACAATGCTTTGCACATAGAAGACAGTCACTAAACGTTGGATGAATGAATCATTGAATGAACCATTGGTGGAATGAATGAATGAATGAAAAATGAACAAGTAGTCTCTCAAGCCACAGGGGCAAATGGAGTTCTTAGCGAACACAAGACCCAGTGCACTAGGTCCAGCCACACCCCTTCTCTTCAATCATAAAGAACTCATTTTATTTCTTCTCCTGCCATGGTGTCTGTGCCACCCAGATCATTCCTCTCCTGCACACCTGTAGTCCCACGAAGTCTCACATGTTGGGCCCCAGTAGCCTTTCCCTAACATGGACTGGCCACCTCTCTTATGAGCTCACATGGCCCTCCTGCAGAACCCCATCATGACACTTTCCCCACCATATTGAAATAGTCTGACGTGACAGCAAGCTCTAGAAGGACAGGGAAAATATCTTGTCCACTAGTCTATCTTCAGCAAGGTCTTGGACCCAGCAGGCACTCAACACATATTTGCCAAAAGAATAAATACATTAATTATTTCAGATAGTGACACACTATTTTAGATAAGACCCATCCTTTAGTAATCTTTTATTCATGTAACTTTTTCAGAACTAACCACATTATCCACATTTCTAGTGGCATAAATCTGATAGAAACAAAACAGGCCATCATTTCTTAAGTAGTAATGCTGTTGAGATTTCAAACCAAATGAAAAAAAGGGTCTTTCTGATAAAGCTCCTGGAGCAGAGGAACTTAACCAGTAATGATTTATCAGTGCATCACCACCATCATTGCCATCATCATCACCATCATCATCATCACCATCATCACCACCATCACCACCACCACCATCATCACCATCACCAGCATTATCACCATCATCATCACCGTCATCACCACTGTCACCATCCCCATTGCCATCATCATCATCTTCATCATCATCACCATCATCACCATCATCATTACCATCATCACCACCATTATCACCATCACCACCATCATCATCAAATTCATCACTATCTCCACCAACAATAACATCATCATCATCACTATCATCACCATCACCATCATCACTACCATCACCATCTTTATCACCATCACCACGATCATCACCACCATCATCACCACCATCACCACCACCACCATTACCACGACCATCATCACTATCATCACCATCACCCTCACCACCATCACCATCATCACCACTGTCACCATCCGCATTGCCATCATCATCATCACCATCATCACCATCATCATTACCATCATCACTACCATTATCACCATCACTACCATCATCATCAACATCATCACTACTCCACCAACAATAACATCATCATCATCATCACTATCATCATCATCGTCACTATCATCACCATCACCATCATCACTACCATCACCATCCTTATCACCATCACCACGATCATCACCACCACCATCAACACCATCATCACCACCACCATTACCACCACCATCATCACTATCATCACCATCACTATCATCACCATCACCATCACCACCACAGTCACCATCCCTATTGCCATCATCATCATCATCATCACCATCATCACTATCATCATTACCATCATCACTGCCATTATCACCATCACCACCATCACCACCACCATCACCACCACCATCATCACCATCATCGCCACCATCACCATCACCACCACCATCATCACCATCATCACCACCACCATCGCCACCACCATCACCACCACCACCATCACCACCACCACCATCACCACCATTGCCACCATCATCGCCACCACCATCACCACCACCATCACCACCACCATCATCACCACCATCACCACCATCATCATCGCCATCACCATCATCACCACTACCACCATCACCACCATCATCACCACTACCACCATCACCACCACCACCACCATCACCACCATCACCGCCACCATTGCCACCACCATCACCACCATCACCACCACCACCATCACCACCACCACCGCCATCATCACCACCACCACCATCATCACCATCACCACCACCATCATCACCATCATCACTATCTCCACCAACAATAACATCATCATCATCATCACTATCATCATCATCGTCACTAAATCACCATCACCATCATCACTGCCATCACCATCTTTATCACCATCACCACGATCATCACCACGATCATCACCACGATCATCACCACCATCATCACCACCATCACCACCACCACCATTACCACGACCATCATCACTATCATCACCATCACCCTCACCACCATCACCATCATCACCACTGTCACCATCCCCATTGCCATTATCATCATCACCATCATCACCATCATCATTACCATCATCACTACCATTATCACCATCACCACCATCACCATCACCATCATCTCTACCATCACCATTCTTATCACCAACACCACGATCATCACCACCACCATCACCACCATCACCATCACCACCATCACCACCACTATCACCACCACCATCATCACCATCACTATCATCACCATCACCATCACCACCATGGTCACCATCCCTATTGCCATCATCATCACCATCATCACTATCATCATTACCATCATCACTACCATTATCACCATCACCACCATCACCACCACCATCACCACCACCATCATCACCATCATCACCACCATCACCATCACCACCACCATCATCACCATCATCACCATCACCACCATCACCACCATCACCACCATCACCACCACCACCATCACCACCATCACCACCATCACCACCACCATCTCCACTATCATCACCACCACCATCGCCACCACCATCACCACTACCATCATCACCACCATCACCACCATCATCATCGCCATCACCATCATCACCACTACCACCATCACCACCATCATCACCACCACCACCATCACCACCACCACCACCATCACCACCATCACCGCCACCATTGCCACCACCATCACCACCATCACCACCACTACCATCACCACCACCATCATCACCACCACCACCGCCATCATCACCACCACCACCATCATCACCATCACCACCACCATCATCACCATCATCACCATCACCATCATCATCACCACCATCACCACCACCATCATCACCACCATCACCACCGTCATCACCACCACCATCACCACCATCACCACCATCATCATCATCACCATCATTATCACCATCATCATCATCACCATTACCACCATCATCACCATCACCATCATCACCACCATCACCGTCCCCATTGCCATCATCATCATCATCACCATCATCACCATTATCATTACCATCATCACCACCATTATCACCATCACCAACATCATCACTACCTCCACCAACAATAACATCATCACCATTATCACTATCACCACCTTCATCACTATCATCACCATCACCGTCATCACTACCATCACCATCCTCGTCACCATCGTCACCATCATCATCATCACCATCAGCAGCAGCAGCATCACTATCTTTGCCACCAACAACATCATCACCATCGTCATCACTATGACACCATGATAGCTGTCATCACTGTCACTATCATCATCATCATCATCATCACCATCATCACCAGCACCATCCACACCACCATAACCACCAATGCCATCACTATCTTGTTGATAGACTAAAGTGTATCTGTCACCTTTTACCTCTTCTTCTACTCTTTATATATCTATAATAGCATCTAAACCTATTCTCACAAAGGCAGTTTAGTTAGAAGAATAAGTCTATATGCTAGATGGAACAGGTATGTGTGAATATGATTCTTAACAGAAAAAAATATAAATTGATGCTTACTGGCACATACCCCGGAAATATAGCTATTGTGGTATCACAGTGAACCTTATGCGTTCATTCCACTCAGAATTCACAGTTTATAAACAACAGAGGAAAGAGCTGCATTTTCTTCCTCCAGAGGGTCTATAATGCAAGAAGTGTAGCCAAAGTAACACTCACAATTGTCTCTGTGTCTGGGAGGCTCTTGAAAACGAAGCACTGTCAGAATCATGAAGAGGATACATGGCCAAAAGAATTCAGCAAGAGAAAGGACCTGAAGAAGGATGTCGGGAAAAAAAAAATTAGAGTTTGAATAAATGGCAAAGCATTGTAATAGCCCCCTTGCCTGTAGGATGGGTTGCTGCTCACTCAGGCCTCCCTTAAAGGAGGTCATTGTCAAGGCTTTGGGTGGCTCAGTCAGTTGGGTGTCCAACTCTTGGTTTCAGTTCAGGTCATGATCTCTTGGATTGTGGGTTCGAGTCCCACATGGAGCTCCATGCTTCCAGTGCAGAGCCTGCTTGGGATTCTCTCTCTCTCCCTCTCTCTCTGTCCCTACCATGCTCTCTATCTCTCAAAAATAAATAAACTTAAAATTTTTTTAATTAAAAAAAAAAAGGAGATTATTGTCATCCTTACTGAGCGTCTCTGAGAACACTGATTTGAGCCACGGGTCCATGGTTCGTTCGTCATCTGGACCCGCGACTGTCACCTCCTTGTACGTTTCCCAAAACATTTGTTTTCTGTTTCTTTCTTTTTTGTCCACATTATTTTTTTTTAATGTTTATTTATTCTTGAGAGAGAAGGAGAGACAGACAGAGCATGAGCAGGGGAGGGGCAGAGCGAGAGAGGGACACAGAATCTGAAGCAGGCTCCAGACTCTGAGCTGTCAGCACAGAGCCCGACGCGGGGCCCAAACCCACGGACCACGAGATCATGACCTGAGCCAAAGTCGGCCACTCAACCGACTGAGCCACCCAGGTGCCCCTGAATTACTTTCTTAAGACTGGAACAAATTTCTGAAAGTCAGATTACTGGAGCCAAATCTCCTGACACAGACAACAAAAGAGCCACATGTAACAATCACGGTAATTCGCATAGCTTTGCGTCCTCAGTCAAAAAAGACAAAGGAATTACCATGGATGCATGGAATTTAATTATTTGAGAATGAAATACCCAAGGTTCAGCCCAGTGAAAAACTAATTAAGAGGAAAATCCTCAGGGCACTGGGTAGTTCAGTCGGTTAAGCACCAACTCTTGGGACTCTTGGTTTCAGCTTAGGTCATGATCTCATGGTTCAAGAATTTGAGCCCCGCATTGAGCTCTGTTCTGACAGCGCAGAGCTTGCTTGGGATTCTCTCTCTGCCTCTGTCTACCCCTCCCCTACTCACACTATCTCTGTCTCTCTCAAAATAAGTAAGTAATAAAAAAAGAAAAGAATTATCCTCGATTATCACCAGATTATTCTTTTTTTTTACATTGTTTTATTTTTGAGAGACAGAGAGAGACAGAGCATGAGTAGGGGAGGGGCAGAGAGAGAGAGAGAGACAGAATCTGAAGCAGGTTCCAGGCTCCAAGCTGTCAGCACAGAGCCCGATGTGGGGCTCAAACCCACAAACCATGAAATCGTGACCTGAGCCGAAGTTAGACGCTTAACCAACTGAGCCACTCAGGCGCCCGCAGATTATTCTTTTTGTCCTCATTCTTCCGTGGTTTTATGGTGGATCATGTTCTCCTGTAGACTTCCACTCGTATCATTCCACAAAGACAAGAGTTTATAACCACACACCAAACAGGTTAGGCACTCAATAATGCATGAACAAAAACCTAAAATCTGCAGGTTAAGGAGGTAGGGGTACCCAGCCTAACACTAAAGACGGGTTTTTTTTAGACTCCCAGTTATAATGCTTTGAGCTAAAACAAACTTTTCGCCTCTTTGGTTCCTTTCCTCTTTGAACTGCTCTTCACAATTCTTCCCTGTAAGGAAACGGCATCGAAATGCGGCCAGGAGGGTGTATGTGGCCTGAAGCCATAAAGACAAAACACAGGTGGAAAGGTTTTGATCCCCACTGTAGTTAAAGAAAAGAAATCACCGCTTTTGAAAGAGTTCATGATGTAATATTTCTTGTGCCAGAAAGTGCATCATTATGGAAAGTTCCCTGACCGAGTGCGGAAATCCAATATCATATATCTTTATAATGGGGCAAATGTCTGCAGGAGGCCAACCTCTACTCAAAGGATGGTGATTAAAACAGCCAGAGAGGTCGGGAATACTCAGAAGACCACCAATTCAAGTCATCTAGCTCATTCTCTAGAACAAATAATCATTTCTTCAAGTATGGGAGTAGGGGTGTGGTGTGGGAAGATTCCATAACTAGTTCCGGCTGAAACTAAATGTGCAAAACAGAAAACTTGCCACAAATTCAGCAATGACTTGATACCGTTAAGAAGAATAAATACAGGAGCACCCGGGTGGCTCAGTCAGTTAAGCGTCAGACTCTTGATTTCGGCTCAGGTCATGATCTCACAGTCATGATCTCCATGCTGACAGCACGCAGCCTGCTTCGGATTCTCTCCCTCCCTCCCTCTCTGCCCCTCCCCTGCTCGCCTGCTTTCTCTCTCTCTCAAAATAAACAAATATATTCTCTCTCTCAAAATAAATAAATATATTCTTTCTCTCTCAAAATAAATATACTTTGAAAAAAAGAAGAAATACATAATTAACTTTCTGTTTTAAAAAAATTTTTAAATAGCATATGATAGCCATTTTTTAAGACAGAGAGGTATAAAGAACACAGATAATGGTCCATAGACCCAAGACTCATACGTACAACAACTCTCGATATTATAAGTAATTACATATATGCATGGTTAGGAAATTTAAAAAGTACAGAAAGAATACAGCCATTCTCCCAAAGGATAAATTATCTCAATTGCTTTCTTTTTTAAAAAAATTTTTTTTAAGTTTATTTTATTTTTGAAGAGAGAGAGAGACAGAGTGTGAGCAGGGGAGGGGCAGAGAGAGGGAGACACAGAATTGGAAGCAGGCTCCGGGCTCTGAGCTGTCAGCACAGAGCCCGATGCAGGGCTCGAACTCACGAACCGCGAGATCATGACCTGAGCTGAAGTTGGATGCTTAACCGATGGATGCTAAGCCACCTCGGCTCCCCTCAACAGCTTTCTGAATTCATTTTTTTAAAGTATATATAAGCCTAACTAATGTTTTTGGAAACAGTTTTTCATATCAGCACTTATAGAACTGTCTCATTGTTTTTAAAGAGAACATGATAATCTACTGTAGAATGTAATTTATTCAACCAATCACCTAGTTCATGGAAACGTGCAAGGTTTTCTGTTTGGGGCCATTGCTATCATGAGGTTTCTGTACATATCTGGCTGACTGTTGTAAGTATGCTTATGAAGTGTCTTTGCAAATGAGATTCTTGAGTCAAAGTGTGTATGATTTCTAATCATACAAAATGCACCCAGTACAAACCAGCCCAGCCATCATTCCCTCCAAACACACTCTCCTGAGATTAACAAACCTTCAAATTTCTGTCAATATTTTGTCAAAGTGATATGCAAAAAATGTTTTTCTTTAATTATTAAGATCAAGCATTTTTCATAAGTCAAATCTACAATAATTCCTTGTCCATTCACTCCCTATTCTTCCCTGTGCACATTTTTCTATTACATATAAATATATATATATATATATATATGATACAAAAGTGTACAGTCAGACACAAAACAGGCTAGGCATTCAATAATGCACAAACAGAAATTTACACTCTATCAGGATAGGAAGATATGTGGTTTTACACAAAAGAGGATGTCTTACTGGGGTGCCTGGGTGGCTCAGTTGGTCTGACTCTTGATTTGGACTCAGGTCATGATCTCGCGGTTTGTGGGTTTGAGCCCCGCATTTGGCTCTGCACTGAGAGTGTGGAGCCTGCTTGGGATTTTCTCTTCCTCTCTCTCTGCCCCTCCCCCCTCCACAAAAGAAATAAATTAACTTAAAAAGAGTGGACACCTGGGTGGCTCAGTCGGTTAAGCATCCAACTTCAGCTCAGGTCGTGATCTCACAGTTCATGAGTTCAAGCCCCGAGTCAGGCTCTATGCTGACAACTCAGAGCCTGGAATCTGCTTTGGACTTTGTGTCTCCCTCTCTCTCTGCCCTTCCCCTGCTTGTGGTCTGTCTGTCTGTCTGTCTCTCTCAAAAATAAACTTAAAAACATTTAAAAAAATTTTTAAAGAAAAGAGGGCATCTTACTATTTTAAAACCCACTTTATGTACTTTTTTTCTTTCTGTCTGTTTTTGGTTTTTTTTTTTTTTTTTTTTTTTTTTTTTTTTTACTGGTCTGCAAATCATTGTCTCCTATTTTCTTTTTGAGTTAAGGAATTTCTTCATTGGTCCTTTGTCGGCTTAAAGTATTTAAGCAAATATTTTCTCCAGTGTCTTATTTGCCTTTTAATTGTCAAAATCTTTGATGCAATCAATTCATCAATCTTTTTATTTATAGCATCTGGATTCTTGTTCCTACACATAATGAATGAATGATCATCATTCAAGGGACCCTTATCATGGCCAAATTAAAATAGGCAGTGGCAGCTGTGAAGCTATAAGAATTTACCTGTCCAGTCCTCACTTCAGTGGAAAATCTCCAGTTTCAAATGGAAATAACATTGTTACAAAAGCAAAACTCTACATCATATAATCTAGCAGTTTCTTAAAGATCTTGAACTGAAACAGAACCCCAGTTACACTTTAAAAAATAGTATCTCAGGGGGCACCTGGTGGTTGAGTCAGTTAAGCATCCGACTTCGGCTCAGGTCATGATCTCATGGTTCGTGAGTTCTAGCCCCAAGTCAGGCTCTGTGCAGGCTCTGTGCAGCCTATGTCTCTCTCTCTCTCTCTCTGACCCTCCCCTGCTCTCTTTCTCTCTTTCAAAAATAAATAAATGTTAAAGAAAATAGTATGTTAGTTTTTTATTTGTAAGCTAATCACCAGCTGCTCCAAAAAGCACAGGTAGGGGGAAAATCTCCCATTGTTGGAATGTGAAATAACTCCGTTCAGAAGACAAGTATCAAAACGCCCAGTTCTGCTGTGTCACTGCCCATTGTGAGCCAGTGAATCACCTCCTTTCACAAGACTCTCTCCCAGAGGCGCTCAGGGGCTCTTTCTCATCATATTTTTGTACCCTGGTTTCCTTCTCATGTGTCCTCATTGTCCTGGAGTCTTACCTGACATTTTTGATCCCCTCCCTGCTAACTGGGAATGCTTCCCCCCATCGCCCACACCGTGGGCCCCCCACGAGGGGCTTCCCCGCACTGGAAGGGCCGAGAACTGACAGCACCCATGCTGTCCCCCCTAAGGCAGCCCGGAGCAGATGCTACAAGATGCTGTGCTCTCAAGAAATTAATCAGCTTGGAGCGCCTGGGGGGCTCAGTCAGCTGGGCATCCGACTTTGGCTCAGGTCATGATCTCGCAGTTCGTGAGTTCCAGCCCCGCATCGGGTTTTTTGCTGTCAGCACAGAACCTGCTTTGGATCCTCTGTCCCCCTCTGTCTCTGCCCCTCCCCTGCTTGCGCTCTCTCAAAAATAAATAAACATTAAAAAAGAAAGAAAGAAAAGAAAAGAAAGAATCAGCTGGGAGAATCACTTGGGCTCACAAAACAGCAGCCACTGGATCAGGCGCCCACACAGCAGGGTCCCAAGCAGGGAGCTCCCACCAGGGAATGGAAAAAGTATTCAGTTCTGCACCCCAGATTCCACAGTCGCCCTCCCCATGACCTCAATGGGTGCCCCTCCTTGGTTCCTAAAAACACAGCTGAGACACAGCAGCATTTGGCGGAGACCTTCACAGCACACACACAGAAATACATACGTCAACGGCTCTCGGGTAAAACATTGGTGTCTCCTTACAGACTTTTTCTTCTTCCAGACAGAATGAGATGAGACAAAGAAAAGAAGGTGGAGGAGAAAGAGAGCCAACTTGTCTTTATATAAGATGAAAGCCACAAAAATGCCAAGAAACAGGTCTCTAGAGCAGATCAAGCAAGTTCAGTCCTAACTCAGCCCAGCAGCTCCAAACCTGTCATCCTGGGGGGCTTCCCCAGCGCCCGCATCTGCGGGGTGAGAGCCCTGAAGGCATCACCTCCCTCCTTCTTCCCGCAGGAGTCAGAGAAAGCT
Organism: Neofelis nebulosa; assembly: GCF_028018385.1. Classification (NCBI taxonomy): domain Eukaryota; kingdom Metazoa; phylum Chordata; class Mammalia; order Carnivora; family Felidae; genus Neofelis; species Neofelis nebulosa. The sequence continues at coordinate 106,516,350 of NC_080785.1, forward strand.
GCGAGCAATAAACAAAACACAGAGAAGTGAGCAATGAGTCCGAGTCTGTCGGAGAACAACTTCCCCGAAATCGGATGGAGTGAGTATGCTATAAAATGCTGGACGAAGGGGAACCCGGGGGGCTCAGTCGGTTAAGCATCTGACTCTTGATCTCGGCTCAGGTCATGATCTCACAGTTCGTGAGATCGAGCCCCGGATGGGGGTCTGTCCTGACAGCAGAGCCTGCTTGGGATTCTCTCTCTCCTTCTCTCTCTTTGCCCCTCCCCTGTTTACACCCTATCTCTCTCTCTCAAAATAAATGAAAAATTAAAAAAAAAAAAATTTAAATGAAAACTATAAAAATAAAACACTGGAGAAAATTCCAAGGCGGAGCACAGAGCCCAGAGCCCAGCCAGGGTAATAATGTCTGCATCTCCTCCCATGGGGATGTGAGTCCTCCCTCATCCCCACCACCCCCCCTGCCGTTGGCAATCAGCATATATAGGGTAAGCTCAGGGACAACACTGGGGTTTGAAGGAGAATTCAGACTGGTCTCAGATCTATTGACAAGAGAGTCAAGAACAAACACAACACCCGGCTGAGCCCTCCCAGAACGAATCAGATTTAAAAAAAAGCACAAAACAGCTGTCTAAGCATTCTGGAGGAATCACCCAAACACGCAAACCAAAGTCATAAAGCACGACTGGAAAAGAAACAACCCAAAGAACATGAAATTTCTTTACAATAGCTTCGTAAAGAAAAACAATTTAGTAAGAGCAAACTTTCGGAAAAAAGAGCTCAAAAGAAAAAAAAAGATGGTAAATGAAAAAGAGAGGTTGCAGATGTAAGGAAAACACAACAATAACAGAATGATTATTGTGGAGGGGCGCCTGGGTGGCGCAGTCAGTTAAGCGTCCGACTTCAGCCAGGTCACGATCTCGCGGTCCGTGAGTTCGAGCCCCGCATCAGGCTCTGGGCTGATGGCTCAGAGCCTGGAGCCTGTTTCCGATTCTGTGTCTCCCTCTCTCTCTGCCCCTCCCCCGTTCATGCTCTGTCTCTCTCTGTCCCAAAAATAAATAAAAAACGTTGAAAAAAATTAAAAAAAAAAAAAGAATGATTATTGTGGAAATCCAAAATTTAGACCTAGAAACTACACAGAGAGTAGTCGCTGGTTGAATTTGAATTTCTGCATCAAAGGAACAGTCTGAGATCACAACGGGGATTTTCTTTAAAACATTTTTAAAGGTAGAACCATAAACACAGAAAAGCATCCGACAAATACAACAAAAAACATGCTCAGAGATAGAACACAGAACTTCCTGGAAATAGAGAAGAGTTGTTCTAAAGACCAAAAGAATATGTTGTATTTCAGGGGGGAAAAATAAGCTATAGCTGAGCTATGGCTATCGAGCCCCAAAGATAAAAGAAGATTAGCACAGGTCTCCAGAAGGGGAGAAAAAAGGCAACTCACTGAAAGGAGGGGGAAAAATCAGTCCAGCCTCAAATATATCTTCGCAACATTCAGCGCTGGATGCTGACGCATCAGTATTTACAAAGTTCAAAGAGAAAGAAAGTGTGATAAAAATATGATAACCAACCAAAATGGCCCTTAAATGAAAAGCAACATACGAATATTCTCAATCGTAATGAACACAGATCATTTATTAACCTGAGCCAAGATCAAGAGTCAGACGCTTAACCGACTGAGCCACCTGGGCGCCCCTCCAACCAGTGTTTTATTCACTCCATCCAATTTGGGGCAAATTGTTCTACGACTTTGGATTCTTTTCATCTGATTATGTGAAGCCCTAGTCCATGAAACCCAAGGGGGAAATCTGGGCAATGACATCCGGCCAAAATAAAAAATGGGCAAAGTTTAATACCCAGTGATGTCACCTCTGATTCTGGTAGCATGTCAGCTAGAAACTACAGGACTCCTGCTAGGAGAACACAGTTCTTATTGCATGGCTGGACTTCCAGAAAGAAATCTCCAGAGAGCTGGGGTGAGGAGAGTGACAAAAAATAAATCAAAGAGAAGAGAGAATCATAAGTTGAATCTTTAAGTGTAAGATTTAGTTATAAAGGAAAGTCCCCTCAAGGGGAATGGAGGAGAGGCAGGTAGGGCAATATTTAAATAACGAATGCCTGAGAATTCTCCAGAACATACGATGACAGAGATTCATTGATAATGGAAATATAACATTTACCAGGAAACATAAATCCACATTAAAAACTTCAGCACAGTGCGAAGTGTCAGTCTTCGGCTCAGGTCATGATCTCACGGTTCCTGGGTTCAAGCCCCGTGTCAGGCTCTGTGCCGACAGCTCGGAGCCTGGAGCCTGCTTGGGATTCTGTGTCTGCCTCTCTCTCTCTCTGCCCCTCCCCATCTTGTGCCCTGTCTCTCTCTGTCTCTCTGTCTCTGTCTCTGTCTCTCAAAAGTATTAAAAAAGTTATTTAAAAAACCCAAACACTTCAGCACAATTAAGTCAAAGAAAAGTTCTCAAAAGCAATTCAAGAAATAAAGCCACACCATGTCAAAGGAATGGTCAGACTTGCGAGGGACTCAGCAAGAGCAAGAAACCAGAAGATGATTAAATATCTTTAGATTCAGACAAGAGGCTTAAGAAAAAGAACCATCATATATAGAAAGGATCACAACGTAATAAAAGAAGTGATAGGAGAGGAAGATGCAATAATTGGAGGCATTTATAAACTTATTAAACGTCCTCAAGAAAATAGAAACCAATAAGTGATAGAAACACAGAGAGAAAATTGGAGGGGCGCCTGGCTGGCTTAGTTGGTGGAGCTTGTGACTCTTGATCTCAGAGCTCCACATTGAGTACAGATTACTCAAAAATAAAAGCTTAGAAAAAAAGGCAATCACGAATTTACTTTCATCCAAGAAAATTCAATACCTGTCTCTCAATAATTCCCTACACCGGTAAGAATCACTTAGAAAATACTTTTTTTTGAAATAGTACTTTTTAAATAAGATGCCGTTTATAGTTTTGACAAAAGTATAAAACACCTAGGGAAGAAAATTTACCCAAAATACGTGCAATTCTTTCATGAAGAAAATTGTGAAACTTTATTGAAAGATACCAGAGAGAACCGGGTAAACAAACAGAGCCCGTTGGCGACATACAAGCAATGTCAATATCACTAAGGGGTTCATTCTACCCAAGCTAGTCCATGGGCTCAACGCAATTCCAGTGGAATCCCGACAAGTTTTTGCTTGTTGCATTTTGATTTGGCAGGTGTCGATTTTAATGAGCTGGTTCGGGAATGTACCCGGGAGATCAAAGGTCAATATCCAAGACAATTTTCACCAAAGGCTTGAAAGGATTTGTCCTCTCACATATCAAAACTTCCTATAAAAATAAGATGGGAAGACACAGGGTACTGTCAGTTCAGCGATACAGAAACTGACCTGAGGAGAGGCAAAGAGAGCCCAGGAACAGAACTTGGCATATTTGGAAACCTGATAGAGGAAGAAGGTGGTCAGCGGACCAATGGCAGAAAAAGTTGCTACTCAACAAACCACCAGGTCATGGGTGATCTGCAGAGTCGGGGAGCAGAGGCAGGGAGGTATCCGATCCTGAGCTCTCATTTTATACAAAGCTCTAAAAGTGAGAAAAAGAAACTTTAAGATGTTTATAAGAATACATGGTGCACCTTCTTCATGTCTTGGCGGTCTTAAACACGACAGGAAAAAGCATGAACAACAAAGGGAAATTAAGCCATATTAAAATTAAAATCTCTTTTCTTCAGAAAAGTTATTTTTTTAGAAGTGTCATTTATATAACAAAATTTTTAATGTTTATTTTTGAGAAAGAGACAGCGCACGAGCAGGGGAAAGGCAGAGACAGAGGGAGACACAGAATCCGAAACAGGCTCCAGGCTCCAAGCTATCAGCACAGAGTCCGACGCGGGGCTCAAACCCACGAACCACGAAATCATGACCTGAGCCGGAGTCGGACACTTAATGGACTGAGCCACCCAGGAGCCAGCCACAGACTTGGAGAATCTGTTTCAACATATGTAATTGACATTCCAGAATATATACACATTCCTACAAATCAGTGGGGAGATTGATTACCCCATAGAAAATACTCAAAGGATAAGAGCAGAGAGGAGCAAATTAGGAACACCCCATAACACACACGACAGGGTGCTCGGTCTCAGCAGTAGGAAGTACTTAGGAAGATGCAAATTAAACCCCAACAAAATACCATTTTACACCCACCAGTTCAGAAAAAAGTAAAACCTCTGACACCACCAAGTATCGGTGGGGACACGGATCCACAGGAACTTTAGAAAACAGCCCAGCAACATTAGCAAAGCGGAAGGTGCACATTCTATGACCCATATATTTCAACAACTATATAATAAGTTGAAGCATGTTAATTTATCTTTATTACACTGGTTTGAGCCTATGAAAAGGATTCGAGCTGGTAGGTAATTACATACATGAATCAAGATGTGGGTCCAAGAATGCTTATGTTATTTTGTGAATGAGAAAAAAGAAACCGGAAGTCATGCAAAAATACAGGAGAATGTATCGTTCAATTGCTGTCCACTGAGCAGTGAAAATAAGTGCACTCAGGGGCTCCTGGGGGGCTCAGTGGGTGGAGTCTGTGACTCTTGATATTAACTCAAGTCATGATCTTCAGGTTGGTGGGTTGGAGCCCCGAGTCGGGCTCTGTGCTGGCAGTGTGGAGACTGCTTAAGATTCTCTCTCTCTCTGTCCCTCTCTCTCTCTCTCTGCCCCTCTCCTCTGCTCTCACTCTCTCTCTCTCTCTCTCTCTCTCTCTCTCTCAAAGAAAGGGAGGGGTGCCTGGGTGGCTCAGTTGATTAAGCCTTCCACTCTTGATTTCTGCTCAGGTCATGATCTCGAGGTTTGTGGGTTCGAGCCCCACGTTGGGCTCCGTGCTGACAGTGTGGCACCAGTTTGGGATTCTCTCTCTCTCTCCCTCTCTCTCTCTCTCTCTGTCTCTCAAAAAATAAATAAATAAACATAAAAATTTTTTTTAAAAAGTGCACTCATCCATCCATTCATTCATTCATTCATTCATCAGGGAGTGGGTCGCAAGTGTCAGGCACTGAGGAACAGCAGTGAACACCCACGGCCGAGTCCCTGCCTGGGAAGATGGAGCAGATGTATGCATACACATCCCAAGAGTGCGGTTCCCCCGGGGATGCACATGTGCGGACGACCAGGCCCTGTCCTCACACCCTTCGTCGGCATAGCCCTGGACAGTCTGCAAGCTCGTGCTCATCTGTTATTTTAGCCTTCCACCAACCAGTGAGGTAGGTCACGTTGTGCACAGTCTGTTGCCCGGTCTCCTTGGACTAGTTTTCAAGGGAATCTGAATCAACCTCAGGCCTGTCGATGAAATAAACACTTTCCTATCTTACTTGAACAGAACGTTTTATGAGCGGAGCTTAATGAAACCCATTTTTAAATCCTCAGGCTTACTCAGGCAGTGTGTGGTTTCGGTTACAACTGAAAACCACAAAGAACCAAACGCCCCGGTACAAAAAGCACAATTGCTGATGAATCAAGAAGGAAGGAGGCTCTTACCAGGAAGAAGGTAGTCATGAGACTCATGGAGGAAAACATCCTAACAAGTTTAGAATATCAAGGAAGCTGAAGCAAAGCATGTAATTAGTCTGCTGCTCGGTCTTTGGAAACAAAGGGCTTTGCCTAGAGCGTGAAATTCTATTGTGTCTCTTTGGGGCGCGCACGGATCTCTGGATGGCAGCTTCTCAGAAGAGGGGACTTTCCCAGAAGTATTATGAGGTCCTGGCTGTAAACCCTGCGATAAGAGAGGGTCCAAACAAAGCCTGACTCAAAACCAAATAGCAACCATCCACCCAGTTGGCCTAAATCCATTGCCACCTTGACCTGGGACTTCCAAACCCCTCTCCAACAGAGTCCAAAATTCCCTCTCTAAGAGAGCCTGTGCAAATCTTTATGTTGGCCAATGAGTTAGCTGGGGGCTGAGAGATAGAAATGGATGAGTTCTCTCACTCTCCTACTTTTTTGTTTTTGTTTTTGTTTTTTTGGTGCTGTTACTTTTTTGGCTTTATATTGAAAAGCAATTGCTTTTTATTCAACACTCACATACTAAACATTCATGTTGCAGCTATTCAGGGTGTCCAAAACAGGCTCAACCAGGGTCTCCTGGATGGCTCAGCTGGTTAAGCATCCGACTCTTGATTTCAGCTCAGGCCATGATCTCACAGTTCGTGAGATGGAGCCCCACATTGGGCTCTGCGCTGGCAACGTAGAGTCTGCCTGGGATTCTGTCTCTCCCTCTCTCTCTGTCCCTCCCCAGCTCATGCTCTCTCTCTCTCTCATAATAGGAAAACATTCTTTTAAAAAATTAAAAACAACAGGGGCACTTGGGTGGCTCAGTCGGTTAAGTGTCTGACTTCAGCTCAGGTCATGATCTCATGGCTCGTGGATTTGAACCCTGCATTGGACTCTGTGCTGACAGCTCAGAGCCTGGAGCCTGATTCAGATTCTGTGTCTCCCTGTCTCTCTGCCCCTCCCCTGCTCACACTCTGTCTCTCTCTCTCTCTCTCTCTCTCTCTCTCTCTCGAAAATAAAAAAACATTAAAATAATAATAATAATAAAAAATAATTTTAAAAAACAAAGAAAAAGCAATGGTGATACTGGAAGATATACAAACTAAACCTGGCCAATAAAAATGCAGAAACAAACAAAATGGAACAACTGTTGGGGTGGGGGTCGGGTACTTGAAATCCATGCATTAAGGTCTCAATGAGTAAACCACAGGAGAAAATCACTAGCCTCCTACTTACAAAATTGGAAGAGAATTTGATGGGCAATTTATTATTTTTTAAATATCTTCTTTTTAAGTAATCTCCACATAGCCCCAGCGTGGGGCTCGAACTCACAATCCCGAGATCAAAAGTCGAGTGCACCACTCAACTGTGCCAGCCCGGTGCCCCGATGGACAATCTAAATAAGGGAAAATACAGATAAAAATGCTCCCTTTGGGGGAACCCCGGGTGGCTCAGATGGTTAAGCATCCAACTTTTGATTTCAGCTCAAGACAGGATCTCACAGGGGCGCCTGGGTGGCGCAGTCGGTTAAGCGTCCGACTTCAGCCAGGTCACGATCTTGCGGTCTGTGAGTTCAAGCCCCGCGTCAGGCTTTGGGCTGATGGCTCGGAGCCTGGAGCCTGTTTCCGATTCTGTGTCTCCCTCTCTCTCTGCCCCTCCCTCGTTCATGCTCTGTCTCTCTCTGTCCCAAAAATAAATAAAAAACGTTGAAAAAAAAAAAAAAGACAGGATCTCACAGTTGCTGGGATCAAGCCCCACGTTGGGCTCTGCGTTGACAATGCAGAGCCTGTGTGGGATTCTCTCACTCCTTCCCTCTCTCTCTCTGCCCCTCCCCTGCTCACACTCATTCTCTCTCTCAAATAAACTTAAAAAAAATAATAATAATAAATAAATATAAAAATATTCCCTTTTACGCTGATGTCTCAAAAGAGAAGATTAAAGAAAGTTTAACGTGCCACCAGACCTGTACGAAGTCTGGGCACACAGACCACACACACGCGCTCAGTTAGGCCAACACAGGCTGGGAAAACACAACCCTGGACACACCGGTTGGTAGCCATGACTTGCACGTCCCTTCTGAAAGAAAGCTGGCCGGCAGGTAGCAGAAACCACAGCAATGCGTAGTAGTTTGGGCTCCTTTTGGCTCGGATGTACCACTGTTTGGAACGTATTCTAACATAATTGGGGTGGGGAGGCACCAGCAGGCCCAGCACCAAGGTAATGCTCTGTATGACATGATGCATCAAACAGAGGTATGTGGCCATGGTCCTCATACCACTGCAGACAGGGAAGCCCTCCAACAGAATGCCTCATTACAGCAACTCTTGATGACCCAGTGCCCCAGGCAGGGACGTGGAGGTGACCAAACCTTTATCTAGCAAGGGGTAGAGTTCTGCACAGGGTGGCCGGGCCAGGTGGGGACCGCTGCCCCCCAGGCCCCGAGCAGGTGGCCCCTGCTCCCAGCCTCCCTCATCCGAGAAATGGGAATGAGAAGTCCTACCCTGCAGGGGCATGGGGAAGACCAAACAGGCCTGGGGTGGGGGACCTGAGGAAGTTACGATGCACAGGGGAGACAGGACACTGGAAGCACACAGGAAAGGGCCAGGGCTGAGAAGACATCCCAGGTCCCCCAAGGGCACCCACAACACTATCTCACCTTTGACCATCAGTCCCTCCTAGCAGCCCTGTGTCCCTCACACAGCCCCTAAGTCTAGGAGAGGTCAGGATGGGTGGCATGCACATGCCTGCTTGCCTCTTCCCCGCCCTCCCCCCATCCTTAAGGAGTGGTTGTTTTCAAACGGGGGCCCTCGGGTGCACAGGTTAGACTCTGCCAGGAGCTCTTGCTTGGAACCCGCAGGGCGACAGGTGCCTGTGAGCACAGCCTGGGGACAAGCTCCTGCTATCTGGTCCAGGACTGGGACTGTGATGTCCCTCCCTTGGGTGAGCACTGATTTAGCCACAGGCAGACAGGGCAGGAAGGGGCCCCAGATGTGGAGAGAGCAACTGACACAGCTGAGTGGCAAATGCAGAGCTGATCTCGGGGCCCCAGGGTGACAAAATGTATGTCCTCCTCAGTCTCCATGGTCCCTGGGACACAGCCTGGGCCTGTAATACAATCTCACAAAACAAGCCTGAAGTCTCCCTTGCCCTTCTTCTCTGGAGTTATTGTTACCAGGAGGTTGGTTTCATTTTATTTTGTTTTAACCTTGCTTGTAAGCCAAAACCCAGGCTTATCTGAGCCAAAGTAAATAAAACAGGGAAACTCCAGGATTCCTAACAAGACCCACATCCCGGAGTAGGGAGGGGGCACCTCTCTGGAAAAGAAGATGATTCTGCTTTTGGTTTTTGGTTGTTTGTTGTTGCTTTTGTTTTTGTTTCTTCGTGGAAGCCACATGAATTCACCATGCTAAATAGAAACTTCCAGAACTAGCTTTTTGAGGATCTTGCCATTTTCCCTTCCCATATGTTGGTAACATTTTCAGCAGAAAAGCAATGTAAACAGGGTTTTTGTTTCCTTTCCACCTTGACAAACAACCACATTGAGAACCGAAAAATCGGATGCCTTGTTTCTGAAACCCAGTTCGTTTTCTACACTTTTGAAAGACTGGATCTTCTGACATTCTTTTTTATTTTTATTTTTGAGTTTATTTATTTATTTTGAAAGAGAAAGAGTGGGGGAGGGGAAGACAGAGACAGAGGGAGAGAATCCCAAGTAGGTTCCACACTGTCAGCACAGGGCTCAGTGTGGGGCTCGAACTCACCAACCGTGAGATCATGACCCAAGCTGAAATCAAAAGTCAGATGCCTAAACTACTGAGCTACCCAGGCGCCCCTGGATTTTCTTGCATTCTTCAACTTGGGCCTTGATGCAGGACAGAAGAACATCTACAGCGAGCAAAACTCTAACACACTTTCTGTGCAGAAGGTGTGCCCACTGCCCCTCAGAAGTGGTCTCTGAGCTCCACTCCATCATGTGTGCTGAGACCATGAGGAAGAAAAGGAAGATGAAGGTAAGGAACTGGAAGCATATTAAGATCCATCAAAATGAGGGGCCCCTGGGAGGGTTAGTCAGTTGAGAATCAGACTTTTCAGCTCAGGTCATGATCTCCTGGTCTGTGGGTTCGAGCCCTGCTTTGAGCTCTGTGCTGGCAGCTTGGAGCCTGGAGCCTACTTCAGATTCTGTGTCTCCCTCTCTCTCTGCACCTCCCCCGCTCACACTTTGTCTCTCTCTATCTCTCAAAAAGTGAATAAACGTTAAAAAGTGAAGAAAAAAAAAAAAAGATCCATCAAAATAAAAGCAAAGGCCCTGTGGCCAGCATGGTAGGAGCAGGAGAAAGGCAAAGAAACCCACGCGGCCTACACACACGCCTGCACCCCCCCCAAAGATACAAAAAGACATTTGTGTTTCAATATTCAATTTCTGAACTGCTTTTCCTGGACCCCTGCTCTGAGTAAGCTGAGACACACTTGAATGACCTTCAGTGACCCTCGGTGACCTTTGGTGAAGCCAGTTTCCCCCGGGGGCCAGGGCCACCTGCTCCCCAGCACCCCTGCCAGGGACAGCCTGACAACCAGAGGAGAGAGCAGCCATGGAGGCCATCCAGGGGTCTTTGCAGGGGGACGTGGATTCCCCTGAGGCTCCCGCGGCCGCCTGAGGACACCCTGCCTCCCTCCCCGCCATCTTGCTCAGCAGCGCCTGGTCTGCAGCTCCAGGGGTGCATGGGTGGAGGCCACCTGCTCTCAGAGGTCTCAGAAGGCACCCCTCAGGGCACCCCGCCAGGCTCCACTCTGAACCAGCAGCCAACGAGAACGCCCTGACCACAGGGATGGCTAAACTACCAGAGCCGCACAGGCGGTCAGTTCTGCTGAGCGCAAGGTTACCAGGGAGCAGGGCTGGCGCCACCAGGACAGCCGTCTGGGAGAGCGAGGCCCCAGGCTGTGTCCCAAACCCGGCTCAAGAGGCCGGGTCCTTCCACGAGAGACCTGAGGACCTGCTGTGGGGCCAGAGTCACTGAGTCGAAGGTTCTGGGGCCCTGACGTGGACGGGCAGTGGACAATGCCAGCGTGGACTCTCCCTCACTGCCCCACCGCAGGGGATTTCTCTGTGCCCAGGAGCCCACCGTTGTCGTTGGTCCAGTCCCCGCACTGATGCCGACCAGACATGCGGAATTCAGGCCGCTGGCCTCGGCTGGGACATGGGCCCCTAGCCGGCAGGTCGGGTAGCTGAGACGGCCCAGAGGCTGCAGGCTTCCAGCCTGGAGAGGAGCCCATGCAGCTGGTGGTGATTCACTCCATGCTGAGCAGACGGTGGAAACGCGTTCTTAGGGGGACCCGTCCCTTCTCTTTGAATATTTATGTATGTATTTTTGAGGGGGGAGGGGCAGAAAGAGACAGAGAGAGAATCCCAAGCAGGTCTGTGCTGTCAGCGCAGAGCCCAATGCAGGCCTCGAACTGGCAAACTGTGACATAGTGACCTGAGCAGAAATCTCGAGTCAGACAATTAACCGACTGAGCCCCCCAGGTGCCCCCTGGGGACACCTGGTCTGATGAATTTCCTTTGTTTGACGGACTTCTTCCTTGAGAGAGGGGACAGAGTGTGACACCAGAGGTCAAGCCACCCGGGAGCACTGTGCCATTTAAAAGTCCCAAGCCACACAAGGCGAGGGTTTGTCTCATCGAACCAACATGTTAGAGCCCCAGGATGGGTCACGTACACACCCTGTGAGGGGCAGAATTGTCTCCTCCCCGGATTCACATGTTCAAGTCTGGACCCCCAGAACCTCAGAATGCGACCTGATTTGGAAACATGCCCGTTGCAGATTTGGTTACGTTGAGATGAGGTCATGTTGGGCCTCACGCTGGGGTCAGGCGGGCGGTCCCGGGTCAGAAATGACCGTGTCCTCATAAAAAGGAGAAGTTGAAAGTCCTGGAAGCAACTTGTTTCATCTTTTAATGACAATGCAGGGGCACCTGGGGGCCCAGTCTTTTAAACGTCAGACTCTTGGTTTCAGCTCAGGTCATGATCTCATGATTTGTGAGATAGAGCCCCACGTCGGGCTCTGTGCTCACGGCCTGGAGCCTGCTTGGGATTCTCTCTGCCACCCTCTTTCTGGCCCTCCCCCTGCTCACTGTCTTTCCCTCTCTCTCTCTCTCTCTCAAAATACATAGATAAACTTTTTTTAAAAAGCAGGGTTTTTTTTAATTCTTCTCTATAATAATCTCTTTCTTTTAATATAAAAGGCATGCGTTTTCCCCAACCGACTAAAACTGAGCGTCAGAAGAAAACGGAAAAAAGGACACACGTGAGCTGAGACAGATGTGGAGGGAGGGAGGTGCGAAGACACAGGGCGGAGACACTGTCCACAGCCAAGCAGAGAAGGCTCAGAAGCGACTAGCCCTGTGGACTCCTGTTTTCAGACTTGGAGACTTAGAGCTGAGACGGTGTCTGTCTGCAGTCCCGACCCAGCCTGTGGGTTTGCAAAGGCAGCCCGAGCCGACTGGGGCTGGGTCCCAGGATCCACACGGTCCCAGGATCCACACGGTCCCAGGATCGACACAGTCCCAGGATCCACACGGTCCCAGGATAGACACGGTCCCAGGATCCACACGGTCCCAGGATAGACACGGTCCCAGGATCCACACGGTCCCAGGATCCACACGGTCCCAGGATAGACACGGTCCCAGGATCCACACGGTCCCAGGATGGACACGGTCCCAGGATCCACACGGTCCCAGGATCCACACGGTCCCAGGATGGACACAGTCCCAGGATCCACACGGTCCCAGCGCCAGCACCGATGCATCCCAGCTGCCTTGCAGGTGACAGGAGAGGCCCCACTTTTGACTTCTCAGAACACCCAATGCAAGAATATTGGTAAATATTTTCAGCACCAACATTCCATGCCGGTGACTTTTCTTTAACTTTTTCAATCCACAAAAACCACAAACAGGTCATTATTGTCCATAACCCCTTCCGCAAACGCTTTTCTAAACATCAGTCTGTTCATATAGTTACTATTGGAACTCCTGCACTTTCTTGTTTCCTCTAATATGAAGCTATTCTGCTGCTTTAAGATTTTATTTTTACGGAGCCTCCACACCCAACAGGCTCGAACCCACAACCCCGAAATCAAGAGTCGCATGGTCCACAGACTGAGCCAGCCAGTGCCCCTACCCGGCTATTTTAAAAAATATACACAAGAACTGAAGCATCTTTGGGGTGTTTGGGTGGTTCAGTCGGTTAAGCGTCCGACTTCGGCTCAGGTCATGATCTCACAGTCCGTGAGTTCGAGCCCCGCATCAGGCTCTGTGCTGACAGCTCAGAGCCTGGAGCCTGTTTCAGATTCTGTGTCTCCTCCTCTCTCTCTGCCCCTCCCCTGCTCACACTCTCTCTCTGTCTCTGTCTCTGTCTCTGTCTGTCTCTCTCTGAAAATTAAATGAACATTAAAAGAAATTTTTTTAAGTAAGTGCAGCATCTTTTCAGGAGCCATCATTTGATCCTTTTTCAAACCTGCCTAGCAGAGGTCAGCTCCTCACATTTCACCCTCTGGTTCCAATTAACACTCTTATAAACCTTTATGGCAAATCTGGGAACAAATAGTGGATGTGTTGTAATTATACAAAACCCGTAACATTTGCCTGTGTCTACGAGCATTCTGCCACACGTGTGGCCCTCGAAAGCGAGAATGTGGGGCTTTACGGGTAGCGAGGGCCTGGGGTGTGGGGCCAGCAGGTGGAACCTGGTTCCTGGTCAAATGGTGGCCGGTAGGCTTTTGTGATTTCCGTCAGCCCCCTCGACCCACAGCTGGGAACGGACCCCGGGTTTATAGGACCATGATGCCCTCATATTAAAGTGCGCCCCAATCCCCCTGAGCTAGCCAAAATGTTTGCATGCGCTTTTCATCGATGGAGAGAGGAACTAGAAACACAGAGCAGAGAGGAAGATTCTAACACAGGCAGGAGAGAACAGTCACTGTTCCAGGATTGAGGGGCGGGGACTGGTGGTGGGGGCGGGGACTGGTGGGGGGCGGGGCTACTGCCATCCACCTGTGCAGGCTAAAGGGTCAGCCTGTGTCTTAAAAAAACACGGGAAAACCTCAAAAGGTGCAGAAAGAGGACGTCCCAGCAGCAGATGCTTGGCTTTCCTTATTTCTTCTTGCTGCTATTAAATTATTAGCATGAGAGGCAACGAATCAGATTGACTTACAGTTAAAATGAAATGTAAAGGTGTGTGTGTAAATTCATGCGGCAAGGCTCGCGGCCAGTGGCCATTTGCGAGTGTTGGCAAGGTTGATCCGAAGTGGCCCCTGCGGGGCCCCTCCCGGGGCACCGTCAGCTGCTCTGGACGTGCCCAGAGCACTGTCCTCATCCGACCCAGAATCCGGGAAACTCACTGCAGAGAAATGACCTAGCAAGAGATGCGTCCTCCAAGTCTAAAGATGTCATGTGGAACAGTAAGATCTAGGAGGAAACTTAACGTCCAGCGTAAAGACACGGTTTAAGAATTTATGTGTATCCAACCGACCGCCTAGTTTGCAACAAAACCGTTAAATTCAAAGACCGAAGGGAAACTTTTAAAATGTCGGGTTTCCGTGTTAAGGGATGGCAAAAACAAAAAGCCATGACTTTAATTATGTAAAAATATCACATCATGGGAGTGCCTGAGGGGCTCAGTCGGTGAAGCGTCCTATTTCTGCTCAGGTCATGATCTCACGGTTTGTGGGTTCGAGTCCCGTGTGGGGCTCTGTGCTGACAGCTCGGAGCCTGGTGCCTGCTTCGGATTCTGTGTCTCCCTCTCTCTCTCTGCTCCTCCCCCCGCTCGCACTATGTCTCTCTTGCTCTCAAAAATAAAAAAAATTAAAAAATTAAAAAATAAAAAAAAAATGGGGCGCCTGGGTGGCGCAGTCGGTTAAGCGGCCGACTTCAGCCAGGTCACGATCTCGCGGTCCGTGAGTTCGAGCCCCGCGTCGGGCTCTGTGCTGACAGCTCGGAGCCTGGAGCCTGTTTCCGATTCTGTGTCTCCCTCTCTCTCTGCCCCTCCCCCGTTCATGCTCTGTCTCTCTCTGTCCCAAAAATAAAAAAAAATAAAAAAAAAAACGTTGAAAAAAAAATTAAAAAAAAAAAAATTAAAAAAAAATTTTTTAATAATTTTTTCCCAAGAAGAGTGGAAAGTCACCAATCTATGGAGCTAAGCACAAAGATGAATATAAGGGTACTATTCATCCATTCTACACTATTCTAATTTTCTGTCTCAAGCATCCACGATCAAGCATTTTCTAAAGGAATGATACAATAATAAAATATCATGAAATGAAGGGGTTTTTTTTTTTTCTTTAAAGAAAATACAGAAACAGCGTGAGGTGATAGCTCACTGCACTTTGGGTCTGCATCACCTCACAAAGAGCGCCTGCTTCGAATTTACTCTGCAGACGGTTGGAGGCCGCCTGCCCCCTGGGGTCAGGGGCTTAGCCCACAGTTTCACCGATCCCCCCCACCCCATTGGCAGAGGCAGGAAGCCCTGTGCACAAACCACTCGCGGGCTATGGCTGGGGGCCAGGATGCAGCTTGGAAATAGGTCAGTTTGGAGCCACTGGCACAAGGCTGGACTGAGTATTTCCAGTGCAGTGGGCACGGAGGGGTGGGAACACGTTCCCTGCCTGGGGCCACTGCTCCCCAACGCGCAAGCACAAGCTGAGCCATCCTGGGCCCTCCCCTATCCTCGGTCTCCAAGGCCACCTCCTTCCAGTACCTGAGACCTCCCAGCACCACCGTCATCGCCCATGTAAGAAAACGATTCCTGGGGCACCTGGGTGGCTCAGTCAGTTAAGTGTCTGACTTTGGCTCAGGTCATGATCTCACAGCCTGTGAGTTCGAGCCCCGTGTCGGACTCTGTGCTGACAGTTCAAGAGCCTGGAGCCTGCTTCGGATTCTGTGTCTCCCTCTCTCTGCTCCTCCCCACCCCGCTTATGCTCTGTCTCCCTCTCTCTTTCTCTCAAGAAATAAATGAACATTAAAAAAAAAACAAGAAAAAAGAAAACGTTCCTGCTCCTATATCGGGCACATATGTGGGCACACGGTGGGCACTAACTCACTTCATCCTTGCATTCAGTCTCTTCTTACAGGGAGGAGAACCAGGTCGGGAAATGTGCCTACGCAAGTGAACTAGGAAGTGGCAGAGCAGTTAGGAACCCAGGAGGGTGGGCTCCCCATTCTCTACACCACACCCCGCACTCCCTGCGCCCTGTGATGTTGCCGAATAGCCTGCCGCAAGTGTCATTTCCCGCTTGTGCAGGGATAGCTGTGGGGTTTATCCCCAGAAACAGGCTTATGAAATATGTGCTTGTATATTTCACTGCTTTTTCTCTGTCCGAGCTGTCAGCACAGCGCCCAACGCGGAGCTCGAACCCACGAACCACGAGATCATGACATGAGCCTAAGTCAGATGCTTCACCGACTGAGCCCCCCAGGCGCCCCCTGAGCTACAGCAACTTGAGGGCAGGACACAATTTGTCTGGCACACCCAGCATCTAGCATCTAACGGAGATGCAATAAATATTGTAGTCCTTTCTTCCTTTACTCTTGCAACCAATATTTATCGAACACCTATTGCGGGCAGATAGCATCTGGGTGCTAGAGAACACGTTGGCAAACAAATCAGAAAAAGTTCCCTGCTCACACGGATCTGAGATACTGAGGCAGGCTCCAGAGCAAGCTGACAAGTCAGTAAATCCGTGGCATGTTGTGAGGTGGTAACTACACGAGGCAAAGAAGGGCAGCATGCAGGACCACACTTCAGTGAGTTGACATCAAATGAATGAGTGAGTGAAGAATGTCTATCTGAATGTCACCGTGACTATGTATAAACTGACATTACAGGCTAGACTATCCCGGAAACGGCCTCCCTGAGCCGACAGACAAAAAGCCTGAGAAACTAACTTCCACCTGTGATATTTCTTCCGCAGGAAAATGGGCTCCATTCCTCAAAACCTCTATGTCAGTAAAATTCGACTTTTGACTTACAAAGTCAATATGATTATATTATATAATGATATACATGATATAATGATGTCATTATAATATGATGTTCATGAACTGAAAAACACTAAGGCACTAACAATCGGTTAAGAGCAGAAGCCTCCTTGTTAGTTCCTGATCTTAAAACCTGTCAGGGGTGCCTGGGTGGCTCAGTCCGTTGAATGTCTGACCTCGGTTCAGGTCACGATCTCACAGTTTGTGAGTTCAAGCCCCGCATCGGGCTTTGTGCTGACAGTGCAGAGCCTGCTTGGGATTCTCTCTCTCTCTCTCTCTCTCTCTGCCTCTCCCCAACTTATTATTCTCAGAGTGAATACATAAACTTAAAAACATAAATAACTTGTGCAATCAAATTTCCAACTGAAGTCATTTGAATCCTGAAGGTCTTTGCATGAGAAAGAACGCATCTTTTTCGACATTTACCCTATTTTGAGAAAGAAGGAATATTCCGGATATGAGAAGTTAGCAAAATGAAATTCAGTGTCAGTTACTGAATGGCTTCAAACAGAACAATGCGTCAGCAGGGAAACCCCGTGTGCTCAGTGTGGACCTTAGAATCGGAAACCCTGTGACGGCCGATCTCCGTCTGCTGAAAACGACACAGAGACGCTGTTCATTTCAATCTGGCAGCGTTACAAATAAAGGCGAGGTCATCATCCTAATAAGCCGGTGATTTCTGCTCCGTTAAACCGCACACTTACAGGCTATTTGTGTAACACTAACACAAGCCTGGTTTGAGCAATTCCAATCTACTCAGGCGCCTTGTGATGTAATTTGGATAAAGTCCCCAAGAGATGAGAATTAGGCTCAAGGTGTGATATCGAATAGCCCCAAGTGGACGTGTCAGGCCCGCTCTGGCGACAGACACCACTGCCTCCCGCCGTGGGGTCGCATCTGTAACATACTATGCATGCCTTGTCCCCTCAACCAGGGGGATGTGCAGTTTCATTTTTAGAGCCGATGCCCCAAAACACTGATTACAGTTCAAATTCCACCTTTATATTTTGAGGGGGGGTGGTTTCTAAGCTAGCCCTTTTCGCACCAGATGGGCGCAGCCTGGATCTCATCACCCGGATTTCATGCCGGTTGTGACAGTTCAGCTATTTTGGTCCTGAGGGCAGGTTCTGACTGCCAGAGACCCAGCCCCCCTCCCACACTTCCCTGCAGAGCGGGGCAGGCCCGCCAGGCCCCCCACCCCGGACCCTCCGTCCTCACAGCACACTCTTCCCTTCCCCGGGACCCTTGGGAAGTGTGCCTCACACACACTCACCGGGTGCCTGAGTCTGCAAAGCCAGTTCTTCCAGATCAGGGCTCCGAACTGGCGCCCAGCCGGCCCCATGCCCGTTCTCGGTCAGGAAGCCAGCCGGAGCCCGGGCTTATATCTGCGGGGCTGGGGGAAGGCTGGGCAGCATTAGTCAATCCCAACAAAAGTAAGTGAGGCAAGACAGATTACTAGTGGCTGCACACGGCAGGCATCAAATGTCCCTCTTGTTCTGCGTCTGTTGAGAAATCTTGTCTTTTCACGGGCGGCCCTGCATTCTGGGAGGGTTGGGTTACCGGAGGCGGCCCCGGGGCCCTTTCCCGCACACGTTTCCAAGAGCGCACACCAGTGATGACAGCGGGCGGGGAGGCAGTGCTGGAGGTGACGCGGCCCCCCAGCCCTGATGTGAATTCAGTGGAATGAGTCCTCCCCTCCCCTGGCACCAGCTATCGCAGAACTAACCAGGACATTTTTGGAGGTCCCCTGGCAGAGAATCCGGGGGAAAGAGATGGAGAGCGGTACTGGTGTTCCCCAGGGCACAGTAGAGGGGTGGTTAAGTTCAAGGTCTGCTGTGCCGCTGTGCGTCCTCCTCCATGACCCCTCACTTCGCCCTTTTCTCCCAAGGGGCCCATCCTTCCTACAGCAGCCAGAGCAGGGGTCTGATCAGCCTCCCCCAACCCCAGGGCCTGTACGTAAACCCTGGGTGGTGTGGAAAGGATGAGGGAACCTTAGGCAAGCAGAGGGAAAGCACAAGCCAGCACCCCCACCCCCCAGGGGGGATGTGTGTGACATTCCTCAGGCACTCTGGCTGCCCAAGAACAAAGGAAAAGAAAGAAAACAAACAGTTAACTGATAAGAGACCACAGTCCTGCAGGACAGGAGTCTCCATCAGTTTGCAAATATCTTAGTAAATTACAAGAAAAAGGCAGTCTTACCCATAGCCTCCGCCACGGAAACCTACAAACTCATTCCCAGAACCCCAGCATCACCCTCCCCTCCATAGCGATGTGGGGAACACAGGCAGAAGGAAATGGCAGGTAACATGAAATGTCCTCCTAACCTGTAGCCCATTGACAGATACTCGAGGCAAGTACAGAGCAGCACGTTTCTCCAGAAACCCCTGCCCGAGTCACGTTGCCTTCCTAGAGGGAAAACAGCCATAGCCAGACAGTAACAGGGCTTCCAGGATCCCATGGGTCCTCTTTAGCACATCAAAGTCCTTCTGGAGGCCTCCCTTTGCCTTTCCCTCCCCCAACTGCACAGTATAGAACCAGTCTCTCCTCCCAAGCCCAGCACAGCTCTCTCTGCCCTCGGGTCCTGTCCCCATGCTTTAATAAAATCACCTTTTTGCACCAAAGACATCTCAAGACCATCAGCTCTCACCCCCACCATCACCCCAAAACCTCAACAGTGAGACAACAAAGGCCAGCCCCTCCCCCGTCTGTCCTTCATCACCGCTGCCCGCGAAGGGGGCCCTTGGCAAAGTGCCTCTCTGGCACCCTCACCGAGAAGGAGGCCGGAATCAGCAAGCCTGCGGGTCCCCCCGGGCCCAGGCTGACTCTTGCACACCTTGTCTTTCTAACGGGCCTGTGGGATTCAGCTGGCCTGCGCTTGCCCCATCATCCCCAGGCCCGGGCTCCCGGTTCCTGTTGCCCCCATTGTGGTCACAGGAGTGTCAGGCAAGCCGACTCTTGTGTTCCTCCGTTTCATAAAGCAATTTTCACAAGCTGAGAACGTTCCATCAGTGGCTTTTGCAACAGGAAACAGGGGCGCAGGCTTCAGCAAAGGGATTGACTCAATTATCCCAGAAAGCTATTTTTTTAAAAGAACATCATTTTATTTTTTTATGTTTCTTTTTAATTTTTTGAGAAAGCGCACGCACGAGTGGGGGAAGGGCAGAAAGAGAGGGAGACAGAGGATCCCAGGCAGGTTCTGTGCTGACAGCAGAGACCCCGACGTGGGGCTCAAACCCATGAACCATGAGATCATGACCTGAGCCGACAAAGTCAGACGCCCAACCGACTGAGCCCCCAGGCGCCCCGAGAAAGGATTTTTAAGTCAATTTCAGCACCCATCTCTTGCCAGCTCACAGGCAGGCTCACAACAGCCTCACCACATTGCGCCCCGGACGGGTCTTGCACTTGGAGCCCGACAGTCCTGACCACGTTCACTCTTCCCGGTGCTGTCACTTGCTTTGTAAAGGAGCCGCAGCCAAGGTCTCCTCCCCAGCGGCTCAGGCTTATCTTACCTTCTGGGATAGGCTCATGCGGTCCACTCCTGCCCTTCTTGCTCCCCGAAAACACGGTGCGGGGCACACACAGGTGCACACAGAGGTTACGGCCTGACCCCCAGCTCGTTGGAGGAGGTCATCTGGAGGACATGACCCCCGGCTGACCCGGGGGAGCTGGACTCTGACGTCTGGAAACTCCTCCCCACCAGCCTCCCCATCCATCCCCCCACCCCCCCCCAGCTCCCAGACGCTGCCCCCAGGACTCAGCCCCCAGTGACTTGGTGCTGACACCGTCTGTAAGGTGCATGGGACTGACTGAGCTCCCCTAAGTCCTCTTTAGAAGCTCTAAGATTTGGGGGAAGAGTGGAGACCTCTCCACCTTGCAGCACCCAAGACGAGCCTCGGGTGTACGCCCCCTCGCTCCAGACACCTGCTACCCACCCATCTGAAGTAGCTGCTGCAGTTGTCCGTCTGTCTGTCTCTTCGTGCCCTCTGTGCACAGGCAGGTTTCCGGGATGCTCCCGAGGGTGTGAACCAACAACACAGCCATGGCTCTGACCCACTGACCCACCTCCATCCCTTCCCTTCCCTTAGATCCCAAAGTGCCCTGAAGAAGCTGTAAGGTGTTGATAATAATATAATGGCAGTAAAAGAGGGTTGGTTGGGGGACAGGAGGATGAAGCGTAAGCTTTAGTTCCGTGAACTAGGGAATTAGGTGACACAGGGGTAGTCACTGTCCTGCATGGCACCCCCTTGCACAGAGTTGAGTAGCTGCTAAGAGGTGGGGTCCCCACAGGACCTCCCCAGTGGGGGCATTGGCACTTCTCTTTCCACTTCCATCTTTCCAAAAGATGGAAGGAGCCTGGACCCTGGGCCCCCACACGTGGGTGGAGAAACCCCTTGAACAAGGATGCTCCGTGGGCAGGAGACAAATGTCCCTGTGCTGAGCCACGGTGAGGGCATTTGCAGGATACAACAGCCAGAGTGCAGAGTTCTCTCTGGAAGCTCGCCCCCCTCCTTCCCCTTCCTGACTCCCCCTCCCTGCTGGGGCGGTGGCTCCTACAGGTGTTGCAGGGATGGCGCTCCAACAATCCCGCCCCTGCCAGCATGGGACACACCGGCTTCCTGCTGCCACCAATCCAGCTCTTCTGACACGTGCATGAGCTCCCCACTTTAAATGTCCTCTCTCTTTATTGCTCAACCTGATTTCTATTATCTTCATTGACCCTGACAGATAGGGAGCCTGCCCAGTGCTCCATAAAACCAGCTCCCAGGGCAATGACTGCACCCGGTTTGAGCCCAGCTTGTCGTCATGGGGAAGAGAGTGTCTCCCTCTCTCTCTCTCTCCCTCTCCTCTCTCTCTCTGTTTCACTGAGGAGGCACAAGTGGCTAGGGGCGCCTGGGGGGGCTCAGTCGGTTAAACATCTGACTCTTGATTTCGGCTCAGGTCATGATCTCACGCACACGAGGCGCATGCGTGGGCGGCTGTAGGGGACAAATATTCATCTAACCATTAACAAAAGGAACCCATCCGCCCTCACTCGGGGGACTCGTGGCTTTGGAAGCCACTCCCCACAGTCTCCTCATTTGCTGCAAATAACAGTATTCCTCTTGTGACAACGCAGCCCGGAGCAGTTTGTGACTCACCAAGGAGCAAACTCACTTTGATTCGGTTACAAGGATGGGGGTGCCCGGCGCTGGCTGGATTTCCAAGGGAAATTCTGGTGCTGACATTAGCCAAGCAAGAATTCCCAGCCTGGCTGTGGTTCCTCAGCTGTGTGACTCGGGCAGGCCATGGCCTTAGGGTTCCAATCAGCACATGAAGTGACCACCACAGCTGAACCACGAGAAAGCACCCAACCCAGCTCCTGGCAGAAACGGGAGTCTCAAAAGTGGCTGCTCGGGGGTGCTGCCTGCTCCCAGAGTCCCCTTTGCCAAGGTCCACTGAGTTCTTGGCCACGGCCTGATGCCAGCCCATTGCCCGGATGGCCACCTGTCCCACCTCCCTCCATTCAGTGGACGAGACCCACAGACGGAAGCATAAAGGTTCAAATGTCACAATCAGAGGGAAAAAACGTGGGGCGCCTGGCTGGCTCGGTCAGAAGAACATGCTACTCTCAATCTTGGGGTCTTGAGTTCAAGTCCCATGTGGGGTGTAGAGATTACTTAAATAAATAGAGCTTTTAAAAAAAATAGAGGGGAAAACCGTGAGACCAGGCTCATCAGCCCCTCTTCTTACAACGCACAAGAGCAGCTCCAAGAGTCATCAGGAAATGGGAAGTTTGCCATGAAACCTGCATCATAAGGAGAGTCGAGGAAGAAAAAGTTATGGACTCAGTTGTGCACCCCAAATTCCCATGTTGAAGCCCTAAAACCCAATGTGACTGTATTTGGGGATGGGGCCTCCCGGGAGGTAACTAAAGTGAATGCAGTCCTGGGCTGGGGCGGGGGCGGGGGGAGTTGATCCATAGGACTGACATCCTTCTAAGGAGAGGAAGGGGCACCTTCCTTTACATGCGTGCTCAGAGGAAAGTCCATGGGGACACAGCGAGGAGGCAGCCATCTACACTCCAGGAAGAAGCCAGCCTGGCCCACATCTCGATCTTGGATTTCCAGTGTCCATCACCGCAAGCCCCCCAGCCTGGGGTGTCTTGTTCCGGCCACCCCAGGAAATGAATACAGAGGGTTTGCAGAGCAGGGTGGGGCCGTGAGCTGAATTTGCCTCTGTGTACCCGCAGGTGAGGAGGCTTCAAGGTCAATGCTTGCACCTTACCCAGATCCAGGAGATTCTCTGACCCTGGAATACACTGAGGAAGCCACAGGTTGCCAGAAAGGTCTTTGTTATACAAAGGATCCTGAGAATGAAACTCCCTGGTTATTTCTCAGGTTGAAGTTTCCCTAGAGGAGAACTAGGCACACCGTGTTGACATGGTGTCATGAATGGGCCGTACAAGGGCAGGCCGTGGGCCACAGGCACTAATCACTGCAGACCCCAATGACATATCCACCGGCCCTTTGTTGTAAGACCTTTCATATTGGTTTATAAAAATAATGCCTGTGGGGCACCTGGGGGGCTCAGTCGGTTAAGCGCCTCCTGATTTCAGCTCGGGTCATGATCTCACAGTTCGTCAGTTCCATCACCATGTCAGGTTCCACACTAACGGTGTAGAGCCTGCTTGGGATTCTCAATCTCTCTCTCTCTCTCTCTCTCTCTCTGTCCCTCCCCTGCTCACTCTGTTTCTCTCTCAAAATAAATAAATAAATAAATAAACATTTTTTTAAAATGACACTTGGTCTTCTCAGTGGTTACACTTGCCCCCAGTGGCTGCTCTTTGCCACTCTCTCCCCAGCCCCCAGCCCTTCAACCCACCACCACTCAGCATGATCTTTCGAATTAAGGTTTGATTTCTTGTCCAGGTGGATAGGAAGCCAGGGAAGGAGGGCTGAGTCCAGAACAGAAAGGGCAAGAAGGACAGAGGGCTGAAAACCACCCCCACCTCTTTCCCAGCTGGCTCCAGTCCAACACTGCTGACTGCACCTGAACTTGAATGTAGGAGATTATCATACACACAGTTGGCTGGTCCCTTTGAAAGGTTATGGTAATGTAGTTTGAAAGTTCTAATGTAAATGATTCAGGATTTTCAGGTAAAATTGCCTCTTTGTGTCCCTGAAAAAGCTTGATTAAAATTAGGGACAAGCTGCAATTAGAAAGTTTCCTCGTTTCAAGAACTTTCATAACCCCCATTGTTTCTTATTTAATTGTAATTTTTAAACCTTAAAAAAATAATAACTTTGTGGGTAATTTAAATGACTTACTTCTCTCTGGTATCAAAATTCTATCTTGCTAATTTCAATTATTTCTCATGAATCTGAATGAGTTTCTCTTCTTGCCCTAATGGAAAACCAGTCCACCCCGTATCTGAAGGAGATTTGTTCAAAAGACAATAAATTGATAGGAACATGTGGTTTTCAGCTTCTACCGTTATCTGGTGTCCAGTGACCTAAGAAAATTAACAAGAAATCCTCAGAAATCTACCAACAATATTGACGAAAAAGTTGCCCAGACCTATGACCTCAAATCTCAGGGCAGTGAGCAGAATTCTCCTCTTAGTCCCCTCTGGCCAATCGGAGACTTCCATCAGTTGGCCTTGGGTGGCATTTCTCCAGGTGAAACCGTGAAAGGCAATTTCTGTTTACACTGAGGCCAGAGAATCTAATTCCAATTAGGGAGCAGAGGGCAGCACAACAGAACGAACTCCAAATCGAAATCCAAAGTGGCAACAGACCCAGGATCACGGCTCTCCCAGTGTCCGGGTGAGGGCGGTAAAGGGCTGGAAATAAGGAGAGCCTCCCAAGTGGGAGGGAACAAGTCGGTCGTTTCTGTGTCACCGGTCTTGTGTGTCCCGAGTCTTGGGATTTCCAGAATACGTCTGCATGCATCCCCTGGGGTGCTCACAAGCCTGCAAAGGAGGCAGGAGGCAGGGGGCAGGTGTGACGGGCCATTCTCCGGGTGCACACACGGAGGCTCCGCGCTTCCCTGGGAGGGGAGAGGCAGCCTGGGGAAGCTTGCACGCAGTCCATCCCGGCTCTGTTCCGACTCTCCGGAGGCCCCACGAGGCTCCGCGCCCCGCCGCCGGCCCAGGGGTCGCTGCCGTGAGCGCGCGCGCGTGCACACTCACGCGCACGCACGGGAGCGAGCATCGCTGCCGCCACCGAGTACCAAGCGCTCCGCTACTGCGCCTCACATTGTTCATTGGTACCCACACCCCCTCAGCCCTGCCTGCCTCAGTCCTAGACCCTCCGCAGGCGGGCTCCGCGAACGCAGTGCTCTTCCAAGCCCGAGGCCGGAGCCGTGCGCTCCCCTTTCCGGAACTCCCTCACCTCTCCTTCCGCCTCCCTGCCCGTCCTTCCCGGCTTCCGCCCCCCCCTCACCCCCCCACCCCCCCCCTCACCCCCCCCCACCCGGTCTTGCGCGTCTTCCCGTCTCCAGGACCTCACGGTGCCCAGCGCAGTCTCCCTGCGCTTTGCCTGTCCCAGTGCACCTGCTCCCTGGGCAACCCTGGGCAGGTTCAGGGCTCCGGTTCCGGTGCGCATGGCCAGCTCCCAGATCCGTGCCTGCTGTGCCCTCCTCCCTCGCCGTATTACCTGTGAGGACCCCCGAGCCCCCCATCACATTCCCCAGAGGGACCCCCGCCCCACCCCCCATTTCCCTGGGCATTCCCAATGAGGACCACCCACAGGCCTTCGCATCACTGCGTCTAGGTCGTACTGCTGTGGTGCCTGCATTCCAGTGTGGTCTCTCGTCCCCACTCCACCCCCGACCCCATGCCCCCCTCCAGCCCCTGTGGCTGTATCCTGAGTCCTGGCCTCGGCCCTGTCCCTCCCTAACTTCCAGGATCTTGGAAGCACCGCGAACGTGTTGCTGCTCTCCTCTCTGTCGCCCACACTGGGTGACACCCTTGGCTATCAGGCCCCACTAAGCGTCTCTGCCACTCTCCTGTCGTGAAGCCACCTCCCAGGCTTCAGGCGGCAGCGGGCCATCAGCCTCTGGGAAACTCCTGCTGGAGATGTCAAGGCAAGGGGAGACAGGGTGGCTGGGGTGGGGGTGGGGGGGGGGATGGGGCCTCCCAAGGAGCTTTCCCTGTCTTCCCCCCAGTAATCCCATCGCACAACTTTATCCAGGCTCCTGGAAACAGAAAGCAACCAAAATTCTATGAATATTCCTCCAAAATAGTCTACCTTCTGTCGGGACCATGACCTTTTTACTTAAAAAGCCAGAACAAGGCGCCTGGATGGCACAGTCGCTTAAGTGTCTCTTGGGTTCCGCTTAGGTCATGCTCTCACCATATCGTCAGGCTCTGTGCTGACAGCTCGGAGCCTGGAGCCTGCTTGGGATTCTGTGTCTCCCTCTCTCTCTGCCCCTCCCCCACTCACACTGTCTCTCAAAATATAAATAAATAAATAAATAAATAAATAAAAGCCAGGACCTAGGGTAGATAAGAGCAGACAGATGGGTAGAGAAATCACCCGTACAGTGACCCGTGTGGCGGTGAGGGGGGACGGGGAGTTACCCCCAGCCTGCGGGACTGAGAGTTTAGGGAGCCCACATCCTAGAAGTGTGAACAAACACAGATGGGTAAAACCACAGAACAGAAACTTCTAGCCAGGGACCCTACGGTATGAAGCTCGTGCCCCGGCCACCCTGCCTCGGGGACCCCGCAGGTGAGTGACCCACAGGCTGGGTCGTCTGCTGCAGGAAGTGTGCGGCTGCTTAGGGACACGCCACAACCCGCCTGCTCCTGCCTGGCGCACCAGGAGACACTGAGCTGGAAACCGCTCTGTGTGCGACATCCCAGAGCAGCGGGCAGGAGAAGGAGATCCTTACGATGCACGTAAGAAATCCTGGGTCCCTCTGAGCTACGCGTGCAGGGAGTGGACATGATCCAGACACTGCGCGGGCCCCGGCTGGACCCTGGGTGGCACACAGGTGGAGCGGACCGGAAAAGCAGTGCAAAGCGCTTGAGAACTGAATTAACACTGGAGGCACAGCCCGCAGAAGATGGGTGGAGGGCCTCCTGCGTGGCTCAGTCGGTGGGCGTCGACGGGTCTTTTTTTTTTTTTTTTAAGTTTATTTCTTTATTTTGAGAGACAGCTCAAGCAGGGGAGGGGCAGAGAGAGAGGAAGAGTCCCAAACGGGCTTGGCACTGTTAGCTCAGCCCGACGTAGGGTCTAGCCAGCGAACCGTGAGATCATGACCTGAGCCAAAGTCAGACGCTTAAAAAGTCAGACTGGGCCACCCAGGCGCCTCTCTTTTGGCTTCATTATGTTACCAAATGAGAAAAACCCTTCCAGTTTTGCAAAATGTTTGCTAGACTGCAGTTCAAAGAATGTTTAGCAATTTTCAAACAGACAATTCATTTTAGAGGCATTTTACAGGATAATTTACCCATTCTTAACTGTTGTAAAGGTATATCACAAAGATACCATTGTGGTTTAATACAAAAAGGAAGGGAGGGAGGGAGGGAGGGAGGAAGGAAGGCAGGAGGGCACCTGGCTGGCTCTGTCAAGTAGAGCGTGTGACTATTGATCTTAAGGTCGTGAGTTCAAGCCCCACATTGGGTTTAGAGCTCACTTAAAAAAGGGGGGGGGGGGGGAGGGGGAGGGAGGGAAGAAGGAAGCAGGGAAGGAGAGAGGTACAGAAAGAAAGACAACGTGGCCATTAGGTAGCAAACCAGAAGGGGAGGGCGTGCGTCTTCTTGCTCTCAAAGCCATCCATGACCTCTCCCACCTGTGCCAGAGTGCTGCCAGGCTGTTCACACCCAGCCCTGTGGTTTGAGCATAAGCTCTTTCCCTGCAGGTGAGTCCAGACTCTCTGCAGGGAAGGACTGGGCCATCCATGGGGCCCCGGGAGCCACAGCAATCCACTAAGAACAAGAGAGAGGGGCAGCAGGTCTGAAGACACAGTGTGGCCCATGCCCTCCAAGCTGCCATCATCCACCGAGGTGCACGTGTCTCTGGGGTTCATGAAGATGTGTCTCTCGCTCAACCAGAGAAAAGGCATCACGTAGCCATCCTGGTGTTACAAGGACACATGGCCCTTGGGTGTAAGAGCATCCAGAGCCAAACCTAGCCTAGCGGCACAGGGAGAAAGTGTAAGGGCTCCTCAGGGAGACTCCGGAGACTCCTGGGCCAAGAGGATTTGAGGAAGAAATGGGAAGCAAGAGTATGTGAGTTCCTCCAGGTGACAAGGGTTGGTGAGGCTTAGCACCTGTGC
Organism: Neofelis nebulosa; assembly: GCF_028018385.1. Lineage (NCBI taxonomy): Eukaryota > Metazoa > Chordata > Mammalia > Carnivora > Felidae > Neofelis > Neofelis nebulosa. Next base: position 106,544,221 of record NC_080785.1, read on the forward strand.
ACCTGTGCCCGTGGGACATCTACCTGTCATCTCCACGTAAGCATTCAGAACTGGAGCCATGATATGCCACGTTTATTCGAATAGAATTTGCATTGGGTTTCTATTCAAGTGCAAATGTGAATAGATTTGAAAAGAGCCTTCCTTTTTTCCTTACAGGAAGTCTATTGTGACTGACTTGGCAATAAGGATGGGTTTTGTCATTTGGAGCATATGACACACACCTGAAAATTGAATGGACTGAATGTTCAGCTCTGAGGCCTGATGGGATATATTTAAAGCAAAGGTACAATAGCGGCACCTGGCTGGCTCAGTCAGGGGAGATCACAACTCTTGATCCAGAGTCACGAGTTCAAGCCCCAGCTTGGGCATAGAGATTACTTTAAAAAAACAGGAATCAAGCAAGGAAAACAGGAATCAAGACATCCCAGGAATGGCATCCTTTGCCTCTGCTAAGCTTATGATAAAAGTTGATATAAGCTGATTGTTAAATTGTCAAGAATTTTACCAGCCAGTTGTTAATACCATTCTTAAAAATGGAATTGCCTGATCATTCAATAAATTATGGGAAAAACAAAAGGGACAAATGCCCCAAACTCATCACTTTGCAATTATCTTACTGCATTTTACTGCTTTTATTTTATGTAAAATATAAGCGGACTTTTATACCCATTGAATCTGTAGAACATACCTATGATACCGCGCCTCATCCCAAATCCCAGCGACCAATGCTGATGGCTTCTAATCCAACGTGGCAGGAGGGTCTGCACCGTGGAAACTGGCAAACACCGTATTGTTGATTTTCTAGACTTAAAAAAATGGTAGGGAAATGTAACAGTACAGATTAAATGTCAAAGCCTGTCGTGTCAGTAGCTGTTACCTTGTGAATAACATACAAGCTTGAGAAAATACTCTTCAGGGGCACCTGGGTGGCTCAGTCGGTTGAGTGTCCAGCTCCTGCTCAGGTCATGATCTCGTGGTCTGTGAGTTCGAACCCCGCATCGGGCTCTGTGCTGACGGCTTGGAGTCTGCTTGGGATTCTGTGTCTCCCTCTCTCTGCCCCTCCCCCGCTCATGCTCGCTCTCTCTCTCTCTCTCTCTCTCTGTCAAAAATAAATAAACATTAAAAAGAAATTTTTTAAATGCTCTTCAAATATTTGAAGACTATCATCCATCTGGCATGAAACGGCTCATGTATTGATGGACGAGTAGAGTTCAAATATGCTGATGATGGAGGAGGTTTCCATTAATTGGTGTAAAGTGTAAATTGGGATTCGAAATTGGGGCACCTGGGTGACTCACTCGGTTAAGCGGCCAACTCTTGATCTCAACCCAGGTCTTGATCTCAGGGTTATGAGTTTAAATCTTGATCTCAGGGCCGTGAGTTCAAGCCCTGCATTGGGCTCCGCACTGGGCATGAAGCCTACTTTTAAAAAAAAAGTCATGGGGCACCTGGGTGGCTCAGTCGGTTAAATGTCTGACTTCAGGTCATGATCTCATGGCTCATGAGTTTGAGCCCCGCATCAGGCTCTATGCTGGCAGTCAGCTAGGAGCCTGGAGTCTGCTTCGGATTCTCTCTCTGCCCCTCCCCTGCTTGCGTGCACACACACACTTTGTCTCTCAAAAATAAACAAACATTAAAAAAAAATTTTAAGTCATTTCCCAGCAGATTGCACATTAGATTTAACAATAATAAGTGTATTGAGGAAGTTCGCAGATTAGACGGCAAGTCTATCTGTCAAGTCACAGTTGCATCGCAGCTGTGGGTGGCTAATATTTCAGCAAAAATCAGTAAAAGCATTCTGCGAGAACCAGAAACTTACAATAAAGATGATTGCACATTTTGTTATTATTTCTAAATTGTACATTACACATTCTTTATATCAGTATAATGTATGATAAGCACAGACGTGTATATACACATACATGATTCGGGGGGGGGGTACTGAAATACAGAGAATTTGTAGTTGTCCAAAGTCTAATAAAGCAAACTTGGAGGAAAAGGGACATCACATCACAGACAGGTTGGAGCATTTGCAAACAGACTTGCCCACAGTTGACCTTCAACCAGCAGCAGCAATAAACACAGTCCCGCATTTTACAGGGGATGTGATCTCCCCACCCCTCATGAACCCAGCTCAACGCCCTTTGTGGGGACAGCACACTGCCTCATCAAAGTCCCATGCAAGCCCCCCAACTTCTGTGAGTTCCCATGTCCACACGGCTCCTCCCCATCAAAGTTGGGGGGCTTCAGCTGGTCCCCTGGCCATCTCCCTACAGCCTGGGGAGGGTCCTGGGGCTCCCTTGTTCCCTCATCCTCCACGGGACCAGGGATCTGCCTGATGCAAAGTCAGACTGGCAGGTGGCCCCTCTTGGTTCCCAGGGATGTGTCTGGGCTCCAGGTTTTCTTCCGAGTATGGGTAGGAGACACCCTTACAAACGATTTCCCTGATCCACGTAAATTTCCCTCACAAAAGGGCAAGTTCTACTCTGTTTTCAGAGCTTAGGTCTCTGCAGTTTCTCACAACAATCCTTGTGCCAAAGGGGCGCGTTTTGGGGTGGCCTGTCGTGCCCCCTTCACAGACATGCCGAGGCCCGTGCAAGCCTCTCTAGGAACGAGGGAGGCGACATCTGTCTGGACATAGCGTCTGGTCCATCTGGGCACCGCAGGCAGGGACCCGTGCCACACAATCCCTGCCGGGCAGCCACGCAACACCTATAAACCATCCACAGGGTGGCGGTGCAGCACCTCGCGAGAAAGGCTGTACTGTCCTTGAAGCCGCTTCTGACGGTCAACGTCACCCCTTCCTAAAGCCCCAACCCCCTGGGAGAGCGTTAGCACAATCCGTTCACAGACCGCGAGGCAGACACGGGGACTCCAGCCATGACCGTGACCTGCCAGGGTCGGATCTTTCATTCTCCCTCTCCTGGGAACTTGTTAAGGCTTTATTATTACTTTTTAATATTTATTTATTATTTGTGAGAGAGAGAGAAAGATAGACAGCCAGTGGGTGGGAAACAGGTAGACGGGGACAGAGGATCCCAAGCAGGCTCCACACTGTCAGCACCGCGCCAATGTGGGCCTCGAAAGAACTCGCGAACCGTGAGAGCGAGACCTGAGCCAAAAGCAAGAGTCAGTCGCTTAACTGACTGAGCCACTCAGGTTCCCCTTTCCTGGTATTAAAAAAAAATTTTATTTGAAGTCATCTCTACACCCAACCTGGGGCTCAAACTCATGATCCCCGAGATCGAGAGTTGCACCCTGTAGGAACTTAGCCAGCTGGGCTCTCCTCTGTATTAAAGCCATGGGGCGCCTGGGTGACTCAGTCAGTTAAGCCTCCGAATCTTGATTTTGGCTCAGTTCATGATCTCAGGGTTTGTGAGTTCGAGCCCCACATCTGGCTCCGTGCTGACTATGCGGATCCTGCTTGGGAGTCTCTCTCTCCCTCTCTTTCTGCCCCTCTCTGGCGCTCTCTCTCTCTCTTTCTCTTTCTCAAAATAAACAATAAATAAACTTAAAATAAAAATTTTTTAATGCCAAAAAAAAAAACGGAGTATCTTCGCCTTCTCCAGAAGGGACCGGGTGTGAGAAGGGCCAGCTGCAAAGGAGGATCAACTTAATGGCAACTGCCCCTCGGCTTCCTGCACGAAGATAATATGATGCCCAAGGGGTTTTTCAAAGCGTTAAACGTAGAAATGCTACATGACCCAGCTGTCTACACTCCTGATACACACTCCAAAAGAATGAAAAGCAGGGACCGGGACAGACATCCGCATAACCGTGTTCACAGCAGCATTTATTTGCAGCAGGCAGAAGAAAAACTAGCGGTATGCCTGTCGACAGATAAACAGATAAATGATGTATATGCGTACCATGGAATATCACTTCGTCTTAAGAAGGAACGAGGTTTTGACTTACGCCGTTACGTGGATGGACCTTGAAAACTGTGAAATAAGCCAAACTGGTAAAAAAAAAAAGGGGGGGGGTATGATTCCACCTTCCTGAGTGGAATAGGCAAATTCAGAGGGATTCGGGTTACCAGGGGCTGCGGGAAAAGGGAAAGAATCCGTGGTTATGGGCAGAGCTGTGTTCGGGCTGATGAAAAGTATCCTGGCTGCAGAAAGTGATAGTGGCCGCACAACACTGCAAGAGTAACGCCACCGAACTATCCATATGGATGATTAAAATGATAAATATTTAGGTTACGTATCTTTTACCGCAATAAAAAAAAAAAAAAGAAAGAAAGAAAGGGGGCGCCTGGGTGGCTCAGTAGGTTAAGCATCCGACTCTTTTTTTTTTTTTTTTCAGTCTATTTATCTACTTTTGAGAGAGTAAGAGAGGCAGGGGAGGGAGGGAGGGACACACAGAATCCAAAGCAGGCTCCAGGCTCTGAGCTGTCAGCACAGAGTCCAAAACAGGGTTCAAACCCATGGACCATGAGATTGTGACCTGAGCCAAAGTTAGATGCTTAACTGACTGAGCCACCCAGGCACCCCTGACTCTTTTTATCTTTATTTTTTGTTTATTTATTTTTGACAGAGAGAGAGAGACAGAGCATGAGTGGGGAAGGGGCAGAGAGAGACAGAGACACAGAATCCAAAGCAGGCTCTAGACTCTGAGCTATCAGCACAGAGCCTGACATGGGGCTCGAACCCATGAACCACGAGATCATGATCTGACCCAACGTCGGATGCTTCACCAACTGAGCCACCCAGGTGCCCCTTGACCCTTGATTTCAGCTCAGGTCATGATCTCATGGTTCATGAGCTCAAGCCCCATGTCAGGCTCTGCACTGACTGCACAGAGCCTGCTTGGGATTCTCTCTCTCTCTCCCTCTTCCCCTCCTCAGCTCGTACACTCTTTCTGTGTGTGTTTCTCCCCTGCTCGTGCTCTCTCTGTCTCTCTGTCTCTCTCTCTTTTTCTCTCTCAAATAAAAATAAACATTAAGAAAGAGAAAAAAGAAAGCAAGAAAACCACGTGCTGTCTGCAGCAAAGCCTCCCTGGCCATGACTCCCCATCACCGCTGGGAGACATCTGAGCAACTTGTCCCCAGTCCCTAAGCAAAACCAGCCACTCCCTGCCCCACAAAGCATCTGTTTCAACACCCCTGGCTCTCCCTCCCAGCAGTGTGTGCTTTTTCCATTCTCTGAACCCTTTATTTATTTATTTTTAACTTTAAGTCATCTCTACACCCAACGTGGGACTCAAACTCACGACCCTGAGATCAAGATTCTCAGGCTCTTTTCACTGAGGCAGCCAGGCGCCCTGCCCATTCTCTCAAACTTAGAGAACATGTGCCCAGTTCCCTCACCGTAAAATACAGTCTTTGGCACATGCTTACTCTTATGCCTGCAGGGGTTTGTGATTTTATCTTTTCCTGAAAACTCTCTTTGTCACTGCCCCTTGCACAATCGGGGAGAACCCCGAGAGGCGGTGGTGTGGGTGGGGCCTTCCTTAGCTTTCGTTTCTCCTCTGTGACCACATTGTGACATCTGCCTGGAAAGAATTCCGTGCCTAGCCGCTAGCTCCCCAAGGCTGGGGTAGCCCGTTGGCATAGATGTGTATTGCTGGCTACACAGAAGCGGCGTTTCCCCTGGGCACATGAAGTCAGACCAGACTTCCCGGCTTGGGCCCCTGCAGGGTCACTCAGCTGGGTCACTGTGGGGAAGGGGGACAAAGGAGAAAGGCCAGGCCCACAGACTAGCCCTGCCCCATCCGGGGCGAGTTCTCTGAACAGAAAGGCTTGCACCTAAGCTGCTGGTCGCCCTTGTGATGAGATAAACACCTGTTGTGATTCTGTGTCGCTCCCCAGGCATCTGACAGCAGAACAACTTCCCCTCGGGGTCACATTCCCACCTTCTGTTCTATTTATTCCCCTCCCCCCTCCCCCCAGGCACTTTCCAAACAACCACCTATATCCTCTGTCCCACCCCCTTGGCAAGTACCAGGTGCTGGTGCCCTGTGCTCCCCAGGGGCCATGTCCTGGGACAGGGGACGTGAGCCCCCACCCCATTTCTGGGACCCTAAGTGGCAGGACCTGTGACTTTACCTCCTCAGTGTGGAAACGGCACCCTTGGTGGGTGGCTTGTACCCCCTCCCCGACCCCCCGTCCAGCAGGCCACCTTCCCCACACAGAATTCAATACACCAGCCGTGTGTCCCCTCACAGCCTGGTGACCCCGGGCGACCCCCATCCCGGGCCTCAGTTTCCCTCCTCTGCGGGATGGGAAATGGAACACCTGCTTCTCAGTGGGCAGAGACAAGAGAGCTACCGTGTCATTGAAAATCCGACAATAGTATCTGATGTTTGATAGGCTGATTAATATTTAACACCACTCCTTTCCCTAGCCCAGGCCTAAAACTTCTTTTGTTTTTCCTCGTAAGTTTATTATTTTTGAGGGAGAGAGAGCACTAGTGAGCGAGAGGCAGTGAGAGAGAGAGAGAGAGAGAGAGAGAGAGAGAGAGAGCAGGCTCATACTGTCAGCCCCGAGCCCGAGCTCACCGAACTCGGGGCTCGAACTCATGAACCTCGAGATCATGACCTGAGCTGCAGTCGGATGTCTAACGTACTGAGCCACCCAGGCGCCTCCCAGGCCTAAAACTTCTGTGTTTACCATGCCAGGCTCTGCACCAGGCTGTGAACTGTAGTTTCTGAGATTCTCCGCACCCCAAACAGAGGGGAAAATGAAAACATGAACCGGCCACCTTTCTCTCCTCTGTGACAGAGAAGAGAAGGGACAGGAGGGAGGGGACAGGAGACTTCCCCCTGGTGGGGCCCTCGTTGGAAGAGTGTGCGGGATTTCCAATCGGTGAGAGAAGAAGATTAAGCCAGGCTTTTCCCCTCTGGTCCCGGCTGCCCCGCCCCAGAGGCCTGGGAGCGCAAAGGCGCCTCAGGGCTGCGGTGCGGGTTCATCGGGGGCTCGCAGTGACAGCGCCCGCTGATGGCAGAGGTGGGCGCCCTTCTGAGACCCCAGGGCTGCGAGGCACCTGGTCCCAGGACGGGCTGCTGGCTGTGGGCATGGGGCCCAGGCCCAGCCTTGTTGGAAAGCATAGCTGCCAGATAAACTGCCCAGTCTGCCCGTCGCACCACTAGACTGAAGGAGCTCACCCTGGTGACACGGGACATCCTGGGCCGCAGCCTGAACCAGGCAGGGGAGAGAGGGCTGGGTGGCCAGGTCGGCAGAGAGCAGCGGGCCAGCCATCTTCCACACAGGCCACAGGTTCACTGCCGAATTGCTGTGCTGAGATCTTTTCTGCTAACACCGACAAAAATGTGGAGGTCTGTGCTCCCTTGGAATCCCACCCACTTTCTAGAGGCTAGTAATTCTCTGCAGGAAAAGCAGCCAGCCTTTGGCTGGGCCTCGTCCTCCGGCCTCAGGTGGCCATGTGGGTGCGTCTCAGCAGAGCCAGGAGGCCCCCCAGGCACGGCCAAGCCCACGTGGTGCTGTCACCCTACTGGCCACTGCATAGGCCACACGGACTCTCAGAACTGGGGGGACTGGCATGCCAGAAATATGTAGGCCAGACTCCCAGGCTGGAAGCTCAGGCAGGAGTTCCCTGCTGCAGACTTGAGGCAGAATGCCTTCTCCGGGAACCCTCAGTGTTTGCTCTTAAGACCGTCCACTGATTAGATGAGGCCCACCCATTTTATCCAGGGCACTCTGCTCCTCTTAGACTCAAGCGACTGTAGATGTCAACCACATGTACAAAACACCTCCACCACGACAGCCACGCTGTCGCACCATACAGGGCAGCACGGTCTAGCCAGGTCAACACATGACATTAACCATCACAGGGAACCACAGCCACTTTGGGAGAAAGGGTCTGTCCACTGTCCTGGCTCCAAAGACAAGGAAGCAGATGCTTGACCTAACATAGAAACTTGCTGCCCCAAGACCCGGCTGTGGGGCCTGCCTTAGAACGTGGCGGCAAACAGTAGTGTGTTATGTTAACTAATGGTATTATGAGCGGATTTGAGACCCAATGTTTTCCCAATGCTTTGTGTGCTAAATATTTTCACCTTGCCCCTTTCTCCTTCTGTACAAGCCGGGGGATCATGGACGTTCCTCAGCTGGACCACGGACTGCGGTCATGGGGAAGAAGCTGATGGGCTGACAGGTGGGAGATTTGTTCTTGTTCTCTAGCTCGGCCAAGTGCAAGTGTGAGGTCAGGCCCTTCAGCTGCCAACCAGGACCCCGACACCCACAGAATGAACGAGCAGGCCAGTCAGGGATCAGAGGTCACTGGAAACGACGGCCCTAAGAGTGAATTCTCGCAGACAGTGTGGTGTGGGGTTACGGGAAAGGCCTGGGACCATGAGGGCCTCAGGTCCAACCTCAGCTGTGTGGCTTTCTTTTTTATTTATTTTTTTAAATGTTTATTTTATTTTTTTTTTATGTACATTTCTTTAAAGCATTTTTTTTAAACATTTATTTATTTTTGAGACAGAGAGAGACAGAGCATGAACGGGGGAGGGTCAGAGAGAGGGAGACACCGAATCTGAAACAGGCTCCAGGCTCTGAGCTGTCAGCACAGAGCCTGACGCGGGGCTCGAACTCACAGACCGCGAGATCATGACCTGAGCTGAAGTCGGCCGCTTAACCGACTGAGCCACCCAGGCGCCCCTAAATGTTTATTTTTGAGACAGAGAGAGAGAGACACACAGAATCCGAAGCAGGCTCCAGGCTCCCAGCTGTCAGTATAGAGCCCCACGTGGGGCTCGAACCCATGAACTGTAAGATCATGACCTGAGCCAAAGTTGGATGCTTAACTGATTGAGCCTCCCAGGCGCCCGTATACGGGGACATTTTTAACCACAGCTTTAGGAGACTCACGTCCCCTCTGAGTCTTGGGGGGCTGGAAAGCCCTTGGCCCCGATGCACAGCTGGCACCTGCCTCAGAAAGTCAGCATCTACACAGACCTTCTGCACTGCCTGATCCTACACCAGACCCAGGCGGGGGCTGCCTCACTCCGACTCTTGATTTCAGCTCAGGTCATGATCTCACGGTTCGGGAGTTTGAGCCCCACTCCAGCTCTGCGCTGAACATAGAGCCTGCTTGGGATTCTCTCTCTCCCTCTCTCTGTCCCTCCCCCACTCATGTTTTTTCTTTCTCTCAGAACAAATAAACATTAAAAAAGGCCACTTGTGTCGTTAATGCAGGATTCTTTGCCTCTGAAATACAATCCAATTCCCTAAATTCCAAAATTTAAAATGAGCACAAAGACGTACAAAAGGAGATTTTGAAGGTGATTTTTTTAAAAGATTATTTATTTCAGTAATCTGCATCCCCAACGTGGGGCTCAAACTCAGGACCAGCCTGGCACCCGGCTGGCACCCGGGTGCTGATTTTATTTATAGCAACTGCAACTTGGCGTCTTCAGAGATCCCGGGGGTTTCCGGCAGCCGCGAGGCGCTTCTTGATGAAGTGACCCACCAGGCGCTGTGGCCGCTCCTGGTACTCGACCAGCACCTCGTGAGGACTGTTGACCTGGTCCCCTTCCAGGCGGTTCAGCAGAGTGACACAGACCACGGCCACTGCAGAGAGCAAACGCCACATCCACACAAAGTGCTGGGTTTCCAGCTTGCCTTGCTGACCCCGGCCGAGGCGTCCCCTCTGCTGTCCCCGCAGGATCAACCCCCTCAGCCTTCACTTCCAAAGGAAGCTCTCAAGCAAATCCCGGGACTGGCTCGGGGTGGGAGGAGCCCTATCCTGCCTTCCAAGGCCAGGCTTCCGGGGATTCTGGAAGGCAGAGCTGGACCCTGCCGGGGACACGAGGAACTCGGGGGTGGAACCCCCAGCTGCGCTGGCAGCTTCCTGACCTGAGCCGAGGTGGGTCTTTCTCAACCCACTTAGAGGCCCGGGGGCTCCTGAGGGCCCTGCAGCGGACTGTGTGACGGTCAAGGGTGTCTGAGCACAGGGCTGGACGATGCCAACCCGTCCACACGTGCCTCGGAGCTGGTGGGTGGTGGGGGCAGGAGAAGGGCCCGGACGGGGGCCTGGAGGCTGAGCCCTGGAGGAAGGACCCCTGTGACCAAATGCTCACCCACCTTGGAGGCCGCACGCACCGCACATGGCAGCCAGGACCGAAGACTCCATCTCAATGTTGCGGATGCCGGCCGCGTGGGCCGCCTCCAAGTACTCCTGCTTGTCCTTCTCTGAGTAGGAGCAGAGGGCACCATCCAGACGCCCTTGCCCTGAAGACACATGGAGACGTGCCAGCGTTGACTTGGGTGTGCTCACCACTTGCACGCAGTAAGCGCCTACTGCATGCCTGCGACGTGCTTCCCGCCGGGACACGGGGACACTTTGGATCCCCCCAGGCCCTGCCCGCCCTGGAGCCCAAACCACCCACTCATAAGCAGAGCGCTATGAGCGCCATGGAAACATTGAAGAGACAGGAGCCCAGGAGTGACGGAGACCCTCCCCCGTGCAGGAGCCCCCCGTCCCCACCCCCGGGAGGCCAGGCCCGTCCCCGTCACCTTCATAGAAGTCAGAGGTGCACAAGGTATTCCCCAGGACCGTGGGGAACTCCCGCAGGTCTGCACCGCACTGCATCAGCTCCTGCGCGAGCCGCTCATCCAGGTGTGTCCTATGAACCACCCGCTTCCCCAGGACCATCTGCTCGAACACGGGCTTGAAGGAGGCATCCACCGCCTGGCGGGTGACGACCACAGAGCCAGGCTCCAAACCTGGAGGGAGAAGCAGGCGTCATGGCCACACGGGGCAGACAGGGAGGGCACCGCAGAGCAGAAAGGAAAATGACCCATCTGCACCAGAAAATACCAGGACGCCCTGTAATGTTCGAAGAGGAAATCGCTAAGGATCGATTTTCTGCATCGAATTCTTTTTCTGATGACTGAGGCATGACATTAGCATTTTTCTTTTCTTTTTCTGATGATAGAGGCAGAGAATATGGGAGAGCGAAGAGCAAAGAAAAAGAAATTGCCAGGAGGCCCTGTCCCTGCCTGATGTGCCGGGCCTTCCAGCCGCCACTCTGTAACTGGCACCCCACCGCTCAGGTGACCACAATGTGCCGAACTGGTCCCAGTTTCGTGCTTTCTCATTATTTAATATTTCAAGGAACTACAAACATAGGCAAGAAATCTTGTGTGTCCCAAACCTAGCTCCGGCAACGACCGATTCCCAACCAATCCTGCTCTCCTTTCATCCGCGTGTTACTAGGTTCCACGTCGAATGCTTTCCGGGTACACCTTCCTGGGGTATTTTTCCTATTTGTAGGGTCATTCCTCGGCTCTCATTCCTTGATCTTACAATAGCTTCGTGTGGGATTTGACCACGAGCCTTTCCTGATACTTATCCGAATGGGAAATTGGGTTTCCTAAACATTAGGAATGGAGGAGGAGGAAACCAGTGGATGGTTCTAGAGCCCCCAGAGTGGCTGTTTTCATGAAACATTACAAAGTATGTCCTCCGCTCCTGCATGTTTATCTGGACTTTCTCTCCCCTGCTGTTTTGGTCCCTCCTGGTCATCAAGACCCTCCTCTCTGCAGCTGGTCCCACGCTGGGGTTGAAACTGAATGGTGCTCAGCATTCTCCTTCCTTCATGAGCCTGGGGAGTTCATGCCCTTCCTGTTGTCCGGTCATCCTCAAGCTGGGGTGTGTGAGCCCCTCCCCTTCCTCAGAGTCCCTGCTGGCTACGTGGGGGGCGGGGGAGGGGGGCTGTCTGTTCTCACGACCCTGTGCTTCTTCCCGAGTGGTGCCCCGGCACCCGCCCACCACCCTCATGCTGGAATTCGTGGAGATGCCACACCATGCGTTGTCACCAGCATCATCTGGGGTCTGGGTCGGCTCTCTAGTGGCTGTTTTTATGGGGCTATTTTAGGGGACTCAAAATCGACACCACGTGTTCCACCACGCTCTCTGATCATCAACTGTAAAAATCCCTCTAGAGCAAGAACTCAGAAACTCAGATCTTTGGGGTCTTTGGCAGACGCTGGTGTGATGTGCACACGCTGTGAGTATCCATCTGGCGGACGGCACCGGGGCCGAGACCAAAACCACTCAGGCCCCGGTACTTTTCCCTGAGAACAGCTTAAACATTGACTTATAATCCTTCAAGCACCAATATTTACACAGCAATCTGTCTGTATACATGAGAAAATGGGATAATGCATCCAGAAGATTTGGGGTCTACTGTAGTCTCCGCCCCTGGTCAGAAAACCTAAATTCCAGAAGTGCCCTCAGTCCAGGAGAGGTCACAACCCCACATGTGCAGGGCAGAACCAGTAACAGCCGGTATAGGGTCCTCCGGGCTCCAAGCCCCCCAGGCAGTTCCCCACAGGGAGACGCCCACCAGGCACAGGGGCACATGGCGGGAATGTCTGAGTCAGAGAATGATCAGCTTCTATAAAGCAAATGTGCCCAGGGGCCTTGGCTCTGAACTCAGCCTTGGCTTTCTTACAACATCCTGTTCTCTTTGTTCTCTTTGTGGCTTTCAGGGACAAAACAAAACCCGTTCAGGTTGGCCTGGGGACCCTTTAGGCAACTTAAGGACACTTATCTTAACTTTGGGTTCCATCTCTGTCTTTGAGTTTCCTGTTGGTTTTCTCCTAAGGTGCTTGAATCCTTGCAGGGATTGGGGAGCGCAGGGGACAGGAGAGAGGCAGAGAAGAAGCGGTTAGAAGGCACGGAGAGAGGCAGGCAGACAAGGAGACTCCACGGTTGCCCCCAAAAGGACGAGGCTCTACACACGCTGGGCTTAGGGCCCTTCCGCTACCTACTTGGGCCTAGTGGTCCCGGCCGAACCGGAAACAACGAGAGCTTCTCTTCGTGCCTCCTGCCAGGAGCTTCCTTGAACAAAGTCGGGTAGAGGGCTCTTCGTACCCAAGCCCGCCCCACACTGGGTCTGCAGCGGGGACACTGGCCCTGGGCGGAGGCCCTCGGCACACTCACCGATCCCACCCGAGGTGCCGATGCGGATGACAGTGACGTCGGAGCAGCGGGCGTGGTACAGAAGCTTGATGAGCTCGTGCAGCATGACTGAGGTAGAAGGGATGCCGATGCCGTGCTAGAACCGGGAAGGACGTCGCGTTACGTGGGGGGGGGCAGGAGGCGGGGCGAGGGGGCGGCCGGGTTGCTCTCTGTGCATCGGGCGCGGGCAGGGAGACGACATGACCTTCCAAGTATAAACCTAAAACGTACTGGGGCGCCTGGGGGGGCTCAGTGCGGTGAGCGTCCTACTCTTGACTTCGGCTCAGGTCATGATCTCATGGTTCATGAGTTCCAGCCCTACATTGGGCTCTGTGCTGCCAGCACCGACCCTGCTTGGGATCCCTCTCTCTCTCTGCCCCTCCCCTGTACTCTCTCTCTCAAAATAAATAAGCTAATTAATAAAAACTATTGACACTTTGGGAAATGCAAACGTTTGCATGAAGGGGTCGCACAGCTGGTCCCCACATCTGCGAAGCAGGTAGCAGCCCAGGAAATGGAGGCTTGGTGGGGAAGCAACAGCCTGCTACTTAGGCGCCAGGTAACGAGCGTCCCCACAGGCCGGAGATGCTGCACAGATGCCCACGCCACGCACAACTGTCACAGTTTTACCTGTCCTGCTTCTCTCCCTGCGCTCTCTGCTTCTGCCACAAAAAGTAACCGGCCCGTGCCTCCGCTACTGGGTGCCCGCCACCTCCTGGTCTATTTCAGAGGACCTCCTGGGGCACATCTCCCACGAAGCCCCTCCCCAGTGCCCACACACGTGCAGGCGCTGCTCCCAAAGCTGGGGTGAGCTCTCGCACCTATGTTGGCCACGTGTGACCTTACATAACTCCTGCCTCCACGAACTATCTGGAACTGAACACTGTCTCCACACACTGGAGTGCTCTGGACGGTTCACGCTCCTAGAGACGTCTCACCCTGCCCCCGGCCTGACAGTGTCAACAGGTGTCGAGGGGACCAGGCCTGTGTGTGTGCAGAGAGCAGGAGGCGGGGGTGACAGGGGGCTTGCAGAGCCCCAGGCCCGAGCCCACCGTCAGGGCAGGTACTCACGCTGACAGACAGCACGGGGCCCACTTTGAACATGACGTAGCGGTCGGTCCCCACACAGATGTTGGGATATTCTGCACCTGGGTGGTCAAGGCCCAGCTCCTTGGCCATGTATTTGGTGAATGCTTCCATCCGGGTGGGGCTTCCCCCGACACACACGAACTGCAGCCAGAGAACAGAGCCCCGTCAGCACAGCCACAGAGCACCATAAAGGGTGCTACCTAGATGCAGACATCAGCATCACCTAGACGTTGCTGGGAAAAAAGGCCTCACAGCTCCTGTGTCCGGGGAGCCCAGTTACGTGTGCTATTGTGAGTGATGCAGAGGCTTGTGAGTGATGCACACTCGCTCAGTGTGAGAAGTACCGGGTCACAGTTCTGCACGACACAGGGAAACCAGACCCTTGTTATCTCTGGGGAGGTAATTCGAGGTTCCATGCCTGCCCGGCCTCTGTCCATCACGTGCACAGCTCAGCCGATGTCCTGGAGGGAGCCTCACCATGCGACCGGGGCCCCCCAGCCCATCTGTACGATGGGCTTCTAACCAACGTCTCCCACCCAGACGTCCAAGAGCCAAACGGCCAAAGTATAGAAAGAGCCAAGGGCCCAGTGGGAGTCGGGAACTGGTAGAAATCAGGTGCGTGGGTGGCGCTCAGAGAAGTAAAACTTAAAATCTGCAAAGTATTATATATACAGTCTTATTTTTCATTTTGTTTTACACAAGAAGAAAAAGTAAATGAGCTGGTTTTAAGGAGTTTGATGATGAAAGAGTTATTAGTTTCTAAACATGACAAAAGAAATCCCCACCGCCTAGAAAGGTTAAATTCAAACGCATGGAAAGTAAATACATTAAGAACACAATGCACAGCAAAGAAAACCGACAACAGAAGGACAAAGCAACCTACTGATATCTGCAAATGCCACATCCCATAGGAGTTAGTCTCCAAAACATATAAGGAATTTATACAACTCAACAGCAAAGAAACCAAATAACCCCATTTTAGGGGTGCCTGGGTAGTGCAGTTGGTTAAGCATCTGGCTCTTGATCTCGGTCATGATCCCATAGTTTGTGAGTTCAAGCCCTGCACCAGGCTCTGTGCTGCCAGTGTAGACAGAGCCTGCTTGGGATTCTCTCTCTCCCTCTCTCTTTCTGCCCCTCCCCAACTTGTGTTTTCTCTCTCTCTCAAAATAAATAAACTTTAAAGCAACAACAACAAAAAAAACACAACAAAATAATCCCATTTCAAAAAATGACCTTAATAGACATTTTTCCAAAGAAGACTTCCACATGGCCAACAGAAACATGAAAAGAGGCTCCACATCACTCATCATCAGGGAGATGCGAATCAAAACCACAATGAGATACCACCTCCCACCTGTCAGAGTAGCTAAAATCAACAACACAAGAAACAAGTATTGGTGAAGATGTGGAGAAAGGGGACCCCTCGTGCACTGTTGATGAGAATGCAAACTGGTACAGCCACTCTGGAAAACAGTATGGAGGGTCCTGAAAAAGTTAAAAATAGGGGGCACCTGGGTGACTCAGTGGGTGAAGGTTCTGGCTCTTGGTTTTAGCTCTGGTCATGATCTCACAGTTCATGAAATCGAGCTCCACTTTGGGCTCTGCGCTGACAGCATGGAGCTTGCTTGGGATTCTGTCTCTCCTTCTACCCATCCCCTGCTCAAACTCGCTTACTCTGTCTCTCTCTCTCTCTCAAATAAATAAACTTTAAGAAACATAAAAAATAAAAGTAGAAAAATCATATGATCCAATAATTCTACTATGGAGTATTTACCCAAAGAAAACAAAAACACTAATTCAAGAAGTTATATACATCCTTATGTTTATGGCAGATTTATTTATAATAGCTATACATCGAAGCAACACATGGATAGATGAATGGATAAAGAAGATACAAATAAATAAATGTGTGTGTGTGTGTGCACGCACGTGTGTGTGTGTCCACATACATACAATGGGATATTACTCAGCCATAAAAAAGAATGAGATTTGCCATTTGCAACAACATGGATGGAGCTAGAGAGTATAACACTAAGTGAAATAAGTCCGTCCGAAAAAGATAAATACCATATGATTTCACTCACATGTGGAATTTAGGAAACAAAGCTAACTGATTAAGAAAAAAGGGATCAACAAAAAAAACAGACTTTAAGTACAGAGAACAAACTGGTGGTGTCAGAGGGGAGAGTGTAGGGAGGATGGGGGAAGAGGTAAGGAGGATTGAGAGGCACAGACCTTCGTTACAAAATAAATGAGTCATGGAGATGAAAAGTATGGCATATGGAATATACTCAACAGGATGGTAATAACATTGATGACAGATGATGATCACATTATCATGGTGAGCACTGAGTGATGTACAGAATTGTCGAGTCATGATATTGTGCACCTGAAACTAATTTAACACCATATGTTAATTATACCCCAATTAAGAAAATACTATTAGTTCTAAGTAACCAGAGAAAATCCCTCTCATAAAAAAAAGAATACATGGGGAGTCGTCTCACAGCTGGAAAGGAATACGGTGGCTGCTAAGACAGACCCGCGGAGAAGCAAGGAAATTTTGAGTCATTCATTGTTTTGATTTTGAATCTAAACATTAGTCCATCTTTACCCACAGGGATCAGACATTTCAAAAGTCCTGTGCCAGGATAAACCAACACTGAGGAACTCAGGACTCTGTGGGGGAAATGGGCTAGAAGTTGCATTCAGCCAAGTAAGCCATTAAAAGAACAAACATGCACTTTAAATTACAAGGAGACACGTGTAATTACTCGCTTATTCTCCCTTGTTCCTCTACAGAATGTTTTGTAACTCCTTTTCTCCGAGTGGAACATTAGGAAATTTATTTTATATGGTTTCCATTACACACTGAATTTATAAGAGATTATTTAGGCACCAATATGGCAGAACTTACAAGGTTTCCTTCATAAACTCATTAGTTTACATATTTTAAAAGCAACGGTTAGCAAAAATCTGAAGATATAACTTGATGAACTTGTCCTCTGTGCCCATGTCTACCAGTATCACCTATGACAAGACTGATGTTAAGACAAATCCCCAGAATCAACAGCCCTGCCTTTTACCTTCACATCTCCAAACATAGCAGGGAGATCGTGCGTGCTGGTGCTGAGATGGAAGTGGTACAGGACATCTTCTTGCATTGTTGCTACATTTGGGTTGGTGGGTTGTACAAAGTGGCCACTGTCACAAAATAGAAAGGCGAAAGGTTTATAGAGCACCAGCACCCAGTGGCCAAAGTGAGAACAGAAGCAGCCTGTGTCAGTTGAGATGGGACACCCTAGCACCACAAATGTTCCCACCTGGCTGTGTCCGTTCTGCCCCCTTCTCCTTCCCCACATCTCCTCCCCACACCCCGGGCCCCTGTTTGGAGGAGAATCACAAAGAACTCAGAAGAGCCAAGAAAATACAAAGATCAAAGTGCTAAATCACCCTATAGAAAGTATAGCCAGTTGCTACCCAACCCAAGTTCATTCGACACCTGAACTTGGCTTTATTTTCAAAATAATACATTCACATAGGAAATATGGATGGGAATAAAAGAAAAAAGAAAAAAAAGCTTCTTGTTCTCCCTTCCAGAGGTAACCTTTCCAATCTGTACACCTTGGGTTTAATTTTTCTTGTCTTATTGCATTACCCAGTACCACTCCTGTACAATGTCCAACGGGAGGGATGAGAGAAGACATCTTTCCATTTTGGTTTTCTTTCCAGTGTGGCCACTTGAAAGTGTGTGTGGCTCACATTATTCTTTCTTTCTTTCTTTTTTTTTTTTAACATTTTATTCATTTTTTGAGAGTGAGAGAGAGAGAAAGAGAGTGTGTGAGTGGGGGAGGGGCAGAGAGAGGGAGACACAGAATCCAAAGCCAGCTCCAGGCTCTGAGCTCTGAGCTGTCAGCGCAGAGCCTGATGTGGGGCTTGAACTCACAAACTGTGAGATAATGACCTGAGGTGAAGCCGGCCGCTCAACCGACTGAGCCACCCAGGAGCCTCTCACATTATTATTTCTATCAGACAGCACACTGCCAGCCTAGAATAGGGGTCAGCAAACCTTTTTTCATAAAAGGCCAGATAGTAAATATTTTGGGTTTCACAGGCCACGTGGGCTCTGTCACAACTCAATCCTGATGTTGTCACGTGAAAGGGACCAGAGGCAAATGCAAGTGCGTGTGGTTGTGTTCCAATAAAACTTTATTTACACAACCAAATGTGTAGGTCTAGACCACATCTCCAACTTGACAAGCTTAAACACGCCTCCTTTGACATCTGTGTCTGCCTGACTCCCAGAGGCCACGGTGCTCCCCACCAAAGCCTGGCCTGTCGGGCACCAGGGGTGCACAGACAGACATGGATCCCTGAGTGAGGGCATTCAGAAGCTTCTCATTCTTCCTTCCACGCCTGACCTTCTGCCCAGAACCCACTGATCTGTTTCCTCCTCAATTTAACTCTGTAAGAAAAAAAACAACAACAACAACAAAAAACAGAAAGAGATGTAAGAGAAGAGGCTCTCAGCTGCCTGTGACTTGGAAATTCTACCACATGACTGCACGGGCTGGCTTGAGTCTCTCACACCCTGTAAACCAAGCCCATCAGAAAAAGTATGCTGCAGAACTCCTCCGGGGAGATGCTTTATGGGACTCAGGCCCCCAGCTCAGCGGCTGTTTCCTTGGGGGTGTGAGAGTTCAGGACATGTGCCCAATGTTTCAAAATCTAACTGAAAACACACATTTCCCTACCAAAGAGATGTGCTGGATAGCCATAATGCCAATAATGCGAAGCAGGCTCCAGGCTCCGAGCTGTCAGCACAGAGCCCGACACGGGGCTCAAACCCACAGACTGCCAGATCGTGACCTAAGCCGAAGTTGGCCCGTCACTGTCTGAGCCACCAGGCACCCAACAAGCAAACATTTCTAAGAATTTTAACTCGATAAGCAAGTGATGGATGTCTTGCAACGTGAGTCGTACGTGACACCGAATGACACATGATGACAACTGAGCCAATGGTCCTTCTCTCTCTCTCTGCAGGATTGTGGGCGATCGTCTCCCAGGCTCGGATGCTCGGTCTCAGGCTGTGGTGTTTGGCAGAAATCAGTGATTTTTCAGCACGTTGGAAGGTGCCCACAACTGGCACTGGTGTCTTTTCTGTCACTTCAAAGCACCTGTGGACAGTCCTTTGCTTTTCCGTACAAGAGTGAGCTTAGGAACGCTTTGCTTCATTCTAGCTCAGGCTGCCTGCGGACAGAGACCCTTTCCTCCACTGCCTTATTACCAGTTACAGTAAATACAGTCTATGACGAGAGTTTATTGATACTGCACTGTAGTCAACATCCGTGTGAGCATATACAAGGGCCCCCATGCAGAAAAAGATCCCAGGGGACCAATAGACAGCAGTGATTCCATTAGTGATCGTGAAAGTCGTCCTACACAGTAACCGTCCTCTCTCGTCTCCCTCACACAAGCCACAAAGGCTTTCAAACATAAGTGCAGGTTAATTTATTTTTCTATTCTGTATTTTCCTTATTATTGTGTATTATGTTACAGTATTGTAATCATTTTTACATGGATATTTTTGGATTTTGGAATGAACCATCTGGCAAACCAATGTTTGACTGTATTGATTTTGGCTTAGGGTGCAACAACACGGGTGATCTCCTGGGAGAGCAAGCTATCCATATGACTAAGTCATGAGTTCCTGTCTGCACCAATCACTCCACCAGACCTGAAAAGCCACTGTAAGGCATTTTGTGCCCTAAGATGCCCAAAATCGAGTAAGGAAAATGGATGGGAGCAAACACAGCTACAGTATGGTAGTAACTGCGGTAAGACAGAGAAGGGCACAGCATCCAGGCCACGACAGTGTCTGCGGCCTGCGGGGCAGATCCAGCCGGAGTCTGATTGGGGTTTTGTAGGCACACGGCCTCGCTCATCCATTTACACTGTACCCACGGCTGCTATGAAAATTCTGACACCTTCACACGGTCATGGCGTCCTAAGGTCTTCTCACGACAACCATCACTGATGACAGGATGGTTGCTACACGCCTTCGGGATGTTATGGTCACGGAGGACCAAGTAGAAGGGCTGAGCGGCAAGCGTCAGAACTGACAAAACAGGATGTGATTAAGACAAGTTTGCCACATTATTTCAAAATGGGAAACTTTTTTTTTCCCCTCTCTGATTCCAGGAAGAGAAGGAGAAGGAAACAGAGCATTACTATGAAGAACACCAATGCTTTTATATATTTTTCAATTCTTCATGCTTTTATTTATTTTTGAGAGAAAGAAAGAGACAGAGCGTGAGCAGGGAAGGGGCAGAGAGGGAGGGGACACAGAATCCGAAGCAGGCTCCAGGCTCCAAGCTGTCAGCACAGAGCCCGACGCGGGGCTCGAACCCACGAACTGTGAGATCATGACCTGAGCCGAAGTCGGACGCTCAACCGGGGCTCAACCTGAGCCGCCCGGGGACCCCCTGCAATGCTTTTAAAATAGATAAATTGGACAAGGACCATAATGAACCAGACCATGTCAGAACTTACTTTTTAAAAGATGTTAAAACAAATCAAAGACATTACTTGGAAAGCTCGTTCTCTCCTCTACATACAATTTCCAGTCACTTTATCTGGCTTTGTCACTTGACTCATTTAACAACTATTCGTGAAACACCTGCTCCGGAAAGGAAATGCAAAATGGATGCAAACTGGCTGATTCTACAAGCTGTCCAGGTGCCTCGGGACAGGTGCTCAGGGACTAGAAGAGGCGAGGAAGGGAGTCTGGGGCAGGGGATAGGGAGAGCTCAGAGCAGCCAGCCAGATGTGACCCCAGCCACGCATCAGGCCCCGTTCTGGACACAGATACAAACGTTAGTACCTGGGAGGCACTCGGCTTTGCGGTAGAAATGATGTAACTAATAGTTCACGCATGGGGAGCCTGGGTGGCTCAGTCGGTTAAGCATCCGACTCTTGATTTCGGCTCAGGTCATGATCTCACGGTTTATGAGATCTGGTCCCACATCAGGCTGTCTGCTGTCAACATGGAGCCCGCTTGGGATTCTGTGTGTCTCCCTCTCTCTCTGCTCCTCCCCTGCTCACGCTCTCTCTCTCAACAATAAACATAAATTTTGAAAATCGAATAGCTCGCATATAAAAACCTACTTCACACTCACGACTGCTGTGGAAGCTGGGTTCTATCAGTACCCCTCACCGTATGGGCTCACTTTAATGTGAATGTTTTTCATAAGAGGCACTCATGAGCTGGCCTCGAGCTCCTAACACCACAGCCGCCTCGCGGTGGTGGGCAAGGACACACCAGTGAGGGAGCGCAAGCGGAGGGCAGGCCAGGGGCTACTCCGGCTGGGTCCTGTCCATGACCTTGAGCCCAGCTCCAGTGCTCTCCCAGGTAACCCCAGCAGAGGTGGGGGACACCAAGGGGAGCGAGGAAACCAAAATACTGTTGGATTCAAGCCCAGGCAGGAATCAGGATGAAGGCAAGAAACTCTCCCTTGGCCAGCAGTGCACAAATAGACATAGAAGACGGGCTATAAGGATCACCAGCTGGAATCACGGAAAACCATAAAGAAAGTATTTACGATTCCGAACCCCGACAGGGCCGGGAGACAAGCAGGGGCCGTGTTTTGGAAGGGGCCCCACCAGAGCCGTTCTGAGCCCAGAGCTGCCCGCGTAGCCAACACCGCGTGTCCCTGGCACCAGACGCCAGAGCTCTTGTCATCTCGTCCCCGGTCTCTGTCACCAGAATCAAACGTGTTACCGTACGGCGGCTCTCAGAAAAACATGTGTCACACAGTAATCGCCATAAACCTAAGGATCTAACCAGCCTGCGGTCGGCAGGAGCCTTACTTGTGATTGTCACGTTTCTTTGTTTGGAGTCCCGAGGAAGCCATTCTCTCAGCTGGGGCAGGAGCCTAGGAGAAAATAACATAGAATGTTATTTAAAAGTTTTGGAGGGGGCGCCTGGGTGGCTCAGTGGGTTAAACATCCGACTTCAGCTCAGGTCATGATCTCATGGTTTGTGGGTTTGAGCCCCCCACTGGGCTCTGTGCTGACAGCTTGGAGCCTGGAGCCTGCTTCGGATTCTGTGTCTCCCCATCTCTCTCTGTCCCTCCCCAACTCATGCTCTGTCTCTGTCTCTCAATAATAAATAAACATTAAAAAAATAAGAATAAAAGGTTTTTTTAATGTATATTTAATTTTGAGAGACAGAGTGCAAGCGGGGGGCGGGGGAGGGGGCGGGCAGAGAGAGAGACAGAGACAGAATCCGAAGCAGGCTCCAGGTTCTGAGCTGTCAGCACAGAGCCCGACATGGGGCTCGAACTCACGAGCTGTGAGATCATGACCTGAGCCGAAGTCAGATGCTCAACCGACTGAGCCACCCAGGTGCCCCCAGAATATTATTTAAAAATAGACTCAGGCATGTAAGAGACTCTTAAGAGCTTATTTGGCAAAAATCTATTGGAACAAGGCAGTGTCAGACTAGAAGCTGTCAGGAAGGCCCCAGGAGAGAATTAAAGGGAGCAGGTACAGAAGGGGAGCCAGGACATGGTTGGTAGGCAGATCGAGTATAGCTTGTCCTCAGGGATTTGACTTGACACCCTCGAGGTGCTGACAGGCTCAACACCAGGTGTTGACTTGGGACCTGGGCATCAGATCTGACACCTCCGTCCAAGGCCTCCTTGTGTAATTAACTTAACAACAGCGAGTCCCCCCGCCGACCCCACTCACCCCCACTGGAGGAACCCAGGGCACTCTGGCTCACTGGCCTGTGGAAGCCCAGTGCTGAAACTCTGTGCACACTCACATCAGGCCCCGTGTGTGCTATGTGACCTGCAGGGTTGCTAATTTCCAAGGAGCTAGCAGAAATACACCAGAAGCCAAGGTGGGCGGGCATCACCCCTGGTTTCCCAGCCTGGCCCCACAGACCACTCCCGGCTGCCCACCCCTGTGGGATCTCAGGTGTCAGGGACAGCCCAGGAAGAGGGGTGCGGGTCAGGGGAGAGGTCTGAACTGTGGGATTTCCAGCACCTGCCAAGGAAGGAGAGAAGATCCGAAGCAGGCACGAGTCAACCCTGTCTTACTACCATCCTAAAGCCGGAGGAAGAAGAAACCACAGATGCGGCCGCATTAAGTTCCTGGGGCTCGGCCTCTTGTTCCCCTCCCCCATCTCTCTGTCCACAGACGCGAGGCCCCGGGGCTACTTTCCTCTGCTCTCTCTACACCTGCCCTGTCTCCAGCCCCTCCTTCTTATCTGTTTTACCTTCCTTTTCTCCTGATGCTCCCCTGCATTCTGCATCCTGAACCTATTAAAACCGGCTCCTTCAAAGTTAAGCCTTCTGAGGATATAAATGGACTCCCGGTTTCCTATGGTCCCCGGACTGAGGCTGAACTGGGGGCCAGAGTTAACGAGCTCTCCAACGTGGCCGGGGACCCCCATAGGTTCGCTGAAGAATTGCACATAGTTATTCAAACTTTCCAACCTGGCTTCTCGGATTTGTATCAGCAGATCCACACGCTGATTGCTGGGGCCAGCCCAAACACTGGATGAAGCCAGTCTGGTGGAAACATCCCGAGCAGGAGTTAGACCAACACACCCCCGAATTTTGGCAAGATGCTAGAACACTCACTCACTGGAGCAATTATAATGGCTTGTCCTAAGCCTGGTGACGGGAACAAGGTTGAGGCGTGTACACAAAAGCCTGATGAATCTGCTCATGGTTATGACGATGGACTCCAAACGGACTTTAAAGACATTCTGGTCTTCCCTTTAGCTATTGAGTCCACCCAGGCAGTATTTAATTCTCTGCTTATCAACAGTTATATCTCTGTTTATCAAAGATCCAGGATCTTTCCCTTCCAGTTAAAAGGGCCAGGCCGGAATGGGAAACTACGTCCCCTCCAAATTTAGTTATCCTGGCAAACCAGCTTGGTTGCACCCTAGCCAAGTCTCATTTCTGCTGTTATTACAAGCAACCAGGATATTGGAAAAAAAGACTGTTAACAAATTTAGGCGTTGTAGGTGCTTCTAGACCGCTAGCCAAACTTTTCAACGTCCTGTCGGCCCGTCGCTGGTAATCAGCTCGGAGAATCCACTCTCCAGACTGGGAATGAACCTCCGTCCTTACTGACACAGGACCTACACCCTCAGTGCCCAGCCCCACTGCCACCCACCCAGAGCACCTGAACAGTTAGTTCAGTTAGTGAGGAGGGGTCTCTTACAACTCAACAGTTTCCCATCTCTGAACCTACTCTCTTTGAGACATACTGACTCTGCCTTCTGCCCCTACTCATTTATTGGGTTGAGACTTCTTTTTTTTTTTTTTTTTTAATTTTTTTTTTTCAACGTTTTTTATTTATTTTTGGGACAGAGAGAGACAGAGCATGAACGGGGGAGGGGCAGAGAGAGAGGGAGACACAGAATCGGAAACAGGCTCCAGGCTCCGAGCCATCAGCCCAGAGCCTGACGCGGGGCTCGAACTCACGGACCGCGAGATCGTGACCTGGCTGAAGTCGGACGCTTAACCGACTGCGCCACCCAGGCGCCCCGAGACTTCTTAGAAAAGCATCATGCCAGAATTTCTTTTTCCCCAAAGGGGAAGATAATTCTAGAACTTGACAGTAGTCATCAACATAGCCAACCAGGGGATTTAAATGACCCTTTGACATCTTTGATTTGCTCTGTCTCTGACAGGACCACAGCTGAGTCTGGGGACACTGGTAATTTGTCACGAATGGATCAGCTACCATCCTCTTTAGGGGCAAAATCCTTAACTGATATTGGCACAGTCCACAGAGGACCTGTCAATACGGCTCAAATAGATCCCTCAAAACCTGTCCTTAGAATAAGTCAATAGCCTATAAATGAAGAAGCCCTTCAGGGTGTCAAGCCCATAATAGAGAATTACAGGTCTCAGGGCCTCATTATCGCCGGTACTAGTCCCTGTAACACCCCTACTTTATCTATGAGAAATCCCGATGGCCAAGGATGGAGGTTTGTTCGGGACCTCAAGGCAATCGATAAGACTGTTATCCCTCAAAACCCTTTTATTCCTAACCCCCATACACTCCCAACATCCGTGCCCACTGAAAGCAACGTTTTCACAGGTAACTGACCTATGTGGTGCATTTTTAGTGTTCCAGTTGCTAAGGACAATCAGTATCTTTTTTTTCTTTAAGTTTATTTATTTTGAGAGAGAGACAGACAGACAGAGACAGAGAGAATCCCAAGCAGGCTCCACATTCTCAGTGCAGAGCCCAACATGGGACTTGACCCCACGAACCATGAGATCATGGACCTGGGCTGAAATCAAGAGTCAGACACTCAACCGACACAGCCCCCCAGGCGCCCCTCCCTTTTTTCTCTCTGCATGTGAGAGGGAGGGGGATGCCCTGAGAGCCGCTCACCCAAAAACACGGAGACCACCATCACCCCATGGGGTGTTGTACCCAACAATTAGACCCTGTGACTCAGGGATATCCCCCTGGCCTCACAGCCATTCCTGCCACTGCCCTCTCAGTTAAGGCCACTGAAGAAATAGTCACAGGGGTTCCTCTAACCATCCCAGTGCCCCATGCAGGAGCCCTCCTAAGTTCTCCTGACGCTCAAGACTTTTCAGCCTGTCGCCTCACCTCCCGTGACATCATCCTGGTCACTGTTCCTCTTACAATGACTCTTTCTGGTTCCAGGATCCTGAACCCTCTCACCACTCTCCTCTCCATCAAGGATAAAATCGCTCACAGTGGCCTCACATTGACAGATCACCTGTTGACTCCGGTGACAATTCACAGGAAACTGCTCTAGTCAATGCAGCCTTTCATGGTTTACTGATGGTCCTTATTCGAAGCATCAAATGTCACACTGGATGTGCTATACAACTCCCCTGAAGTCACTGAGACAGCACCTTCACCTCAGGCTCCTCTGTTTGGCCCGACAGGCTGACTTATGTGCCCTAAATTGAGCTTCTGTTTTAGCCAAGGGCAGAACCACAAACATTTATGCGGACACTCAGTGTGCCTTTGGGGAAGCTCATGATTTCGGAAGGGAAACAACAGTTTTCTTACCTCCCATGAGGATAAGATTCAGAATGGCTCCAATGGGTGCTAGGGTGGCTCAGTTGGTTGAGTGACTGACTTCAGCTCAGGCCATGATCTCGCGGTTCACGAGTTCGAGCACTGCCAAGTCAGGCTCCGTGCTGAACAGCTCAGAGCCTGGAGCCTGCTTTGGATTCTGTGTCTCCCTCCTCTACCCCTCCTCTCCCCGCACTCTCTCTCTCTAAAATAAATAAAAAATATTTTTTTTAAATGGCTCCTATGTCCAACATTTACTAGGTGCCATACTTTTTGCTGGTGGCTCTAGTTATTACTAAGGGTTCCGGGCATTTAGCCTCATCCCCCTGGAGGCCAAAGGAAACCACTTTGCTTATATTTCCACCAAAAATGCTGTGCTAAAGGAGACCAACAGCAGGACCCCAGTCATGGTCCAAAGATACGTTTTTCCAAATGACGGCCTGGAAAAATTGACCAGAGATGCCCAACAATTGGCCCCATAAAAGGAGAATCAATATTGGAAATCTGACAGTTGTTGGTCTGATAAAAAGAGAGAACTCAGGTGTGGACCAAAGAACAATGTGGCCGTACCAGAAAGTTTTAAATTCCCAGTACTCACAACTGTACGCACATTAAACCATTGGTCTACCGTGAAAGGATAGTGTTCATGAACCAATATGGCGGGAACTCTGCTTGTCCCACTGGCCAAAATACAATCCTGGGAAACACCCATACTGCCCAATGGACCGTTTGAGGTTTGGCAAATGGGTTCCGTGCAAATCCCTCCATCTCATGGATATAAATATGTTTTAGTCATGGATCATATGCTTTCTCTCTTATTGGAATGAAGCCTTGCCTTGTAGACAGACCCACACCTCTTCTGTGACTAAAATCCTATTAGAAAAGATTATCCCCTACCTGGGGATCCCCTCTTGAACCACGCAGTGACCAGGGAACCATGTTACTGGCCACGTGCTTCAGCAAGTCTGTGCTTCTTGGCTAGTTTTACACTTTATATCCAATTAAGCCCAACTGTTGCGGGTAACTGGTGGTTTTAAGGGAAACAGATATATACATACAGTTGAGCCCAGGACAACGTGGTGGGGGGGGGGGGGGAGGGGTGTGCACTGGAAAATCCGCCTGGTGCTTCTGCTTTTTGATTCCTCAAAGACTTAGCTGCTACTAATAGCCTACTATTGACTAGAAGCCTTCCTGAAAACATAAATGGTTGATGAACACACATTTTGTATGTTTTATGTAGTATATACTATACTCTTAAAGTTGGAGAAAAGAAAATGTCATTTAAAACATCATAAAGAAGAGAAAGCACAATTACAGTACTGTCTGTATTTATCCAAAAAAATCCACATGTACATGGATCTGCACAGTTCAAACCCCTGCTATTCAAGGGTCGGCTGTATGTGGTCTCCATCCAGTTTCCCAGAGTAGTGAACTCGCTAAGGGGTCTATTGTTATGTTAATGAGGTGGCTTGGAAAGCGCCAGAAGGGGGAGGCTGGTTGCCAGGGAAACCAATCACACAATTAGAGATTGGCTCTGTCAGCCCCACCTCCCACCTCAAGGGTCTGGAGGTTGAATCAATCACCAATGGCCAATGATTTCATCAGTCGCGTCCATGCATTGAAACCCCCATAAAATCCCAACAGGCCAGGGTCTGTGAGCACGTGGAGATGGGGGGACAGCGGGCCCTGGGGCGGCAGGGAGCTCGGCACCCCCTCCCCAACCACGCCCTGGGCAGCTCTCCCTTCCCTCTGTTCCTGATTTAATCCTTTTACAACAGACCAGTGATCTAGTGAGAGATCTGTCCCCCGAGTCCTGTGAGCAGCTCCGGCCAGTTCGCCAAACCCAGGGAGGGGTCGTGGGAGCCTTTGGTCTGTAGCTGGTGGGTCAGAACCCAGGTGACACGTGGACTGGCATCTGGAGGGAGGAGGGGCCGTGCTGGGGGACCAGGCCCTCAGCCTGGAGGGTCTGACTGCCATCTCTGGGTAGGTGGTGTCAGAAGTGAGTTGAATTCTCTGACGCCCTGCTGGTATCAGAGAATTAGTGGCAGGAAACCCACGCACGCGTCAGAATTGTAATCGCTGATCAGCATTTTAGCTCCTAATTCCAGGCATGCACAGTATTCATCAAACAGATTTATACAGACGGCTGGGCTTCCGCAGAAGTCTGGTTTCCAGGAAATGCAACCATCAGCAGGACCATGCAGAGACTGGCCCCAGATGGCCCCGCTCCCCTCCCCTTAGGGCCCTCACTCCACTGAGAGAAGTGGGGCCTGGGGTCTTACATCTGTGTCCCCAGGGCCGGTGTCAGTCGGTCAGGCAGTGTTCCCTGCCAGAGCAGTACGTGGTCCCAGCAACGCGCCTCCCCGCAACCCCCAACAACCTGCACCTTCCAAGATGCTAATTTTTCCTCTGCGGGTGGGAAGCTGGGCAGCACACAGAGAATCGAAAGAGGAAGAGTTAGAAGTGCTTTCCCGGGAGGTGGCAGACAGAATCCAGAAGTGGAAACCAAGCCGCAGAGAAAGCATCCTGTCCGGTCTTGCAGAGAAAGCGCCACTCCCACACCCGCTTGCTTTTCTCGCTTCGGAAACAGAGAGATCATCTCCCTGCCCAGTCCCCGCCCCAGACCTCGCGCCCTCCTGGGTCCGCCCCGGGGCCTCTTCCCCTTGCACCCTTAGTGCCGGCAGGCCCCCCTTGTAGGCCATGAGCCTCCCCAAGACTGACCCCTCTCCGTGCTCCCACCGGCACACAGCAAAAGATTTAAGCAACTTGGTGCCAAGAAAACCGCAGACTTCGGTGACCCTCTGGCTGGAAAACCCCCTGCTAACTGAGGCTGCTGGCAGGCAGCGTGGCTGTGTGTGCAGGGTTGGGGGGGGGGGGGGTTCCTGGTGTTCCGACCAGAGACGCATTTCACTCTCCAAAGCATACATTATACAGTCCCCCTGATGAGAGAGCATGGGGCAGGCTGGGGGCCAAACACAAGTTAACAGCACCCCGCCCCGCCCCCCCACCCCCACCCCTGCCCAGGTGGGATATGTGATATTCCTTGGACTCTCCTGGCCGCCCAAGAACAGGAGAGAGGAAAGAAAGCAGATGGTTGACTGATGGAGATCACGGTCATGCAGGACAAGGGTCTCCTTCGGTGTATGGAGAACTTAGTAAACTGCAAGAAAGAGGCAATCTCATCCAGAGGCTGATCTCCAGAAGCTTAGAGACTCCGTTTCCCGGAGCCCAAAAACACCCTCAAGAGGGAAAGGTGTTTAAGTGCCTGCCATGGTGATGTGGGAAACAGAAGCAAACGAAACATCAAATCCCCTTACTGCCTACAGCTCACTGACCAGTCCTTGAAACCGGCACAGTGACCTCCCTCGAGGGGCTCAGCTGCCTCCATGATGACACTTTGTGGGGGACAGAAGGGAATCTCAGCTTCACATCACCCCACCTTGAGGACCCTGTAAGTCTCCTTCCTTTATCTCAACTGCCCCAAGACACACGCTGGCATCATGCTCCAGGCTTAGGGCCCCCGATATACACCCGAGGGGTCTCAGGACTGAGGTTTTACTAAACGGTAATAAATGGCGTTTCCCTGGCCACAGTGACCCCCTGAAGGTCCTGGAAACCTTGCTTCCAAAATTCCTAAGAGACTTACTCTATCCCTGCCCCCTCCCAAGCTGAGGGTATGTGATGAGTTACCCGTCATGACCCCAGGGCAGCTCCTGCTGCCAACGGGTTACAGGATTTTTTTTTTTACCTCAACACCTAGTGTAAGGGTTAAATTGTAGTGTAGGGCTAACCTATAGCTTGAGAGATAACAGCTTTGTGTTGACACTATAGCTTGAGAAATAACAGCTTTGTTTTGACACTGAAAGTTAAGAGATAACAGCCTTGCTTTACTCTTGTAAATTACGAGCTTCCGTACTCTCCTAAATTAGGTTTCACCAATTAAGGAAACAAAAGTTCAAAGAAAAGAGCATCAGAGGCAGGGTCAAGGAGATCAACTGGTTGCGACTTAATGGCAGAAAGTCTAAAATAATCACCCCATCTGGGAACTGTTTCCACCTCATCTGGGAGCTATTTCTTTGTTCTGTTCCCAAGTGATGATAAAATGAGGTGGTCGGCTATAAAAACCATGTACCACGGCTGTTCAAGGCCGCACTCTGATCAAAAGTGTTGGTCCTGATTGGTCGGCCTTGCCTCTCATTGCAATAAACTTTGTTGTGACTGTCACTGGTGTCCATAGCATTCTGTTTTAGGAGTCGTGTGGATGCAACACCAGGATTTGTGGTCTCCCCACTTGGAAGAAGGAAGGGGTGGACACAGAGTGAGCAGGTACAAGGTTATTAGAGCATCAGATCCGGAAGGAAGAATACTGGGGAAGCTCTCTTTACAGAGAGGGGGCGCTCAGAGGGAATGCCCGTGACTAGATGCAAGCCTCCTTGTTTTAGGAGGTTCTGGTCAGCATCCCCTTCCCTTCCCCCTGGATCCTCCTCAGGTCCCACCCTTACTGGCTGGACAACTCCAGGTGCTGGGTGGTCCCTTCCCGATGGGCTCGACTCCATTGCGCGAGGGGTCAGACTGGTCTTACTGTTGCCCGTATACACAAGTTTTAGGGTTTAGTTAGGTATTTTCCGTTGTCAGATTCCTGAGAGGAACCTGAGGGGGAGTAGGTGATGTCTGTTACATTCTTAAGTGGAACTCTACGCCCCAAGGGGGTTGCTGTGGTCAACCGCTCCCAGCTCCCAGCTCCCAGCATTGTTCCAAAATGCATGCTTTTGCCACCCAGGGACCTCAGGTCCTTTCTCTATTATCCTATCTTTCCCTATTATACAGGGGTCCTGTCTGTGCGCTTTAATAAAGTCACCTTTTATTTAAAATTTTTTTTAACATTTATTTATTTTTGAGACCGAGAGAGACAGAGCATGAACGGGGGAGGGTCAGAGAGAGAGGGAGACACAGAATCCGAAATAGGCTCCAGGCTCTGAGCTGTCAGCACAGAGCCCGACACAGGGCTCGAACTCACGGACCGTGAGATCCTGATCTGAGCCGAAGTCGGCTGCTTAACCGACTGAGCCCCCCAGGCGCCCCTAAAATCACCTTTTTGCACCAAAGACATCTTCAATAATTCTTTCTTGGCTCCAAATCCCCACCATCACCCCAAAACCCCATCACCCCTGATAAGGGAGCATTAAGTCAAGCTAACACACACCCTCCCCCACCAGGTGGGATGTGTGTGACATTCCTCAGGCACCCTGGCTGCCGAAGGACACAGGAAAGGAAAGAAAACAAACAGTTAACCGATAGAGACCACAGTTTACAAATATCTTAGGAAATTACAAGAAAAAGGCAATCTTACCCATAGCCTCATCTCCAGAAACCTACAAACTCATTCCCGGAGCCCCAGCATCACCCTCCCCTCTGTAGTGATGTGGGGAACACAGGCAGAAGGAAATGGCAGGTAACATGAAATGTCCTCCTAACCTGCAGCCCATTGACAGATACTTGAGGCAAGTACAGAGCAGCACGTTTCTCCAGAAACCCCTGCCCGAGTCACGTTGCCTTCCTAGAGGGAAAACAGCCATAGCCAGACAGTAGCAGGGCCTCCAGGATCCCATGGGTCCTCTTTAGCACATCAAAGTCCTTCTGGAGGCCTCCCTTTGCCTTTCCCTCCCCCAACTCCACAGTATAGAACCAGTCTCTCCTCCCAAGCCCAGCACAGCTCTCTCTGCCCTCGGGTCCTGTCCCGGTGCTTTAATAAAACCACCTTTTTGCACCAAAGACGTCTTCAAGAATTCTTTCTTGGCCGCCAGCTCTGAATCCCCAGCACTCCAAAACC
This sequence comes from Neofelis nebulosa, assembly GCF_028018385.1. NCBI lineage: Eukaryota > Metazoa > Chordata > Mammalia > Carnivora > Felidae > Neofelis > Neofelis nebulosa. The sequence goes on from NC_080785.1 coordinate 106,576,159, forward strand.
GCATCACCCCCACCTGCCCACAGAAAGGTCAAAGCCAGGAGGAGATAAAGGAGGTGTCTCACTTCCCAAGATCTTTCTCCCTAGACCAGGCAGAGCAGAGGGTGGAAACCAGGAGCCAATCCACCCCTGGGGGCAGCTCCCCACTCACCTGGATTCTTCCAGCCGCAGCAGGTGAACGGACAGGTGAACAGGCAGTGTGGGGAGCAGGTGTAAAAGAAAACCCTGGCGAAGAGTAAGAAAGAGGGAATCACTATTCAGGGACCCAGCACTACGTTTGCATTTTGAAGGAAGTTTTCAAGTTGGAAGAAAACACACAAAGCTACATTATGTTTTCCGACCTTCAAAGGAATCAGGAAACAGGGCTAGTCCGTGAGTGTCGTTGAGGCCAGGCTCAGCCCAGCGGGGGTTCAGGGTATTCTAGAAAAGGAGGCACCCCTGCGCCAGGGCCCCTACCACCAGCATCCACCACGTGCATTCAACTGCAGCTCACGGCGTAAAACCCAGACAGAAGGGCTCCCCAGGACCCTGTCTCGGGCGCAAGAGGGAGCACCAGGGGAAGTGTCAGATGCACTGATTTTCAAGCACCGCCCACCCACCCCCACCCCTGGTGCAGTTTCACAAGGAGAGGTCACTAGTCAACTCAGCGAAGATTTCCGATGACCGCTTTTTACATCATTTTGCTGATTTAAAATCGTCGTGCACCCTGGACATTTTCCCTCCCACCGAGAATAGGTGTGGCACATTCCCAGCAACACACACTGATGGTATACAATGGGACCTGTCCAGTCTGGGCAACTCAGAATGAACGCGACACTTCCTGTTTCCCGCGGGGCTGAGAAAAGTCAGCTTGCAAAACCCAGTGACTGATGTAGCCCACTGTTGGCTGCACTGTACCCCGCCCTCGCCATGAAAGGGCTCCGCCCCCCTCCTCAGTGGCCACTGCAGGGCAGGGTGAATTTAGGTGCTCGCCTGGTGCTTTCAGGTCACTTCACGTGTTTAGTCACAGAGTTAAGAAAGGCACGAACTATCTGTGAGGTACCAGAAAGGGCTAAGCATGGCAGGCAGGGGTCACTTGACTTGGGGCCAGGTCAGAGGCCAAGTGCTCAGGCGGTGAGTCCATAAAAAACTTGAGCAGCACCTGGAGGTGGCCGGGGACTCCTGAAAGGTTTGGAGGGGGCAATGACGGAGATGTGTCTTTGTGAAAGGGTCCAGAGGAAGCCACTGTCACATAACAATTATTCCCACCTGAAGACATAGGAGTTTCTGAAATCCCTTGTCTGCCTAAAAGTGGAGCCTCCTAGAAGAACTCAATTGTCATGAATTAGGTCCTAGGGAGCAATGCCAACTCTTCTTTGAAAACCAAAAACAAAAACAAAAACACAAAAAGACACTCTCACTATCTTATCTCCCATCTATCCACTTATCCACTTATCTTTCCAAAGTCCTTTGTTTCCCTAAGTGCCCCTTCTGCACCTCCCCAGAAGTCCTCTGTTCTCCCAGAAGTGTCCTTCTGCCCCCTCTATGCCCTATGAAGATGGTAAATAAACCCCCCAATTTTTTTAAGTAGGCTTCATGCCCAGCACGATGAGGGGCTCAAACTCACAACCCTGAGATCAAGACCTGAGCTGAGGTCAGGAGTCAGACGCTTCAATGACTGAGCCACCAGGCACCCCCAAATTCTAACCACCTCTTGGAGCCACATTTTTCTGTTAACTCCCATGTGCATACATAACTAAAAATCCATCTTTTCTCCCACTAGTCTGTCTTGTCATTTTGATTTGCAGTCCCCCAAGACACTACCTAAGACGATAGAAGTTTTTCCTCCCCAACACATGATTCCAGCAGAGTTGGATGGAGGGACACAGAACATGAGCAGAGACATGTTAAGAACAGAAAGGCAGGGTACGTTCTGGATCCAGAAGATGAAATCGTAAGGGCTGACTGGAAGGATGAGGCTTCAAGGGGTGCCTGTGTCAAGCTAAGATGACAGGGAAGGACCCAGTGTCACTTACTAGGCATGGGGCTAAGGCTGGCTGTTTCCCATGACACCCTTTGGTTCTACACAAGGTGGCTGTGGGCATCACCCCATGTGGGAAATAAAGCTTGAGTTGTTTTCACAAGCAGGTTTGAAAAGTGACAGATGAGGCTAGCTGGGGGGAAACAGGGCAGGTGGGAATTCGGGGCCCAAGTCACACCCCCGGAACCAACAACTGAGGGAAGTCCCAGACACGAGAGGGACATCAGGGTAGGGAGGGAATGACCATGGCCACGTCCTATCCCTGCGGAAGGAAGCACTGATTAAAAATAGTCTTTCAAAAGTCTAATCTTCCCTGGGCCCCTGGGTAGCTCAGGCGGTTAAGCATCCGGCTCAGGTCATGATTTCATAGTTCGTGGGTTTGAGCCCTGCATTGGGCTCTGCGCTGACAGTGCGGAGGCTGCTTGGGATTCTCTCTCTCTCTCTGCCCCTCTCCTATTCATGCTCTCTGTCTCAAAATAAATAAGCATTAAAAAAAAAAGTGTAATCTTCCAACATTATCGGCACTGGATGATGGTTGTGACACTTCATGTCCCTTCGTCCTGAGGAATGGAGCTTCTGTGGAGAGCAGACAGCAGACGTCCATTCCAAAGCCCAGCCAACAACTCAGCAGGTGAGGTCAGGCCAGAGGCTACTTGAGGCACTGTACCTTCTGGCATCATACCAGGATACTCAAACTTCACACCAAGGCCAGGATACATCCTGCTTCCTGAAGAGAAGACTCCCCTTACCTCCCCAGGACCCCACGGTCTTCTCTACGCCAGGGGAGCTTTTCCCTGGATTCCTGGCCCCAAGGTTCAGCCTCCCAGAGAAACTGGAACCTGGTTCAGGCTCTCAGGATCCTTTGCTGTGAGCGCCTGGGGTCTCCCCACCCACCCGTCGCCAGATCCAACCGTAAAAAGAAAAACCCACCAAAAACCCTGTAGTTGTGTTTGGTTTTCTTTTCTGTTCTTTTAGTTTTAACCATTTAACCATTTCTTTTCTGTTCTTTTAGTTTTAACCATTAAACTAAAAATCAGATAGGTGGGTTACTCTGTGTAAATAGCTTGGTGTGTATAAATGTTTATAAAACTCTTTTGAATGAACATAGAGAGCAAATGTGTGTGAGTGTTCGTGTGTGTGTGTGTATGGGAGAGAGAGAGGGAGGAAAATGAACAGTGTTTATCTTCAGGGAGTAGGAAAAGCTGAAAGTTTCATTTTGTTTTATATTTGTGAGGTTTTTCATATTATTATTTTTATTTAAGTAATCTCTACACCCAACCTGGGGCTCGAACTCACTCACAAACTCCAAGGTCAAGAGCTGCTCCGTCGGCTGACTGAGCCAGCCAGGTGCCCCTATTTGTGTTTTTTTTTTTAAACACTGAGTTTGTATTAATCTTATGATCAGTAAAGATAACAAAAGAAGTCCACTTGGACAAAAGCCCATGGGAAAAACTCATTTTTTTTTTTTAACTAAAATGTTACTGGGGTGCCCACCATCGTAGAAAGTCCTGGGACTGTGAATGTGATTTGTTGGATCATGAGGCTTATGCAGAGAGAGAACTAGTAGGTCAATCTGGCCTCCAAAGAGGGGAGAAAAAGGGCAGAAGGATGGAACATTAGGGGACTTAGGCTTGGTTCAGTGAGAGGTGACAGGGCAGGATAGCAGCCTTAAAGGGTGGGGCAGGGTGTGAAAATCCTTTTAGGGGTTTAAGATTTAGACTTTCATTCCGGTTCAGGGAAATCACTAATCCTTTAAAGGCCGAGTTTACAGCCAAGGAAAGCAACCAAAGGTGTCTTTAACCCTGAAGACACCAGGAGGGTGGAATGAGCTAGAGGGGCCAGGCCTCACTGGGCAGGGCAGGGCAGAGTAGAAAAGGGCAAAGGGACAGGGAAGTAGCAGAGGGGAAGGGGGGCGGGGAAGGACACCACAGCCTGAAGAGTGCCTCAGGGGCCTTCCAGGATATTTCCTGTTCTCCGAATTTCAGAATTTCTGGGTCACCCCTCATGGAGGGGAGCAGCCTGATGTGGGGTTGACTTCTGGCATGGGTGGCCAGGAGGCTGCCACCTGTGACCTTGGGTCAGCCAGCCAATTGGGTCACCTGGCCAACCCCTGACCAAGAAGAGAGACAGACCTGTGGTCCCCGCTGTGGGCATTTCTAGGTCCCAGGACAGTTTACCATAGACACGAATTGTGAAAGGACCCGCACGCAGGGACCAATTCTACGTCCTCTAATTTTTTACCGTAGTTTCTCTTTAGATCTGCAGGACAACTAGAGGTCAGTATTTCATGCTGCAACACTTGTTCAACATAGGTTTCAGGCATGCTTCTGGCCATTGAAACTCTCAAAGTTTAGTAAGAAAGAAAGAAAAAAAAGGGGGGGGGGGGGAACAGTCCCAAAACAGATTCACTTGCCCCAGGACGGCAAACCAAGACTCAGATATCTGTTAAATCAAAACCAAATGGAGAGCAGCCTTAAAAATTCCGAGCAGAGAAAAAATTCTGAGCAGAGAAAAAGGTTAGTCATAGGAAGTTTGAGTTTGCAAGACCGACCCCGCCCCGCCCCCCCCCCCCCCAGGCCACTTCCTGCCTAGCCTCTGGAAATGCAGAGCAAGATTCCCACTCTTTCCCAATGTCAGTATGAGGTAACCACGGACCAATTCCCCACCCTTTAAGAACTTTCTAATATTGCAGCCAAGTTCTGCGAAGAAGAGCACCGCCTCCCCACTCGAACTCTGGCGTTGTGATGACCGTAGACCTGCTCCCTGCTTGCAAACTGTCTCTTGGCGTGTGCCCAAAAACTTTTACTAATTGCTACTCTGGTGAATCATTGGCTTTATTCTGTTATTTCTGAACTTTTTTTTTTTTTCAACGTTTTTTATTTATTTTTGGGACAGAGAGAGACAGAGCATGAACGGGGGAGGGGCAGAGAGAGAGGGAGACACAGAATCGGAAACAGGCTCCAGGCTCCGAGCCGTCAGCCCAGAGCCCGACGCGGGGCTCGAACTCACGGACCGCGAGATCTCGAACTCACGGACCGCGAGATCGTGACCTGGCTGAAGTCGGCCGCTTAACCGACTGCGCCACCCAGGCGCCCCTGTTATTTCTGAACTTTTGACAGTTCTAACCTATCAGCCTCTCAGGAATCTGACCTTTAACCAGCCCACCTGCAATTACCTGGTCTCCATAGTGAGAGACTCCGGCCCTACCCCCAAAGCAAGGTGACCTTGGGGGAAGGATCCTTTCCTTTTATAATACCGTTTGTCTTGTCCAGTCTCCTCCCTCTTCCCTCACCCTTATGCCCCCTCACCCCCCATTTCTGCCTATAAAAGTCTTCCTCTTGTGCAATTCCTGGGAGCTCCTTTCCGCTTGCTGGATGGGACGCTGCAGCATCGGTAACCAAATACAGCCAATGAGATCTTCAAACCCACTCAGTGGAATTGTGGTTTTTAACTGTAAAAATCATTCTCCAAAAGGTAACTTTACTTAACCACTAAAGAAAAAGTGTGTGTGTGTGTGGGGGGGGATTCTGGGTGTTCTCTGGTTTGAGCTGTGGAGAAGCCGGTCCCCGCCCCGCCTGCCTCCACTTAGAGGTCACACCCGCTGCGTCTCGGGTCTTGGGGAGAAGGCGGCGGTGGCGGGGTTAGGAAACACACCCCTCTCCCACCCCACCCCCGCACGCTCTGAGCGCTCTCCCTGTGCACCCTGCTCCCAAGTGCACCCCCATCCCCTCTCCCAGAACATTCTCCCCACGCACCCACTAAGCGCTCTCAGCATCCTCCGGAACGGTACCTCCTCCCCGCACGCCTGCTCATCCGCCCCCTCGCGCGCTGCTCCCCGGTCCCCCGCCCCGCACACTCCTCTCCCTGCACCTGCTCCCCACCCCTGCTCATCCGCCCCGCGCGCCCTCACCGTATACTCCGCTCCCCCTGAAACCTGTTCTCCTCGGACCCCGTGCCCTGCTCCCGGCGCGCCCTACTCATCCGCCCCACGCGCGCGCTGTTCGCCGGTCCCCCGCCCCGCACACTCCTCTCCCTGCACCTGCTTTCCACCTCTGCTCATCCGCCCGGCGCGCCCCGTTAGCAGTGCACCCTCCCCGTACTCCGCTCCCCGAAACCTGTTCTCCCCCCGACCCGGTGCTCTGTTCCCCGCACGCCCTGCCCATCCGCCCCGCGCGGGCGCTGCTCCCCGGGCCCCCTCCCCGCACCCCCTCACTGTACACTCCTCTCCCCGCCCCTGCTCCCCACCTCTGCTCACCCTCCCCGTGCGCCTTCTCCTCTCCGAGTACTCCCGTTGCGCGCACCCCGCTCCCCGCACATCCGGCAGGTGACAGGGAAGTCTGGCTCCGGAAAGCAGATCCCCGAACACCGGCAGGGACCACTCACCGAAACGGGGACCCGCAGCGTCAGTTTCGGATCTAAGTTTGAGCGCCGAGCCTGGGTCATCGCCCCGCCGCTGCCCCCTCCCCGCCCCGTTCCGGGAAGGCTGCCCCCAACTCCGCCCAAAGTTGTTTCCTCCTATGGCGGGTGAGCTGGTGAGTCACCGGAGACATCCCGGTTACTCATTAAGCCGCTCTGCCGTGAAGATAACCCCTTGTCAATCTTGAAGAGCAAACAGCAGAGGTTATCCAGCGGCAAATGGGCTTGTGCGAGACGGGGCAGACCAATTACCAGTGCGGCAAGCAAACTATGCCCACCGAGCAAACCCGAACTCAGAGCCCGCTCCCAGAGGACGCGGGGTGGGAGGGGCTGCTTTGAAGGAATGTTCACTGGAGGGAAATGAGAGGCAGGTGGCCTCTCCTAGGCTGCAGGTGATGGTGGAGGTGGCCTCTCATTGGCTGGCGGCTGTTGCCAGGTAGAGAGGAAATCTTCCTTCTTCCTTCCGCGTGGACTCTGCAGGATGAGGCCAGTGGTCCTGACCTCCGTGGAGGAGCCCAGGTCTGTAGGGGTTGCCCCACCCCCAGCTCCAAAGCCACCGGGGAGAAATAACACGCGGAACCAGCCCTGGGTGGGGTGGTGTCAGGAAACGGGGGCGGGGGGGTGCCCAGGCCATGTCCGCTGTGGTCCGTTAATCTCTCCAGTCCCTGATCTGGATTTTCTTCTGAGACTCTGGGTTGTGGGAGCTCGCTAGTAACTGGGCAAAGCCAGGAGATGCTGGCGCAAGAAAGGAAATGACTCATTCGGTCGGCAGCCTAGACTGCAGGGCCTGGCAGCAGCCAAGACTGCGGGCTGACCCGAGCTGCCCTGCAGGTGGCCTGCACAGGCATCCAGCGCCCGAGAGCTCGGTGCCTGAGGATCTCTGGCGCAGCGCACAGCCGTGGCCCGATGACCACGCTGCACCTGACCTGGAAAGTCAAATACCCAGGACATACCCAGTCAAGGGAATGCCCGGTGAATGCGACAGACCAGAAATGAGATTGTGACCGTCTCTAAACCACACCTGAAAGCCCCGCCCACTGCGAGGCCACCCCCGGGCGCCTCCGGGCGGCGCTGCTACAGGCCAAGATGCCACGGACACACAGGCCAGCCCCGAGGGCCTTGGACTTGTGCACAGAAGTGCTCTGAGCGGCCTCTCCCTGAAGCAGTCATGCCGCAAAGGCCACTGACGACGAATGACACCCACTCCTGGCGGACTGGCCAAGGAGTCATTCCACACCATTCAAAGTCCCCCACAAGGAGCTGAGTATGTTGCAGAACCATTTGCGGAGGCTGGCTTTTGCTGTTGGGTACCACTTCCCAAGTGCAAGTGCCAGCCACCCTTCCTCCCATCTCAGCAGCTCTCCAGCATCCTAGAGGGCTCAGAGGGTAGAAACCTCAGAGAAGGGAGAACGGTGTTCTTCAGACAGCTGGCAGGCCCCACGGCAGGCCGTGGAACAATGTTGTGGGTCACAACCAGCGTTCTGATTGTCGATGGGGAAGAATGGAGAAGAAAAGCATCTCCACTCCCGCGTGGAGGAGGCAGGTACCTCTGTGTTGCACAGTGTGGCCCCCAGAACATTTGTAGGTGGCCCCGGACACCAGCTGGATGCTACCAGCTGATATGGTCTTGGCCTCTTTGTCTTTACCTGTATAAGGGCCACTTGTCTCCTAAGGGGGTATTCTGAGCAGAAAAGCCAGGGCCTCCGGGAACTGTCCAACCTGGACCCCAAACACGAGGGGCAAACATGTGCCCCCAACGTCAGCCCGCCCGCTTGCTGCTACACAGCTCTGTCCGCACTCAGTTTTCCACACACCCTTCTTCCCATTCCATCCAGGAATCGTAGGAGTTACTTTCTTAACTGGCGCTCAGCACACCTTACAGCCCACAGTGACCGTCCCCTCGTCTCAGTCTATCAGATGGGAAACATGCCCCAGATAGATCTCTGTTGTGTATAAGCCACAATGTCTGTGGCATTTTTGCAAGGGCAGCTCGATAGGGTAAGTTAAAGTTGTCAGGAATAATTACAAAAGGGTGTCTTGTAGCCTTTGCCCCATTGCCCCCGTGGGGACATTGTGAGGATCCACCCAGGGTTTGACATTAACACAACCCACAAGTGCCCCCTTCACATTGCCGCACGTTTTCTCACACTCGTATTCGTGTTGTGCTTCTATACAGCTTTGTCACATGTGTGACATCGCCACAGTTGAGATGATGAACTGTCAGTTACCGAAAGAACCCCCATGGTGCCCTATCCCCACCCCTACCCCAATCCCCAAAACCGTTAAGCCCTAGTACCTGCTAATCTGCCCTCAATTTCTAAGATCTCATTTTTTTTAATTAAAAAAAATTTTTTTAACGTTTATTCATTTTCGAAAGACAGACTGTAAGGGGGGAGGGGGAGAGAGAGAGACAGAATCTGAAGCAGGCTCCAGGCTCTGAGCTGTCAGCACAGAGCCCAATGCAGGGCTCGAACCCACAAACCGTGAGACACACCTGAGCTGAAGTCGGATGCTTAACTGACTGAGCCACCCAGGCGCCCCTTTTTTAAAATTTCTTAATGTTTATTTATTTTTGAGAGAGACAGGCAGACAGAGTATGGGTGGGGGAGGGCAGAGAGAGAGGGAGACACAGAATCCAAAGCAGGCTTCAGGATCTGAGCTGTCAGCCCAGAGCCTGACATGGGGCTCGAACCTGTGAACTTCAAGATTGTGACCTGAGCCGAAGTCGGACTCTCAACAGACTGAGTCACCCAGGTGCCCCTGAACTGGCTTTTTCTACTCAGAATTCGCTGAAGATTTGTCCACAGTGTATGTATTAGTAGTTGGTTCTGGGAAAATTAATAAAAGGAAACTGCATTCAGAATAGAGTCTGATGGACAGCAGGGGGCGCTCTCACACCCTACCGCTAGTTACCAGTTCCAGACCCAACAGGAAAAGTGGCACCTTGCATCCGGGTACTACTTTAGCTACTACCTTTACTGTCTCAGTGGGAGGAAGGAACACCGCCGGCCCCCGCCATCCCCCCAACAGCCCAGCCAATGAGAAGCAGGCATAGCCCAGCCAATGCGTGAAAGTCTCAGCTCAGCCAATGAGAAGCCACTAAATTTTGAGCTCGCAGTTTATTCTAATGCACTTCTTGTTATCACAGCCTTCCCAAATTCGCTTGCCTTTGTGAGAGTGGTCCTCTCCTTCGTTTTGCAGATTCACCTCTGGTTCTGCATGAAGCTTGGTTGTCACAGAGTGCATTTCTCTGCTATTCCTAAATAAACCCATTTTACTACTCAAAAAACAAACAAAAAAATGGCAGTTTTATGTTTAAAGGCAACAGTTGTTTTTTACCGAGCATTGTGCCCTGATGCGGACTATCCTCTTTAACCAATCGCACCCTGAAAGACAGCCAGGCTGTTTCCAGTGTAGGCTACGAAGAATAAAGCTGCTGTGAAATTTCACGTACAGGTATCTTGTGTGTGTGTGTGCGTGAACATACATTTTCATTTCCCTGGGATAAATACCAAGAGTGCAATTGCTAGGCTGTATGGTAATTACACATTTAGTTGTACAAGAAACTGCCAAATTGTTTCCTGCGGTGGCTGTAATATTTTGCACTTTGCCAGCAATGGATGTGAAATCCACTGTCTCCACATCCTCACCAGTATTTGCTGTTGTAATTATTTTTTACCTAGCCATTCTGATCATTGTACATTGATCTCTCATGGTTTTTACTTTGCACTCTCCTGGTGGCTAATAGTGTTGAGCACCTTTTGATGTGCTTACGACATCTGTATACCCTCTTTGGGGAAGTATTCGTTCGTGTCTTTCCCTCAATTTTTAATGGATTGTTTGGAGGGTTTGTTGTTTGGTTATTCTTGTCGAGATTTTTAGTGCTCTTTGTACATTCTAGATGCAAGTTCTCTGTTGGATAGATCATCTGCAAACATTGCGAATATCTTCTCCCAGTCTGTAGCTTGTTTTTTGTTTTTATTTTGTTTCATATTTTGTCCTCTTCATATGAGCTTTCACAGCGAAGAATTCTTTTTAATTTTGATGAGATCAGTTTATCAGTTTTCTCTTTTCATTCTTTTGCTGTCAAGTCTAAAAGTGATTTGCCTTGCCCTAGATCCTGAGGACTTTGCCTGTGTTTTTCTTTAAAGTTTTATTGTTTTATGTTCTACATCTTAGTTCATGATCTATTTTTATTATTTATTTATTTTTAATTTTTTAAGATGTTTATTTTCAAGAGAGAGAGAGAGAGACAGAGCACAAGTGGGGGAGGGGGAGAGAGAGAGACAGAGAGAGAGAGAGAGAGTCACAGAATCCCAAGCTGACCTGAACCAAAGTCAGATGCTTAACCGACTGAGCCACCCAGGCACCCCTCATGACCCATTTTTAAACATCATGATTTGGTGACTCTGGCTTTTGGGTTTTTGTGGGTTTTGTCTATGGATGGACAGTGGCTCCAGAACCTGTTGTCGAAAAGACTGTCCTATGGCACTGAATTTCCTTTGTTCTTTTGACAGAAGTTAGTGCAGCGTATTTGTGTGTGGGCCTACTTCTGGATTTTCTGTTCTCTTCTAATCAATCATCTGTGTGTCTCTCCCTTTCTGTCAATGCTGCAGTATTTGGATTACTGTAACTACATAGTAGACGTTAATATTGGGTAGAGTGATTTTCCTGCTTGATTCTTCTTTTTCAAGATTGTTTCAGCCATGGGACGCCTGGGAGGCTCAGTCGGTTGAGCGTCCAGTTTTGGCTCAGGTCATGATCTCATGGTTCGTGGGTTCGAGCCCCTCATCAGGCTCTGTGCTGTCATTGCAGAGCCTGGAGCCTGCTTCGGATACTCTGTCCCCCCTCTCTCACTCTGCCCCCCCTCAAAAATAAACATTTTTTCAAGAGGTTGTTTCAGCCATTCTAAGCCCTCTGCATTTCCATATAGCTTTTAGAATAAGCTTGTCTATATCTGCAAAAATACACCCTGGGAGTTGGATAGGGATTGTCCTAAACCTATAGGCCAGCTGGGTCCTGGCAAAGCCAGGACTCAGCTCCTCCTGAGTCCCTTCAGCTCCTAGTTTGCGGATGGTTTTATCATGAAAGAGTATTGTATTTTCTTTTCAGATGATTTTTCTGGGTGAATTATGATGATCATAATAATGATGATCATGTTTTTTTCCCCTTCATTCTATTAAGGTACTTTATTACATTGATCGATTTTCGTATGTTGCATCAACTTTGCATTCCTGGAGTCAGTCCCACTTGGTCATGTCATAGAATTCTTTCAATATGCTGGCAGATTTGCTTTGAAACTTATTTTTTGGGCTTTTTTTTTTTTTTTTTGAGGATTTTTCAGTAATTTGTTCATTACTTTCTTGTGATGTCTTTATCCGCCTTAAGTATCAGGATATTCCTGGCCTCATAGGATGAGTTAGGGAGTGTTTTCTCTTCCATTTTTGACAGAAATTGAGAAGGATTGGTTTTAATTCTCTAAATGACTTTTAGCATTTATAAGTAAAGACATCCTGCTTTGGGCTTTTCTTTGATTGGACAGTTTTGGTTTTTGGGGTTTGTTGTTGTTTCGTTTTGTTTTGTTTTTGTTACTGATTCAGTCTCTTGTTATAGATCTGTCCAGATTCTCATTTCTTCTTGAGTCAGTTTGGTAATATGCACACTTCATCCTGATTATCTCATTCGTCGGAGCACAGAATTGCCTTAGTATTCTCTTATAGTCCTTTTATTTCTATAGTGTTAACGATGTCTCACTTTTATTTTTCATTTTAGTGATGAGCGTCTTCTCTTTGTCTTAGCCAGTCTACTAAAGGGCTGGCAACTTTTCAAAGAATGAGCTTCAGTTTTGTTGATTCTATTGTTTTGTTGTTCTCTGGTTCGTTTATATCTGCCCTAATCTCTTTTGTTTCATTCCCTCTGCCAGCTTTGGGTTTAGTTTGCTCATCTCCTGGTTCCCTGAGATAGTAAAGTCAGGTTGTTGATTTGAGATCTTTCTTTTCTTTTCTCTGTCTCTTTGATTTGAGATCTTTATTACTATTTAATGCAGGCATTGCAGCTATAAATATCCCTCTGAGCCCTGCCTTCACGGCATCCCATACTTTTTTTTTTTTTTTATGTTTATTTATTTTTGAGACAGAGAGAGACAAAGCATGAATGGGGGAGGGTCAGAGAGAGGGAGACACAGAATCTGAAACTGGCTCCAGGCTCTGAGCTGTCAGCACAGAGCCCGATGCGGGGCTCGAACTCACGGACCGCGAGATCATGACCTGAGCCGAAGTCGGACGCTTAACCGACTGAGCCACCCAGGCGCCCCCATCCCATATGTTTTTGTATGTTGTGGTTTTATTTCATTCATTTCTAAGTATTTTCTAATTTCCCTGTGATGTCCTCTTTGACCTGTCAGTCACTTCCCAATGTGTTAATTTCTGCATAATTGTGAAATACCCAGTTTTCCTTCTGTTATTGATTTCCATTATTCCTTTCTATTATTGATTCTAATGTGGTTATAGAACATAATTTGCCTGACCTCCCACACAGTTGAAAATCTACATATAAGTTTCTCCCAAAAGGCTTAACTACTAACAGCCTACTGTTAACCAAAAGTCTGACCCATAACATCAACAGTCGACGAACACGTTTTGTACGTTCTATGGATCACATACTGTGTTCTTACAGGACAGTAAGCTAGAGAAGAGAAAACTAAATGAAGAAAATCATAAGGAAGAGAGAACACATCTGTAATGCTGTCCTGTAGAATGTCCACCTGTCAGTGGACCCGCACAGTTCAAGTCCAGGTTGTTTCAGGGTTGACTGTCCCATTTTTACTCCATATGACCAGCCATCCACACTGTCTCATGCTCACACATTTCCCTATGGAAATGTTTCCTCAGTTTGCTCACACAGCACAGATGCCCAGCTAAGTATCTCGTTTGAAGAACTACAGTTCTAGGTGCATCTGGGAGGCTCAGTCAGTTGAGCATCTGACTCTTGATTTCCGCTCAGGTCATGATCTCACGGTTTGTGAGTTCGAGCCCCGCATCGGGCTCTGTGCTGACAGAGCAGAGCCTGCTTGGGATTCTCTCTCTGCCCCTCCCCTGCTCACACTTTCTCTCTCCCTCTTTCTTTCTCAAAATAAATAAATAAAACTTTATAAAACCACATTGCAATGCTAATTACTTACATGTAGCAGTCGCAAAATTTATAAAATAATAAAATTCAGTCTGATTAGTTAAAAAACCATTGTTAAAACTACTAAGTTAAATATTAAAATGAGACATAGTTTTACTTAAATGATACAAAATAATAAATGTGTAATATGAATTTCAGCCTATGCAAAAAAGATTAGCAAACATTTTAAACTGGCATATGATATGATGCTTTCACATCAGGTGTTTACAACTTTAAGGCATAATGATAGTAGTAATTTTTTCTTAGTGTAAACTGTCACAATATTCTCAAGTTTTTTTTGAAACAGAGAATATCATCTCTATAGGTATTACAGGACCAAATAATGGAAAAGACTGTGAGTTTCTTCTAGTTAAGGGTCTAAATAGGTTGACTTCAATAGAAATGTCACTAATGGAGACTCACACAGGAGCAGGTGAGGTCAGATGCTGATGGGTTGAGGGTGGGGGGGGGGGGGGGGAAGGGGTTGGTTCCAAGACACTGGGACACCCCAGGCCAGTGAGACGCAGCGTCCCCAAGCCCCGTGATTCACATCCCAGAGAAATACAGGAAGCGACACCCAACATTGGTACCATCTATGCAACAGTGACACCCAATCGGCTAGAAGGTAACTTAGTTCATAAGAATCTATGCTCGTCAAATATAGCAGGAGCCTCAGAAGTATAGTTGTGATGCAGTCACATCTTTTTCAGCCATCAGAAAATGATCGCAGGGGCTTATTTGAGCTCTCCTGGTACGGATGCCAATGGAGATGTGGTCGCCCCTGCAATGCAAAAAGGGAAGAGATGAGTTGATGGGGAAAAGAGCAATAAAGATCACATTTTTTGTAAATTAAGAAGTTTTTTAAGGAAAAATTTTTTAAATTTTTTTTGAGAGAATTTTTTTTTAAGTTTATTTATTTTGGGGTGGGGGGAGGGGTAGAGAGAGAGGGAGACACAGAATCCAAAGCTGGCTCCAGGCTCCGAGCTGTCGGCACAGAGCCTGACGTGGGACTTGAACTCATGAACCACGAGATCATGACCTGAACCGAAGTCGGACGCTTCGCCAACTTAGCCACCTGGGCGCCCCTGTATATTAAGAAATTTAACCTATTAATTTTAACTAAACGAAAGCACATTTTGGGGCTCCTGGGTGGCTCAGTCGGTTTAAGTGTCCAATTCTTGGTTTGGGCTCTGGTCATAATCTCCTGGTTCATGGGATCAAGCCTCATGTCAGGCTCTGTACTGACAGTGTGGAGCCTGCTTGGGATTCTCTCTCCCTCTCTCTCTCTGTACCTCCCCCACTTGCTCTCTATCTCTCTCAAAATAAATAAAAACAAACTTAAAAAAATAAAGAAAGCACATGTTTCTGTACCTACTTTTGAAAACTACTCCTGACATCTACATAAAAATGTAACGCATGGTCCCACCCACAAGCCAAGCACAAGTCATACGAGAAACCTCCCGTCTGCAGCCCGTGCACCGCTGGACAAGGGCAGGGGCCCCGTCCACCTTCTGGTCTGTGTCCCCGTGTGCTGAAAAGGCCTGCGGACACTGACAGAAATGTGTTGAGCTGAACTTGAAGGGAAGGAGCGGGCAGGACGAAGGGTCCCTGTGCTTCCCCGGCCCCAGAGGACACGGCCTGGCTCCTTCCTTTGCACCAAGTGCCTTCAGCAATGCTGGCTCTTTCAAACTAGAAATCTGGGCCAGCAGCGATGGGCCAGCTTTCCAGCACACCAAAGACACACCTAGAACGGCTGCAAAAATTGCAGTAAGGAAAAAAAAAAAAAAAAAGCATCAGTAAGAAGCCTGGCTGAGATCCAGAAAGAGCCAGGCTCTCAGTGGAGGGCTTTCCGGTCAGAGGGAAAAGGCAAGTTCTGGGTTGGCTGTTGCGGTTGATCAAGTTAAAAGCCAAGACCGACAGGAGAAGAAATAGGAACCAGAAGAGAAGGGCCCGGGGCACGGGAGATTCTGGTGGGGACAGGAGCCTCAGCGACCCAGGGGCAGGGAGGCAGGGGCACCCAGTCACAGGTGACAAGGGCTGTGTGGCTTCCCCAGCCTTTCTGTTCCTCTGAGATCAGATGATGATGGGGGGGGGGGCGGCGGGGTGGTGGCAGGGAAGGGGTTGGTTTCCCCTTTCTCTACTTTAAGCACAGGGATGATGTAGCACGTGCCATGATTTGTTTCCTGATAGAAAAGTTTATAAACTCGTGCTAATATCAGGCGAGAATTCCTTGACTGGATCATCTATTTCACTGGCAGTAAAGTAAGTTCCACCTACTGAAGGCAGTGCAGAAAGACCATGACAATCATCCTGCTATATCGCTGGTGGGGGGGGGGGGGGGACCTGTGAACCTGCCGCCCATGCGGGAGCCCCCCTGCGCCCCCACCGCCCAGGGCCAGGTCATTCCTGTCCCATTATCGAGACCTCTGTCACCGTGTGTAACCAAGCGGGTCTCTGGACTAAACCAGGGCGTCAATCAATATCTCTCTCTCTCTCTCTCTCTCTCTCTCTCTCTCTCTCTTGTCTTGGAGAATGCGCATAAGACAACAAAAGAATCTTGCCGGACTTGCTCCTTCTCTTTGTGCCCCCAAAGTGTGTTCCCAGGACGCTGATTTTTAAGTGTCGCTGGCGCTCCCTTGCGGTAAGAACACATGCAGTTCGGAGAAGGACGGCCCGGCTGCCCAGAAACTTCAGCTTCAGAGCTAACTACTTCCGTCCATCGATATTTTTGTGTGGGGGACACTTTTCATATTTGGGCGCACTCGGTTTCTCTAGAAGTACTCACTTGGAGAAGGAGAATCTGTAACAAAGAACAAGTACAGGAGTTCAATTTAGTCAAAGAGAGTTGGTACTAAATGAATTAGCACTTTGGGGGGCACCTGGGTGGCTCAGTGGGTTAAGCGTCTGACTCTTGATTTTGGCTCAGGTCGTGATCTCATGGTTTGTGATTTCAAGTCCCACATCCAGCTCTGTGGTGACAGTATGGAGCCTGCTTGGGATTCTCTCTCTCTCTCTCTCTCTCTCTCTCTCTCTCTCTCTGCACTTCCCCCCACTCGCACTCTCTCCCTCTCAAAAATAAATTTTAAAAGCATTAGTACTTTAAATTTTTTTAATGTTTATTTATTTTTGAGAGAGAGACAGAGCATGGGCAGAGAGAGAGGGAGACACAGAATGCGAAGCAGGCTTCAGGCTCTGAGATGTCGGCACAGAGCCCACATGGGGCTTGAACTCACGAACCGTGAGATCATGACCTGAGCTGAAATCAGACGCTTAACTAACTGAGCCACCCAGGTGCCCCAAGAATTAATACTTTAAATAATGACTTAGAAGACTTCGTAAAAGGCTGTATCACTGAAAACACTAAGCCACAGAACACAACCAGCATGGAAAAGTTCGAAAGTGCACTTTTTATTGGCATCAAATGTGAACCTGTCACACATCCATTTTACGACGCAGAGAAGACACGTCATCAATAGAAGTGGCCGGGCCCCTGTGGTGGGGGCACGAAGCAGGTGCACGGACAGCATCCCCTCACGTGGGGTCTGTCGGGAGTGGCTACCCTCAGAGTAAGGGACTGGCCGGCAAAGGCAGGCAGAGACCTTGCTGACAAACATACACATAAAGCACTTCAGATGCTTGTAGAGACATAACACATCTCCTTCCTTCTTAGCCAAAGAAATGAAGCCTCAAGAGAAAAAAACAAGCTGCCTACAGGCAAATGGCCAATAATCACCAAGCCACAGAAAGTAAACAATACCCGATGGGCTTTACGATGGATGTAGCCAAAACTAAGACTAATTCCACTCGTCGCTATGACTGGTAAAAATCAAAACTAATATAATATTTGGAACATCTAATTACAGGGACACTTCCAAACTATTCAGAATTTAATAACAAAGTTTAAGAAATGTGGATAATGGGGGGGGGGGGTTTACACCTGGGTGGCTCAGTCGGTTAAGCGTCTGACTTTGGCTCAGGTCATGATCTCACAGTCTGTGAGTTGAAGCCCCACATTGGGCTCTGTACTGACAGCTTAGAGCCTGGAGCCTGCTTTGGATTCTGTGTCTCCCCCTCTCTTTGCCCCTTCCCCACGTATACTCTGTCTCTCTTTCTCGCTCAAAAATAAACACTAAAAAAAATTTTTTTTAAATAAAAAGAATTAAAAAAAAAAGAAATGTGGATAAGAGAATAATTTCAAGTATGAACCATGAGTTCTGTGTACAGACCTGAGGGCTTCTTATGAACCTGCCCCAAAGGGGACCGGCTGTCTACACAGAAGTTCACGCATCATAGGGGCCAGGATCTTAGATCCAAGGACACTAAATGTGATATCGTTTGGTATCTTATTTGTCTGTGTGTATGTGACGTATCGAAAGATTTGAAATGAAAAGAAAACATAAAGGGACACCTGGATGGTTCAGTGAGTTAAGTCTCTGACTCTTGATTTCGGCTCAGGTCATGATCTCAAGGTTCGTGGGTTTGAGCCCCGCGTCGGGCTCTACACTGACAGTGGAGCCCTGCCTGGGATTCTCTCTCTCCGTCTCTCTCTGCCCCTCCCTTGCTCTCTCTCTCCGTCTCTCTCAAAGCCACAGCGATCATGACTCATGCGATTCGCGTGAATAAAGAGGAGAAAAGCAAAACCTGTACAATCCTCCTGAGTATGTGTGACCTCCACGCTTCTGTAGGATTTTACGTGGTGTTTAGATTACTCAGCTCGAGATCCAAAATGAGAAAAGAAAAAGCCCGAGGGGCTGTCCCAAGGAACAGAAACCACAGCAGACAGGGACTGCGGGGTGCACTTCACCTTAAGCGTCCTCGGAGCCCTCGAGCATCTCCGGGTCTGGGTTCGGGCCTCCACCCTGGAGCCCTCCGGGGTCTTGCGCAGACGTGGACGGTGGGGCTGCTCCCGGTGTCCGCAGGGCCCTCCCGTCTGAGTCAGCTCGTTGCTGCAACCACTCATCCTTGTACCCATTGCTGATAAGTTTGGAAAAGTTGGTGGGTGAACTGGTTTTTTGCCCGGGCCTCAAAAAGAGAGAAATTAGTGCCAAACTTCAGTACAAAGGTTAATGACAATCCAGAACAGTCCACAGTGAGCATACTGCTAATAACTTGGATATGTTATCGCCCCTTAAAACCCAACAGGGATAATTCTCTGTCCCTCTCTCTGCCTCTGTCTCTCTCTCTCTCTCTCTCTCTCTCTCTCTCCTTTCTCAGTCTCAATGTCTCTCTCCCCGTGTTCAGCATAAGAAAATACACTTGGTGGGCACTTGGGTGGCTCAGAGCGCAGTTAATCATCCAACTTCAGCTCAGGTCATGATCTCACGGTTCATGAGTTCAAGCCCCGTGTCGGGCTCTGCGCTGACAGCTCGGAGCCTGGAGCCTGCTTGGGATTCTGCGTCTCCCTCTCTCTCTGCCCCTCCCCCATTAGTATTCTGTCTCCCTCGCTCTCAAAAATGAACAGATGTTAGAAAGAATTTTTTTTAAGGCAAACGCACTTGCTATCATCCCTGTATGTGCCGAGAGCCTGCAGAATCCACCTTCCACCACCTGTCTTCAGGACATCCAAGTAGAAAACTAATGATGCTGCTTTTCACAGGGACGAAAACTTCACACCCCCCTCCCCTGGTCATGACGGGTTGCCCGGACTCTACCATTTCTTTCACAAATGATCGCTTTCTAAATGAGGTCTTCCTTGACGTTAATGGTCATCTGCTGGTCGAGCCCCTGGCTGGTTGACACAGTGGAGCCTATGGCTCCTGGCCTCGGGGTCGAGAGTTCGAGCCCCACGTTGGGTGTAGAGATTGCTTAAATAAATAAACTCCAAAAACAAAAGATGATCTACCACTCTCTGCACAGCTTTGCCTTCTATCTGCCATTAAGCCAGCGACTGCACGTTCGCGGGTCTCACCTACGCTGAAGAGTGGTGGGGGCCTTGGACGTGGATGGAGTCGGACAGGTGACACAGGTCACCTGCTCTCTCTGAGCCTCGGGCTCCTAACCTGCAAATCGCTCTGTGGTGAAGGGTATTAACAGTGTCCCCCACCCTCTAAGTATATATTTTCTCCACCCCCAGTGTCAGCGTGGTGCTCTCAGGTCTGTCCTGCTGTTTATCTCCCACGGGACCGGAGGCTGCAGGAGGAACCAGTCGGATAACTGGTGACGTGACTTCTGGCACTAACTGGGGTTCTGCCGGCCATGCACAGTCAGAGCACCCACCGCCAGCTGCGGACACGGGGTCCAGGCCTTGGTGACAGATAAAGTCAGGATGGGACAACAGACTCATGTAAGGCTGATGGCCCCGAATTTAAAAGGCGAGCCTTGCTGAGGACAGGGTCCCCAGGGGCGTCTCGGGCAGGACACAGGCTCACGGAGACAGAACCACTGGTTGGAGAAGTTCGGCACCCACACGGCGAAGACGTGGATGGGGACGGCTGTGCTCCACAGGGCCACGACGGATGTCAGGGGGGGACCAGCGAACGAGGAGCCCAGCGGGCGAGGCCGGGCTATGGGGCGTGACATCAACGTCGTGTCTCCGACACGCGTTGCCAGGAAGGCAACATCATTAGGCCGCCACCAGCCCAGTGCCTTGTTGCCATCATTGTCACTTTGTCCCCCAGACGGAGCACCGAAGAGACCAAACCTGAACCTGACCCAGACAGCACTCGTTCTGTCCGTGCACTTACATGGGAGGGAAGGACAGTCTGCTTCCTGCAGGCTCTTTGGGGCCAAGCGGGGTCCCCACTTTGCTCGGGTACTTGGAGTTGATGGCTGGTAGCCGCACCTGTTGAGGGAAAACAGGAGAAGGAGACTCACAGACGGTGGAGAAGGACCGCCTATGAGCGTGGTCATTACGTCACCGGCCACACAACTCGACAAAAGTCCCATAAAACGGTTACGTCGTGGAGACTCTCCGTGATTCGGCAGCAGTTGCCGGGCCTGGCTGCAAAGGGCCTTGGGAGTGTGGGAGCCACGGACCGTCTCTGCGCCCTGATGGTGGTGGAGGTAATACAATGGGTGCATTTGTCAAAACTCCTGGAACGGTGCTCGGCAAAAAGGTGTAGATTAGATTGTAACGAAATAGGGGAAAATGCTACGGGAAAACAGAAAAAAATGAACAGAGAAACAAGGACGCCCACAAACCCAGGGACGTATTGCAAACATTCACAGGAAGACAAGGGGGGGCCTTTGGGAACGACGAGACACGATCCTGCAGGTGTGTGAGACCCCATAATGCTGGCCGTCCACGGGTGACATTTTGGCCGAAATATTGTCTCCTGTCTGCCACATGTCAACTCCGCGTCCCACCCAGATCCACGCCCGGAGGCCCAGAGGGGAAGAGCGGGGGAACAGCCAGGCCCTCACCAGAGGCTGGGGTTGGACACTCGTCAAATCCAGCACAACCTACTAGGTTCACTTGGTGGCTCACGCCCGTCCACGTTCAAGGTCTTACTCTAGCCGTGCCAAAGGCCTGCGGGCTGTGGGCGGTTCCGGCAAGCTGTGCACGGAAGCAAAGTGAAGATACAGGGCTGCTGTCCGGGTGGTCCCTGACGGGCGCCCGTCCCCCTGGCTGTCACCCGCACCTCGCACACAGCTTCCGTCAATGGCTCCAGAGATGACCCCGCCTGATGGGGGGCTGTGCGGCCTTTAGCATTTCAAAGGTCCCCTAAACCTGTGCTGTGGCACCCAGAGATCCTAAAAACAGTCCACATCGGGGCACCTTGGGGGCTCAGTCGGTTAAGCGTCCCACTCTTGATTTCAGCTCGGGTCTTGATTTCAGCTCGGGTCTTGATTTCACCGTTTGTGAGTTCCAGCCCCGCATCGGGCTCTGTGCTGACAGTGCAGAGGCTGCTTGGGATTCTCTCCCTCTCTCTCTGCCCACCGCCGCCCCCCCCCCCCCCCCCCGCCGCCAAAATAAATAAATAAATAAATAAATAATTTTTTAAAAAATCCAGGGACACCTGGGTGGCTCAGTCAGTTAAACGTCCTACTTCAGTTCAGGTCAGGATCTCACGGTTCGTGGGTTCTGGCCCCGTGTCGGGCTCTGTGCTGACAGCCTGCTTCGGATTCTGTGTCTCCCTCTCTCTCTGCCCCTCCCCTCTCTCAAAATAATAAACATTTAACACACAGAACCATGAACGAGACACACAGTCATCGGCTACATGGCTTATTCAGGGAGCCGCAAGCAGGGGGACGCTGCTGTCAGAACCCAGTCACCTTTTTTTTCTCCTCACGTTCCTCCGCCTCCCTCTGCCAGACGGTTTTCACGTCAAAGTCGAAAGGCCCTCTCCTGGACTCATAGTTACCGTTGTTCTGATCGGGGTTAAACTCTTCATACACCATGTAATCCGGCATGGAGATGGCAGGGATCCTGCAGAAACAGGTGGGAGCACCCAGCCTGGTACCACTTCCTTGCCCCCCTCCTTTCTTCCTCCCCTCCCCCCTCCTCTTCCTGTCCATCTCCCTCCCTCCCCTCTCCCTCTTTCCCTCCCCCTGCCTCCTCCTTTCTTCCTCCCCTCCCCCTCCTCTTCCTGTCCATCTCCCTCCCTCCCCTCTCCCTCTTTCCCTCCCCCTCCCTCCTCCTTTCTTCCTCCCCTCCCCCCTCCTCTTCCTGTCCATCTCCCTCCCTCCCCTCTCCTTCTTTCCCTCCCCCTCCCTCCTCCTTTCTTCCTCCCCTCCCCTCCTCTTCCTGTCCATCTCCCTCCCTCCCCTCTCCCTCTTTCCCTCCCCCTGCCTCCTCCTTTCTTCCTCCCCTCCCCCCTCCTCTTCCTGTCCATCTCCCTCCCTCCCCTCTCCCTCTTTCCCTCCCCTCTCCCTCCTCCTTTCTTCCTCCCCTCCCTCTCCTCTTCCTGTCCATCTCCCTCCCTCCCCCTCCCTCCCCTCTCCTTCAGGCAGGCTTGGGGGACTCTGTGATCACTTATGCCACACCCCTGCCCAACTGTGGACTGCCTCAGCACCTGGCAGGCTTAGTTGGTTAAGCATCAGACTTTGGCTCAGGTCATGATCTCATGGTCCATGGGTTTGAGCCCCACATCGGACTCTGTGCTGACAGCTCTGAGCCTGGAGTCTGCTTGGGATTCTCTCTTTCTCTCCCCCCGCCCCTGCTCAATCTCTCTTTCTCTCAAAATAAATACACAAACCTTAAAAATAAATAAATGAATGAATGAAATGCACAGTGAGCTACCCTCTCGCTACAGAGATGGCCCAGGAGGCCTTGGGATACTCACTGCCTCTGCTCGGCCGTGGGCGGCTTGCTGTGGTGAATGTACCAGTCTGGCAGGGAGTACGCAACCGGGGAGGCTTTCCTGGTCCCGGCCACCACCAGGTGCTTCAGCAGATCTCAGAGCCAAAAAGACGCAGCTGTGAGCACACAGGTCACCATTGACAGCGGTGTGTGTGTGGGGGGGGGGGGGGGCCCTGTGACTTCCAGGGTCACCTCTGCGCTCTCAGGTGGGCAGGACTGTGCCTGGTCCCCCCCTGCCGGTGCACGTGCCCAGATGTGCGCCCCTCCCCTCAAATCCTGCCCAGCTACTGAGCTGGCACCCATGTGTGCCGACATCCACCATCCCAGGTGACATCCGTGGGGACACGGGGACTGCGGGCTGGCTGCCCCCCTCACCTACCCCTGCACAGTCTGACTGCTCTCCGTGGCTGTGCAGCTGTCCTCGCAGACTTCCCAGGGAACGTGGGTGAGGGGAGCCGGTAATCAGGGCCTCCCCTTGGAGTCCCGGGACAGGGACAGAGCCTGAGACCCACCCTGCTCCCGAACCCCCTGCCTTGCTGGGGGCCCAAAGGGGTCAACAGGAAGGCGGAGACGGCGGGGGGTGGGGGTGGGGGTGGGGTCTGGCCCTGCTTGCTCCTGAGCCAGCTGTCACTGATTGCTTAGGATCCGTAGGGAATGTTTAGCACTTTATGTCGCTTTTGGTTTTCAGATATTTCAGATTAGGGGAAAGCGGCAGGAACAGCATGGATTCCTCTTGGCCTCCTCCAGATGCTCGTGTCTCATTTCACCTTTGCTGCCTCCCTCTCTCCCTCCCTCTTCCTCCCCCCCGCCCCCATTGGTATTGTCACTGTCCCTGCTGTTTGGGGGCAGTTAGGGACCCCCTCGCAGACCTGAGGGCGGCAGGCTCTAGAGGACAGTTGTCACATGATCCCAGCCCACGATCCTCACCAGGAAGTCAGTGCACACGCGACTGTCTTGTCTAACCTGCATACCCATCCAGATTGTGCTGGCTATCCTACTGACTTTCCCTAAACCAGTGGCAGGGGAGTGGGGAGCGGGGTGGAAGGACATCACAGTCCTGTCCCGGCCTTGCATGGAGCGAGTGGAATGGATTGTTCTGGACTTTTCTAAAGCCTTTCGGGGCTGACCCCTGCCCCTGCTCGACAGTCTCTGAGCATGACCAGGCAGTATTTCTCGGACAAATCACAGGTCGAGGCAGACGTTCCCCACCATCGCCGCAGACTCCTGTGTAGGGTCTTTGTTATTGAAAACACATTAGAACCCGGGACGAAGGCAATGAGGATAAGCCGTGGGAATGGGCCCTGGGAATGGGCCACAGGTATGGGCCACGGGAATGGGCCACGGGAAGGAGCCACGGGAATGGGCCACGGGAATGGGCCGTGGGAATGGGTACTGGGCACGCTGGAGAGCCGGCTGTCCCCACAAGGCCATCGAAGTCGCAGGGACACACCTTCTGCGAGTGACAATGACATGGGGCAGGTAACCCCTGCAAAGGTGCCTCTCACAAGCCAGTTCTGCACATTCGGTCTCGTCAATGCTGTCGTCAGCAGTGGGCACATCCTGCGGGTTACACAAGCCCCGCGCTGCGTCCGCCACCCCTGGCGTCCCAAGGCTTTGGGCAGAACTTCTAGGTTCTTCAGCAACATATTTACATGGAGGAAAGGGTGACCAGCGCGACCCAATCCCCTTGTCCACGCAGCAGGGACCCTGGGCGTGCGTAGGGTTCTTACCGGGCCGGCCGCCTCGCTTCGCGAGCTTCACATACTCCGAGTCAGTTTCCTTGATCCAGTACCTGCGCGGCCCCAGCAGGTGCCCGTTGGGAGGCTCACTCAAGTCACTGAGGCCGGGGATCTGGGAAGCCGGGGGGGCGTCCATGGGCTTCTCAGACCGCTTCACGGGAAGGTGGTAATACCAGTCTGGAGGAGAGGGGCCGGAAGCCCGCTTGTTACCCAGAGTTCAAGTTGGTGTGCCCCACTGCCCACAACATAGCCATGCCAGGGAGAGCATCTCACCCTCCATAGGGCACCAGCATGGGAGAATCCACCATGGGACATTTGCACAGGAGAAACCACCACAGGAATCAGCACAGGAGACACCGCCACAGGACATTTGCACAGGAGACACCATCACAGGAGACCAGGGGGGAGAAAATGCTCTCTTTCGAATGCCTGCGCTGAGGTTGTGTGGGTTAAGCTGCTGATCCCACCCAAAGGAAGATCTCCCTCTATGAGGCCCTGCTGTTCCTCTGCTACAGGCTGCACATCTGCTCCAAAGAGGTAGAAACAGGGTGTCCTCCAAGGTACCAGATCCCCTCCTGTGTGTCCCCTGCTCTCTCTCCTCTGTGGAACTGGCAGTAAACTGCATTTCTGGATATACTGGGGAATACACATTCCCGCAAAGTTCACACTCACTTAAAACACTGCAGGCCAGTGTCCGGGACATGTGGCCAGTGCTGGCCAAGATCTGTTGAACTCAGTATACTAAAGACGCTGAGATACAAACCCATCACAGCAGCAGCAGCCTCAGAGAGCGAGGCCAGCAGCCTGACAGGAGCAGGAAGAGGCAGGACCGGGCCCCGTGGGGAGCCCCCCCCCCACCTCCCACGTCCCACGCCCTGGGGCCGGAGCCCAGGTGGGCCACCTCTCAGACGTGGGAACCCCAGCACATAAACCTCTCTGCTCCCTTCATCTGCGTTGAGGCCACAGTGGGGCCCCACGAGCGAGAAGTCACAAGTGCGAGGGGACAAGCAGAAGCCAGGACCTCAGCCAGGCAGCCACGTGTTACGGAAGACCTCCTCAGACTGCGCGCACATGAGGTGGCTGAGCCTAGCTCCCAGGAAAACTTAAGTGGGTCCCACAGAGTTGGAGCGTGGTGACCAAGGACCAAGGGGACAGGAGGTGCGGCACTGCACGGATGAACCAGAGGAGAAGGAAGGCAGCCCGCTGTCTGCCCTTCCTCCCTTCCTCGGTCTGAACCCCACAAGCCACGGGGCCCCTAAGTGGGCGCAGGAGCTGAGGGCGTCCAGGACGGCCCTGCCAGGCACGAGAGGTGGGGGCGGAACCCCAGAGACCTTCAGTGACCAGGGTCCACCTATGATCCCGCAGCGAGAAGACATTGGGGACACCCGGACTACGGGTGCTTCAGGTGACTCTGCAGCAGAAACGGATTAGTCCAAATGTAAGAAAAAATATCCCTGCTGATTGAAAACTTGGGAAACAAAGTGAAGGAAGAATGTAACATACAACAGATGCCATTAATGTGACACACGCGACTCGTACATTTACGAGCACTTATTGGAATGCGCTGTCACAGATTCATGACCTTCAGGGTCTAACACAGTGCCAGGCTCCCAACAGGTGTGATGAATAATAGTATGTGTCACCTAGGCTGGGCCGTGGTGCCCAGATTTTTGGTCAAATGTTTTCTAGATGCTTCTGTGAAGATATTTTTCAGATGAGATTCACATTTACATTAGTGGACTCTGATTAAAGCAGATCGCCCTCCATAATGTGGGTGGGCCACATCTAACCAGTGGAAGGCTTTAAGAGAAAAAGACTGAGGTCTTCCAGGGGGAGGGAGGAATTTTACAGCTCTTCCCTGCAGATTCTATGTGAGCTGGTTCCTCTTTCAAGATAGATGATAGATAGATGATAGATAGATAGATAGATAGATAGATAGATAGATAGACAGACAGACGTCCTATTGGTTCTGTTGCTCTGGAGAACTCTAATACAGTAGGAGCACAGGAAAACCGTGTTGAAGAAGTTGATTCATGTAACACACAAGGAGCTCACGAATGATTGTCTTCTAAAGGTAAGAGCTTACACATCCGATTTCCACCTGTAACTAAAGCTGGGTTCACTGCATCAAAACGAATGATGTTTAAACATAACAAAAATTAATGTCTAAAGGACAGTAATGAGCTGAATCAACATGATGCTTTTGAGAATGGAAGAAAGCACTGGGAAAGGTCTAAAGAATGGAGCAGAAGCTCACAGATCATTGGAGCTTTAGGAGGAAGCGCAAAGAAGCTTCCTACACTCATCATATTCTGCTCAAAAATTTTCTCCTTTAGAAGGAAGGCACGCACTCTTTGCTTTATTTTTCCTCTCTGTGTTTTGATTACTAATTAATCCACAGGGAACAGTGTACCTTCCGGTTCTCATTACTGAAAGCTTCGGGCAGGCACTGAATCACTCCAGTAGGGCATTTATAACTGAGCAAAGGAGCACACACACCACACATACACACACACACAGTGAAAACAATGAGAGCTGTCTTGTAACTTCCATCACTTAGAAATTATTAGTACTTGTATAGCAATTACTATCATTACTAAGGTGATCAATTACTATCATTTGGATTTCTTTGTTTCTTTTTTTCTTTTTTAACCACCAGGTTGGGTATCATGCAGGTCTTTTTTTTTTTTTAAGCAGCTCTTTTTATTCATTTTTATTTTTTACAGAGAGCACAAGCAGAGGAGAGGAGCAGAGAGAGAGAGAGAGAGAGAGAGCGAATCTTAAGCAGGCTCCGCGCTCAGCACAGAGCCCAACACACGGCTCGGTTCCACGATCCTGGGGATCCTGAGCTCAACTGACTGAGCCACCCAGGCACCCCTCCCTGACTCCCCACCTGCAGGACAGGAGCACCTCATGTTATCAATAAGGAGAAGGCAGACAGGGGCTCTGACACCCAAGACCAGGGGCTGTCAGACTTCTAGTCACACACAGGGCAGGATTACGTGCCCACTTAGCCCCGCAGACGGCCATATTCCCGCTTTTGGGCTGGGGCCGCCTTGCAGAGCAGGGGTTAAAGCCTGGGCAGAGGAGCCCCCGTGGGAGGTGCAATCCTGGGCTAGTGTGAGGTCTATCAATAAGGGTTAATGACACCTTGTCAAGTCATTTTGAGGTTAAGGGTCAGTGTATAAAAGTGCTGAGGATGTTACCTGTCATTTGTCAGTGTCCACTGGTGTTGTGCATACAGGGGAAGCCACTAAGGCTTGGAGAAGTCACATATAGGCTGAGAGCCAACGGAGGCAAAGAGGAACCTGTCAGCCCTCCCCCCAAAACACACACCCATGTGCCCAGCACAGCCACGGTGTCACCAAAAGCAGTCAGATCTCACAAGCTCATTTAGAAATGCCACGGCCAGGCTTCCTAACACCTCTGAGCAGATGTGAGTGAGGCAGGTGACTGCCAGCTCCCACCCTGTGGCTCCCAGCGGAGCATCAAATCCTCTTGTCCAGCCTTTCATCCCGCCCTCACAAAAGGGGGAGAACCCTCACAAAAGGGGGAGAAATCGGGCCCTAGGTGGCTCAGTCAGTTAAGGGCCAACCTCGGCCCAGGTCATGATCTTGAGGTGCTTGTGTTCGAGCCCTGAGTCGGGCTCTGTGCTGACAGCTCGGAGCCTGGAGCCTGCTTCGGATCCTGTGTCTCCCTCTCTCTCTGCCCCTCCCCTGCTCACACTCTGTCTCTCTCTCTCTCTCTCTCTCTCTCAAAAATAAACATTAAACAAAATTTTTAAAAAGGGGGGATCAAAACAAGAGGCCCAGACAGACCACAGCATGCACCTCTTTTTCCTCCTGTTCCGCCCAGCTTCAAACCCTGCTGAGTGAGAAGCCCCACTGCCCCACCAGCCTCCACCAAATTCTTATTTTCTGCGTCCAGCACGTAAATGTGGAGACGATTAAAGTACTATCGGGAGATGGGTGGTGAGATAGGAAGTCCCTGGATCAACACTGGAGGAAGCAGCTTACCAACGGTCAAACCATTTACAGGAAAATTGCAGAGATCTTACCCCCCAGCAGCTGAGACAACACTGGGAAACCTGGTTTTCTTTTGTCGAAAATAAAGAAAACGAAGACTAGCTGTGTTTTTGCTTCCCCGCCCCCCCTTTTCTTTTAATGTCTCCCTTTAAGCTGCTTTGACCCTGGGGCACAGAAGCAGCTCTCTTTGAGGGTATCCCGTTAGTTTCACCCCAGCCCCACGTGCCCACACGCTCAGGACGCTGGGCTGGGGGCCAGCCCTCCCTCCGCAGAGCGAACACGAACGCGGGCTCTGTTAGCTGGACACTCACCGCAGGGAGCATAGCGGCTGGCGGCGCCCTGCAGCTCCTTGTTTGTGTTCCTCATGCGGGCCTACAGGCGACAGGCTGGACCAGGTGACCACGGGTGAGGAGGGAACCGCCCCTGGTGCTGACTGTAGAGGCCACTTCCGAGGGACTGCCCTCTCCGTCCACCTCCACCTGACAGGTATGCAGGCTCTCGTCATTAAGGAAGGGCATACACGACCCCATGCAGCAGGGGCATGTGCATGCTGGTATACAGCAGGAGCACATCCATGCCTTGTATACATCAGGGGCACATGCATGCTGGTATACAACAGGAGCACCTCATCAGGGGCACGTGCACGCAGGTACACAGCAGGGGCACGTTCACGCAGGCACACAACAGGGGACATCAGGTGACAGCCGGTACGCATCAGGAGGCCATCCACACAGGTATACAGCAGGGGCATACACACTCTCGTATACACAGGAGCATATCCATGCCAGGTATACAGCAGAGGGAAGTCTGTGTCCGGTACTAAGCAGGGGCACACGACACGGGTACACAGCAGGAGTTTATCCACACGGGTATACAGCAGGGGCACGACGACACGGGTATACAGCAGGAGCACATCCACGCCGTCGGGTATACAGCAGGGGCACGTCCATGCGGGTACACAGCTGGGCAGCGTGTGATCGCGTGGCGGCGGGACTCATGCAGGTGGCCGGGTGCTCTCCGGGCACGGGGTGACAGGTGGCCCCCGCCCCGCCCCCTGCCTCCCGCCCCGCTCACCCGCCCGCCGAGGGTCTCCCTGAATGCTGTGCGCACCGCCGGAGACGACTCTGCCCACGGGCGGCTGGGGCCAGCGTAGCCCAGCCCACACTCCCAGCGGGCGCGAAACCACAACAACATGCGTCGTCCCGGCAACGCCCCGGCGGCCAACCGGTGGGCGCGGCGGGAGCGCCCGCAGCCAGTCGGAGAAGCCAGGGGGGAAGCGGCCGGCCAATCAAGACCAGGGGCGGAGCGCGGGCCCCTGTCAACCGCCGAGACCCGGCAGGGGCGGAGCCAGGACGGGGAGGGGGGGCGGGGGCGGGGGCTGCGGTTGGGGGCGGGGCCGCGCAGCTGGAGGGCAAGGCCTGCCACCTGGTCGGTCGCCCAGGTGCTCCACCCCAGGGAGTTTCCACAAAAAACTAGACCGAGATTTGCTTGTCAATCTCCCGTTTATTTAATGCATTTGTAAAACCAGGAGGAATAGGGGCGCCTGGCTGGCTCAGTGGGAAGAATATGCGACTCTTGATCTCCTGGTTGTGAGCTTGAGCCCCACGTTGGGTGTAGAGATTACTAAAAAAATAAACTTAAAAAAATAAAAATAAATAAGAGGACGAATAAGTGCCTGGGAAAACGGCAAAGAGCCATTTCTGCTAACCGCCTATGGGTAGTGAAATGATCATGTAAAAGTCCTTCCCCATACCTTCTGTGTTTGAGAGAATTCCTGTTTGGCAAATTGAAAGACACTTTTTAAAAAGCACTTGGCCACGTTTCCGCCACAGAGCGTTCAGGTTTCTGCGGAACACGTGACCCCAGTGCGAACGCCCCGCCTGGATTTGGGGTCTGCACAGGTGCGCGCGCTGGGACTGACTCTCGGTGGCGACAAGGTAATTCTTGTGACCGGAGCGAACCCTGAGTGCGGTTCACCAGCTCTCAGGTAATGTGATGAATTTTCAGGGTGTGCAGCCCGCCCGGTCATGCGGGTAATCCAGACTTGGCGTTGCGTTGTCAAATGTTTGCTCCACTGTGCGCAGAGACCAAGAGTGACAGGGGCCTCCTTTTACTTGTCACAGCATCGTGTGCCGAGGGGATTGTAAGGGTCAAGAGAAGGTTGTTTTTGAGAGTAGTTGATCGTAATACGCCTGAAACGAATTCAACACTGTTAACTACCCTGGAACTAAAAATTTTAAAGTTTTAGAAATAGGCGTGCCGGGGATCTCAGAGGGTTAAGCACCTGACTTCTGCTCAGGTCATGATCTTGCAGTTTGTGGGTTCAAGCGTCTCAGAGCCTGGACAGCTCAGAGCCTGGAGCCTGATGCAGATTCTGTGTCTCTCTCTCTCTCTGCCCCTTCCCTGCTTGTGCTCTGTCTCTCTCTCTCTCAAAAATAAACATTAAAGAGCAAAAAAATTATATATATATATATATATAAATTTAAAAATAACCCGGGGCGCCTGGGTGGCGCAGTCGGTTAAGCGTCCGACTTCAGCCAGGTCACGATCTCGCGGTCCGTGAGTTCGAGCCCCGCGTCAGGCTCTGGGCTGATGGCTCGGAGCCTGGAGCCTGTTTCCGATTCTGTGTCTCCCTCTCTCTCTGCCCCTCCCCCGTTCATGCTCTGTCTCTCTCTGTCCCAAAAATAAATAAAAAATGTTGAAAAAAAAAAAAAATTAAAAAAAAAAAAAAAATAACCCATAGATAAGTAAGTAAATAATAGTTGATCCTAGTAACTGCAGGGGTCCTGACTAGCCAGTATCTTTGTCTGTTTAAAATTTTTTTAATGTTTATTTATTTTTGAGAGAGAGAGAGAGAGAGAGAGACAGAGCATGAGTGGGGGAGGGGCAGAGAGAGATGGAGACACAGAATCCGAAGCAGGCTCCGGGCTCTGAGCTGTCAGCACAGAGCCAATGCAGGGCTCGAACTCACAAACAGTGAGATCATGACCTGAACCGAAGTCGGACGCCCAAGTGACTAAGCCACCCAGGCGTCCCAAGTTGTATTATTATATAGTCTATCAGAAACCAATGTTTAGAACAAAAGTTGTAGGGTTTTCTTTTGTATCTCAAAATGAGATGAATTTTTTTTAATTTCTTTTTTTAGCATTTATTAGTTTTTGAGAGACAGAGAGAGAGAAAGTGAAAGCAGGGGAGAGGGGCTGAGAGAGAGGGAGACACAGAATCCGAAGCAGGCTCCAGGCTCCGAGCTGACTGTCAGCACAGAGCCCGACGTAGGGCTCGAACCCATGAACCATGAGATCATGAGCGGAGCCACCCAGGTGCCCAAGAGATGAATTTTTTTTTTTATTATAAAGTAGTATTTTGCTTCCTTGCCTCATTCCAGGGAGTAGAATGGGTCCTAGTCATTTTAAGAAATACATCAGTGTGCCGGCTTCACTTGCAAGGTTTCCAAGGCATGTGCCTGGTGTTTAGATCCCAGTCGGGAAGGGGCATCACTGAGGGTGATGAAGACATTGGCATCATTTAGCGTGATGGCAAAGACCAAGTGTGTGTCATGTCCCATCCTGACCCTGCACTCAAGTTCATATGTTGAAACCTTACCCCCAGTGTGATGTTGTTTGGGGGGGGGGGGGTAGGGCCTGGGGGGGTGACCAGGTCAGGAATGGGGTGAATATCACGCTGTGGTTTCATGTTTCTTGAGTCTGAGCCCTACATCGGGCTCTGCACTGTTAGCAGAGAGCCTGCTTGGGGTCCCCTCTCTCTCCTTCTCTGTCTGCCCCTCCCCTGCTCGAGCTCTCTCATTCTCTCAATAACAAATAAACATCAGGGGAAAAAAAAGCTGAGAAAGGTCATTTAAGTTGAAATCATACACACACCGTTATGTTATTCAAGGATACATATTTGTGTGATAACATTTTTAGAACCAAATGGGAATTGTGCATATCAGGGTCCAGATGGTGGTCACCCGTGGGAAGGAACGGAGAGGCGTGTGATTGGGGAGTGATGTTTTGGGGTCTCCCATTGTGTTTGCGGTATTTCACTTGGGAAAAACTCTGGAAGCAAACACAGCAGATTCCTGATTTGTGGCGGCAGAGAGGAGGGTGCAGGGGGACCTTAGCACGACACGGGCTGCTCGGAAGGCATCGCAGTAAAGCACGTATTCATCACTCAGGAGGACCCAGTGGCGGGTGGGGTGTGGCTGCAGGTGCACCAGCTGACCCGGCCATTAGGCCATTATGATGTGTCACAGGTGATGTAACAGGAGAGTGTTCAGCATTTCTACATTTGCTCACTCACGGTGTCTCCCTCCAAGACGTCTTACCCGGGATGTAAGACAAGAAATGGAGCAAAACCCTCTCCGCAGAGCGTCATGCTGTCCGTAAAGTAGGAAAGAGCCAGCGAACGCTGTCCTTCCTTCCCCCGGCTCCCTGCCACCTCGTGGGGGGAAATGAGCGGAAGACCGAAGCCAAGAAGGGGGGCCAGGTTTTTTAGAGGTCATTCTGAAGAAGCCAGCGTCAGCGGTGGACTCAGTGACGTGCTCCGGGGGCACGGACGCCCTGACTTCAGTGGGTATGTACCTTTGCAGAATGATTTCCACGAGGTCTTATGTTCCACATCCCACGTGCCAGGCATGCTCTGTTTACTTGGAAAATAACCCAGCAAAACTCGTGTCCTTTTTAGAGAGAGGCCTTTCCAAAGGTCTCCTCTGTAGGTTTCTCTCGATCATAGGACTTCCCGTGGGATGCTGGGTCCGCGCTACGCAGGGGTTACTTTGATTCCGTACAGCCGACTGGGGACAAGGGTTGTGAACGAGAAGCCATCGTTTTAGAAGAATGAACCAGGGGGCTCCTGGGTGGTTCACTTGGTTGAGCATCTGACTCTTGATTTCATCTCGGGTCATGATCTCACGGTTTGTGGGTTTGAACCCCGCATCGGGCTCTGCGCTGACCATGTGGAGCCTGCTTGGGATCCTCTCTCTCCCTCTCTTTCTGTCCCTCCCCTGCGCGTGCTCTCTCTCTCTCTCTCTCTCAAAATAAATACACTTTAAAAAAAAAAAACAAAAGAATGAGCCATAGGAGCAGCAAGATTAGTATTTTAGTTTATGAACTTAGAGATGATTCCTGTTTTTGCCTAGCCGGTCCATTCTCTGGATTCTGGCGCTTAGCACCGCGGTTTAGGACCCCAGACACAGAGCGCGTTTATTCCATCCTTAGGTGAGACGTGACCGCACGGCTAGGGGGCAAGCATTTTAAGCCCAATAACTGTGTCCTCACAGGAGGAGGCAACAGGGAAGCTGTGCCCACTTGGGTGAGCCAAGACCCAAGCCCCCTTACCTGCCCCCTGTGCACTGCCTGCGGGGGTGGGGCAGGGGGAACAGAAATGAAAAGGAACAAAGTGGCCGTGCCAGCGGTAACAGCAGAGCCCTTGCAGAGGAACAAACCTGTCAGTGAATATGAGGCAGGCCACAAAGTCACGATACAAGAAGCCAGCACATGACAGTTACACCGAAAGGTAGCAAAGCACCCTCGCTCCCGCGCCCCGCAGATGGCAGGGCTCCGCAGGCCAGGAAAGGCAGCCAAGGGGCTTTGGAAAGCAGAGTCTGACAGCCAGGATGGTAACGAAACACATAATTAACCTTTGGCGAATGTGGTAACGTGGTCCTTTTCATTCAATTCGGCCCATCAGGCGGGCTCACCTGGGCTGTAAATCCATCTTTGAATGATTCTTTGGGCAGTGGACCCCCCACATGACCGAGGAGTGATATTGAAAGAGGAGGTGGTTTCAAAATACACTTCCCTGGGGGCGCCTGGGTGGTTCTGTCCATTAAGCATCTGACTCTGGATCTCGGCTCAGGTCGTGATCTCACGGTTCCTGGGTTTGAGCCTCGTGTCGGGCTCTGCGTTGACAGTGCAGAGCCTGCTTGGGATTCTCTCTCTCTCTCTCTCTCTCTCTCTCTCTCAATCTGTCAAAATAAATAAATAAACATTTAAAAAAAATTTACAAAAAAGATACACTCTCCAGGAGGGAAAGGAGTTGAGAAAACCTTCTGGGTTGGGGGGGCACAGTCTAACTGCCCTGGACAGCCAATAAGCAGGGCTGGTATTTGCAGAGAAATAAGGTATCAAAGACCCTCCCCTGGGGGGAGTTGGTTGGCTTGTTCTAGTCTCTACTGTGGTGTTCGAGTGGATCTGAGCTGCTCCTGATGGCACAGCTCAGGCCCAGATCACAGACAGGGTGAGTCGGTACATCGCTTAAATGGTCACCAGACTCTCCCCAAATTAGCACAGGTTTACTGTCATTTATGCATAAAGTTAAAGAAAGAGCAAGGGCACCTGGGTGGCTCAGTTGGTTAAGCAGCCGACTTTGGCTCAGGTCATGATCTCGAGGTTCCTGAGTTTGAGCCCCACGTTGGGCTCTATGCTGACAGTCAGCTCGGAGCCTGGAGCCTCCTTCGGATTCTGTGTCTCCCTCTCTCTCTGCCCCTCCTCCTCTCCTCCTACATCCAGACAACACAGATAATCCTTTCTACTTTCTTCTGTGTTAGCATCTAGGCACACGTGGAAAGGTCCAGACATACACAAGATGTAAAAACCAGCGTAACCATAACATGTGTGAAAGTGAGGGATGTGGATGGATATCTGTTCAAGTATGTTGATATACCATCCTGGAAATTTTTTTATCCCTCAATTCCTGAGATTGGATTAGGAACTGAATTAGTTCGCAAAACTCGACCTAGAATAAGCACATTTGTGGACTTGGTTGTGGTGGTTAGTTTCGAGTTCAAGTTACAGGTTAGTGGGTCTTTACCATTAAGTTCTGTTTGTTTTTCTCCTTTCTAGGTTAACCCAGTCATGGAAGATTGTCATAAGCACAGTGTCCATGGTGACCCTTCTTCTTATAGGTAAGTTTTACTAAGTAATCATCCTGAAAGCCAGGTCATGGGATGTTTCTGTGTGGGGAGGGTGACCTCGGTGGAATGACTCATGTTTGTAAAGAAATGCCAAAGAAAGTCCTGGAAGTAAGTAAATGCTACAGATAAACGGGCAACAAAGACTCCCCCTCATCCCAGGGGTGAAGAAATGGCTGAACGTGCGGTTTGCAGCTTTCAGACCGAGGGTATCATTCATCACGACCCCTAGTGCGCTGGAAAATTGCTCTTTGACAACTTTCTTTGGTATTTCAAGACAACTTGAACCACAGGGAAATCAAGGTTCCAACCCAGTTATTTCCGGGATTGCTATCTTATGACATGGCAGGATTCTGGGTGCCATTTTGTCATCATTGCATGTGGCTTCCTGGATGGCTGGGCTGTCCTGATGCTGTGCCTGCCTGAGGTCCAAGCTCCTTCTCTTGGTTGTGTCTCCACGCACCTGCTGTGCCCCACCCAGCTCCGCAGACCTCTATCTAGACTGAACCCTGAATATTCTGGTTCTTCTGGGAACCGCTCCCTGGAAGCTTTGCTGCTTGTCCCCATCGCTGCTGCCCTGGGGCCATTCCCCTCAGCTGGACATCCCCACCTTGCTGCAGTGGGATGTAGGCGACATTTCCCCAGGCACGACCCCAGACCACACGCAGGGAAGTGTCACGAATGCTTGGCGTGGGCAGCAGAGATGTCTGCACTCAGGGTTTTCCACATCTGGGAAATTGTACCCCACAATCTTGTGACATCCTTTGAGATGGAAATCCATGCATCTTCACAGCGGATGCCAGCTGCTTCTTTGTATGTCCCCACTGCAACCTTGCACCTTGCCCACCAATGTTGCAGACCCATCTTAGACGCCACGGATGTAAGTGGTTTTGGTGGACTTAACCGGACTCGGGTTCTCTTTATTTTTGTGGAGCTGAAATCCTCCGAATGTGAAATTAACTATCATAATGGAAGCAGTTCAGTGGCAGTCTCGGGGCTGTGCAACCACCACTCCTAATTTGTGGACATTTTCACCACCCCAAAAGGAAGCCCGTGCCCACTGACCGCTTGCCCCCCCCCCCCGTTTTCCCTCTCCCAGCCCTGGCAACACCACTCTTCTCTCTGTCTGTGGATTTCGTGTTCTGAATATAAACAGAATTACACAACATGTGACCTTCTTGTCTGGCTTCTGTCATTAAACCTGATGTTTTTCAGGTTCATCCACATTGTAGACATATCAGTATTTCATTCCTTTTTGTGGCTGAATCATATTCCACTGTGTGGATAGACCGCAGTCTAGTCGACTATTGATGGGCCAGGATTGTGTCCCCCTTTTGGCTGTTATGGGCAGTGCGGCTCTGAACATATGTGCATGTGTACTTGTCTGAATCCCTGATTTCAATTCTTTGGGGGTGCTTGCCTTCTGGTAACTTGCTGGGGAGGAGCTGCCTAACTGTCTTCCACAGCAGGTGCACCATTTCACAATCCCACCAGCCGCTCATGACTGTCCTGCTCCCCCCACATCCTCGTCAACACTTGTTGTTCTCTGGTTTCTGGAGCAAAGCCATCTTGGTGAATGTGCAGTGCTTTTGTGGTTTTGGTTTATATTTCCTGAATGACTAATGCCTTTTCATGTGCTTCTTTGCCGTCGATACATCTTCTTTGGAGAGATATCTACTCAAGTCCTTGGCCCATTTTGTGATTGGGTCCTTTGTCCCTTGGATGATGAGTTGTAAGTGTTCCTTATATATTCTGGCTACTAGACCCTTCTCAGATATGTGATTTGCAAATATTTCCCTTCATTCTCTAGGTTGTCCTTTTGCTTTTTACATAATGTCCCCTTTAAAAAAAAAATGTGTGCTTATTTTGAGAGAGAGAACTTGAGCAGGGGAGGGGCAGACAGAGAGAGAGAGAATCCCAAGCAGGCTCCATGTTCAGCGCAAAGCTCAACAAAAAACTTGTTGCCACGACTGTGGGATCATGACCTGAGCCAAAACCAAGAGTCAGACGCTCAACCTGCTGAACCACCCAGGCACCCCTTAACAATAGGAAGTGTTCTGACCCATGAACATGGGTTGTCTTTCCATTTATTTATATCTTTGTTCATTTCTTCTAGCAATGTTTTATAGTTTTCAGTGTGGGTTGGAGAATGAATCTTTTGTAAGCAGTATATAGTTGGACCGTGTTTTCAAATCTACTTTGCCAGTCTCTGACTTTTGACTGGAGAGTTTAATCCGTTTACATGTATGGGGGATAAGTTTCGGAATTCCCTGAGCCTGCACTGATGGGTTAACAAGGCATAAAGAATTACAAAGCTATAGGATGCTCGCTCACACCCAAGTTTGGGTAAATGAGATTAGGTAAATAGGTATAGAGAGGGCGGGGCAAACCCCAATACAGAACAAAGGTATACAAGGTAACCAAGGGCAGAAGTGCCCCCCCCCCCCCCACTTAGTACTAGAGCAGAAAGCTGCTTTCACAGGAAGGAAGGACCAAATTAGGTAAACAGGTAAACCAGGCTATAGACCAAAGTGCACGTGAATGCCACCCTGAGCGGAACTAATTAACAAAAGAAAGGTGTTTGTTGACTCATCAGTGCAGGCTCAGGGAACTCCTAAGCTTATTCCCCACATACTTGTAAAGTAATTACTGATAAGGAAGGATTTCTACCATTTTGCCAGTTTTTTCTCTGTCTTATACCTTCTCTGTTCCTCATTCCATCCATTATTGCCTTCTGTGTTTAATTGATTTTTGTAGTTGACTCTGTGTGTGTGTGTGTGTGTGTGTGTGTGTGTGTGTGTGTGTGTGTTTTAAGTAGGCTTCATGCCCAGCGCAGAGCCCAACATGGAGTTTGAACTCATGACGCTGAGATCAAGACCTGAGCTGTGGGATCAGGAGTTGGACGCTTAACAGACTGAGCCACCCGGGCACCCCTGTAGCGTGCTGTTTTGATCCTCATTTCATTTTGTGTACATTTTTTTAGTTATTTTCTTAGTGGTCACCCTGGAGATCACAGCGAATGTTCTCAATCCGTGGCAATATAGCTTCAATTGATAGCCACTTGGCTTCAACAGCATATAAGTACTCTGCTTGTTCAACTTTCTCCCTCCCTCCTTCATGTTATTGTCAAAAATTAATTCTTTGTACACTTTGTACCCATTTATCTTTTTAATCGTGTCAAAATTAAAAACGAGTTACAGAGCAAGACTACCGTAACCCTGGCTTTTATGTTTACTCATGTAGTTAGCTTTCCCGGAAACACTGATTTCTTCAGTGGACGTTTCCTCTGTCGTGTCTGTTTTCACTTTGGCCCAAGAGACTCCCTCCAGCATTTCTTGTAGGGCAGATATTCTGGCAAGAACTCCTTCAGCTTTTATTTACCTGGGAACGCCTTAACTTCCTCTCTAATTTGTTGTTTGTTTGTTTGTTTATGTTTTTAAAAAAGTTATTTATAATTTTTGAGAGAGAACAAGTTGGGGAGGGGCAGAGAGAGAGGGAGACATGGAATCTGAAGCAGGATCTGACAGCTCAAAGCCTGACATGGGGCTGGGACTCACAAATTGTGAGATCATGACCTGAGCCTAGGTCAGATGCTTAAATGACTGAGCCTCCACAGGCTTTCTCTCCATCTTGTAGGGTAGTTTTGCTGGATGGAGGAGATCTCGGTTGGCGGTTTTCTTTTTCCTTTCCGCACGTTAAATATGCCCCTGCCTGGTTGCCGTGGTTTCTGCTGAGAAATGTGATGATCGTCTTATTGAGGGTTCCTTGTACATCGCAAGTAGTGTGCTTTCAAGATTCTCTGCCTTTGACTTTGGACTGACTCATAGCGTGTCTTGGTGCGGTGCATCTTTGAGTTTATCCTAGTTAGAGTTTGTTGAGTTTCTTGAATGTGTAGATTTATGCCTTTCATCGAACTGGGGAGTTTTCAGCTGTTATATCTTCCTGTCTTCTTTCTGTCCCTGTGTCTCGTGGCTGTTCTGGAACTCTGGAAGTCTATATGCATATGTATGAGGGTGTCCTATGGGGCTCCTAGGCTCTGGTTTCTGTATTCTTGTTTCCCCGCTGCTGCTCCTCCTCAGGCTCTGTGACTCCGATCATCTGATCCTGATCCTTGAGCCCGTTGATTCTCTCTTCCACCTGCTCAAGTCTGTCAAGTCCTCCAGTGAATTGTTCGTTTCAGTTATTGTGCTTTTTAGCTCCAGAACTTATATTTGGTTCCCTTTATAATTTTTCTATCGTTATTCTCATTTCATTCATGTATCATTTCTTCGGATTTCTTTCATTCTTTGTCCTTGATTTACTTTAGTTTTTTTAGCATATTTAAGACAGTTGATTTGAAGTTTTTATTTAGTAACTCCAAAAAGTCCAACATTTGGACTTTCTTAGGGATGGCTTCGGTCATTTTTTTTCCCATTGGCTGGACTTGCGTGTTTCTTCATGTGCCTTTAGTTTTGTGTTGGAAACTGGACATTTCAGTATTTTATTATTTTTATTGTTTTAAGTTTATTTATTTATTTATTTTTAAATTTTTTTTTAATGTTTATTTATTTTTGACAGAGAGAGTGTGAGACGGAGCATGAGCGGGGGAGGGGCAGAGAGAGAGGGAGACACAGAATCTGAAACAGGCTCCAGGCTCTGAGTTGTCAGCACAGAGCCCGACACAGGGCTCGAATTCACAGACCGTGAGATCATGACCTGAGCCGAAGTCGCACCCTCAACCGACGGAGCCACCCAGGCACCCCTATTTATTTATTTTGAGAGAGAGAGGACAGACAGAGACAGAGAGAGAGTGCATGCACACCCAATATCAGGGGAGGGACAGAGAGAGAGAGAGAGAGAGAGAGAAGGAGAGAGAGAGAATCCCAAGCAGGGTCCACGCCATCAGTACAGACCCTGATGTGGCTCAAACTCTCAAACTGTGAGATCATGACCTGAGCTGAAATCGAGTTGGACACTCAACCGACTGAGCTCCTCAGGCACCCCTCAAAATTTTAATGTGGTGACTCAGGAGTCAGATGTCCCCTCATTCCCCAGGGATTGTTATTTCTTGTTGAGGGTCATGGCCATTGGCTTAGTGATGGTCGCTGTTTGGTATCTCAGGGGACAATGAGTGACGTGATACAGTTCCTGGAGTCACTGAGAGACAGGGCGAGGAGTGCCCACCATGCCTCGATCCTGTGGCTCTAAGCTGGGGCGCTCTCTCAGTACACCGATCCCCCACACTGCCGGCTTAGCCGTCACCTCCTGCTCACACAGAGCCCGCAGGGCCACCAGAGATGCAAGTGTGGGATCGTGTCTACGGTCTGCCCTAAACATGTGTCCCGTGCTGGACGTGCATGGTGCTGCACCTTTTCCCTTCCAAGCTCTTATTCCCACAAGAGACTGCCTCCTCTCACTTCTCCCTCCCACGCTCTTGGGTCTGCCTGTCTGTCACTTGTCCCATTCACCGTCCCTTTCCCAGGTGGGCAAGGCCAGTTTATGTCCTTAAATCTTTTAACAGACATCACAGCCTACCAGAAACCCCTTCTAGCCCGAGGAAGCAGGAACTCCAGGCAGGTCAGAATTCACCGTCTGTTTTAAGAACAAATCGGTATTAGTTGTCCCCCCCAGCCCCCAGGAATGTTCCCTGCCATCTCGCAGCCCTGCCCCCACGCTGGGGAATGGAGGGTGGCAGGCAGGGGAATGGAAGTTCCACACTGCCCTTTAACAAAAACTATCTGCTTTTTTCTTCAGTCCTCTAGTTGCTTTAAGTTTGGGATTAGATTTCGGAGTCCAAAAATTGTTGGTCCTGTTTGCCTTTGCCAGTATCTGAACACTTCAAGGGAGAACTGATTTTGTGAAGCACCCAATATTGCCATTTTCCATACTGTCACCCAAGTATCTGATATTCTTTTTATTTTTTTAAATGTTGATTTATTTATTTATCTATTTATTTATTTTTGCACGTGGGAGAGAGAGAGAGAGAGAGCGCGCGAGCTCACACACAAGCACGGGGCGGGGGGCGGGCAAAGAGAGAGGGAAAGAGAATCCCAAGCAGGCTCCACACTGTCAGCACAGAGCCTGATGTGGGGCTTGAACCCACGAACTATGAAATCATAACCTGAGCCAAAACTAAGAGTTGGACGCTTAACCAACTGAGCCACCCAGGGGCCCCCGATATTCTTTTTAACATTGTATGTATCCTTCACACTTAGAGAAATTCCTATAAATACGTGCAAAACATCATAAATGTTTGCAAACTCTTTAATCAGAGTTGGTATTTTCTTTAACAGGGCTTGGGAATCACACGTGGCTGAAAGAAACGGAGTTTCCTCAGAAATCCAGTCACTTTTATGCTCTAATTGCAGAATGCGGTTCCAGACTTTATAATTACCAGGTGATCTTTTGTTAAGTCATTTTGTATGTCACTCGTTTAAAATTTAGTACGCCAGATTAGATATTCACATGCAAACAAAGGTAACATTTGTTTTGCATGTGAATATCTAATGGAAATAACATAGGGATCAGCATTCTAATAAGTGGCTTTCTGGCTGAGAGACCCTGCAAATTCGCCCAGCCTCTGATCCCCGCGGGCTCTTGCCATAGACTGGATGTTTGCAAACTCTGGTCCGCCCTGTTTCTTCCCGTTGGCAATGAGGTGTCTATCCTGTGCCTGTCCCATCGCCGATTTCACACAGAACACGTTTGATTCCACAGTTTCACAGCTGGAAGGAAATTTGCTTCTAGGATCTCACCCGTATCTGACTTAGATGCTATTTTGATGAGGCTGTGAACTTTTTTATTTATTTTTTTAAAATTTTTTTTAATGTTTATTTTATTTTTTTTTTTTTTGAGACAGAGAGACACAGCATGAGCAAGGAAGGGGCAGAAAGAGAGGGAGACACAGAATGTGAAGCAGGCTCCAGGCTCTGAGCTGTCAGCACAGAGCCCGACACGGGGCTCGAACTCACGAACTGTGAGATCATGACCTGAGCTGAAGTCGGAGGCTTAACTGACTGAGCCACCCAGGCGCCCCTGAGCCACCCAACCGCCCCGAGGCTGTGAACTTTAGACTTTTCAGTCAGGCTGGAATGAGCTAAGACTTTGGAGGCTATTGGGACAGAACGGACGTATTTTGCACCCGCAAAGGACATTCATTTGGGGTGCCAGGTCAGAATGCCACAGACTGAGTGTTCCCTCCCGGTTGAAACCCAAGCCCCAGGTATGTGGAGGAGGGGCCTTTGGCCTTTGGGTGAGGTCATGGGGAGACCCCAGACTGCTCCCCAACCATCGCTCCACCATGTGAGGACACAGCAAGGAGACGGTAAGAACCAGGAAGTAGTTCTCACCAGACGCTCAGTCTGCCGGCCTTGAACTCAGACATCCAGCCTCCAGGACTGTGAGAAATCGGTGTCCATTGTTCATCAGCCCCGGGTTTCCAGGGTGTTCTGTCACAACACCTGAGCTAAGGCAGCTCCTCAGGGGAAGCCCCAGCACGTAGAAAATGGCAAATAGTGTTAGTCACTGCCTGACGCTCTGGATGGGCCAGCCTCCCCTTTGTCCCGAAGCCAGTTTTTGGTTTTTTTTTTTAACTTTTTTTTTTTTTAACGTTTATTAATTTTTTGAGACAGAGAGAGAGAGAGCATGAACGGGGGAGGGTCAGAGAGAGAGGGAGACACAGAATCGGAAACAGGCTCCAGGCTCTGAGCTGTCAGCACAGAGCCCGACGCGGGGCTCGAACTCACGGACCGCGAGATCGTGACCTGAGCCGAAGTCGGACGC
This sequence comes from Neofelis nebulosa, assembly GCF_028018385.1. Lineage (NCBI taxonomy): Eukaryota > Metazoa > Chordata > Mammalia > Carnivora > Felidae > Neofelis > Neofelis nebulosa. The sequence continues at coordinate 106,619,435 of NC_080785.1, forward strand.
TTAACCGACAGAGCCACCCAGGCGCCCCCCGAAGCCAGTTTGATCTCAGTGTGCTTAGACTGAGGCCAGACACGGGTGTCCCCTCTCTGGCTCACCCGCCTCTGCCTTTCCTGCATTCCAGCCTGGGTCTCACCAACCCCACGTGCTGGCCTCCAAAGACCAGAGCAGAGAAGAATGACAGGAGCCGGGTGAACCACTGCTCCGCGGAAAGAAGGCCAGACCGACGGACTCCACCCCGTCAGTGACCTTGCACCTGATTTCGTGGCCACTTCCCTTGGAGACCCCGTTTCCCAGCTCAGCCAGCAGCTGCTGGAGTCCAGTGTGTCTGGTCATGTGGGGTCTCTACACGGGGAGAGGGTGCTGGTTGGGTCCCCTCTGCATTCCAACCCAATGAAGGCTGTTCCCTGGGAAGTTCATAGGTTGAAACCTGGAATCGCTCCCAGTCGCAAGGAAGCTACCTTTCTGCAAACACTGAGGATCTGTGCATCCTGGGTGCGTGGGTCTGGATGAAAGAAGAACACAAGGAAACCTCACAAGGAAGGCCAGCCTGAGGAATCCCCTCTACCACGTGGTCCTCACATCAAAGGCCAGGATCCCAGGGGCTCCTGGGTGGCTCAGTTCGTTGGGCGTCTGACTTCGGCTCAGGTCATGATCTCACGGTTCGTGGGTTCAAGTCCTGCGTCGGGCTCCGTGCTGACAGCTTGGAGCCTGGAGCCTGCCTCAGATTCTGTGTCTCCCTCTCTCTCTCTGCCTCTCCCCTGCTCACACTCTGTTTCTCTCTGTCTCTCAACAATAAATAGTAAACATTAAAAAATTAAAAACTGGAACTGGGGCCAGATAGTCAGGTTATCACCAGGGAACAGAGATGAGAATTTGGCGTGGACAACAGAGAATTCAGCGGTTACTGCCAATTTGGGATTAACTCCTATTTCGATGGCTAATTCTGTGGGTCAACTTCGCTAGGCTATGTGCCTGGATGTTTGGCCAAACGCTAGTCTAGATGTTGCTGTGAAGATATTTTTTGATGTGATTAACATTAAGCTGACAGGCTGTAAGTAAAGCAAATTATCTTCCATCATGTGGGTGGGCCGCACCCAACCAGTTGAAGGTCTTAAGAGAAAAAGGAAGAAATTCTGTCTCCAAACAGCCTTCAGACTTGAGCTACAATATGAGCCCTTCTCTGGGCCTCCAGGATGCCAGCCTCCCCTGCAGGTGTTAGACTTGCCAGCCTCCCCAATTGTGTGTCTTTCCCTCTCTCTCCTGACACTGGTTCTGTTTCTCTGGAGAACCCGGCCTCATACACTCAAATTTCCCTGGCGGTTTCTGCCAGGGCTTTGCCTGCGGTGTTCTGCCCAGGTCTTGCAGGGGGGTCTCCTCTCTGACTTTCCAGCCCAGCCCAAGTGTCCTCTCCTCAGAGAGCCTTCTGCAGCCAGCTAGACTGCCCATGACCTTGCCCTGTACATCCCAGCCTCCACTTTGCCGTGGACGCTTGGTTGACTTGCAGAGCCTCTTCCTGCCCCTCTGATCCTCCTACTGGAAGGTAACAAGCAAGAAGCTTGTCCAGAGCCTAACGTGGTCCCCAGCCACACGGGGGGCTCACTAGATACCAACACGAAAAATGAAGGTCTCTTTTCAAAAGACATTCTTCCCCTCCGCATCTCAGTTTGGGGGCAGACAGCACACCCAGCAGTGCCTTCCCCCTAAAAGTGCCTCCGGCTGAGCACCTAGAGCGTGTCTCATGAGGACAGGGTTTCGCTTCGGTCACACTGTTGACCAGTGTTACCTTGTCTTACACACAGGAGAAAGCCCTGTTAGAAATCACATGACACTGACTGGGGCTTATTTTTGGGTGACTTCTTTCTATGTTTTATTTAAAAAAAAAATTTTTTTTTCAACATTTTTTATTTTTATTTTTGGGACAGAGAGAGACAGAGCATGAACGGGGGAGGGGCAGAGAGAGAGGGAGACACAGAATCGGAAACAGGCTCCAGGCTCCGAGCCATCAGCCCAGAGCCCGACGCGGGGCTCGAACTCACGGACTGGACCGCGAGATCGTGACCTGGCTGAAGTCGGACGCTTAACCGACTGCGCCACCCAGGCGCCCCTCTATGTTTTATTTTTGAGAGAGAGAGATAACCAGCAGGGGAGGGGCAGAGGGGGAGGGGGACACAGAATCCCAAGCAGGCTCCATGCTGGCAGCGTGGAGCCCGATACGGGGCTCGAACTCACCAACCATGAGATCATGACTTGAACTGAGATCAAGAGTCAGACGCTTAACTGACTGAGCCACCCAGGCACCCCTGGGTGACTTCTTTTTAGATCCTAAGCTGTGGACCATAGAATCTGCTTTTATTCAATTAATGATAGACTTTATAGAACGTTCCCTTCTCTCTAGATACCATGTTATAATGGCATTTTATGTCTGCCTAATTTCCAGTGACTATATCTGAATAAATATGTGAAAAACAATCTTATATTCAATAATACATATTTCCAGACAATTGAATTGTTTGCAGTTTTTCGATATTATAAACATCCCTGTTGCCAAATCTTTCCAACCGTGCTTAATTTCTTACTTAGGATAAACTCCTGAAAGACAGATAAACGATTCACAGTTTTTTTAGTGACCTTTTTATTTTGAATCTTAATAACTCGATAGTGCTTTTCAAACACTGGATATGCCTCCAGGAAACTGGATTGGAACAGTTGAGGGAATTAATTGTATGCGTCACGCTGTGTGTGTGCCTATAGTAGGAAACAGCTGAAACCCTTTGGGGGAGAAGCCAAAATAAAATATGTATTTTTTTAATCCTGAGACGTTTAGTTTTCAAGGAACCCCCAAACGCATTTAGCAGCAAATAAATGAGGGAGTATTTTCTGTATGGATATTTTTTTAAATTTATTTATTTATTTTTTGCGGGGGAGAGAGGCAGAGACAGAAAATCCCAGGCAGGCTCCACGCTGTCGTGGGGCTCGAACTCACGAACCGTGAGATCATGACCTGAGCCAAAACCAAGAGTCAGATGCTTAACCGACTGAGCCACCTGGGCACTCCTGTATGGACTTTTAAGGCCAAAGGTGAAAACAAGAGATAAAAGTTGAAAACATTTCCCGTACTGACAGAAACCAGAAAACTAGAAATAAATGTCTCTCCCTGCCCAAAATCAGCCCCCAAATCCACGTCCCTGGCAAAGGAAACATGTTGAGGGGAGCCTACAGGGAATTAAATTGCTCAGCAGGTTAAAAACATACAAACGGCAGGGGGGGGGTCATCTTTTCCGGGTGCCACAACGTGCTGCTGTTGGCCCCGCGGTCCTCAGAGGGGACCCTCCAATGGGATGCCCTCCGTGCCTGCGCTGTTTTTCTGCAGAGCCAGCTTGGAGGAGGTCAGGTCTTTGAGACAGAGAAGCGGTAACAGTAGAGAAGGATGGGGAACCGTTGCCCAGACAGCGCATCGGCAGGTTGAAAGGTGACTCCCGAAGGCCAGTCCCGTGGCCTGAGAATCTGTGAGCGTGACCTCGATTTGGAAAGAGTCTCCTCAGACACACTTAGGGATCCTGAATTTCCCAGCCGGGCCCTTGACCCAGGGACAGGTGTCCCTGAAGAGGCGCCTGGCGGAAAGGCCTGGGTGCCGGGCAGAGACTGGGTGAGGCAGCTCCACGCCGGGGAGCCGGGAGCCACCAGACCCCAGAAGGACCAGGAGGCAGAGGGGGTCCCTCCCGCCCAGCTTCAGAGGGAAGCACGGCCCTGCCGGCACCTTGATTTGACTTCTTGCCTCCAAGACCAAGAGAGCACCTGTCTACTGTTGGAGGCTGCTGGGTTTGCAGTCATTTGTAGGTGGGCCTGGAAGCCATGGGGCCGCATCACCCGTGCAAACAGGAGATGGTCCTGTTCAGACACCTGTCAGCCTAGATCAATGTCCACGCTTCTTCCGATGATCGATGATCGGGTCCCTCCTGTAGAAAGGGGATGCCCCTCACTGTTTACAAGGACAGCCTAAGGCCGCAGCATGGCCCTCCGCCCCCCTCCCTCCCTCTTTCTCGCCTCCCCACTCCTTCTGCCCTCCCCCCCGCCCGTTCTGTGTCCTCACAGACAGCCTCTCGGACTCCAGTACAACAGGCTCCCCACTTTCAGATCATCTCCCCTGAACGTGACTTTTCCAAGGAAAGGCTGGAAAGGATGCAGGTGTCTCAGAGGACACTCAGCCTCCCACCTGCCATGCATGTGTATCAGGGTGGAAATGTGATTTCTCTCCCCTTTACGAATAAGAAGACTAACTCTATTCAGACAGGCAGGACTGGGACTGATTTGGTTTGTTTGTTTGTTTGTTTTCCAGGCCAGACTTCGTATGCCAAAGGAGCACCTGGAGCTTTTAAAGTGAGTGAGATTTTTCTGCCACGCAGGGCTTTCTGGCGGGACTGCAGCAGTGGGATGTTTTCATAAAACTATAAAAATGAAATAATTCCTGCTTCTGTGGGTCATTCTTTTTTTTAGGTTTATTTATTTTGAGAGAGAGAGAGAGAGAGAGAGCGCACAAGTGGGGGAGGAACAAGAGAGGGAGAGAGAAAGAATCCCAAGCAGGCTCCGCACTGTCAGCGTGGAGCCTGACATGGGGATCGAACTCATGGACCGTGAAATCAGGACCTGAGCTGAAACCAGTAGTTGGAGACTTAACCGACTGAGCCACCCCAGGTGCCCTCCCTGTGGGTCATTCCTTAGGGAGTTGTACACTGAGAAGTGCTTTCAAGATGGATTACGATGAAAAAAATGGAAAACCAGCCTAGATAAGAAAATCAGGCCGATGGTTAAATACGTTCAAGAATATCCGTACAATGGAGAATTATGAAGTCATCAAAATAACTCCAAAATATATTTAATGTATTTAATGTGCAGCAGGACACAAAATTGTCAACAGGATCTCTACTTTGTTACTAACCTTTTTGCATGGAATAAAAAGTGTTAGAAACACACCAAACTGTAACGGTGTTTATTTCTGGAAGCGTTTTATATTTTCTAAACCATGAACATGTATTGTTTTACAAATTGGGGAGAAAATACTAGATAAGTAGTGCTTACATTTTTCAACATAAGAGAATACCTGTTGTTGAGGCGCCTGGGTGGCTCACTCAGCTGAGCGTCCGACTTCAGCTCAGGTCATGAGCTCACAGTTCGAGCCCTGCATCTGGCTGTCTGCTGTCAGTGCAGAGCCTGCTTGAGATCCTCTGTCCTCCTCTCTCTCTGTCCCTCCCCTACTCACACTCTCTCTCTTTCTCTCCCAAAAATAAATAAACATTAAAAAAAAGAGAGAGAGAGAAATACCTACTGGCTTGACATGTTCTTATTCGGCCCACCAGTCATTTTCAAACTGTCAAAATGGCAGAACCCATTCTTCAAGAGTAAAGTCTGGCACCCTCCTCGCCAGTGACAGTGACAGGGAGTTGTCCCAGACTGCAGCCTCCAGCCCTCCTAAGGGCTCAGGTTGAAGACCACAGCTCCATGCCCCACTGGCGATGCAGGGGGTTTCCCATTCGAATAAAGTGGGGGTTAGGCTTGAGGATTCACACCATGAAATCACCCAGCCTCAGTCAGGGCGGCCAGAGCCCTGAGGGAGGGACATGCAAGGTTGGATGAGCCTCAGTTGCCTGGGAAGAGTGCGTCCTAAGCATTGGGCCGCCTTCCAGAAGCTTCCCCTGAGTGTCCTTGCCTTTCATCGGTAGTTAGAGGCGGTTCTTTAGACAAAGGGGTGGCCCTGAGCTCTCTCTCGAGACTTGGTCTCCGCTACAACATAAAGCCTCATCACTTCTTCCTCGGCTGCTCCTGAAGCCCGGCTGGTGATGGGAAGCCCCCACTCCCACCCTTCACACTGGGGGTCTCCATTCACAGGAAGGAAAGCCAGACTCTGGAGAACAACTTCCGAGAAATTCTATTTTTGATTGAACAAATAGATGTTCTGAAGGCTTTGCTTAGAGATACGCGAGATGGTCTGCACAACTACAGCGGGGACACGGACGGAGGCGAGGACCGGAACCCCATGGGGGCCATCGACGAGGTGAGGGAGGCTTGTGGGGGGGTCACACTCCACGGCTTCTCGGCGCAGAAAGATCGAGTGCAGGCTGTTATGTGGCTTGTGTCCTCCTCTTTAACCTTCTCCTTAACAGCAGCTTACCTCAGGAAAGCTTGCCGCACACACCCAATTTTTCATCACTGCTGAATCGCAGAGAAGACTGTGGCAATATGACTGACTTCCCGCCAAAATAAATGACTGATTCTGTTTTATTTTCCAGTAAAACAAACAGAAGATCATTCAGAAGTGGCAGCCTCTGATGTCTATACACATGTACTTAAAGAACAAAGCATTTTGGGGGCGCCTGGGTGGCTCAGTCAGTTAAGTGTCTTGACTCTTAATTTCGGCTCAGGTCATGATCTCATGGTTGGTGGGGTTGAGCCCCATGCTGGGTACTGATAAGGTCAAGTGCGCCTGATTCAGGTCCATAAATAAAAATATTATACATTTTTTTGTTTATTTATTTTGAGAGAAAGGAAAAGAGCACGAGCAAAAAGGGTGGAGAGAGAGAGAGAGAGAGAGAGAGAGAGAGAGAGAGAGAGAGAAAGAGAGAGAATCCTAAGTAGGCTCCACACTGTCAGCACAGAGCCTGACATGGGGCTCAAACTCACAAACTGTGAGATCATGACCTGAGCTGAAATCAAGAGTCGGACACTCAACTGACTGAGCTACCCAGGTGGCCCTATTTTTAAAAGTATATTTTTAAGTTTATTTATCTATTTATTTTGAGAGAGACAGCATGGGCAGAGAGGCAGGGAGAGAGGGAATGATGTCTACTTTCTGAAGCACCCAGAAACCTCACCCTGACACCTGCTGTCTTCCAGACCCTATTTTGTCATGGCCCTGGGACAGGGCTTCCATCAGTCACAGCTTGAAGGGTGGGGCTTCTGCTTTTTGAGAATCAGAATGCCCTTAAGAAGCCAATATATTTTTTTAGGTTTATTTATTTATTTTGAGAGAGAGAGAGCAGGGAGGGAAAGGGGGCGTGGTGCAGAGAAATCCAAGCAGGCTCTGTGCTGTGATTGCAGAGGCAGACATGGGGCTCGATCCCATGACCTGTGAGATCATGACCTGAAGTGAAATCAGTGGTCGTCTTGCGTAACCAAGAGTCCAATATTAACTCAAAGGATGGATACCTGCTAACAAGCAGTCACATGCTCTCTGTCAACTGCCTTGATTCCTGAATACTTACAGAATGTTCAAGTCTTTATTACTAAATGAGACCCCAATGATGGGGGGTGGTGGGGATCACAGTATGACAGGCAGTTGTTGGGGCTTCCAAAGGGGCCTTCGGTCCAACCTTGCTGGGACTTGGAGGGTGTCTGGACACATGTCAGCTGCCCCGGGGAGTGGCGATCCCACAGAGCCATGAAGGTCATTAGAAATCTGTGCACAGTGCTTGGATGTGTGAAGCTCAGTAGATGTTCACTGTTATTGTTATTTGGCAGATGATGGCCCGTAGGTCCAAATCGACAAAGTGAATTGTCAAAACTCAAACACTTGGCTGCGATTAACAGAAACCCCTTTTTAATATTTGTACAGGAAATGTCAAACTTGGTGAATTCCATCCTTAAAAAGTTGAGAGAAGACCAAGTCCAGATGGCTGACTATGCCCTTAAGTCAGCAGGTGAGTAAAAACTGGAAAAAGTTCATGCTTCCCAAGGGTCTCGATTCTCCATATGTGTTTATTAAGAAAACATAGTTATCTGTCCAGTAATTGAGAAGGAGGAAAAATGAGCAAATCTAGACAATGAGGCAGACGATAGACATGGTTGTAGTTGATGTTTTCTGGGTGCACATCTCGGAGGCAGCAAAGGTGTGCGTCTTCATTAGCATGAGTCCAGGACCATGAAGGAAGCTGACGTGGCACAGTGAGGTTGGGGATGCAGAAAATAGAACAGGTGACACAATCATTACAACCTACAATGATGGCTAATGACTAATCTAAATGCATTATTCGTGATTGAATAATCGTGGTGGAAGACAGGATGTGTTCTAAATGTCTTGCCATTAATAAAATTAATGCTTAAGTGCTTAGAGTTTAGACCATGAACCTTAATATTCTCTACCTGCCTGTGATAGCCTATAAACAATGTGTTCAGTGAACCATGTAGAAAGAGAGAAAGAGGGAGAAAGTGTAAACCACACGCAGTCACACTGGTATTTACCAACTGACAAAGCCAGATTTATAGCGGGGCAATAAATCTGTATCCTGTATCAAGATGACAGCATTTGGACTAGAATGATTATACGGTGTGTGTGTGTGTGTGTGTGTGTGTGTGTGTGTGTGTGTGTGTGTGAAAGAGACAGAGCAAGAGAAGAGACTTATTGAACCTGAATTCCCGGAAGTTTGGGGAGAATCAGCATTGAGATAAAGCATAGGAAGGTGAACTGCAGAATCCTTTTTTTTTCAGTATTGGCATTTGGATACACCATTTTTATGCTTTCTTTCCTCTTCCCTATTGAATGTATTTACGGCTTCCATTTTGAAGAATTCATGATGACAAGTGTAAGTCCAGGGATAACCCACTAGAGTAAGGGAAAGCAGAAAATGGTTATGGTTTCTCAATAAATGTGAGACAAGATACCAGCTTCTTGAGCCAAGACGGAGGACACCCATGCCAGCTTCCCATTCCCCCACCTCCTCCACCAACTGAATACATACGACTAAAAGTTTTGGACAAAATATAAAAAGCAACTACCCAAGTCTGATGAAAAGTAAACAAAAGCAGGCAGATTGTGGAGGGCAATGAAAAACCCAGAAGTGACCCACGTGGGGGTGAGTTACACGTTTATGGATTAGAAGGGTCAATTCATTTAAGATGGCAATTCTTGCTAACTGGTCTATTGACTTAATCCCAGCAGAATTGTCTATACAAATCTGTAAGTTGTTTCTAAAATGTGTGTGGAATCACAGAGGAACCAGAATAGCCAAAACAGTTTTGAAAACGAAGAACAGGGGAGCCTGGGAGGTTCATTCAGTTAAGCGTCTGACTTCGGCTCAGGTCATGATCTCGTGGTTTGTGAGTTCAAGCCCTGCATGGGGCTCTCTGCTGTCAGCTTGGAGCCTGCTTCAGATCCTCTGACTCTCCCTCTGCACTTCCCCACTCGTGCTCTCTCTCTCTCTCTCAAAATAAATATAAAAAAAAAGAAAAGGAAGAACAAAGTATGAGGATTGACATTCTCTGATGTTAAGGCTTATTACAGAGCTACAGTAATTAACAGAGTGTGGTCTTGCTGAAATCAGTGGAACAGAATAGCGAGTCCAGAAATAGTCCCACACATAGAGGGCAAGTTGATTTTTGACGAAGGAGAAAAGGCAAGTTAATGGTGCTGGAGAAGTGAGACATTTTCAGCAAATAAATCTCGACTCTTCACTTACACCTTACAAAAATTAACTCAAAATGGGAGACTGACCTTAATGTAAAGTTTAAAGCTATAAAACTTCTAAAAGAAAGATCCTTGTGACTAAGTTCAGACAAGATTTCTTTTTTAAAATGTTTACTTATTTATGGGGTGCCTGGGTGGCTCAGTGGGTTAAGTGTCCGACTTCAGCTCAGGTCATGATCTCACGGTTCGTGGGTTTGAGCCCCACGTCCAGCTGTGTGCTGACAGCTTGGAGCCTGGAGCCTGCTTGGGATTCTGTGTCTCCCTCTCTCTCTCCCCCTCCCCTGCCCATGCTCTGTCTCTCTGTCTCTGTCTCTCTCTCTCAAAAATTAATAAACATTAAAAAAAATAAATAAAATGTTTATTTATTTATTTGGGGAAGGGGAGGAGCAGAGAGAGAGGAAGAGAATCCTAAGCAGGCTCTGTGCCGTCAGCAAAAAGCCTGACACGGGGCTTGATCTCACGAACTGTGAGATCTTGACCTGAGCCAAAATTAAGAGTTGGGCTCTCAAGCAACTGAGCCACCCAGGTGCTCCTGATTGAAATGTTCTAATATTGATTGTGGTCATGGTTGTACAACTCTGTGAATATTCGAAAAATCACCCACTTGTACTCTTGAAATGGGTGAATAATGTAGTATGTTGATTTTATCTCAATAAAGCTGATTAGAAATTTAAAAATAAATGAATGAAAAAGTGAATACATATACATTCTTAAAAAAAAAAAACCTATATACCTGGGGCGCCTGGCTGGCTCAGTCAGTAGAGTGTTTGACATTTGATCTCGGGGTTGTGAGATCTCAGGGTTGTGAGTTCAAGCCCCTTGTTCAGTGTAGAGATTACTTAAAAATAAGATCTTAAAAAAAAAAATTGATCAAGAAAACCTGCTTAGGGGCACCTGTGTGGCTTGGTAGGTTAAGCATCTGACTCTTGATTTTGGCCAGGCCGTGATCTCATGGTTCGTGGGATCAAACCCCATGTAGGGCTCTGTGCTGATATCCTGGAGCCTACTTGGGATTCTCCCTCTCTCTCTCTATCTCTTTCTCTCTGTCTCTCTCTCAAAATAAATAAAATTTAAAAAATCTTAAAAGAAAAGAAAACCTGCTTAGTATAAAAAAAAAAAAAAGGATGCCCAGTTACATGCGAATTTCAGGCAAACAGCAACTAACTTTTAAGTATAAGTATCTCCCATATATTATTATATGGGACACGCTTATACTAAAAAATTGCTTATTTTTTTTTTAATTTTTTTTAACATTTATTTATTTATTTTTGAGACAGAGAGAGACAGAGCATGAACGGGGGAGGGTCAGAGAGAGAGGGAGACACAGAATCCGAAACAGGCTCCAGGCTCCGAGCTGTCAGCACAGAGCCCGACGCGGGGCTCGAACTCACCGACCGTGAGATCATGACCTGAGCTGAAGTCGGACGCTTAACCGACTGCGCCACCCAGGCGCCCCAAATTGCTTATTTTTTTTATCTGAAATTCAAATTTAACTGGGATTCTTGTATTTTTGCTTGCTAAATCTGGCAACCTTAGGTGCACAGTAACTATTTCAGATTCTGCCATCTCAGAAAAAATACTGGCAATTGGATACTCAGTCAGGTACATGCATTTTTAGCTTTGTATTGTGATATCCAGATACAGCTTGAGGAAACGGTTTGCGTTTTCTTAATTTCTTGTGTCTAAACTACATTTTGCTTCTAAAATGAAATAACCTGAAGGGATAACATTTGATGAGTACACTTTTGTATTTCTTCGGTTAAAATTAAAGCTCAGTGAATCTACAGAATTGCTCTTACAAATATAACTTGTGGATACATTTATAACATTGTCAGGTTTTATGCTTTTTTTCAAGTAGATTGGGCTGACATAAAGTTTCATCACACGAGCTGTGAAAATATGGGGGTCCATATGTCTAAGTAATAAACGCTATGCATATGATATTTCCACCTCTGATGCAACTGCTCTGGAATTCAGTTAATACCAGTTTCAGAAGTTTTGTGAAATTACACGGAACAAACATGATTTTCTCAAAGTGACAACATCTCAGCAGTAATGAGAGCCAGAAGTCATACTTTCCCAGCCAGTTCCCGAGTGTGAACCTTAACTTACTTGTAATCTGCCTGGGAATATTTTGCTAACAACATTATTAAAATGCAAATGACCGGGGTGGGGGGTGGCTCAGTTGGTTAAGCTTCCAACTCGTGGTTTCAGCTCAGATTATGATCTCACGGTTTGTGGGTTCGAGCCCCACATAGGGCTCTGTGCTAACAGTGTGGTGCCTGATGGGGATTCTGTCTCCCTCTGTCTCTGCCCCTCTCCTGCTAGCTCTCTCTCTATCAAAAATAAATAGCGGCGCCTGGGTGGCTTGGTCGGTTAAGCGTCTGGCTTCGGCTCAGGTCATGATCTCACAGTCGGTGAGTTCGAGCCCCGCGTCGGGCTCTGTGCTGACAGCTCAGAGCCTGGAGCCCGTTTCGGATTCTGTGTCTCCCTCTCTCTCTGCCCCTCCCCTGTTCATGCTCTGTCTCTGTCTCAAAAATAAATAAACGTTAAAAAATAAATAAATAAACATTTAAAAAATGTTATGTCTATATACATATATATAGTTATGTATTTGTATATATGTGTATATATATATATATATATACATACAATATATATACACATTTATATATATATATATATATATTGCATATATATATATATGTATATATATATAAATGACTGGGGTGCCTTGGTGGCTCAGTTGGTTGGACGTCTGACTCTTAATTTCACTTCAGGTCATGATCTCACGTTTCGTGATTCATGGTATCGATTCCCATGTTGGGTTCTGTGCTGGTGACTTGGGGCCTGCTTGGGATTCTCTGTCCCTCTGTGCCCCCCTCTCTTTCTAAAAATAAATAAATATCTTAAAAATAAAATAAATAAAATACAAGTGACATGTTTGGGGCTGCATAATGTTTTATTTTTTTAATTATTTTATCTTTTTAGGGGCCTCTGTCATTGAAGCTGGGACCTCCGAAAGTTACAAAAATAATAAAGCAAAACTTTACTGGCATGGGATCGGGTTCTTAACCTATGAAATGCCCCCAGATGTTATTCTTCAGGTAAAAGCTAGACTAAGAGGAATCTATTATTTCAGGGTTTTGTTCTTATTACGTATCATGAAAATATTAACACCGAAACGGAGGCCACTCTGAACTTGTCACAGAACCTGAACCCATCCTCTTGCATTTCAATGGTCATCAAACTATATAAATTATTTCTTATTGTATGAGCAGTAAATTATGATTGATTAATTATTAATTGTTTTTATTTTAAGATCAGTAGACTAGATGATTTGACTTCTTAAATAGGACATAGACATTCCATGTCTTTTCCTTACGTTGATTCTGTGCCCCACCCCCCTTTTCTTTGAAAGCTTCAGTCTTTGAACAAATACCTGCTCAAGGTGCATGTCCCCTCAGCTCCCACACTGTGCTACATGCTGCTCAGGCCAATGCATTCTTACAAAGTCCAGTTACAACAGGAGAAATTTCCAAATAAGATTTCCGCTAACATTCAAGTTCAATTCAAAAGGCTCTGGACAGACATCAACAGATGGTGGGGCTCTTCTTAACTATAACCTACAAACCTAAAGTCAGTTCTCAAGGTAGGAAGCCCTTCAGGAGCAATCGTATGGATCTCATTCCAGACTCTAGATCCAGAAAATGCTAGAAGTCATTTTTCTTTCTTACAACCACTGCCATCTCCATCTCCACCACCATCATGTCTTTACCACCCATGCCCGCTCGCCGCCTTCTAGCTGCCCACAGTCTAATTAGAGCGACAAAAGAAAACACCGTAAATCAATTATCTAATCGTATAATATATAATCCTGCAATAAAGGGCTTTGTTTGCCATAAACATAATGTGCTCTGGAAGAACAACCGAACCCATAGGTATCTTGGCAGTTTTCCTGCGTGATATGTACCCATAAAACGCCTTCATGTTATGGGCGTAAGTGAGATCTGTGGTCAAAAGTGGTTTGCTGACCAATATTGCAGCGGTGGATTTATACAGCCACATAAGAGATTAACTCCATGTTTTCTTTCCAGCCAGATGTCCATCCTGGAAAGTGCTGGGCCTTCCCAGGTTCCCAGGGTCACGCCCTGATCCAGCTCGCCAGGAAGATCACACCCACTGCTGTTACCATGGAGCACATCTCCCAGAAGGTGTCTCCCTCAGGAAACATCTCCAGCGCACCCAAGGAATTTTCCGTCTATGTGAGAGGCAATCAAAATCGGTGTTCAGAGTGGGTTATGATAGGAGGGGGTGGCTGGGAATCAGACTCTGGGATGAGCAGCTAACCGTTTTTGTCACTGTGAGAGAGTTACTTGTTCCCTGGACCTCTGCTCTGCCATCGACAAGGCAAGGGTTGGACCAGATACGTTCTATTACTTAATTTTTTTTGCTTTTCTCAAAGCTATCTGTGCACAATTTAAAAATGAACATTCTTATATGCTTATAATTCAGCACTTTCTTGTGCCAGGGCTCTCACCCCAGGTTTCTACTCTCTGGAAGCTTCTGCCTGCAACAGTTTTAGCCACTCCTTTGGGTACTTGCCTTCATATCTGTTTTTATTGTTACTTCTTTTTAAGAAATTTTTCTTTAACGTATGTTTATTTTTGAGAGAGACAGAGACAGAGCATGGGCGGGGGAGGGGCAGAGACAGAGAGAAAGACACAGAATCTGAAACAGGCTCCAGGCTCTGAGCTGTCAGCACAGAGCCCGATTCGGGGCTCGAACTCAGGAACAGTGAGACCATGACCTGAGCTGAAGTCGGATGCTTAACCGACTGAGCCACCCAGGAGCCCCTGTTACTTCTTTATTTTTAAGTTTATTTATTTATTTTGAGAGAGAGATAAAGCACAAGTGGCGGAGAGGCAGAGGGAGAGGGGAGAGAGAGAGAATCCGAAGCAGGCTCCACACTGTCAGCACAGAGCCCGATGCAGGGCTGGATCTCATGAACTGCGAGATGATGACCTGAGCTGAAATCAGACACTTTAATAGACTGAGCCACCCAGGCACCCCTACATTCCCTTTTTGAAAAATAATCTCTTAGGAATGCAAGCTGGTGCAGCCACTCTGGAAAACAGTATGGAGGTTCCTCGAAAAACTAAAAATAGAACTACCCTACGACCCAGCAATTGCACCACTAGGCATTTATCCACGGGATATAGGTGTGCTGTTTCGAAGGGACACATGCACCCCCATGTTTATAGCAGCACTATCAACAATAGCCAAAGTACGGAAAGAGTCCAAATGTCCCTCGATGGATGAGTGGATAAAGAAAATGTGGTGTATATATATATATATATATATATATATATATATATATATACACACACACAATGGAGTATTACTCGGCAATCAAAAAGAATGAAATCTTGCCATTTGCAACTACGTGGATGGAACAGGAGGGTATTATGCTAAGTGAAATGAGTCAGTCAGAGAAAGACAAAAATCATATGACTTCACTCATATGAGGACGTTAAGAGACAAAACAGATGAACATGAGGGAAGGGAAACAAAAATAACATAAAAACAGGGAGGGGGACAAAACGTAAGAGACTTAAATATGGAGAATAAACAGGGGGTTACTGGAGGGGTTGTGGGAGAGGGGATGGGCTAAATGGGGAAGGGGCACTAAGGAATCTACTCCTGGAATCATTGTTGCACTAGATGCTAACTAATTTTGATGTAAATTTTAAAAAATAAAAAATAAAATAAAAGATATGCATATATATATATATACATACATACATACACACACACACACACACACACACACACACACAATGGAGTATTACACAGAAATTTAAAAAAAAAAATGGTACTCTCTATACCTAATGTGGGGGCTTGAAATCACCACCCCCAAAATCCAGAGTCACACTCTCCTCCCACTGAGCCTGCCAGGTGCCCCTACTTCTACTTCTTGATCTTTCAGTTTTGCTTGTAATCCATTGGTATCCTTTGATGAAAAATGAAGAGTAGCCTCTTCCGTGTCTCTCCCAACCTCCCCAAAGTTTTATGTCTTACTTTTTTATAAAAAAAAAACCCAAAAAACAACAAGTGTATTGAGATGTAATTCACACGCGAGCAATTCAAATACATAAAATGTACACTTAAGTGGCTTGTGGTATATTCACAGAGCTGAGGATGCATCCCTACCATCAATTTTAGAACATGTTTAAAATTGTTTATTTCTTTTGAGAGCTCGAGTCAGGGGAAGGGCAGAAAGAGAAAGAGAGAGAGAGAGAGAGAGAGAGAATCCTAAGCACTATTAGCACAGAGTCTGATGTGGGGCTTGATCTCACGAATTGTGAGATCATGACCTGAGCCAAAATCTAGAGTCAGACGCTCAACAACTGAGCCACCCAGGTGCCCCTGGAACATTTTTGTTGCTCCCGACAGAAAACGTGCACTCGTTAGCTGTCACCTCTCATCTTCCGTCTGTCACTCCCCACCACCACTGACCTACTTAGTCTCTGTAGAGTCACTCATTCTGGATATTTCCTATAAATGAAATCATAGAACATGTGGTCCTTCGCAAATGGCTCCTCCCACTTGGGATCATGTTTTCAAGGTTCACCTGTGTCATAATGTGTCAGCACTTTATTTTTTCAATTGTTGAATAATAACTACTTCGCTGGGTGGATAGCCCACGTTTTACGTATCCATTCATCAGTTGATGGGTGCTGGGTTTGCTTCCACTTTTTTGACTGTGATGATTAATGCTGCTGGGAACGTTTGTGTATGAGTCTTTGTGTGGACATTGGTTTTCTTTTCACTCGGAACTGTACCTGGAAGTGAAATTACTAGATCACATGGTAAACCTACATTTCATGTTCGAGATGCTGCCAGATAGTATCTCTTACTTTCAATCGGTATGCAGTGTTTTCGCTGTAACCGTGTCAGTGATGTTCTCATTTGAGCCATATCGTATACGAGTTTCTTTGTGTAAGAGTTTTGATGTTCCTGAGGACAACAAATGTCTCTTTTTAATTCACTTTGCTTGAGGCACCTGGCTGGCTCAGTCGGTTAAGCATCCGACTCTTGGTTTCAGCTCAGGTCATGATCTCAAGGTTCATGGGATCGAGCCCCACGTCGGGCTCTGTGCTGATAGTGCAGAGCCTGTTTGGGATTCTCTCTCTCTCCCTCTCTCTCTGCCCCTCCCCTGCTCTCTCTCTCTCACAATAAATAAATAAACTTAAAAAATAATTTGCTTACTTTTCTATATTCCTATCACAAAAACATTCATCATCTCTTTTTCAGGAGTGTCAAAATCCTGCCATTATGTTCCTTCATGTCAGACAGTTTCTAAGTTTCTTCTTTATTTTACTTTTTAAAGATGTCCTTCTTGTCCGCATTGCCCCCTCTTATCTGATCTGCATAAACTTCATCTCTGCATCCTGGGGATTCAACATAATCACCTCTTCTATTATTTATTTATTTATTTATTTATTTATTTATTTTTTTTTTTCTTTTCCAACGTTTTTTATTTTTTTATTTTTGGGACAGAGAGAGACATAGCATGAACGGGGGAGGGCCAGAGAGAGAGGGAGACACAGAATCGGAAACTGGCTCCAGGCTCTGAGCCATCAGCCCAGAGCCTGACGCGGGGCTCGAACTCACGGACCGCGAGATCGTGACCTGGCTGAAGTCGGACGCTTAACCGACTGCGCCACCCAGGCGCCCCACCTCTTCTATTATTTAAAAAAAAATCTTTTCTCTCTGATTCTCCTTTGTTTCTTTGCTCCACCTTCTGAAAGATTTTGCCAAGTTATATCTTAACCCATTTGCTGAATTCTTCATTTCTGCTGTCATGATTATTCCAAGACTTTTTCTTTTTTCTGTAAATAACTCCCATCTTTAATGTCTAAATGTCTTCCTTCATGGATACAGTATGTTCAGTTTTGGAAGATATTAACAGAATTCGTTTCAGTTCTGTGGTGTTTTCTTCTGTTCCCTCCCCTGTCTTTATCCCCAAATACCACTTTTCCTATTTGTTGAAAGTGGCTCTTCTCTCGTGTCTGGTGATGCTTTTCTGTCGCATTTCAGAGACAAAGGGTGAAAAGCTAGCTCAAAGCTCTGCACACTTGGTGTGTGAGCTTCTTGGGTGGGTGGTCTGCTTGGGCTGTTTCTTCCGGAGCCCCCAGTGTGATACAGGGTTAGGTTGACCCTCAAGGAATCCCGCAACCTTGTTGCATGGAGATTTCAGCGTGGCCAGCCACACGCTGTGAGAACAGGTGCATGGTACCCTCCCCCCCCCCCCCCCCCCCCGCACTGTAGCCCCCTCCCATCCCCCACCCCATGACCCCGTCTCTGCCCTTTCTGGATACTTGCAATGATAGTATCAACATGCTGCTGGTCCCCCTACACACAGGGTAATCCGTGCTTTCTCCAGGCCACTCCACCAGTCACCAGCTGGCTATCTGCAGACTTCTTGTCTTAGTGTCTGTTCCCAGGTGTTCCCTGTTGGTTTATGCCTTTCTTTTTTTTAAGCCTTTAAAAAAATTTTTTTAAGTTGATTTATTTTAAGAGAGTGTGAGTGGGGAAGGGGCAGAGAGAAGGGGGGACAAAGGATCTGAAGCAGGCAGAGCCCGACGCGGGGCTCGAACCCACAAACCATGAGATCACAACCTGAGCAGAAGGCAGACACTTAAACGACTGAGCCACCCAGGCGCCCAACTTGTGCCTTTCTTCAGCTCCCCGGTGACCCCATCTGGAGGGGGTCTCACAGTTAAAACATGGGCGCCCGGCCTGCTCTGTGCACCATTGGAACACCTATAAATGCCATGATTCTGGGGTCACAGGACAGAACAGAAGCTGCTCCCCTTTGACGCAGAGTCTGCTGACACCTACAGCTGACTTAGGTTGGATCTGAGCGGGTCGAACCCCACCTCAGAAAGGCGCACTCGGTTGCTCATTACAGATGAATTATGGGTAGCCCATCAGGCAATAAAAACCACTTCTCATCCTTTTTCTCTTCTCTTAGCAAATTTATGAAGCAGTGAAATTAAAGCAGTGATAAAGAAGGCGGCAATAAAACTCGCACACCTCCCTTAACAGGATAAACTACAGCTGACCCCCCGCCCCCAGCAGTGGTGATGTTTGACCACCCAAAAACTTAACTACTAACAGCCTACGGTGACCAGAAGTTTTATAATAACATAAACAGTCGATGAACACATAGTTTGTATGTTACATACATTATATGCTGTATTCCTCCAAGGAAGGAAGCTGGAGAGGAGAAAATGTTATGAAGAAACTCACAAAAAGGGGCACTTGGGTGGCTCAGTCGGTTAAGCATCTGACTTCGGCTCAGGTGATGATCTCGAGGTTCGTGAGTTCGAACCCCATGTCAGGCTCACTGCTGTCAGCACAGAGCCACTTCAGATCCTCTGTCCTCCTCTCTCTGTCCCTCCCCCATTTGCTCTCTTTCAATCTCAAAAATAAATGAACATTAAAAAAGGAGAAAGTCAAAAGGAAGAGAAAATACAGTTCTGTACTATGTTTACCAAAATAAATCCATGTGTATGTGGATCCACATGGTTGAACCCATGTTCTAGGGTCAGCTATGAATGAGGTTTGAGTTGTATGTACATATAATTGTGGCTGCATTGTTTAATCATGGTGTAGGCAGTTCTTTTAATGAAATTATAATGGGGCACCTGGCTGGCTCAGTCAGTGGAGTGTATGACTCTTGATCCCGAGGTCATGGGTTCAAATCCCATGTTAGGTATAGAGCTGACATGTTTAAAAAATTGTGATAAAGTTTACATATCAAAGTTACATATCATATAATTTTCATTATAAAACGGTTGAACTAATGGACCCTTCATGCATTGTGTTTCCATGATTTGGGGAAACTAATGACAAAGTTTAGATTCACAAAATTAATTTCCACCAGGCTGTCTCCTCTCAAAAAACTTCCATTTTGAAGGGTAGAGAAGGAACGAAAAAGCCCAAGGGAAATAGCATACAAATAACACTATTTTCTTTCAGTCAACAAAAGCTTACTTTGGAGTTACTTGGGTTGTCTGAGTCTGGCAATTGGGTTAAATTTCGCTCATTTTGGAAAACATTGGGTCAGCATGGGAACTTATTTTGTGTTTCCTTCATTCAAAGTATGCCAACAGCAAATTCAGTTATTAGACCAGAGTTAATCCTGGGATTTGCTCTGGTTCTCTGCCCCTATCATCTATCATCTATTTATCCACCATCTATCATTTACTTATCTATCATCTATGTATTGGTCAATCTGTCTATAGATAGATACTATTTATTTATCGTCTATTTATCATCTATCATCTACTTATCTATCTATCTATCTATCTATCATCTACCTGTTGGTTGATCTGTCATCTATCCAACTATCATCTATCTATTGGTCAATCGATCGTTTTATCGATTGATCTACCTATCGTCTATATGTCCAGTCAGCCCTGTGGTCAACCCGTTTCTTGCTTCACAAGCCCCCCAGTTAAATGCCTTTTGGGTTTATAGGGAAGCACTGGCGCCTAGCACAGCACCGCGCCCTGGTAGACACCCAAGGTGTCTCGTGAATTGTGGCTACTTGAACAGACAACAGGCTCCGTTTATTCAACTGAGCATCCATTCGTGACACGCCCCCATATCTGTTGTTTCCTTTCACAGGGCATCTTGAAACACTGTGAGGGAGAAGAAGTTCTCCTGGGTCGGTTTGTGTATAACAAAACAGGAACCACCATTCAAACATTCAAGCTCCAGGTAATGAGATCCCCGGGAAAAGATGGGGTGTGAGGAGCTCCATCCCCAGAATGGGTTTGTGGGGTTGATGCAAAGTGCTATAAGAGGATAATTATGACCAAAGTGTGAGCTAAGGAAGGCTTAGCTGAACTTTAATTTGTAGCTCCAAGTGCTACATGGATTTTTTTAAATTATTTTTTTAAGTTTATGTATTTTTGAGAAACAGACAGAGAGAGTGAGCAGGGTGGGGCACAGAGAGAGAGAGGGAGGGAGAGAGAGAGTCCCAAGCAGGCTCTGCACTGTCAGCACAGAGCCCGATGTGGGGCTTGAACTCACAAACTGTGAGATCATGACCTGAGCTGAAACCAAGAGTTGGACACTTAACCGACTGAGCCCCCCAGGCGCCCCATGCTACGTGGATTTTAATGCAAAACACCAGGCAAGTACCAGAACGTGTTCTAAGCCAGATTCTTCCTTATTTGCTACTCCCCCCCCTTTTTTTTTTACTATAATTATTTTCTCACTCCTTCTCTTACCTCTTGGGCTCCCTTGATAGTATGTTCTCTCCCATTGGGTACAGGGGATAGAGATGGTTGTAGGGAGACAGGAACTCAGGAAGAGAGAATAAATACTTCTATCACACAGTGTGAGTGATACCTCTCTTCCTAACTCAAGGGGGAGAAAATGCCACCTGTTAAGATATGAACCCCCTGAAAGCCATTAAGGTATGTGAAATATATTTTCATTATTTCTCATTAGCCACAGGAAGACTTAAGACGGCATTGTCTACCGTGTCAAAATAAGTGTGCTGCGTATGATACCTCTCGGCCAACGCTGAGATAATCTAAGTTGAAAACACTATATGTGTCAGAAACGAATGACCCAGTGGGGTTTCCTATTTGATTGTTTAGCCATGTCTCCCGTTCCCACACGGGGACCCCGTGGGACGGGCAGAGGCATTTGATGTCCAGACCACCACATTATCTCCTTCTCTCTCACCCTTCTTATGAGCCCTGTACTTAAAGGAACTTGTTTTCCCATCCATTAGACTGGTGTCTCATAAAATACTGTTTAGGAAGGAAAGAAAGCGTCCACAAATTCTCCATTAGATCTGCATACCTTGGGATTCTTTGAGATGGTTTTCTTTATAAGGCATTGATTTGTATCTTCTCTTTATTTTCAGCACGAAGTTTCCGAACCTTTATTATGTGTGAAACTTAAAATCCTCAGCAACTGGGGTCACCCGAAGTACACGTGTTTGTATAGGTTCAGGGTCCACGGCACTCCAGGAGAGTACCCCTAGAGGAAGCCAGGCAGACGGCCGTGACCACAGGTCCAGAATATGTGACTCGTTTTACTTCCTTAGATTCATCGCACCCATAGGCATCAAAATGGGGGTGGGAGGGGAACCTCAAAGTGGTTCATACCTGCCCAGAAAATGTGAATGAGTTTTACTTGTAAAAAATACAAAAATAAATTCAATCTTCTTGTGGTAGTGTAGCTTTTGAGGATGCATCATGTGGAAGCACTGAAAATAAGTATGTATTTGGAAGAAGCTGGTATTAGTCAACAGTCTCCATTATTCATACAAGCATAAGCATATGAGCCATGGGTACGCACCATCACCGCTATGAAGTATATGTATATATAACAGTGATTGGACAGTGACTGCAGGCACTGGCTCAATGCAACCAGGTAAGCAGAAGAAATTAGAGGCAAAAATGAGAGAAAAAGTCTGTCCCTGACTATTTGCAGACCGCTTGATGAATTCCTTGAAATGAAGTGAGGTCAATTAAGGAATACATTACAAACGAGGAAGAAGCTGCAGGAAGTTAGTAGATACAAATTATATAAATCGACATCAGGGCCCCTGGGTGGCTCAGTCTGTTAAGCGTCCAACTCTTGATCTCAGCTCAGGTCAGGTCATGATCTCGAGGTTGGAGAGTTCGAGGCCCCACATTAGGCTCTGCGCTGACAGTGTGGAGCCTGCTGGGGATTCTCTCTCTCTCTCTGCCCCTTCCCCTCCGCTAAAATTTAAATTAAATAAACAAACAAATATTTACAGATGAAATGATATATTTGGGGTATATTTTAAAATTATATACAAGGAGGACATGTGTTGGGGGGGGGGTCAATGAAGAAGATTGGCCGTAAACGATCGTTGAAGTTGAGTGCTGGCCTACAAGGGTCCACTCACACTATTCTGCCTACATTTAGCACCTGTATTGGATATTTTCAATCTTAAAAAGTTAAAAAAAAAATTACAAGACATATATACCTAAGAAACCAAAAGAGTTGTGCTTTGAACCAAATTGATTCTGAGGTTCAAATGGAAATATAAACACATTAGGAAGCCAGGAAGCCTCTGAAAGAATCAACAGAGGGAAATAACTCTATGATACTGTGATTTATAATAAGAAAGATACATTTGGCCTTTGTCTGCATTTCTGGCTCTGAGCTCCTAAAACGCTGGCAATTTATCAGGGTGTCTCTTATTAGGCTAATCAGGTGACCTGGGCTGGGGCTGGGAGGCACCTAAGGACCATAAAACACCCTGGTTGCCAGGGGAACCAACCAGGATTTGGGGTTTGGAACCTTCGGCCCCGCCCTCAACCTTCCAGTAAAGGGAGAGGGACTAGAGATGGAACTCAATCACTTGTGGCCAATGATTAAATCACGTGCGCTCACATACTAAAGCTTGTGCAAGAACCCAAAAGGATGGGGTTCGAAGTGCTTCCGGGTTGGTGAGTGAAGAGATTTGGGGGTTAGTCGTGCCCTGGGGAGGTATGGAAGCTCCACGCCCTCTCCCCGGTGGTCGCCCTGGGCAACTCTCCTGTCTGGCTGTTTCTGAGTTCTGTCCTTTTATAATAGACCGGTGATCCAGTAAGTAAAGTGTTTCTCACTCCTCTGACCCACTCCCGCAAGTTAACTGAACCCAAGAAGAGGGGGGCATGAGTCAGGAGCACAGGTGACACCCGGGAATCTGAAGCGGGAGCGGGGGGGGGGGGGGTGGGGGTGGGAGGTGGGGGGGAGAGAGGCAGCCTTGTGGGACCCAGCCCTCAGCCTGCGGTTCGGACGCCGCCTCCAGGCAGACGGTGTCAGACTTGAGTTGAACTGTAGGACACTCCCCTGGTGTGGGAGAATTGCTTGGTGTGGAAGAAGAAAACTCCACACACTGGGATTGGCATTCCGGAATCGTTTAGGAGAGAGAGAGAGATGCTAAATGATGGTGTGGTACCAGAACATTGACAGACCCATGGAACAGACAAGAAAGTCTTTCCGGTATGTCAGAAATGGATCCCTATCTGTGTGGGAACAGTGTATGTGATGCAGGCGGCATCTCAAAAGGGGATGGAAGAAACAAGACTGCTGGGGCAGCCGGGTGGCTCAGTAGGTTAAGCGTCCGACTCTTGGTTTCGGCTCAGACCGTGATCTCACGGTCCATGGGATCGAGCCCCATGTCTGGCTCTGCGCTGACGGTGTGGAGCCTGCTTGGGATTCTCCCTCTCCTCTCTCTCTGCTCCTCCCCCTCTCGCTCTACCTCTCAAGAGGAAAAAAGAAAAACAAGGCTGGGCTTGGGGCAATTATCTGCTCATTAGAAAAATAAAGTTGCAACCATATTGCTCACTTTACAACATGAGGAACTTCCAACGCGGTAAAAGATTAACAGGTGTAATTAAACCATAAAAACAAAACAAACCCTGTGGTAATTCCTGCATGGCACTAGCCAGAGGAAGACCTTTCCAAGTATGGTTCAAGCTTCAGAAGACACAAAAGAAAAAAACATAAATTCCACTACATCCCAAACAACAACAACAAAAAACCTCTGCATGGCCAACAAAACCTTAAACAAAATAGGAAAAAAAAGACTTGCCATTGATATCAGAAGGACTTACTTTCCCATATGTCAAGAGTCTCAAGAAGGCAACAATAATATCAATAGGTACAGAAATATAGCCCAAAAGTATGAACTGAGGGCTCACAGAAACACGTAAAAAGGTATTCAAATGTATTTGTTTTATGAAAAATGGAAAAAGTGACACGGAACCTTGTTTCAGCAGTGAAATTAGAAAAATTCAAAAGGTCAATCACACTTTATCAGAAAGGCTTCGGAAAAACAGGCTCCCACACATTGCTGGTGAAAACGTGAACAGGCACAACCATGACGTAGGGAACGTGGCGATATCTAGCAACATTACAGATGCATATACCCTCTGACTCAACAAGATGTCATGTGCAAAAAAAAAAAAAATACGTGTATATACATGTTTGTACCTAGAAAGTTATTCATCAGCAGTGTTTAGCAGGAGGATTCCCACGTGGGTGGGAGCAAAATGTCCCACTGCAAAATATTTTGTTTTCAGATCATGGGAAAACATTACCTACTTAGACATCAAACCTTTTTTATGACATGATCTTTTGCTTTCTTACATAGTAGTTGTAAAGGAAAAATTCATTTCTGCCGTGTTTCTCCTCTACTCTCACACGACGACCTGACCACTTTCTGATGCTGGATGTGGGCTTTTGTTCCCCCAACACCAAGCAAGTCTGTGACACCAGCTGGGCGTCCTGTGGTTCAGCTCCGTTCAGACACTAACCAGAGCCTGTGCAGATACCACAGGTTAAGGGCTCAGTCCCACCAGACTCTCTTCACCTGCGATGCCAAGTGGCAGGTCCCCAGGTTCCCCACAATATCTGTCCAACTTGGCTATGAATTGGAGGTTCTCATGACCACCTGTCCCGCCTTGGATTCAGTTATTTGCCAGAACCCAGAACTGGGGGAAATAAGTATATTTACCAGTTTATTATATAATAAAGGACAAGGATGAACAGCCAGACAAAGATACATAAGGTGAGGTCTGGAAGGGTCCCACATACGCAGGCTTCTGTCCCTGTGGAGTTGGGGTGTGCCACCCTCCCGGCACATGGATGTGTCCACCGACGCAGAAGCTCTCTGAACCCCGTACTGTTGGGATTTTTTTAAAATTTTTTTTTAAGTTTACTTATTTATTTTGGGAAAGACAGAGGCAGTGTGAGCAGCAGAGGGGCAGAGAGAGAGAGAGAGAGAGAGAGAGGGAATCCCAAGCAGGCTCCGCACTGTTAGTGCAGAGCCCGACACAGGGCTCGAATTCACAAAAACCGTGAGATCATGACCTGAGCCAAAATTGAGAGTCAGACACCTAGCAGACTGAGCCACCCAAGCGCCCCCTGTTGGGACTCTCAGGAGGCTTCATCACTCAGGCGTGATCAATCATTAACTCCATGCCCAGCCCCCCTCCCCAGTCTGGGGAATAGGGGTGGGACTGAAAGTTCCAAGCTTAGGATCACGGTTTGGTCTCCTGGTGAGCAGCCCCTACATGGGGTGCACCAAGAGTCCCCTGATTAAATCAAAGGCGCTCTTATCACCTAGGAAATTCCCAGGGACTGACAAGCTCTGAGTCGGGAAATGGGGCCAAAGACCACATGTTAGAGCAGTAAGATGCTGCTAGTGTTCTTGTCACTTAGGAAATGACAAGTGTCTTCTGAGCTGTGTGCCGGGAGCCCTGGGGCGGACATATGTCCTGTCTTATCATTTCCCCGTGGCCCAGGGGGAAAGGTGGATATTAAATAAGTAAAGGCAGAATGAGAAACAGAAACAGAAGGAAGAACATTTTTAAAAGGACAAAATGCGGAAATGGGAAGTCGGGACGCTTCTGGCACAAGAGACCTGGGACAGGGGTCCCCAGTGTGACCTGGCTCAGTGCTGGCTGGGCACATGAGGGAAGCCCGTGGCCCATCTGAAAGCCACAGCCCTGCAAGGACACAAGGAGAGAAGACAGATGCTGGAGAGCTGGTCTGTGCCTTCCTGAGCATGAGGACACAGACGGGTCATGCTGGTGGCGGGATGTCGGCACCCATGTCGGCACAGGAAAGGGAAGCTTCAGCGCAGTCCTATCTGGTCCCTCTCTTGAGCGCAGGGTCCGCGAACCGAGCCTCAGGGCCACGGGATGCTCCCACCTGCTCCCAGCTGTCACTGTTTCTGCCAAACCAATGCACCTAAGGTAACCAGCCCGTTAGCCAAACAGCCTACGCTGTGACCACGGCTCACATCCCCAATTCTCTGTAGTCCCCCATCTTTGAAATGGGGGTCATAGGGGCGCCCAGTTTACTCATTTAAGCATCTGACTCTTGGTTTCGGCTCAGGTCATGATCTCGCGGTTCGTGGGTTCGAGCCCCACATCAGGCTTCTGCACTAACAGCGCAGATTCTCTTGGGATTCTCCCTCTCCCTCTCCCTCTGCCCCTCCCCTGCTCTCCCTCTCTCAAAAATAAATAAATAAACATCTAAAAAAATAAGATGGCAGTAATAGCACTTGCCGTATGGGTGTTTGTTATCAAAGTGATAATATCAGGAGAAGGTGATGTAGAAGCAATGGTCATCTAACTCACCCTGCTGACAGATACTATTTCAATGGCACCTTGTATGTGGGACACAGTAGCCAACAGATGCCCATGTCCCTTGTCCTCGGTGCTGGGTGTCCCCTTCCTCAGAACCCCAACCCTGAGCACTGTGCCTCATAGCTCTCGTGGGCTCCACAAATGTTAATTTAAAAAATATTTATGAAATGTACAGGGCTCCTGGGTGGCTCAGTCGGTTGAGCGAATGACTTCGGCTCAGATCATGATCTCATGGTTCATGGGTTCGAGCCCCGCATCAGACTCTGTGCTGACAGCTTAGAGCCTGGAGCCAGCTTCAGATTCTGTGTCTCCCTCTCTCTCTCTGCCCCTCCCCTGCTCATGCTCGGTCTCTCTCTCTGTCAAAAATGATAAACATTAAGAAAAGATTTATGCAATTTATTGAAGTATTTTTCCTTCCACGTCTAAAAGATGAAGTTGCTGAAAAGCTATTTAAGCAAAACCATCCCGTAAACAGTACAGTTGTCAGAAGGCGTGCTCTCACACCACCTCTACAGTATGCACACCCTCATTTTACAGTTTTTTCACATAAAAGAAAAAAAGAGAGAAATATCGCCTGTCAGATCCGATCCAAAAGCTCTGAGCTGTGCCAGTCTCTTTCCCCTTGCATAGGATTTCCAGCACTGCCTTGTGACAGGGGGACCACAGATGGGCCTCCCCGAAGGGACTGGAGGTGAGCAGTCACCTGCCCCCCATGGGGCATGTGCAGCTTCCAGGACAGACAGGCAGTAAATGCTTTTATTTGCCACACTGTAGCTGTATTTTCATTTTAGGACTAAATTAGGGCATTTCCTTGCACAATACACAAACATAACAAACAGCACCAGCACTGTTCCCTAGATCCTCCTGGGACTGATTTACCAACCGCTGAGGTGTGGCTGGTTTTTAAATCAGAAGGCTGTTTACTGGCTGGACTGACAGCAAAGGGAGAGTGCTCTGTGCTAGAAAACTCAAGAGCACACAGGTTTCTAGAGATCACTGCTGATCTTGCACCTCACCCCACACTCATTTGGAAAAAACTTGGGGTAGCAGTGTCTGTATATTTAATGATCAGAACTGGAATTATTGGTTTACTGAATCCATTTAGTTTAAGAAAACTGTGAGGCTTCATACAGAAGATTCCTTTTCCCATTCAAGTAAACATCATTCCAGCTTAATTTTATAATTGCTGGGGCAAAATTCCCTCTATTATTTGGGCCTTTGTCTATGCAGAATGTAAAATCACAGAAGTCTTCCTGGCGAGTTTAAAAAAATCTGTTTTATTTTTTATGGCATGAAATTAAGTCATTTAAAGTAAAGAGCAGGGGCTTCTGGCTGGCTCCATTGGTGGAACGGGGTGACTCTTGATCTTGGGGTTGTGAGTTTGAGCCCTGTGTTGGGTGTACAGATAATTTAAAATTAAATTTAAAAAATAATAAAGACAATATTGCATGAAATATTGTTTACAAAGATACATTCTTTTTTGAAACTTTTTTTTAATATTTATTTTTGAGAGAGAGAGAGAGAGACAGAGCAGGAGAGAGGGAGACACAGAATCTGAAGCAGGCTCCAGGCTCTGAGCTGTTAGCACAGAGCCCGACGCGGAGCTCGAACTCACGGACCGTGAGATCATGACCTGAGCTGATGTCAGATGCTTAACCTACTGAGCCACCCAGGCACCCCCCCCAAAATAATACGTTCTTAACATGGGTAATATAGTATTTGGAAAACCAGGCTGGATACAGTTGAAGGTGTTTTCCTATTTTGTTTGTTTTTTTAAATTCTCTGCCATCATTTCTATCATGTACATTATAAGAATTTAACAAGGGGGGAGGCTCCTGGATGGCTCAGTTGGTTAAGCGTCCAAGTTTGGCTCAGGTCATGATCTCACGGCTTGTGGGTTCGGGCTCTGTGCTGACAGCTCGGAGCCTGGAACCTGCTTTGAATTTTGTGTCCCTTCCTTGCTCTGCCCTTCCCTTACTCATGCTGTTCTCTCTCTCTCTCTCTTAAGGATAAATAAACATTAAAAAAATTTTTTTAAAGAATTTTAACTAGGATCTGGTAAAATTCATCTTGAGACAAACTTGCAGGATTATTGCTTAAGGTCAGTGTTGACATACCCCGTCTTTACCATATGAGAATGAAGGGAAAGCCCAAGCCTGGGGAGTGGAGCCAGGAGCTAGAAGGGGGAAGGGGCCCCTCCGCACCATTACAGGAAGGAGTGTCAATTATAGCAGCCCCCCCCCCCCCCGCCCCCAAGAGCCCCCACAGCAAGACATCAGTTACAGGCTCCAACAGGGAAAGGTCTAGATCCCAACTCCTACAAGAAATGTACTGCCCTGCAAATCTTCCTGGAGAAAACTTACAGCCCAGAAGCCCTGCTTTTCTCTAATAGTCCGTCTTTGAAAACAAACTCTCCCAATTTCCTCCTTTTTCTCCACAAAAGAGCATTCTTCTCCTTTCTGCTATTCCTGTGAATAAACCCATTTTTTGGTTGTTGTTGGTAAAAAAAAAAAAAACAAAAAACCCTCACTTCTAAGGATTCACAACCGGTGCTACTGATGAGATTATGAAGTGGGATTCGTGAGCCAACGGCTAAGCAAGAATTCTTGAGACATTTTTGATGCAAAAAGGTGACTTTATTACAGCACGGACGCAGGACCCACGGGCAGAGAGAGCTGCGCTGGGGTTGTGAGGGGAGGCGGATTACAGACTTTTAAGTTAGTGGAAGGAGGAGGGTAAGACTTAAAGTCAGTCTCTGAGGAATCGGAAGCAAGGCTTCCAGGACCTCCAGGGGCTGGTGCCGTGAAGATAAGGTTACTTCCGGTCTTTAATGAGACAAAAACATTAAGGCACTGGGGGCGCCGTGCGTTCCTCCAGGAAGGTGACCCCCCCGCACGCATCAGGTGTCTGGGAAGGTGACCCTCCGCATGTGTCACGTGTCCGGCAGTGGGCGGTGAGCCGTGAGGCTTCATTGAAGCTGCATTTCTCTTGCCTGTGTTTCTCTCCTCACTGCCATCTAAGCCAGGAGGGGGGTTATAAACTGCCCTACTCCAGAGAGGTATAAATTTAAGTGATAATATTATTTAATGTTGAAAGGTCACTGGCCACCCTAACAAGTCTTTTATAGATAAACTAAGGGTTTTCTTTTTAATGTTTTAAATTATTTAAGGTTTATTTTGAGGGAGAGATAGAAAGCACAAGCAGGGGAGGGGCAGAGACAGGAGAAGATCTTTTTAATGTTTTAAAACAATTGGAAATAGGTGTCACAAAATTCTTTCAAAATGTGAATCCTCAGAAACACTTCCCATTCTTGAGGATTGAGGACTCCAGAGTCACAAAAAGATCACCCTGGGGCTTGACCCTAGACCAGCCCATCCAGGGACTGACAAAAGATCCCACCTCTCCATGGGGGTGACCAGAACCAGATCCGGGTACACCCCTTCCCCCCCCCCCCCCGCCCCCACCTGCAGTCGTGGCACTGGACCCCGCCCCCTCGGGACGTTGACCCCAGCCTTACCGCCCTCCCCACCTACCCCTCCCTCCCCCGCCTTCCCCTAGGGTGTAACCCTGAGTGAGACTGGGAGCCGCCTCTCTGGCCGACCTGACCCGATCCCTCCTCCCCGGTGTGACCTCATCTGACATCCGGGACCCCGCCTCCCCGGGGGTGTGATCCCGAGAGTGACGCGAGAACCGGCTTCCCTCGGGGACATGACCCTGGATCTCCGCCTCCCCCGCAGACCTGATTCGGACCCCGCCTCCCCAGTGTATGTGACCTGAAGTGAGACCCGAGACCCAGCTCTCCCAGACCCTGACCCCAAACCCTGCCTAACCCGGGGATGTGACTTGGAGTGACACCGGGACCTGTCTCTCCCAGAGACCTGACCCAGACCCCGCCTCTCCCAGGGTGCGAGCCGGAGTGTGACCCCTAACCCTCCTCTCCCTCAGACCTGACCCCAAACCCTGCCTATCCTGGGGGTGTGACCCCGACCCCGCCTCCCAGGGGGACGGGATCCTGGATCCCCGCCTCTCCCGTAGACTTGACCCGGATCCCGCCTCCCCGGGGATGTGACCCCGAGTGACACCCGGGACCTCCCTCTCCCGCAGACTTGACCCAGACCCCGCCTCCCACGTGGGTGCGACCCCGAGCGTGACGCGAGACCCCGCCTCCCAGGGCACGTCACCCGGGATCCCCGCCTCCCCCGGGGCGGGCCGGACGGCGGAACCAATGAGCGCGCGGCGGCGTTTCCGGCGGGACGCTTAGGAGGAGACTCGAGTCCGCGGCCGACGGACGCCTTGAGCGGGCCCGCGTCCCGCCATGAAGTTTCGGGCCAAGATCGTGGACACGGCCTGTCTGAACCACTTCACACGTGAGCGGGGGCCGGGCCTGCCGCGGGGCGTAGAGAAGAGCGCGGGCGGGAAGGAGGCAGTGCGCGCGCCGGGGGGCGAATGGGGAGGGGGCGCGGGCCGCGGGACGACCGGGTGGGGGTGGTGCGGGGCTGTAATGGAGGCCGTGGGCCCGTGGGAGGGGCGGCGGCGCGGGGGTGGGGGGACAGGGGTGCGCGAGCGGGGATGGTGGGCGGGAGGCCGCGGGAGGGGGTAGGGGAGAGGGGGAGCGGGGATGGGGGCGGGGACCACGGAAGGGGTGGTGGCGCGGGGGTGGGGGGACAGAGGTAGGGTGACGCGGGTGGAGGGCGTGGGCCCGCGCGGGAGGGGTGGAGGTACGGAGACAGGGATGTGGGCCACGGGAGGATGGGGGGACAGAGGTGGAGGGAAAGGGATGGGGGTCGAGGGGCGTGGGGATGGGAACCCGCGGGAAGGGGGGGGACGAGGATGTGAGCTCGCGGGAGGATTAAGGGATGGGGATTAGGGGGCTTGGAGCCAAAGGGGCGGGACACCCCTCTCCCCCTCCCCCCCCCCCCCCCCCCCCCCCGCAGGATGGGGCCATGGGAGTGGATGGGGCTTCTCTCGGGGAAGGATTGGGTGAACGGACCTGGGTGGGGACAGGCAGGCATGAGAGCAGGTGCCAAGGATTGTTTACAGAACTTGATTTCCATCCCGGAGTTTTTATCTTAAACCTGCTGCTGTCCCGGATGGACAGTGTGTCCAGCACAGACATCCCTTCTGATCGGGCTGCACTGGCCCTTGGCCCTGCGCTGCAGGCCTGGGGGGCCCATTGCAGGCTGAGCGAGTGAATGCCTCACTGGGCTCCAGTTAACCTCCCCGCAGCCTTCCTTCTTCATTCCATCACTCCTGGTATGAGGGTTATTGGGGGCCAGTGTGACCGACCGTGTTAAAGCCCCTTTCAGTGGGTTATTTTTCCACCAGCAGTTTCACCATGTTCAGGGGGTTGTCCAAGCTCAGTTGTCCTGGTAATTCCTTGCTTTAACCCCCTGCTGCAGGCGTCAGCAACATGATCGCCAAGCTCGCCAAAACCTGTACCCTCCGCATCAGCCCGGATAAGCTGAACTTCATCCTCTCCGACAAAGTGGCCAACGGAGGCGTGAGCATGTGGTGTGAGCTGGAACAGGTGAGCAGAAGGTTCTGGAAGCCTGTGGACCGCACCCAAAGGCCACTGCAAAGGGACAGAGGCCCCCTCTTTTCCTGCCCTTAGGAGAACTTCTTCAGTGAATTTCAGATGGAAGGTGTCTCCGCTGAAAACAACGAGATTTATTTAGAGCTGACATCGGAAAATTTATCTCGAGCTTTGAAAACTGCCCAGAATGCCAGAGCCTTGAAGATCAAGCTGACTAATAAACACTTCCCTTGCCTCACAGTCTCCATAGAGCTGGTGAGTAGGAGGGAGTGTTCCAGGACTTCCCAGCAGGGCTAGAAGTGGCTACAAGTCCAGGCTTTCTAATAGCACGTGGAAAACTAGTTGGTTTTATTTTTATTTTTTTTAAAGTTTATTATTTTTATTTCATGTTTATTTATTTTTGAGAAAGACAGAGCGTGAGTGGGGGAGGGGCAGAGAGAGAGGGAGACACAGAATCCGAAGCAGGCTCCAGGCTTTGAGCTGTCAGCACAGAGCCCCTATACAGGGCTCGAACTCATGAACTGTGAGATCATGACCTGAGCCGAAGTCAGACATCCAACCGACTGAGCCACCCAGGCGCCCCTATTTATTTATTTTGAGAGAGACTGAGCGAGGGTCAGAGAGTGGTGGGGCGGGGGGGAGAGTGAAAGAACCCCAAGAATTTCGTGACCTGAGCTGAAACCAGGAGTCAGATGCTTAACCGGCTGAGCCACCCAGGTGCCCCTAGTTGGTTTTATTAAAAGCAAAGATGTGCCCACAAATACTTGTTTTCTATTGGAGTCAGATTCCCTTGTGTATAAATAGTGCTGCAATCACACAGTACTCAGCTGGGACGTTGCCTCTGCCCTTGTGGGAACACTTCTGCCTCTGCTCCAGTCTGCGTGTCCCTGCATCTCTGTTCCTCTTAGAGGTGTGGTCCCTTCATCTAGAAATCATGGTTTTTATACATTTTCCCCTTCGAAGGGTTTTCCCTACCTCATCTGTAACCCCTTTAGGTGATCTCTTGGTCTCCCAGAATTGCTGTGTGTTCAGTGTTGCTCCCAGAAGAATCTGACACCTGCTGCCTCAGGACGTGCCCCCCTTCCCCCAGACTCACAGCTCACAGGACGACGTTCTCACGTCTTAATGTGTTGTTCGAAGCCATGTGTGCATGGCCCCACCTATGCCATCTTGGATCCACATCGCCTACTCCCACTGTCTAAGTGGTTCCCCGGAGTGTCCCATTCTAGTCCAGCTCCCAGGCTTTGGGGACCCTGGGGCTCCTGCTTGGAATGTCCCCTTCTCGCTCTCTGAAACCCCCTCTCCCGTTAGTGCCAGTCCAGTGCCGCTCCTCCCATCGGCAGCCTCCCCCCTGTGCTGTGTGTGCTGTGCCCCACTCTGGTGCGAGCGCTGTGCGCAGTTTGAAGTTCTTCCTGATAATGGATTCCTTACCTGTTCACTATGTTAGAGCCAATCAGAGTATTCCCCGCCTCAGGACAAGCTTGTGTGTTTCCTCACTTGTTTAAGGAGAAACAGGATAGCGACGTGTGATGCTTTCTGTCTTAAAGCGCAGGCTAGGGGTGCCGGGGTGGCTCAGTAGGTTAAGCGTCCGAGTCTTGATTTTGGCTCAGGTCCTGATCTCACGGTTCATGAGTTGAAGCCCCACCTCAGGCTCTGCACTGACAGTGTGGGGCCTGCTTGGGATTCTCTCTCCCTCTGTCTCTGCCCCTTGCCCGCTCACACTCTCTCTCCTTCTCTCGCAAAATAAATGAATAAATATTGTAAATAATTAAAAATAAATAAATAAAAGGGCAGGATACGTCAATCTGTTGTTTCACAGAAGCCCCTGGACACGGATAAACATGGTTCTGTCCAGCAGTGTAGATGCTGCTGCATGCTGAGCTCACAAAGAACAGTCACGGTTCCTTCAGCAGACGGGTTGGCTTCTGCCTCACGGCTTCACACGTAGTGAGGGACAGGGTTCCCCTCGTCCCCATCTTCCCACCATGTTGTGGCACGATCTGAAATGTTGCCTCTCGGAGAGGCCTTTCTTGCCCTCCATCTGGGAACCTCCCCAAACATTCATCTGGTCACTGCTTCATTTTCCTCCAGGCTGTGACCAGTGTGTCACATGCAGCTCAGACAAGGTTGTGTTTGTTTTCTTGCTTCCTGACCCATCTGTGTCCCTGGAACATGGGGACTGTGCCTTACTCCTCACACTCCCGACTTCAACAGGGCTCAGCAGGACAGGCACCACACCGGAAGTACTTGTTTTATGGACTCGGATGAAAGAGTCGAGAACATTCCACGTAGATGTGGAGTCGGCTTCTACTTATTCTTCAGTTACTCTGGTTTTTCTACGTTGACGTTATGAAAACATGTTCTCTCTCGGCAGTTATCAGTGTCGAACAGTAGCCGCATTGTGACACATGACATCCCCGTTAGGGTCATTCCTAGAAAATTGTGGAAGGATCTGCGAGAGCCTACAGTCCCAGACGCCGACGTGAGTGATGCCCGTCCTCTGCTTGTAAACTAAATGGTGTGGTTTGAAGTCCCTGATTTTAGTTACGGTCTCGCCATATGTTTCATTTGAAGATTGTATGTACCTGGGAGGAAACGAGAGTCATTTTTAAAGGATTCTCCAGGGAAAAAATTGGAATGTTTGCCTTCTGTTGTTTATATAAAATACCTTTAGACCGTGCTGCTCATGGTAGAAACTCCACACGCTTCACACACAGGACAGAGAATGTCCTGCTCAGTCGTAGCGCTTCCATAAGACTAACCTAGAGTAGTCCTTGGGGGCAAGGTCACTTCTGTCCGTGTCCCAGAACTCGAGTTTTCCTCGTCCCATAAGGACTGGTGTCCAGGGTTCGTGTAAAAGCGAGGAGGAGGGGCTGTTCCGGGCATGCTGCCAGGAGTCCCAGAGCCCCTGACAGTGAGCGTGGTGCCAGAGGGTCCCTTACATTTTGCTCACAATCAGAGCAAGAAGGAATTGTGAAAATATACCGCGTAGGCTACTTACTGGACTCTGGGAGGCCATCCACACCGACCGGGAGGAAGACCGCGCTGTCTCAAGCAACATCGGGGGCCGGGTCTGAGGGTCTGAGCGCTGGGGCCCGACCCACTCGCAGCGTCTGTGAGGTGGCAGGTGGTCCTGCGGGCTGTGCTGAGTCCCGTCCCCTGGGCGTGCGCAGGTGCACTTCAGCGGGAGGGCCGCCCCCCTGGAACCGGGAGGACACCATGGGGACGTGGGCGCCTGGGCGCGTACCGGTGCACGTCAGTGGGAGGGCCACCCCGTTGGAACCAGGTGGATGCCACGGGGACAAGGGCGCCAAGGTGTCCCGGAGGCAGGCGGGGGTCAGTAAGGTTGTAGGGTTGTTTTCCTAGTTTTGTTTTTTTTTTAATTTTAATTTTTAATGTTTATTTTTGAGACAGAGAGAGACCGAGCACAAATGGGGGAGGGTCAGAGAGAGAGGGAGACACAGAATCCGAAGCAGGCTCCAGGCTCCGAGCTGTCGGCACAGAGCCCGACACGGGGCTCGAACCCATGAATCCCAAGATCATGACCTGAGCTGAAGTCAGACACTCAACCGACTGAGCCCACCAGGCGCCCCTCTTTTCCTAGTTTTAAAGGAGCTCTGTTCCCACAACTTGGAAACAGGATTTCAGAGCTTCTAAGCAACTGCACGTTTCCGACATAGGTGGTGAGCACCGTCCATCCTTGGTTGCGTTAATGGTTTTTCTCCTCCATTCTGCAGGTTAGCATCTATTTGCCAGTCTTGAAGACCATGAAGAGCATCGTGGAAAAAATGAAAAACATCAGCAATCACCTTGTAAGTGGTCACTTGTTTAGCGAAGAGCTTTCCCAGCATCTTGGAGATGTCAGGCTCGGGCTGAGTGTCCTGGGAGGAAGCCTCGCCCGGCAGAGGTGTGGGTGCATCCTCGCTCACCAGGCGTCCAGGTGGCGTCCCAGGGCGCAGGTCCCCCTGCCGAGGTGGGCTCGAGGAGGGCTCGAGGACCCGACCTGTGGTGGAGAGCCTGCAGTCTCAGATGCCCTGAGAAGCTGTTCTAGTGCTTTTCAGCCCCCTTCGTAGTGGGAGCCTTTGTGTTTGCCCTGACTCCTCGTAGTCGTGTTTATAGTGCGTCAGGGATGCTTTCAGCAGATTCTTGTGCCCCGGACAGAGCGTCACGTTTCGTTTGATGTGTGTTTCTTTAACAAATCATTGGTATCAGCACAGCCGAGCGTCCCGTCCACGTACCACGTGTCTCGGCGAGCACAGGTCCGAGCTGTCCCAGAACGCTGGTGTCCTGTGACGGCTTTCACGTCGAGCCAGTCGTCAGGCTGGGGGCCTCCTCTGCGGCGAGTCCGGGCACCTGCAGAGAGGCTCAGGGAGGCCCACAGGGAAAAGCAGGGCAATTAATCCAAGGATCTGGTTGTTTGTTCTTTCGGTCCCGTGGAAATGAGTCAGCAAAGTCGCTGAGACAGACCAAGTCATCGGAGGTGTTTTTCTCTTCTCTGGAATGTTTAAAAACAAAAAGTTTGTGGCGCGGCCACTGCAGTCTGGAATACTCGGTGGAAAGTCAGAGTGGCCAAGTGCATAGTGAGCATGACTAGATGACCAGAATTCTGCATCTGAAGGTCGTGGCAAGAGAATGAGGGAAGAGAGGGCGCTAGCACTCTCGCATCCCCGTCCCGGAGGCGCTAGGAGGCCCTTGCTGAGACTCACAGCCTTGTCCCCACCTCCTTCAGTGGGGGATGCGGCCGTGGGGCGGTGCCCGTGGGACCCATGTAGGAGCAGGGAAGACGTGCGGGGGCCAGGAGTCCCCGCCGTCTGCAGGTGCCACCTCACACTCCAGCCCCTGAGGGCTTGTCAGCCCACCTGAGCTTCCGGTTCAGGATGGGAGGTGTGTGTGTGCTGGGGTCTGACACGGTCCTGCCTGCGCCCATGGTGGGAGCTGTGTCCTGCTGTGTGTCACCTGTTAGCTTACGAGCCACTTAGAGCTATGTACATCAGCTTAATGGTGACAGCAGGTGGAACAGTGTCGTGACCTGGTGGCAAAGGGGAGTCCTCGGGGCCACACAGATCTGGGCCCCCTCCTGGCCACACTACCCAGCCTATGGGCCCTGTCCTGGGTGTCACCCAAAGTGGGCAGGATCGCGCACCTTCACGGGGGCTTTGCGACTTTCCACAGATGGAGAGGTAGGTACCTTACGTTCAGTGCTCAGTACATTGGGTCAGCGCTGCAGAGTGGTAGGTAATTACCATTGAGAAGATCACTGGAAGAAGCAAGATCCCATCCAGACCCTTAAGAGACAGAGGATGTTGGTGAGGGCAGCGTTCTGGTGAGTTCCAGAGTAGACATAAGCGGCCAGGTGTCAGAGACCCGTCGTTTGTCAGTTCCCTCCCTGGGTAGTGGCAGAACGGTGGCCGTGCACCAGACACTGGCTGTGCTCAGGGGACATAGAGCTAATCGTGTGATGTCTCAGATTTCTGGATTCAGAAGAAAGTGGAAGAGAGCGTTAAAGGCTGAAGTGAATCCGGAACCACCACGAGCTGCTTTCCTGAATTAAGTGTATATAAAACCACTGTTTTTCAAAAGCAGCGAGAGTTTACAGATTATTGTGTGTTGTTTTAATCCCATAGTATTTCCAGATTCTATGGGAGTGCGCTTAGAAATACAACAGTGTATTTCTGGGTTCACCAATAAAGTTGACAAGAAACACTTACCGTTTGAAGGCATGATTCCGATATTATGCAACAGTGAAGTTGGAGGACTGTTTTCTACTTAATGTTAAAAGCCTCAGGGGTGCCTGGCTGGCTCTGTCATGGAGCATGTGACTCTCGATCTCATGGTCATGAGTTCCAGCCCCACGTTGGGTGTAGAGATTACTTAAAACTATAACCTTAAAAAAAAAAAAAAATGCCAGGGTGCCTGGGTGGCTCAGTCGGTTAAGCATCTGACTTCAGCTCAGGTCATGATCTCGTGGCTCGTGAGTTCAAGCCCCCCATCGGGCTCTGTGCTGACAGCTCAGAGCCTGGAGCCTACCTCGGATTCTGGGTCTTCCCCTCTCTGCCCCTCCCCACTCGTACTCTGTCTCTCTCTCAAAAATAAATAAACATTAAAAAACATATTTTAAGTAATAATAAACCCTCAGAAATACTAGCTCAGTCAAGTTCAGAAAGGTTTTGGTTTTGTTTCTAGAATGAGAAATGCTTGGAGTTCACTGGTGTCGAGGAATATGAATGAGGGGTACTGAGCTGCTCACTCAGTGTAGGTAGACGTAGCTGCCTCCAGCGTGCAGGCAGGGCACCTCCACCATCCTAGGTCCCCCGCTGCCCCTTTGTCTTTCCACTGCCTCACGCCGTCCTGTACTGGTGGGTGAACAAGATGTTGACCTGCAAACTGCCACATGGGCTCCCCAAGACCTGCTGGGCGTTAGAAGTGGGCAGATGCGGACTTGGAAGAGAAATCAGATCAGATCAGTGGAACTGGAAGCTGTTAGGTGTCACAGATCTTACTATGAACGTCATTGGTAGATCCTGTCCCGTTAAAAAAACCCCAGGGTTGGTGTGGAGGGTGGAGCTTGGAAGGAATGTTGTCTGACCCTCAGAAGCCTCACAGGCCGGAGAGAGGCCCCTGGATGGGAGGGTGGGAGGTGGGTCCTGGGGTGGTGTGCTGCCCCTCACAGGCAGGGGAGAGGCCAGGATGGGGGGGGGGGGTAGGAGGCAGGGGGGTGGGGGTGGGGTGGCCGGCACCCTGTGTGCTGGGGGTGCGGAGGGGCACCAGCGACTGGACGCTTCAACGTCTCCAGACCTTTCTGAACTTGGAAATCTCCCCTGCCAACCTCCGCGCCTGGTTTTTAAATAGAGGGTCACATTCCCACGAATTCTCAAGGTTTTGTGGTTATGCTGCATTTGTAGCTATGACCCAGGGTGCGGCCAGCTGAAAACAGGGCAGTTGGCCAGCTTCTAATTTCCTCGGTCCCTTCCCGTGTGTAGTAGTTGTCAGAGCAGAGCATGGTTCTACGGTCTCTGCCCGTAGGTGGTGGGGATGCAGGTTGCACTGCACAGGGACGGTGAAGGGCTCACAGTCCTGTAGAGCGGCCGTCTATCTGGTCACTTGGGAAGGACTAGTGGGGGCAGCACCGGCTAGTTTCCAGGT
Organism: Neofelis nebulosa; assembly: GCF_028018385.1. NCBI lineage: Eukaryota > Metazoa > Chordata > Mammalia > Carnivora > Felidae > Neofelis > Neofelis nebulosa. The sequence goes on from NC_080785.1 coordinate 106,658,775, forward strand.
ACACGGGGTCCGGTGCGGCCCCTCCAGTGTCTCCCTGTGAGCGGGGGGCTCTAATGACAGGGGAGAGGCCTGGGGAGGGACTGGGGGCTTTTCCATCCCCTCAGAAGCCACCATGGGCTGTTTGGGGCCAGTTTCCCTCAAGGCGCGGGCAGCGTCCCCGGAGGTGGCCCCTCTTCTGGCACTCCTTTTGGACGACGTGGACTTCCTCGTGTTTTACCTGTGGCTCTCTTCAGGGCGTGTGGTCTCTCTGTTGCTCCATAATTCCTGTTTTTCGTCTGTCCGTCCATCTCATTTCCTCTTACTGCACTCTCTGGGCCCACCTGCTGTGCCTTCCTGGTCTCCTTCCCTCTGCGATCCTCGATCCTCTCATCTCATCTGCTCCCACTCTGTGCCTGCATGAGGTCTGGTCACCTCCCAGCTCCCCCGACTCTTGACTCAGGCTCTTTTTTCTCATCTGTCCCCTTGATGAGCCAGGCCTAATCCCTTACGCTTCGCGTCCACTCTATAGCACCTGCTGGGCTCCAGATGCCCTCTGGCCAGGGGTTTCTCTCTCTCTCTCCCCCTCATCCCCCTGCCACAAGATCTCCATTTGGACCCTGACCACAGACCTTTCAGGAGTTCTCTTAGAGCGTGGGTTTTGATTGTAGCCGTGGGAGCGGACCAGATGCTTTCTCGCTCCAGAACTCCAGGTTCTCAGTCCTGTTGTGGCCACAGCTTGTCACAGCACGCTGCCGCTCCCCTGTGTGCCGTAGCAGCCCTCCCCGCATCACCTCTCCCTCTTTCTCCTTCTCTCCCGTAAGCCCCACACCCCTGTTTCGCTCACCTTGAACATTTGCTCCCGGGGTTTCTTCTCAGCACAGGCTCTTCCTGTGGCCTCCCCCGCCCCTTGCCCCATGTGCCCTGGCAGGCCCCCCCCACCATGGCTTCCGGGCCTCCACTGAGGGGCCCCCTCTGGGTATTTCTGAGCTCCCTGTGTCGCTGGTGCTGGGTGGGTCTTGGTGCCATCGTGGGGTGGCCTTGTCACCTGGTTTCGTGGAAGCTGATGTCTTCTTTCCCCCTTTACCCCTTTTGTTTTGCTTTGCTTTTTTAAGACTGTAAAATACTCAAATTGCAGATCATTGAAGCAAACCTAAATGGAGAATTGAACTTGAAAATAGAAACGGAGCTAGTGTGCGTTACAACCCACTTTAAGGATCTCGGGAACCCTCCGTCAGGTGAGTTTTCTGGCGGGTTGTGTTTTGCCTTTAATATGTTGTTTCAGGTGCACAGTTGCTGAGATCTCTGCCTGGAAAACGGGTGGAATTTGGCTGCCCGAATTTCACGCTCGGGGAGAGAATAGATAGCCGAGGCCAGAGCAGGGAAGGTCGGCCCCCCGGGCCTGAGGGCGGTGCCTGCCCCGTGGTCCCCAGGAGCCCTGGCGGCTCTTCAGTGCCCGTCTGCCTGCTTCTCACTTGTGGCGGCATCACAAGGTGGAGAAGGTATCCTCCCTCCTGCGTACGTCCCAAGTGTTTATGAAATCAGATTAACAGATAGATGCCTTCCTCACCTGACAGATTTTTTCTCCCTCCACGGCGACAGAGACTGTGGGACCAGTTCAATAGCAGGGGACAATGGGGTCCCTGACCAGGTGGTCTGTGCCTGCAGGGCTCGAGGCCTGGATGACACACTCGGCGGGTGGTGCCGCGGTCGCGAGGCAGGGTCCCGGGGACGTGCGCCAGTCGCGTGAAACCGGCTCAGCTCTGCGCAGCCTCCCTCCCGAACATAGGATGGGTCACCACTTTTACAGTCCAGATCTATCACCACAAGTTGGCTTGTTGATGACCCGTCGTGGCATAGCGTAGCGAGGAGTTTTCACTTGGTGGCGAAGGGCGTACGTTCCTGCCAAGGGAATCCGCGTGATGCAGGCTTTGCTAATCGTTGTGCGGGGGGACTGAGCTTGGTGACACTGGCTTTCTTTAGTTTGATAAATTGCACAGAGGGTCTGGTCTTTGGTGTTTGCCGGAGTTGCAAGGACCTTTTCTCTCGTTTCATTCCACTTTAGAACAGGCAGTCTCGTATTAGCGCCTGACAGTCCCGCTCCTCTGTGTATGTCAGGGGACTGACACATGTGTTTTCTTCCACTGCAGTGGGGACAGCAGGTCAGATTTCATGTCACTGTAAGTGAAGATTCTCTGGAAATCTGCCACGTAGTTTAAAGAGAAGGACTTGATAAATGCTCACTTAGCGTCTAGCAGCGTCTCCAGGCTCCAAGAGCCGGCGGTCACGTGGATCATCGATCTAAACAGGCAGCTTGCCGCCTCTGGGCTCCCCCGACCCCCAAGCTGTGCGTGTCGTTTCAGCCTCTGAAGATGCCTCTCGGGATAGAAACCCGGAGCAGATGGCCGAGGTGCGTATCGATATCCGGAGGCTTCTGCAGTTCCTCGCCGGACAGCAAGTGAACCCGACAAAGGCCGTGTGCAGTGAGTGCACGTTCAGGTCGCTGCAGGGGGCGGGGCGGGTCTCGCATCTGTGCACTCTCCTAAGTGCAGAACAGCTTGGTCACGTGGGCCCATTTCCCAGGGCAGTTTTCCCGGATTCAGCAGCACCTGGAGATTCTGATCCGGGGCCCTGCAGCCACGCTGGCTCGGCTGCCTCGCCTGGCCACCACGCATGGGTCTGCGCCTAAGGAGAAGCTTCCGGAGGATGGCTGCTGGTCATCCAGGCTGCTGTGTTAATCTGGCCCGACAGCCATAGCCCCTGACCCCACTGGACTTAGACTTAAGGTCCCCTCGTATGCCTTTATTTCCCCTCTGTGTCTAAACCTGAGCGGTTCCTCCTCGACTCCCGTTTCTCCCGTTTCTCCTCGACTGCTGACTTTTCCTGCTGGCCCCGTGACTGTGGTGGGTCCTGTCTGTCTTCCTCGGCCGTACACCTGCCTCTCGGCTCTCGCCATTCATTGGCCACACGTGAGGGAGGGCTTACTTGCCCTGAACTTTTCGAGGCTCTTTCTGTCTCCTTGTCACTCTGACCACAGCAAGTGGAAGGGAGCTACACCTTTTGTGGAAGAACCGTTAGGCTGCATGCGCAGCACCAGTGGGCAGAGCTGGGGACAGCCGCCAGATCGCCCGCACCCAGGACAAGGAATAGAAGATGCTAGGTGGCTGTGCCAAGGAATGCCAGCCCTCCAAGAGAGACAGGAAGCGAAGCAGATCACGGGTGGGCAGTTAGCACGTCAGGAAGGCACTGGAAGGGGTGATGGGGTGTGAGGGGGTGTGTGGAGGACAGAGGGCCGGGGCGAGGGAGGGAGCTGGCGCAGCTGGGCCTTAGGGCGGGTGCTGGTGTCCGCCTGCACTGAATGCTGAGAACCCTTGGCCTGGCCTGGCGCACGTTCATGACGCTGAGGGCGGTGGCTGTGTCTCAGCGCAGGGTCCTCACAGACTCCAGACGGCTCTCCCACCTGCTGCCAGGCTCCTGACCGCTGCCGGGTGGCGCGACCGCGGTCCTGGCTAGCGGTCCAGGTGGTACCTGGGTCACGCAGCCCGACCCCATGCAGCGCGGCGGCATTGGCCCTGCGCACGCCCTCGCCCTCGCCCTCATGGTCCGCCCAGGACAGAGAGCTTGTCTGTTCTAGGTGAGGCAGCCGTCTGAACTGCCTGTGCCTTGGGGAAGGTGACTTGGAGTCCCCAGAAGTGGCAGATTGTGACAAAGCAAAATTGGATTGCTCCTACCCTTTCCTTAGTCCCTCAGCCCTGCGTCTGTGCCTGTAGTTTCCGCCTCCGTGGTGGCGTCCCCCAGGTCCGCTTCTCCACCGTCCTGCCTCCAGGACATGCTGGCTGCCGTTTGCCCTCAGTCTCCAGCCGCCGCGGCTCCTGGAGGGTGTTCCTGCTGGTGCCGTGCCCCTTCCCGGCCTCCATCCCCTGGGACTGCTCCCTCCTTGGCTTGGCACTTGTGGCCGGCCCACCCTGACAGACTTCGTCCAGCCCCAGCCCTGCTTGCCTCTGAGGCTTGCAGTGCGGCCTGCCCTCGGCTCCCCGGCACAGTCTTGCCCCCGCCCCCTCAGTGGCTGTGGGCCTGGCCGCTGCCCTCACTCCTGTGCTCACTGCTGTGGAATCGAGCAGAGTGATGAGCTCCACCCTCTGGGCTTGTGCACCTGCCATCGCGCAGCGTGGCGGCTGACCCAGGCCCCTCCTGCGCTCCGGCCTGCGCTGCAGCCTGTCCCCCGTGGTCTGCGGGCCGCCATGCTCAGCCTTCTCACCTCAGCTTGCTCGTGGGTGGCAGACGCGTTTTCCTAGAAGGACACTGATTTGGCAAATGAGGGCCTCTCACCAGAGTCCTTGGCCTTGTCTCCCTGGCTGTGGGTGGTCACGTCGCGGGGAGTGGAGCCGCAGGGAGGCCGGGCTCCAGGAGAGGGGCCCCCGCGTGCGAGTGCTGGCTGTGGCCCTTGTGGTGACAGGTCTTCTTCTCTCCCAGACATCGTGAGCAACAAGATCGTCCATTTTGATTTGCTCCACGAGGACGTCTCCCTGCAGTACTTCATCCCGGCCTTCTCGTAGGCTGCGTCCGGCCCCCTCTTCCCTCGGTTCCGTGCTGGTGGGAACTGGAGCTTGCAGAGCACAGTTGGATAAACACACTACTTCGTGTTGCTTCTTGTTCTCATGTCTGTTTTGTTAAGACGTGGCAAAGAAAAGGAAGAGTTTCTTTATGCAGGCTTCAGGTAGCCGAGGCTTCTAGGAGCTGCCCAACGACCCTGGCTCTGCTCCCCGGAGCTGGATGACGGGCGAGGGCGGCCCTCCCGCGGCCTTGGTTGCGCAGAGCGTCACGGGGTCTGTGGGGGGCTGTCTGGCTGCAGTGTGTGGAGCCTTAGCTGCCGGTCCTCCCAGGTTCCCGGGGCCATTGTCCGTCCTGGGTCACGATCCTCCCCGTTTTGCCTCCCCCTGACGTTCGGATCTCTTGTCCCCCGTGGTCCGCGGGCTGCCATGCTCGGCCTTCTGATGTTCTGGAAAGCACAGCCACGTGTGTAGGGGAGGGACAGAGACCTCCAGTAGCCTGTGTTCAGGGCTGAGACCACGTCTCATCCCCCGGGGCCCGCCCCGTCACGTCCCTCCGTGGCGGCCTCTCCTCTGCCCCGTGGATGGGGACATTGTGAACAGTGTCTTAACTCATGCGACAAAGCCGAGAAGTAAGGCGGTTGCTCCGAGGAAGAGGAACAAGTGGGAAATCCGCAACGTGGAAAGTTTCCTTCATGGCCTCTTCTGAGTACTCGGTGCCAGCTGGGTATTTGAGCGCCTCTTCCGCTGCTCGTCAGGTGAGTTCAGATGGGGCGGAACGTTTGTTCATGTCGCCCTAAGTAAGCACATCTCTCTTCGGCTTGTAGCAAAGTTAATTCTAGCTGCAGCGTCAAACTTAGAAATCATGATGTTCAATGGGGCAGTGCCTGAAAATAGTTTACAAAAGCGGTTTGGCTCTGTTTTGTTTTTTTCTGTTTGTTTTGTTTTGGTTATAGAAAATGTATTAGTCACCAACCTGGAAAATTGTTTGCTTTTGATTATTTAAACGATTTTTAACATGTAACGAAGATAGAATGCTGTTTGTGAGTGTAAGTTAGCAGTAAAGTAGCACATCCTTCATGTGTCCGACACAGCAGGGCCCGTTCTCTGCCCCAGCGCGTAGCCCGTGTTTGGCATTCTGTTGTCCGGCGTCAGGTGACGTGGGCACAGCTGCTCAGACACCTGAGATTTTGCCGAGTGGGTTTCGTGACCTGCCCGGGGCCACACGGCTGGTGGCGGGGATGGGAGTGGCACCCAGGCTCCGGCGTCTGATAGGAAGCTCTCTCCTCCAGGCTCTGCCGTGCGGCTGGAATGATGAGTCCCACCTTTCAGAATCCGTGTTCACCAGTCATTTCCTGAGTCTGGGAGAGTGTCATCGTCTTAAATCTGCTGTAGGATAGCACGTTTACGTGCAGTTTTTAAATGTCCTAAACCACATGTAATTTCTCTCTGGTTTGTACAGTGTTAGTTTAAGTAATGCCGGATTTTGATGGTTTTATGGGTGGCCCGAGTCTGTGCGGACTGGCCACACAGCCTTCCCTGGGGGTCAGGACGGTGGGGTCTTTTTCTGATTCTCTGGAGGACTTGCGGCTTGGTGTTCCCCAGGGCCCGGCCTCAGGATCGGCCCCTCAGAGCCTTGAATGAGGATGGCTGTCCCTCCACCGCCGGGGAAGCTGGTGGAAACCGCAGACTTAGGGGAGCCCAGGGTGCCGCTTTATTGGGCAGTATACCAGGGTGAAAATCTGGTAGGTCGGGAATAGCGGTTTAGCCCGCTTAGAAACACGCACGTAATTTGAAAGGTTAACTTCTTTTGGGACTGGCACCTGGGAGTGCTGAGGTGTCTCAGTCGTGTCCCGCACCCTGGAGATACCCCCTGCATGGCTGTTCTGTGCTCAGGCCCCCTCCTTCATGCCCCCGTCCCCTATGCTGGCTCAGAGGTGTGCAGGAATACCCGACCTGGCAGCTCATGACTAACGTCCTTGCGGGTCCCTCCGGGCCTGGCACAGGACCCAGTCCAGCGACCCTGGAACATGACCTCCACATTTTCCTGGGCTGGAACCATGGCCATGCCCAGATGGGGAAGGTGTTGAATGGCATTCAGGTTGTCATGGGGGTGGCCAGATGGGCGGGGCTTCACTTTGAAGAGATATGGTTGTGTCCTTTTGTGTGGATTCCAGTGGGGGGTCTGCGAGGAATCCTGAGCCCCTGGGGTGTCCTTGAGCCAGCAGGTAGGAGCTCTCTGTGGGGGACAAGGAGATACCTTAGCCGGCAGACAGTGCCTGCTGGGGTCGGGTTGGATATTTATTACGTGTGGAGCCTTCAAGGAGCCTTCAAAACAGCCATGTGCCCTTTCATCCACTACTTGTGCTTATAGGAATTGACACACGGATTATAATCAGAGGTGTTCTAACATTCTTGTACTGAAACAACATGAAATATCCTAAATATGAGTTTATGGGGGATTTGTTGAATCATCTGTGGTTCGACAGTATTTCCTACTCTAACAGCAACGTTGCAGAAGGAGCACCCTGGCTGGCATGGTGTTTACGGTGCACAGTTCGTCACGGAAAGAAGCCCAGACACTCGTGTGTACCGTGTGACTCTGGTTCTGAGGACACGAGTGTCTATAGGGGAGAGAAGGGCTGGAAAACCTACACCAGCACCTACACCTGATCATTGCTTCGATCTTTGTAAACCAGGGTATTTTCTAGAACTCTTATGATGAGTTTTGTAACAAAAAAAAATTATGTTTTAAAGGACTGAGCAATAATATTTGTTACTTGAATGCAGTCCATAATCACGTGGCAACTAGAGTTTCCGGAACATCGGACTTTAGTTTCTGCATTTCCACACACATCCTTTCCTAAGCAGAAAGCTGAAGTCTCACTAGTCGTGTTGCAGGAAGGTCACAGCACTGCGTCCGCGTCCACAAGGTGCTGTGCGTGGCAGCGTGATTGCCGCGTCTATGGTGAGGGGTGCGGACAGTTGCCGGGGTCCAGGCTGGTGGGGCTTCCCAGGTCTGTGATGAGCGGAGACCACTGGTAGCATGGGGCAGGGGGCCACCTCCCTGAGCCCCACTGACCGTGCCCTGCATGGGGAGAGCCCCCGTTCCCCTGGAGACCCGGGGAGATTTGGGGAGATGCTGACCCCAGTCCCGGGCAAGGCCTCTAGAGCTGAAGTGCAGCCATTGGGTGAAAACCTCACACGAGACTGGTCCTGGGGGGTCTGCTGCTGGTCAGCAGTTACCGCACACTGTGACCACAGCTCCTGGCTGAGGGTGACCAGCCCAGCGGAACACCATGGGGGGGGAAACCCCAAGTCTGGTTTCCTGGGCGGGGTCCTCCCCTGCTGGCCGCGGCCACTGGGGCTGAGCCTCCCCTCCTGCTCTGTCCTCCCCTCTGCTCCTCCTCTTACTGGGGGCACGCTGCTCACCTTCCGCGCAGGGGCTCCACCAGAGTCCAGGGCCTGCAGTCTTGTCACATCGGAGGGTAACGCTCAGTGTGATTTCGGGGTGCTGGCTGGCTCATCTGTTCCTAGTGACACAGGGGACCTCCCTTCCTGTTGGACACGTCTGGGATGACCTGGAGTGGGTTCGTGGTGGCACCGCTCGGCTGTGCAGGGGCCCCACCCGCCTGAGGATTCCTGCCCCGGACTTGCATGGCCACAAACGAGTTTCCCATGCTGATTTGCTCTCTGCTTTTTGATGTCTCTGTTATCTGTACACAGTAGCTGTGTTTGGTGAGGATGGAGGGGGCCACTACTCCAGATAAAGGGACAGAGGAGTGGGCGGGGCTGACACCAGTGACCGTACCCTGCTCACACATAACATGTATTTTGGACCCTAATAAATTCCCCCACCCTACGTGTTGCGCTTTTTAAATTGCTGCCTTGGAACAAGATACGTGCTAAAGTGGTTGTGTTAATTTACCGTTCATAACGTATTTTTTAAGAGAAAAATCAAAGTGATCCCTAAATCTTTAGTGCCGAATAATGACTTCTGTGACTTCTGTGTCCTGTCCGTGGAATTGTTCTGTGCGACTTTGCAGACGGAGAGGGAAAGAGGGGTGGAGGGGAGAGGGAGGGAGGGGGAAGGAGAGGGGAGGGATGGAGAGAAGGAAGGAGTGGGAGAGCAGCAGAGAAGGGAAGAGGGAGGAGGAGAAGGGGGTGGGCGGCAGGAGGGGACGGGGAGGAGAGAACAATTAGAAAACAGTCAGGCTGTCAGGATGTCCGCCCTGCCAAGTGGCCAGGGTACCGAGGCATTCGCGATCAACTTGTTGAGGTGTGTGAAGAGTGATCTGTGGATGTTTAGTTTACTTTTTTTTTTTTTTATTTTTTTATTTTAAATTTTTTTTTTCAACGTTTTTTATTTATTTTTGGGACAGAGAGAGACAGAGCATGAACGGGGAAGGAGCAGAGAGAGAGGGAGACACAGAATCGGAAACAGGCTCCAGGCTCCGAGCCATCAACCCAGAGCCTGACGCGGGGCTCGAACTCACGGACCGCGAGATCGTGACCTGGCTGAAGTCGGACGCTTAACTGACTGCGCCACCCAGGCGCCCCTGTTTAGTTTACTTTTGAAGGCTGTGGGGGAATTGGGAAGATTTTAGAGGGACAGGTGCCGCGTGCTCATTCAACAAGTATCTGAGTGTGTAAGACAGTTGCTGTTTTAGTCGCAGGGGTAGGGAATGTGGTTTTCCTACCTGGAAACCTGCTCGGAAAGTGTCCCCTGAGCGCCCTCTGCTGGCAACGCGAGGTGCCGGCTCTGTGTCCCCGTCGCACACTCTATTCAGGGCACCGCCTTGCTGGAGCTACGGTGGAGCCTCACGGTGGAGCCTCACGCAGGACTCACCCTCTGCCCTGCGCAAGGTAGCACCGGGTGGGCCGCCCATCTGGGGGGGCTGGGAGTGAGTGGGTGAGACCCCCCCAGCTCCACCCACCCCCCAGCTCGTTTGTGATTGGTCAGCTGTCAGGGTGTTAAGGGTCAGGCTCACTGCCCCTCTCAGGACAGGGGACGGCTGTCCTGCGTGCAGAGGTTAGGGCTGCGAGCGGGAGGCCCCCTGGAAGCGGTCTGCATGGGACCTGGCTGGAGGGCGCTCGTCCAAGCCCTGCCCCTGCTCCTGCCCCTGCTGTCCTTGCCGCAGCCCATTCCTGGGAGCAGCCCAGAGGAAGGTAGGGTCCCCTTTACCAGGATCTTTGCCCTCCCCTCACGGCTGGAACTTAATTACCAAATTCCCCCCACATACACTTTGGTGCTGAGTCGAGAACGTGGTTGGGGTGGGGCGGGTGCCGCGGAGGCCTGAGGTCGGAGCATCTCGAGATGGGCAGTGCGTGCCCATCCGTGCGGGCCTCCAGGAGTGGAGCCCACGAAGGCGCGGTTTGCTCCATAAGAGGTGGGGTGCCAGGCGTTGCCGTTGGTGCTGGCCTGCCAGGTGGGTGCCCGGCTAAGCTCCATTCAGAGCGGGGAAACTGAGTCCTATGGTAACAGCAGGGCCCGGATCCGAACTGAGAGCAGGGAAAGGCCACCAGCCGTGAGGAACAGCATTCCTGAGGTGTTGGGCGCTCGGTGTGGTATGCAGGGTACGCGGGCCTGCCCGAGTGCTGGCGGTGGGGACCTCACGCAGTGCCACCGTCAAGCCACCGTGTGTGTCTTAGCTGCCCTGAGCCTTCCCTGGAACCGGCAGGCCTCAGTTAAGTCGACTGTTAGCTCAGAGGTAGCACCAAAACTGAGCACTAAATCCCAAATAGAATTTGTGGCTCCGAACAGTTCTGAGTAGGTGGCTTTTGTTCATCAGAACTTAGCGAACACAAAGGAGGGGTGGAGGCTGCATAGGGTGCTTTGCCTTCCGGAAGGTTCTCCCAGGGGTTTGGTCCTGGTGCAGGGAAGTTGTGAGGAGAAGCCTCCAGGACTGGTGGGGGACGTCCTGGCAGAGCCTCGGTGGCTCCTGCCGAGGGGCTTCCGGGGCCGTTTCTTAGAGAAAGCTGCTAACTGATTCCCTCTGGAGTGTCTGTACCGAGCACAGCTGAGAAGGCCCTGCAGAGAGCGCCACCCTCACCTCCAGGCGTCCTTCCGCCCTCACAAGTGACACGGTGGTGGCCCCTGTTCACCGGCCGCAGGGCTCCGAGCACCCACAAATCCCATGTCTGACACTGTACCTTGAAACGTGGCTGATATGATGGAGACGCTAAATTTTACGTATTTAATTAAACTCAAGTAGCCCAGGCGGCTGCGGCTGGCCCAGGGGACAGCGCAGGGACCTTAGTCCTCTCGGTTCCTTATCACGTCCAGCATCTTGGGTGGGCTCTGACGCCTGGAGCTCCATCCCCGACCCCTGGGAAGAAAACGCCCGGCCCGGTCCCCTGCCCGCAGGAGCGGATGTTGGCTCACAGGGGTCCTCATATTTGACAGGAAGGTGCTAGCCCCAGGGCTCTGGAGAGGGACTGTTTGCCAACTCGGTGGGTATTTGCACACAGTTCACTTTAAAGCCTGTCACCAGTAAAGCCGGAAGGTACACATTTCCCCGTGGGGAAAGGACGAAGGGGGCCAGAGGCACTGGGGAGGGCCATGTGCAGGGCCTGTGTGCTGAGCCCACCAGGGGCTCCAGGCCCTGTTTACTCACCTGCTCTGCTGGGCTGCAGGGCCCCAGCAATGTTCTAGAAATCACAGGATTCAGAGGAATTTGCCTAAGTCAAACACGCAGCCTCCTCAGTCTTTCTCCAGGGACCCTCTCTCCCTCCCTCCCCCCTCCCCTCCCCCCCCCCCCCCCCCCCCCCAAGGAGCTTCCCATGCCCCTGCAGCCTCCTCAGTCTTTCTCCCAGGACCTCCCTCCCCCAGCCTGGGAAGGAGCTTCTGGTGCCCCCAGCTGACACCACTGTCTTCTCCAGTGACGTGCACACCCATAAACAACCCCAGGCCACACAGAAGGGCGGTCTAGTTTTCTAGGTAAAACACAAAGTAAGACAACCTTTTGTAAAATCCTTTATATTAAACTAAAATGTCAGTGTAAAGAATTAAGGGAACTGACCGATAGTGAGAAAAGAGAGACGCTTATTGTGGGAGGACTCAGGCAGCTCTGGCGGCCGCAGAGGAGTCGGGGGAACAGCTGGGGTGGCCCTAAGGGTCCTGTGTGGACTCCCAGTCAGTCCTTCTCTCCTCCCAAATGTGGTATCCGTGGTTGCAGTGTTTTCCCAGACTTATCTGCTGTCAGATGCCCTCTCCCCCTCGGGTGCTGGCCAGGGGCAGGCGGACACACAAGGACCCCCACCTACTCCAGGTGACTGGATGAGAGCAGGTTTGTGAGTTAGGGAAGCAAGCCTTTCTGATGGGGAGCATATTGCCAGCAGGTTTTCTGCTCTCCTGTGTTGGCCGTGTGTCCAGGAACGAGCATAATCTCCCCTACTTCCCTGTCTTCCAGGGGGCTCAGGAGGAAGCCGGCCGGCTGGCTGCTGTGGCCGGGGCCATGATCCGGGGACACCAGGAAGGACCTGGGTCCCGAGGGCCCAGGAGGCCTCTAAAGGCGTTTCTGATAACTCAGAGAGGTGAGCAGCCCTGGTCTTAGGGAATTTGATAAGCTGTATTTTATGTTACTATTTTTAAAGATTTTATTTCTAAGTAATACCTACACCCAGCGTGGGGCTCAAACTCGACCCTGAGATCAAGAGTTGCATACTCCACCGACAGCCAGCCCGGTGCCCCCACAGTCTGTATTTAAAGCATGCATTCGGGAATTTTCTTAGGAATATTCTACTCCTACTTGAGCATTGGGAAAGTGGGAACTTTTAAGGGTGTTGCTCAGAGAACTGTGCACAGAAATGAGCATTAGCCCGACTTGAACCCAGCCCATGGCGGGGAGGACTCCCGTGACTTCAGCCTGCGTGCCTGGCCTGTGGCACTGCCAGTGCCGAACCTGCCACTTCTCCGTCTTTGTGCCACAAAAGCGTGTGAGCTCTGAAGGTCACTGCTGGACCAGTCATCGCCTGAAGAACGTGTATCTGCACTGGGGGCCCAGGCTAGCTCAGGTGGGGTGGGGCAGCGCCGGGGTCTCGGGGTGTCTCTGTGGTAAAGCCCAAGGGAGCAGGAGGATTCGGGCTGCGGGAGCTGTCTTCACCCCCGCAAAGTGCCCTTTGCTTTTCCTGCAAACCTGGAATGCCCGCGGGAGTCCCAGAACCACCTGCTGCCCATGTGGATGGAGTGGAGCTCTTTTCTCACGTCCCTTGTGCAGAGTGCGGGGCAGAGCTCGGGGCAAGCCGGGCGTCACCAGGGCCACAGACTGTACTCCATCTTCCCTCCGCACGCTCCATATGCACCAGCACAGCTGGGTCATCAACTCTGCCGTCGACCGCCCGCTGGCCATGTGTCGTCCACGCCCCTGCCCCCGACACAGGGTCAGTGAGGTGGTCCCCTCGGGTGCCCGGCCGCTGAGAGCGGAGTCAGGCAGCCCGCACCTGCATGTGCCCTCGTGTCCCTCACGCCCAGCCCTTCTCCCAAAAATGCTTCCACTTTCATCACTGTCCACCCCCCAGGGCCCTTTGAAGGTGAAAGGAATCTGTCCTTTGGTGGAGTTTGCACGAGCCCCGTGCCCGCTTAGCGCTGAGTCTGTCTGGGCAGGCACCACCCTTGTATCGAAGAAACCCGTGTGAACAGAGGCCCTGCCACCAACCAGGTGGCTGTGGTCCTGGCTGAAAACTTCTGTCTTGTGTCACATCAGTGCTGCCCCCAAACTGGCTGATTTTGGCTGTGACTTTGTTCCCCCTGATGTTTTTATCGCCTTGTTTTTCTTCGATTCTAAATCGCTCCAGCCAGCTCCCAAGGCCTTGCTGCAGGCACTCTTGTCATGTGTGCCCCTGTGTCCCTCTGTGGGGTGATCTCTTTGTCCTTAGAAGGACGGGAAACATATTGAGGAGGGGGTGGTTGACCTCGCCCCTTGGGGTCTCCGGAGTCACTGAAAGCAGACAGCGGCTGGTCTGTTTGCAGAGAGGGAAGGGATTGTATTGTGCCCTGTGCCCACCACACCACCACGGAGTTCGATTTAACATGTCTGTGTGCCTGCACGTGTGTGTGTCCGTGTGAGTGCGTGTGCAAGCGTGGGGGGGTGTGCTGGCGTGTTTGTGTGAGTGTGCGTGTGAGTGCGTGCTTGTGTGTGCTTGCTGTGTGCCTGTGTGTATATGTTCGTGTGTCTGTTGTGTGCATGTGGGGGGTGTATGTGTGTGCGTGTGTGTGTGTGTGTGTGTGTGTGTGAGTGAGTGAGTGAGTGAGAGTGGCGTGTGTGCATGACTTCTGATGCCTCCTAGCCCTGAGATCTTACGCTTAGGACCCACGGTCCACTTCCAGGCAGAACTGTTACGGGCACGGCCCTGGCTCTGCACCTAACCAGACACACTGGAACCTTCTGGGGATTTTGTGATGTGTCAGTTTTACTGAGGAGCTGGGGGTGGGGTGGAAATCCTCTTGAAGGACCTTGGCAAGGAGCATTCCCAGAGCTTAGACGGGTAGTTGGGGCAACCGAAAGAACAAATATGAGAAAAGAACAAGGCAAGGCGTGTAAATAGCTGTTCTGGCAATTTCCCCACAAGGGCCCAGCCAGATGCAGATTCTTTTGCTCTCCTGCCCGGTGCCTCTGTTCGCATGAGGGTCTCCGCGGCTTTGGGTGTCCACGTTTCACTGGCTAGCACCAATCAGCAGAGGTGTCTCCCATACCAACTTCTGTGAGGCTGTGGCTGCGGAGGAGGATGTCCTGGGGGCTGAGTCACCCCAGTGCCCTGTGCCCCCTTTACCCTCAGGAAAAGGAGAGAGGCCAGGCAGATGGGGGTAGTGGTCCAGTCACAGCCAGAGCCAGCGCCGGGCCCCCAGCTCCGCCCCGGCCCGGCCGGCCCCGCCCCACTCTGGAGAGGGAAGAGCTTCATTCGGGGAACTGTTTGGCTCGCGCCGTCTTGTCTGCACAGCTTGGACGTGTGAGCCATGCCGTCTCGCCCAGGGGCACTCTCATGAACACACGTCCTCTGGGAAAGGGCCAGAGCAGGGCCCACCCTGGCCAGGGAGAGTCTCGTATTTAAACTTTCCTCTCAACCCCCCTCCCCGTTTTGTAGCGGAGAAGATTTTGACCTCTCCGGGCGCAATTGCTGTGCCGCCTGCACACCCCTGCACACCCCCCCCCCCCCCCCGTGAGGCTCCCCTGCAGAGGGCGGACCGCATCAGGTGTGGTCTGCGGGCTCTTGGCAGCTGCCCCCCGCGTGGTGGGCAGGCCTCGCCCCAGGCCCCTGGTGTGGGAGGAGGCCCCCTGGGGCTTCCTGTTTGATCTGCTCCTGCCCTTGGCAGAGACCCCTCCAGTCTTGCGATACCATGAGATACGGTGCGCACGATGCCAAATGGTCCGTTTCCTGTTTTCATTCTCTTGCTCGCCTGGCCCTCGGAAGACAGGTGTGGTTAGGGGCGGAAAGGTGTCCTTGGGATTACGCAAAAGCTGAGCAGGGGCCCTCAGCCGAGGACCAGAGGACCACCGTCGTCAGAACCCAGCCTCACCTGGGTCCCCGAGGTCCTTGTCTGCTCCATAAAGTGTCCCTGTCTGCCCTCTAGCGTCAGCTTCTCGGGCACTGCATCAAGAGGCAGGTTTCGAGGTTTTGTAAAAGTGGGGTTTTGTCTTTGTAGAAGCCTGGTTTAAATGAAAGGATATACCGTCCCAACTCCACAGACGCGCAGAGAAGTGAGGGATGAACACGAAGTCTGCATGTGTTTTCACGGGGAGGCGAGACCCAGCCCCAGGGAGTGGGGTTCACGCCTGCAGAGCAGACACAGGGCCCGGGCAGCCCTTGGGTGACATCCCCAAATGGCACCCCCTGTCTGGTCAGGACCCTGGTCCCCACACCTCGGTTCAGGGCTATTTGACTCACCGCATGTGGATCTTCCTGGATGCCCGGCGGCCCCGTGGACCCAGGCACGGGTGTCCCTGGCCCCGAGGAGCCACAGCATGTAGCAGAGCGACCAGTGCCCCATACTGGTCCTGGACACCACTGTACCCAGGGGCCTGAGCCTCTGAGCTGCGTCCCGGGCTCTGCGGGCATCCCCTCTGGGAACGTGGGAGGGCAACGTGAATTGTTGGCTCTGTTTGCACCACGTTAAGCCAAGTTGCCTGTCTTCCAGGGTCTCCCTGGTCTCACTGCAAAAAGCACCTGCACTGGGGTGCCAGGGGGCTCAGTCAGTTAAGCCTGTGACACCTCGTTTCAGCTCAGATCATGGTCTCACGGTTCGTGAGTTTGAGCCCCACATTGGGCCCTGCACTGACAGTGCGGAGCCTGCTTGGGATGCTCTCTCTCCCCTTCTTTCTCTGCCCCTCCTCTTCTTGTACTCTCCCTCTCACAAAATAACTAAATAAACTAAAAAACAAAAAAAAAGTGCCTGCGCTCTCCCTCCCTGGTCCTCTGTGGGGATTACAGGGGAGGGACGTGCTGGTACCGTGCTTTGTGACTGTCACACGGTGCACAGTCTTATAACCGCCAGTCTTCTGGGCCCTTCCTTTCCACAGTGGTCAGGTCCACAGAGAGGAGTGTGGGCTGGAGAGGGGAGGTACGGCAGGAGGGGGGCAGGGGCCTGGCCTGCTCTGCTCTCTGCTCCCCCCTGCTGACCACCTGGAGGTGGTGGGGAGAGAGGGAGGGACCCTGTTTTAATAGTAAAATGAGGTGAAAAATCTGTTTCGACTCCCAGTGTGAAAACAGGCCCCAAACTTGGAAAATGGTCAGAAAACCACAGAAGCAACTTTCCCTCCACGTGAAGCCAACTGTGTGCTTCATCAATTTATGCAAGAAACCCAGGTGCAGATGGCAGAGCGGGCGCTGGATGGCCATACTTGGTGCCCACCCCCGTTTGTCCCACCCCGTCAGGTGCGTCCGGACTGCCTGCTGCTGGTCCTCCCGTGGCACCCAGCCCCCGAGAGCGAGAGCCGAGGAGCACGGGGGTCTTCATCCCCCCTGCCTCCATGGAGCGCCAGTCGGTAAGGGCCCAGGAAGGGGAGCCAAGTTCACCGCCCTGAGTTCATCCCTGCCTGTGCCTTGTGGAGGGACCGTCCTAGCTGGGTTTTCCGGGTGAGGAAGTAGAGAATAAGAGGCCGCTGGCTTGCCCCCAGCTTGCCGGCAGGTGACAGGTCTGGGCTTCGGGACACTGGACCCACAGCCTTCCTTACCCACCTCTCCTGGGATCCCCAAACTCAAGAGGGCATCACCGGGCATTCACCGGGGCGTGGGGCTCGCTGAAACCAGATTATGGGGTTTCTGCTTCAGGCAGGTCTGGGTGGGGGGGTGCCGTGGCTGGTCCAGGGGCTGCATGCTTGAGAACCACTGAGTCTGTGAGGCTCCCCCGACCTGGAGCCATGTGATGGGGCGTCCAGGTTACTGGGGGATGTTTCACGGCCACAGCGCAGGACGGTATGTCCATTATCTTTTAAAATAAAAATTTTAGGGACCCCTGGGTGGCTCAGTAAGCGTCTGACTCTTGATTTCGGCTCAGATCGTGATCTTCCAGTTCGTGAGTTCGAGCCCCAAATCAGGCTGTGCGTGGAGCCTGCTTGGGATTCTCTCTCTCCCTCTGCCTGCCATTCCCCTGCTCTCTCTCTCTCTGTCTCTCTCTCAAAATAGGTAAATAAACATTTAAAATAAAAATCTTAAATGGTTGTCTGAAACTTAATTTCCGGTGTTACTGTAGGTGGAAGGGAATGTTTGAGTTCTCGGCTCTGGGCCGTGCACTCGGTTACACGTGAGGAACTTCAGTCTAGCACACAAGCCAGATATAATGGTGTGTGTTGGTGGCCGCGGCTCGGGCGTCGGTGTTGAAAACAACGCGAAACCCACTCTCCTGATTCTTACGTGACGATGGTGGGGAATGGATTTTGGTCATCTAACTCCTTCCTCCTTTGGTGATTTCTGTTTATGTAATTTTATGACCGTGTATCTTCAGTATGTTTCCGTGTGATTTTTCCAGTTCGGGGACGTTTTCAGTCGTTTAGGAGGTCAGATTTTTCTTCTGCTAACCTGTCCACAGTACTTCCAGGAATCGATGGGTTTCAGAGAAATGGAAGTCACTTTATTCTCCGTGGTCGTTCACAGACGTGCTCGTGGACGTTCAGGCAGGGGACTGTGTCATCCCTGGGTTGGCATATTGGTCTGTGCGTAGTTTTGAAGAAGCCTCAGCAACGTGGCTGCGGGTTAATCTTGTTCAGCTTTTATGAGCCTGAGATATGAATCCACTGGACTCTTGACAGTAAATAGGGGCGTTGACTCAGAAATTTAAATTGGATTCGATATCGAATCCCAAAGTTGGGGAAGGTTGAAGCCGGTGTTACTGCTTGGCGGTGCTGGGGACGGGCCAGCCCTGGTGGCCAGGCTCCAGAACTCACGGTTTGGCGTCCTGCCCCCAGCTGTGAGTGTGGCTGATAGGGACCGGAGGCTGGTGGTGAAGGAGCCAGGACGGAAACCAGCCCAGAGCACCGCCTCCTTTCCACCCACATTCCTGGCCCTGCTCTGGGGGCTGCTGAGCATAGTGCCCTCCAGGTTCTGTGCAAGGCCAGGGCTCAGTGGGAATGTTTTCAAAGCATCTACACGGCTAGAGAAGATGGCGTCATGCATGCCCTTGAACCCGGCGTCAG
The DNA here is from genome assembly GCF_028018385.1 of Neofelis nebulosa. Taxonomy (NCBI): domain Eukaryota; kingdom Metazoa; phylum Chordata; class Mammalia; order Carnivora; family Felidae; genus Neofelis; species Neofelis nebulosa. Next base: position 106,676,929 of record NC_080785.1, read on the forward strand.
CTTCAGTGGTTTTCAACCGTGTGCAGTGCTTGGGTGAAACAATCAAATTCCGGGGTGCCAGCTGGCTCAGTCAGTGGAGCCTGCACCCTTGATAATGGGGTCATGAGTTCGAGCGCCACAATGGGTATGATGAAGTTTTGGGGTGATGATGGTGGGGGGTAGTCTGGAACTGACCGCCAAGAAAGAATTCTTGAAGATGTCTTTGGTGCATAAAGGTGATTTATTAAAGCACGGGGACAGGACCCGTGGGCAGGAGGAGCTACACTGGGGTCGTGACGGGTAACTCATCACATACCCTCAGCTTGGGAGGGGGCAGGGATAGAGTAAGTCTCTTAGGAATTTTGGAAGCAAGGTTTCCAGGACCTTCAGGGGGTCGCTGTGGCCAGGGAAACGCCATTTATTACCGTTTAGTAAAACCTCAGTCCTGAGACCCCTCGGGTGTATATCGGGGGCCCTAAGCCTGGAGCATGATGCCAGCGTGTGTCCTGGGGCAGTTGAGATAAAGGAAGGAGACTTACAGGGTCCTCAAGGTGGGGTGATGTGAAGCTGAGATTCCCTTTTGTCCCCCACAAAGTGTCATCATGGAGGCAGCTGAGCCCCTTGAGGGAGGTCACTGTGCCGGTTTCAAGGACTAGTCAGTGAGCCATAGGCAGTAAGGGGATTTGATGTTTCGTTTGCCTCAGTTTCCCACGTCACCACAGCAAGCACTTGAACCCCCTTCCTGTGTTCTTGGGCGGCCAGGAGTGTCCGAGGAACATCACACAGATCCACGGTGGGGGTGGGGGGCTGTCAGCCTGTGCTCTGCCCTCAGCCCGCCCCACGCTCCCTCATCATATCCCCCCTGAACAATTTTGACCCTGAGATCCTCAGGGCTGCTGCAGGTGGAAGGTCTCGTCTTCTGTGGCTTCTTCCCGCTGAGCGGGGGTGTAGAGACGTCCCCAGCCATACGGGTGAATATGGGTCAGCTGGGAAACATATAGGGGAGTTACAAAAGGCAGAGGCAGCTGAATCCAATGTGGGCAACGTGTGTGAACCTTCTTGAGTAGAGAGGATCATTTGCTGGCCCGAAGTCATTGTAGTGATGAGTCTTGGCACCAGGCAGGGAGACACAGGAGAAAACGGCAAAACGTAATTAGAACAACTAGAAAGATCAGCCCAAATAAGCCCTTTGGTAGCTGACGAACATCTTCCAGTCCAGGAGTCTGACCAATCACTGAAGGAAAGAGGGATTGTTTCAGAGCAAGTGGAGCGTCTGAGTCAGGTAGAAATCCAGAAACGTTTCTCTGGTCATCTGGAGCGTACACACAGCATTTTGTTTGCACAAGAGTGTAAGCTCCACGTCGTGCAGCAGTCAGCACATCTTGTGCCATTCTGGTTTGTAGAACGGTTTTATGCATTGGAGTTATTTTTGTATTTAATACCATAATGTTGTCTTGAGAGCCATTTAAAGCCTCCACAGTGTAACAGGCAGTGCGTGGCCGTCCTATAGACTCTGCTTTGTTTAGTAAACACTCAGCTAATTAGTAAGAGGTATCTTTACAGAAGCAAGAAAAACAGAGGTGAATGGTTAGAGCGCATTTCAAACCCAGTGTCTCCCAGTGCTGCCAGTGAGATTTTGAGATGTCAGGCTTGAAGCCTCCTCAGATGGGAGTGGGAGCACACAGCAGCAGTTGGATTGGTCTTTCTGGCTTGTAACTCACAGGTCTGTGGTGGTCCTTTTGAGTGGCCCATTGCAAGAAGGAATTGTTAGTAGATTGGGGAATGGAGAACGAAGAAGAAAGGTACAACCATCCTAAGAGAAGTTTGAGGTCTTCCACAGGCTCACAGAAATAAGAAGGCACATTAGGGGCGACCGGGAGGCTCAGTCGGTTAAGCGGCCGACTTCGGCTCAGGTCATGATCTCGCGGTCCGTGAGTTCAAGACCCGCGTTGGGCTCTGTGCTGACAGCTCGGAGCCTGGAGCCTGCTTCGGATTCTGTGTCTCCCCCTCTTTCTGGCCCTCCCCTGTCTGTGCTCTGTCTCTCTCTGCCTTTCAAAAATAAATAAATGTCAAAAAAAAATTTTTTTTGAAAAGAAGGCATATTAGTTTGCTCATTGATTTCCTGTGAAGGGGGTACAGGTTTTATTTTAGGTACAGGAGCCCATGAAGAGTGCCCCTCTAACTCCACTGCATAATATGACCCAGTAGGGGCCCTTTTATTTTGGAGTTAAATCCCCCATTGTATTAGACTTTGCATCCTTTGAGAAAACAAGGTATTTGGGGTTGTATGGGGCAGGTTTCTAGGAACTGTCAGATCAGGTTTAGGGAGAATATGGTTGGCATGTTTAGAGATTTATGAATTAACCCAGCCTGAAGTGAATAATTTATTAAAGCACTGTAGTCTTTATCGGCTGATAGGTCTACAGTGAGAAAAGTCTTTTTACGTACAACTGTTAGGCGAATCCATCCCATTTCCCAGTTATTTAATTTTTTTTTTAACGTTTATTTATTTATTTTTTTGAGACAAAGAGAGACAGAGCATGAATGGGGGAGGGGCAGAGAGAGAGGGAGACACAGAATCGGAAGCAGGCTCCAGGCTCCGAGCCATCAGCCCAGAGCCTGACGCGGGGCTCGAACTCACGGACCGTGAGATTGTGACCTGAGCTGAAGTCGGACGCTTAACCGACTGAGCCACCCAGGCGCCTCTAGAATTTGACAGCCATAAGGGTATGTTACGGAAACATGGTTTTTCTCTCTAAAAACTGTCATTTCCAGAGACGGCCAAATCAAGACTGATTTGTCTGTAGAACAAGTCCAGTTTTAACAAACTTGACCTAATTATTTACCTAAGTTCAGCAAGAACAGTGGTTGATCATATGGATGTCTTAAAGTTTGTTTTGCCGGAATCTTTTATATAGAATTCTCCAGATTGCACTCTTAGTAGATTCTCCAGGCCAGAAGCCAAGCCAAGTACTTCCGTCAGACAGGCCTGCAATTCCTGTGGAATTGGGCAAATTCCTCTCCACGAGGTCCCCAAGATAGCCTGCGTTTCCTGCACCTGCCAGGAAGTGACTTTCTTTGCTCACCTGGTGAGGCTGCTGGGAACTCCTTAAGCAAGGTATCAGGCCCACATTTCCCAGGGGCTTTATGGCTCCGTGTTTCATAAAGTCAACCTTAGCTCCTTAAAGCCGGATGGTCATATCTGAGTCTATGCAGGTCAGTCTCAAATAGGACATTCCAGTCAAAGTCTTGGTAAAATAGCCAGTATTTCCAGTGGCGTCCTGTTACGAGGAAAACAGATTTTTACTGACTTATGCAAACAATTGTAATTGCCGTGAAAGAAAGAACACTCCCTGAGACAGTTTGAATTTTAGAGGGTTTAGGTAGAGAGAAAAGTTAAACCGCTTCAGTTTATGGTCCAATACACCCAAATAACCGTAGTTTCTCTGTAATAAGAGGTTAAAAGCGCAAACGTATGTTCGGTTATCAGAGCTTCAGCAGCTCCATCCCATGTGGAAAAGACCCAGGTGTCCAATGAGTTCAGTCCCATTTATCATGCAAAACCTTAAAGTTTCAGGTTACCAAAGACTCTGAAAGCCATCTTAACAGTTACCCATGAAAACTTTGAGACAGACAAAATTAACCATCACCTTAAGTCATCTTTTTGCTAAGAAATTGCAACAGAGATAACACGAGCTTATTTGACTTTAGTAAACCTGGGTAGAATCGAGGTTTCATATTTAATGCCGATAACTCTAAACACAGGTCTATCTTAATTAAACCGGCAAACTTAAATTAGTTCACACAAATGTGTTTCACCTGTGTCCACTTAAAAGTCAGGCAGGTTTTCCCCAACTGTCAGTTTTTACTGGGACGCCAGTGGGGGAATCTGAAGTGGGTGGTCCAAGAGGGTGCTCTTTGCTCCTTTACCTTGAGGGTGGGAGGAGCCGGCAGTGGCTGAGGCACTGAGGATGGTGCTGGAACCATCCGCACCCCAGGTCGTGCCGGAGCAGGAGCAGGAGGGAAAGGCAGAAGAGGCGAGATGCCACCAAGCAGGTAGAGAAAGAGCGTTCCAGGTTCTTGAACCTTGTCGGCCGGGACAGAGGAGCAGACGCCATGTCCCTCTCACTCTCTTTTCCATCAAGCAGGCAGATGTTTATTCGGCTCCCTGCCTCTCCTCCCGGTCACCAGTTGCTACTGGAATTTTTGGTAGCCCTGTGAGAGCCGGGCTTCAGCCTTGCAGGAGGATTTAAATGCACCATTTAGAAAGCCGTGGCCACCCTCCTCTCCTACCTGCTTCACATCATAGACAGACTGGAGCCTGGGTCAGAACGTCCAGGGGCAGGGACCTGCCCTACATCCGGGTTTTGCGTACTACAGGTTCATGGGCAGGGAATACAGTAGAAGGGAATCAGCAAGAGGAAAAAAGTGTGCGCACATGGCAGAGATTAAGCACTTAAAAAGAAATGCCACCAGGGACGCCTGAGTGGCTCAGTCAGTTAAGCGTCTCGCTCTTTTTTTTTTTTTTAATGTCTGCGTTTTTATTTTTGAGAGAGCATGTGAGCAGGGGAGGGGCACAGAGAGAGGGAGAGAGAGAGAATCCCAAGTAGGCTCCGTGCTGTCAGTGCAGAGCTTGACGTGGGGCTCGAACTCATGACCGTGAGATCATGACCTGAGCTGAAATCAAGAGTGGGACGCTTAACTGACTGAGGCCCCCTGCCAAGAGCCCCAAGACTATTTCTGGAGGAAGCTGGAACAGCAGTTAGGTTAGGGGTGAAGCCCTGGTTCGGTGACTTGGCCTAAGGGGGTCCGTTTGGAACCCTGGCTCTCTTTCTAACATGTGTTCTGTCTGCTCTTGGCATATGGAGGCAGGTGGATGGCGGACACAGGCCTGGCTGGGAGCTGGCAGCTGGGCGGGACTGGGAGTGGGGAACTGACAGCTGGGATCAGGGAGCAGGGAGCTGGGAGCCGGGCAGGGCTGGGAGCAGGGAGCTGGGAGCAGAGAGCTGGGCAGGGCTGGGCACACCCAGAGCCCTCAGGTGGGAGCATGCTGGCTTGTAAATTTGGGGGCATCTTCTTGGTCTTCATGTTTACCCAGCAAATCCCTGCCCAGTCCCATGACTGTGGTTCCTCCCATTTTGTGCCCGTCTCCCTGATTCGGGAGCCCTTGACCTCATCCTCTCTGCCCTGAGCCCTGGAGGAGAGAGGGAGGGCCCTCAGGGTTGGGTCGTGAGCAGGAGCTCTCTGGCCTTGGACTTGCCTGACGTAGCCTGTGTTTACCTGAGACGCTGTGCCAGGTGAGGATGAAAAGGAAGAAACACCGAATACACACAGCCGCCCTCACAGACAGAGCCCACGGGCACAGGACTCCTGACCCACCTGGAGAGCAGGGGGCATTAACCGGTGTGTGAGGTCGGGTCTCTTCATTGAACACTGCAGTCCCCACACCTCGTTTGTTCTTTTCCCCAGAGGTCCGCGCTAATCCTGCGCCTTTTATGAACACCGACGAGTCCAGCCGTCCTCTGGGTGCGCGGACACGGGCGGAAGGAGACCCGGGACTGGAGAAACCACCCTCGCTCGTGTCGCTGGTGTCGTGGGACAAGGTATTGGCGTCTGGGGAGCTCGGGTTTGCTCCCTGAGCAGCACGCGTGTCCGGTGCAGCCCTGGAAAGCCTCCCAGGTGCGGTAGGAGCCGGCCAGATGTGGTTTCAGCCCCATGTGCCACGTCCAGGGAGCGGGGTTCACTTGCAGATCTGGAATCCTGTCATGAGAAGCCGGGATGCGTTCTGGGGACAGAAGTGGGGACAGGCTGCACCCCAGGGGGCTCCCAGGGAGCCGAAACCCTATTTGGGGGCTCCGGGGGAGCTCTTTGAAGGCCTCTACTGGTAAGGCTAGACTACCTGGACATCTGAGCAGGTGCGTCTGTGTCTGGCTATCAGAACGGCCCACAGCAGTCGGGTGGAGAGGACAGGACAGACGGTCTCAGTGGCGTGAGGAGGTGGGGAGTGTCCTAGGAGAAGCTGGGGCGCAGCGAGCAGTGTGGGGTGCGGCGGGCCCCGAGAACGAGGCTACCTGTGCCCGATGCAGTCCGGCTAAGAGTGAGCTCTGACTGCTGCCAGCCCAGAGCTCTGCCTTTGTCCTGATAGGAAGGAGCCCCTTCTGCAGAAGCTCCCAGAACCTCCCCGCCCCTTTGCAGAGATTATCCTGCAGCTGTTTCTGGTACTCCCCATGTGGGTCCCCAGAACTCCTCTTTGGGGTTCCCAGTAACCCCCATGGGGTCCCCAGAACTCCTCTTTGGGGTTCCCAGTAACCCCCATGGGGTCCCCAGTACTTCTCACAGAGGTTCCCCCAGTACTGCCTATCGTGGCCTCTAGTACTTATGTGGGTCCCCAGTACTTCCCATGGGGTTCCCAGTACTCATGTGGGTCCCCAGTACTCCTCACGGGGGTCTCCAGTACTCCCCATGGGAGTCCCAGTACTCCTCACAGGGGTCCCCAGTACTCTGCATGCATGCCCCCACCAGTACTCCTCACTGGATTCCCAGTACTCCCATGCGTGTCCCAGAACTCCTTATGTAGGTCCCCAGTACTCCCTGTGTGGGTCCCAGTACTCCTCATGTGGGTCTCAGTACTCCTCATGGGGGGTCCCCAGTACTTCTCATATGTGTCCCCGGTATTCCCCATGAGGGTTCCCATTACTCCCCATAGGGGTCCCCAGTTCTATTCATGTGGTTCCCCAGTGCTCCTCATGTAGTTTCCAGTACTCCCTTTGGGGGTCCCGAGTACTCTTCATGTGGCTCCCCAGTACTCCCCATGGAAGTCCCAGTACTCCTCATGAGGGTCCCAGTAGTCCTCATGGGGGTCTCCAGTACTCTTTACAGGGCTTCCCAGTACTCCTTATAGAGGTCTGCACGTAGTATTCTCTACGGGGTCCCCAGTACTCCCCACGTGCTCCCTCGTACTTGTCATGGGGTTTCCAGTATTCCCCAGGAGGTCCCCTGTCCTGTACACAGTACCTCTAAGGGCATTTGTATCTGAAAATTAACCTCTGTCAGCCCACTCTGTTCCCATTGGGAGCTCTTTCAGGCTCAGCTGCCACTTTGTGAAAGTTCACAGGGATCATTACAGGTTAATCCGGAAGGATGTCTGCAACGGGGAACTTGTAATGATCTGAGAGCAGGGTTCGGGAGAAGTTCGTTGGGGTGCGTTCCCAGACACAAGTGGACCCTGGTACCGTGGGTTTGTCGTGGACCTGGTGTGGGTGCCCCACCCACACCTGCTCTGGTGACCCACACGCTCAGCCGGCCCTGGGGGGTGTCCCCAAGGCCTTGGACCTCCTGCCCGTTTCCAGGCTCTCCTTGATCTTGAGCCCACCCACCCCTCCTCCCCCCAGCCCCCATGGCCCTGCTCCCTGGATCCCCGGGCAACCCAGCCTCGAGCAATGGCCAAGTGGGGCTGCAGACTGGGGTCCTGGACGGTTTGATGATTAGGCGGTTCTGTGGCGTGGTGTTGTGCGAAGTTGAGACTCTGGACTGAGTTTGTAAAATGTTCTGGTGCAGGGGGAGCCGGGGGAGAACGGATAGGTCTTGCTCACTTCAAGTCATTACAGAGAGTGTTTCCAGTCGGTGGAGCTGGTCACACCACATTAAAAGTTGTGTGCCATACTGTGACTTGTAGGAAATGCACATCTGGGCATCCGGATGACCTGAATAGATCTCTCATGTGTATGTGGTCTTCATCCCCAAACCTCTGGACTTTGTAGTGATAGAGGGCAGGAGAGTGTCTTTTGTTACGTTAATGGAGACTTTAGACCCCTCCCCAGGGCTGGGGGGGGTGGCGGGTTGATTGCTGGGGCAACCAACCCTGTGATTCCAGGGTTGAAACTCCAGTCCCCCCACCCCACCCCCAACCTCTGGCTCCATAAAAACCCAAGGGGACGGGGTCCAGAGAGCTTCCAGGTTGGTGAGCACGTGGAGATGGGGGGCAACGGGCCCTGGGGTGGCGGTCAAGCCCCATGCCCCCTCCTACACCTCACCTCCTGCAGCTTTTCCACTTTTCACCATGTTCTTTACTGGTGAACGGGACTATACAGGTCTCCCTGAGTTCTGTGAGCCACTCTAACCAATTAAAAGAACCAAGAACCGAAGGAGGAGGCCCGTTGGAATCTCCGGGTGATAGCCTGGGGCTGTGGCTGGCACCTGAAGTTGCAGGGGTGGGGGGCCTGGCGGACTGAGCCCATCACCCGTGTGTGGGGTCTGACGCCATCTCTGGTAGAAGGCATCAGAAGAGAGCTGAATTCTTGCTGGTATCTGAGAATTGCTTGGTGTTGGGGGTGACTTTGGAATTGGGTCTGGGACCCGTGAAAGATCATAGTTCATAGGTTAAATGTTACGTGAAACGTTAATAAGCAAATGTAGTATTCCAGAACAAACACAAATGAGTAATACTGTTTCTTACCCCAAGTGAATGTTAAGGTTGTAAAACCCACTGCTGTAGTTCAGATGGCAGATGGGGGGTGATTTCGGTGAATAGATGTTGAGTTGAGAGTGACGAGACAGGACACACTGGGTGGGTGAGCCGGGTCCTTACTGCGACCTGACTCCTGGGAGACCCGGGGGTCTTTACCAAGTGGGGGAAGGCATATTCCCTCCAGCCTTCATGTCTTCAGGACAGAACCCTGAGGGCTGGCTTAGCGCTTTCTGTTTTCAGAGCATCTTGTTGTCTGGAATAAAATGTGGGTACCTCTGATCAGAATTACGTTTTCACTATTGCAGAATAAGACATTCGGGGCCCTTAGTAATGCTTGCGCATGGTTAGTACTGTGTCCCACAGCCGCAGGCCCTGTGACTCAGGTGTGGCTGGGTTCTGGGGGTCACAGCAGGAGCGTGGCCGCCGGCCCTCCCAGTGTGGTGCTGGTAGGTGCTGGTACCGTCCTGCTGGCGAGCCCCACCAGCCTGGTTATCTGCCGTTCCTTGGCTTTCTCGAGTTTGCCGTTAGCACAACTGCTCCAACAGATTCTGCCCGACTGCCCACACTGTATTCCTAGTCAGAAAACTTTCCTGTCCGGGGGAGAGCACAGCCTGTAAGTTACTACTCAGGCCGCACGCTTTGGAGAGAGAAGGTTTCTAGACATTTCAAGCTGTTCAGAGGCAAACAATGTTTAAAGCTGCACTTGCTGAATTATTTTGTGGTCCATGGGCATAATTTGATGGGTGCTGTAAATGTAGAATGCGCACAAATGTAGGTCGAACCTTGTAAATGTTCTTTCACACCTTTGCAGCTACTACGCTCACTTTTCTGAGGCACTCCTTGGGAAGTCTTTCACAGCCTGACACCCTTCCCTGGAGAGGTGCCCTGTGGTGACTTTGCCCCAGAACAAAGTGCTGCATTTTCACCGTAAGCTTCCCCCCCAAATTCCAGCCTTTATCCAGTTACTCATTACATACCTTTAGCAAGTTTGTCTAAGTTTTTGATGAAGTTTCTAGAATACCACTTCCCAGACTTCATTAAATGGAGCTGCATTTTCCTGCGTCCACTCTATTATTCTTTCTGCAGAAGCGTCAGCTGCTTACGGAAGACCCACAGGAAAAGAAAAAGTGGGATTCTCCTGAATTCCGTCTCTGTGGGTGTGCTGGGAAGCTGGCACTCCCCAGGTCAGGAGCTAGGGAGCCCTCGGCACTCGCTTCCCTTATGGCCCTAACACTGCCACCGATGCTTGTGGTGTCTGTGGGGGTTGGCCTTTCCCCACCCGGGCCTGTGGGATGCAGGGTACCCTATGGTCCCACTCATTCTGAGCTCTGTCTCTGTAGCAAACGTGAGCATCCTTACTGTATCCCAGAAGGTAACAAACACAGGTTCTGCCTGGGTACTGACTCGGAAACAGGCACATATCCCACGTCTACTGTGTGCCCATCGGTTCCGAGAATGAAAACAACAGGGCCCTGCCCTCCAGGAACTCCCGCCTAGGAAAGCACAGAGCACGATGTAAATGCTGGGCTGCTGGGCTACGGAAGCCTTGGCTGCATCCCTGGGGCCCAGAGGCCTGGTGGGGAGGGCTGGGCGCCTTCTCAGGGGCTGCGATGCTGAATAGGGTCAGGTCACGGGAGAAGTTGGAAAAGGCTTTATGTGCAGGAAGCAGTGTGATGTTTCAGAGGCCCTGTGGGTAGCTGACCAACGATTGGAGTGTACGTGTGGTGAGCGAGGGGCAGAGGTGGAGGCAGGAAGGGAAACAGGGGAGGAAGTCGTCACAGGCTGAATTTAGGTTATGGTCCAACTTAGATTTAACAGGAACTGTATAATCCCCAGAATGGATCGTGATTTCCACTGTGTTCACGTAAGGCCTAAGCTCTTCCCCCCTTCCCCCCTTATTATTATTATTTTTTTACCATCAACACCATTTTAAGGTGTGCAGTTAAGTGGCACTTAGAACATTCACAAGGTCGTGCACTGTCGCTGCTCTCTCGTTCCGGGACATTTTCATCGTCCCCCAAAGGAAATGCCCCGTGAACATCTCTCCCCAACCCCTCCCCCAGCAACAACTAATCCTCTCTCAGCCTCCATGGACTAGTTTATTCTGGAAATTTTGCATAAATAGGGAAAGTTGGAAAAGAAACCCTTGGCAGTAAGCTTGTGTTGTTACAAACTAGCTCAGCTGAAGGCAGAATTTGTGGGACCTGCAGGCAGGAGGCTAATGGAGGCCCAGGAGCTGGTGGCTGTCCCTGCCCCTGTCCTGTTCCCTCTGGCTGCTCCCAGCTCATGGCACCTCCCAGACTCAGGGAGGGGGCTGCCTTAGCCTGAGGGGTCGCATCCCCAGGAAAGGGCAGGGCCCGCCCCCGGTCAGCAGGACTGGCAGGTGTCAGTGGGGGTGCAGAGAGGCCGGGTGCTGGGCGTCTGTCAGCCTTGGCCTTGGCCCTCGACACCTTGCTGTGATTTCCTCTGGGGAGCTGAGGTCTAGTACTCAGAGCAGGTGGAGAGTGTGCGTGGATGGTTCGGTGAGGGCCTCCCGAGAGGGGAGGAGCTGGGTTATTAATTGGCTGAAAGCACTTGTGCTAAACGTGATGTCAAGAATAACTGAAGCTTGGGCACTCAGTGTGAGGATGGTGGCTGCCTTTCATACGTACGCCGAGTGGCGCACTGTCAGGGCCGGGGCTCTGAGTGTGGGCCGGTGAGGTGGCAAGCCCTGGAAAGGTCTGAAGGCCATCCCCCCGTCCGGCTCCTCCCTGACGTTTGGCGCAGGAATCGTGGGTTTTGTCACAGGAGGCCGCGGCCCCGGCAGAGCAGAGGCCAGCGACGCATCTTGGCACAGTTGGCCCCAGGTGCCCGGTCGTGCCCACCTGGGCCCCGAGTTTGCCAAGCCCTTGGCCTTGCCTTTCCTTCTTTCTCCTGCTTGGTCCTGCTTTGGCTCCCATAGCCCCTCCTGCCCCATCCTAGCTCCTGGCTCCTACCGGTGTACCTAACCGAGCCCCCCTCCCCGCCTCCCTGACCACCACCCTAGCAAGGCCGCCACGTCGGAGCCAAGCTCCTGCATGGGCTTCCCGGGGCCACTGACACAAATCACAAACCTGGTGGCCTAATGCAACAGAAGCTTGTTCTGTCTAATCGGTTTTCCAGGGCCGAAATCCACCTGCTGGCAGGGCCACACCCCCGGGGGCTGGGGGCAGGGCTGTGCCTTTTCCTGGTGCTGGCCAGCATTCTCGCTGGTGTGGCCGCACACCCCAGGGAGGAGCCTCTGGCTTGATTTTCGGCAGTCTCAGTCCTGTGGCTGCAGGAGGGTCGGGATTCCTTCCAGGCGACAAAGATCTGTAAGCAGCTCCAGCTGGGAGTTCGAATCTCTGAGCCTCTCCTTTCCTCCCCATCGCATCATCCAGCGCAGTTAGAAGCTGTCAGCCAGTCTCATTATAGACGGTCTGCGACTTACGATGGCTCATCTTGGGATTTTCCACTTTACCGTGGTATAGAAACAATACATGTTCCATAGAAACTGTACTTGGAATTTTCCCACGCTGGTGACACTCTCTAGGACCTGAGCGTCTCCCAGGCAGCCACGTGGTCACAAGGGTCAGCAACCGAGGCCCTGACCACCCTTCTGCTCCCACACAGCCGCTCGGCTTCTCACCTTCAGGTCCGCATTCAACCAGTTACATGAGACATTCCACAGCTTATTATAAAATAGGCTTTGTGAGAAGAGCGTTTTACCTGCCTGTAGGCTCGTGTAGGTGTTCCGAGCACGTTTAAGGCAGGCCAGTCTCAGCCGTCATGTCGGGGACGGTGGGTGTGTTGAATGCATTTTCCACTTAATGGTCTTTTTAACTTACGATGGCTTCATCTGGATGCAACCCCCTCGTACGTCAAGGGAGATCTGTGCTGGTCAATTTGACAAAAATGTCCTATGGTGCCCACCTCTTGTAGGGATTCCACAGGGGCAGACAGTGGCAACACCCTACCCACTCGTGTCTCTAGAGTCCATCCAATGTCTGGATCTAGAGTCAAGTCAGAAGATGTCCCTTGGGATTCTTGCCTCCCATGGCCTTTTTCAATATGGTAGCCGGGCTAACACTTCCACACCATTGGTCAGATTGTGCTACACTGGTGCCCAAACCTGCATCTCATTCAGAATGACATGCAAATTCCCATCCAACCTCCCTGCCTCCCACGTCACCCCCTGCTCTCCTGGCATCCGCCACACAGCCGTGGCCAGCTGGCCCCCCAGGTCCCCAGGAACGTGGGCTCCGCAGGAACAGGGGACTAGCCTGCTTTGTTCTCCGCCGGTTCTCTACAGCCCAGCATGGCAGGGGCCAACCGCTAGTCTGTGAATGGAATAGTGTTACTTTCCCTAATTTACCGAGTTTTTGTAAGCAGCTCTCAAATAATTGTTATCTTCCCCCTCGCAGAACATTCTGGAAACAACTGGTGAAGTGCCATTAAGTGTGTTCAGTGGGAGAACAGGGGCTGCTTCGGATCCAGGCGACAGTGCCAACAGGTATGTCAGGGAGCCCCGGCTAAGCTCTGTTCTTCTGTACACGCACGGGGCCTTCTGAGAACCCGCCCGGGCCGGGGTGACATAGGGGGTGCCGCCCGGGGTGCGGGAGACCGCGGACAGCATGCAGAACACCAACCATGATGGAGGAAAGAGGGTCTCTTGTTGCCGGTTGAGAGAAATATGATCAACCTTCCCCAGCACGTTGGGAGCCATCCACGGGGGCACCATGAAGACTGGGAACACCTTGGGCCTTGCCAGGGTCAAGGGCACTAGACCCTGTAGTGGGTGCAAAACACACACACTTTAAAGCAGTAGCATTAGATGGGCCTTGAGCACGTGATGCGAAGTGGAATGAGCCAGTAACAGAGGGACAGATGTCGTGGGCGTCCACTTGCACGAGGTCCCTAGGGCAGTCAGGTTCATAGAGAAGGAATATAGGGGAGGTGGGGGAGACCCAGGCCAGGGTTGGACCCGGCAGCCGTCAGGGTGGCAGTGAGGCCCACAGGACCTGAAACTCCCTGGGCATTCCCGCAATGAGTATTTCTCCCTTCCCATGAGGGCACGGGTGCGGTCCTTAGAGGTTTCACACACGGACAGTAAACGTGGGTTACGTGGGTTGGGCTGAAGTCCAGACAGGAGGCAGTGGAATATCACGTGGGCCAGGACCTTGGCTGGAAGGCCAGGTGAGCCGGGAGCCGCTGTTTCCTGCCCAGGGTTGAGAGCACAAGAGCCAGAAGCAACCTTCCCCTGCCTGAAGAGAAGGTGCCCAGCCCTGTACCTGATGGGGGATGGCTCTGAGTGCCCTGGGCCTGAGCAGGGAATGGCGTCTGAATTCCCTGTACCTGAGGGGGGAATAGCATCTCCGTTCCCTATACTTGAGGGGAGGTGGCTCTGAGTGCCCTGTGCCTTTGGGGGGAATGGCATCTGTGTCCTCTGTACCTGAGGGGGGCACAGTTCTGAGTGCCCTGTACCTGAGGGAGGACAGAGTCTGAGTTCTTTGTACCTGAGTGGGGGATGGCGTCTGTGTTCCCTGTACCTGAGGGGGGATCGCATCTGAATGCCCTGGGCTTGAAGGGGGGTAGAGTGCTGAGTGCCCTGGGCCTGAGGCAGGGTCAGCTCTGGGTGTCCTGTACCTGAGGTGAGGCAGCTCTGAGTGCCCTGGGCCTGAGGGAAGACAGCCCTGAGTGCCCTGTACCTGAGAGGCCTGGGCACAGTTCCCCTGTGCGGCTCACCGGGCCAGGTATATGGGGTTGTGACAGGGAACGTGATGGGGTCCCTCTAAGAGGGCCTCATCCTTGCTGGCTGTGGGTCACGGCCCTCACATCCCTTTCCCGGAACCTGTGAATGGGCCAAACGCAGTGGGCAGTCCTACACGGGAGTAGCCACTGTGACCTCACAGTGAATGCCGCGGAGGCCTTGTTCTGCCTCAAGGCAGCCCACTTCCCCTGGACGGCAGAGCACCTGTAGACAGTGACCTGCCTTCCGGGTGAGCCATCTGAAGCGGGGTCCCATCTGGGGACAGATTTTAGTCCGTGGCCTTAAATATGCTCCTCGTCAGCGAAACTCATCCCCGGAACACTGGTTGAGCCTCTACCTGCAGGGCACCCTGGTGTCACCCGGACCACCAAGCAGCAGGTGCAGGTGACAGAGGGGCCCCCCAGGAGAGCCGGGGAGAAAGTCGTGTTCAGATGGGCCCCATGAGCGAGGAAGCGTGGCCGTCCTCACTGTCCCTTTTCCCTTTGTGTCCAGAAACAACCGGGAACCTTCCGTTACAATCTCCAGCTCCTGGAGCAGCTGTGGCCCGCGCCCCTGTCGCCGACGGATGTGTGTGGTTGGGAAAGTGAGCAGTGCCTTCTGTGGTCTTCCCCAGGTGGGTGTGTGCCCGACACGGCCGACTGTCTCCAGAAACCTGTTGGTGGGGTCAGGCGGCCCTGGGGCCTGTGGGCGAGCCATGTGTCCAACTTCTGGGCCTTCAGACCCCGCTCAGGCAGTTGGAAAGCACAACCCGACTGGATCCTCAATAAGGAAAATGTACAGTGCGTTTTTGCTGTCGGCCAGAGCACCATCGCTCAGCTGTCCGCTTTGATCATCTCTGACCCCGCAAATTGGTAGTAGCTCAGCCGGGGAGCAGCGTGGACTCGGGGTGATACGGGTTCCCCAAGCTCCTGGTGGAACGTGCTGGAGGGTGTCCCGGGCGCTCTCTTGGCCGGGGTGCTGGCAAGCGTGAATCCTATCCCCCTCCACGTGTGCGGCGCACGGGGCCGGCCTGCGCCAGCCCAGCCGAGTCAGGGAGCCCTCGGCCTCACCGGGGTGCTCTATTCGCCGGCTTTCTGACACAGCGGA
This sequence comes from Neofelis nebulosa, assembly GCF_028018385.1. Lineage (NCBI taxonomy): Eukaryota > Metazoa > Chordata > Mammalia > Carnivora > Felidae > Neofelis > Neofelis nebulosa. The sequence goes on from NC_080785.1 coordinate 106,692,228, forward strand.
AACCTGGAAACCGGTCCTGACTCCAGACTAGGCCACGTCATCACCCCTCACTCCTTAACCTCTTAAATCCCAGTGCACCCGCCCCGTGGTGGGCTCCTGCAGCGTGACGGTGGGGATCCCCTCCTGCACCACGGGACGGCAGCGCTCTGCAGAGGACGTGGCCCCGGACCTGCTTCCAGGGACTGACGTCACGTCGGCCGCTGTCACTATGGGGGCCCTGGTTGGGGCGCGTGCATCCGCTCAAACCAGCGCCCCGATTTCACATTCTCCCACCTTGCCCAGAAGGTAGGGGAAGGGTGGCGCAGAGGCCACCAATTCGGGAGCCACACCCAGCGAGCCGGCGACTCACTGTCTTCCTGTCCACCTAGTGGTGATTGTAGTTGCGGCCAGCGCCTTGAGCCTCAGCGCCCTGGACCACGCAGGTGGCCACCGTTGTTCCCACCGCCCCGGCCCGCCCCCCCCCCCCCCGCCAGCACTTCTCACCAGGTCGGTGATGCGGGGTGCTGCTGGCCCTGGGACCCCACTTTAGGAACCAGTGAAAGTCAGCCCTGCCCTCAGGTCCCGTAGCGCTTGCTTCTGGGCAGGCTGCTCCCCTCCTGTCTCCGTCCCTCCCGGTCGACCATCATGTTCTCTGAAGCCATCCTTCCTGTCCCCCCACAGCTCCCTCGGCCACGATGGCTCGGTGTCCTGGCCTCGTCACAAGCAGCTCTGTCCCCTCGCTCAGTGTCTCCCTGGGGCCATCTCCGTGCAAGGTCCTGCCGACGCAGTCGATCCCACCGTTCGTTGCTTCCCAGAAGCTGACACTCAGGCCCCTCCGAGTCTGGGGTTCTGGGTCCAGGTGGCTTCTGATGCGAGTCTGTGTCTGCTCCTGGATTTCGGGGACGGCTGTGGGGTTCAAGTGAGGATCCGCGACGTGTCCGAGGGAACGGCAGTCACCGCCTTCCACCAGTTTGGGAAAGGTGGGTGGTCCGGCGTCCGTTTATTTATTTATTTATTTATTTTTTTAATTTTTTTATTTTATTTTTGGGACAGAGAGAGACAGAGCATGAACGGGGGAGGGGCAGAGAGAGAGGGAGACACAGAATCGGAAACAGGCTCCAGGCTCCGAGCCATCAGCCCAGAGCCTGACGCGGGGCTCGAACTCACAGACCGCGAGATCGTGACCTGGCTGAAGTCGGACGCTTAACCGACTGCGCCACCCAGGCGCCCCCCGGCGTCCGTTTAGAGCACGAGCAGTGGGTTCAGACTCCATGACACCCCACGGGTAGCCCCGGCCACACTGGGCCAGAGGAGACCCCGCTCCTCCTGGGGCTCCCGCACCCTCCGTGTCCTGGTAACACAGGCTCGGGGGCTGCACCGAGCCCGCCCCCGAGCACTTTCCCTCGCTGCGTCCTGCCGGCCCCGCTGCTACCCTTCCCCACGTAGGGGAGGCAGGATAGGGGTCTGTCCTGCTCGCACACCTGGGGAGCCACGTGACTCTCCCCAGGGAAAGCTCTGAGCCACCGTGTGAACTGACACTGTCCTTCAGGTGGGTGCACACACGCATGATGCTGCACGCTTCATCGTTTGTACTAAAGTGTCAAACACCTTGCATGTAGGCAAAGTGACAAAAACCTCTTTCTCCGGACACCGTGGTGCTGGGACCGTGCTGCCCAGAAAAGGACAGAGTCCCCAGCGCCGGTGTGGGGGGCAGGGTGGGTGGGAATTCTGACCTTTTCCCGCTCGCCAGCAGTGTGCAGCTTCCTGGTTTCTGTTTATCTTTTAAAATTATCTTTTGAACTTGGGACATCCTCATAGTTCAAGCCCCCACCTTACAGAGGCATGTGTGGTGATGGGTGTCCCCCCTCAGGGACCCCTGCTCTCTATCCCTTAGGCCCCTGGTACCCATACATGACCTTCTCTCCTCCTGAACACAGGTGAGCGCGGCACTCGGAGCCCTGCTCCCCGCTGGCACACACACCCGGCCACGTCTTGGAGCTCCTGCCGCATCCCCACAGGACGGGCTTCCCTGCCCTGCCACGTGCAGGGTGCACATTAATGTGCCCGAGTCTATTTAACCATGCTTTTTATCCGTACACATCGAGAGTTCTTCTAATCTTTCAGTATCACAGACAACACCGCGGTGACTAATCACATGTGTGTGCCATTTTGCCACTTCAAAGAAAAGAGGAATTATTGCCTCAAATGCTAAGTGCGTTTGTAATTTTTTTTTTTTTTTACTTATTTTTTGAGAGAGAGTAAGCAGGGGGAGGGGCAGAGAGAGGGGGAACAGAGGATCCAAAGCAGGCTGAGCTGACAGGCTGAGAGCAGCGAGCGCGATGTGAGGCTCGAACTCACCAACGGTGAGACCGTGACCTGAGCCAGAGTCAGATGCTCAACTGACTGAGCCGCCCAGGCGCCCCGGGTGCGTCTGTAACTTGACGGTTGCTACTAAACTGCTCGCAACAAGGGTTGGCTGGTTTCTAGTCCCCAGAGCAGCTCTCACTAGTTATTAGGTCCGACCGTGAGAAAGGGCCAGCGTCTGCCGTATTGTACCCGGAATAGCACTTTTGTGGCTCAGCTCCCTGTGGTGTTCGTATGAGCACTTTCAGTAATTCCGAAGATTAGCCCTTTGTAGGTGATATAAGCTGCAATAGTTCTTTTTCTCAGTGTGTCGTTTGTGTTCAGGCTTTGCTTAGCGTTGTTTTTGCTTTTCATGCAGAAATTTTAATTTCTATCAAGTATACTCTATGTTTTCTTTTATGGTCTCTGAGTTTTAGCTCATAGAGAGGACACCCATCAGGTGTTATCTTCAGGTTGGTTGTCGTCGGGTGTGGAGAAGTTGCTGGTATTCGCTATTAACGTTGCACCGTTCTGTCGCTCTGAGTGGCCACAAATCCTTAACCGTGAAGCGTATTCTTCAGTGTTTGTCAGTCACGTAAACATTATTTACAAGTAGTGATATGCCAACCCCGTACCCCCGGCCTGACACCTGTCCTTCCCTGTCCTACTTAATCACCTTGGCTGGGACTTCCTGAACAGGGGGCCTGAAGGGAGAGGATGGCGGCATCTTTGTCGCGAGATGCTTTTAGTGTCGTTTGTTAAACTGGGTGCCAGACTTGGGACCGATGTAACTTATCAAATGTTAAGGAAATTTTCATCTTTGCTCTTTTATCAAGGACTTTAAAATTTTTTTAATTTCAAATTCCAGCGAGGAGTTGAATACCCGTGTTATGTTAGTTTCAGGTGTACAATATAGTGATTCAGCACATCTATGCATCGCCCAAGTGCCCTCCTTCATCCCCAAAACCTGTTTCCCCCGCCCTCCTCCCTTCTGGTGACCATCAGTGTGTTCTCTGTGGTTAAGAGTCTGTTTCTTGATTTGCCTCTCTCTTTTTTCCTTTGTTCATTCGTTTTGTTTCCTGAATTCTACATATAAGTGAAACCATATTTGTCTTTCTCTGACTGGCTTACTTGGCTTAGCATAATACTGTCTAGTTCCAGCCACATCATTGCAAATGGCAAGATTTCATTTTGTTTTATGGCTGAATAATATCTCATTGTATATATGTACCACATCTGTTCATTCACCTGCCGATGGACGCTTGGGCTGTTTCTGTAGTTTGGCTGTTGTGAAAATGCTTCAGTAAACATAGGAGTGTGTGTATCCCTTTGGATTAGTATTCTTGTATTCTTTGGGTAAACACCTAGTAGTGCAAATCCTCCATCATAGTGTAGTTCTATTTATAATTTTTTGAGGAAGCTCCATACCATTTTCCACAGTGGCTGCACCAGTTTGCGTTCCCACCAACAGTGGAAGAGGGTTCCTATCAAGGACTTTTTTTTAATGTCAAGAGCCATGGGGCACCTGGCTGGCTCATTTGGTGGAGGATGTGACTCTTGATCATGGGGTCGTGAGTTCAAGCCTCATTTTGGGCTTAGAGCCTACTAAAAAAAAATGAAATAAAATCAAGAGTCATCCAACTTGTGAAACCCTTTTCAATATCTGTGGAGCTGATCTTATGATTTCTTTCCTGCCTCTTTAGAGCTGTAAATATTAACCAACATCTTTCTATTTCTTATTTTTTTTAACGTTTATTTATTTTTGACAGAAAGAGAGAGACAGAGCATGAGCAGGGGAGGGGCAGAGAGAGAGAGAGAGAGGGAGACACAGAACCTGAAGCAGGTTCGTGGCTCTGAGCTGTCAGCACAGAGCCTGACACACAAGCTGTGAGATCATGACCTGAGCCGAAGTCGGACGCTCAACCGACTGGGCCCCCCAGGCGCCGCTAACCAGCATCTTAATACTGAATCGCCCTGGAATTCCTAGGAGGGAAAACCCACTGGATTTGGGGGTACTGTTCTTCATGCTGCTGAATTCAGTTTCCCAACATTTTAGTTATGTTTCTTCCTCTGGTAATGACATGGGACGCGTCTGTAGTCACTAAGTTTTGTGTGGTTGTTTTGAATTTGGGGTATCGATGTTGTGTGGAGGTTTTCTTTATTTTGTTGGTCTTGAAATGGTTTAAATAGCTTTGGAAATCATTATTCTGTTTTGGAGAATTTGCTAATAACTCTCTGAGACTGATACATACACACGCATATCGATGTTAATTGCCTCCATTTCTTCTATGCCACCTTCTTCTATTTTATCTGTGGGAATTCATCTGTTGAGATGTTTCCTTCTTCTTCTATTTTTTTTTTTTAAATTTTTTTTTTCAACGTTTTTTATTTATTTTTTGGGACAGAGAGAGACAGAGCATGAACAGGGGAGGGGCAGAGAGAGAGGGAGACACAGAATCAGAAACAGGCTCCAGGCTCCGAGCCATCAGCCCAGAGCCTGACGCGGGGCTCGAACTCACGGACCGCGAGATCGTGACCTGGCTGAAGTCGGACGCTTAACCGACTGCGCCACCCAGGCGCCCCTTCTTCTATTTTTTTTAAATTTTATTTTTACGGGGGCACCTGGGTGGCTCAGTCAGTTGAGCGTCCGACTTCAGCTCAGGTCATGATCTCACAGTCCGTGGGTTCAAGCCCCGTGTCGGGCCCTGTGCTGACAGCTCAGAGCCTGGAGCCTGTTTCGGATTCTGTGTCTCCTTCTCTCTCTGCCCCTCCTCCACTTGCGCTCTGCCTCACTCTGTCTTTCAAAAATAAATAAATGTAAAATAAAAAAAATTTTTTTTAATTTAAATTTATTTTTACGTTATCTCTACACCCAACATGGTGACCAGACTCATGATCCTGCGATCAAGGGTCGCATGCTCCACTGACTGAGACAAGTAGGTGCACCCCCCGATCCCCCACAACCTTTCATTTTTTTTTTTTTAAGATTTTATTTTTGGGCTCCTGGGTGGCTCAGTCAGTTGAGCATCCAACTCTTGATTTCAGCTCAGGTTATGATCTCACCATTCAAGGGATCCAGCCCCATGTTGGGCTCTGCGCTGACAGCATGGAGCCTGCTTGGGACTCTCTCTCTGTCTCTCGGTCTCTGCCCCTCCCTCCCCCTCAGGATAAATAAATCAACCTAAAAAAAATAAATGAAAGAGTTTATTTTTACTGTTGAAGTTTTCTATTTCTGTTGCAGTTAGTTTTTTTTAAGTTACATTTTCTTGGGAAAGCATCCACTGAACCCCGGTTGTCGCGTGTATTTGCACGAAGTGAGCCAAGCAGGCGGTAACGGCTCCTTACGTTTCATCAGTGTTCATGGGTGTCTCCTTCTGCCGCGTCTTGTTTCTGGGTTATGCTTTCTCCTCGTCCTTGACTGGGTCAGGCACAGTTTCATTGGTTTATTTAAAGGCCCAGTCTTTGAATTTCATTAATTACATTCCTCCCCTAAGTTTATTAATTTCTGCTTTTTTTTAATAAATTTTTTTTATTATTTAATTTTGAAAAAGAGAGCACAGGTTGGGGAGGGACAGAGAGAGAGAGTGGGACAGAGGATCTGAAGCAGGCTCTGTGCTGACAGCAGGGAGCCCAAAGTGGGGCTCGAACCCACAAATGGGAAGATCATGATCTGATTTGAAGTCGGACGCTCTGCTGACTGAGTCACGCAAGTGCCCCCGGAAAGATTAAACAAATACATATTTATTTATTTAGAGAGACAGTGGGAGTGGGGGAGGGGCAGAGAGAGAGAGAGAGGGAGAATCCCAAGCAGGCTCCGAGCCGTCAGCACAGAGCCCTATGCGGGGCTCGAACTCATGAACGGTGAGATCATGACCTGAGCTGACAGCAAGAGTCGGATACTCAACTGACCGAGCCACCCAGGGGCTCCCCGTCTTAACTTTTGTAGAGTGTTTTATGTGCTCAGTGGTCTCCCGCCTGCCAGCCAGCTCAGCGCCACCCCCCGCCCACTTCATTAGAGGGCAGTCATGTGCTGCGTGTGCTTGTCTGTGCTTGTGATATTCACAACCACTGTATTGTTTTGCCTAGCGGTGGGGTGACCAGGGTCTGTCTCCATCCTTGTGAATGTGTACCACAGCAGAACTCCCGGGGCCCAGGGCAAAATGCAAATACAGAGCCCTTTGTTAATGAAAATTATTAAGACTTTCACCACAGCGGAGCACTAAAACCCACGCAGGGCCCTGTGGAGTGTCCCATGCCCACGACGTGGCCCGCCTGCATGATGTCCCGTGCCCACGACGTGGCCCTCCTGAAAAAGAAAGTCGCCTCTGCTGTGTCGGTTCCCAGTGTCATCACCGTCACTGCCCTTCCAGGCAGGTTTGATGTTGCACATATTTTTAATGGTTCATTTAGTGGTCATTCTTCCTCCTTTTTCCAGAAGGAGTCTATACGCTCAAGGCAGTTATTCACAGTGAGTTCCGTGGAACTGAAAAGGAGCTCGGCCCCTATTATGTGGACATCGGCCCTGCGACCGTGTCTGTGTCCATGAACTCCAGCAGCATCCACAAGGACGGGCTTCTTGTCCTCACGGACTCCCTCACGGATCAGAAAGGTAAGAGCTGCACGCGGGGTCTGAACCTCCCGCCCTCCACTCTGGACGCGGCGAGCCTCTGTGCTGGCGTTGTACGGTGCAGGGCATAGCCATTCCCATCCAGACACGCGCTCCTGCCTCACCGCGCCTCGCTCAGCAAGCACTGATTGCACAGTACTGTGCTCTGAGGGGCGCGTCCAGAGTCCTTGTCTCGGGATTCACAGTCTAGTAAATGCATGGAGGTCTGCGTCTGAAAAACAGGAGCCAGGACACGGAGCTGCGTCCCCAAGGGCACGGCCAGGGGAGGTTTCGGGAGGGATCGTGTGCACCTGCAGGGTAAGCAGTCCACGATGGGCCTTGAGGAGTGGGTCTGCCGCGAGGTAATGGGTGCGGGGAGAGCATTTGGGGCTGACAGCGTGGCAGTGAGTCCGCGCACAGAGAGGAGGCATACGGGTGCTGCAGATGGCTGAATGCTCACAGGGTGCCATGCGCTCTCCTCCTGCTTTGCTCACATCGGGCCCACGGCCGCCGGCGGGGGCTCCCTTGGCGCTCAGTGTTGTAAGGGACCTGGCTTGGAGGCCGGTGGAATGGGAGTGGAGGATCCCAGCCAAATATCAGCAACACGTGGGAAGAAAAGTCGTGGGCGAGTGTGGGCACCTGTCAGAGATACTCAGCCTCAGGGGATGGAATTATGGGTTATGTTTCCCGGAAGCAGGGAAAAGGAGAGGCCAGCGAGGACGTGTCCGGATGATACTCATGGGGTCTTACACACCGACCGCACACTCTCTATACACTTAGCCCTGTGAGTGCCTCTCTGTCCAGGATGTCACAAAACACAGGGAGGAGGGATTTTAGTCTGTGCCCTTGGGGTCTGCACTGGGAGTTGGGATCGGGAGACCCGGCACAGATGGACCACCCAAGTAGTCTCGTGCGGATTCGTATGTCGTGGTTCCTCTTCCCGGCTGGTGACTGTGTCCTGGTCAGAACTGAGTTGTAGGTGTGGTCAGTGAGATGCTGTCACTCTTAGACATGAGATATTTATTTTTCAGAAATTCTAAAATACTGGGGCACCTGGGTGGCTCAGTCAGTTGAATGTCCGACTTCGGCTCAGGTCATGACCTCACGGTTCACGAGTTTGAGCCCCGTGTTGGGCTCGCTGCTGTCCTTGCAGAGCCTGGAGCCCGTTTCAGATTCTGTGTCTCCTCTCTCTCTGCCCCCACCCTGCTCACGCTCTGCCTCTCAAAAATAAATAAATGTTAAAAAAATATTCTAGAGCATTGATGAAGAACAAAATACCCACTGCACGTTACCGTTGTTATAAAAGAGGATTTTGTCTCCATGAAGAAAAGAGCTGCACAGAACACCAGTCCCTGAGAACAAAGACCCGTCTCCTCTCCTCCTGTCCCAGCAGACCAGTGTGCCCAGACGTGACGGTCCTGCTCTGGACCCTGACACCATGTGCGGTGCCTGCCCTCCCGGTACACACACACACACGTGCGTGTGCACGTATCATGTGTGTGCAGCCCTTTGCATTGTGTGTCCGAGGGGTTAAAAGCTTGCCCCCACCTGAGCCTGTTAGGAGCCCTTGTGAAGTAAGACACTCCTTGGTGCGCACCAGGGAGGCCCTTTAAAGACGAGGCCATCCAGCAAAGGAATTAACAGTTACTGCCACGCCAGGCAGTTCCTGGGGGAGAAGAGAAAACATAGGATTCCCACGAAAAACATTCTGTGACAGGGTTCACGTTCCGCAGGCTTGTCTGATTCCAAACCTTGGGCTTCAGAATTTTGCAATCCACTGGGATTCAGAGAGAGAGAGTAAAAAATGGAAACTGGGGACCATCTGTTGCTTGAGACAGAGGAGTGGATTTTTAAGATCGTCGCCACGTTTTCTGTTTTGTGTTTTCCCGCGTAGGCACTGTCGTCACACATCGTTTTCCAACTGGGTCCTCGTGGAACGTGTCCTTCACTTCTCGGACACCAGCGGGCGGCGGCCAGGTGTGGAAACCCGTGACTGTTCAGTTCCAGATGCAGCGTATGTTCCCTTTCTGATTCTAGACTTGTCAGAGTCAGTCTGGATCACCGAGGGCCCCAGGCAATGCCAGTTTCCACGATTAGCTCTGCTGAGATTTTCTTTTGCCCTTGAACTAGCTCTGTGTTTCCTTGTAGTTTGTTGTAGGGCTTTCTAGAAACCACCTACCTCAAGGCTTCAGCCTGAAGGTACAGGGTGGGTTATGGTGCAGAATCCTCTGGGAGCCCCTGACCCTGTACCAGACGCTTTCCAGGAGATTTCACAGGGAATCGGCCCCGTCACTTTAGGACTTTGCTGGCCTTTGCCCTGGGGCCGCCTGTGTGTCAGCGGGCTCAGGATCCTGCCTTCCTGCCTGATCGTGTGGGAGGTGAGGAGGCTGGGGTCCCTGGATGGCCCGAAGCATCTGTACCTCCCTCACGTACACAGCCGTCTCTGTCTACACTAATGGAACCGTGTTTCCCACTGACACCGACATCACCTTTCTGGCTGTGACCAAGGAGACGGTCCCCCTGGAGTTCCTGTGGTATTTCGGAGAAGGCCGACCCATGAGGACAACTTCCAGGAGCGTTAGGAAAAGACTCCGCATCCCCCAGTGGTCAGTAAATGGGCATCATGAGGGGTGGCTGCTGGCAGTGTGGCTGTAGCTCAGTGTACAGATCTCCCCGCCACGACCTCGAGCTACATTCACACTTAGTGCCGCTGGTGCGTCCGCGAATGGGACTTCAAATGTACATTTGTTTATTTTTTCATTTTTAAACTTTGATTTCTTTAATTGTATTTATTTTGGGAGAGAGTGTGAGCGGGAGAGGGGCAGAGACTGAGAGAGAGAGAGAGAGAGAGAGAGAGAGAGAATTCTAAGCAGGCTCTGAGCTGTCAGCACAGAGCCCGATTCAGGGCTCAATCCCATGAGCTGTGAGATCATGACCTGAGCTGAAGTCAGAGGCTTGGATGCTGAACTGACTGGGCCCCCAGGCGCCCCTCAAATGTGAATTTAAAGAAGAGGCTCCTTCCTTCCTGCTTGCACCAGGGGCATGTGTGGGGCTTTGGAACCAAACTTTCCTGGGTTCAGATCCCATCTCCCCCACCTGGGTAAATTCCCCCTCCAAGGAGGGGTCCCAGTGCTTGACCCTACCCCCCACACTCTGGAGGTGACTGAACTAATGACCGAGGGGTGGCCCCCCAGTAAGTGGGAAAGCCCTGTGGAGGACCGTGCCCACCCCCACCTTTCTCGGGCAGTGAGGCGGGGTTCTCTGCCCCTGACCTGTTCCTGTCTCCCCCTACCCTACCTGCCCCCTCCTCGGTCCCCCCCCCCCCCGCCCAGGTACAGCGTGACGGTGCAGGCTTCCAGCAGGCTGGGCAGGGTGGCCTCAGAGCCCCACCGCATCAGGGCACAGAGGAGAATCGTCGCCAATCGGCTCGCGTCCCCATCCTCGGCTCTGCTCAACACCAGCGTGACCTTTGAGTGCAGACTCAACTTCGGCAGTGATGTCGCTTTCCTGTGGGACTTCGGGGATGGCGCCGTGGGCCCGGGGGGCAGCTCTGCCAGTCACAGCTACAGCAGGTGAGGGGCTCAGGCACAGGCAGGGCCCTGCACGCGGCGGCTGGCACGTAAGGGTCTCCTAACCGACCCCGCAGCGCATGCTGTTGGCAGGTACTGAAGAGTGACATGTAAACCCAGCTGCTCCCCAGGAGCTCCCGGTTTGGGGACGGCAGAAGGAAGACAGACGTTCTCAGCCCCAGGAGGCACGGAGAGGGCAGTGGGACGAGGGGTGGGGGCCCAACGCGGGTAGAAGGGGCTCGGAAGACTGTGAAGGGCCTCTCTGTCATCCTGAGGCGCTTGGGCTGTGTCCTTTCATTCGGTATTTATTGAGCACCCACTGTTTACCTGGCATGAGGCATTCTGGAGATCCACGCACAGCTAGGCCTGCCTGGGGAGGTGGGCATGCCCACGGGAAGCCACGTTCAAGGTTAGGAGTGGATGAGGCACGGGCCACCCGGGTCCAGGTCTGAGCCTCCCGGCTCGGAGTCCTACACTCACTCCGATGGAGGGTGTCCCGGAGGAGGAGGAACAGACGGACGGGCTCAGTCTCTTCATTCCTGTGTGTTGTGGCCCTTCCAGGGAAGGGGAGTTTACCGTCCAGGTCCTCGCCTTCAACGATGTCAGCACCGCCTCCCTGAGAAAGCAACTTTTCATCGTGCGTGAGCCCTGCCAGCCGCCCCCGGTGAAGAACATGGGGCCGGGGAAGGTGCAGGTAGGGCTGGGCTGGAACGATGGCACTTGGGGCAGTAAAGGGAGGCTCTGTGCAGCCGGCCCTCCATGCCGGACGCGAGGCAGCGCTTCTGAGGGCCTCTGAGCACCCAGAGCCAGGCCCAGGGGTCCTCCTTTCGGGCTGATTGGGCCTTCATTCTCCCCTCTTCCTCTGGTGCTCAGAGCCGCTGGCTCTGAGAAGCTTTCCAGAAATTGCTGGTGCAAATCACGGAAGTGTTGTCAGGAGAAGGGGATGTTCAGGTACACACGGTGTCAGCCAGCCCTTTCCTGAGCGCCTACTACGGGTTAGGAAAAGTAGGGCCACTTTTTATTCCTTTTGTTCCTTTGAGGCCTCTCGTGTGGAGCGAATTTCCCCTTTCAGGGCAGAAGTGTCCAGTGACACACGGAGTGAAAGCCTGGGACTCGGCTGCATTTGCCTGAATGTGTCCCGTGGTTTTCCAGCATCAGAGGCCGTTGATGGGCTGCTGACCAGGGTCTTGGGTTGGGGACCTCCTACCCCAGATGAGGCAGTGGGGATCGGGGGGCACACAGTCCCTCGGGCAAGGCCCGGGTGGTTCCTGGCCATGTGGGCCCTGTGGGACGGTGACGGTCCCTTACAAGTGAGACCCATGCCCCCATGAGGCCAGCATGTGCCTACAAGGTCATCAGTCTGCACGGGCAGTGGGCTCTCTGGGTCAGGGAGACAGACAGAAGGTCAGGGGGGACCCCTAACATGGCCATGAGGAGCATGGGTCCCCCTGGAATCAGGGAAGAAGGGTCTGCGCTTAAATCCTGACTCTGCTCTTGAGTTGAGCCACCAAATGGGGTTTTTCCCTGGTTAAACATGGTCGAGTTGACTCCACGCCATGTGGCTCAAACTGTGTATTGGCTGTGTGATCTGGGGTTCTCTTCTTTTTTTGTTTTCTAAGTAAGCTCTACACCCAGCGAGGGCTCGAACTCACAACCCTGAGATCAAGAGTGGCACATTCTACTGACTGAGCCAGCCAGGCACCTCCTGGGGTTGTTTTCCACAAAAAAGAGTACTCAGGTTTTTTTCATTTTTAAAATAAAACATTGACAAGTCCGTTTTTTCTTCATAGTTTTTTTTGTCTCATACACATTTTCTAAGAGTGTAAAGAAAAACGGGAAATCATCTGAAATGCATCAGGAGAATGCCACTGTCACTGGACACGCTTAACGTCAAAAGTCACATCGCAATTTTAATAAATACCAGTTTCTTTCTTTTTAAATTTGTTTTAGAGAGAGACAGAGTGTACACACGTGGGGGAGGGGCAGAGAGGGAGAGAGGGAGAGAGAGAATCCCAAGCAGACCCCTCACTGTCAGTGCAGAGCCTGACGCGGGGCTCGAACTCACAAGCTGTGAGATCATGACCTGGGCTAAGATGAGAAAACAGACGCTTAACCCACTGAGCCACCAGGTACCCCTAATATTTCTTGATTTTTAACAATACTGGGGCGCCTGGGGGGCTCAGTGGTTAAGTGTCCGACTTCAGCTCAGGCCTTGATCTCACAGTTCGTGGGTTCGAGCCCCGTGCCCGGCTCTGTGCTGACAGCTTGGAGCTCGGAGCCTGGAGCCTGCTTCAGATTCTGTGCCCCCCTCTCTCTCTGTCCCTCCCCCACTCACACTCTGTCACTGTATCTCTCTCAAAAATAAAGATAAAAAAGTTTTAAACAATACTAACTTTCATGTATTTTACCCATGTGTTTCTTTTCTATGTGGATATCTTTTTGAAACTATGTTTGACTGTTCACAAGTTTAAATTTCTATGGAATCAGATCTATTCACCTTTTCCCTTTCATATTTTCCCATTAATCTTATGCTTAGAAGGATTTTTCCTCTCATGGGTATATAAGTATAAATATTCACGCATTTTTTCTTGTTTTTGTATATTGACTCGTGATTTTGTCTGCAGGAAGAAAGTGTATTTGTTTCAGTGTTTTGTATTCCAGCTGTAAGGGGCCCACCCTGTGATTATGCAAGAGGGTCACTGGTGCCCGATGTTGAGAGTAAGTTTTGATGCTTCTCTGTGGCGTCAGGCATAATGGACCTTTCGAGACTCTTTTCTCTTTAACCCGCAGGTGTGGAGATCTCAGCCCGTGAACCTGGGTGTGACGTTTGAGTCTGTGATCCTCTGTGACATCTCCCAAGGCCTCTCCTACACCTGGACCTTCTGGAACTCCGAGGGGGCACGGGTACCCCTGCCCCCTGGTGTCAGCACTCACGGGCAGACCCTCACCGTCCCTGGCTACTTCCTGCAGCCCGGGAACTACACCGCGCTTGCCAAGGTGGGTGACCAGCCAGCGTGCTTTCCGAACAGCCTCCGAACAGGACCCTGGCCCCAGCCTGCTCTGTCCAAGAAAAAGAGGGCTGTCACAACAGGTGTGGCTGGGATCTCGAGAAGTGCTTGATTCCTTTAACACATTTTATGTCCAAATGCGGACAGAGTAATCATGAAAATCTCCTTATTTGTTTAGCAAAACCTTCCTGTGCACCTGCTTTGACCATGTCACCAAGGTAGTCCCGGGATGTTAAAGGTGTATTTGTGTCATCAAGGGGCCCGCTGCCTGGGAAGGGAGGGCATGTTAGTCAGAGAGCAGGGCCACCAGGGCACCCTGGTGACCAGGCTGGTGCTGACATTTGCTGCGTTTGGCTGGAAAAATGGTGACAGTAGGTCGTGGTCTCTTCTAGGAGAGTTGGCTTCATGGGGCACAGGACGTGGGAGGCAGCAGCCGGGGCCAAGACCCTGAAGGAGCCTGGGGCTCGCAATGGGGCACAGGCTGGCAGGGCAAGTGGGGAACAGACCTGGTGAGGGGTCTGGGGTCTGCCTGGCAGGTGTAAAGGCTGGACTGGAGACCACCGGTGCCGCCCCAGCTCCACAGGGAGGGGACTTTGTTCCTTCATCTGGGACATGAGGGCCTGCCCTATGCGTGGGGACCAGTGTGGGTCCCTCAGGTTCCTGGAGACACCAACACACACACTGGGAGCAGTGACATGTGCTTGCATGTCTCAGCAGCATTGCACTGCGATCAGGGTTTCCAGATGCTTCCTTGCCACATCTGTGCTAATCCCACCGTGCCCTGGACCCCTCCCCAAGGGCTGGGTGACGGCCACAGTAGCACCGTTGCAGACGAAGGCCACAGGAAAGGTCAGAGGCAGCGGAGTGGAAACCACACTTTACTTCAGAAGTATTAATTAGGGAAGAGTTGGGAGTAGACTGAAGGATGGGACTTCACTATTGAATACTCTCTGGAACGTTCCATCACTCCGGAGCGCTCTAATGGTGAACTCAGAGGCAACGGGAAGCTGAAATGATGCAGTGGCCATGGGCAGAAAGGCAGAACAGGTGACTGCAGGTGGGTTTACGGCCAGTAAAACCCACGAGGGTTCACCTACCCTCGTGATTACTCACACAAGTGAAATGGAAAACGCAAAGGTTAAGACCGAGTGCATGGAGGACAGTGAGACTGCTCCCCATTTCCCTCAGGAGAGCAGAGTGTCCATTTGGGACACTTTCTGAGCAGCGAGGACAGGAGCAGGAGGGAGGAGCCCCAGCAGGCAGCCCTTGTGTTTTGGGAATAGAACAGGTGAAGGAGCCTGAAAACGAGACAAGGTTTGGTATGTCCATAATAAGCATCATAAGGATCTGTTAATTTTTAAATAGTAGAAATGTTTTATTAGTAATACTCCCTGTTTTTAAATGTTTATTTTTGAGAGAGAGAGAGAGAGAGAGAGAGGCAGAGCACAAGTAGGGGAGGGCAGAGAGAGAGGGAGACACAAAATCCAAAGCAGGCTCCAGGCTCTGAGCTGAGCCTGATATGGGGCTTAATCCCATGAGCTGTGAGATCATGACCTGAGCCAAAGTGGGATGCTTAACTGACTGAGCCATCCAGGTGCCCCAGTTATTATTTTATTTTTTTAATGTTTTTTTTTAAAGTTTGTTTATTTTTGAGAGACAGAGCACAAGCAGGGGAGGGGGCAGAGAGAGAGAGGGAGACACAGAATCTGAAACAGGCTGCAGGCTCTGAGCTGTCAGCACAGAGCCCGACGCAGGGCTCGACTCATGAACTGAACCATGAGATCATGACCTGAGCCAAAGTCAACTCAACCGACTGAGCCACCCAAGGCACCCCCATTATATTCTTGAAATCACTTGTTCCTGAAATGGTCTATATTTTTTCTTGGTTTAACATGGCTTAAAATCTCTACTGTCTGTCATCACATTGACAAGACCAAGCAGGCGTTCCTGTTCTGTGACCAGTCTTGGGGGTCTCCTTGTCACTGAGGTTCTTGGGGAAGTGACTGCCAGAAGGGCAGATTTCAGCTGGACAGACGTGGCCCAGAGCAGACCCAGTGCGGTCATGGTGTGGACCGTGTGACCAGCCTAACCACCCCGTGTTCCAGATGGGCACAAATGGGGTGGAGGAGAGTTCCCAAGACAGGCGGTCTGGCCCCCTGCCCGAGAGGCCTGGCACGGATGCCCATCTCCCTGTGGTGTGGCTCCGAACCCTGCAGATTACAAGTACCATTGTCAGTGTGGTTAGAAACAGCCATTCATGCAGAGGCTGGTTCATACTGTGTAAGGTCACGAGTCAGTGCTCTGTGACCTGGCAAAAAGAGAAGCGGACAGGGCCGTGTGGCCATGGGTTCCCTCTCCATCCTGCAGCTCTGAGCTAGTGCGTGCCGTTGGATAAGGTGCACAAAGATGGGCAGCGAAATGCTTGATGAGGCCCAATGCTGGTAACTTCATGCATCCAACACTTGAGAGTCCCTTTTCCCCGAGATCCGGACAGTGGGGTCACAGGTGCCCTCGCCTGCCCATGTGGGAAGGGTCATGGCTGCGGTCCACGCCTCGGCGCTCAATGGCTCCGCTGGTTGACACACTCACTCATCAGCTGTGTCATTGGCATTGAATGGGCTACGGATGTATCTTTGTCCGAGTCGTGGCGACCCGACTTGAGAAGATGCTTTTGCTGAGATCCGAGCTCGTGTCATCACTTCGCCTTCGGGGGCCACTCCCTCAGATGTCCAGACCTCCTGCCGTCACTGTCCTGATGGGTTCCCCCACCCTGGGGCACAGGGTCCCCGTCTCTGGACGTTCCTGTTGGCTTCTTGGGCGGGAGGAGCTGGGCAGGCAGATTGGAGTGTAATCAGAGACGGTGGACTGCCCTCAGGCCCGCTCTCGGGAGAACCGCCAGCAGCGACCGTGGGTACGTTTTTGGAGAAAGTCCCGGAGGACCCAGCCAGGACCCGTGAAAAGAGCAGCGGGTGTTAGGCTCTATTTGTTTTTAAAGTTGCATCAAACTTCTAAAAGAACCCTTGCAAATGCCTTCTTCATAAACTGTTCCATATTCTTGAGTTGAAGAGTATTTGTCTCAAAGTTCATTTATTTGCTTCAAGAGCATCGATCACATGGGGGTAGAAATGTAGTTTGAAGGAAGTCTCCAGTGCCGTCCAAGACCACGGACAGATGGACAGACTCCCTGTCTGTGGAGTAGGTTTGGCATCTGGACTGTGAGCAGACAGGGCCATGTTACTGACGGTGTTGCTCTGTCCCCAGCTCCGTGTGCCCTCCAGATGCGGTGAGCGAATTCCCCCATCCTCACCGGCTTCAGCCACTCTGCTTCCACCGGGCACACAGTAGGCTGTTTGCCTGGCGAAGGTGACTGGCTGGGGTTGGAAATAACGGACCCTCTCGGTGCAGCGCTCGGAGCCGCTGTTGGAGCCAGCGGTGCATTTAGATGCCCCAGTTTCCTTCCAGAGTCAGAGGAGCGTCCACCATGGAGGTCGTCCTGCCCAGTCCCCCAGGTGATGCCCCCTTGTCGGCGGTGTTCCAGGTTCAGGTGGAAGGCAGCGTCGTGCACAGCAGCTACCGTGTGGGGGTGGAGGTGCGAGCCCGGGCCCCCGTGAGCGTCATCTCCGAGGGCACGCACCTGTTCATCTCCAGAGCCCCCTCGTCCATCATCGTCCTCAGGGGATCCCAGTCCTATGACCCAGACAGTCCTGGAGCCGTTCTCAGGTGAGCCCGGGGGCTGTGTGACCATCTGGGCTGGGCACAGCCTCCCTCCCCTCCCCCCACCCATCGCCTTCTCCAAACCCAGGCCCAGAAACGTTGGGAGAGGTGGCCATAAATCCTGCCTCGTCATTCAAACAACTTAAGTGCCTCCACTCTTGTTAATTGAACTGACATTTCACTCAGGATCGTAATGTAAGGGATTTGGGGAAGGTGTGGAACTAAACACATGAGCAGCTTTGTGAGTTGGTGTTTTAGAAAATGGAAGTTGAAATACTGCCTCAATCCGTTCCGGCTGCTGTAATAAACCACCCTGGCCTGCGTCGTCCATAAACCACACGTTTCCTTCTGTCCCCTCTGGGCACTGGAAGGCCAGGACCAGGGTGCCAGCTGGCTCCGTGTCCAGGGGGGACCTGCTTCCTCTTTCGGAGCTGGCGCCCTCACTGTGTCCTCACAGGGTTGAAGGGGTCCGGGGCTCCCTGGGGACCATGTTATAGGCGCGCCAGTCTTTTCGTGGCCCCCCCCTTCATGATCTAATCCTCTCCCGAGGCCCCGCTCACACCTCACACAAACAGTCCGTCCTTAACAAATAAGTTATTTCATTACTAAAGTTCTTGCTTTGGTGTTCGGGGAGCTTGATCTCAGAGTCTCGCTCATCCCTTAATGTTAGAGGCCCCGGCTCAAGCCTGGTGCCCTTGACCGTCCACACACCTTCCCTGGTGGCCTCACCCAGTTTCCTGATGTGGACACCGTCCGCACCTCACTCCCCCCGAGCTGCACCCTCCACGGACACCGTCCGTGCAGCCCCCACCCAGACCACCGTTGGACTCCCGGCTGGCTGTGTCCTCGCCCGTCGGGCCCTCTGCGGCCTTCCCGTCTGCTGATGGAAGGTCCTTCCTGTTACCGAGGCCAAAGCCTTCAGTGGCCGCGGCTGCTCTTCTCCCCCTTTGTGGCCGGTCTGTCAGGAAGACTCACTGGCCCCGTCCGCCGTGAGGGCCGCGTCCGGCTTCCTCCCACAGGGCGTCCTCACTGGTGCCCGGCTGTCCCCTGCCCACCATCAGGCTCTGCTTCTCGGAGCAGCTGGACGCAGCTCGCAAAGCCCTGCCCCAAAGTCTGCAGCGCTGCCCGAGCACTCCCCGTGCCCCAGGCCTATGGCCACCTGTCCCCCGAGTCCTCTTCCTGCTCCATGCTCCCCCCCTGCCCTCAGCACTGGGGCGGTGGGGGTGCCTCCTGCATCTTCCCTCAGCTGACTCCCGGACTGTCCCCACCCCACTTCCTTCCGTCTGCGCTCAGATACCACATTCCCGGGGGGCTTCTGAGGGCTCCATCTGAAGCAACAACGGTCCCATCCCGACTCTGTGCCTTGTCCCCGTGACATCAGATATCCGCTCACCGGCTGTCACTGTCAGCAGTCTGTTCCCTCTGGAACAGTCCCTCCAGAAGGGCAGGGCTGCGGTTTGGCATATCCCTTGTGCCTGGCGCCCAGCAGGGCCTCAGTGAGTGTTCGTGAATAACCAGCGTAGACATTTGCTGCGTCCAAGTATGGGCTTTGGCGGAGGCCAGAGGTGGCCCCTTGACTTGCCGGTGATGTGTACGCACTCTGGACAAAGCACGCAGCTGGCTGCGTACCTCCTGCACCGTGGCCTCAGGACACAGTGGGGTCTTGGTTACGCTGTGCCCTCCCGACAGCCCCACGTGGCACCCAGAAGCAAGGGCTCAGTGTGTGTTTGCTGAGACAGGCTGAGTCTCCCCCTGGGAACGGGGATTGTTCCTGCCGAGCCCCGGGGAGGGTCGCTCCCACAAGGGCCCGAGCTGGACAGGCTCTGGATACAGGGAGGGTTATTAGGATGGGTGTCCGGGTCCAGCTTACCTGCAGCCAAGAGAGGGAAGTGACCTTGAAGGTATGAGCAGGAGTGCAGATTTGGGGGTGCTGCGGGGGGGGGGGCCTGCGGCTGCAGGGCCGGCACCTCCCTGGGGGGCGCTGCTTGTCTCCATGTGTCCCTGCCCCTCCCCCCAGCCCCGGGCAGGACCTGCCCCAGGCAGGGGTTGGGGCTGTCTTCCTGACTGTCGCAAGTACAGAGGACTGAGCGTGCCTGGTGCTCATGTCCTGGCCCAGGAAGCCAGGTGGGTACCTGGCAGTACTGCTCCCGCTTTGGACACCCCCACCCTCCCTGCCTTAGAGCGTAAGCGCAACCTCACAGCTCCCTGCCCAGCTGCTCCCCTGGGGCCCCGGGAAAGCCCACTGAGTGACCCCAGGGTGGTCACCTGACAGGCCAGAGCAAGTGCATTCAGCCCCGTGGTGGCATCCCGCAGGTATCACTGGAAGTGCACCGCGGCCAGCGCCCCTGGGCACCCCTGCTTCTCCACCTCCTCTCCACGCAGCCTGGACGCCGGGGCTCCCACCCTTTCCTTTCCTGCGGACTCTCTGAGCAACAGCTATGACCAGTTTCTCGTGACACTGATGGTGTCCAGCGGTGGCCGGAACTCTTCAGAGGCACAGGTGTTCCTGTCCCCTCGCCCCGACTTGGCACTCAGGTGCGTCCTGTCCTGTGCTCCCTGCACTGCGGATCCAAGGGGTGCACCCTTCCGTGCTCTGCCCTATGGGTGTGGGAGCCACTGCATGCAGGAGCCGGGCCCACAGGAGAAAGGGGCTGACCAGGGAGGGCTGGGGGAATCCGCGGTCCTCTGGCCCCAGGGCAGAGCCTGCTGGGCTCATGCTGGCACCTGCGGGCTCCAAGTGGGAGGGCTCCTGTGTCCGGGGCCTGAGGCCAAGCCTGGAAAGGGCTAAGGCATCTCAGGGCCTCTGCCCAGGGCCTTCCAGGCGTCGCCGAGCTGGGCCAGATGGCAGCATGGAGGCGGTGCAGGTGGAAGGAGCAGAGAAATACTGTGACCACAGAGGCCAGACTAGCACCTGAGTGAGGGCCCCACTCAGCGCCAGCACCATGCAGGCTGGCGTGCCCTGCCGCTGCTTCAAACTTCCCCTGGGGAGCTAGGTCCCAAGGAGCGGGCTGGGGGCAAGGGGGACGTCCGCAAGGACTCAGGCGAGCAGGACCGCTTCCGTACATGGACCCTGCAACGGGTCTAGGCAGTTGCCGTCGTCATGTTGAAAACACGTGTAGTTAGAAGTGTGGGTAGCTGGTTCTGGAAGGCTTCCTGGAGGAGGAAGCAAATTGGCCGTGCCTGGCAGGACCAATGCAAAGGAGAGGATGTGAGCTGTGGTACCAAGGTCGGGCAGACCACCGTGATGGAGCCCCTCCCCCCAGGGGTTCAGGTTTGAAGCCATGAGAAACAAGTCTCAGCAGACAGAATGGACACTTCTCCAAGGTCCATACAGACCCAGACTGCCTGCATCGGTTTTGAGTCGTGATGTGTGTTAAAGGTGAAGGAATGGAGGTGCCCTGCTGGCTCAGTCAGTGGAGCATGTGACTCTTGATCTCCGGGTCGTGAGTTCAAGCCCCACACTGGGTGTGGAGCCTACTTAAAAAAAATTTTTTTTTAAGTGAAGGAATGCCAGTACAGGGCTACAAGCCTTGGGCCATCATTTAAATAATTATACTAATAAATTAGGCCCTTTTTAAAAAAATACAATGTACCATATAATTCTGTTACTCATAAAGAATTTATTTGAAGATACTCACCATGTTCTAAAGGTGGATGTCTATCAGTCCTGTCAGGCATTATCTGGGCCCCTGTGGACCCTGTCTCTGCGAGGTCTGGGGCCAGACGGGCCTCCCGTGTCTGGCCCGTCCCTACCCAACAGGCACGCACACGTGGTGCGTGGAGAGAGGCGTGACCGCTTACACGCAGACACACGTACATGCACACATAGGGACAGCCCGGCCTGAGGCCCCTCGAGGAGCCTGCGTGGCCCCGTGTGCTGTGCTCCCTCCACCCGGACCTCCTGTGCTGGGGGGGCCGCGGTCTGACATGGGGGGAACACCTGCACCGCACACATGCTCTGGGAGGTTGGTGGGGGGGTCTCTCTACCTTGGCCTGCCGAGGCCCCCGAGTCCCACAGGACAGAAACCCATCAAATCAGGCCCGTGGCGGCAAACCCTGACCACCCATACCGCCTAAGGAACTGCGTTCCTCAGGGCATGTGTTGGTGAGTGCTGGTCAGCAAAGGAGCCTGGGGAAGGAATTCGGGGGGCCACGGGGCTGCAGGCCTGAGAGATTGGGTGGGGTTTCACGTGTGGGGCCCAGCAGACTGCAGGGAGCAAGGCTAAGGGCATGGATGCAGTGTCCCCTGGAGCACCCGAGGCCATCTAAGAATGCAGAATGTCCTCAGCCACTGGGGGCGGAGCCCCAAGGTGAAGAGAACACTCAGGGGGCGTCCCTCCTGCGGAGAGAGTGGCCAGAGTGCCGTCCTGGCTCTGTCCTGAGCTGTGTGACCTGGAGGAATTGCACACCCTCTCTGAGCTCAGTGTGTTTGCCTCCTGGGATCTGGCCCACGTGGGTGGAGCTGGGTGAGGGCTCGGCCACCCTGGAGGTGCTCAGTCACGTTGGCCGTGACACAGACACCCTCTTAACGTGGCTGAACAAGACCACAGAAGCACCCAGTCCTTTCCCTAAAACCTCCAACCTGGTCTGCACGTCACAGATTCGTCCACATCTCCTGGGTCAACTTTAGAGACGTCTTTGTTAACTGGAATGAGGAACTTTGTCTTCAGGCTGAGTGCGAAGTCTGTGGCCAAGTATCCGGGCTGTCCTACTCCTGGGACCTCTTCCTGGTCAACGCAACAGAAGGGACTAGTGTGGAAGGTGAGGTCACTGCCCCTTCGTGTGTTAAGCGGGGCAGGACACGGGGATTCACAGATCTCTAATGGCGTGCAGACTCTGCCTCGTCTGGGCTGGCGTCCCTGGTCCTGCCTGTCGCTGACCGTGTCCCCCAGCCCCTCTCCTTTATGCCCTTGGGGATGCCTTGCCCCCGTCCCTCCCAGGTCCCGCCGTCCTTGGGGCCAGGTCTCGCCCCAGCTCTGCTCCCCGTGCCCAGAGGGGCTTCTCCAAGACCTGGCTCTCTTGGGTGGGGAAGGTGGGTCCAGGCGCTGCCAGGATGGTGGTGAGGATACGTGGGATCCCGGGAGAACACGCCTACTCTGGGGTGGGAGGTGGCCTGCGGGTGCCGTGGCCGCTGGGTTTGAACCACGAGGGACATGGGTTCCCACCAGTGGTGTCCGTGATCAGAGAGATGGTGGCGAATGGCAAACAGAAGGGCTTTTATTTCTGAGCTGCGCGCGGCTGTTCCTATGACAGAAGCTTGTGCCAAGCCCTCAGAGACCCACACTTAACTTCTTTTGGATCCGTTTGGTGGGGCCACACGCAGCTTCCCTACACGGAGCTCGGAGTCCGGCTGCCCTCACAGCTGGAGGGACACGGAGACTCGGGCAATGTGCACTTCTTCACAGCGGAGCCGTTCCCACACCCCAAGATAGTTGACCGTTTCTGAGGCAAAGCCCGTGGGGAACGCACTAGAGGAACCTGGGGCACAGACCCCGGTAGTTGATCTTGCAGCAGAGCCGGGGATTATCCCTTGTCTTTGTTGTCACAGAATCTTGCTGTGTCACGGCAGCACTTAAAAGCTGGCCACCATGACACGTCGTCTTTTACGTCTTCAGAAATGTTTCTTTGTTTGGCGTTCGTCCTTTCTCGTAAATTATCCTAGCACTTGTTAGAACTGTGACCCGAGACACTGACAGGTGAACGAGGGTCGGGAGAGAGTCCACGTGGCTGCATTGTCTCGAACATGCATGGACGACCCGTGCCAGGCGGGGCCCCGAGGGGGACACATGGACAAATTGGTGGCCTGCTTCCATGCATCTGCTTCTCAGGGGCCAACTGCCTGCCTCCGGTGAAAACCAGGCTCCGCGAATTTTCTCATACATGTCCTTTTCAGATTTGCATCGGGTCTGTTACAACAGCACGTAAACCTTGAACCGCATAGCTTTTCTGCTCCAGATTTCTGACACTGTCCCATGTTTGTTCAAGTTCCCTTTTGTAGGACGGTGGGGCTGCTGGGCTCTGCCGGGCTAGGGGCCGTTTCCAGGCCACCAGAGTCCAGTCCACCGTCCACGGAGCCGAGCTGGCTGGAGTGCCACACAACGGGAGCGCCATTCTCACAGGAGCCGTCGCCACAGACCCAGGGCCAGCCCGGCCTTTCAGCCACGGGGAAACCCTCCTCAGGGCCCACGGTCAGCCGACACTGGGTCCCCGCCACGGGTGACGCTGCGGCCCCAGGAGTGACTCCCCAGGACCAGGGCTCTCCAGGACCCAGCTCCCCTGGAGGAAGTTCGCCCTCCCAGGGCCTGTCCCCTTCCCCCTCTGGTAAGTGCCACAGTCCCCTCATATTCGGGGCCGGGCCCAGACTCCACTGTCTCCTCCACTGTGGTGGTAACGCGGTGACACCCGCAAGGACAGGATGTGGACTCTAGAAACACACTGGGGCAGCCCATGTGCTGCGTCAGGAGGGTGGGTATTAATTTCAGGAGAGTCTTATGGCTTTAAATGACACGTTACGGTTTTCTCCTCTCGTGTAGATTTTGAAGCCTATTACGGCAATATCCAAGAAGCAGAGCTGTCCAGAGGGAGACAGCCCGCTGACTGTGAGTCCGTGCTTCTTCCTCTTTCTGGGGCTCCTTGGGTCCCTGTGTCCCCGCCTCGGGTCCCTGTGTCCCCTCGGGTCTAACCTCTGAAATCGAGAATTGCCCCCCTCCCCATGGCATCACGACCACCAAGAGCTCCCAGAGACGAAGGAAAAAGCCCAGATTCCTCTGCATGGCACCGTCTCCCCCAAATCCTTATTTCCAGCTCACCTACTTCTCTTCGGGCTCCCTGCGCTTCCAAAAGCCCCAGGCCCATGGGGGGTACTGCCCCTGTCCCACACCTCAGTCCCCAGAGTGTCATCTGCCAAAAACACCTCCCTTTGCGCCTTCCCCACTTGTCATCTTGGAGCGCTTCCTCCTTTCCGGTCAGCCTCCGTTCCCTTCCTCCGGGACAGTCCCACCTTCTTACCTTGTATCACCCCCGCTCCTGTGACAGCCCAGCAGAGTCCTCAACTGCGCCTGAAGCAGGTGCGCAAGGTGCTCGCGGCTGTCTCCTTGTGTGTCCTGCTCTAGTCTAGCTCTTCAGGGAAGCTTCCCTGGCAAGTGCAAACCCGTGTGCCAGATGATCACAGTGCCTGGCACACTGGCACACAGTGAGTATGTTCTCAGATGGAGAGATGCACGGTCACTGGAGGATTGGTCATCTGTGGGCAGGACGGCCGGACAGTCATTGGAGGACGTTTCTGTGGGCAGGACGTCCGGATGGTCAGGGGACGACGTGACTGTGGGCAGGACGGCCGGACGATCAGGGGACGACGTGTCTGTGTCCCACCACCCCAGGCACCTGGACTACGCGGAAGCCCTTGCTCTTTCTTTTCCTCCATCCCTGCCGCCTGCCCTCATTCACCGTGTGACACAGCTGGAGACCTCTCAGGGCCACAGCATAGCCCCCCCTCCCCCCACCAGTCCTCAATGTCTTCCCGCCACATGCTGGGCCTCCCACCAGAGCGCCCTGGCACTTTCTGCCTCATTTCCCTGCCTTTCCCTTTGTCATCCCCTCCAGCCACATCTCCAACCTTCCAGGGGTGTTTACTTGGTCCCTATCTGTGCCTTGCCCACCCGGGCCCTCCCGGACCATGGCCCAGCAGCTCTAAGACAGCCCCTTCTCGGAGGGGCCCCTCTCATTCCTCTGACTCCTCCCTCCCATTCCTCCCTCCCAGGCCCTGCATTGTCTCGTTGCCTCGGGGCCTTACAGTACTGAGGGGGGCAGGGGAGCAGGGGGGCAGGGTCCTCCTGTGCCCTGACCTGCCCGGGCAGGTCCAGGAGGCAGGACCCCTGCCGCTCTGGTTAGCGGCTCTGCCCCAGTCCAGCACCCGGCCTGGTGCGCAGAGGGTCTGCTGAACGCGAGAGGCGGGTGGAAGGGATGGAACGTGCCATCGCAGCGCGAACCCACGTCATTCAGGAGGACGCACAGCAGAACGGGTACTGATGAAGGCCGTCAGACTGTCATTATGGCCTGTCCCTTACCGTGTCGGCTTGTCTTCCCAGGGCCCAACCCCAGCCTCCCAGGATCAGATCCGAGTTCCAGTGCCGACAGGGGCCGTGGTGACGGGGACAACCTGCTGGGCCCCTTGCCCCCCACCGCTGCTGCCGGGTCCCCTCTCATGGTTGACTGGCCCAAGTCCCCGGTGGGCCGCACACTCTTCCACGGCTACACCGCCTCCGGTACGGCGCGTGTCTACACAAATGGGAATTGGCAGCTGGTCCAGAAGGGTTTGCTCGCCAGCCCGTTTCTTCTGCCACATTTGCTTTCCACACAGAAGTACTTGGGGTCATTGAGCCTTTTCTCCTTGTATGTGTCCCTCTGGGGACGGCAGACAGGGCCCCATTTACGGGCAGACTTGGCCTCTGTAGCCCCAGGAGCCCTGTCTGCACATGGAACAACCTGTGCCAGGCCACGACCTCCACGGGGAGGACGATCACCCCACGGAGTGGGCATGGTGGCCCCGCTCCGTGACGCACTGGCTCCACTCGGTGCTGGCTTGAGGCCTCTTGTGGGGAAGCCTGGGGCCACGTCTACCCCACTGTCGTCACACGGCTGCCTCCTCCCCTCTCCCCCCGCCCCCCCACCATGGTTCCCTGTGGAGACCGCCAGCCTGTATTTTGGGTCCCTCCCACCTTCAGAGTCAGCTCCTGCCCCCCAGGGAAGGGACCCAGTCCCCAGGGGACAGCGGTCACACCCAGGTTTCAGAAATGGTTTACAGGGTTCCTGCAAGATATAAAAATCACTTTGAAATATCTTTTTTTTTAAATACTTATTTATTTATTTATTTATTTATTTATTTATTTATTTATTTAGGAGAGACAGGACAGGGGAGGGACAGAGAGAGAGTGCAGGGGAGGGGCAGAGAGAGGAGGGCAGCAGAGACATGGGACTCCATCTCACAAACTGAGAACGAATGACCTGAGTGGAAATCAGGAGTCGGACACTTAACCAACGGAGCCCCCAGGCTCCCCTGCTTTGAAATTTCTTCATCACCCCTCACGGACAGAATAATGTGCAAACTAGCCGGCTTGGAGACTGGACCTAATGCTACCGGTGCAGAGTGAGCTCTCACCAGCGTCGTCTCTCTCTCGGAGCCTAGTGTGACCCTGGGTCCACCCCCAGCACCCCCACTCAGGGTCACTGCTGTCGGGCAGGGGATGCTGGAGGAGAGATTTCAGCTCCGTAAAGAGGGCGGGTGACGAGCATCTGGGGGCATTGCAGGGAGGAGCCTGCTGTACCCCTGCCTATGGAGGTGCAGGGCATCTGCCCGCTACCCTGCCTTCAGAGCTTTCCCGTGACGGCTTCCGTGTGCCCCTTCTCTGCAGGTATCACGGGACAGACTGTGACAATCAAGCCATTCGCACTGAGCCCTGGGAAGACCTATGTCCTGCAAGCCTCTGTGGGTATGTTACGCTGTCAGCTGGACCCGGTCGGGGGGATGATGAGGGGTTTCATTACATTCATGTTTTTTCTGGAAATTTCAGCCACTTCAGAGTCTCCCGAGCTCTTGTCCCGGGTGTCCTGACCCTCCCTCCATCCCCACAGTCACTCACTGCTCATTGTTGCCTCCTTGTGTGTTTCTGATCCTTAAGGGATCAGGTGGGTGTTTAGGTCACAGTAAAGGCTGAGGTGTTTGCCTTAAAAACACACACACACACACACACATACAGAAAACTACATATGTATTTATTTTATTTTGTCCAAGATAAGTGCATTAGCTGGTTCTTTCCCTACAAATTGGTTGATAACTCCTCCACATATTTAAAACCCAACAAGGTAGCATTTCTGTTGTTCTGTGGACACCGTTTGTTGAATACATGACATGTTTACCCCGCGTCCTGTTCCGTGTCCCTTCTGGCCTTCCCGTGACTCAATCTTACATCTGACTTTGGGGTCATTTTTGGACATTCTGCCCCATTTCTAGAGAGTTGTTGTGGGTTTTTTTTGAAAATTTATTTATTTTGAGAGAGAGAGAGAGAGAGCACACGCAAATGGGGGAGGAGCAGAGGGAGAGGGGGAGAGAGGATCCCAAGCAGGCCCAGCACTGTCAGCATAGAGCCCAATGTGGGGCTCGAACTCACAAGCTGGAAGTTCACGACCTGTGAGATCCCAACCTGAGCAGAGATCAAGAGTCTGAGGCTCAACTGACTGAGCCTCCCAGGCGCCCCCTAGAGGTCTTTAGTTCCATAGAAGAAGCACAGAGGTTCTGATGGTTTACACGTACGGATGGGTTTGGGTCGGTGCCCACACTTTTGGGCTCGTGGACACCCTGGTGCGTTTCCAGTGTTGTATTCTGCATTGGCTTCCTTTCTCCCGGGCGTGCAGCACGAGGCTGACTTCCCTGTGAGACCCCTTGGTAGGGCCGGCAGGGTCCCTGGGCTTCATTCTCGTTCCCCCTGTCTCTGTTGACATCGTTGCAAAGGTCGTCCCGCCCCTTCCATGGGCGTTCAGAGACTAAACCCCAGGTGCCTGTGTTTGGTACGAGAGAGGCATTTCCCTGTGTTTTCCCAAATACCACAGAGCCAACCATTGGCTAGCCCTCCCTCCCTTTGCTGCTGACATTTGTCCAAATGATGAGCCTTAGGGCCATTTTCACAGGTGGGTCACACTCCTTCTGGGGGGAAGAGACTCTGCCTCTGTGCGAGAGGTCCGGCTCATCCCGGCAGCCACGCTGGCCCCTGGGCTCCCGCCCACACCAGGCCGGGCCGTGGCCCCCAGCTGACTTCCACGGTCCATGTGACCCTGGAGCAGGATGGTAAACGAGGTTATCTCCAGTGCGGTACCTGCTGTTAGGATGATGGTTTATACATCTCATTCTTAGATGTTGTACCTCAAGAAAAAGACATCAGAAGTGGAAAAACAAAACAAAATCGCATCATGGGAACAAACTTGGAATGATTAATGATTAATCATCAGTCATGGTAGCAAATGGGAAATAAAATGTTTGATGCTTGGGGAACCATGGTTGTGCATATCGGACTATGTGTGTTTCCCTGGGGAGTTTGAACTCTGTATTTAGATATGAATGCAGTTGACAGAAGCCATAAAAAATGGCATTGGTGCTAAATTCAAGTGAGCCACACGTAACTGTTTGTGGATGAGACTTCGAGAGTACCCAGGTGGGGGGGGGGGGCGAGGCTGCGGTGAGGGGGAGCCCCGTGTCCTTTAGTGTCTGTGCTCAAGACTTTGATTTCCATCTGCATGATCTGTGTGTGCCTCCCGACGCCCACGCCTGGGTGTGGCTGCCTGCACTTTGAGTGCCTGTGGACATGTCACATGACAGGTGCCGCGTGCAGGGTCCCCCCCTCCCACGCATGTCGCAGTCCCCCGCCACCGGGTCCCCCCACTCAGGCTCCGACTCAATCCGAATCTCTAGCAAGTTCCTGGGCGACGCCGATGCCGCTGTCTGGGGATCACACGGTGGCAGCCACACAGTGTCCCACTGGGACCGGGCATTTGTGCAACTGTAGTTCTCTGTCACGCTCTCCTCCACAGCCTCCAAGCACGGCTTCCTGGGGCGAGCTCAGCTTTATGTGACGCTCAGGCCAGCTCCGTGGGCCGTGACCTGTCAAGTGCAGCCACATCGTGGCCTCGAGGCACACACCGTCTTCAGCATCTTCTGCATGTCAGGGAGACCGGTACGCGCGGCTGCCCCGAGTGTGTCCCAGAGGCAGAGGTGGCTCTCCGGGGAGATGCTGCGGGACGTTAACCCTGGGGTCTGGGGGCGGGAGTGCCGTGGCTGTGCCCTCCACCCGCTCAGGGAGACACCACCCGTTCCTTCCCCCACCCTGCCCCTTCCCTCAGAACCCACCGCCTGTGTCCCTGGAGGGTCGGATCCTGGCCTCCCTTGGGGCCCAGGCAAATGCCCCGGGTTGTTTGTTTTAGTTAAGTTTTTATATCAGTTCCAATGTGGTCAACATGCAAAGTTAGTTTCAGGTGTACCATATATTGATTCAACATTTTTTTTTAAGTTTATTTATTTTGGGAGAGAGAGAGAATAAGCGGAGGAGGGGCAGAGAGAGAGGGAGAGAGAATCTCAAGCAGGCTCTGCAGTGTCAGCACAGAGCCCGATGCGGGGCTCCAACCCATGAACCGTGAGATCACGACCTGAGCCGAAATCAAGAGTTAGACGCTTAACCGACTGAACCACCCAGGTGCCCCTGATTCAACATCTCTCTACAATACTCAATGCTCATCACAAATGCATCCTTAACCCTCATCCTTCCCCCACTCTCCTCTGGTGACCATCAGTGTGTTCTCTGTAGTTAAGAGTCTGTTTCTTGCTTTGCCTCGCTCTCTCTCTCTCTCTCTCTCTCTGTTTGTCCAAATGCCCTGTTCTGACACCAAGAACAAATTGCCCGAGCCCCCCCATCTCCTGTCTGCTGTGTCCCCTTCAGCCCGAGGAGGCCCAGACCACATGTGCCTCTGTGACTTTTGGGAGACCCCAGGCCAGGAGAGCACACGACCCTGAGTGACAGGCGCAGCCAGTGTGTGGGGTCCTCTCAGCTCTGGGAGAGGGATCCCGCAGGTGGGAGGTCACCCCATGCACGTGTCTGCATTCGGGGGGACACGAAGTTAGTATCTGCCCCCAGCCTGTGTATAAACAGTGCCCTCTGGTGGAGTGAAGGAGGCAGGGGTATGTACTTCCTGGGGACGTGATTCAGTGTGTTCACTTATACACTGTTTTTTGTTCTCTGTGGAACGGATCCTAGGACTTCCATTACAAATTCAGTTACCAGATAGGAAACGGGTCCAGACACACTTTGTACCGCGGGACAGACACCCAGTACTACTTTGCGCTGCCTGCGGGTGAGCCCTTGGATGACTATAAAGGTAAGTCAGTCAGGCCGTGGGTGTGGGTTGCTGGCTGTGTTTGCTTATGGTCCTAAACCTTCCCCCTGGCTTCCCCAAACTACAAAATGTTAAAACTATGCGTCTAGAAAATAAGTTCTTGGGGCACCTGGGTGGCTCAGGCGGTTGAGCGCCCAACTTCAGCTCAGGTCATGATCTCAAGTTTCATGGGTTTGAACCCCGTGTCGGGCTCTGTGCTGACAGCTCGGAGCCTGGAGCCTGCTTCGGATTCTGTGTCTCCCTCTCTCTCTCTGCTCCTCCCCTGCTCGTGCTCTGTCTCTGTCTTTGTCTCAAAAATATATAAATGTTAAAAAAAATTTTTTTAATTTAGAAAATAAGTTCTTATTTATTCATCTGGAAAAGTGTCATGCTTTTTAGATGAGGTGGATTACCTACTTTCTAGTGCAGAGACATTAGCGATACTATAAATAAATCTCTTTTAAAATTACAGCTGAGATATAGTGTAAATGCTGAAGTGCCAGGGAACATCTTGTGAGTATGGATTAAACCTTTCAGACCAAGCCGCCCCTTGTTTACTGACGAAATATGCGGTCTCTGGTGAATCCTGCGTTGATTGTAGACAGAACCCAATCGGGGGGCTCCCGCCGCAAAGAAAACACGGGGGTAAGGGAATGTAGAGTTGAGTATGTGTTGTTCCCAGAGCAAAAATTGCTCCACGGTGCTGGCAGCTTCCCCGACCCCTGTGCCGGCGGGCTGCCCCATTCTCAGCTGGCCCCAGTGGCCTCCCTCCACTGCACGTATTAGATACCCCACCACTGAGGAAAGCGGCCCCATCTGCGGGACCGTGCCCGTTACGTCAATCTCGGGGGCTGACAGGGTGTTTTTTAGCCTTCTGGATGATTCTGACGTGCAGGCAAGTTTGAGAGTCAAGGAAACACGCCCATCTAGAAGTTTCTTTGACCTGGCCACCTGAGAGTATTTCAGCCTGACGTCTGCAACTGGTTCATCCACCTGGTTTGCTTAAACCTCCTCTCTCCCCGAACCCCAGCCAGAAAGCTTTCTAGTTCGGGAAAGCCTCCCTGACCCCCAGTTAGACACACGTGCACATTCTCCTGGCTGTAGGTGGGTGACACTGAGCAAAGGCCTTCTGAGCTGGACACCGATCCGCTCGGATGGGCACGTCTGCCATGTGTCCTGATGAGCACGGTGATGGCTGCAGGTGGTTTCAGGGTCTGCCTCACTTCTTCCAGAATGAAACCACATGCACCTTCTGTCTCCTGGAAAGTTTCCTCCAAACGGATGCTCACCCGGCAGGCTCCCCTGCTTCCTGGTGTTGGGCACGAAGCCCTGTGCTTTGATTCAGACCGGGCAGTGCCTCTCTCCAGACTCCTGCCCACAGGGCCATGTGGGACCCTGTCCACAGGAGTGTGCAGACCACAGGGCTGTGCACATGCCCACCTAGGATGTCAAGGCAGGGCCTCAGCTCCGTGTTGGATGGATTTTTGTTTTGCTTTTTTAATGTTTATTTATTTTTGAAAGACAGAGCATGAGCAGGGGAGGGGAGGGGCAGAGAGAAACAGACACACAGGATCCGAAGCAGGCTCCAGGCTCTGAGCCGTCAGCACAGAGTCTGACACAGGACTCAAACCCACGAACTGCGAGATCATGACCTGAGCCGAAGTCCGATGCTCAACCGACTGAGCCCCCCAGGTGCCCCCATGTGGGATGAATTTGTAGACCATATTTCAGGCCACAGTCACTGAGCAATGTCAGGGTGAGTGACGTCACCCAGGTCATTCCAAAGACCCCACAGGAGTTACAGTTGCCGACACGGGGATGATCTGTTCCTTCGAGGACCTGACTTGAAGATTCCTAAGAGGGGGAACACAGGCAGACTGAATACAGTGCAGCAGACCCTTAATCCCAGCCCATCCCATCTCTGGACTGAAGGTTCCACAGCTGCAGGGGTCGGGGTGGGGTCCACCTGAACTCTGCTGGCTCCCGCTGCCTTGCCTGCATCCCCTGCTTCAGCAGGAGGGCCATGTCACCTGCAGTGGGGTCCCTGTAGTTCTTGTTAAACTGGCTCTCTTGCAGCTGACATGGGGCCTCCCTGTATCCACGGGCTCAGAGTCCTAGGACAGGGGGGAACCCAGAATTCGCTTGTAGGGGTGATGGGGCGGCCAAGGGTCCAGGGACCACAACCCTCAAAATTAAGTCCCAAATCTTGGGCCCCGTGTTTTGGGTTGAGATGCTTTTATGAAAGCCCATGGCATGCCTCTGTTCTGCTGTTTTGCGTGACTCCTGTGGCCAGCCCCGTGGCTTTCATGTTGAGTGTCATCCACACCCCAGACCCTAGGCCTGCACCACAGGACAGAGTTTCTGACGCCCCAGAAAAGGCATTTCTGACCACGCTCCCGTGACTCCACGCACTTCCTTTGCCTTTCTCCAGACTTTCCGTGTCTCTGTACATGACTTAGGAGCGGCTTAAAATGTTACCCCAACACCTGATCCTCCATTGCGGACTGTGGCTTTCATCCTCTGGGCTTCCCACAGCTCCAGCTTCCCCCTGGCCCAGTGCTCCCAGGTGGGACCGGTCCCGTTTGCCGGTGGCCTTGAGCTGCCGGCTCCCAGGGCCTGCAGGTCAGATGAGTGAGTGCCGAGGGCGTGAGAGTGAGCAAACCGCCTCCTGGCTCCTGCAGCCCCATGGCTGTCGCTTCTGCTGCCTCTCGTGACTGCACCCGTGTCCCCAGCTCTCTGGTGCTTAGTGTCCCATACCGCTGTGGGGCATTTTACCTTGGAACGCCAGACCTCCCCCCTAGGATGGGGCAGCCACACTCAGCGTTCACGCCTCGCTCTGTTGTGATGCACGGTGTCATCACCGTTCTGGTGATGGCTGGCAGTAGACAGTATGGGTCCTGAGGTGTTGGTATCCTCTGTTACATTCCCTTCCAGTCATGCTGTCCACCGAGATCACAGATGGCTCGGGCTCCCGAGTACAGCCATGTGCCGTGGCGGTGACTGTGCTGCCGCGTCTCCACGGGGGTCTCTGCCTGGACGAGGACATGTGAGTAAGCGGCACAGAGACCCCGGCGCATGCCTGCGTTTCCTCGGGGCCGGGTCTCCCCCGGTCGGCCACGGTTGGAGTAAACGGTGGCTCCTGGGGTCCCATCTTGTCAGGATGAGCAAAAGAAATCATCGTACTGAGACATCATCTGTGTGCCACTCATCCACCCATATACAGAACACAGTCCCGGGGTGCCTGGGGGGCTCAGTGGGTTTAGCATCGGACTCTTGATTCCAGCTCAGGTCATGATCTCATGATTCGTGAGATCGATCCCAGCGTCGGGCTCTGCACTGACAGCACAGAGCCTGCTTAGGATTCTCTCTCTCTCTCTCTCTCTCTCTCTCTCTCTCTCTCTGCCCCCCCCCTTAAATTATATAAACAAACCTTTAAAAAAAAAAAAGAAACATGAAAGTGTTTAATTTTGATGAAGTTCAACATCCTAATTTTTCTCTTTTATCGCTTGTGCCTTTGGTATATCTGTAGGATTTACTCCAGTGTTTTTCTTCCAGGAGATTTCTAGTTTTCTCTCATACCCTGAGCTCTCTGATCCTCTTTGAGCTAACTTGTGTATGTGGTGTGAGGTAAGCCTCCAGGTTCACTTTTGCACACAGGGATGTCTAGTCCTTCTAGTGCTGTGTGTTGAAAAGGTCAGTCTTACTCATTAAATTGTCTTAGTCCTTTTGTCAAAAATCAATTGACTGTAAATGCTATGGATCTCATAGCTCCGTTCATCTCTATGTCTGATTTCATGGCACTGCCACAGTGTCTTAACCACTGTAGCTTTGCAGTGAATTTTGAAATCGGGAAGCATGAATCAACTAACTTTGTTCTTTTTCCACATTTTTTTGGTTATCCTGGATCTCCTGGTTATTGTTAATCTCTGCAAAAAGCCACCTGGAATTTTTATAGGGATTGCATTGAGTCATTTTGAATATCATTGTTTTGAGAATATGAAGTCTTCTGATGTATGAGCAGAGTTTTCCCTTTACTTAGATTTTCATTTCTTTCAGCAACATTGTATAGTTTCCAGTGTATAGGTATTGAATGTTTTTGTCAAATTTAGTTTCAAGAATTTCATTCTTTTTCATGCTATTGTAAATCAAGTTGTTTTCTTGTTCTCTTATTTTGGATTTTAATTGCTAGTGTATAGAGATACAATTGTATCCCACAGCCTTGCTAAACTCGTGTGTCTAACAGTTTTTGAACCCATTCTTTGGGTTTTTCCACATAAAAGAGCATGCTATCTGCAAATAGAGTTTTCCTCCTTTCCAATCTGGATAATTTCTTACTTCTGGCTTAACTGCATTGGCTAGACTCTTCCAGTTCAGTGATGAGTAGAAGTGGCAGGTGTCGAAATCCCGGTCTCGCTTCCAATCGTGGCGGGGAAACATTCCCGAACATTTAGCGTGACCTTAGCTGTAGGTTCCCTGGAGTTGTGTTTTTTTCAGGTCCAAGAATTTCCTTTGTATTCCTAGATTTGGGGTATTTTTTTTTCATGACAGGGTGTTGGATTTTGTCTGTGTTTTGCTAGATCCATCGAGAGGATTAAGTGGGTTTTGTCCATCCGTTACCATGGTATATTACCTTGACTGATTCCCGTACTCGAGTTACTCTTGCGCCCCGGGCACAGACCCCTCTTAGCCATGGTGCGAAGTCCGGCATAAGGACATACCGTCCGGTCAGAGTGTGCACAGCGCTGTGATTGTGGGTGCTGTCTTCCAGCTCCACTGTGAGGATGTGTGCAGACCTTCAGCCTGCTGTAGCCACACTGCCGTCTGCGTCCAGCCCCGCACCGTACCCCCTCGTTTGCCACGATGCATCTCTGTCATTCTGTTTGCCAGAGATCAAGGGTTTTGTGCGATTCTGATGTGCTGCCTCACTGGGTCTCTTTAGTTTCTCTTCACAGACCATCTCTCCTCTGAGCCGTTCTCTGTCTGCTCCGACCTCCTCACCCGCCCAAGAAGATTTCTATCACAAGTACCCCTGTCTCGGTAGGCAGGCCAAAGAGGTTCCCAGCATGTCGGAGCAATCCTGATAACTCCCCGATTTCCTTCAGATATAATTCCAGCCTGAAGCACCTGTCCACCCTCCAGCTGATGGGCAGTTACGCAGAAATCAGGAACTACATCACCATGATCGCCAGGATCCTGAGTCGCTGGGCTGCGGAGGACAGAAGTCCCCCGTGCGGCCAGTGGTCACGAATACAGGATGCGCTGATTTCTTCCGCATGCAGACTGCCTTCCACAGATCAGGTACCATCAGGGGCAGGGCGCGCTCGGTACCTGTGCGTGGGCATCAGGTAGCAGGGCCTGACTCACCAGCAAGCGGCCTTACTAAAGCAGTCAAGAAAGAGGACCAGGAGGGTGTGGCTTGGCCACGAGGCTGTGGCCTCTGTCACGTGTGCTCATTCTTCCACAAACAAATGCTGTCGGTTCACAAGAGAGGCCGTGCAAGGTGGTTACCACTGCAGATCACTGTGATGTGACCCATCTGACTCTGTCTTGTCAGTGACATGCCGGAGTTACGTGTATGATTATGTGCAGCTTCTAAGGAAATGGGCATGTGTTCAAATGTCACTGCCCTTGGTCACTGCCCGTCTGCACCTGCTGTCCCTGATTGCCACTAGAGAACACTGGCATCTTAGAACATGTGTCATTGTAGTGTTGATCCTTCCTGAACTGGTGCTGTTCCTTCCTCCAGGACTCTCTCCCCCTTGTCCCAAGTTTCCCTGAGCTCTGCCCTCCCTCTCCTTCCCCTCCGGTCACACTCCAGGTGGGCTGGGGGAGGCAGACACCCTGCTCCCCCTGGGAAACTCAGGTCAAGGGGACCCTGGGTCCCTCCACGGTCCCTCGCCTCAGAGCCCCGGAATCCGCTCCGGCTGCAGGAAGGAGCACACGGTGAACCGTTTGACTTTAAATTGCATAAGTAACCTTCCCTTTTGCCTCCTTCTTGTGCTTGCTTGTTTCTCCGGGTCAGGAGGAAATGCTTGATTCTGTTCTCCTGTTCAGGGACCTCCTGCGCTTCCCTCACAAGGTGAGTGCTGTTTCTTGCCAAGTATATTTTCCTGCTTTTGTGCCTAACTGGGAGGATCTCCGTCCGTTCTCGAAGAACACACAGTATAGGGTTTGACCCTTGAATTAGAAACGGGACTTCTCTCGCAAATTCACCTGAATAGCACGGCGCATCCCAGAGCACGGGGCAGGAAGGTCTCCCTAATACAGAAGTTTGAAGACCCAAAGTAGAGACGCATTACGACGGTGTCGTCCGTACTACACATACTTCTGGTTAAGGGGGTCGCTCTCTGCTAGTAATCTGGGTGCTGGGTTCTCCAGTCCACGCCTTCTTTCTCCTCACATCTCTGGCCCCACTGCCCCCATTCCCCAATGTTCTCACTGCCTGCTCGCTGGGAGGGGAGAGGAGACCCCACCGAGGTCGTCTTCACCAGCCCTCAGAGCGAGCTGCAGCCCAGCCTGTCTTCCAGGGCCCCCCCTTGCCCTGGCAGGGATGCCCCACAGCCAGGAGGGCTCACCCCCTACTTGTGCTCAGTCCCATCCGGGCCGCCTCATCGCTCCCTTGTAGCAGTGTGACTGCTGCCCCCTGGCATCGTGCGGGCCCCTGTGTGGTTACAGGTGGTGGCCCCTCTTCAGAGCAGAACCTGCAGAAGGCGGGCTCAGCCCACCATGACTCACACACAGGTAAGCTGTCGGGATCTGGCTGCCTGCCCCACCTCACCACAGAGCCTGCTCCTGACCCAGTACCTGCAGACTCCTGTGCTGCCTGGTCTGCCCCACAAGGGACCCCTCTGGGCATAGCCTCTTTGCCTGTGACCACTGTGGGCGCCTCCCTTCTCCGTTGCCTGGCAGGTGCACAAGGATCTCATCACGGCCTTTTCGATTAAAGGCAAGTGATGTTGCTGAACTGATGGTCTCCACCCCTGTCCTGCCCAGGAACTCCTCTATGTAACCCCTGACTCTGCTCCCTGCCCCTCCGTCTGTGCTCCCTGCATCTCCAACTGCTCCTTGCCCCTCTAACTGCTCCCTGCCCCTCCAGCTGTGCTCCCTGCCCCTCCAACTGTGCTCCATGCACCTCCAGCTGTGCTCCATGCACCTCCAGCTGTGCTCCCTGCCCCTCCATCTATGCTCCCTGCATCTCCAGCTGTGCTCCCACCCCTCCAGCTCTGCTCCCTGCCCCTCCAACTGCTCTCTGCCCCTCCAGCTGTGCTCCCTGTGCCTCCAGGTGTGCTCCTGCCCTTGCAACTGCTTCCTGCCCCTCCAACTGTGCTCCTGCCCCTCCAGCTGTGCTCCTGCCCCTCCAGCTGTACTCTTGCCCCTCCAGCTTTGCTTCCTGACTCTCCAGCTGTGGTCCCTGCCTCTCCCACTGTGCTCCCTCCCTCTCCCACTTTGCTCCTGCCCTCCAACTGCTCCCTGCCCCTCCAGCTATCCTCCCTGCCCCTCCAGCTGTGCTCCTGCCCCTCCAACTGCTCCCTGCCCCTCCAGTTATGCTCTCTGCCCCTCCAGCTATCTTCCCTGCCCCTCCAGCTGTGCTTCTGCCCCTCCAGCTGTGCTCCCAGCTGTGCTCCCTGCCTCTCCCGCTGTGCTCCTGCCCCTCCAATGCTCCCTGCCCCTCCAACTGCTCCCTGCCCCTCCGACTGCTCCCTGCTCCTCCAACTGTTCTCCCTGCCCCTCCAGCCGTGCTCCCTGCCCCTCCAGCTGTGCTCCCTGCACCTCCAGTTGTGCTCCTGCCCTTCCAACTGTTCTCCTTGCTTCTGTTGTGCTCCCAGCCCCTCCAGGTGTGCTCCTGCCCCTCCAGCTGTGCTCCCTGTGCCTCCAGTTGTGCTCCTGCCCCTCCAAATGTGCTCCCTGCCCCTCTAGCTGTGCTTCTCCCCCTCCATCTGTGCTCCCTACCTCTGCCAATGTGCTCCCTATCTCCCCTACTGTGCTCCCTGCTTCTCCAACTGTGCCCACTGCCTCCAGAACATTCCCTCATGAACACAAGCTCCTTTCACTCCTCTGCACCCATATAACCAGGGCTGTGACACCAGCCCAGCCCATGACACAGGTGTGGCAGGAACGAGGGACTGAGTGAGGACGTGGATGACTGTCACCTTGTTCCCTCCCTCCTGCCCAATCCACGTCTGCATCACCTTGAATTGCTCCCTGTCAGTGACCTGGGGAGGAAAGCTGGCCCCCAGCAGGGACACATCCCCACAACTGCCCAGAGCAGACCTCAGAGAAGACACTTTAGTCAGTGACGCTCTCTGCCTTTAAGGCATTGGTGGCTTCCTGGCACCTTGAGGACAGAGTCCGTTCTCCCACATCTCACACCTGGGCTTCACTTGCTCTGCGTCCTCTGCACTTCCTCTCACACCTTCCATGGCCACCCGCCATGTTCCTGTCACCAAATATTCCTTGCACCCCTGAACCTGTATGTTCTCCCTCAGCCTGGAACGTTTCTGCCCCTCTTCCCGGGGAAGATACCGTTTTCTCCCCCAAAGCTAGGTTCAGGTGGTGCGTTCTCGGTGGGCTCTCCAGG
The DNA here is from genome assembly GCF_028018385.1 of Neofelis nebulosa. Classification (NCBI taxonomy): domain Eukaryota; kingdom Metazoa; phylum Chordata; class Mammalia; order Carnivora; family Felidae; genus Neofelis; species Neofelis nebulosa. Next base: position 106,730,940 of record NC_080785.1, read on the forward strand.
GCCCCTGCAGGCAGAGCTCACTTGTTCTGGACAAGTCTGTAAGTGACCGCGTTAGGGCACTTTAGCACCTCTGACTGGTGATCACTTTCTGCATGCCTGTCTTTGACCTCCAGGCGACTTAGCCTGCTAGGATCTCACACCGGCTTGGGACAAGTAGTGGACCATCCCCGGCATGTCAGCAGCCTGTCCCCGTCATGCGCGCATGCACAGGTGTCAGCGGGTGGGCTTCCCAGGGTGACGCGGGCACCCTGGGTCCTGTCAGCCCGTGCCCCCGAGGCTTCCCAGGCTGGAGAGAGGCAGAGAGAAGGGGCACCACTCATCAAGGATGTTGCCCATAAGTGCCATCCCGCACCCCATCACATCCCCCTGAGAGGACCCGTCACAGGGCTGCTCCTGGGCTCTGGGCACCTGGGAATGGAATTACTCCTCTGGGCCAGGGGGATGACTTGATGGAAGCCGAAGACATCTGCATAGGTCCCGCTCCCCTGTCTGCGCACCCCGGGGTCTGTCACGGTCCTGGCCTCAGTGTGGGCAGACCTTAGCAGGGTTGTCATTTGCAGAAACCATTTCCAATAGTTTTGATTAAAAAGTAGCCAGTGTTGGGGCACCTGGGGGCTCAGTCGGTTAAGCGTCTGACTCTTGGTTGCATCTCAGGTCATGATCTCGCAGTTCGTGAGTTTGAGCCCCGCATCGGGCCCTGTGGTGACAGTGCAGAGCCAGCTTGGGATTCTCTCTCTCTCTGCCCCTCCCCTGCTCATTCTCTCCCTCCCTCTCTGTCTGTCCCTCCCCAGCTCTTTCTCTCTCTCCCTCTCTCTCTCAAAATAAAATAAACTAGGGGTGCCTGGGTGGCTCAGTCGGTTGAGCGTCCGACTTCGGCTCAGGTCACGATCTCTCACTCCGTGAGTTCGAGCCCCACGTCGGGCTCTGGGCTGATGGCTCAGAGCCTGGAGCCTGCTTCCGATTCTGTGTCTCCCTCTCTCTCTGCCCCTCCCCCGTTCATGCTCTGTCTCTCTCTGTCTCATAAATAAAAAACGTTAAAAAAATAAATAAATAAAAATAAATAAATAAATAAACTAAAAAAATGGCCAGTGTGAAAAGTGGGCATAATGTGTTCTTTGAAGGCATTTGTTTTACTTGAAATAAGAACTTATTATTTCAATTCTGAGAAGTTACTTTGTGTATGGTGCCTGTAATAGCAGTTTCAGTGTGTTTCCAGGCGAGTTTCATCTCATTGCTGGTGAAAGAGTTTGATGTCAGGAAGTGTTTCCAAGCCACGTTCTGGCTAAACAAGCATGGCTGTCAGAAAGTAGAATCTTATTTTCGTTTCATCGATACCCATTTACTTGGCAATTGCCGGGAGCTGCCAGGGCACAAAGGAGGGACACATTCAGTGCTGTCTTTGGGGCACCCATGACAGGCGCTAAATGCGGAAACAGACACGCTTCGGTAAATATGCCAGGTCCTGTAAGGAGGAGGGGCACAGGGAGCTCCAGAAACACGGGCAGTGATGCAGAGTACTTTGCCTGGTGGGCACTTGACGTTGGTTTTAAAAGATACATGGGAAAGAATCATGATTAATCCTGTCCGGTGCAGTAATGGTGTCATGGGCACGTCTTCAGAAAGAGTTCTCATGTCAGCCGTACACACTGACGTGTTCGTGCATGGAAACAGTAGAAACCATGCAATTTGTTTTTAAATATCTGCTTAGAAACCAAAGGAGAGGGAGAAAATCTCTTGTCGATGAGTAATAATCACAGCTGGGTTATTCTGTTTTCGTGTATGTTTGAAAATGGTCCCTATTAGGAGTTTAGGAAAAAAGAGAGTAAAGTAGGATTTTGCCAGCAGACGCAGGGAAGGGACACTGCAGGGCAAGACGTTGATGCTTGGAGAACCATAAGAGGGTCGCTGGGTTCAGACCCAGCAGCGTCTTTGCATAACGGTTATTAGAGACCCTTATTTTCTCTGGTCGTTTCATGGGTCAGGAAACCGAAGACCAGAGAGGAAATTGGCACCTCTGAATTTGGCCAGTCTTCCACTAGGCAGAACCCAGGCTCGAACCCCACCATCTGGAGCTGTGGTGCTGCATTTGCTGTTTCCAGGAGTGATGGAGGAGACAGGTGCAGAGAGACTGGTTACACCTTTGCTTCTCCCGCAGGTAAGCTTTACGAGTGCAGCTCTCGTCCTGAAGTCCACCCAGGCGCTCCTGGCTCAGAGCCTGCTCTCGGGGAGGCCCGCGGTGGCCAAGGGCACGATGCTGGAGCTCATACTGCTGGTGTCTGCCATTTGGGAAGTGTCCGACCAGGAGACCCCGAGGAACGTGGGCTTCCTCCAAGAAGAGGGCATTAAGGTCATCTCGGCCCTCTTGTTGGTAAGTCAGACTTCATCTTCATTGGTAACAGCCATCCCCTCTCGTGGCTGCTTCTAGACACCGAGACCATAACTGGTTCCTGAAGTTCCGTGTGGCTTGTTCTGGGTGGTCGTGGGCGCCTTTGGAGATTTTTGGTTTGAATTTCGAGTGTTTCGTGTGAACGCTGTAACGTTCACGATGAAACTTTGCTTCCGTTCCATCCTTCGTGTTTTGGTAGAGTCCCTTTTGGGGTGTCTGGAGCGGTGCCTGACTTAGAGACGGCATTTCTGAGCACACTTTCTGCTTCTTGAGGAGCAAAGTGAAGTAATACAAATGATTTCTAATGTGCGTTAATGTGAAAAGCAGCCGTCTGATACATAACTACCTCCCTCCTGTCCAGACCTACTGGTTTAACCGATACTTGGGAAATCAGAAATACACAGATGCTCCCCTCATAGCAACTGATTAGCAATTACGCATTTAGAAACACGAGCTGCTCACCTCACACCCACCCTGCACTAAGCCCCAAGGCACGCACTCCCGTCTACACAGCAAGACCACACAGTATTTTTTTTAAAATTTTTTTTTTTTTTCAACGTTTTTTATTTATTTTTGGGACAGAGAGAGACAGAGCATGAACGGGGGAGGGGCAGAGAGAGAGGGAGACACAGAATCGGAAACAGGCTCCAGGCTCCGAGCCATCAGCCCAGAGCCTGACGCGGGGCTCGAACTCACGGACCGCGAGATCGTGACCTGGCTGAAGTCGGACGCTCAACCGACTGCGCCACCCAGGCGCCCCAAGACCACACAGTATTGAGGCTCTTTCTGGATGGGCTGAGAAACCGGAAGGATAGCAGTTGTCGCAAAACAAATAGAAGGATAGCGGTTGTCGCAAAGTGAATAAAATGTTCCAGGCACAGGGCCCAAAACCAAAGAAAACAGGTTGTGTGCTACTGGTATTTGGTGTTTACATCCCCGTATCACCAGCTAGTCCAAACTACCTTGAGATGAGCTACCTTTTCATGACTTTGTCTCCCCCCTGCTTCTGGATTCGAGACCGCGTACTCATTTGTGCTGTGAGCGTTTGACTCTCTGCTGTTCCAGGACAGTCTCTCTGCAGCCAAGGAGCGTCAGCTCTGCGTCAGCGCTGGGCAGATGGAGTTCTGCACACTTCTTCATCACGACCGTCAGGGCGCCATGCAGAGCCTGGGCCCCGTGCGCGTGCATTTACCCGGCGGCCTGGCCGGACAGAGGCCTGCGGCGGCGGGGATGCAAAGCCCGTGTTACATTAGCCAGCTCATGCTCTTCAAGAAGAACCCATATCCGGGGCGACGAGCTCCCGGCCAGGTACCATGCGGCGGGTGACCCATCCCTTCCAGTGAGCACCTCCACCGTGCAGTGGTTACGCTTTGATGATGAAGAGAGGGGTCAGCGTGGCACGTTTCACTCAGGTCCAAGAGCGGGGCCGCTTACAACGTGCGGTTGGCTCTAGTTTTCTCAGAAGAAGCTTTTAGCAAAACTAGGTCTCCCTGGGATCCTGGGACCTGGGCCCACTCAGTATTGCCTAAGGGGCCGTTACCTGTTTCTGCAAATCAGAGGAAGAATGTAACTCCGTGAGACTTGAGACGGGGCTGCCTTGGGCCCACTAGCCTGAACCTCTTGTCTTCCACACTTACCTCACCGGCCCCTCGAGGCTGAACCAGCAAGCGTGGCCGCTGGGTTCTTGGGGGATTCGGCAGAAGAGGGGACCAGAGTTAGAGCAGGGTGTGAGAATGGGGAGGTCGGGGAAGGTGGGGCCAGCTCTTGGCGATTCTGGGAGCCCCTGCTTCACCTCCTGCGCCCGGAAACCACCTACAGAACCCCATCGTCGCAGGAGCTGGGAGGGCAGAGTCGGCGTCCTCCGTGTGTCCCACACCCCCCACTTGGCTCAGGTACCCGGTAAATGTCTGACGACTGAATGACGTACAGCTTATCTTGGTGAAAAATGCTCATCTGAGAAAACATCGACTTGTTGTTATTTTCTTAGGGAAATAGAAATGGCTAGTCAGCATATGAAAATCATTTTTTTTTTTACATTTATTTATTTTTGAGAGAGATGGAGTGCAAGCTGGGGAGGGGCAGAGAGAAAGAGGGAGACACAGAGCCTGAAGCAGGCTCTGGGCTCCGAGCTGTCAGCACAGAGCCCGATGCGGGGCTCGAACCCATGAACTGTAAGATCATGACCTGAGCCGAAGTCGGTCACTTAACCGACTGAGCCACCCAGGCGCCCCGAAAATCATTCAAATTAACAAACAGGAAATAGAAATCAAAATGATTTTTTTAACACGCAGCAACACAGTTCTTTAGAGAGACTCGCTTCTGGGGAGGCACGGCGAACAGGTGTCCACGCTGCATGTTCTCTGAGCAGCTTCATGCGCTGGACCCGCTGCTACACTGAGCCTACAGAGGAAGGGGAAAAAGAGCTATTCAAAGCAAGATGTGATGTTTTACTTATTTATTCAAAACAACATTATGTGTGATCACTTAAATAGAAATGTATCTAAATGTTCGACAGAGGGATCCAGCTCACTGGTGATTTAAATGAATTATTATCCATGCATCACCAGTTGAAATTACATGAGTCGGGGGCTTTTAGTGACTTTGGAAGATTCTGTGCAAACAGTGAGGAGAATGCTTTGCGTGCCCAGTATGTGTCTGGGGCACAGAGACGGGTCGGGACGCAGCACCCCAGACAGGTTCTCTGAGCCACAGTGCCACAGGCCAGCTATCCGTGTCTCTTCTGTACGCCTTTCTGTACCTTCCTGATTGTCTACGATCTGCCGCTGTTCTTCTGGTGTGAGCTGTTAAAGTGAAAGACGAAACTACTGTAGAGACTTTAGAAATTATTAATATAATAAGAGAGTAATCACAGTCCTGCCTTCCTAACCAGTAAAGGGAGCCCTGTTTCTCCACCCCGCCCCCTGCTGTCGGGTTCCCAGTACTGCCGCTCGGCTCCTAGATGCTCCTGTCTCCGCAGATTGGCCCGCTTGTTGCCCTGTCCCTGTTCACCTGCTCCGGCAGAAGGCCCATCAGCAGGCAGCAGCTGAGGGAGCCTGTGGTCGTGGAGTTCGGGGAGGAAGACGCCCTGGTGAGGGGGTCTTGCCCAAGCCACCTCGACTTCACGTAGGCCGCGCGGCCTCATGTGCCTTGACTTTTCCCAAGGCAAATTTTGCTGACCTCGCTTTCCGTGTGGTGACAGGGTAAGAGGAGAAACAGGACGACCTTTGCGTTGCTTCGGGAGACAGTGAATTTTCATCGGTTCACCGGGCGTTCCCAAAGCCCCCAGGAGTCTCTGCAGATAAGGATAGAATTCTCTAGGCCCGTTTCAAGAGCGTTCCCGGTCATGGTGCTGGTAAGGTGTGTTGTGGGGAGGCCACCAGGGTTTCTTTCCAGCCAGCGACAAAGTCCTTGCAAAAAGCTACGGAGTAAATTTACTTTTAATTCTTTTTTTATGAAGTTTATTTATCTTGAGAGAGAGTGGGGAAGGGGCAGAGAGAGGGGGAGAGAGAGAATCCCAGGCAGGCTCTGCACTGTCAGCAAAGAGCCTGGCTTGGGGCTCAAACTCATGAACCTGGAGATCATGACCTGAGCCAAGATCTAGAGTCTGATGCTCAACAGATTGAGCCACCCAGGCGCCCCCAGGGAGTGAAATTCACTTTTAATGCAGTCCTGAGCTCATTGTCTAACAATTATGTGCCATATGTGACATGGTCACCTGCTCACAGAATAAGCTTCCTGCCGAGTTTTTCCTGATTTTGGATTCCTACCTGCTCAGCTTATTAGCATAAGAAACGCCCAAATACCGGTGGCCTCATTAGGAATCCACTTCTCCCTCACCGTGTAGACCTGGGTCAGAATCCTCTTACTTTGTTTATTTTTCTAAGAAGAAAAAATGCGTTCAAAGAGATGTATCTGAGGAGACTTGGTAAACGAGTCCTGTCTCTCAGTGATGTTGAGTCGGTGAGGCCTCGGGAGGCCCGCCCTATGGATACATCACAAAGGAACACAGGTGAATGACCGCCGGGAAGGTTTTTAGGAATGAATCCTGCATGAACAGAGCCAGCAGACGCCGCCGGCACTGAGAGCTCACGTCTGTCTGGGTGGGCCCGGGGATCTGCTTGATCATTTCTCCTCCCCGAGGGCCACGTCCTTCAGCTGTCGGACAAAGCTTTCCTCCGTCTGTCCTGCTGCCCTGCCTAGGTGGGCACCTCAGCTAGGTGTGTCTTCCACAGGGTAACGTCCACACCGCATACAGCATGGACTCAGTGTATGTCGGCTGACCCTCATCTGGTCACATGAGCTGACCCACTGAGTGGGAAGCATGGCTCTTTGCTTTTAAAAAAAAAAAAAAACACATTTATTTTTGAGAGAGAGACAGAGTGTGAGTCCGAGAGGGGCAGAGAGAGAGGGAGACACAGAGTCTGAAGCAGGCTCCAGGCTCCGAGCTGTCCGACGCGGGGCTTGAACTCACGAACCATGAGATCATGACCTGAGCCGAAGTCAGACGCTTAACCGACTGAGCCACCCAGGCGCCCCAGAAGTTTTTATTTTTAATGCAGTGAAGGGAGGCAGGGCGTGTAGTTCTTACTGAGAGCCGGTGCTGCCGGGGGACACGCACAGTGGCCCCTTGGAGTCCCAGCCCACGTCCTTGTCCTTGCACAACGTCGTATGACAGAGGTCCTCAACAGGAAAAAAGCAAAACAAAACTGGACACTATTGCTTTGCTTTTCCTTCCTAGGTTCTCTGAGAAACCTACTCCTTCCGATTTTCTTGTGAAAAAGGTCTACGTCTGGGATGAGCCGATGGTACACATGTATGTCCCTGCCGCTTCTCTGAGAGGTCAGTGCACAGGATCTCACGAGCCTTAGTTGTCCGTGTGATGACAGCAGCTGTTGCAAGACACGCACAGACAGCGGGGACTTTCCTACTCCTGGTGGAAGTGTCATGCCGCGTGCAGAGGCGGCCCGTGTGCGTCCAGCCTGACCCCGGTGTGCAGCGGTGCCCTGGGCTGTGGTCGCTGACCCTGCCCATCTCCCCCTCCACAGCACCTTCCCGCGGCTTCCGGTTTCTGCAGCGCCTCCCTTCCTGGCCTCCGCTACCCTCTGTGGACCCTCCAAACTCCTCTTTGGTGGACCTTCCCCGACCCCTGGGATCTCTCTGCTGGCTGCTCCTCTGACACCTTGTGTTTGCCTCTCCTGTTTGCTGCTCTGCCTCCCAGCATCAGGGCCATGACTTGATGGCCTCCCTGCAGCCCCAGGACCTCTCCCGGCCATCAGTGGGCAGGGCAGGGCAGGGTTGGTCTGGGCCGACCCTGTTTGCTTAGGCTCCTGAGTCTCTGTTGTTCCCAGAAGGCAAGAAACAGGCTGGCTGCTTCGGGGCGTCCACACTCCATAAGCACGTGGGCCCAACCAATTCCGTGGGCTGTGGACCTTGCACAAGCATTGGCTTCTGGCGGGCGCACCTGTCGCCTCTGTTTTCACGTTTCTGTCGGATCTCTTTTCCTCTGAGAACCGGGCACTGTGAGCTCCTTGTATCTTTTCAGCATGGACAACATGGTTAACCATCTTCAGATTCTCACTGGCAGTTTAAAACACTTTGCCTTTGATGTTTCTTTTTAATAGTTTTTGTTTGTTTGTTTGTTTAGTTTATTTATTTTGAGAGGGAGAGAGCCAGTAGGGGAGGGGCAGAGAGAGACAGAGAGTGAGAGAGAGAGAATCGCAAGCAGGTTGCGTGCTGTCAGCACAGAGCCTGACGCAGAGCTCAAACCCACAGATCGTGAGATTGTGACCCGAGCCGAAATCAAGAGTCAGATGCTTCACCGACTGAGCCACCCAGGCGCCCCTCCATAGTTTTTTATTGTAAGAAATTTCAAACCGACAGAAACCTAGGGAAAAAAAGAAAAAAGGTTGCAATTTATATGTCATTTCAGCATTATTTCACACGTTTAAAGATCACTACCTCCTTTTTTGGTGACCTATTCATATATGCCCATTTCTCTCTCAAGTTTATTTTTTCCACATTTTTTCTATATTTTTCTATATTTTTTTACTTTGTTTTCATTGGGTTTTTTTTTGCATTGCAAACTTTTTTTTAAGAGTAAAATTTATCAACTTGTTTTAAGTTACTCTTAGATTTTGAGTCCTAGTTAGAAATTCGTTCCTTATACCCAGGTTCTGAAAGAAATCATTCACATTTAGGTTTTCTTTTGGTGTCTATATTGCTTAATTCGTTTGTGTTTAGATCTCTGATCGATGCTTCTCACTGTAGGTGGTGTGAGATACAGGTTGATGTTCATATTTTTTTGAAAAAATTTTTAATGTTTATTTTTGAAAGAGACAGAGACAGAGCACGAGCAGGGGAGGGGCAGAGAGCAAGGGAGACACAGAATCCAAAGCAAGTTCTGGACTCCGAGCTGTCAGCACAGAGCCCGACACGGGGCTCGAACTCATGAACTGTGAGATCATGACCTGAGCCAAAGAACCGACTGAGTCACCCAGGCACCCTAATTTCACGTTTTTACAAGTAGTTGGTTGTCTCAAAATCATTTATTAGGGACAGGTCTCCAGGGTGGCTCAGTCAGTTAAGTGTCCCTCTACAGCTCAGGTCACGATCTCACGGTTCAAGAGTTCAAGCCCCACATCGGGCTCCACACTCTCTCTCCCTCTGTACCTCGCTCATATGAGCTCTCTCTCTTTCTCTAAAAAAAAAAAAAAAAAAAAAAAAAAAAAATTAGTGTTTAAAAATCTTAAGGGCAAATTTTAAATAAATGGACTGTTAAATTTTTTTAAAGATTTTATTTTTAAGTAATCTCTATACCCAATGTGGGGCTTGAACTCACAGCCCTGAGATCAAGAGTTGACACACTTTACTAACTGAGCCAGACAGGCACCCCAAATATTTTTGTTTCTAAGCATAAAAGTCATCCAAAAGTGACCGGCTGCCTCCTCATGGTTACCGCACTGTTCTTACCATGACGACAGCAGACTTGGGACGTGCTGGTATTTGGCAGGAGGCTGAGGGGCCAAAGAGAGCAGGGGTGGGTGGTGTGGAGTTGGAGAGTATGACTCCTGCCCCCTGCCCCACTGCCCACTACCCCCCTACCCACTGTCCCACTGCCCCCCTGCCCACTACCCCCTACCCCCCCACCTTCTGTCCCACTGCCCCCTGCCCCCAGCCCCTACCCCCCTGCCTGCTGTCCCACTACCCCCACTGCCCCCTGTCCCCCTGCCCCCTACCCCCCTACCCGCTGTCCCACTGCCCCCACTGCCCACTACCCCTACTGCCCCCTGCCCACTACACCCCTACCTGCTGTCCCACTGCCCCCACTGCCCCCTGCCCCCATGCCCACTACTCCCCTACCTGCTGTCCCATTGCCCCCACTGCCCCCTGCCCCCCTGCCCACTATCTCCCTACCCGCTGTCCCCCTGCCCCCCTGCCCACTGTCCCCCTACCGCTGTCCCACTGCCTCCTGCCCCCAGCCCCTACCCCCCTACCTGCTGTCCCATTGCCCCCACTGCCCCCTGCCCCCCTGCCCACTATCTCCCTACCTGTTGTCCCACTGCCCCCTGCCCACTACCCCCTACCCCCCACCTGCTGTCCCACTGCCCCCACTGCCCCCTGCCCCCTACCCCCCTACTCGCTGTCCCACTGCCCCCACTGCCCACTACCCCTACTGCCCCCTGCCCCCCTGCTCCCCTGCCCACTACACCCCTACCTGCTGTCCCACTGCCCCCACTGCCCCCTGCCCCCCTGCCCACTACCCCCCTACCTGCTGTCCCATTGCCCCCACTGCCCCCTGCCCCCCTGCCCACTATCCCCCTACCCGCTGTCCCCCTGCCCCCCTGCCCACTGTCCCCCTACCGCTGTCCCACTGCCCCCTGCCCCCCTGCCCTCTATCCCCCTACCTGCTGTCCCCCTGCCCCCCTGCCCACTACCCCCCTACCTGCTGTCCCACTGCCCCCCCCCCCGCCCACTACCCCCACTGCCCACTACCCTCCCCCACCCACTGCCCCCCTGCCCCGGCCACCTTTGGGGTTCATTATGCCTTTTTGCAAACTTCAGGTTGTATTGAGTTGGGTTTTTTTCTCTCCTTAGACACGAGCTTGGGATACTTATCCTTACTGGATGCTGACTATGACAGAAGCCCTCGGAACAAGTATTTCGCCAAGGCCGTCAACTACACTGTGCGTTTCCAGTGGCTCCAATGCATCTTCTGGGAAATGAGGGAATGGAGGTCTGCAAACTCCTCTCCGCAGCCAGGAGCTTCTCCAGGGAAAGTGAGCTGCAGGTAGGGACGTACTGGTGAGGACAAACCCGACTTTTACACCACGGCTGCATTTTCCTCTGCGTGGGGCCCAGCGTGGGGCCTCCCTGTCCGTGGCCCTGGGAAAACTGTGTGTCCCTCCCGTTGGCAGGTCTGGTCCCCTCCATGCTGCAGGATCTGGCTCTTGGGTTCTCTGTACCCTCCCCTCCCCAGGGTGATGGCACATGGTAGCTATTCCCCCACATCCTCTGAAGAAATGTGCTGGTGGGTGGGGGGTGGCGCCTGGTGTCGGCTGCCTCTGCGCATTCTTGGGGGCGCGTCTGCACTCGGGCCGTGGGGCGTCTGCTCTCGCCGCTCACCCCCACCCCCTGTGCCCTGGCGCCCCACCTGCAGGAAGCCCCCCACCGCGTGGTTGTGAAGGCAGATTTCCTGTGCAGGAAAGTCCCCACACAGACCACATCGGCCCTCTGGAAGATTTGGGTGTATCGGTCATGCTGCTCGATCAGAAATTCTTTATCATCTAGGCAGAACGGGCAGTCCTGTGAGAGGCTCTGCCGGGACCTTTCCACTAGAGGGGAGGGTACAGTGATCGGGCACGTTCAGAAGTAGAAATGGTCATTTCTTCTTAGAATCGAGTCTCGGGGCGCCCAGGTGGCGCAGTTAGTTGAGTGTCTGACTCTTGGTTTCAGCTCAGGTCATGATCTCACAGGTCGTGGGATCAAGCCCCATGTCCGGCTCTGTGCTGACAGTGTGGAGCCTGCTTGGGATTCTCTTTCTCCCTCTTCCCCTCCCCTGCCCATGTGTATGTTCTCTCTCTCTCTCTCTCAAAATAAGGAGGGAGGGAAGGAGGGAGTGAGGAAGAGAGAGAGTGGGAGGGAAGGGAGAATGGAGGGAGGAAGGGAGGGAGGAAGGAAGGGTGGAAGGAAGGAAGGGAAGGAAAGGAGGAAGGGAAAGAAAGGGAAGGGAAGGGGGGGAAGGGGAGGGAAGGGGAGAGAAAAATCAAGTCACGAGGAGCCGTGTTTTGTGGCGTCTGTTAGGAGACCGAGATGCCCAGCTCATGCCCATGTCTGCGTGTCTCCCTCCTCTTCTTCGGTTGTGCTGTTCAATTTATATGGTGCCCAGGCTAGTAAATCACCGGCCCTACTGTAATGGATCAGTATTTACCTCTGATGTCAAACTGACCACAAACACATTAACACAGCCGTTCATTCTCCATCACATCCCGCCGTCCGCGGGCACTTTTCCACGAGCCAGGGGCACGAGAATGAACGCCACACGGGGTCTGCTCACGAGACAACGAGGGAGAGGTGGGTTTTAGTCAAACAAAGTCAGTCTTTTGGTAGGAGTGACAGTGACAGGGTCCCTGTACCCCGAGTCTGCTTAGTGGCCACTCATCTGCCCACAGCAGGGCTGGGACTTGAACTTGCTGTGTCCGGGCCTGAGCTGGACTGTGCACGGTGTGGACACTGAGGTGTCTGCATAACAGGTGTCTGTTGTAAGTGCTGTAACCCATCACCCTTCCCGGCCCTCCCTTAATCCGCGTACATGACACAGTCGACACAGCCCTCGACACACACGAGCCGTCCTAAGCCGTGTCTCCCTCCTAGCTACGATCGCCTCGCACCAGTCTCTGTCGCAAGAAGAAACCTGAGCGCCGGCTTTTCAGTGGAGGGCGTTTCCAAGCTGCAGAGGTGAGCTCCGTTTTGCAAATGAGAATAAAGTTTTGTTTGCCCCGCTGACCAAGCGGGACACCCGGGTATGCCCGAAACCCACGTCCCTTATGGTCAACTTGCCTTTTGGAATACCCGTGTTACCAGACAATCGTCCGGAACGTCACGTACATTTCTCTGTACTTACATCTCCTGACAAGAGATGTATAAACAGGAAAGTCAGCACGCTTCCCGTCAGACTGAGCCTTGGCTGGTCATTCTTGCCAGGGAGGATGCGGTGGTTTGCCCGTCCTGGTTTATGTGTGTTCATGGCTCCCTCTTTCTCTTCAAAAGTGTCCCATTTTGTTTTATCAATATTATTTTTGAAGTTAGTTTGGTTTTTTGTTTGAGTGATCTGTCCACCCAACATGGGGCTCGAACTCAACGACCCTAAGACCAAGAGTCGCATGTTCTAGTGACTGAGCCAGCCAGGTACCCTCCAAAAGTGTCCCATTTTAGAGAACAGATTTGGACTCAACCCTATTCTATAGCCATTTTTTGGTATAGAAACAGTGTATTTGGGGGCGCCTGGGTGGATCAGTCAGTTAAGCATCTGACTCTGGATTTTGGCTCAGGTCATGATCTCACAGTTCATGGGTTCAAGCCCTGCATAGGGCTCTGTGCTGACAGTGCAGAGCCTGCTTGGGACTCTCTCTTTCTCACTCTCTCTCTGTCCCTCCCCCACTTGCTTTCTCTCTCTCTCTCTCTCTCTCTCTCTCTCAAAATAAATAAATAAATAAACATAAAAGAAAGAATACGTGTGTTGGATTCTGAACTACGGGTAAGGAGAGTGTGAGCCATGGAGCGGGCGCCCTCTTTTGACTCTTCAGTGTCACGCACACAGAGGAGGACCGGGCTTGGCACACAGCAGGTGCTGAGTGGGTGTTTGCTGAATGAGTATCTGAATTTTCTGGTGAGCGTTGGGTGTTGGGTTTCTGTGCCAAATCTCATTGTGATGGGGAATCTGGCTGTACTTTATTAATCCTGGGGACACTGGGGTCACCAGGAGCCCAGTAACTGAGACTCAGGACATCTGTCCAACTGTGGTTTCAGACAGAACTTCAGGGGGCTGAGCTGTCAGGGGAGGGGCAGCCCCTGGAGTCCTGCAGGATCAGGAATGTTCTGGGAGGACAGCAACCCCACGAAGCCAGGCCCCACGCCCACCCTTCGAAACCCCGTCAGAGGCCTGTAAGACTCCATTCCAGGTTAGGGTGCTGGCACAAGTGACTCGAAGGGGACCCCGCTCTGTGGGTCTGGAGCGTTCGGTGCCCCCTGCCCCCGGCCAGCGCTGGTGCCTGGAGCAGGTGGCGAGTGACAGGTGTAGGGGCGCAGGCAGCCGGAGCACGCGGGACAGGGTCTGCCGGGAGGGAGGGAGGGAACACCCACTGCATGCATGTGTGCAAGCCCACTACGGATGTCGCACGTACTGCTCAGCGAGACGGCTGTTCTCATCACATTCCTTTTTCTCTCTTTTTTTTAATTTTTAAAGTTTTATTTATTTTGAGAGAGACAGAGACAACGTGAGTGGGGAGGGGCAGACAAAGGGAGAGAGAGAATCCCAAGCAGGCTCCACACTGTCAGCGCAGAGCCTGATGTGGGGCTCGAACCCACGCACCCAGGAGATCACGACCTGAGCCAAAATCAAGAGTCAGACCCTTAACAGACTGAGCCACCCAGGTGCCCTGTTCTCATCCCATTTCATAAAGAAAGCTTCTCAGAGATGGGACATGAGCGACTGCCCCGCACGGCAGCACCCTTCCGACCCCGAAGCTGGCCGGTCCCCGGGATGCTTTGTCTGAGTCCCGGCTCCTGATCCAGCCGCCAGCGGCTTCCCCCAGAGGGGCTCTGACCCGTCCCAACACCGGACGGCAGAGGTCGCTCCCTCTGCCTTTCCCTGTTGACCGCGTCCCAGCAAGAGTCTGCCTGCTTCTCCCAGTTATGGGGCCGACAGACGTCTACACACATCAGTGAAGACCAGCAGGGGCCCCGTGTGTGAATGTGAGTGTGAATGAGTGTGAGTGAGTGTGAGCCAGCCTGGGGAGCTTTATCTTCATAATTTACTGTTCATTCCTCTCCTTCTGTTTACAGACACCCGGAAAACCTGCTTCCCAGTATTTTGATTGCGGTTTCTATGGTTCTCTATGCACTTTTGGTTACCAAAACCAGGCATGTGGATCGTCACGAGAGAGAGAAGGTGGGGTACATTTTCCTGCAAGAAGACACTCCAGCCGACCACCAGCTATACGCGGTTGTCGTAGACACAGGCTTCCGGGCTCCAGCCCACTGTAGCGCCAAGGTAAGGGCTCATCGCGGGGCTTGCGCTCTCGTGTGCAAGGCTGTGGATGGCGCGAGCGACGGCGTGGACACTGGCCATCCCAGCTGCCCCTTCGACTCCATCCGACAGTGGGGGGTGGGGGGGAGGCTCCTCTCCTGCCGTCCTGCTCTCCCTCACCTGCCTGTCTGTGCGAGCCCCCCTCCCCTGCCCTCAGGGCCGCCCCGTCGACCCCCCCCCACTTCGTCTGTGGGGAGCACTGCAGGCATCCAGCCCCATGTGAGGCTAAGGACGGAATGGGTGTGATGGGGGAGGCCCCGTGGGAGGAGCGGGGACAGTTCAGCAAGACGTTTGGGGACAGTGGCTTTTCTTGTGGAAAAAAGCAATATGAAATGCCCACTTCATGTTATACCCGAAAGCACTTCCACAAAATTTAAAGATTAAAACAAAATACGGGGGCACCTGGGTGGTTCAGTCGGTTAAGTGTCTGACTCTTGTTCCCAGCTCAGGTCTTGATCTCAGAGTTGTGAGTTCAAGCCCCACGTTGGGCTCCACGCAGGGAGCGTACTTAAAACAACAACAAAACAATATTTAGAAACTTCTCGAAGGAAATATGTACTTTGCAAAGGGGAAGGATTTTAAAAACTGGAAATACATAAGGAATTTCTTAAATGGAAGAGTGACAGGTTGCACGGCCCGAGAATCAGGCGCTTATGTAGGACAGAAGCCACCCCAGTGAGGGGCAGCAAGCCCTCCTGGCCGGAGTGTGCACCTGCGGGGCTCCTGGTCCATCTCAGTCACTGTCACTGCCATCTGGCCTCCCCTGGTCCACCTCGGTCACCGTCACTGCCCCCCAGCCTCCCCCAGTCTCCCCTCTGAGCTGAGGGAAGACAACATGCCCACTGTCCTGTCCCCTCCCTCCTGAGACAGACATGTGCCCTAGTGAACCCAAGTTGCCATCTGGTTTTCTAGATCAAACATGTAGAAATCCAGCCACCGTGGCAGGTGCTCCTTCGCCGTCTCTCCCAGGGAAGTTGGGGAGGCACCATCCAGGGACGGGGCGGGGCATCTTCTTGGCCCCTCAGGACCGCGTTGTTGTCTTTGGCCTTCTGGAAGGTTCTGGGAAGGTTGGGGGCTGGGAGAAGGTGCACACACAGGGTAGTATCCTGTGTTCATGATCTCAGACTCTCACTCTCTTGTCTTTGGAGGTTTACATTGTTTTATGTGGAGAAAATGGAGTTTCAGAACCCAGAGAACTCTACTGTCCAGAGAAGCCCCTGTTTGAAAGGAACTCCAGACACACCTTTGTCCTGAGGTGAGCGCAGCCCATCAGACCCCGTGTGGCCTTAGCACGCGTCCGCGGAAGTAGAAATACCGAGCATCACTTCCCAATAAGGAGCACATGCACACAGACGGATTTGTAACACTGCTCCCAGGGCTGTGTGAAGTAGACTAGAGTCCGGTTAAGCATAGGAGGGAGGGAGGAGGGGTATTGGGTTTATCCGCTGGTGAAGGTCAGACGCCCAGCCCTTCCTATGGTACTGACAGCACTCAGTGAATTCGGTTCACCCTGCTTGGGAGAGCAACGCTATGTAAGACCCTGTGGTTGGACAGAGAGGGGTAATTTATCAGGAGTACAGGCTCCTGATGTTTCCGGAAAGCGTGGGAGAACTGCGAGGTTCGTTCTCCTGGAGAATTTCATGTACGATCCGTATGGGCTCTGAGTGTCCTGTGTTCATCAAGAAGAGGTTAACTCCAGACTAGTCCACGCCAGACATGCATGCATTAAGGAGTTTGAGTGGATTGGGTTCAGGGGCCCGCGTGGACAAGCTGTGTGTGTGCTCAGCGCCCAGCATGGCCAGGGGCGTCGCTCTTAGTGGCTGTGGGGGCCTGAGGGCCCTGTCCACCCCCTACATCCCAGAGGGGCTTCGTAGGTCAGTCTGTGTAACCTGTGTTTGTTGACATGTCCGATGTGCCCCCAAAGTGAGAATGGGGGCCGGTGCCGCCCTCCGGGGCCCCCGCCACCCAGGCCTGACCAGGCGCTGCCGTGTGTGTGTCCCCAGCGCCCCGGCTCTGCTGGGCCCGCTCTGCAGGATCCACCTCTGGCATGACAACCGCGGGCCCTGTCCTGCCTGGTACGTGAGCCACCTCATGGTACAGGAGCTGCGCTCCGGGCCCGCGCGGCGCTGGTTCTTCCCCGCTGAGTGCTGGCTGGCGGCGGGCCGGGGGGACGGTTGCGTGCAGCGGGAACTGGGCTGCCTTCGCCGGGGACCCGGCTTCTGGAAGGTAGGTGCCAACTGACCCGCCGGCAAGACGCGGCGAGGGCCCTGCTTCTCCGAACAGCACTAAGTTAGAGTCAAGGTGGCCGCATCGTAAATGACGCGGCCACTGAGCGAGCCTGCAGGCCTGAAGGAATTGCCCTTGGGTTGTTGGTTTTCTTCCACAATAACGTTTACAGAATTACGGTGGTCTGTGGTCTGTGGTGACCAACGGGCTGCTAATTAGAGATGTGAGTGCCCTGGATTCCTGGTCACCAAAATGACCAGGAAACGGTCCAGGCATGGTCAGGGGGTCATGACAAAAGACAGAATCCCCTAAAACCTCACAAACCAGCTATGAAACTCGCTCTGCATCTGTCCTGATCTTTCCCCATTTGTGAGTGTGTTTTATGCAGTTGTAATAACACTTATGCATTTCGCACTTTCTAGTTATCTTCAGGATTTTTGTTTTAGAGAGAGAGAGAATGAGCAGGGACGGGCAGAGGGAGGGAGAGAGAGAGAATCCCAAGCAGGCTGTGTGCTATCAGCTCAGAGCCCAGCGTGGGGCTCAATCCCAGGAACCCTGAAATCATGACCTGAGCCAAAACCAAGAGTCAGGCACTCAACCGACTGAACCACCCAGGCACACCCCCTTCAGTGATGATTTTAAAGCAAATTCGTGAATTTTTCTGGAATAGCATTGAGCACCAAGCATTCCTTGAGTTGAACTGAACCTTGTGAACCCAGTGCAAATCTATACATGGCATTCTGCCCACTATGTAGCAGACGCTGCCGGGCTACTGCGGACACCCAGGGGGATGCTCGTTCCTGGTCCTCGGTGTGCTCAAAGCCCAGAAAAAATTAACTGTGCTGTGGGGAGCATGCTGGGAAAGTTGATTAGGATCACCAGGGGAGGGGTGACACTTCCACTGAGCAGGAGGGGGGAGGGTTCCACTGGGGGAGGGGTTTGTGAACAGAGGCTCTGGAGAGGAGGGTGTGAAGACACTTGAGGGCGACAAAGGAGAGGCAGAGGGACAGCCTGTCCCAAAGCCCCCGAGTCCCAGCGCAGGTGGGGTTGCAAACGTCCAGGGCGCCGAGTGGACGAGGGTCGGCGGGGGCCTGCAGCGCCCACACAGCTCGGCATCCGGCTGGTGAGCCAGGGGCATCCCCGCTCAGGAGGTTACTGCTCGCCAAGCGGGAGCTCCCGCGGTTGGTGCAGATGCCCCAGGTCCGCCGCTGTCTCCGCGCTGGTCTGTTCCAGCTCTTGTATTCGAAGTTCACGGAGTATCTGGAAGACTTCCACGTCTGGACCTCCGTGTACAGCCGGCCCTCGCCCAGCGGCTTCCTGCGCACCCCGCGCCTCACCGTCGCCTTCACCTTGCTGTGCGCATACGCGTGTCTCGCTGCCCTGGTCACCGCCTCGAGGCAAGAGCGGGTGAGAGCGCCGGCTTTTCTGTAAAGTGGCTTCCGATTCCCAGACCCACAGTGTGACACCTTCCGGACTTAGGGATTAGCAAAACTCAGAGTCCTAGGAGAGGTTTCAAGCAGGGGAGGGAGGCCATGTGCCTCGAGTGCCCCCGAGGTGACACCGGGAGCTGGGGGGGCCTGCGGGGCCGTGGCCTGCTGCATTACCTCTGCCACATGGATCTTGTGGCCTCCTGCTGCCACAGAGCAGGACTTTCCCAGCGGGGTCAGCAGCTCGGACCGTCCTAGAAAATGCTCCTGGATTCTTTTAAGGTTGGCAGTTAATTCAAATTTTAAAAATCCTCTGACCACAAACAACAGAACAGTTCTGACAGCCACGTTTGCCCTTGGAATGCTAGCGTGCCCTTAGCAGCGCTGGCCTGGCCGTCCCTCATGTGATGGAGAGGTTACTTGTACCTGAGCGCGGGCAGTTAGATCAGAGACTCTGCTCTCCTGTGGGGAGCTCACAGGGTGACTTCGGGGTACGGGAAGAGAGTCAGCTTTGCTGCTTCTGACAACCTGAGGCTGTCCGTGGTCCCTGCAGTGGCTGGGAACGTGCCGAGGGGTCCTGTCCGGCGAAGTATCCACCTGGGAGCACGGTGTTCCCAGTACATGTGATAGCAATAATGGATCGGCAGAGCTTTTTAAAAAAAGAGTAAGAGGTGTGTGGAGTTGGTAGGACGGCGGTACGTATTATCAGCGCAAAGGGAAGAGCCCTGTCCCCCTGGGACGGGAATGGGCCCAAGGTCAGCACACCTGAACTTGCCCTCCCCTCTGGGGTCACCCGGTGTGTGATCTTAGCTCATCAACGCACTGGGGACACGGGTGCCTTCCGGTCAGGTGCGGCGAGGTGCCCGGCACTTCCAGTCAGGTGCAGCGAGAGGTGCCTCGCAAGAAGGGACACCGGCAAACATCTGTTCAGTCTGCAGAGATGCGTATGGCGGAAAAGCAAGAAGATTCCTTATGCTTTTTCTGTTTTTTTATTAAAGGTCCAGGATTCAGGGAGAGGGGCTTTGGTTAAACATGGGGTACACATGCATCAAACACCTTTGTAGCTAAACCCAGAATGGGTCTGGGGGACATGCGTCCTGCTGTCTTCCCGCAGCTCCCGTGGGCTCTGGGCTCCCCCGACGCGGCCTATGGGTCCTTCCAGATGGGTCTCCTGTGCACCCTGCTGGTGTCTCCCGCGGCTCAGCTCTTGTCGCTGCTCTTGAGGCTCGGCCAGGTACCTGCAGCCCGTCCGCCTGGTCCTGCTGTCCCGGGTCCTCCCTCGCCGCAGGACCCCTGCCTGAACAGCCACCTTCTCCCGCAGGAGCCCAGCGGGCCTCGCCGAGTGAAGCCCTGCCTGCCCCCGAGGAGGGCGCCCATGGGGGCAGCACAGGGTAGGTGTGCATTTAAAAAAGCCTGAAAGGTGAAGTCACGGCAGCGGCCAAGGATGAGGTCTGAACGGGGAGGTGCCGGGAAGGCCCCCTCCGTCCTGGCTGAGCCTCTTCAAGAGGCCAGTGCGCTGCACAGACCTTGTGTCTCCTGCGTCCTTTGCACTGTGTTTGTTGTGGGGACAGCAAGCATCATCTCGTGCGCTAAGAGCCCTCACAAGGGGTTGTGCAGCCCCCGCCAAGGTGCCACGTGCAAGGGCCTCTCTGGCAGTTGGGTCCTGGGTCTCAGGGACCCATCTTGCTGGGGTCACAGGAAGGGGCATGTCCTGAAGGAGGCTCTCTCCCTGAGAATCCTGAATCCCTGGTTTAATGTCCTAAATGTGACTCTTTTTAAATCAGGCCCTAACTTCCATGGCAGGACACCAGAGGCTCGGAAGATACACAAGGTAAACGGAACAGCCAACAGGGCTGGCTCTCTGCTGTCTCCCTCTGCCGTGGCCCGGACACGGCTGGTCAGGCCCAGGGAGGGATGGGGACAGCTGGGGCCAGTGTGCAGGGCAGGTCCTGCGGGGAGAGAGGCCAGCTGTTAGGAGTCCCCGTGGAGGCCACTCGAGAAGGGCTGTGGCTGTCAGAGTTGGGAAAGCCACGTGTGTACAAGCAGTGACGTTTGGAAGCTGGGCCTGGGGTGTGTCCAGGGGACAAGTCGCTTGAAGCAGAGGCCCTTGTTGGCTCCTGGGCCCTGAGAGGGGACACGGGACAAGTCCAGACAAGCAGACACGGCCTGTGACCCAGGGCAAGCTAAAAGGCAGCTTCGAAGTAGCTCAGCCACATCATGGCTCTTCTTTGGGGACCAGTGTGACTGTGCTACAGGCATGTGACTCTTGTCTGGGCCAGTGTTTGGGGCACAGGAGGCTCCTTACGCTTTTGAATCTCCGCCTCCTTGCTGAGACTCTGTCCCCAGGCCTGAGTCCAGGACGCTCTCCCCTCTGCTCCCCTGCTTGGAGATGCCCGATCCCCACCCCCATGCAGCCTCTCTGCCCTCCCGCTGTGAGCCTCAAAGCCCCACTGCTCTGGCAGGTCCAGGTCAGCCCCCTGGAGGGCAGGTGACACCCCACAGCTCTCTGTAGAGGCAGAAGATCTGGTCCCGGGGCCACATGCCTCCTCCCCAGACCCCTGCCCAGCCTGAGGCTTGAGGAGGTCCGGGCCCACCCCCTGAGAGCACTCACAAGCCGTGGCTCAGAGGACACAGTATGGCCCCAGAGGACGGAATGCACGGAGATGTTAACCTCGTCCTGACTTTGTATTTTGCAGCATAACGCTCTCCCTGGGCACGCCGGGGCCCGCAGAAGGGCAGCAGGCGGTGACGATGCAGGCGGTCCGACCCCGGAGCTGGAGGCCTGCGGAGCTGACCCCCGCCAGCGGGCCGAGGGGGAGGAGGGGGCACAAGGTGATGTCGGGGCTGGGTGTGCAATGCCAGGCCCCCTCCTGTCCTGGGCCCCTGGGGAGTCGGGCCCGATGACCCTGGACGCTCTGGTCACACATGAACCAGGCCCATCGAAACAGCCATCAGTTTTGTTCCAAAGTCCTGGCCGTTTCCAGTGTTTACTTACATGGGTCTGGTCACGACTTTTAAAAAGTCAGGAGTAGACCTAACTTTTTTTTTTGAGTGTTCTGAGATTTGATGCTTTCAACTATTTCTGCTGCACAGCAGTGGGTAGCTGCAGCTCCAGACCAAGCAGGAGCTGAGCACTGAGCCAGCAGGGACGGGGTCCCGGTGGGGCAGCCGGGCAGCCAAGCAGCCAGTCAGGGCCACCCAAGGGGCCGCCGGGGACCTGGGCCGGCAGGTGCACGTGGCTGCAGGGGTCGGGGTGGTAGGCCGTGTGAGTGGTGTTTCCTGGCTCCAGGCCACCCAAGGCCTCAAGTCCCAGCTGCAGGTGCCGGCTGCGGACGCTGCCGAGTGGACGGTGTCGGCAGGGCTGGCGCTGGTGGTGGGCACAGCACCCCGCACGTGGGGGATGGGTGTCGAGCACCTGGGTTCTGTGACGGTTGAGGTCCTGGGCCAGCGGCGTGCAGTGCAGGCGCCCACCCCGCAGGAATTGGAGGTCACATTCACCCCAGGACGGCCACCTGCGGCCGACAACTGGTCACGCACACGGGGCCGGGAGCCTGGGGGTTCAGCCCGGCAGACCAGACTCGAGGAGGTCATCAAGGAAGGACAGCCCGTTGTACGTGCACCAAGGGTCCCCCCCTTGCCTAGCACCTCCTCCCCAGCAGGTGCTTCTCGGTTTCTGCTGCTGGCGGCGGCCCTAGAGCCGCACCACCTTCCGCCTCTGAACAGGTTGGGATCCTCCTATCGAGCAATCACCCGAGAAAGCGGGGCTCCAGCGGCCTCCTCTTGGAGACATGAGATGGGGGTGGGGACCCTTTGATGAAGTGCTCGGCTCCAGAGAGATTACACAACGGAGCCGCGAGAGGCGCTGCTCCCAGGTGGCCCCCCCCCCTCCTCCTCCTCCTCTGCCTGGCCCTGCTCTCCTCCCTCCTCCCCGCTCCTGCCCCTGCTCCTCCCTCCCCCTCCTTTCTGCTCTTCTCTTGGTCCTCCTCCTCCCCCTCCTCCCTCCTGCTCCTCCCACTCTTTCCCCATCCCTCCCCCCTGCTCCTCCCTCCTCCTCCCTCTCCCTCCTGCTCCTCCCACTCTTTCCCCCTATCCATCCCCCCGCTCCTCCCCCTTCTCCCTCTTCTTCTCCCTCCTCATCTCCGGTAGTCCTCCCCCTGCTCCTCCCTCCTCCTCCCTCCCCCACCCCGCCTTCCCACCTCCTCTCTCCTCTTCTCATAGTCCTCCCCCCTCCTCCTCCGCCTATTCCCCCTGCTCCTGCATCCTCCTCCTCCTCCTCCTCTGGCCCTGATCTCCTCCTCCTCCTCCCTGCTCCTTCCACCCCCTCCTCTCTGTTCTTGTTCTGATTCTCCCCTCCTTCCCCTCCTCTTCCTCAATACACATAGTGAAAACTATAAATTGTGAGGCAGATACAGCAGCAGACTGTAGCCCAGACTGTGGCATAATTCTGGTAGAAAATCCTGAGTATAAAGAGCACTCTGTCCTGAGAATGACCATATGAGAAATGCATCCCCATTTCACCCAGACTGAAACGGTGGTTACTGCATGCAGCCGGCCACTCTGTAGACCTCATTTCTCTACACGGAAATGCAAATCCTATAACACGGTGCATATGTGCAGAGGTGTGTGTATATATAAAAGGATTTACTGTCAGGAATTAGTTCATGTGCTCATGGAAGCTGGCAGTTCTCATGGACCCACAGTCCACAAGCTGGAGACCCAGGAGCACCAATGTTTCAGCTCAGATCCGAAGGCAGGAAAAAGCAGATGTTCTGCTCAGAGGCCGTCAGGCAGAAGGAACTCTCTCTTACCCTGGAAGGTGGGCCTCTTGTTGTATTCAGGCCTTCACCTGATTGGATGAGGTCCACCCACACTGGGTGGGCACCTGGCTTTACTCAGTGGAGCCATTTATTTTATTTATTATTGTTTTTAATTTTTTAATGTTTATTTAGTTTTGAGAGAGAGAGAGAGAGAAATAGCTCACGAGTGGGGGAGCGGCAGAGAGGAGGGAGACACAGAATCCAATGGAGGCTCCAGGCTCTGAGCTGTCAGCACAGAGACTCGATGTGGGGCTCGAACCCATGAACCGCAAAATCATGACCTGAGCCAAAGTCGGACACTTAACTGACTGAGCCACCCAGGTGCTCCTCAGTGCAGCCATTTAAACGTTCATCTCTCTGGAAATTCCCTTGTGTACACACCAAGAATAATGTTCAACCAAATGTCTGCACACCCATGACCCAGGCCCACTGACATAGAATTAGCAGGCACACTCAGATGGCAGGGGTGAGGTCTGTTAACACGTGTGCCTCTTCCCTGCTCCCCCTTAGTCCCCACCAGTGGGTCTGGACGACTTGCTGTGCTCCAGTGGCCGAGGGCACCACCGCCTTGGTCGGGCTTCGCAGCGTGGGCCACTTGCTGGATGGTGTCTGTGGCCTGTGGCTTGGGGACGGCATTTCTGGGGTACAGGTGAGCAGTAGTGGTTTTCAAATATCCTCGGGCCTTTGGGAAAGTCTCTCATTGATAAAAAGATTCCTTGCATTTCTGGGAACGCAAAGTGTGAGCCCAGATGTGGCCGTTGCTAATTTCGTCCTCCGGTCTCCCTCCCACGGCCCTGCGGGCGAAGAATCTGGACACAAATCCCCAAGAGCCCCAGGGCCTGGCCAGCCAGCTCTGGGACAGCAGCCCGACCCAGATGGAGCCCCGGGTGTCACCCGAGGCCTCGAGACCCTCCTCGGGAAGGAGAGGTCCAGCGACCAAGCTCCCAAGAAGCTGGGCTCTGAGCCAGGCTACTGGCTCAGCGAGGAACCCTCGACCCCTGTCTGTTGAAGATGCACGTATCTCAGGGATTCTGATTCTGTCAGTACGGTGGCCTCTCCATCTGGGTCCCCTGCTCCTCAGCAGGCCATTCAGCATGGCTCCTGTGGGCCTAGGAGGAACAGCCATAAAACCAAGATACTTGCCCCTCTGCCCTTGACTCTTCCCTTTCTTCATGCATATATTGACTCACCTGGTGATGATGGACAAGTTACTTAAAAAAAAAAAAAACTCTCTGTGCCTCAGTTTGCTCCTCTGTGAAATGGGAACATTCACAGTACCTAGTTTGTAAGATTTTAGAAGGAGCAAATGAAGTCCTCCAGGCTCAGTGCTTTGCAGATGCAAAGTTTATTGTCATTATTATTACCCCTCCCCGCCCATGCTCTCTGTCCCTGTGCTGGGCTTTCCTTTCTCTGTTGCGGGGTTGACATCCCCTCCAGACAGATAGAACTCCCTTCTTTGGGCAGAACAACAGGGCGCCCACTGCCACTGCCCCTTCTCCGCCACAGGCCCACCGCTGCTGCCCTCAGTCGCACCATCACAAGGACGCAGACCCTCAGGCCTGGTGTCCTGTGCACAGATAGGCAGGTACTGACGGCTGCTCTCTCCCTGGGGACAGGTTTAACCCGACACAATGTGCACAGTGGCTGCACCTGCTGACCCTGTCCGTGCTGTGCTGTGTTTTTGTCACCCAGCCACTTCTGGTGAGTGGGGCCCTCCTGCTGGGGTCCCTTCCTGTCAGCAGGGGCCTGGACGTGGAGCCAGGGCTCCATTCAGGTGATACGTGATGACATCTCTCCAACCCCATTTTTCACTCGAGGACACGGAGCCTTGGGACACAGAGGCTCTGGACCCGCCTCTCCCGGAGAGTGGGTAGGCGAGGAATCCCAGACAGGTGACACTAGGGTGCGCCTGAGCCTGTGACTGAGACAGCTCCATGGGTCATAGGGATGGGGGACGAGGACAGTGCCTTGTCTAATTTCTCCTTCCAGGTTGGCCTCGTGGCCTTGGGCTTTGCCTGGAGAAAGAGAGACGACCCACATTTCTTCACCGAGTCTCTGCGTGAGGCCACCAAGGACCTGGGCTCTGAGCTGGAAGGACGTGTAAGGTCCCCCACGGCCCACCGTGCAAGCCAGATGGAGGAGGTGAGCCCGGCCTCCGCAGGCCGGTCTGAACTTCCTCTTTGGATTCAAATTCGACTGCGTTTTTGGAGACCCGTGGGTGTGATGTAGTTTCTCTGCTGCTTCACGTGCCCGTACGCAATGCGTGAGCACTCAAGACCTGTTTCCTTACCTCTGCCCCAATCCCGGAGAAATCAGAGCATCAAGAACAGTCGCCTATTGTATTTATTTCTTTTAGTTTTTACTTTATTATTTATTTTGAGAGACAGAGAGAGAGAGAATCCCAACCAGGCTGTGCTCTGTCAGCACAGAGCCCAGCATGAGGCTCAAATGCATGAACCTCAAGATCATGGCCTGAGCCTACTTTAAACTATTTTTTTAATGTTTATTAAAACATGTCGCTCTCAAAAGAGAGAGACAGAGCGTGAGCGGGGGAGGGACAGAGAGAGCCAGAGACACAGAATCAGAAGCAGGTTCCAGACTCTGAACTGTCAGCACAAAGCCCGACATGGGGCTCAAACCCACAAACCGTGAGATCGTGACCTGGGCGGAAGTCAGATGCTCAACCAGCTGAGCCACCCAGGCGCCCCATGAGCCTACTTTAAACTATTGAAGCAGATAAGAAGTAGAATTCTTGGCCATGATTTTGGAGAACTTCTAAGTCATGTGCGTTTCACAACAAATCTAATTCTTGCTGCTTCCTCCCCCTCCTCCCATCAGTACCCCCCTTGTGTGTGCAGCCTTCTCTCGGGTGGGGTGGACAACACGAAGGCAGAAGAAGGTCTCCCGTGCGGAAGGGTACGGGCTGGTCCCCGGCAGGTGTTGTGTCCTCCTGTGGAATGACCAGGGACACGCCCCAGCTCACTGATGGGCCTCACCCCTACCTTTCTCACCCAACTGCCGTCCTTCCGCAGGTGACCAGTGAGCCCTGAGGCTAACTGGCCTATGGCATGATTGCCTGAGTAACCCATCGCCCCCCTGGTGATGGAGAGCACGTGCTGTGCGTGTGCCCCACCCCAACCACTTGTTCATACTCAGCGTGTTTCTCCCACCACCTCGTGCAGCGGGAGCGTCACTGCACCTGCTGTAAGATCAGTCACAGTGAAGCTGGGAGCAATGATGTAATTAGACCGAGGCCACCTGGGTGGTGACGAGGCTCTGGGCCGCAAGGCTCGGCCACACGCCTGCTGCACTTGGTGGCCCTCAGCACACGGCTCTGGTTTCTTTCACCTTCCTGGTCTCTTTTCTTTCTCCTTCTGTCCCACGGGCAGTCGCCGCCCCTGTGTGGCAGGTCTGCTGGCCCTTCTGTGTCTTTGGCCTCCGGTTTGAGCCCGGTCACAGGTGCGGCCCTGATGCGGGGCTGGCGGCCAAGTGCCCCCGCCCAAGGTGTCCCTCGGTGCGTCCTGTCCTCCTTGGGACTGAGGACGGTGCGATGGCTGCAGGGGGTAGGAGTATCCCTGCCCCAGGGCCCCACCCATATGACCTCCCGGGACAGGGGTCTCTGACTTCTTAGGTGTCCTGAGCACCTAACCCATGCCTGTAATCAGTCGGTGCCAGACAGCTCCCCCTGCGCAGTGACATTGTCCCCAGAGCTGGCAGAGACCTGCCCCCCCACCGGCCCACTGCCCGCCCGCCTGCTGTATGTGACCCGCACAAAGTGGCTCTGCCCCCAGCCCCAGGCCGCATGAACAGTCCGGACTGCGGGACCTCCTGCCCTTATCCATGGCCCCCGGCTCACAGCGCTGTCGTCCCCACAGATGGTGGCTGCCCGACAGCGAGCACGCCGCCTGCGCTGGGCACGTCCACCGTCCACGGCCCAGCTCAGCGTCACCAGGGAGAGGATGATGAGAGAGACCCGGACGCGGGTGGCCCTGAGGTGGGTGGTGGCCCGACGGGGTGGCTCTGCTCCCACCCCCCTGCAGAGGAGGCGCTGGTAGCCTGGGAGCAGGGGTTGTGGCATGCGGGTGGGGACTCAGCCGCAGGGGAGGGGCACCAAGGGGATGGTGGGTCCAGAGAGAGCAGGTTTGCAGGAGGCTGAGTCTTTTCCGTTTGCATGTGCCATGACTAACAGTCTAGAAAATCCTACAAAAATGAACAAGAAAACAGGCAGAAGGGAATTGAGTCAGGTAACAGGCTATAAAACGAAAATGCAAAACGCAGGGCCCTTCACATATTTGAGAGGACTGTTTAGCGGGTCAGGGAAATAAAACACAAGAGACCCACACAGGCATCAGGTAGAGGAGAAGCGAGTGCAGCCGGAGTAACGTGAGGATGACTTAGAAACACATGCCCTCTTCTCTTCTCAACTGGGAAGACGACACCTGTCTTCTAGAGTGCCGTCTAACATTAGCTTACAACTGTAACGCGCTCTCAATCAACGGCCAGCAGACCTTTCTGGTTTTCTTTTCTTTCTCCTCCTCCTCCTTCATCACTCGTCCTGGCCCATGATCGAGTCACTCTGGAAGAAGGAACATGGAGAACCGGCCAGGAAAACCCCAGAAGGCAGAGCCAGCGCGTGGGGCTCACTCTGCTGGCCGTGACGGTAAGACCGCAGCCCCCGAAGAGCGTGGCTCTGGGCACACGAATAAGAGACGGCCCCACGGAATGGATGAGGAGGTCCGGAAATTGACCCAAATGCAAATGCCACCCGATGTGAGTGTGTGACAAAGGCACCATCTCAGATCTTCAGAAAAACGAGGGAGCTTTTAACCAGGAATAATTGAACGGTCATGAGAGAAGCGTAAAAACAAATAAATAACTGGATGCTTTTGTCATAAGACGTGCAAATTCCAAGCGGATGAAGATTTAAATGTGAAAACAGAACCATGCAAGTCCCAGAAGAAAGTGCGTGTCAATTTCTCTGTGACCTGTGGGTGAGGAAAATGTCCCTGTGACCTAAAGTCCAGAAACGGAAGAGGAAACAAATTTGGGGACGTCAGACTCAAAGAAGAGACACCTGGTGCGACATAAGATGTCATACGTAAAGTAAAAAGACAGTGACAAACTAAGAGGAGTATCTTAACATACAAAGAGGTTTAAATAAATGGAAAAAAGACCAACAACTCTTTAGAACAAAACTGGGCTCAGGAAGCCAACAGGTGAGGATAGCACTTGGGCTCATAAGCGAGTGAATTGCAGACTAAAAGTGCAGAAATCTGCAGTGGTTGGTGGGTGAGCTGACGGGGAAGAGATGCTGTCACATAGCGCCCGTGTGAGTGCGGAATGGAACCGCCCTCGTGGGGACCTGGGAAGCCCCACACCGTCACAGATGCATTTGCCTCGACCCAGCGGCCCCGCTCCAGGAAGCGCGTCAGCAAAACCTCGAGACGACCCAGGCACGAGACAGGCCGTGCGGGACCTTCTGCCGTAGAAAGAGCCTAAAAATAACCCTGCTGTCTTGCGGGAGGTCAGGGCACCTGGAGCACGAGGACTGTCCGCACAGACGGGGGACACCTCTCTGTTACAGGAGAGAAGCAGGTGGGAAAGAATGTACGTATGGGCTACCCGCCACTCGGCCAACTGCTAGGAATCGAGTTTCTGTGCATCTGCTTGTCCTCAGTAGAACGAGGGATTTCCTACCACTTTAGGAAATTGCTACTTAGGGGACAGAAAAGGAATAGGACTTTGAAAAATTTGCCTCAAGATGAAAACATTTGACCTTACAAGCCTGCTCCCTAACGACAGAGAAACTAGAGAGAAAGTCATCCAGCGGGTTCCACAAGGGTATTTGTCATTAGCGCAGCGTTCTTGTCTTCATTCTGAGCGCTGGTTCATGTGGGATGTGGCAAATGAGGGATTCTGTGACTTCCTAATTCTCAGTGTGGGAGAAAGGAGGTGCAGATTTGAGTCTGAAAAAGTTAAAACATTATAGTCCTGACTTTGAATTAAAAGTGACTGTAAATATGTTGGGGTGCCTGGGTGGCTCAGTGGGTTAAGCGTCTGACTTCATGATCTCGCTGTTCTTGGGTTCAAGCCCAGCATTGGGCTCTGTGCTGACAGCTCAGAGCCTGGAACCTGCTTTGGATTCTGTGTCTCCCTCTCTCTGCGCCTTCCCCACTCATGCTTGCTCTCTCTCTCTCTCTCTCTCTCTCTCTCTCAAAAATAAATAAACATTAAAAATGCTTTACAAAGGGGCGCCTGGGTGGCTTAGTTGACTGTCCGACTTCGCCCAGGTCATGATCTCTCGGTTTGTGAGTTCGAGCCCCACGTTGGGCTCTGTGCTAACAGCTCAGAGCCTGAAGCCTGCTTTGGATTCTGTGTGTGTGTCTCTCTCTCTGCCCCTTCCCTACTCAAGCCCTGTCTCTCTCTCTGTCTGTCTCTCAAGACTAAGTAAACATTGAGAAATTTTTCAAAGAAATGCTTTAAGAAAAAGTATAAGTATGAAATAATAGTTTTTTTTTTTTAATGAGGAAAAAATTTTTTTCTACATCTGTCTACCAAGAAAAGGCCTAGAAAAAACCCAGGGGCAATGAGCAACTGTAGCCTAGATCCTGGTGTACAAATACCGTTTTCCACCCAAAAGAAACAGGTATCGTTGGATTTCATGATTTCAAGTCTGTGATAGAAAACGTGTAAGATAAGCCTGGAACATTTGGTAAGCAAGGAAACAATAACTAGACTCGGAACCCAGTTTGAAGAGGCTTGAGTGGGTCAGAGATGGGTAATTAGACATGAAATCAGAGATCATGATAGAGATCTTGGTAACAATGAATTAAAGCTCATCAAATATCCATAGATTTGCCGTGACACCAGAAATGTAATTGATTGGCGCTGGCAGCTATGTGGGAACCAACTTTCAAAAAGCCAGTAACAAAGTATCGGTCCCGTCTTCCCAAACTGCCCCTGGGAAATCACATAACAGGGAAGGAATATTTCTCTTTACAGAGGTATTCCAGCTAACAGATAGATGAAAACAAAATGATAGGATTGGACCATTTTTCAGCCTTTAATGAATGAACGAGTCTAAGCATCAATCATCCACAAAGGCCACCATGAAGAAAATAAGAAAGAACCAGACATTATGTGTCTCCTGGTGGGAAACACATCACCCAGGAGGAAACCTGCCCCAAAGGGCCTGGTCCTAGTCTGGTCACGTTTTTGTGCTAACTTGCAGCTGACAAGAGAGCACGTGCTGGGGTCCCCGGGAAGCAGGACAGAGAGGGGAGCAGCGACAGCGCCAGTTCCCTCCACCCAAGTAGGGGTGCTGCCTGAGGGGGTAAGAGAGGCCGAAGCAGGAAACCGTGAATGGAATCCACTGTATCCACAGAGCAAGGAAGAAAAACTATCTGATCATCTCGATAGATGCAGAAGAAACCATTTGACCAGATTAGACATTCATTCATGGAGAAAAAACATCTGTGCAAACTAGGAATAGAAAAGAACTTCTGTAAAACAATAAAGGGGATCCATGAAAACCCTACGCCTAACCTCACACTTAGTGGTGAGACAGTGTGTGCTTTTATTTTTAAATTTGGTTTAATCTTTATTAATTTTTTTAAGTTTATTTTTATTTGAGAGAGAGATAGAGAGCAAGCAGGGGAGGGACAGAGAGAGAGGGAGACAGAATCCCAAGCAGGCTCCACGCTGTCAGCACAGAGCCTGACATGGGGCTCGAACTCACAAACTGCAAGACCATGACCTGAGCTGAGATCAAGAGTAGGACGCTTAACTGGCTGAGCCTCCCAGGTGCCCCAGGGCGTGCTTTTAGGAATCAGAAACAAGGCAAGGATGTCCCCTTGTCTCTCCCTGATTAAACCTCCTGTTATAAGGCCTAGCCCATGCCATAGGCAGGAAGAGGAAATACACAGTTTACCAGTTTGAAAAGAAGAAATAACACAGCCTCTTGCAAGAGGACGGGACTAGTCCGTACAGAAAACTCTCAAATATTCCGTGAAAAAGGCTCCTAGAACCCCTACGTGAATTGAGAAAAGCTGCGGGAGAAACGTCACCCTGCAGTCGGTTCTGTTCCCAACCACCAGCAGGGAACAGCTGGAATTTAAAGTGCACAAAGGAATAGCGTATACAGTAGTACAACAGAAGTGAAGCTCTTGGATACAGATCCAAGAACACGTTTAGAATTTGTATGCTGAAAACCACAGAACACTAATGAAAGACATCCAAGAAGATGTAAAGACACGGAGAGACCTGTCCGTTGGCTGGGATCCTTGTGTGAAGGTGTGAGTTCTTCCCAAGTGATCCATAGGAACTCAGTGTACTCCCAACCAGCGTCCCGCAAGCTTTTTCATAGATCTTGACACGCTGATTCTGAAACTTCAATAGAAAGCACAAGAATTAGGGTACCAGAACAATTCTGGAAAAGAACAGAAGGACTGAGGACTGACTCAGAGGCCAGAGGACTGACTTTAGGACTTACCGTAAAGCCTCGGCAACCAAGACACCATGGGATTGGTGATAGAACAGACCCAAAGATCAGGGACAGATGGACAGACCAACACAAATACACTCAGTTGATTTTTTGATGGGACACGAAGGCCCGTCTCATTGGAGAAAGGGTAGCCTTTTTAAAAATGGTACCAGTAGGGGTGCCTGGGTGGCGCAGTTGGTTGAGGGACCGACTTTGGCTCAGGTCATGATCTCAAGTTTGTGGGTTCGAGCCCCGCGTCGGGCTCTGTGCTGACAGCTCGGAGCCTGGAGCCTGGAGCCTGCTTCGGATTCTGGGTCTCCCTCTCTCTGCCCCTCCCTGCTCATGTTCTGTTTCTCTCTCTCAAAATAAAATGAACATTAAAAAAAAGTTTACTTATTTATTTTGAAACAGAGAGAGAGAGACAGGGAGAGAGAATCCCAAGCAGGCTCTGTGGTGACAGCTCGGGGCCTGGAGCTTGTTTCTGATTCTGTGTCTCCCTCTCTCTCTCTCTGCCCCTTCCCAGCTCACACACTGTCTCTCTCTGTCTCTCAACAATAAATAAATGTAAAACAATTTTTAAAAAATGGTACAAGGAGGGGTGCCTGGGTGGCTCCCAGTCAGTTAAGTGTCCGACTTTTGATCTCAGCTCACATCTTGATCCCAGAGTGGTGAGTTCAAGCTCCATGCTGGGTTCCATGCTGGGCATGAAGCCTACTTTAAAAAAAAAATGGTGCTAGGAAAATTGGATTTCAATGTGTGGGGAAAAAAAAAAAAAAAGAACCTCAGTACATACTTCAACTTCTACAAAAATTCACCCAGGGGTTTCAAAGGTCCATTCCATGAAAAATATTTTGCTGGGTCTGTGCACACAGGGTCTGTGTGGACGCCAATTTTAAACTGTGTTTCTTACAGAGACGTTTGCATGTACACCCTCATGCTGCTCCTGCATTGGTTTGTACTGTGTGGGAAAGTCTCCCAGGATGAATATTTCCTCAATCAAGCTATCCGGAATGAGTTTACAAGGTAGGATGTTTGCTCAGACTTCTCTGAACCCAGGGCCACCGCGTAAGGACTGGTTTGTCATGGACAGCATCACCGAAGGGGGGCGGTCCTGGAGCCTGGGGTTCCAGGGTGAGGGTTACTTTACTCTGTTACTTTTTTTTTTCAGTAGGAATTTTTTGTAATGTTTGTTTATTCTTGAGAGAGAGAGAGAGAGAGCGTGTGTGTGCATATGAGTGGGAGCAGGGCAGAGAGAGAGGGAGACACAGAATCTGAAGCAGGCTCCAGGCTCTGAGCTGTCAGCACAGAGCCTGACATGGGGCTTGAACTCACAAACCAC
The DNA here is from genome assembly GCF_028018385.1 of Neofelis nebulosa. Classification (NCBI taxonomy): domain Eukaryota; kingdom Metazoa; phylum Chordata; class Mammalia; order Carnivora; family Felidae; genus Neofelis; species Neofelis nebulosa. Next base: position 106,763,921 of record NC_080785.1, read on the forward strand.
AAGGTCATGACCTGAACTGAAGTCGGGCGCTCAACCCCCTGAGCCACCCAGCTGCCCCTACTCTGTTATTTTGAACAAAAGTCTGTCTGTCTGCTATTACAGGCCATCTGTCAGAGAAGAAAGGGATCCATCCTCTCCCTCGGGACACTTTCCTTTTACAAAATTGAGGTCCAGAGAGGGTGTTTCACCACTTATCCCACATGTGAAATCTGGAAAAAATTGTCAGATTGGCTCGGGCACTGCTGTCCCCACTGTTGACAGGAGGCCCCTTTTTGGCAGACTTTGGGCACATTTATAGCATCTCAGTTTCATTAATAGCGAAACGATATTTTGAGGTACCTTAAGGTCTGGCGCGAAGATGCTAAATCAGGTTATTGAGGTTGTTTTTGTGGTTTTTTTTGTTTTTTTGTTTTTTTTTTGTTTGTTTTTTTGCGGAGAACATCTGAGTTTTTCAGCCAAAGGCTGCTGTGATTCATAACCAATGGCTACAGTTTCAAGCAGTGGTAAGACCCTCAAGTTGTCTACCATTTCTCACATGCTCATTTGTTTCTTCCTGCTGTTAATAGTACATATTCATTGTAGGTAAACACAGAAGAATGGAAACATAGAAAGCAGAAAATGCTCAATAATAATAATAAAAAAAAAAACACTACCATCCAGAGGCAACCACGGACAGCATTTTGTTGTGCCATAATTTTCTCTATGTTTTGGTGGTTCCAAAATTGAGACATGAACTGTGTCAATGTGGACACTTAATGTGCCCGTTCCTCTTTTTTTTTTTTTTGAAAGTTGTTATTAAGTGACTTTATTTTCTCCTGCCAAAAAATATTCAGTCTGAGAGTTCTTTTCAAAGAAGTTTGGCTTTGATTTCTGAAGTGCATGACACAAACTCATATAGATTCTTTACTGTGGTCAAGGAGGCGGAAATAAAATACCGTGTTCCAAGATCTACTTTCTCTTTCTCTGGAGAATATTAAAAAATAAATTTTTAAATATTTATTTATTTTTGAGAGAGAAAGAGACAGAGCGTGAGTGGGTGAGGGGCAGAGAAAGGGAGACACAATCCAAAGTAGGCTCCAGGCTCTGAGATACTAGCACAGAGCCCGATGCAGGACTCAAACTCACGAACCATGAGATCATGACCTGAGCAAAGTCAGGCGCTTAACCGAGTGAGCCACCCAGGTGCCACTCTCTGGAGAATATTTTGAAACACATTCCTGGATTTTTTTTCTATGAATTTGTTGCCTTTGACTAATTCAACTTGATGGACTTTATTTTTGTTGATGTCAGGGGGACATATGTGGGTGGCTGGCAAATCCATTTAATTTACCTATTACTTAAGGACATATTTGCTTTGGTCTTCTATGAGAGAGGTGGTGATTGACACCCACCCAGATGATGGCTAGCAAATGCAGGTTTAGGGCCCACTAGTATTGGGAGCAGGACGTCCACATTCATGAGTCTGGACTCTGTACTGAACACAGGAACACAGCTGCTCACCAGAGAATGTTCTAGCAGTGCAACTGCCCCCCACCTTTGCAGCAACCGCAGTTAGTTCCATTAATGACCAACTTCTCAGCTTCCCGCCCACTTGCACACAGGCACATGTTGGGCCAGCAGGAGGCGCTGCGTGCAAAGCAAAGTGACCATTTGGGTGGTTCTCTCTGGAAAAGGAGATGAAAACCAGAGATATTTCTGGCTCGGATGGTTTATTTTTGATCTCCTATTTTGTAAGTCAGCATTACTTGACATACTTCTCATACGAGAAGTTCCTCTCGGTCCCCAAATCAGAAACATCACAGCTGAGATAATATTTGTGCAAAGCCTCACATGTAGAGCAATGGATATGCTTGGATTCGTGGCTCAGATGCTGGTCCCGTTGGTTTGTGTAGACCTGTGTCTCCCACTGTGACGCAAAATCTCACTACCTCTGGATGTGCCGGCCACTGGGCAGGGGAGGGGTATTGATGTGTCCTGGCTTGTACTGGGATGCCTCAAGGGGGACCCTCTCCCCCTACCCTCCCCTGGTACCTAATCCTGAAAATTCAACAGCTTTTCAGGGTTCAGCGTTTGCCAGCAGACAGGAAGAACCAACTACGTCTATTTGAGGGACCGGGCTTTGTTTGCTTAGTAGGGGACTTGGGCAAGTCCGTTGACCCTGGGCCTGCGTATCCCCATCTGCACAGCGAGGCAGCTGGGCAGCTTGATTTCTTCTGTCATAGAAAAACAACGATCATGAGATTGGGTTCCATCATATTTAAGTTTTATCTGAAGTTTTTCTGGACTCTATCAAGTCTCCGTGAAAGTCCCAAGTTAAACAGAAGCAAACCACCCAATAAGGCTCCAGTACATGAAATAGTCACGCCATCCAAGGGCCATAAGTGGAAAATAGCCACTAACTTTATTTTTGCGACGTTTAGCCAGCTCTGTGGGCCTGATTGATTTAGTAGCTCTGATACGGAGCGAGAACACTCTTGGATTGTTTGGCTCACCCCCTGCTCTCCGCATACGTGGAGAACAAGAAATTGTGTCCTTGGATGACTGGAGTTCATGTCACTTCCTAACTTCTTGTCGCTTTCCCACAACATGACCTCCGCCGAGAAGTGTCCCGGTCCCCCTCCTCATGGAGGGAGGCCCAGATGTAGTAAGACGTGAGACCGGTTGCCATTGCTGTGGGGGTGTTAGGCGCACAGCATCCTTGCCATGGCTAAGGGTCCTTTCTGTGAAGCCACATGTATAGACGTGTTTTCGAGGCAGGGCAAAGTATTTTGTCCTCTCTCTAAAGAAGTTTAACGTTTCGTTTTCCATTCGACTGCAGCTCGGAGGCACATGTCTGCTCCTTGTGCAGCCATGTGCGGCTCGGGCCCGTGCGCGTGGCTTCACTGCGTTGTCTGAGCAAGCAGAAACCATCCGTATTGTCAGCTCGAAATTCCGGCGGTCCCTTACTTCGGTTCCTTGCTGGAAAAGTGAAACAGATATCTGACAAGAGTCATAAAAATTAATTGGAAGAAAACCAGACCCACATTTGTTGACCCCCTACTATGTGTCGTTCTGCCCCCAGTCTGTGCCTATTCACTGAACACTCAGGCCGTCTTGGGAGGCTTGGCGGCCATTCTGGGTCTTTGGGGAAGAAAGGGGGAAGCCGTCCATCAGGCAGTGGTGTGGAGAGGGGGCTATGTCTCTACCCGTGAGTCCCGGGGCCCCTGTTCCTCTGGTCCCCTCCTGGTGCTCACTCTGCACTGGCCACACTGCCCCCCACACCCTTCCTTGACCTCACAGGCCCGTGCCTGTCCAAGCCTCTGCCTCACCATCCCCGCCTGGAACACTCTCCCTCTGACATCCATGTGGCTCACTCCCTCGTTGCCTTCGGGTTCCTATGATTTAGCTTCTTCTCCTGAATGTGGACCCCTGACACAGCCTCCATTTTGCTTATTTATTTATTTGATTTATTGTTTGTTTCCCCACAAGAGGGCCAGGGCATGATTTCTCTCTCCCCACCTGTGCCCGGCACACGGTGAAGTTTGTCGAGTGAACAGGTGAGCGAAGGGACAGGTGGCTTCATCACTGTGCGGTCTTCCCGCCTATCGCCGAGGAGCAGAGCACGATCCAGAATCACACCATACCCCGTGCTGCGGACAGCCCCACTTTTATTCCTGCAGGTACTGGAAACGCACATTACAGAAAAATAGCCTTTGGTTTCTGCTCTTGTGCTCAGGAATGCCAGGAGCTCCTCCGGCGGCCTGACAAGTGTGGGGGCCTGGTGGGACTGGAGTCTGACCACGCTGCTGGATGGCCTGCACGGGCGAGGCGCCCACACAGCCGGCGTGCCACGTGCTCAGGTGGGCTTCTGTCCGCCCTTCAACATGGGGTCGTTGCGGGGAAGTATGTCACGGTGGGCGAGATCGTCAAACACCTGACCTGCAACACTGCGTGCTCGTGGATGACTTCTAGGTTGTGGGCCAGCAGCTCCTGGCTGTGGGTGCATCTTGCTGCTTCTCGGCCCAGCACGAATTTGCTCCAGATCCGTGCACCTGGCTTAGCTGCACCAGCACCTCTGGACGCCTGAAATCTCCAGGCTGGGCCGGAGGCAGGGCATGGTGGCTCCACCAGAGCTTGTGGGCCAGTGGGGACAGAAGGCTAGATCAGTGTGCAAAATGCTGTGACACAGGACACAGGGCATCCCAGGACAGAGGGGGAGCATCCAGGAAGCTTCCAGAGAGAGGCAAGGCTTTCCCCAAATTCTGAAAAAAAACTTACAGTGAATATATGCATTTCATATAATAACCCTCTCCCTTGTTTATCTTTTATGTTCTACCTTTTTTTTAACGTTTATTTTTGAGACAGACCAGAGCATGAGTGAGGGATGGGCAGAGAGAGAGGGAGACACAGAACCCAAAGCAGGCTCCAGGCTCTGAGTTGTCAGCACCGAGCCCGATGCGGGGCTCGAACCCACGAACTGCAAGGTCATGACCTGAGCCGAAGTCAGACACTTAACTGACTGAGCCACCCAGGTGACCCTACGTTCTGCCTTTCTTTAAGAAAATAAAATGATTTTGTCCTGCATTTCTCAAACACCATAGAGGTGACCCTTGAACAGCACAAGGTCAGAGGTGCTGACCCCCACGCAGTTGAAATTCCACGTGCAAGGTTTGATGCCCTCAAAACTTAACTACTGGCAGCTTACTGTTGACCTTGTGCCTTACCAATGGCAGAAACAGTTGATGAACACATATTCTGCATGTTAGATATATTATATATCGTGTCCTTATAATAATGGTAAGCTGGAGAAGAGAAAATCTCCTTAAGAAAATCCTAAGGAAGAGAAAGTACATTGACGGTTCTGTCTTGTATTCATCTAAAGAAACCCACGTGTCAGTGGATCCGTGCAGTGTAAAGTGTGGTGTTCAAGGGTCGGCTGCGTTTCTGATTCCACTTTTATCGTATTCTGTGCTGTCACGTGGATGACGCCAGAGACACTTTAGAAAAAGGCAAAAAGCAGGAGCTGCTGGGCGGGGGGAGGCGCGCAGTCGGTTGAGTGTCTGACTCTTGATCTCGGTTCAGGTCATGATCTCAGGATTTGTGACTTCAAGTCCCACATCGGGGTCTGTGCTGATGGTGCAGAGCCTGCTTGGGATTCTCTCCCTCCCTCTCTCCACCCCTTCCCTGCTGTTCTCTCTCTCTCTTCTCCCTCTCTCCCTCTCTCTCTTCCTCTCTCTCTCTCGATAAATAAATTTTTTTTTTAACTTAAAAAAAAAAAGACAAAAAGTGACCATTTAGATTTGGTGCAAAGACTGTGAGGCAGCTGTGTCTTCCAGAGAATGTTTGTTAAATCCATCCTGCCGGGTAATCCTGTCGCTGGGGCTTCCAGAGGGTGGTGCACCACGCGTTCCAGGCTTGCCGTCTGTCCAGGCGTCTCCATGTTTTTTGTGGTTGTCGTTTGTTTGTTTTTTATTTATTTTTTAAAATTTTATTTAAATTCCAATTAGCCGCCATACAGGGTGATAATGGTGTCAGGAGTAGCAGGCGTCTCCATTTTTATTCTTCCTCCAGCCTGGAGCCCTTGGCGGGAAGTGCTACCTCATGGGCGCTTTGGTCATTAAACAGCTGAGAGCTTCCTCTGACAGCGAGTGCGAGGTGGGGTGCTCTCCTTCTTGTCACCTCTTTGCGTGAGCGCGTGTGAGTGCACGTGAGAGTGTGCGTGTGTGTTTTCTCCTGAGATTTGCCATTTATATATGTATGGATGGATTGATGGATTGATGTATGTATGTGTTTGTGTGTGTGTGCATGTATGATTTATCTGTGTGCACGTGTGGATTTATGTGTGGATTCGTGGACTTAACATGGAGTTAACATGCCATGTCACACTGGTTTCGGGTGTACAATACGCACTGGATACAGCAACTCTGTGCATCACCCGGTGCTCCTCACAAGTGCACCCTTAACCCCCATCACCTGCTTCAGCCGTCCCCCTGCCCCACCTCCCCTCTGGCGCCCACCAGTCTGTTCTCTGTAAAATACTCCGAGTTCGGAAAGTCTGGGAGACGTTCGGGCAGGAAGGCCACAGGCCATGAGAAGCCTCGCTGGGAGCCTGGCTGTGATTGGAAACGGTCAGCGGCCAGGGTCTGGGACAACCGTGGGCGTCACCTGCCCTTCTTTCTCTTGCCAGACCTTTCCCGTGCCCTCTGCCCGTCCCAGCACGCTGGGCGAAAGCAGGACAGCCCCAAAATACTGAAAACGGTATTCTCGTGTCTCCTAGTGAGAGGGGGTGCTCGAAGGTGGGCACCTTGCCCAAGTTCCCCATGACAACGGAGCCCTTCTGACGTCCAAGCCCAGACAGGTGCATGGCCTTCACGTGGCGGAGTGGATCCTTCGGGCTCTGCCAGAGCCCAGGGGTGACGGGGCTTTGAGGAAGTGGGGGCCGTGTGTCAGGGTAGCATGTGCCCGCGTGTGGCCAGGTGTGTACAGCCCAGGCCGCAGGGCTGACTTTGAAACATGCATCTGATTATCCCTCCTACAGCTGATTATTTCAGATTATTTCTCCTACAGCTTCCCAGCCCACCTTCAGTGCTTACTGAAGACTCTCCTCCTATACGTAGCCCCCAAGTGGCAGCCACCGACACCAGCTCTGTGACAGATCCGGCCATCCAGGGAGTGGCTGCAAGTGGCCCCAGGGACTACGGGGCGAGGGAGCACTGGGTGCTCAGCCTGGGCAGCACAAGGTCAGTGTGATCCAGAGGTCAGCTCCGTCCACGCTTGCCCGTCCATCACTCTGTGTGGTGGCCAGATGCCAAGGGCGCGACCCGCCCTGGTCAGGGGCAGCTCTTGCAAATGTAGGGATTCAGTCTCAGCACAAGAAGGAAAAGCCAAACTTCCCCCCAGAATTTGCCAGAAGGCTCGAGTTCAGGAAACCTAATGAACATTTGTCCTCAACGGCTTTGTGCTGAGCAGGATGCTCACAGGGCCGCACTGGTCTTCACAGGGCCTCACGGGCCTCACTGGGCCTCACGGGGCCACACCGGTATTCACAGGGCTGCAGTGGGCCTCACAGGACCTCACTGGGCCTCACAGGGCCTCATTGGGCCTCACTGGGCCTCATGGGTCCACATTGGTCTTCACAGGGCTGCACAGGGCCTCACTGGGCCTCACGCAGCCACACTGGGCCTCATGGGGCTCCACAAAGGAGGACAGCCTCCCCTTGGTCCTGCGTTGTGCAGGTGGGCACCTGAGTCTTGGCCATCGTCCACAGCTGGTGGCCCAGCCCGGCCTCCCCGGCAGCTGTAACAGCCCATGGCCTGCACAGAGGTGGGCTGTCTGACAGCAACAAGGGCCCTGCCTCAGGCAGCCACGGTGACAGGTGCCTGTGAGTGATACCAGCAGCACAGGAGGGAAATTACTGCATTGTCACTAAACACAGGCCAAAGGCAGCGTCTTTCCGGCACCAGAGTGAGTCTGCAGTAGGAAAAGAGGAATGAAGGTTTTAGAGGCCTTGCCATGAGAGGTGGCCGCCTCTCCCCGAGCTGTGCCCGTGCCAGATGCAGGGCCTCCCTTCTGTGGAGCGGCCCTGCCTCAGGGTCCCAGGCAAGGAGAGGGGAGACACACAGAAGCCCGTCCGTCCAGCCCCAGGATCCCGGGTGGCCTCGGAGGCCGGGGGCGCAAGGTCTGGGGTGGCGGCCCCGGCTCACCCCGACGTGCACCACTTTGCAGGGCGGCAGCGCACGCGGCCCTGAGCAGCCTCAGGACCAGCAGGTGGATAGACCATAGCACCAGAGCCGTGTCCGTGCACTTCACTCTCTATAACCCTCCGACTCAACTCTTGTCCAGTGTGTCCCTGCGCGCTGAACTGCTCCCTGCAGGGGGCCTGGCCCTCTCCCCGCTGGTGGAGTCGGTGGCCGTCTTCCACAGCGACTCGTCCCGGTGGTACCGCCTCACGCTTCCTGAGGTGGGTCTGCCCACACCCGTGCCTGCTTGTGGGTCCCGGGCTCCACTTGGGGCGGCCTACCCGCCAGGCTTCCCACCGCGTCCCTGCTCCCCACGTCCACACAGACCCGCGGTGCTGCCCCCTGTGACGCAGGGCCCAGCAGGGGACAGTCGGCACCCTCTCTCTGCTTTGAGATGTGCGTTGGCATCAGTGCTCCGCAGAGGGGTGGAGGAGTGTCCCGAAAGAGGCTTGTTCAGCTTAAAAGTGTTACCTGGGAGGGTCCACGGGGGCTCAGCACGGCTGACCTGCCCTGGGACACGTCTCGTTCGGACCTTCACGTCCTGTTCCTGCTGCTGCTCCAAATGGATGAATGCGTGCAAGCAGGAACTTCAAGAAATTATTCATCGGGAGCTTCAAAGGCTCTGCCTGGCCCAGGAGCCGATAATAACACACATCTCACAAATTGTGGAAAGTCGTTTTCTGGAGCTGTATGAGGACAGGCCAGAGGACCCTACCGGGTGGCTGCATGCTGTTCACACCACAGGGTCTGCCTGCGCATGGGGCCCACCACAAGCTCACCTGTGTCCCTAACTGATGCCCGCAGGGGGGGGTCCTGCGGGAAGGGTACCAACAGCCCCAGGTGCCTGGCGGGGAGCCAGCTGGGAGCGCAGACCTGGAAACACAGTGTATCATATCTCTGTCTCGTGTGTCCCTCTGTTAGCTGGTCTTCCTGGCGCTCAACCTGATCGGCCTGTGTCTGCACCTCTCTGGCATGGCTGAGACGGGCGTCCGCAGCTACTGGCACAGCCCGGGGCGCTGGCTGGAGGTAGGCTCTCCTGTCGTCGTCCTCGAGAAAAATGGTACCAGAAAACCAGTGTCCTTACCTGAAAAGGAAGATAATTTTAGCAAGAAACGGGTTGTGCTCTAGCTAATTCCAAGCGTCTTGCCGTGTCCCCCTCTGTCGTGTTGATGACAAATAGCATGGGGTCAGCATCCGTTCGCTGCTCCTGCTGTTACTTTGCACCCCGTGCCATGCGGGTGCCATTGGGGGGGCCTCCCTGGGAGCCCCCTGAGGCACCTTCCTCTTCAACCCTGCAGCTCACCTTGGTTGGAGCCGGCCTCGCCTACCACGCAGCCTCCAGCCACCTGGTCACTCTCACCGGGGAGATGGCCGACCACTTCCAAAAGGGACTTTTCCACGAGTTTCTAGACCTCAGTCTTGTGACTTCATGGAATCAGGTATGGAAGGGCATCCAGGGCCTCACGTGCTCTGTGAGGCTGCCCAAAGGAGGAGGTCATCCACGTTCTAGAAGGTTCTAGACAAGGGATTTGTTCCATATTGAATGAAAATGCTCTGAGCCTAGGACAAGGGTGAATGGGACAGGGAAGGGCCTGGAGTCCTTAGGGGACATGTTGCAGGGGTGCATGTGTGTGTCTGGAACGTGACTCTAGAACACGGACTGCTCCAGTGACTCTACATGAGAGACTGAGACACATCGTGTCTGTTTCCTCTCCTCCTAACAGCGCCCTGGAGGTGGGTGGAGTCAGCCCCTCCCATGATGCAGGAGGGCCCTGGTCCTGCCACAGGGACTGACCCCCACCAGCCTGGGCTCCATCAGAGGAGCAGGGCCAAGTGCACATCCGGGTGGGTGAGCCCAGGCAGGAGTCCTCGGGGGCTGGGGGGGGGGGGGGTGCCCAGCACAGCCTGTGGTGTGGACAGCTGTCGTGGATGTGGACGTAGGCAGGTGGAGCTCTCATGTTCGGCTTCCTTGTCCTGCGGCCTCACAGCCACCCCCCTGACCCTGCAGGTCTTCTGGGAGCTCCCTTTTCCACCCAATGGGTGGCAGCCAGGGCCCCGAGTGACCTCACACCCCCAGGGTGGGCCCTCCCAGAATGACCTAGAAGAATGGGCTCTTCTGTGCCCCAGGTGCTGACCATCCTCCAGGCTGGCATGGGGCCGTGCACGGTGGGGCCCCGAGGTCAAGCTGCACACACAGATGCTGGCCCAGAGCAGGCAGTGCCCTCACCCCTCTTCCACGTGTCCATTGAATGTCGCCCTGTCCTCACGGTGCTGACCAGCTGTGTTGTGCTGACTTGGTTTATCGTGTGTCCATCCTCAATGCTGGAGGCTCTGGGGAGGAGGGTGGCCACTTCTCTGGGATGGACGGCGGGCTCCTGTCTGCCTTTCACTGCATGTCTGCACTCCCTTGCTGGTCTCCCAAGCTCCGCCTCCCGTAATGGTGGCCGCCATGCTGGCGTTTTCCTTGCTGATTTCAGGGAGGCACCGGCCCCCGCTGTCTCTGTGCCCGCCTCATCACAGCCTCACAGATGGGGGCGTCTGGGCCCCGAGACTCTCCATCGGGGCTAAAGTCAGCCGGCCCAGCTTGGCAGCCTGGCCACACTCAGCACACGGCTGCCCCCCAAACGTCGGCCTTGGGAAGGGCCTTTGCCTCCTCCGTGGCTGCTGTTGTGCAGCTCAGTGAACTGAAGCCCCGACAAGCTGTCCTGGTGTTTCTAGAACCGGCAGGGTCCCAACACAGGCCTGGTCTTTCCGAACGCGCGTTATGATTTGTCCTTGGCCCTAGTCCATTCTGCAGACTTTGCTTGCTGTCCCTCCGACACCTGGGACCAGGACGTCATCACATGCAGCGACTGCCTGCTGGGTGTTCCCCTCGCACACAGCCGGCAGGTACAGCCGGTAGTTGGGGTGACGTGCTGACCCGCTCTGTCCTTTTGTCTCAGAGGGTGTCGTGGCTGCAGGGGACCCTGTCATTCGTCCTGACGCTGAAGTGCATCTGCCTCGTTGGTGTCCAGACACCCGTGGCATCCTGCTCCTTCCTGACACGCCGTTCTTTCGCTGGTGTCTTCGCGGCAGGGGTGAGGCTTCCCCCAGAGCCAGGGTCAGGTTCCCTCCGCAATAAGTGAGCACGGCCGGCGTCCTCTTCTGTTAGCACCTTCTCTGGGTGGGGTGACGGGGAGGGACGAGCTCTCAAGCTGAGACACCCCTAGAGCCCCGGGCTTCCAACATCACCCCGTGGTTTTCCGTCATGGGTGCCAGTCGCTACATGGTGAGTTGTGGCCGTGAGCACAGGAGCCCCGACCGAGTCCACGCTTGCTCTGTTCCGCGCCTTCCCGCCGCATTGTTACCATCACTACTGCCAAAGCAGCCGTTCTCCCCCGCGGAGCGTTTGCTAAATGCCGGGACGGCAGCCGGGCTGTCTGGTGGTTCCCTCCCTGAACTGTTACAGCCAGGCCGCCTGCAGCCCAGCTCTTCTTCACGGGGAGGCCTCCACTCCCCTTGCTCCCGAGGGAGGGTCCAGGCCAGGTGATCTGATCAGGTGATCTGACTGTCAGGGTGCCAGACTCTACTTGCACATGGGGAACCAAGCAACAGATCCCCAAACCCTGCTGGCTTCGTGCTCGGCAGGACAGGCCCAGCAAACCAAGGTGGGAACAGCTGACCCCGGAGTCGAGACCCGGCTTCATGCCCAACTGCACCTCTCCAGAGCCTGCTGTCACAACCGTGGGCCCGTACCCAAGCTCCGCCTCCAGGAGCGCATGGCAGGTGTGTGCCTGGCCATTTACCCTGGGCTTGGAGACTGCGCGTATGTGGAACTCTTCTGACTACTAAACTGGTCATTGTTATACCACTACGCAACTCAAAAAAATGCTTTTTTGTTCAGAAGAACACAGAATATCATGAGTAAATTGTCCAAAATAAGTGGCAGAGCCCCAACTGTTCAGAAATTATGGGATGCGCGGGGACAGGTGTGCGGGGGAACTGCACTTGCTCGGCCCACGTGGCAGACCACTGGCGTCTGTGATTCCACTCAGAGTAAACAGCAGTGAGGGGAGCGCCAGCGTCTTCGTAGGGAGGCCTCGGGTACAGAGCCGGGGCTAGGAGCATGGGAAATGGGGCCAGCGGGTTGGGGGGGGCTGGGCTGGGGCCCACGTAGACCCGTGACGACGGGCTGGCAGTCTGTTGTGCAGGTAGGGTAGACCTGCACACATGTGCACACACATGCACACGCTCACGTGCACACACGTGCACACTGGACCAGTGGTACCACCCGAGGTTCCTAGATCAAGTCTCCCATGTGGCACAACAACCAGACCACAAAACTTGACCTGAGTTAAATGTAACTCCCTTTGCTTCTTAAGTGGTTTATTTTACTGATTCCTTGCCAGGTGCTGGAGACATGAAGCATGGCTGCCAACAGCTAGGGTGGGGTGCAGGGAGGAAGAGAGGAGAGATGGTACCTGGGCACTTGAAATAGAGGAGGGGGTGGAGCTGGTGGGCACTGGGGGAGGGGGAGGGGCAGGGAGGGAAGAGGGGAAGGGAGGGAAGAGGGGAAGGGAGGGAGGAGAGGGGAGGGAGAGGAGAGGGGAGGGGGGAGGGAGGAAGAGAGGAGAGATGTGAGGGGAGGAGGGAAGGGTAAAGGAGGGGGAATGAGGAGGAAGGGAGGGGGAGCGAAGGGGGAGGGGTTAGGGAAGGAGAAGGGAGGGGAGAAGAAGTGGGGAGGGGAAGGGAAAGGAGGGAGGGAGGGAAGGAGGAGAGGGGCAAGTGAGGGAGGGAGAGAAAGAGGAAGGGAGGGGAGACAAGGCGGGGAGAGGGGAGGGGAAGGGAAGAGGAGGGGGAGGGGAGGGGAGAGGTGCAGGAGGAGCAGGGAGAGAGGAGGGGAAGGGGGGAGGGAGGAGGAGGGGAGGTGAGAGCAAAGGAGGAGGGGTGAGGGAGGAGGAGGGGAGGGGCAGGGCCCCAGAGAAGGTGCAGCAGACAGAACCGGGCACTAGGGATGACAAGATCGACTCCCGAAAAGCTGCTTCTCCAAGCGTGCTGTTGTTTGGAAACCCTCAGAAGCCCCCAGGCGGGTCTTGGGCTCCTCCGAACCAGGGCCAAGGCAGGTGAGTGGTGGCGGGTTTTCTCCCCGCAGCTGGCGGGCGTCCTGATGCTAGCAGCCCACTCCCATCTGCGCGTGGCACCGCCTGGCACCTTCACGGACGTCTCCCGAGGCCTGCCGTTCCGTTTTCCAGGAAGACGCCAAAGAGACATGTTCCCCGGTCTTTCCAAGTCTGACCCGCGGGCCCCAGCTTGGTGCTGCGGGGCTTTCTTTATAGTAACGAGCACCGTGTGGTTGGGAACGGTACGTGCACCTGCCCCAGACTTTGAAGTCAGGGTCTGCCGTAGGCGTGAAACTCTCCTTGTCTGTGTGCACGTCTCCACGTGGCCATGGCTCCCTGAGGCCTCTCTGCCCTACGAGGGACAGGGGCTGGACACTCCTGCAGCCTGAACAGGTCCAGCAAGACCGAGCGTTCCAGCGTGCTGCCTTCTCCAGGGAGACCCCCAGCCCTCCAAGCGCTGAGCTGCACCCTCTTTCCTCCTCTCGTGGTGGCTGCTAACTCTTGCCTTGTTATTTCAAACTTCCCATCTTACAAAGGTTTCACTCCATTAGCCAGCCTTCACCGGACAGGTTCTCTAACCTCGGGCGGAGTTTGGAATGGGGATCCGTTTCCCACCTTCCTACTGATCTGCCACTTGCCAATCTAGTCATGTCACACACACACACACACACACACACACACACCAGCTTAAACCCCCACCTTGACAACACTCAGACCTGAGTCCTTTTTTTCTTTCAGTGTTTCTAGCTTCCTGGTCACGGCTCATCCATCCATCTAGTCTTCCCTCTGCCCGTCCACCCATTAACCCATCCCGCCCTCCATCCATGCACGCATCCACCCATTCATCCACAGATCCCTCCCTCCTGCATTTCCTCCCTCCCTTTTCCCTCCATTCCTCCCTCCATCTATCCACCTATCCATCCATCCATCTACCTATTCATCCGTCTATCCGTTAACCCATCTGTCTATTCATATGTCCACCTGTCCATCCACCTATCCATCCATCCACTTATTCATCCACCCACACAACCCATCTACTCATCCAGCCATCCCCCCACCTCTCCATCCATCCACCTATCCACGTAGCCAGCCAATCATCCATCCACCCACCCACCCACCCACCTATCCACCTATCTATCCACCCACCTATCCATCCGCCTATCCATGTAGCCAGCCAGCCAGCCAGCCATCAAATCATCACCCACCTCTCCATCTATCCATCCATTCATCTACTCATTTGTTCATTCGTGCACTCGTTCCACAATTACTTAAAGAATACCCATTCTGTTTAGGCAGTGGTGAAGAGGACATTGTCCACAGTCCATAGAGGATGACACGAGTATAAACAAAGAATTGTAGCAATTTTAAAATTTTAATACATTTCCTTCATTGGATGTGTGATTTGTAACTATTTTTCCCATTCTGTGGCTTGTTCTTTTAATTCCTTTAATGGTGGTGTTTTGCAGGAAAGTTGTTAATATTTGTAAAGGCCAATTTATCAGTTTCTTCTTTTATAGATTCCACTGGTTTCCTATCTAAAACCAAATGGCAACGCCACCGTCACACGTATTCTCTCCTGTGTTTCTTTTAGAAGTTTTGTAGTTAATAGGTTTTAGATTTAGGTCCGTTCTGAATTAATATTAGTACAAGTTTCGAGGGATGGATCAGAGTTACTGTTCTTTCAGTTTGGGACATCCAGTTGCCCTGGCACCATCTTTAAAAAGCTCGTTGAACTGCCTGTGTATCTTTGCCATCAATCACTTCACTCTTTCCGTGATTCTGGTTTTGGGTCGTCTTTCCTATTCCGCTGACCCCTTCTTTTGCCAATCCCACACTGTCTTGATTACTAGAACTCCATGTAAGTCTTAACGTGGCACAGATGAGTCCTCCAGATTTGTTCTTTTTCAGTTCAGGCTGTTCTCGTTCTTTTGCCTTTCCATATAAATTATAGAATCTGCTCGTTGGTATCCACAAAACGGCATGCTGGGATTTTGAGATTTCTAAGGATGTATAAATCAGATTTGGAGAGAATTGACATCTTCACGATAGGAAGTTTTTCAAGCCAAGAATCCTGTATGTCTGTATGTTTATTTACATCTTTGACATCTTGTAGTTTTCAGCACGTGGATCTTGCACAACTATGCAGTTCTAACGCCTACCTAGAAGCTTCCTCAAAGAATAAGCAAAATAGAGACCCATTTGTTTTCCCGAGGGGACCAGGAAGTCCTCACACAGCAGAAGGGATAGTGGAGTTGGGCTTTGTTGGATGAGAGGGACCAGCTCACGGAGACACCTGGGAGCAGGGTCTGAAGGCTGGAGTTCAGAGTCAAGCAGCCGTGATTTGGGGAACGATACTTGGAGCCAGGAGGGCTCTGAGTGTCATGCTAAGATGATAAGGCGCTTGGACTTTATCATGAAGAATAGGAAGACAGTGGTGCCCGGGGGGTCTCTTCAGAGACAGGCTCGTGTGGCTGGTAGAGGAGGAAGCCTCGGACCCACACCTGCTCTCTGAACGGATGGTGTCCTGTCCTCAGGCACTGGGCCTCCCTGCAGGGCTCTGACACGTTGCCAGGGGTTCGAGGGATTTAGGACCGAGCAAGGAAAAAGATATGACCACGAGAGACAGCAACACGCACAAGCGGTACCGGGCCACATCTTGACAGGTCGCACAGCACAAGACCGTCCAGAGGCTGTGTCTCGGGGCCACCTCAAGAAAGGGAGAAGGGCAGTGGATGCAGGGAGGGTGGGAGGTGGTCTTCTGTGTGTCGCTGTAACCCAGTGGCGCGAGGGAGGTCTGAGTTAGAGCTCCGGAGGGCAGGAGCACCATGGGGTCTCACCAGGGGCAGCACCCTGTCTTACCAGGGGCAACAACTGTCCGGTGACTTTCTGCAGGGTATGCAAAGCAGGCCCTACATGGCTCAAAAGTTTGCTTGTTTGGACTATTTTTAAAATAGTCAAATGTGCAAAACTTTGAGTTTGGTGCCCACGGGCTTTTTGAGCTAACCAGTCTCAGCCTGCAGTAAAGAAAGAAACAAACTGGGGCCGGTGTGCAGAGACCACAAGGGCGCCTCTTCCTGTCTCCCGGGCACAGGCACAAGCCCACGGTGGGGCACACACATGGCCGGCAGGGCTGCTGAGGACCCCAAACCGATTTTACGTGTGCAAGTGCACGTCACGTTAACAGTGTTTGTCCTCAGCTGTTAGATACGGAAATATCCTTTACGGTAAGATTTGTTCTCTAGCCTGAATCCATCGTGTTCTGAGTGAGCTGAAGGCACGAGAGGTGTTTTCCTGTTGTGCTAAGCAATTGGTGTCTTACTAAAAGCTCACAGGACAGCATCCTGAGATGCGGTCTCCACTTCGTCGTCTGTCAGGTTAACAAAGTCATGGTGGGTTTGGTAACATGCAATTTGTCTACCTTTTTTGTCCTCCTCCCCAGCTGAGAGGTTCCCTCATGACTCTTGTTCGAAAAAGAAAATCTTTCCAAAGCAAATCCCTCGTGCGTCTAGAAGACGTGACTGCGTGCGTGTGGGGACAGTGCCTGGCCTTGCTGGGACTGGAGCGGCCACAGCGGGAAGAGGCTGAGACAGTCGAAAGTCAGGTGACTGTGGGGCCTGGGTTAGGGGGCACAGTGGCACATTCAGAGGAGGCTTCCTCACAGAACTTGGCTTTTGGTTATTAACCATGGTGGCAGTTCTGTGCCAACTATCTTTGCAAAGGCAGGACATTTTTGGTTGAAATTCTAAGGCCTTGAGGGGATTACCAAGCACATTCTCTTCCACAAACTCATTATGTTTGGATGACCCTGTTGGGTTAGAAGGGTGGAGTTTGTGGGCACCTGGGTGGCTCAGTCAGTTGAACGTCCGACTTCGGCTCGGGTCATGATCTCACAGTTTGTGGGTTCCAGCCCCGCGTCGGGCTCTGTGCTGACAGCTCAGAGCCTGGAGCCTGCTTCCGATTCTGTGTCTCCCTCTTTCTCTGCCCCTCCCCTGCTCATACTCTGTCTCTCTCTCACTCTCTCAAAAATAAAGAAAGATTTAAAACATAAATAAATAAATAAATAAATAAAAGAAAGATGGGAGTTTATGATTCCCGCTTCGACCAACAAACACACACCACCCTGTCCCTGTAGAGTCGTCATTTGATTTTGGTTTCTGCCACCAGACCCAAACCTCTACCAGAACGTGGGGAACGTGTCACCCTGACACGGAGGCAGGCACATCAGAGCCAGTGTTTGCACGCCGAGTGCCCAGCTGTTTCATGACTGACAGTCATCCCTCAGCGTGGTTCGTGCAGTCGTGATAGTGTGCGTTTTTATAGGGCTTTGTTCTATATCACGTGTTGACCATTCCTTATTGCCTTTAAGTCCATGTAAGAGTCCTCACATAGACATTCTGAACCCTAACACTTGCCTGTACGTGACACAGTGAATCAGGGACCGAGGCATGCCTGTACATGACACGGTGAATCAGGGACTGAGATGTGAGGATTTGGGCCCAGCACCCAGGTCTCTGACTCCGGGGTCCAGGGAGCTTTCTATGTTTTTTTTTTTTTTTAAGTTATCTCTTCTATTTGGAGAGAGAGAGAAAGATGGGGAGAAAGAGAATCCCAAGCAGGCTCCACGCTGTCAGCACAGAGACCAATGCAGGGCTCAAACTCACAAACCGTGAGATCATGACCTGAGCCAAAACCAAGAGTGGGATGCTTAACCGACTGAGCCACCCAGGTGCCCCTCCAGTGAGCTTTCTAACAAAGCACAGTGCCATCTAAAGTCAATACCAGTAAACGCTTCAGAAAATGAGAGAAAAAGAAAAAAATCTGGTTCTCGAAGGCACTCACTAATGTGATTTTCTTTGCTTCAGCATTACTACCTGGATGAAGTCTCAGATCTGCTAGAGGAACTTCTCTTGAAGATTAATGGCTTGTCCGACAGCCTGCGACTTCCTCTTCCAGAGCAGCAATCCTGTGATGAGACAGAGGCCAGGGCAGAAGGTGGTCCCTTGGGGAGCATTTCTGCCTAACAAGCCACTGGGGTAAGCAAATGAGGAATTATTTTTATCTCTCTCCTTTATAGAAAAAATGTTTTTGTTTTTTTTTTTTAAGTTCTAAGGGAGGTACGAACTGGTTGCTGTTCCAAATCATGAATGCCATTTGCATAAATATTCCCTAAGGGTAGGTAAGCTGGCGGGAAGGTGTGCTCTGGCCAGAACTGAAGAACCACTTAATAATGAAAAGTGTAGCAAAGGACTTCCAGCGTAAAATGATAGCAGAAATACCTCTGTACTCCCTCACCCCTGATTACAGCCGGAATCAGCAAAGATAGTGAGAAACAGAAATGGAAATTCCATGCTCCCAGACCCCAGGAAATATCTGTGATCCAGAACGTGACCAAGAATCCCCCAAAATGACAGCCAATACAGTGAAAATTAGACCAAAGGGAGAGAGGACCTGGCCACTCCCAAGAGCACACATTCTCCAACCTCAACAGCACACGTGGGGGTCAGCCAAAGGCCCCTGGTCTGGAAGAAAAGAGCTACAGAAATCCCCGGGAACCTCAGCCCTCATGGGCTGAACGACAGCCTCCTGTTTCAGAAGCCGTCTGTTGATGTGGTGGCCAGTGGAGGGGCTGTTGGCGGCCCATGGGCCCAGAGCCACCCAGATTCACACACAGGGGTTGGACGCAGTGAAAAGGCAGAGGAGTGTGAGGCGTGTTCTCGGGGGGCTCCCTGAGGTCCAGAGAGAGGCTGTGCAGCCCAGACGCACGGTCATGCAGCCCAGACGCACGGTCACACAGCCCAGTGGCGTGGGCGTGCTCCCTGGCCGCAGCGAGGTGGACCCCCTCACGCAGAAGGGTGTGCTCATGATAAACGCAGATCAACCATGGGACCGTGCGACAGGCTGCTGAGAGAGCAGCCGTTAAAGATGATGGTAACAAAGGAGACAGAGACCAGGCCAGGAGAGGATCATCACGGACCCGTCAGGCCGTAGGCAAGTGTACTCCATGCACAGGCCCGAATGCACCGAAAAGTTTTACTTCTCTGAGTAAGAGTGCAAAGCCACGATGGAAGGTTGCTTGCTCTCTCTGTCTCTCAAAAATAAACATTAAAAATAAGATAGAAAAGTGAATTTCTGCATTAAAAAAAAAAGAACCACAAAGGAGAAATTGACAGAGTTGAGGAAAGAAAAGGAGCAGATGGCCGGAAACACAGGCCGAGCAAAAGAAAAATGAGTTCACAAGAGAGACTGAAGGATACAGGTGGCAAATTTGAGAACACTCAGCAAAATGAGATACTTTTATTTTTTATTCTTTTATTTTTTTAATGTTTTGTTGTTTGTTTTTGAGAGAGAGCGCGCACACAAGCAGGGGAGGGGCAGAGAGAGAGGGAGACACAGGATCTGAAGCAGGCTCCGGGCTCCGAGCTGTCAGCACAGAGCCCGACGTGGGGCTCGAACTCACAGACCTGAACCGAGGTCAGATGCTTAACCGACTGAGCCACCCCAGGCACCCCTAAAAGAAAAAACCTGTTTAAATGTGCATGTCAGTGGAAAATTGGGCAAATGGTAGGAAAAGCATAATTTTTACAGAATAGGAATTAAGTTGTGTGGGGAACTTAGAAGAAAAACAATCTATTAAGAAAGGACAGATGCCACTAACGTTATTATTTCTAGACTTTAGAGAGAATGAAGGACAACGTGTACTGCTAAATCAGTGCTCAGGGGAAAATAGGGCTGATGCTACTGAGCGGCAGCAGATAAAAGTACGTCTTCAAGTGAAATCGTCAGGGAAACGTGCACGTGCACAGGCGCACACGCATCCACGCACACACACGCACGTGCCTGCACAAACCAAGCCACACAAGAGGAAGAAATCTGTAAAAATGAAAATGCAATTTAATTAAATCAGCAGCAAAAAATGACCCAAGATGAATCTCTACTTAACAATTAAGTAGAGGGGCGCCTGGGTGGCTCAGTCAGTTAAGCGTCCAACTTCGGCTCAGGTCATGATCTCACGGTCCGTGAGTTCGAGCCCCGCGTCGGGCTCTGTGCTGACAGCTCAGAGCCTGGAGCCCGTTTCAGATTCTGTGTCTCCCTCTCTCTCTGCCCCTCCCCTGTTCATGCTCTGTCTCTCTCTGTCTCAAAAATGAATAAACGTTAAAAAAAAATTAAAAAAAAAACCAAGTAGATACCTTATTAGCTAACATACAGCAAAGTGCGATGGAAGAAAGTACATTAAATGTACAAAATAAAACTGAGAAAGTGAAAGTTACTTTATGGAAATTAAGTGAATTCTGAAACACTTGGAGCCGGAGAATGGCCCTCGGTACTCCTGCACCAAACTCGAGTCACGCAGAAACCTTAAGCAGCGAGGGAAACAGTTCTTCCAAAGGCACCTTGGCCCAGATGGTAGAAATCTCACCAGACTTAAAAAACACTTAAGTTCAGGATGTTCTCTGAACTGTTCCAGATCACAGAGACAGAGAAAGCTTCCAGATGTGCTTCTATAGAGCAAAGTAATGCACTGATACCAAAACTGGGCACAAGTGTCTAACTTAAAAAGACAAAACCACCACATGCCAGTCTTACTGATGTTGATACCAAAAAATCTAAACCAATAAAACCCTGTAACAGTGAACCCTACTGATGGAACCAAGGCTTCCGGGAGCCACAGGCACGTATTGCCCAAAATGTGGAACCCCGTCTCCTACAGAAGGAGGGCCGGAAGTTTGCGGGCTCTGTGTGCCACTGGCGGGGGGGGGGGGGGGCCTCTAGGGGCGGCAGGCGGGGGAGGTGGGCCTCCAGGGGTGGGGGCTCTTCTTTGACTCCCCTTGAGGATATGTGGGTGTCTGAGTAGCTGGGGCGAAGCCAGAGTCCACAGAGCCCCTCACGGTTTGTCATGGGGGAGAAAGGGGCTGAGAGATTGAGATGTTGTGTGTGACCGCTGCTGGGTTCAGCCAGGACTGTCCTTTGCACTTCACACCCTGGAATGCCAGAGAATTGGATAGAACAATTCTATTAAAAAGTTGCTTTGAGTTACATCTAACTTCTTTATCATTGAGGAAATCAAAAAGCAGATAAATCAAGTTTATTTCCAAAATACATGAAGCACATTAAAGTCTGATTTGAGATCAGTTTTGTAAGATGGATAAGTAAATATTCAACTCACGTCTACACTGAGTGGGCTTAGCATCCTGCGCGGTGTGAAAAAACAGTGGAGAGAGCACACTCCTGCCCCTCCCTCCTGCAGCTGGTGGTGTCCCAGTGGACAGGGCAGTGAGGCTGCGTTCCAGCATGATGCCCAGTGCATGCTGATCCTGATTCCCTGGAAGCAGGTATCTAGAAATCATAAAACAGGGCTTTGGGAATTAGCGTTCTCTCAGAAGAAGATTGTTGTGGTTGGAGGTCATGATCGTGGTTAAGAACGCAATCTTGCCAGGCACCTGGCTGGCTCTGTCAGTAGAGCATGTGACTCTTGATCTCGGGGTATAAGTTCAAATCCCATGTGAGGCGATTACTTAAAACTGGAATGCAGTCTTGCCATCTGCCACATTTGGGGCAAGACGCTGAGTGAAGTAAGTCAGACAGAGAAAGACAAATCCTGTATGATCTCACTTACATGTGGAATCTGAAAACAAAACAAGAACAAAAACCCAACCTCATGGGCACAGAGAACAGATCGGTGGTTGCCAGAGGCAGGGGGGTGGGGGCAAAATGGGTGCAGGGGTCAAAAGGTACGAAGTTCCATTTTAAGAGAAAGGAGTCCTGAGGATGCGAAGGCGACCCCGGTTACAACACCGTGTTTATGTCTGGTTGCTACAGAGAGTAAACCTGAAAGCTTCTCTCTGCAAGGAAGACACATTCTACAATAATGTGTGGTGACAGATATTAACTAGACTTCGTGGCGACCATCTTGCAACACGTGCAAATATCTGATCCCCGTGCCTCACACCTGGAGCTGACATGTATATGCCAATCAGAGCGACATAAGAGATGTTTACAAAGAACGTGGCGTCAACGACCAAACAGGAAACAGAAAACACTGGCGAACAGAATCCAGCATCGGATGAAAAGAAAATGCCGTGATCATATAGGAGTTTTAAACCAGGAGAAGAAAGGTCTAAGTATTAGAAACCAGATTAGTGACTTCACGAAGAAATGGCAGACACTACCATTTGATTTTCTCCATGACTGCAGTTGATGAAATTCAACATCCATTCCTAATTTTTATTTTTATTTTTAAGTTTACTTATTTGTTTTTGACTGAGAGATAGCATGCAAACAGGTGTGGGAGGGGCAGAGAGGGAAGAGAGAGAATCCCCAGCAGGCTCTGTGCTGCGAGCACAGAGCCCGACGTAGGGCTCGATTTCACGAACCATGAGACCATGACCTGAGCTGAAACCAAGAGTTGGAGGCTTAACCGACTGAGCCATCTAGGCTTCCCCATTCCTAATTTTTAAAACACACTCCTAACTGATATAATCAAAGAAGTAAGACTGTATGTTGAGTCAAGAGCCGGTTCTCTGTATGATGGTACAACGTCCCAAACATTCCCACCGAGGCAAGGACAAGGGGAGGTTGTCAGTTCTGAAGTCTCCTAGGATCACTTTTAAGGGATTTATCTCCTCCCATCCCTGGAGGCGCTTACCTTGTGTATATATTTAATAGCTCACAGCTGCACTTAGGACGTGGTCGCTAGTCTTCCGTGCACACAGCACAGCCTGTTGTGAGTCCTCATATGGGCACAGCTCGTGGTCACTCACACCGACTTCCTGAGGTTCAAGATAATCGCACTTGAACGCCATCAGAGGCGCAGGGTGCCTGTGGCTCTCACGTTTCTGCGCTGTGACCAGCTGGCCTGGAGTGGGACGGAACCAGGAATGTGCTCGGCACTGAAACCAGCCGAGCAGGCCGGACGGCACGGGACAGACCCTCTTTTGTATGATGTGATCTGAGGAAACAACCCGCTTGAATTTCCTAACCTCGGACCAGCTGGTTTTCATCTCAGCCATTAATAATTAAGATTCGTATCTTTATAAACTGGAAGGATTGGATGCCTGGAACTACCAAAGCCACCTGCAAATCACACTGTCCCTTGTCTTCTCGCAGTGACTCAGTGCCGTGAACTGCCGTGGGGCTGCCCGCCTCTGCCGCTGTCCTCCTCACCTGCTGGGCGACCGTACAGTGTCGCAGCGCTCCCTCTCGCCAGCCGTGTCCGTCGGGCCCTGAGGACAGCCGCACACTAGCAGGTGCTTCTTATGGAGCAGGACGCCTCTGCCCCAAATGCTTCCTGATGCACAGGCCTCATCACCCCACCCCCCTGGGACACGCTGCTTTGCAGGAGTGGCCGGGCCACCGAGACTTCGATGCAATTTAGAGATGCCAGAACGGTTTTTCCTATGTATTTTCCTCTTGATTCACTTTTATGAATATGGCTGAGCAAGGCAGGAGCATCTAGAAAGTCAGGAATGTCCTGACCGCATGTTATAGTCTGCCTGAGCAGTTTTGGTCCTTTTTAAAAGAAGGAAAGAAGTGTAATTCATTAGCACCCACCTGCCAGGAGGGGAATTGGGCAGTTGGTGTAGCTGTGGAAAATCTGAGCTCGCTTTCCACATCCGGGTACTGGTGACCGTGGATGTGGGTGTACGATGGGGGCTGGTGCCCGATCCCCCACGGCCTCTGCTTTCAGAGAGGTTTGTGTGTGCACCGCGTGAGTCAGGGATGGTCAGGACACAGGGAGCCATGGAAAGGGTGGACCTCCTTCCCACGTCTTCCCCGAACTTTGCCAGTCTGTGGGCCATCCTAAAAGGTATGTAGAAGGCTTGACTCTCTTTAACATGGGTGGCCTACAAGTGTCACAGACACCCGTCCAGGAAATGGCCTGAGCTTCCCCCTCATATCCAGGACTTTCTGTGATGACAGTTGGGTTCTATAAACACTGTCCTCCTGATTCACGATCCCAGATATCCGAACGTGTGAAACTCAAATCCTTGAGAAGAAAACACGTGATGAAGAGTTTAAGGAAATACCGCTCGGCCTGAACACACAGGATGTATGGGTAGTCACACACCTGCGGGGTAGGATTGGGTTTTAACCGTGGGCTGGGTGGGCGTTGAACGGCGACCTGTCCTCCTGACATCTTGTGTCCTGTCCTGTGAAGGAGGCTCTCCAGGGGCCTCTCAGAGAAGGACCTGCTGTGCCCACACGTGCCGTGTTGTGCCCGGGCTTGCTACACAGTCACTCAGCCGGGTTTTCATTCGCCTGGCAGGCAGTGCTGTGCGGGGCGCAGTTCAGGGCCTGGGGGCGGGGGTCCACCGAGAAGGCAGTCTTCCTGGAACCTGGAAAATACAAGTCTCAGAATTCGGGGCAAAGTTCTGAGCGACTTTTGTCCTGCCTGGATCTGGCACACGACATGTCTCTTCACCAGAAGCCACGAGCAGCCATCAATGATGCAGACACTGGATTACAGTGAGGCGTCGGGGCGCCGGGCTGGCTCGCACGGTGGAGCACACGGCTGCTGATCTTGGGGTCCTGAGTTAGGGCCCCGCCCTGGGTGCAGAGGTGACTTTAAAAAATAATAAAATCTTTAGAGTAAAGCAATAAAATGAGGTTTCCCAGGAAGAACGTACTTCCCCGTAATTCCCAAGATTCACTCGATACATGAGGACGAGATGGCTCCTGGATTTGGCTGATGGGACCCATCATCCCTGCTCGTCTGCACATGAGCGGTGTCTCACCTCAGGGCTTCCTACAGGGCCCGGTGCTCGGCAAATACGGAGTAATCAGTTATTGGCAAAAGGAAGCTACTAGAAACAGGGAAAATAAATAGGGCAGAATGTTAACACATGATTCTGAGTAAAGGTGTAGGGGTGCTCAAGTGAACTGTTCTTGTTCCTCTTTGTGACGTTCGAGATGATTCCCAAATGAACAACTTTGGGGCACCTGGCCAGCTCAGTTGGTGGAGCGTGGGACTCTGGATTTCGGGGTCCTGTGTTCAAGCCCCATGCTGGGCAGAGAGTGTACTTAAAAAAATAAAAAATAAACAAAAAGGCTCTGTTGAATCACTCAATGGCAAGATGACCAAACGCTGGAGTCCCAGTTACGGGTACGATTAGCTTTGTTTTTTCTAAACTCTTCTCCACGCCTGTCTTGGAATTTTTCCCTTCCATTGGCATCACAAGAAAAGCTAATTAAGTTTAGGAGAACTATTCAGAAGTGATTTACAAATGTGTAATATATTAGAAGCGGAAAGAACCAGACAGAAATATTCAGACAGACAGACTTCAGAGATAAATTTCCTCTGCTTTCAGGATTATATGAAGTCTGCCCACGATAACTTCACAGGATGGACCGTTGTTGTTGGGGTTGATTCATTCCTTCCTGGCAGACAGAGCTCCAGCAAAGCTGAAATATTATTGTTAATCCTTTTTTTTTTATTTAGATGTGTGCTAGAGCAGCACCGGAGACACTTGGATATAAACCAGGACTTCTGTGTTGCTATGAAAACATCATTTATTTACTTGAACCAAACGATCTCATAGTGGGAGCCAAGAAGGTTGAATTCCTCAAGACTAAACTTCACCATCAGCCGCCTTCCTTCTCGAGAAGTTTCTGTGTTAGCTTGGAGTCTTTCAAACTACAGTTATTTCCCAAAATAATAAGTAAAATACTGCACCTGTTTGCCAGGGTGGCTGCAGCAAAGTCCCAGAAACACAGATGTATCATGTAATAGCGTGGGAGTCCTGGAATCTGAGATGGGGGTGTCACTGGGTCCAAATTCCCTGTTTTATAAGGACACAGTCACCTGGGGTCAGGCCCCACCCTCGTGACCTCGTCTTTTTCTTTTTAGGTTTATTTATTTACTTTTGAGAGAGAGAGAGGGAGGGAGGGAGGGAGAATCCCAAGCAGGCCCCATGCTGTCAGCACAGAGCCCAATGCCAAGCTCGAACCCACGAACTGCGAGATCATGACCTGAGCTGAGATCAAGAGTCAGACGCTTACCCAACTGAGCCACCCAGGCTCCCCACGTCATGACGTCATCTAATGCGATCATCTTCAGAGGGAGGTCACATTTGCGGGCACTGGAATTGGCACCCCACCTTTTGGTGGGGGACCCATCGCGAAGACCTTTAAGCAACTGTAGATATTCAAAGACAAGGGTTATATCATTTTAGTTAGTTTCAACTTTTTGCAAAATTTAATCCAGCTGATGTGATGAAAGAAAAACCAAATCCTCAAAAACCTCACAAACTTCCTCTTTTTTCCTCGGCATAGATTCTCCTGTGGGGAGGCCTCACAGGACAGGTGTTTACATATTGGGACATGTTGATGATCATAAAAACCATAGAATAAATGAATCATCTGAGTTCTTTGGCTCTGAAGAAAATCAGGCAATAACCAAAAGTGAATTCTTTAAAATAGGAGCACGAGTGGGCCTCTCCTTAACACCACTTGGGTGTACTGGGGCGCCTGGGTGGCTCAGTCGGTTGAGTGTCCAACTTCAGCTCAGGTCATGATCTTGCAGTCCATGAGTTCGAGCCCCACGTCGGGCTCTGTGCTGACAGCTCAGAGCCCAGAGCTGCTTTGAATTCTGTGTCTCCCTCTCTCTCTGCCCCTCCCCTGCTCATGCTCATGCTCAGTCTCTCTCTTTCAAAAATAAATAAACATTGAAAAAAAAACACCACATGGGTGTCTGTGCTCCTCACCATGAGTAAGGACTCAGCCCGTTCCCCATCGGCTTGGAAATGAGCGTCCACCGTGGTAGATTCTAGTGTGGAAGTTCACAGGGGGTCTTCCCACTCATGACGTGTCCTGAGGAGCTCTTCCCGCATTGTGACATCCAGGGGCGAAGCAGGTAGTTTGCAGTGGGACCAAGGGAAGAGGAAGAGCAGGGTCTAGAGCCTCCCTGGCTGGCATCCCCTGGGTCTTTCTCAGATGGAAGAGGAAGCGTCTTAATTACAGCAAGCGCAGTGAGCGTGCCTGACCCAAGAACGTCACCACTTGCTGCCCCCGTGTGGGAATTTATTGGACACTCAGAATTAAGGTAAATGTAGAGGGCGCCTGGGTGGCTCGGTCCATTGAGTGTCTAACTCTTGATTTGGGCTTAGGTCATGATCCCAGGGTTGTGGGTTCGAGTCCCGTGTCAGGCTCCACGCTGAGCACGGAGCCTGCTTGGGATTCTCTCTCTCCCTCTGCCCCTCTCCCATTTGCGCTCTCTCCCTCTCTCTCAAAATAAATAAATAAACTTAAAAAAATAAAGTAAATGTGGAAGGAAGCTGTGGAAATCTCTGGGATTGGGAGCCCTGTTGTAGGGCTGACCACCGTCACCCTGATGGCTCCTGCTACTGTGGATTGTCTGTGTAACAGAACTGGCTAAAAAGCATTAAAACACAGGCTTTGGCCTCAGAAAGGTAGAGGCCTTAGGAAAGCTTTCTCTGCAGTAAGCTGAGCTGAATCATTTTCCAGAGACCTGTGCTGGCCAGGGACTCCTTCCTAACTTACTACATTTCCTTGTGACTGTCTTCCTGGCCCTGTTGTCAGGCCAGGAGCAAGGAAAAGTGATCATCAAATTTCAGGAATGTGAGCTGACCTTGGAGTGACCTCAGCATGCCCAGTGCCCTGCAGACGGTGAGCACTTTTCCTTCCCGAAAGCTGCGGATGATGAAATTCATAATCCTCGCAGGTGGCTGATTTCTTGGATGCTGGGTCAGCGGACAGGGATGGCCATGCCAGTAGGGGGTAGTCAGAATGGTGTGGGGGGCAGAGGGACAGACACACAGACCATGGAAATAAAGCAGAGAACCCAGAAATAGAGCCACGCAAACAGACCCAACCAACTTTTGACAGAAGTGCAAAATAATTCAGTGGGGGGAGAACAGCCTTTTCAGCAGTGGTGCTGGTATGATTGGACATCCAGAAGCAAGAAAAAAAGAGAGAGAAATAGTGCTTGAAGTCACTCACACCTTAGACAAAAATTAACTTGAAATGGGTCTTAAATGGAAAATACGAAACTGTAACATTTTTGAAAAGAGAAAAAGCAAAGAAGCAAATCAGCCTGATCTGTAAGAGCAAAATGAAAAGCTTTGTTCCATGAGCGACCCTGTGAAGAGGATGAATGCCTGCAAACTGCACGTTCAACAAAGAACTAGTATTTGAATATATAAAGAATTCTCAGAACACAACAGTAAATTACAAATAACCCCATTAGAAAATGGACCAAACCAGGAACGGACATCTCACGGAAGAGAATGTTCAGGAACTCAGCAGAAGATGTGAGTGTCAGTGGCCACCAGCGGGATGCAGAGCGAGACCACAGTGAGGTGTCACTCCGCACCCATAAGAAAGGCTCAGATCCAAGTAGTGACACTTAATGGGGCCGTGGATGCAGAGACCTGGCCTCTCATCCATCGCTGGTGGGCATGTAAGTGGCACGGCCCCTCTGTGAAACAAGCAATGTCTTATAAAATGATATACGAAAACTTACAATCTGGAAATGGTACCAAAATGATACAGAAAAATGGAGACTGGCATTCACCCAAAACCCTGTGCATGCACGTTCCCAGCAGCTTTGTTTTAAATACCACTACGGGAAACCTCCCGGTATCTATTCACTGACTGACCAGGTAAACTGCAGGGGCATTGCCTGCTGTGGAATACTATGCAGCAATGAAGAGGACCGTTATCCATGCGTGCAGCAACCTGAGTGAGTCTCCAGGGAATTATACCCAGTGCAAGAGCCATGCTCAAAGGTTACATATTCTGCGCTTCTGTTCAAACATGCTTTAAATGGCAACATCATAGGGATGGACCACAGCAGATCCGGACGAGCAGGGGGCACACAGTGCAGCAGGAATAGGGCAGCAGGAGGGACCCAGGGGGTGAAACGTTCAGTATCTTGACTGTACAGATGTAACATCCAGGTTGAGATCGTCCTGTGGTTGTGCAAGATGCCGTCATTGAGGAAAGCCGGGTAGAACGTACATGGGGTCTCTACACGTTTTTACAATTGCACATGTATCTACAATTCTCTCCAAAGTAAAAAAAAAAGATTAATTTAAAAATAAGGTTATCAAAACACGCAAAACTAACATAAATGCAAATGATGCTTTAAAACTAATAGAAAATGTCGTGCTTTTTCTAGCAGACAAGAGAGTGACCCCCATCAGAAATGCGCATTACGGGGCGTCTGGGTGGCGCAGTCGGTTAAGCGTCCGACTTCAGCCAGGTCACGATCTCGCGGTCCGTGAGTTCGAGCCCCGCGTCAGGCTCTGGGCTGATGGCTCAGAGCCTGGAGCCTGTTTCTGATTCTGTGTCTCCCTCTCTCTCTGCCCCTCCCCTGTTCATGCTCTGTCTCTGTCTGTCCCAAAAATAAAAATAAAAAACGTTGAAAAAAAAATTAAAAAAAAAAAAAAGAAATGCGCATTACATCCCAAGCTGCTTCCAGCACCTCCTTCCTCTGGCCTGGCCCATGGTTTATCCTGTGCCTCAATTATCTTTTCAGGGAAAAAGTTCCAGAGCACGAAGGTGTCTGACACCCTCCAGGGGGTAACCATCCTGAGTGCTCTGATTTCTGCCTGATGAGATCCAGCCCCATCTTGGGCCCCACACCATCTGTTTCCGCCGCTTTCTGTTGTACCACGACGCAGATGGTGGGGGGACGCTGCGCCATGGTGGATTCTGTAGAGTCAGTCATTCTTGGAAGCTCAAAAATTCAGGATTATTTGGGATCAGAGTAATATGTTTGTGTCAGTAACCAGATACCTCCAGGGAGAACACCGGCAGGAAATGTGGGTGGAAGAGAGATCAGAGAATCGGCTGGACCCGAGAGGGATTCAGAAGGTCTGCCTGAAGCCGGAACCCCCCTCGCTGATGTCACAGCCCAGCCAGCTGACAGCCTGCTCCCGAGAAAGCAACACGTATCCGCAGATTTTAGCCACAAAAGGCTCCCGGCATCTGAACGGCATCATACCCCAGACCAAAACAGACAAAGGAAAGCGAGTCTGCCCAGGACCACGGAATTCGCTGTCCACGGGCGCTGCTACGTAACTTCGACTCTGCCCACTTGACCAGATGTGCAGCCGGCTGCTTCACGGCAGGACATCTGTCAGCGGTGTCCAATATCTCCTACTTCTGGACCCACATTTGCTGCCCTCACCTAAGAAATAAATGGAAATCTTTGTGGTGCTGGGCAGGGTCAACGGTGAACTTGAGGCCTGCTTTAGACCAGATAAGTTATTTAACTGAGTTAAGGCTGTGAGATTCTCTGCGGGACAAGTGTCCTGATTTAATTACTGCTAGAACAGCTTGTTAGCTTATCTCGTGTTTAAAATGATGTGGTCACCATTTTGTTGTATGGGCAAAACTCCTCCCCTGGTCAGTGATGGTCTTGCCTCCCAGGTAGGGCAGGTCCAAGAGGGGAGGCCCCGCCCAGGTCAGTAGGACTCCTCCTACTTGAGGAAGACAGTCAGGGAGGAGAGGCTAGCGCATACGGACTGAGGAGCCTGTGCAGATGCGATGAGAGGGGAGCGTCAAGTCACCGATGTGTGCACCGGCCTACCGCCTACGGCAGCACCTCCGTGCCTGTGTCACTGCTCTGGATTCAGATGCACCGGAAATCTATGAATCTGAGGTCAGAGACCTCAGCACATCAAAGACGGAAGGGCTTTATTATTTGTAAGAGAAAGATTTTCTTCATTAAACCAAACTGTAAACCACAGTATTTTTTGATGACTCCTCCACACCCCCACCCCGTGAAGTCCCACCCCCACATGACATTGCCCTACCCCCATGACGTTGTCCCACCCCCTACATTGCCCCACCCCCACATGACGCTGTCCCACCCCCATGACATTGCCCCACCCCCATGATGCTATCCCACCCATGACGCTGTCCCACCCCCATGGCATCCCACCCCCACATGACATTGTCCCACCCCCATGACATTGCCCCACCCCCACATGACATTGTCCCACCCCCACACTACATTGTCCTAAGCCCCATGACACTGCCCCACCCACACATTGTCCCATCCCCATGACATTGCCCCACCCTCATATATTGTCCCACCCCCACACATTGTCCCACCCACACATTACCCCACCCACACATGACTGCCCCACCCCCATCCCCGATCTGACTTTTCTTCGAGTCACTTCACCTGCCTGGTGACTCCTGGTCATGAAGAGGCACCAGGAGACACTAGGGGGCGCTGCAGGTGTTCTTGTCCTGCACCTGCGATTTACACTCCAAAGGCGCGTGGCCTGCCGCGGGTAGAACACACTCCAGTAGAGTTATGTGGACACACCGGTCCTGAGCCAGTGCGTCGGGGGCCTCCCTGACCCTAGCCCAGAGTCACGTCTGCGTCGGGGGAGGGCTGTGAGCCAGAACCAGCAGAACGTCTGTGCGGCCTGGGCACCGCACATGCTGCGCGCGGAGGGCAGAGCAGTGACCTCTGTGCCCGGCGGGACGTTGGCAGAGCCAACGAGTGCTTATGTGTCCAATTGTATTCTTAGGGAAAAAACACCAACTAAAAATGCATTTTGTAGGTGAAGCTTTGATAACTAGCTGTGTGGTGCTCCTAGAAGATTGTTCCGGAAGATTGCCAGCCAGGACGGCGGCCTGGCTTGGGGGTTCTCTTTCTTTACCTGTCCGTCAGTCTGATGCGCTAACTAGTAGGTCATTGTCGAAGCTCACGTTTCTTTGATTATTGGTGAAATCAAACACATTTTTTATGTGTGCAGTCCATTTTGTTGTTCGTGTACTTGGTCCACCTTTCTTTTTTATAATTTTTTTAATGTTTATTTATTTTGAGAGAATGTGCATTTGCACAAAAGCAGGGGAGAGGCAGAGAAAGAGAGAGAGAGAGGATCCCAAGCAGGCTCCACACTGTCAGCGCAGAACCCGATTCAGGGCTTGATCTCACAAACCGTGAGATCATGACCTGAGCTGAAACTAAGAGTTGGACACTTAACCAACTGAGTCTCCCAGGTGCCCCACTTGGCCCATTTTTCAATTGGAAAAAATATTTAATTTTTTGTCTGATTATAAGAGATCTTTAGTAGTATGTTCATTTGCTAGGGCAGTCATAACAAAGTGCCACAGATTCCATGTGGCCTATGTGGAAACTGATTTCCTTGCGGTGCTGGAGGCTGGAAGTCCAAGGTCAGGGTGTCAGGACAGGTTGTCTTGCGGCCTCTCTCCTGGGCAAATAGACACCGTCCTCTCCCTCTGTGTCATGACCTTCTCTTATAAGGACGCCAGTCAGATGGGATTAGGGCCTTAATCACATCTTTAAAGGTTCTATCTCCAAATTTGGTTACATTCTGAGGTCCTAACGGGGAGGGGGACGTCAACATATGAAGTTTGAGGGGACACAATTCAACCCCTAACAGCAAGAATAGCAAATATTGTCTAGTTCGTTTTTTGCTTTTGAAATTCTAGTTGATAGTGAATGGTAACAAACCATATATATACATATGCATTGCTTGCCACATGCCAGCCACTGTTCTGAGTTTTTTTTAATAAATGTTAACTAGTTGGGGCGCCTAGGTGACTAAGTCAGTTAAGCATATGACTTCGGCTCAGGTCATGATCTTGCGGTTTGTGGATTCGAGCCCCGCGTCGGGCTCTGTGCTGACAGCTCAGAGCCTGGAGCCTGCTTTGGATTCTGTGTCTCCATCTCTCTCTGCCCCTTCCCCCACCACTTGTGCTCTCTCTCTTGCTCTCTCAAAAATAAACAAACATGAAAACAAATAAAAATTAACTAGTTGAATCTTCATACAACCCTGAGGAGTAGGTTTTGTTTGTACTTCCCTTTGTGTCAAGGCTTAGGTCACACAGCTGTAAGGGAGTGGAGCGGTACACGAGCCCCGGGCACTGGGCTTCTGGAGTCAGCATTTAACCATTGTGCCATCCTGCCTCTCGGGCTGAGCCTTAGAGTTCACGGAAATTCTACCCTGGATGTACCTGCCCACCTGCTTTTCCATCCTGACGGCTCATCATACTGATTTATTTCTCCCACTGCTGCGTAACTGAGGTTGATTTGGAATTTGTTTCAGTGTAAGATCTCTTCTCATTTTCTCTTTCTAGCCACCAGGCATGGAGGAGTGAAGGCGGCCATGGCTGTGCTGAGGCGCTACAGACACCGTCTCGCCAAGCCACGCGACTACGTCTGTCACAGACACCCTGCTTTTCCGTGGGAGAAAAGGCAAGGCTCTCAAGTCCTCCATTCGTCATACGTTTTAAGGCTCTATTCCATGCCATGCTCTGTTCCGTCTGTGAACAAAACCAACAAAAATGCCTGCCCTCGGGGTGCTTGCCTTGCAGTAGGTGAGGCGTGCAATAAACAAGATATACTACATCCATCGATGGGTAGTAAAAAATGTTATGAAGAAAAATCAAGTAAGGGATAGGAAGGGTTTTGTTTATTTTATTTTAATTTTATTGTATTATTTTTTATTTTATTTTATAGTTTAGTTTAGTTTGAGAGAGAGAGGGTGTGTGAAAGCGGTAAAGGGGCAGAGAGAGAGGGAGAGAATCCTAAGCAGGATCCTAGCTGTTGGCACAGAGCCTGACATGGGGCTCACACTCACAAACCCTGAGATCATGATCTGAGCTGACATCAAGAATCAGACGCTCTGGGGCGCCTGGGTGGCGCAGTCGGTTAAGCGTCCGACTTCAGCCAGGTCACGATCTCGCGGTCCGTGAGTTCGAGCCCCGCGTCAGGCTCTGGGCTGATGGCTCAGAGCCTGGAGCCTGTTTCCGATTCTGTGTCTCCCTCTCTCTCTGACCCTCCCCCGTTCATGCTCTGTCTCTCTCTGTCCCAAAATAAATTAAAAAAAAAAAAATGTTGAAAAAAAAAAGAATCAGACGCTCAACTGCCTGAGCCACTCAGGTGCCCCAGGAAGAGTTTTATTTTAGAGAGGGTGAATAGGCAAGGCCCTGTTGGACAAGGTGACATTTGATCAGAAACTGAATGAGGTTAGAGCAAGCCGTCCACCTACCTGGGGGAGAGAGATGGCAAGTGCAAAGGGCCTGAGGTGGGAGCCCAGTCGGTGCGTGAGAGATAGCGTGTGCATCTGCAACATATGACAGAGAGAGAAGGGGCAGGGAGGGGAGGAGCGAGAGAGACAGGGAAGGAAAGTAGGTGAGGAGACCGCCAACGACCAGGTCACGGGGGAGTCTTGTGGATGCGTTACAACTGTAAATTTTATTCTGAGTGTGAGCAGGGAATGGCATGATAGGCATATTTTTAAAACCCTCACTCTGCTCCTGCAGGGACAAGAAGCTGTAGGCAGCAAGAGTTGAGGGAGGAGGGCTGACTGGGAGGCCACAGACTAACCCAGGCAAAAGGTGGGGGTGGTTGGGTGTGAGTGGCAGTGTCATCGGGCTGGTGGGGGTCTGTGTCAAGGTTAAGCTGTCAGACTCTGCTAACAGATTGGACTTCAGGTACAAGAGTCAGGAGAGCCCCGAGCGAGGTTTTGAGCGCAAGCAACGGGTAAAGTGGTATCTGTGTGATGGAATGGATATTTGACATGTCCATGGGGGATTCCTAGGGAGGAGACCATTGGTGTCACATGTGTGGAAATAAACCAGATTCCTATGTCACCTACAAAAAAGAGTGTGCTCCCTGTGTGTTTGAGACCCAAATGAAAAAAGGAAAATTTTAATATTTCTAAAATTTTTTAATGTTTAGTTTTGAGGAGAGAGAGCACGAGTGCAGGAGGGGCAGAGAGAGAGGAGACACAGAATCCAAAGCAGGCTCCAGGCTCTGAGCTGTCAGCACAGAGCCCGACGCGGGGTTTGAACTCGTGAACCGCGAGATCATAACCTGGGCCGAAGTCAGACGCTTAACTGACTGAGCCACCAAGGCGCCCCAGAATATTTTTACAAGAAAAATAGGGGGGAAACTGGGTGGCTCGGTCGGTTAAGTGTCCGACTTCGGCTCAGGTCATGATCTCACGGTCCGTGAGTTCAAGCCCCGCGTGGGACTCTGTGCTGACAGCTCGGAGCCTGGAGCCTGTTTCCGATTCTGTGTCTCCCTCTCTCTCTCTGACCCTCCCCTGTTCATGCTCTGTCTCTCTCTGTCTCAAAAATAAACATTTAAAAAAAAAATTAAAAAAAAAAGAAAAATAGGAAAGATTGTTATGACCTTATTTATAGCCAGAAAGGGTTTTTTTTTTTAACAAGACATAAGAGCAAAATTCAAAAAATTAAAAATAAATTGTATTATGTACAACTTTTCCCCAGCTTCGTTTAGATAAAATTGACAAATAAAATCATAAATACTTAAGATGTACAAGCTAACGATTTGATAGACATATGCTCCCATACTTACTTTCTGCGTGTGTGTGTGTGTGTGTGTGTGTGTGTCATAATAACACTTAAGATCTACTGTTTTAGCAAATGTCAAGAATCCAGTACAGTATCA
Organism: Neofelis nebulosa; assembly: GCF_028018385.1. Classification (NCBI taxonomy): domain Eukaryota; kingdom Metazoa; phylum Chordata; class Mammalia; order Carnivora; family Felidae; genus Neofelis; species Neofelis nebulosa. The sequence goes on from NC_080785.1 coordinate 106,799,161, forward strand.
CTGACTGTTGTCACCGTGCTGCACGTTAGATCCCCTAAATTATTCATCTTACAACTGAAGGCTTGTGCCCCTTGACCAACATCTCCCCAGCACCCACCCATTCAGCCCTCTGCACCTAGCCACCATTCCACTCTGTTTCTGTGAGTTCCAACTATTCAGATTCCACATGTGAGTGATGTCCTACCATACTTGTCTTTCTGTGCCTGACTTATCACACTCAGCATAATGTCTTCTAGGTCCATCTACATTGTTGCAAATGGCAGCATTTCCTTCCTTTTTGTGGCCAAGTAATATTCCACTGTGCATATACCCCTTTTTCTTTATCCAGGCATCTGCTGACAGACATCAGGTTGTTTCCATGTCTTGGTCACTGTGAATAATACTGCAGTGAACATGGAGTGCTGATATCTCCCTGAAACAGTGACTTTGTTTCCTTTGGATAAATACCCAGAAGTGGGGTTACTGGATCACAGAAGTCCTATCTTAACTTCTTGGGGGGACCTCCATGCTGTTTTCCACAATGGCCACGCCAGTCTGCATTCCCATCAGCGGTGTACGAGGGCTCCCCTCTCTCCGCATCCTCGCCAACACCTGTTGTTTCTTATGTTGTTGATTTTAGCCATTCTGACGGGTGTGATACCTCGCTGTGGTTTGGATTTGCATTCCCATGACGAGGAGTGATGTTGAGCATCGTTTCATGCATCTGTTGGCCATCTGGATATCTTCCTTGGAAAAATGTTCAGTTCCTTTGCCCGTTTATAGTCATTTTCTTGTTTGGATCTTACTACTAAGTTGTATGTGTTCCGTATATATTAACTGTTAACTCCTTATCAGATACGTGTTTTGTAAATATTTTCTCCCGTTCTGTAGATCCCCTTTTCATTTTGTTGATGTTCCTTTGCTGTGCAGAAGTGTTTTTGTTAGAAGTAGCCCCACCTGTGTATTTTTTTTCTTTTGGTGTCAAATCCAGAAAATCTTCACATGGATCAATGTTAAGGGGCCTCTTCCCTATGTTTGCTTGTAACAGTTTTATGGCTTCAGGTCTTACACCAAAGCCTTAATCCATTTCAAGTTACATTTTTGTGAGTGGTATAGGGATCCAGTTTCGTTCTTCTGCATGTGGACATCCAGTTATTTCCAACATTGTCTATTGAAGACTGTCCCTTCCCCATTATGTGTTCCTGGCACCCTCGTCAAAGATTAGGTGACTGTGTATGTGTGGATTTCTTTCTGGGCCTTCTCTTCTGTTCCATGGGTCTGCCTGTCTGTTTTCAGGTCAGTACTGTGCTGTTTTGATTACTACAACTTTTTAATATAGCTTGAAATCAGGAAGTGTGGTGCCTCCAGCTTTTTTCTTCTCCTCCTCCTCCTCCTCCTCCTCCTCCTCCTCCTCCTCCTCCTTCTTCTTCTTCTTCTTCTTCTTCTTCTTCTTCTTCTTCTTCTTCAAGGTTGCTTTGCTATTTGGGGTTTTCTATGGCTCCATGTGAATTTTGGGATTGTTTCTATTTCTGCATGAAATGCCATTGGAATTTTGATAGGGATTGCATTAAATCTATAGGTCATTTTGTGTGTGGACATATTAACAATATTAATTTTCCACTCCAAGAACATGGGGTATCTTTCCATTTATTTGTGTCTTCTTCAATTTCTTTCATCAGAGCCTTATAGTCTTCAGACTACTGATCTTTCACCTACTTGGTTAAACTTATTCCCCTAGTATTTTATTCTTTTTAATACTGTTATAAGCGGAATGTATTTTTTTGTAATGTCTTTTTTCACATTTAAAACTTTTAAAACTGTTTTTTTCTGAAACTAAAACCTATAAACAAAGCAAGAAGACAGCCATGAGGGGTGCACCTGGGTGACTCAGTTGAGTGTCCAACTCTGGATTTCGGCTCAGGTCATGATCTCACTGTTCATGAGTTTGAGCCCCATGTCAGGCTCTACGCTGATAGTGTGGAGCCTGCTTGGGATTCTCTCTCTCCCTCTCTGTCCCTCCCCTACTCATGCACATGCTCTCTCTCTGTCTGTCTCTCACTCTCGCTCTCAAAAATAAATAAACTTTAAAAAAAGGAAGACAACCATGGGATGAGAAGAGATAGTCTTATTACATAAAACTGACAATGAATTAGTATGTAACACGTCCAAAGAACATCTATAAATCCAGGTGAAAAAGGCAAATCCACAAAGACAGGCACAAATGAAAAGACTAAGAACAGAAGTGGAAACGGAACGATCAGTACAACGAAAGAACAAATGTTCACACTCATTGGAAATCAAAGAACCATTAAAATAAACTGCATTGTCACTCTGTATCACTCAGTTGGGCACAGATTGAAGCGTGAGATGACATGAGCGCTTGCCAGGGAACAAAGAAGCAAAAAGACCCCCATCTGCTCCTGGAGAGCTGCGAATTCCTACAGTCACTGCTAAAAACAATTTCTTCTGTGGTCTTTGTGAGGAGACCAACAGGGGTACTGTTTGTACACCTGCAAGAGCTAACACAGGGGAGCTTTGGGAGACGGGGTCCTCCTTGGGCTACCCAGTCCCTCTGTGCCTCACTGGCTGCGCCCAGACCGTGAAGCCTTGACTGCTCTTGACCCGCCATGTTTCAAAGCTGTGTTTGTAGGAAGGAGAGGAAGGGATCTCAAAGGACGATGTCTCATCCCAGAACTGAGAGGCAGCCCGTGTACCATCTGCTCTGCATCCACAGGGTCCCCCAGGCTCAGGGACTTTCTCTTGAACTGGACCTGCTGAGTGTGCAGCTGCCGCCCGGCCCCCCATGTCACCCTGTGGGCACCAGGGTTAGGGAGCCAGCGCACACATGTGGCACTCTGGCCGCTGCTTTGGCTGTGAATGATAGTCTTTTGTCTCTGACCCCAGAACCTCATGTCTTCTTCCAGCAGCCTGAAACTGGGACAGCCCACCTTGCTGGCCGGTAAGTGGGTGAGATCTCAGACCTTTCCTAGGTCTTGACTGAAGCAACCCAAACGTCCACCGTCACCACGATTAAAGTGTGCAATGCCTGTGAAATGAAACTCTGGGCATCAGTTAAATGAAGTGAATTATGCTTCATCTGTCAATGTCATTAACTTGCATAAACGTGATGTTGGGTGAGAAAAGCTTATTACAGGAAGATGCATTCACATAAAAACTGGGTCCTTTGCTCCATACTGTGTACAAATGTGGTCATCTTTAACGATAGTACAATGATGTTCTGGGAATGAGAAGCATCAATTCAAGAATAGGGAATGGAACACAGAGGGGCTTCTCCCATGTGTTTTAACTACTTTTTTAATTTACTTATTTGAGAGAGAGAGAGCAAGGGAAGGACAGAGAGAGGGAGAGAGAGAGTGAATTCTAAGCAGGCTCTATGCTGTCAGCGCAGAGTCAGACACGGGGCTCAAACCCATGAACTGTGAGATCACGACCTGAGCCGAAATCAAGAGTCATACATTTAACCGACTGAGCCACTCAGGCACCCCATCAGTGGGTTTTATTTCTTAGTGGAAACTGACGCAAATATGGCAAAATGGTAGAATTTTTAAGTGGGCGGGTAGGTGTTGGTTATGCTGTTCTCTCTACTTTTCTGCACGTTTGAAATGCTCCCTAAGTTACAAGGCCAGTGGTGACGGCAGGGGTCTGTCTCAGACCCACGGCCTGGCCTCACATTTTCCTCCAAATACGAACGTCCGTTCTCACAGCAACTTCATTAATGCTTCCGGATGGTACCTATTCTGCAAATGACAGGAAACACCTCCAACCCCCCAGCCCAATAGCCTGGGAAAACCATCACTGACCAGCCAGACAGGGAGGACATCAGAGACACCACTGGTAAAAAGCCAAACCCAGAACCCAGCAGCTGCATTAAAGTCCCTGTCTGCCAGCCCGGGCCCCCACCTCCCTTCTCCCGGACCCCTGCCTGGGGCCTCCTGCTCCTGACCAACTGAATCCGCAAAATGAACTCATGTGGACACAGGCCGTGTGGACACAGGCTCTGCCTTGGGAGAAAAGATGAATCGCTCTGTGCTGGTAATCCGATCTCCGCCCTTCTGCTGGTAAACGGGGGGGGGGGGGGGGGGGGGGGGGGGGGGGGGGGCGAACAGTACATTCTCCGCTCTTTAAAGCCGCAGCAGCGCATAAAAGGGCCACGGGGGCTGAGCTTGAATGGGGGAAGCCACTGATCACCGTCAGGAGAAGAGAATGGAAACAGGCTCAGATTTATTCTCTGGTCCTCTCTGGGCCTCAACCTCTCCAGAAATACTCACCTTGTTTCACTTAGCGGGCCAGGGGCCAAAGGTCAACAGAGCGGCTCCATTGGCTCCCTGTGGTCCGGCAGACGGGCCCCACGGTGAGATGCCGTTTAAGACCAGAAATACCTTCACCGAAGCACAGGGGTCAACCAGCCAGAACTGGGGGGTCCTGCCTCTTGTCCTGCAGGGGACATCCGGCGATTCAGATCCCAAGTAGAAGGGAGACACCCCGCTGTGCAGGAGCCTGGAGCAGGCGGGCGGCCGGGCCCACTGGCTGGTGGACGAGCCCACAGCCGTGGTCAGCCCGGTGGGCCTGACCACTCAGGGTCAGGAGGCACAAGGGCCTGCGACTGTGGTCCTGGAGAGGGCGTTAGACCCACACACGAGTTAGTTAGGACTGGGAGACGATGCACCCTTCGTGGCTCCGAGGCCACGGTAATGCCACCCGCACCTGCGCCTGGGGCCGGCTGTGCCGAACTCGGAGCACAGGCTGCGGCAGAGAGACCGTGGCGCCCGGCAGAACGCAGGGGGCTCCCCCAAACGAGACGGCTCGCCCCCGGCCGGGCAGTAGATTCCCTCAGGAGCCCGGAGGAGGAGGGAGACCCCACCCCCAAACTCCCAGAGGACTCACAGGAATGCGCCAGGGTCCCGAGGGCTCTCAGATTGGCCTCTTGCGGGTGGTGGTTAGAGGAAGCAGCCGCTAGCCGCACTTGTGTGTGTAAACCTGTGCTGATTCGCATTGTCTGAGGAGACGGCCACAGGCAAGACATTCCCGCACCAAATGGAATCGTGTGTTTAAGGGTGTCAGTACACATGGCTGTGCTGCCCCAGAGACCCAAAGGGGGGAAGGAGGGAGAATGTGCTCCCTGGAGTGTAGACGGCTTCCCATGCCCTGTGCGTCTCTGCCCTGTGTTCTCTCTGTGCAAAGTCCCCCTCGGTTTCAGGACCCTGTCATATTGGCCGAGGGCCGCCCAGACTTCATCAATTACATCCACAAAACCGCTTCCAAATAAGGGTTTCGATATGCGAGTTTCAGGGGGACACAATTCAACTCATAACCACTGCCGAATCACATCGTACAAAGACGGGCAGCCAACTCCCCTCATCCACAGTGTTTGCGTATCCCTTCCTTACAGTCTCTCCAGCGCTGGGTCCCATCTTTTCTTTCTTAATCTCTTATTGGTGGGTTTTTCTTAAACTGGGAATTTATTCTTACGTAAATTGACTCTTTGGGTCCCTCCCTAAAACATGAGAGTATCTCTCCCCTCACATTGGCCGGAATCGAATAGGATGCCGAGGGCAGGCACTGCTAGGTGGACCAGTCCCCACAGGGTCTTTGGCACCTCCACGTGAGCCCTCTTCTAGAAGCCGCCACCAGTGCGGTAGAACTAACATGCGACTTAGAGCCAAAGAACAGGATTCAAGTCCTGGCTCCAGCAATTTCTGTGTTGTTCTTCCAAAACTCTTGCAGCCTTTGTCACGTCGTCACAGGCAAGCTGGGGACAAATCGCCCTCCTCACCGGGTTGCTGAGGATCAAGGGGGCTCTCACGGCATCACCCTCCGGTGTGTCACGGGTTCCCAGGAATGTCTGTGGCCCAGGCCCCCTCTGCGAGGACCAGACTGTGTCCACGGGATAAACAGGTCACACTTCCCGGGGGGAGCATCTGCCCGCGAGCACGATTATTTATACAGATTGGCGGGTTTCTGCGTGGAGGAGGAGGCTTCATGTTCCGTGTGGCAGAATTGAATCACCCAGGAGAGTTCATGGACCTAAAATTCGATTACTTGTCATATCTTTTATTCACTCATTTCCTCCTTTCCCTGCTAAATTTAATTTTTCCTCATTCTATTGAAGCTCCCTGGGAAAATCAAATCATTGCTTTATTTGAATCAGAGTAATGAACCCGTGATGGAGAGGCACAGACGCATGTGGGCTCGGGGGGAAGTTCCCAATAAGCCAAGGGTGATGTCGGGGCCAGCTTCCCCAGATCCCTGGAGGACAGAGGCGAAGCCGTGCACGCGCCCCTGGTGCGTTACGGTCGATGCGGAGCCCTGGCGGGCCAAGGGCCGAGGATGCCGACATACAAACTCCCCCCGGCACTTTCCCAAAGGAAAGGACAAGCTTAGTTCAGTCACAACGCGCTCCGTGTCTACTCTCAGAGATGAAGGAATAACCGTGCACAGGGCAGCGTGCCTGGAATCTGGAATCACCTTAACCTCCTGCAGAAGACCATCGCCAACCAGCCCCACTGACAGTTTTGAAACGGGTTCTCATGCCTCTCCAGATGAGGTCTGAGTCTGTCACGCCTCCCCCCCTTTGCACGTTCGCTGTGTCACTGTGGCTGTGCGAATGGGCATGCGGGGCCCAGGCCGCCCTGCAGCTCTGGTGGAGCTCCGCACGCGCAGTGGCACCGAGGGATGTGCCTGCCTGCCTCCCCGGCCACTGACCCCTGCCACCTGTGCCCCTGGACGTGCTGCCGGGCTGGGTGTCCCCTTGGACCCCTGCCAGGCATCTGACAAAGAAGGGGTTCCTCCTCTATGGGTCAGTCGTGTGCACACCCACCTTTTTGAGGTCTTGTCACCTGCCAGAGCACAGCCCAGAGAGTGGGACTCAGGGTCTGGTCCTTGGAGAGACACCTGCCCCCCCACACCCATGTGTATGCACATGCAATGCATATGTACACACACGTGCACACACACACGTGCAAACACACGTGTACGCATATGCCCTTGTGTGCACACGCGTATGCACATGCATGCCTATGTGCACGTGCACACGCGTGTGCATGCACTTGCACGTATGAAAACGGCATGTGTGCGCACGTGTGCACACATGCACACGGGTGCACGTATACATGCACGCGTGTGCGTGCACACACCCAAACACACGCATGCACACACTTACACGCACATGCATGCACACATGCATGCACGCACACACACACAACCTTGGGAAGGATTATGAAGGACAGAGGAGTTATTGCGGGTTGTGCCTGTGGGTTGTGGAAAGAACAGACCGCCGTGCGTGTGGGTTTATGTCTCTCACATCTTAACTCCCTGAGTGGTTTGCTTCGAGAAGCAGCACTGGAGCCACGCAGTGGTGTTGTCACTACCGCTCTCGTTTACCGTCTTTGTCTTCCAAACATCACATCCTTTCTCGGCGGCAATACAGGCCCCGCTGTTGCTTGAATGAAGGAGCAGGAAAGGGGGAAGCCAGAGGGAGAAAGAGCCGGAAGGAAAAAGAAACTGGTCCATTTGCGAGAAAATTTAACAACATAATCCCTTGGTGCCATGAAAAGGCCACGTTCCAACAGCAACCTGTGCGGGGACCAGCATCACGGGGTCTTATCTCAGTAGGCAACCTGATAGCCGGCTCGGGGCTCGGCCATCCTCTGCACACGGGAGGTGCTGACGAGGGGCTGGGGGCGGCCCGCCGGAGGGGCCCTTGCATGTGTAGTGGGGAAAACACATAAGAAACACGCTCTCCATCCCGGGCACTTTTAGATGTATTATACAGCTTCCCAATTTTCGTTATCAACTGCAGACCACACAACATTTTCTCCATTTTAGGAGAGAAAAAAACCAAGGTTTTGAACGGGTAGGTAATTCTCCCCAAAGTATTCCCAAGTCCTGAATCCCCCCTTACGGCGAGGGGCACAACCATCAGCCAACAGCTCAAGCCAGAAACCCGGATTCACCCTGGACTTCCCCCTTCCTGCCGCCTACCTTCTCTGTCTAGTCTCTCGATCAGCGAGCGGGGCCCCCTGGACGGGACCCCCAGAACCTGCCCTGTTTCTCTTCACTTCCCGCCATCTTGCCTCAGCCACGGGGCTTCCCACCTGGATCGTTACAACAGCGTCTGCTGGTTTTCCACCCAGTCAGTACCTACCATAGACTTCACCTTCAGAGAGATCCCGTTCACCTCCTTTCTCCAGAGGAAACACGGTGGACTTGTCTCTAGAATATCTGGTAAAGCGTTAGGCACAAGTCTGAAATCCCCACCTGCTCCCCATCAGACCGAAGCATGGTGATTTAAGGTTTATGAAACCAGGATGGTTTGGATCCAGACATAAATTCTTAGCCACGAAGAACACTTTTGCTTCTTTTTGAGTTTATTTTATTTTGTCCGAAACTAGAAAGACACGCACGTGAGTGATTCGTTCACAAGATTTAAGTACGTTTTAGTTCTGTTTTGACTTTCCATCCGGCCATCCCCAAACTGTGCCAAATATCTTTGTGTAACATGTTTTCTGAGCAGAGACTGAAGCCCCCGGCAGAACATGGTGTGGGTGAATTATGGCGTCAGGCTCCCAGGTCACATCTGGTTTTCATTCCATTTGCTCTGATGGTGCTGTCTGCGTTCTTCAGACACCCTGCATCTAGAAGTTAGCAATCACCTTAGGAAGGAACAAAGGGCTATCATTTTCCTACCTGGCTGATGTTCTCAGGTCCTAAAAGGAGGCAGGACATTGACCTTGATTTTCTGCAAGTATGTAAGAAATGGAGTAGAAGACGTTGACCATTTCATGACTCTATTCAGATGCGCCTTTTGTTCAGTTCCAGCCTGCTCAGCCCGGTCTTGTATTTTATGGCTTCTCCATTTCCATCTGGTTTAACCTAGCATTTTGGCCACGCACCGGGCATCATCCCTGCATTCTGTATCCCCGTCTCGTTTTCTCCTTCTTCAGCCCTGCAGGCAGACATTACCTTGTGTCCCACGAGAGGCGGCTGGGAGTCTGTGAGAGGCTCAGTGCCCTTGCCCATGGCTGCGGGTGGCAGGTGAGGGAGCCAGGACCGGAGCCCGGGGTCCCAACACGTTCCTTCCACCAGAAGCCACGCTCCGGCTCCTGCTGAGCTCCTGGACGCCTGGGCTTTCAGCACGCCAAGAGCTGGGATCTAAGTCCCAGATGAGATCGTGTAATCCCTTAATCTCCGTGTGGGGAAATGGAGGTGCCGAAGGACAGGCTACCTCCAAGTTGCACAGACTGAGGCGTGGAATCAGAGGTCCTGGCTGGGTGCCCGTCCTGCCATATCTCAGACATTCAGGCGAGTCTTGTAACTGCCATGGGCGTCAGGTACTAGTGCAGCGGGACCGCCATTCTCCGAACGAGGATCTGCATCGCCTGCTCCCGGATGCCACCCCTGCCTGATGAGCCTCCTCCAGGGAGGGAGGCAAGCGGAAAGCAAACTGTAAAAGGCACCATTAAGATGCTATCAACCACAGAACTTCTGGCACATACTTGATTTTCCACAAATGAGCTGACCTCTTAAGATTTGACCATTGTCAAACAAAATCACAAAACACAATGGTGTAGGGCCAACTGTTAGATTAAAGGAGAATACGGAGACGTGGCAATTAAATGCAACGTGAGATCCTTGACTGGGTCTTGCTTAGGAAACTTTAAAAGCCACTTTGTGGACAAAGGAAAGTATTTGAATCAATATTAAATTTCATAGGCATGATAATGGCTTCGTGACTATACAGGAGAATATCTTTGGAGAAGCATTTCCTGGTGAAGGGCCATTACGTCTGTTTTAAATGGCTCGTGTGTGTGTGTGTGTGTGTGTGTGAGAGAGAGAAAGAGAGAGGAAACTACTTCCTGGGAAACTTTAAAATGACAGCCACCCACCACAAAACCTTGGGAAGATTAAAAAAAAAAAAAACTTTTTAAAGTTTACCTATTTTTGAGAGACAGCAGGCGTGAGGGGGGAGGGGCAGAGAGACAGGAAGAGAGAGAATCCCAAGCAGGCTCTGTACTGTCAGCACGGAGCCTGACACGGGGCTCGATCTCATGAACTGTGACACCATGACCTGAGCTGAAACCAAGAGTCTGCCGCTTAACCGACTGAGCCACCCAGGCACCCCCAACCTTGGGGAAATTTTTAAAGGGCAATTCTTTTAATGCAGTGATTACACTTGTTGAAACATACCCTCAAGAAGTAATTGCAGATCCCATATGATTTCTCTGCCACTGGGTAGAAACAGGCAGACCCCATGAGACAGGAGCACATACCAAATGGATACCCTATCCCCAGAGTCTGAATCTTGCACAGCAGGACAAAGAGACCAAAGAGGATGGAAATTCCACTCCAGGAAAGAGGGCTCTGCCTGGAGCCTGCACCCCCGGGGTCGTGGCCTCCTGTGAGATGGCTCTGTTCCCTCGTTTCCCTAAAGGCCGCCATTCACTACCATTCACACACAGCAAAGAAACACTACAGATACAATGAAGAAACCCATTTTTCAGTTGTATTGGGTAAAGCGTCTTACACTTTCAACAATTCATGACCCACCATTCTCAGTATAGACTCAACTGAGTTTGCCTAAGTACTTTCATCCAAAGCACTTCTGTGCATGTTGACATAAATCCACCATCGTGTCGCTGTCCCAAAGTGACCTCCCTGATGCCTCTCTGGCTGATTTCTCCTAGCCGTTATGCAGACCCCACACCAAAGAATGAAAATGCTCATCCAGACTTGCCTTGCCCAGGGCACAGAATACCTCCCGGGCCATCATCTCTGATTAATGCCTCTCAGGTGGTCTACTTTTCCTACACAGCCAGGAAACACGCCCTATGTGCCCGAAGGTCTCCCATGGTGTAACTTAGGTCAACCTGCCAGGGGTCTTTTCCCGCTCTTGCCCCTGACTCCCGGGGCCACACTGTGGTGCCCTCACCTCAACAGGTGTGCAAAAATAGTTACTATCTAGATAGACAAATGAGTTGCAGCACCTGCAAATAGAGAACAAAACCGATGGAATAATTTTTAAAAGTCACAGATCATGACCGTTGAAAAGCTAGAAGAATATTATGAACAGTTCATGCCAATAAGCCTGATAACTTGGACCAATTTTTTTTTTATTTTTTAAAATATTTATTTTGAGAGGGAGTGGGAGGGGAGGGGCAGAGAGAGAGAATCCTAAGCAGGTTCTGTGCTCTCAGGACAGAGCGTGATTCAGGGCTCGATTCCATGAACCGTGAGATCATGACCTGAACTGAAATCAAGAGGTGAACATGTAACCTACTGAGCCACCCAGGAGCCCCTAGATGGACCAATTTCTTCAAAGAGGCAATCTTATAAAACTCATAAAAGAAGAAATAGATAATCCAAGTAAGCCCATATTTGTTAAAGAATTTGATCAATAATTAATAACCTTCCCAAACAGAAAGCAGTGAGCTCAGATGGGTTGACTGGTGAATTCTACCAGACATTTAAGGGAGAAATCATACCATTTCTCTACAATCTGTTCCAGAAAGTAGAAGTGACTACACTTCCTAATACATTCTATGAGGCCAGCGTCACCCTAATAATGAAGTCAGCCAAAGACATTACAAGAAAAGGAAACTACAGATCAATACCTCTCATAAACATCGATGTGAAAATTCTCAACAAATATTAGCAAATCGAATCCAACAATGTATAAAAAGAATTACAGGGACACCTGTGTGGCTCAGTCAGGTGAGTGTCCGACTCTTGACTTCAGCTCAGGTCATGATCTCACGGTTCATGGGATTGAGCCCCGAGTCAGGCTCTGCACTGACAGCACAGAGCCTGCTTGGGATTCTGTCTCTCCCCCTCTCTCTGCCCTCCCCTGCTCGTTCTCTCTCTGTTTCTCTCAATATACATAAATAAACTTAAAACAAACAGAATTATACACACTGACCCAAGTGACCAGTTGTGCAAGACTATGTCAACATTCAAAAATCATGTAATGCAATCGACCACATCAGCAGGTTAAAAAATAAAAGTCCACTAATTAAAAATGAAAAGATTATTAGAGAAAGCCATGCCTAAGGACTTCATCGTCCCCCTAAGAAAATCTGTTCCTTTAAACACTCTTGTAAACACAAGATTGAAATTCCTAACAAACTAGTTCAAACACTCGAGCTAACGGTTGCCCACAGGAGGCTTCCTGTCCTCGGGCTGCTAGGAGGGAGCCTGGCGGGCCAGGCCCCAAGGGCCCCACTGGGCATCTTGCCCAGCATGCCTCCAGGCTGCACTGTACTAGGCAAGGCCCCCCTGTCATCCTCTTCTGCACCCCGCCGTGGTGCCCTCTCACGGACCCAGGCGTTCTCTTTGACGACAAAATGGAGGCCCTTGAGCATCCCGTGTGCACACACCTCGTCTCAAACCTCCCAGCAGCCCCTCTGACAAGACGACAGGAGGTGGACAGGCCTCTCCTCCACTGGACTTGCCCCGAGGAGGCTGTCCTGGGTCCCCGTAACCCGATCCTGTCTGTAGAAGAAGGCCGAGTCTGGGCGCTGGCGCACTTCATTTGGGTTTGATTAGCGAGGCTGCGGGGAGTCTCCGGGCCACAGCCACCCTGGTGCACACTTCTTTCCAGCACCAGATAGGACAATTGCCAGTGTTTTCCTTGGGGGAAGTCGGAGGAAGCGGACAGTTAGTGAAAACACAGACTCGTTTATTCTAATAAATCGTAGCGGCAAGTAAAATAAACTCGACCCCGCTCGTAAAGGGGAGCAAGCCCCAGGAAAGAGAAGACAGCGAAAACAAGACGTCTCCTCCTCCTCGGCTCGGCCGGTACTGCGAGCAGCATTACCCACGCTTGCCGGCCGGGGAAATGCCAGCGTCCAGATACTTTTGTTACACAAAGAACTCATACGCATTATGAGAATCAACTCCCTCCAGGCAAGTGAGCGACAGACCGGTAATTCACAACTGAAGAAAAAGAATTCGGGAGCATACATGGGGGTGGGGGGGACATCTTCACCCTTCCTGGCGATAAGGGAGTAACAATTACAACAAGGAGGTATCTTCACCGCCTATCAAATTTAACAAAAATGTTTAAAATCATGTCAAGCCTGGGGTGCCTGGGTGTCTCCATCGGGTAAGCGTCCGATTTCAGTTCAGTCATGATCTCGTGGTTTGTGAGTTCGAACCCCATGTCGGGCTCTGCGCTGACAGTGTGGAGCCTGCTTGGGATTCTCTCTCCCTCTCTCGTTCTCTCTCTCCAAATAAATAAATAAACTTTAAAATAATGTCAGGCCTGGTGCTGGTAAAATCAAGAAAGTTCCCATGCACAATGTTGGCGGATGTGTAAGTTGGCCACAACTATTTTCAAAAGCCATAAAAGTTGCACATTCCTTTCAACCTGATGCTTGTATCATTTAGCCAGTAATCTGTGTCCATAAATCTAACCAAAAGAAAAAAGAAAAAAAAAAAAAAAACAATGTAAGAAATATATATAACCAAAAGAAATGAGTCTAAACATGCCCTCAAAATTCTGTGTACAAAGCTATTTATCCTAGTCTGTTTGGGAATAACTAAATATCCATGAACTATTTGGCGTACATTTAAAAAATGGTTTTGCAAAAGTTTGACATATCTTGCTGGAGTATTCATGATTGAAGGCCTCAGTATATAGCAAGTTCTAAAGGTGTTGCCATGGCAGAGTTTTAATTATGCAAACAAGCTTTCACATCAAGAACGGAACACAACATCGATGGCATTCCTATTTTGATACTTGGACATATTTAATTTTCTACCTCTACCTTGTTGACATTTCTAATTTGTTATAGGTGAAAATGTTTTGTTTTGTTTTGTTTTTATCTTAGAGAGAGAGAGAGAGGGCGCACGCCCATGACCGGGGGCGGGGGGGGGGGGGCGGGGAGAATCCCAAACAGGCTCCACCCTCAGCACGGAGCCTGACACGACGCTCGATCCCATGAACTGTGAGATCATGACTGGAGCTGAAATCAAGAGTTGGACGTTCAACCGACGGAGCCACCCAGGTTCCCCCAAGTGAAAATGTATTTTTAATGGGGGGGGAAAAAAAACAAAGATGAGCTCAGATCTCGCACTGTTCATCCGTCGCTCACGAAAGTATCCTAATCCTTTTGAGCCTGTTTATACTGTCAACCCACATGACCTGTGGCTAATGAGTTCCTTATGTATGTGACTGCCATGCAGAGGACTACTTCCTCCTCACCGTGTCCACCTTCTACAAGTCCAAGCGTGCCCTTACATAGGGTCCGTATCACGTATCACGGTTCCCTCGAAACTCCTGGAGATCCCAGGCTCTGCTGGTAAAGGGTCAGTCAGGGTAACCACTGCTCATGGCACTTGGTCACATGCAGAGGAGACGAATATGGCCACACCTATAGCCAGTGGTTCCCCGGCAAGGAATATTCCACGGAGCCCATGCATCAGGTCTCTGGGTGCCTGGCCCGGCTTGCACAGTTGGCTCGTGCTCAGGGAAGTGAACAGAGGAACAGGGCACAAGTCACAGCGGCACCCTGGGGAGTGGCAGAGGCCCAGCCTGGGGTCAGCGGAGGGTGAGCCAGGGACAAGTACAAGAACACCTTTCTGCTTGATTCCGCGGGGGCCTCGTTGGAGGAGGAGAGATTTTCCGGGTCTGTGGGTGGGTTTGTGGTTGGGCATCGTGGTGGGGCCAGGTGACAGCTTCCTTTCTCAGTGGAGGAAGTTCACCAGCTGGGGTCAGTGTACAGGCAGACGGCAGGAAGCACAGAAGGCCTGCGGGCTTGAGAAGGAAGAGAATTTCCCTCATCTCCATTAGAGCCTTTGAAGGATACTGGAGAGGTGGCTCTGTGTGGATGAGCTTTTGGCCTCAGAGCAGCCGAGGGCCCCACTGGGGCAAGGGCACAAACTCCAGGAGTTGTCCTCAGTGGTTTGCTCTTGTGCCCTCGAGCCGTGGACAGGCTCAGCCTTCGGTCTGGTGACCTCCGCCTTGGCATCACAGCACCCCGGCCCAATGGCCTCCTCGAGTAATGAAGCTCACAGTCATTACCAACTGATTTCCATGATCAGTCTGCGCCCATCTGCAAAGCTGCCGTCCCCCCACTGCTGGGGCACTTGCGGTGCGGGAGAAATGCTAAGAACGGTCCCAAAGTATCGAGGGTACATTTCTGCCACGTATTACGTGGAGCCAACCACACCCTAAGCGTGCAGGGTTCAGGCTAACTTATCTCCCATAGGTTTGTTTGCAAATAGCAGGTATCTTTTGGGGGAGCATGTTTTAACCCACACCGGCGTCCCCCTGCAACGGGGGTACAGCGTCCCTGAGGGGTCAGGCGGGCCCGTGAACACGTGGGTGTGTTCTCACCTAGCTGGGAGGAGATCTGAAGTCACCGGAGAAGGTCAGCCTGTTACTGGTGTTTCCCCGGGAGCCAGCCTGGTGTGGAAGCCAACGGCTCCTCCCATGGGAGTCCCCGAGAGCCCCCGAGAGCCTCTGAGAGTCCACGAGAGTCCCCGAGAGTCCCTGAGAGTCCTCGGGAGCCTCCGACAGTCCCCGAGAGCCCCCGAGAGCCCCCCGAGAGCCCCCGAGAGCCTCTAAGAGCCCCCTAGAGACTTGCGGGCATCAGCTGCCACGGGAAGGCCAGTCCAGAGGCACCAGGGCCACTGGCAAAGCGGACGAAGGCCGGCCTGCCGCCGAGGCCGAGGAGATGGGCTCCCAGAGGTTGGGCAGCCACCCTGCCGGGAGCTGGGACACCCCGAAAACCGTGGGGAGCGGCGGCCCCACAACAAGCCCAAAGGAATCGCCGCACGAGGTGTTAGAACGCAAGCCTGAGCGAACGGCTGGTGCTCACGAGGAAGCGGCAGGTGACATGGGGCCAGGGTGCGTCGTTGACCGCGGGGGAGGACGCGGGGTGGCGCTTGCACACAGGGCAGAGGGGTGAGAGTGACGGCGAGGAGGACTTGAGAGTGTGTTAGGCCGACGCCTGATCATCGTTCCCCGGTGTCTGCTTCCCGTTGGGCTGACACTCTTCTTGGCACGCGCAGCCCTGGATGCCTCTTGGTTCCGAGATTGAGGCGATTTCCAGGCGGCAGAAGAGCCCTTCTCGCCGAGGCTCCATCGGGGGCAGGAATCCGCCCCGGAGCCGCGGCCGTTGTGACAGCCATGCCGCTCACATGGGGTACCAGGATTTCTGGTTTAAAAAGGGACGCGTCCAGGGCCGCCTGCGGGGCTCAGTCAGCTGAGCATCTGACTCTTGATTTCAGCTCAGGTCACGATCTCGCAGTTCATGGGTTCGAGCCCCATGTCGGGCTCTGCGCTGATGGCACAGAGCTTACTTGGGATTCTCTCTCTCTCTCTTTCTCTCTGCCTCTCCCCTGCTCATGCTCTTTCTCTCAAAATAAAAAATAAATTAAAAAAAAAAAAAGCAAAGTGGGGGGGATGCATCGCACCTCTCTCCCTGCTGGCAAATAAAAGAATGCAACTGGCCTCGACTCTGACCTTTTGACAATCCATCGGGAAAAATGAGGTTGCAGAAATAAGTGTGCACCCACCGTGATGGCCATAATGATGACAACGAAGAAGGAGCACTGTTGGTGGGAACATAGAGGGACTCGAACGCTGCTGGTGGGCATGAAAGCAATACAGTCGCTGGGGAAACTAGTCCCGTGGCTCCTCAGAAAGGGATCCACAGAGCTACCACATGACCCAGCCATTCCACTCAAGGCATCCTCAGAGCAGACCTGAGGACACGTGTCTACGGACGCTGGTGCACAACGCTCAGTGTTACCTAACAGCCAAAAGGTGGGCTCAGCCCGAATGCAGATCAACCACCAAATGGGACAGGCAACGTGGCTTCTCCGTGCACTCCAGTGTCACCCACAGGGAGGAGTGAGGTGCTCCTACCTGGAGGAGCCTCGGAAAAATTACGCTAAGTGAACGAAGGCAGGTACTTTGCAGGTCTGTCGTGTGACTCCGTGAATGTGAAAAATCAGGAACAGGCAACTCGCCGGAGACAGAAAGTAGATGCGTGGTTGCCAGGGTCTGGGGGAAGAAGAAATGTGCGACCGCTGTGAACGTGCACGGTTTCCCCTGGCGGGGGGGATGGAAGTGCTCCGGGATTAGGTGATGGTGATGGTCACACGACCACACGAAGACACTAAGAACCACTCAACAGTACACATTAAAATGGTCAAGTTTACAGTGTTTGAATTACCCTCTGTACAATAAAGAAATCAAGTCGGGGGAAACGAGCCTGCAGAAGTCATATAGTTTAACGACGTGGGATAATCCTGTTCTCGTCTGTAGAGGGGGAAACGGAGCTTCTCCGTGGACGGAGGAGACGTGCTCAGCGGGGCAGTGGGGACTGTGACAGTGCCAGACGTAGGCGTGCCAGACGTGAGATGGAGGATGTGCACGCCCACTGCTGGCAAGAATTATACACACCCGATGACATTAAACAGAAAGTTATGAGTCCGTCGTTTGGGGAGGCATTTCTGGTGTCAGCATTTTTTGAAATACGTGAGCACATCTGGATCCTCTGATCATAAGCAACTGCTCTCTGAAAACTGTCTTTAAAGAGCCTTTCTTGTTCAGGAAAGGGGTCAGATCTCTTTTTGACTGACATTTGGAGGGAAGATGTTGAACTAAAAATTCCTAATGTGTCTATCTTTGATTTTGTTTCATAGCCTTACAGTTCCCTTTGCTGACTTTGACTCCCCTTAGCGTTTAATTTTGATAGGTCCACTTGTGTTAATTGCATGTCCGCGTGTGTGCAAGTACATGTGTGTGAGTGTGTGTCACTGTAAGTCTGTGCGTGCATCTGTGTGTGTGCATGTGTGTACGTGTGCACAAGTGTGACTGTAAGTGCACGTGTGGGGGAGTGCATTGCACATCTGCATGTAACTGTAGTGTGTGTGCACATGCACGCGTGTGTACGTGCGTGTGTGTGCACGTATGCAGGAGAGCCATGTGTGCGTAGGAGTGACGTGTGTGTAAGTGCATGTGTGTGTGAATAAGTCTATGACTGTGTGTGTATGTAAGCGTGTGTGAATCCGTGTGTGTAAGTACATGTGTGTGAGTGCGTGTGTGTGAGCGGTGTGTGGGGGGAAGGTGTTTGGAACACAATAGAGAGAGTCCGAGATTAAGAGAAACAACTGGAGTGACCACAGAATATGCGTCAAGTGCTTTGAAATCATTACCCATGAAGTGCTGCGTTAATGTGAGTTACTACTTCCAGGCTGTTCCACACAATTTTTTAGCATGACTGTGTGACTTGCAAATAGAAGGGCCTGTTGGCGCTTGGGTGCCTCAGTCGGTTAAGCATGTGACCCTTGATTTTGGCTCAGGTCACGATCTCACAGTTCGCGAGGAGGAGCTCCGCAGCGGTCTCGGTGTTGACGGTGTGGAGCCTGCCTGGGATTCTGTCTCTCCTTCTCTCTCTGCCCCTCCCCCACCGGCACACAAGAGCAAAATGAATAAACTAAATTTTTTTTTTTTTTTTTTTTTACAGCTGAGGGTATGCTTAAAAGGAAAGACGAAACGGTATAAAGACAAATAGAGGGGAAGAGAGACCAGGAAAGCGGAGAGCCATCGATGCGAAGCATCTTGACCCCTGCATGTTTCTCTCAGGTCACAGACTTCACAGCAAGCGATAGAGAGTCAAGGACATGCAGAAATGGGTTTCATTCACTGCAGTAAGAACAGGGAAACAAGTTCATGGCAAAGGCAATAAAAATCTGGTTTCAATGCTGAATGTCAAAAACAAGGTGATGTTGCTTGCTTGTTCTGAGTATTGAGGAACTGTGACGTCTCCTTACACTTTTGTAATGAGATTTCCTACCGCTAATCTAGAAACCATCCAGCAGCAGCACAGCTTGAATTTCCTCCTAATAGAGACATTTTCAGAATTTACCAGGTTATGGAGAGTTCAAACGTGGTCAGGCTTTCAATCAAGAATTCCTAATTCAAATCCTGCTGTCCACTGACTGACACGTGCTAATGGGGATCATTACATCCTTGCAAAGCAGGACGAGCTCTGTGGCGTAATCGGCTTATCCTTCCGCCATCTGGCCAGAGTGCCCACCACTGGCACCGCTGGGGCCGCAGACGCGCCTGACTGGATGTTGAATTGTGCACAAGGAGGAAAACCCCGGCTGGGGGCCCCGAGCGGGCTTTACGGGGGAGCAGTGGGCTTCTGCGGCAAAACACAGGACTGAGAAGCACTTCCAGTGCCAGCCCGGCTGGCCGGAAAGTACCAGCCTCCTTCATCATCATCCACGCGCCCCCGCCATTTTCGGGTCCCTCCGGCCACACAGAGGGCCGCTAACATCTGTCGGTCACCGGCTCTATGGGGCACGGCATCTCACCTTCTCCATCTCATCAGGCCAGCGCAGCCTACAAAGTGGGAAGGGCTGCCTGGTTGCGGGTGAGGAAACTGAGGCAGAGATATGTGAAGGAATGCATCAGCGGACACCGGGCTTTGTCTGGCACAGAGCACCCCCCTCTTGACCCGTGGGTGATGCTGTCTGTGCTTTGACTTTTTTCCTTTTTTTTTTTTTCCATGTTTATTTATTTTGAGAGAGAGACCGCATGAGTGGGTGAGGGGCAGAGAGAGAGGGAGAGAGAGAATCCCAGGCAGGCTCTTCATTGACTCGGGGCTCGAACCCTCGAACCGTGAGGCCATGACCTGAGCCAAAGTCGGACGCTTAACCGACTGAGCCACTGAGGTGCCCCTGACTCTTTCTTTGTATTCGACACTTGGTTATACCACCTCTCAAAGCCGACGGTTGACCTACTGCCCGCGAGTCATTCCATCCTGGTAAATGTTCCCCAAGGGCCCAGATCAGTACAGGCTTCTCTCAGCTGGCTTAATGCAAGTGTGGAATGGAGACCGTTCGGTCACAGAATCTTCCATGAGGCCGAACGTTGGCGTGTTCATCACAGAACTCTGGATGAGCCTTGATGGCAAGAGGTTCCGGGCTCTCTTCCTGGGCACAGCGTTTTGCTGATGGAGGGCGGATTCACAAGCAGAGTCATTGTCTAGGTGGCGCTGACAGAAACGGATGCACTGAGAATGGAGAGTCCTCCCCTTTCGCCCACAGACGGAACCTTTGACACCTGGGGGCTTCTAATACTGATTTGCTGGACAAAGAAAAATGGCTCCGGGTTTTTCCAGAAAAACAGAACCAATAGGATGTCTATCTATCTGTCTGTCTATCTATGTATCATCTAATCTATCATCCACATCTTCATATATTTTTATATGTTTCTCTATGTATATATGGAGAAAGAGAGAAAGAGACCGTGGGGGTAGAGACATTCATTGGGAGGAAATGGCTCGAGTAAGGCTGGCAGGTCTAAAATCTGCAGGGCAGTCCAGCAGACCAGAGGCCCAGACCCAGGGAAGAGTCAGCAGTGCAGTTTAGGTGGGAAGGCACCTGGAAGCAGACTCCCCTTGTGCTCAGGGGACGTCCAGTCTTTTTGTCTAAGTCCTTCAACTGATTGGATGAGACCCACCCACATTATAGAATGTAATCTGCTTCACTCAAAAGTCCGCTGCAGTGAATTACTACTATTCCAAAAACACTTTCACGGCAACTTTTAGGGTAATGTTTGACAAAATACCTGGTACGATGACCCATGTAATTAGCAGTCACACTCGCCATTCAGATACGAATGTGTCCCCGCAGTGAGGCCAAGCGTCAAGCTCTAAGGGATCTGAATCCCTTCAAGGTGAGTCCTTCAAGGGCAACCTTGGTCCTGAAGTTCCTCATTTTTGGTTCCTTCTCTCAGGGAGTTTGTGGACATTCCCCAGAGGTGGGCAGAAGAGCATGCCAGCAGCATCAGCCTCCCAGGGCTTGTCCTGTTCCTGAGCGAGGGCAGGCCGGCGCCCTGGGGGGTGAGAGGGGGCAGGGGGGGCACCTCTGAAGCTGTGAGCTTCCCACCTGCCTGCAGGATCACCCGCCCTGCCCCAGGCCGGCCTTGCTCCCCTCCTTCTTCCCAGTGGGATCCTAGAGCCTGAGCATCTGGACCATGTCAGAGTCTGGAGTCACGTTCAGGGATCCCCCCAGAGCCCCCCAGGACTGGCCCCCAGACTCTGGCATTTACTCATTTCTTCCTGTCCGGGTTTCCACCCTGCAGCCAGGCACTGCCCCTTAACCCCTCTTGTGTGAATTCCGAGTAATCGTGGGGTGGACCCGGGACCTGAAGGCCTTGGCTTCTTCCCCAAGCAACCGTGTCCCTTTTGTCTGTCAGTAGATCAAAGGAAGGGTAGAAAGGGAGGGTTTGGGGAGGTTTATCCATAGGCAGGAACTTGCTCGTGTCAGAGTTTCAGGTTACATGAAATCTAAGCGGCCTTGAAAGAATCCTGATGACTTCATCTCTGGATGCCTTGAATAGCATTCTTTCACAGGACCGAGGTGGGGCCACGCTGCCGCGGGGACTTGCAGGCGTTTTAAACCGTTGGGCCTTGCTGGCATTCGACACCGGACTGCAGCAGCTGCACCCGGGTCCCAGGCCCCGCATGCGATTCGGAAGTTTGTGGCGCTTTGTGAGGAAGGCGGGTCATTTCGCACCAGACCTGATCTTGTGCAAGAAGTCCATGCTGTTCCACCTGCGCTGGTTCTCCCCGCACCCCACCCCCGCCGCCCCTTCCTGTCTCCTGACAACCCCCCCTCCCGCCCCTCCTTCCTCTCCCCTGACCCCGAGGCATTCCACGCCACACCTCAGAGACCCAAGCCCCACGCCGCACCGTCAGGAACCCAGTTTTCCCCAACGCAGCCGCTCTGGGCTGACACAGGGTGTCCTTGCGTCCTGCCAGGTCATGCCCATCTTGTCTCAGGGGGGTGGCAGTAAGCATCATCTCAGCCCCGGACTGCGGAGCCCCTGAGAGCAGGACTGAGGAGCCTCGTTTCTGAAAGGACACTGGTAAACCTGCGAGGGGCCGACCCAGGAAAGCACCAACAGAGGACAAGAGAGACTCATCCCTAGGAGGGTCTGGTGGTTTCTGCAGCTCCCCTCCCCCTCAGCCATGGATGACACAGACAAGGCCACCTTGCTTGTCCGGGATTCCCCAACCAGGGCCAAGCACGTGGGGTCCGTGCACGAGTGGAGCGGCGTAGCGTCAGGATGCTCTCCTGTCTCTGGGGCGCCAGGTGACCGCAGAGACGCCTCAGGTGGATCCAGGCAGAAGGGCAGGTCTCAGCCTTTGCTGGGTGTGACCCCACTCTTCTTGCGCAAAACTTCGTGGAACCACTCGGTCCACCCCCGCGTCCAAATTCTGGGGTAAATACCGTTGTCGCTTGGCAACGGAGGAGATGGAAGCTCCCGGGTGTCCTCATGGTCTCGGGACCGAGTGCCGGAGGCGGGCTGGCACCTCCTCCCGCCAGAGCACCAGGCCCTCCCCGTCCCCAGACGCAGGGTGCACAAGAAAGGCCCGGAGGAGCGGTGAGGGGGAGCGGGCAGGGGGACGACAGGGTGCAGGACCGAAGTGCGGACAGACACCTGCCCGCCCGCCAGGGAGCTGGAGGGGGTGCGGGTGCCTAGGGTGAGCCGGGCAGGGGTGCCCAGACCAAGGGCTCCAGGACGTGAGGTCAGGCCAGGAGGGGAGGCGCAGCCCCAAGCCCTTGAGGAAACACCCCAGGGGCCCAAGAAACGTGCCCCCCCCATCCTGACCACATCACCGTGACGCAAGAAGACAGTGGAGTGTGTGGGTGCGTGTGGATGTGTGAGCCAGTGTCGAGTTGGCAGAGCACGTGCCCTCGGTCCCCAGAGCTCCTCACGAGCAGAAGCATGGTTGTCCGCAGAGGGAGCAGGGCGCTCCCTGCAGCCACTGTAGCCCGGACCCCGGCAGGAGCCGCCCCCGCCTTGGGAGAGCAGCGGGAACAAAGCCGCTTTGGAAGCGGTAGGGGGCGGGGGGACACACCTGCCGCGGGAAGCCAAGGCCCAGAAACCCCTACCTGTGCGCAAGCAGATCACAGGGACAAGATGGGTGGCTCTCACTCAGCGCTGTGCCATGCCAGACCTTGTCACTCCTCCATCTGTCCGTCCATCCGTCTGTCCATCCGTCACCCCAGTCAGTACGCCAGCCCGGGGGTCGGATGGGCAGTGACATAGGATTCAGGGCCGCGCACGATCACACGTGATAAAGACTAATAAAGTCTAATCTCCATGGCATCTCCGTGAGGTGAGGGTAGTGACACAAATTTCAAATTAGTAAAGGAAGTTTGGGATGGAGGAGTAACTTCCCCACAGACACGCAAGTGATACAGACCAGTGGTTCTCAGACGGGGCATTTGGCAAGGCTTGGAGACCTTCTGGGCCGTCACACCTGGGCATTGCTGCTGGCGTCAGGTGGGGAGACACCGGAGACACTGCTAAACATCTCACCATGCGCAGGACGGCCCCTACAACAGAGACTTCCTGGGCCTAGACATCGGCAGACGGGGTAGTGACTTCATGGGGCTCACCCACCGCCCTCTCTCCCCCCCAGGGCTCAGGAAACTGCACCCCCAGACTCCTTGCAATTAGATGGGGCACGTGGCTGCCTCTGGGCGGGGGCACCGTGAGAGGGGTTACAGGTGTCATGTCTGGGCAGGAGCATGAATGTGGGCAGAGACCTCTGTGCCCTGCCTCCCCCTTCTGTGAAGGCAAACCTGACCGCCTGTGGAGGAGGGTCCCCCCCGCAGGATGGGTGCCTGAAGGGGACATCCCCTCTGAACTTGTAGGCCCGAGAAGTGAAGCCCCGCCTTGTGAAGCCACTGAGATTTAAGAGACGTCTCTTACCCGGCCTCGCCTGACTGATACACCTGCCGGAGGGGACAGGACAGAGGTTAAGATTCAGGTGGGGGCTCAGAGCCTCAGGGCCTTTACCTCCCAAAGGGAGGTTGCGAGGCTCCAGCAGGTGGCAGGTGGAGAGCCCAGCGTGCCACCTAACCTAGGGCCTGCTGTGATTTCTCTCAAGCCCCGGCCCCGGGCTGTGTCTTCAAGTGGCCCCTGGCCAGCGCCCTGGCCACCATGACCATCGTGGGGAGTGGGGGAGGGGGGAGACAGCAAGAGCGCGTGGTCCAGATGGGGGCAAGTTTGTGGGGGAAGCATGGGAAGGAGGCCACATGCCAAGCCCCAGGCCAGGCCGGGCATTCAGTGTGAAATAACGAGGGAGGGATGGGTGGCCGTTGTCTTGTCTTCCCATAAACACTGCCCGGAATGAAAGAGAGGAATTCCAAATAACTTGGACCAGCATTTAATTATTCTGATTTATTAACGCCGAGTACATAGAGCAGTCCCCTGGACGTGACATCCCTCATTCCCCGGCGAGTCTGGGAGTCTGGCTGGCCTCCCGCCGCTGCCTCCCCAATCCTTTTCATTACCATCGACATGATTATTTACAACGGCCGGTCTGGGGGAGGAGGGCGATCGCCGTGAAGTTCACAGTAAGTTCAAGGGCTCTTGTGGGCAGCAGCAAAAATCAGAGGATAGCCTAGCGGTGGGAAAGGGGGACCCTGATGGTCAGGGGGTCTCCAGGGGACTTGGCCCAACAGGCAGAAAGCAGAACTGAAGTCAGGGACTGAGGGAGATCTGTGGACGAAAGGGTGGGCCCGTGCAACTTCCAACCTCCTCCCCCGCCACCTCTCCTTTCTCCTGCTCCTGCTCTCCCTCCTCTTCCTCCTCCCCCTCCTTGTGCCCCCTCCTCCCCTCCCCCTTCTCCCTCTCTTCCATTTCCTCCTCCTCCCTCCACTCCTCTTCCCCCCCTCCCCTCTTCATCCTCCCCCTCCTCCTGTTCCCCCCTCCCCATCATTGTGCTCCCCCTCCTTTTCTCTCCACGTGCTCTCCCTCCTCCCCTCCTCATGCTCCCCCTCCTCCCTCTCTTCCTCTTCCTCCTCCCTCTCCCTGTGCTCCCCTTCTCCCTCCCCTTCCCCTGCCTCCTTCTCCCTCTCCCCTTCTCTGTGCTCCCCCTCCCCCTCCGCTGCCTCCTACTTCCCCGCCTCCTCCTTCTTCCCCTCTCTATGCTCCCCCTCCTCCTTGTCTCTCCCTCCCCCTCCTCCTTCTCTCTCCCTCCCCTCCTCCTCTCTCTCCCTCCCCCTCCTCCTTGTCTCTCCTTCCTCCTCCTCCTTCCTCGGAGCTGGCCCAGATCCACATGGAGAGCCAGGTGCCCAGCTACAGCCCTTGCACCAAGTGCCCAGTCCCTGCATTCCACACAGGTAAGCTCTGCCTGTCTCAGAGCTGGGAAGCCCAGAGGGTACTTTCTGGCTTCAGTGACCTGTGGCTACCAACAGTTGTCATGTGCCCACTGGGGACTTACACTGGGACAGTCCACTAAAAGGAATGGAAAAGAGGAGGCTGTTCTACAGCAAAGAGGGGCTCACTTGAACCAAAAACCAAACACCCCCGACTGTGTCTGCTCTTGCCATCCTGGACACGGGCTTGCAGGGCTGTGAGAGAGAGAGTCTGAAAGAACAAGCAGGTAGGCGCCCCCCTCCACGGCCAACCCCCACGCATCCAGAGGAGACGGGCTTAAGCACCCGTGGATGCTGCCCAGAGTGCCCCTTCGAACCCTCGCCGCAGCCCCGCAAGGCCCATTTCGCAGCTGAGAACACTGAGGCTCAGAAACCCGCCCCACATCTCCGTGCTCACGGGTGGCAGCCCGGAGCCCGCCCCCATCCGGCGCGTCCCCGGCCATCTGCGCTGCGCGTACTTCCTCCCGTTTCAGTAGAATTGGGGCTTTTGTTTGGTCGGCCTGGAGCCGTGTGTACCTCACCCCTGTCATTATGTGCCCGGAAAGAAAAAGTTGAAGTACCGCCACCCACACCCAGCGACCAGGCAGTGGACAGGAGCCAGGTTTCCGATAAGCCAGAGAAGGAATCCGCCCCAGCACCGCCCCCTCGGCTGCCCTGGCTGCACTTGTCTGGTTTGAAGACGGGCTGGTCTGGAGCATCTCCAGGAACCAGGAGTTCACGTCGTGGGGGACTTTAGGGCCGGCTGAAGGCTCCCGAATTCTGAGTGACGAGGGGAAGGCCATTTCAGAAGTGCTGGAACGATGCTCATCACCCCCGCTAATACCCAACAGTGCCCTAGAAGCTTCCGCTGATGCCGTATAAGAGGCAGACATTGAAGGGAAGGAACAGATAATGTGACCGTCCACACAAAACGTTTAAGAGAATCAGGTAGAGGTTAATTGACCAAATAAGAGTACAGAAGGAGGTTGATTATGACAGAAATATTTGAGGGGACGGGGCGCCCGGGTGGTGCCCGGGTGGCTCTGTCAGTTGAGTGTCCGACTCTTGATTTCGGCTCAGGTCATGATCCCAGGGTTGTGGGATCAAGCCCCACATTGGGCTCCTCATTGAATGTGGAGCCAGGTTAGGAGTCTGTCTCTCTCTCCTTCTGCCCTGCCCTCTCTCGCTCTAAAAAAAAAAAAAAAAAAAAAAAAAAAAAAAAAAAGTTTTTTAATAAAGAAATATTATCAGGAAGATAACATCATTTTTTAGAAGTATTCTGTTCATAGTAATAAGCAAAATATAAAATACTTAGGATTAGGGGCGCCTGGGTGGCTCAGTCGGTCAAGCATCTGACTCTTAGTTTTGGCTCAGGTCATGATCTCACGGTTTATGAGATCAAGTCCCACATCAAGCTCTGTGCCGACAGCATGGAGCCTGCCTGGGATTCTCTCTCTCTCACTCTCCCTCTGCTCCTCCCCTGCTCACTCTCTCTGTGTCTTTCTCAACAACATAAATAAATGAACTTAAAACAATTTTTTCAAGTAAAAAAAATACTTAGGATTAAACTTAAGGTTTACAGAAGGATATAAGGTGAATGATTTAGTGAAGAGAGCGATACCATGGTGTAGGATTTTATTGTATTTTGTAATTTTTTAAATTTTAAGTAAGCTCCGTGCCGTACGTGGGGCTCGAACTCCAGACCCTGAGATCAGGAGTTGCATTCTCCACTGAATGAGCCAGCTAGGCGCCCCCTGAATGCAAAATTTTAAAAAAGTCAACACTGCAAGAGAGACTGGATAGCAAATCTTTTTCAGCTTTGCGAGCGTGTCCATTCTGCCATGACACCACGCGGGACCACAGACAGCACGTGAATGAACGTGTTCCGATACAACTGTATTTATGGAGACCGTCAGAGGGACCTAGTTTGCCAACCCCTGCTACAAATGACTCCCTCAAGCACAAAGTAACCACAGCAAGCACTGTGGTACATCTAAATGGTGCCCACTCTGGAAATATTCCCTGGGGAGGAATTCTTGGAACTTGGATTACCGGACCAAAGAGTATAAAATGCGTTTTTGGGGCGCCTCAGTGGCTCAGTCGGTTGGGCGTCCGACTTCGGCTCAGGTCCCAATCTCAGGGTTGTGAGTTCAAGCCCCACGTCGGGCTCTGTGCTGACAGCTCGGAGCCTAGAACCTGCTTCAGATTCTGTATCTCCCTTTCTCTCTGCCCCTCCCCTGCTCACTTTCTGTCTCTCTCTCTCAAAAATAAACATAAAAAAATTTTTTTTAATGCATTTCTGGTTTTGGCCACATCTTGCCACCTTGCACGTAACCAGTTATCCTTAAGGGTGACCATTTCACACTAAATATCACCAGTATTAGAGAAATCTTCCCAAAATTAAGTTAATCAGTTTTTTTCTAAGTTTATTTTTTATCTTGAAAGAGAGAGAGTGGGAGACAGAGACTCTCACGCAGGCTCCGCACTGTCAGCACAGAGCCCGACACGGGACTCGATCCCACAAACCGTGAGGTCATGACTCATGAAATCAAGAGATGGAGGCTCAGCTGAGTGAGCCACCCAGGTGCCCCAAGTTAATCGGCTTTCAGTGGAACTTCTGCAGTAATTATTGAGGGGAAACATCTTTTTTCCTGTTATATTTTTCAGAGTCGCCAGGGTGTCTCCTCTGAGGCAGCGTGCGATGGAATTCCTATTACTGTATGTGATGTCTATTTTAGGGCCCCTTAGCCTCAAATATTTCAGTTCTTGTGCTATTTAAAGACAATCTTTTATATTTACTTTAAAGGATTTCCTTTGAAGACGCTAATTTAGCCAAGATGGAGTGTTGTGGGTTAGCCGCTCTGAGGTTCGTGAGCGGAACTGAAGTCAGGACTCCGCGAGCGGAGTCTCCCAGCTGCTTCCAGGCCACTTGGTGGGACTTTGGGAGCACGGACCTTCCTGGCCACTCCTGTCCCTGCGCTGCCAAGGCCTTCTCCTAAGGGGGTCAAACGAAGGAGGGAACTGAGCCTGTGGGATCGCCCGCCATCACAAGGCCATTTGGAGCTGTTTGCCTTTAACAGTGTCTCAATGTAATTGCACGCGCTGTATATGGATGTAAATCCGTGCGGGGTGAAGACCTTTCACTTTTGACTTGTCTGTGTCAAACGAATGGGCAAAGGCACCATCCCCCAAAATGAAGTCGTGAAGTGACTCAAAGTTGTTTCCCTGAAACAAAAGCCAGCAGGTGCTAGAATCTCAGGACTTCTGCAGCAAACCTTCCCCATACGGTGCCCATGGGAAGACGGACCCTCCTCAACAGGTGAGGGCTGCCGGCAGCCGACCAAGGGCACTAGCCCGAGATGCCCCCGCAGGGCCTCTGCCTCAAACCTGGACCTGCCAACCCCAACGGGGCGTGCCAGCTCGTCACAAAACCCAGGAGGGAGGCTCTGTTCCTGGCGGTTCTGGTTACAGTGCGGAAACTGAGGCACGGGGAGCAAGGGCTTCTAACCAGCCCGTGAACTGGGCCGTAGCCCTGCATCCCCCCTGCCTGCCCATGTCTTTCTCATAACTCCTGCCCTTCCCCTCACTTCCAAACGGCCTGCTCTCGGCCTCCTCAGAGCCTGAAAGGCACGTGACCCAGTCTTTTCTGAATTATGCTTAAGAAAGAAAATACAGGGGCGCCTGGGTGGCTCGGTCGGTTGAGCATCCGACTCTTGATTTCAGCTCAAGTCACAATCTCATGGTTCATGGGTTTGAGTTCTGCGTCGGGCTCTGTGCTGACGGCTTGGAGCCTGCTTGGTTTTCTCTCGCTCTCTCTCTCTCTCTCCTTCAAAATAATAATCTTAAAAAAAAAAAAAAGGAAGGCTGGGTGTCTGGGGACTCAGTCAGTTAAGCATTTGACTTCGACTCAGGTCGTGATCTCACGGTTTGTGAATTCAAGCCCCGCGTCGGGCTCTGTGCTCACAGCCTGGAGCCTGCTTCGGATTCTGTGTCTCCCTCTCTGCCCCTCCCCTGCTCACGCTCTGTCTCTCTCTCAAGAATAAATAAACATTAGGGGCGCCTGGGTGGCACAGTCGGTTAAGCGTCCGACTTCAGCCAGGTCACGATCTCGCGGTCCGTGAGTTCGAGCCCCACGTCAGGCTCTGGGCTGATGGCTCGGAGCCTGGAGCCTGTTTCCGATTCTGTGTCTCCCTCTCTCTCTGCCCCTCCCCCGTTCATGCTCTGTCTCTCTCTGTCCCAAAAATTAAAAAAAAAAAAAAAAATGTTGAAGAATAAATAAACATTAAAAAAAAAAAAAAAAAAAAGGAAGGCGAGTACATCACCTCCTCGGAGAAGCCGGCACCATCCGTGGATGCACAGGGCATTGTCTCGGCTGCTCAGGGACACTTTGGGCCCAGGCATCCACGCTCAGTTCTGGCTCCACACCCTAGCAGCTCCCGCATTCACCGTCCCACTGTCTGAGCTCCTGCCAAAGGCCCCACCGTGACTCAGAGCCCTGCATGGGCCGCCCCCGCAGCGCTCCCCGTTCCCAGGGTCTCTTTTCCAGAAGACCCTCTGCATGCCTCCCGTATCATGGGGTTGGCCCCCAGCCTCGGGCCCCAGCAGGCCCTGGGCCAAGCACAGCTGTCTTTGGAGGCCCCCTCGGCCTTCGAGTGGTCACCCGCTCTGATTTCAGGGAGCAATTTGCCTTCAGTGCACCCACGATTTGGATGGAATCCCAGCGTTTTGTCCTTGACACGGTGCACTTCCTGCCCGGGCACCGGGCCCTGGACGCGGGAGGCTGATCTAGGGCATGCAGGCTGCCCGCAGAGGCCCAGGCCCTTCCGGTCAGAAGTGAGGGCCACACAGCAGGTGTCCACCCCACTGCATGGAAAATCTCCTGGGGAGACTCTGAAACACCGCCGAGCAGGTGCACGCCTGTTTCTGGCTTAGCGGAGGCGGCAGGGGCACCCACACTCACGCCTCCCCGGCCCGTCCTGGGCAGTCGGGCTACAACCCGCCGAGTCCCAGCCACCTCCATCCGCACGGGGCCCAGACGGGCAGCAAACCCGGGCACTGGAACCGTGCTAGCTGCCGGCTCATAGCTCCAGCCACATAGGGGGACATGAACGTGCCAGACAGGAAGGATGTGCAAGGTGTGCACTGGTGTGCGGGGGAGGCACTGTGTCCATGGTGACCTGAGGCCTGGCCTCTGGTCTCTGTGGGCCCGGCACAAACTGGGACAGAACTCCCCACCCCGGGTCCCAGACCCCGTCTGCCATCCGCAGGCCCTGCGTCCACTCAGCTTCCCTGAGGCTCTCTCTGGAGACCACTGGGCTCCCCCACCAGGCCGGCTCACCCCGGGGTGCGGAGAGAGGGATCCCAGGGGCATAAAGGGCTTTTCTGTCCCGCTCAGTCAGGAGGCCAGTGAACCAGGAGCGTGGTGGGTGACCACAGTGTGGGCTGCGTCCTGCCACCAGGGCCCACTCTCTCCTTGGACCCCCAGGACATCCCCCATGGCTTTCACAGGACATTGGTAAGTGTCTTCTGCCTGGTCACCCCAGAGGCCTGCATCATGTCCCTCTCCCCGCTCCTCCTCCTCAAAAGACCCTTTGAAGCTACTTCTCCTTCCCTTCTCTGTGCTCGGGGGACCCGGGTTCCTTCCTTTCTCTGTGTTCCCCGAGGACCACTGAGGTTATTTCCTTTCTCTGTGCTCCCCAAGGACTGGGGTTCCTTTCCTTCCCTGTGCTCCCCGAGGACCACCAGGGTCCCTTCCTTTCTCTATGCTCCCCGAGGACCACTGAGGTCCTCTCCTTTCTCTGTGCTCCCCAAGGATTGGGGTTCCTTCCCTTCCCTGTGCTCCCCGAGGACCACCAGGGTCCCTTCCTTTCTCTGTGCTCCCCGAGGACCGGGGTTCTTTCCCTTCTATGTGCTCCCAGGTGTGGGGACGGCTGGGAAACCAGCTCCTGTCCTGGAGTCCTCACCTGGGGACTGTTAACTTCCAGCTTCTTAGAAGTGAGGACTTTCTGCTTTCCTGGTTCATTTGGGGGTAATTAGTACAGGAAGCTGAAGCTGATGCCCACCGTAGGGCCAGAGAATGTCCATGATGTGTAAATAAATGGAATTCTGTGCAGAAAAACGCACGATCGCCCATGCAGTGTCGGTTGGTTGGAGGGGACGCTCTGCTTTCCGTAGCCTCCTTCATTATACCTAAAATGATGTCCCCCTGACTTCTGCACATTTTCTGCCGCAGGACAGACCCTCCCTTGGCTCCCGCTGTGCCCCCCACTGGCAGAGCGCTGCTGAGCCGGAGAAAGAAGGTCTGAACCCAGCCCGGCTTCCTGCTGTCAGCCCGCGAGCTTTATAGGAAATTCTTGAGCTCAGATGCGGCGATATTTTAAAGTCTTGGAGCCAGGTTGCTGCGAACCTTGAGAGCCCCGTGCTGGCGTGGAGCCCACAGAAGAGCTGGGGGCCCCCCTTTATCCCACAGAGGAGCCTCCCGCCGGCCCGCCCTCTGTTTTTTTCTCTCTTGCAAACCTGTCTTTGCCAAGAGCCTGCCTCCTTTTTCCCTGTTCTCCTTCCTCCATCCACACCCCGCTCTTTCCTTCCACTTTTCTATCATTTTTATTTCTCCTCTGTCTGCTTCCACTCTGTACTGTTTTTATTCCCGTAAATATAACCGGACCTTGTTGTTGTTTCGCCTTTGACATCTTTTCCAATTTTTTCTATAACACTGAATTACAAAAAAACAAAAAAACAAAAAAAACTCCCCTTGGGTGCTAACCTGCGGTCACACTGATGTCCCAGGACCACAGTCCGTAAACTTCCTGGTAACGGGACAGGTGAGCCACACCACCTGTGCGGGGCTCTGGGCCCCACGCCCGGGACTGGGGCCTCCCTCTCACTCTCCGCTCTCCGTCCAGGAGGTAGAAGTCTGTGCTGAGTGACGGGTGTGGTTCCATCCCAACCTCATGTCAGAGACCCCCCCAGAGCTAAAGCAATAATGACCTCACCGCTTGACCTGTGGTGTAGATAACCTCTGTTTGCCTGGATTTTTCCACGAGAAAAAGAGAATCTCTCCGATGGTGAAAAACACCAGGTTTGTTGCTGGAGACCTTCCGGTGGGGGGCCTACTGCAGCCCAGGTACAGTTTCTACCCACCTTGTGCCCCCCACCACACAGACCCTGCTTCCGGGGTGCCCTCCAGCCTGCAGCTCAGCTGACTGGACCAAGAAGGAGGTGGGGAGGGGTGCCTGCCCGGTGGGGCCACAGTGGTCACACAATCTAAAGCCAGAAGTTCTGTGTCCTGGGGCGCCTGGGTGGTGCAGTCGGTTAATCGCCTGACTTCAGCTCAGCTCATGATCTCCTGGTTGGTGAGTTCAAGCCCGGGGGTCGGACTCTGGGCTGACAGCTCGGAGCCTGGAGCCTGCTTCGGATTCTGTGTCTCCCTCTCTCTGCCTCTCCCCCACTTGTGCTGTCTCTCTCTCCCCCTCAAAAAATAAACATTTTAAAAAATGTATAAAAAGTCCTTAGGCAAACATTGGGCAACCTGACCCTGCTGTCTCTGAGACCATCAAGTAGGACAATGACCTCACGACGTAAAGATCTTGTCCACGCGTACTTGTATGTAACGTGAGAGTCCCAACATGCACTACGCAGAATGTATGGCTCAGCGCCTAGAACAAACTCCATCGAAGGAGGTGCTAATCATCCGAGACTCCGTGAAGACAACACACATTCCTCCCAAACGAGGAACCGACGTTGCGGAACGAGCGGAGCAGCGGATCGCTCCCTGGCGGCTGCGTCTTTACAAAGCTCTGACAGAGCCAGGCCGCGGTTCCGGGGTTGCCTCCAGGCTGTCCTCCTGATTGAGGACTTGGCCGGCGCCAACCGCAGCCGCTCCTCCCCTGGCGCTCGGGCACCTGGGCCTGCATCCTCCTCCGCGTCTCCGCGAAGCCCGTCTTGTGGGCAGAAGGCGATGCCTCCCTTATAGTGATTTCCGGTTAACGTCGTCCCTTCTCGGTTTCCGTGCATGCGCGGGGGGAGGGTTTGCATGCGTGTGCGCGCGCGCGCACGGGGAGGGGGGGAGGGGGGTTCTGTGCGTGCGAGCGTGCTGCAGGGGGTGGGGGGGCGGGGTTCCGTCATTCCTACCTCGTCACTGGATAGGGTCTTCAAGCTCCGGCTGTCACTGAGGCTGAGGTGTCACCGCGCAGAGTCATGCAGCCTGCACGTGAGGGTCCCCTCCCCCTCCCCCCCCCCCCCCCCCCCACCGTGCACACCCGACGGACGCCCTGAACAGCCTGCCAACGGCCGGTCCCCAGGACGCCCTTCATCAGGACGCGCACGGCAGCCAGAGGCGCGTAGACACCCCGGTTTGGGCAAGAAGGGGACAGTGTCCTGGTGCAGCGCTGTCTGCAGCAGGTCCCACCTCACCGAGAAGACATCCTGCAGGGATCCTTGACCCTTGCAGTTGGGCTGGGTTCTCCTTTCCGTGGCCTCTGCACGCCAGGCCCTGAACGGAACGAATGACCACCGGTGATTCGTAGATAGCCGTCATAACAGAGCGACAGAGGCAACTCGCATCCACTGGCCCTTAAAACTTCTACCTGGGAACGACTCACATCATTTCTGCCCGCATACTGATGGGCGAAGCAAACCCATGGCCGCATCCGACCGCCAGTGGTTTGAGGGCGGTGCGATCTCCCTGGTGCCCAGGAGGAGGAAGAACAGTAAACGACCCCCCCTCTTGGGCCAGAACCCTGCCACAATGATTCGATCCTGATTCCCCATCTAACCCATGGCAACCCACACCTTCACCCCTCTGTCCAAGGCCCCACCAACCTCTCAGCTTTAGCTGTTTCTGGGTGAGAGTCAGGTAGGGGGCCTGGACTGCTCTCCGTGCATGGGGTCACAAGTCCCACTCCCCAGGGACTCTCGTGGACCGCCACTCAGTGGGCAGGTTGAGAGAGTGGAGAAGAGCCACCAGCACCGCCACGGAGGGAGACAAATGCTCTGCACACCAGTTCTCCCCCAGACCAT
Source organism: Neofelis nebulosa (assembly GCF_028018385.1). Lineage (NCBI taxonomy): Eukaryota > Metazoa > Chordata > Mammalia > Carnivora > Felidae > Neofelis > Neofelis nebulosa. The sequence goes on from NC_080785.1 coordinate 106,833,358, forward strand.
GGCTCCTGCCTTCCTCGTATATCCTGGAATTCCGGAGGTGATGAATTAAGAAGCTTACAACCGGATGTGCGATATACGGTGTTTTATCCACTGTGTTCAGCCTCCGCGGTCAGGGGTGGCTGAAAAGAATCCATTTCAAGGAAGCAACGGGCTTTGGAGTCTCTGACACCAGAGCCACGCGGTTTACAGTCCCTGGAAAATGCATCTGGCTCCAAGTTTTCCGGCGCTTACAGCCAGAGGAGACCCCAGGTTACGCAGACTTAAAATGTGGGCAACAGAAAACAGATGCCTGCAACCGTGGAGGCTAAATATTTCCTGGAATGGAACTCACGCAGGGATCGAGTGCTCCTTGTAGCAGACCATTCCGACTACCACTGCAGTTTTACAAGAAATGTTAGTGAGCTTCTCAGCACAAAGCTCCATATGGGCAGAGGATGTACCCACAAACTCAAATCTGGGGTTGTCTGTAGTGGGAGACTCGGCTCCGTGAATTCCGATGCACAGGGATACATCTCAGAGCCAGGAGATGCGGACAGGTCACCTGTCCCTTAACCCGGCCCCCCCAGATTCAGCATCCGAGGCTGCCTCCCACCCAGACAGGAAAGGCCCGTGTGCGTTCAGGCACTTTTTGTGATCATCACGGTAGGTTTGGGCTTTTCTCAAACGAGATGGAGCGCCTCTGAAGCGTTTCACTTAGGGGGCGGAGCGAGACCTGGGTTTGAGGGGGCTGCCTGGCTGTCCGGCCGGTTGTTAGGCTGGGTAAGAGGGAGAGAAACCAGGTACTCGGCGATTCTCAAGGTGAGGTAAGAGATGATGACCGTGGTCCTGACCAAGACACAGATTGGCAGAGAGGAGTGGATGGTTTCCAGGGGAACCTGGGAAGTAAAATCCACAGAACAGAACTAGTGACAAAGTCTTAGTCCCCAGAGGAGTCGGGGACAGCGTCCAAGTGGACACAGGAGGCTCTTCTGGTCTCGGCCCCGGGTGGGGAGCACTGCCTGGAGCGGACCAGGGAGGAACGGACGAGGAGTGTGCATTGCAGAGCGTGGTGCAAGGTGGGTCCAGTGAGGCGGCCGGGAGGTGTCAGGATGCCTCGGGGACCGAGGCTCAGGAAAGGGACCGGCATGGCAGTAAACGGCAGGGTGTGCGTGACAGGTGCATGACAGGTGCAACCTTGAGGGCTGATGCCGCCATCCTGGGGGAGTGTGAAGAGAGAGAACAGCGGAGTGAGGGGCAGCCGAGTGGTGACGAGGAAAGCAGCCAGGTCCCGGTGGGTGTCCTGGACACCAAGCAGATTAGCATCCTGAGGAAGAAACGCATTCCAGATGGATCACGTGAGGACTGTAACTTGGCAGTGTGTCCTCGCCAAGGACAGACGCGCAGTGTCTTCCCGATCTAATGGGAGACATCCGGGTCTCTGGGATGTCATCTCCCCGGCCACATCCTCCACAACTTTATGGCCACACACCCCTTCTCACAACCTGCCAGGACTTCATCTTTCCATTTTTCCAGTGCTCGTCCTGTTGTAGGAGAAAGAACAAATAAGCTGAGAAGTGGCATTATATCACTCCGTCAGGTCTTTGAAGCATCTCCTTAAAAAGATTGCTGACTTTATTTTTACTTTTTTTAACGTTTATTCATTTTTGAGAGACAGAGAGAGGCAGAGTATGAGCGGGGAAGGGGCAGAGAGAGAGGGAGACACAGAATCTGAAGCAGGCTTCAGGCTCCAAGCTGTCAGCACAGAGCCCGACACGGGGCTCGAACTCACGAACCGTGAGATCATGACCTGAGCTGAAGTCAGACACTCGAGTGACTGAGCCACCCAGGCGCCCCTGCTGACTTTATTTTTAAATGATTAAGGAGACCAGGGGCATCTGGGTGGCTCAGTCGGTTAAGCGTCCCACTTCGGCTCAGATCATGATCTCGCGGTTTGTGAGTTCAAGCCCCACATTGGGCTCTGTGCTGACAGCTCAGAACCTGGAGCCTTTTTGGATTCTGTGTCTCCTTTTCTCTCTCTCTCTGCCCCTCCCCTGGTCACATTCTGTTTCTGTGTCCCTCTCAAAAATAAATATTTAAAAAAATTTTTTTAATTTCCAAATTTGAAAAGAAAGGCACAACTGGTTTAAGAAAGGGAAAAAAAAGGGGCGCCTGGGTGGCTCAGTCAGTTAAGCGTCCAACCTCGGCTCAGGTCATGATCTCATGGTCCGTGAGTTCGAGCCCCGCGTCGGGCTCTGTGCTGACAGCTCAGAGCCTGGAGCCTGCTTCGGATTCTGTGTCTCCCTCTCACTCTGCCCCTTCCCCACTCGTGCTCAGACTCTGTCTCAAAAATAAATAAACATTAAAAATTTTTTTAAAAAAGAAAGGGAAAAAAAAGGCAAAATCATATTCTGAGATGCAAGGATCAAGTTCTGTGTTTCTACTTCCCAGCCTTCTGTGATAAAACACACTAAAAGTATCTAAAAGAAAATAACCATCCACCAACCCTGACTCTGTTGTTTTTCAAAATAAGGACCAGCATCGTGGATTTTCTAAAAGTCATAAATTATTTTGATATTTTTAGTAATGCAATAACCACATGTTCCATATGAGTAAAATATGACTAAAAAAAATTATGTGTTGTTCTTGGAAAAAGTGGAATTCTCTACTTGTGTCTAACACAAACCAGTCTCTCTTTGTAAATAAGATTCCAGAAAGGTCATATTTAACTGTTCAAAACATGGTATATCAAAGATGCAAGTAAATTGTTGTATCATTTGTCTGAAAAGTATTTCAGCATATAATAGCTCTGTACAAAACAGGATGAGATTCGAGCACAGCCAGCTAGTCTTGGAGCATTTTAAGACAGGGGGTGTGAAAAGCAGCACCCGGCCATTGCCATCTGGCCCGCAGGCCTGCAGAACCGCTCAGGAAATCCACACGCCAGGGGTCTGCTGTCCTGGCTCTTAAGAATTCTCGGGTGTTGTGATCCTGGAATGTTCACACATTTTAAAAATCAGCCTTTCTGTGTTCGTGTAAGGAAGGACGGATGGGCTATTTGGTAACACACATAAAAAGAAAAGTGGTTTTGAAGATCGAGTAACAGAGACAGGTAGGTTAGTATTGTTTTCTTAAGTAAAAATGGGATTTTAGTTAGATTATACAGCCCCCAGATTATGGGGGTTTGCAGCGCCTGAATAAGAGGAACCCCTTACCAACGCTTAAACAGTCACAGCGCTCACACAGCAGACAGGCCAAGGGTGCTGTTCAATTATTATGGGAGGAAGGGAGGGCGGATGGGAGTGGACGTTTGCGCCGGAATCTGTCCCGCCGCTCCTTTCATTCCTACAACCGCTCGTTACTATGACGCATTTTACTACAACTCGGTTTAAGAGGGAAAAAGTGCGCAGAAGGTCAGAGTGGGCTGTCCACACAAAGATGCTTTAGTTCCCTAAAATAACCATTTAAATAGCCAATATGCCTAACTGGCAAATAAGTAACATACACGTCATTAACAAATAGAACTATATGTAATGAAATAGCGTACATTCACTTAAGTTCCTAAGTACGTAATGTGCGTATCTATGTAAGGAAGTGGTTCCATCACCAGGTGCGCTCAGTGAATGGGGCTACGGAGACGGTGAAGGTCATCTGGTCCAATTTCTTTCGCACGCAGGCACCCTACAAACGTTACTGCACGTCGCCCACGTGTTAAGCATCTGTGCGCACCACCGCGAGGCACTCTTTTTTTTTTTTTTTAATTTTTTTTTTTCAACGTTTTTTTATTTATTTTTGGGACAGAGAGAGAGACAGAGCATGAACGGGGGAGGGGCAGAGAGAGAGGGAGACACAGAGTCGGAAACAGGCTCCAGGCTCCGAGCCATCAGCCCAGAGCCTGACGCGGGGCTCGAACTCACGGACCGCGAGATCGTGACCTGGCTGAAGTCGGACGCTTAACCGACTGCGCCACCCAGGCGCCCCCGCGAGGCACTCTTTGAAGCCTGGTTGTGTCTGGGGCTCCTGGGTGGCTTGGTCGGTCGAGTATCCAGCTTCGGCTCAGTGGTCTTGTGGTCCGTGAATCCGAGCCCCGCGTCAGGCTCTGTGCTGACAGCTCGGAGCCTGGAGCCTGCTTCGGATTCTATGTCTCCCTCTCCCTCTGCCCCTCCCCCCATCACGCTCTGTCTCTCTCTCTCTCTCTCTCTGTCGAAAATAAATAAAACATTAAAAAAATTTTTTAAGCCTCTTACAACCCCCACACTGGCCGTCCACACCTGCTGGACCCCTTGACCTGTCCTGTACCCATGCTGCTCCCTTCCTGCCTCCTCCCGTATTGACTTGCACACCCCAGATTCTTCCCAATCCAATGAGTAATTCGCCCTATCCAGCCCCTCCTCCCAAACTCATTCCAGAACACCCTATAAACACCAGATGCTCTTAAACTGCCTCAGAACCTTTTCCTCTCTCAATGTTTATTAAGAACCCCAAAGAGCTACTGTTTATGTGGATTATATGTGTTAATATTTTCCATAGTAGAAATTAAAATGGCTAAGCCCCAAACATTTATTTCAAACATAACAATTATAGGGGCACCTGGGTGGCTCAGTCAGTTGAGCACCAGACCTCAGTTCAGGTCATGATCTCACAGTCTGTGAGTTCAAGCCCCGTGTCAGGCTCTGTGCTGATGGCTCAGAGCCTGGAGCCTGCTTCGGATTCTGTATCTCCCTCTCTCTCTGACCCTCCTCCACTCATGCTCTGTCTCTCTCTCTCTCTCTGTCAAAAATAAATAAAACATTAAAAAATTTTTCAAACATAATAATTACACATGAACATAAATGATGGCTTGTGCAAGAAAATCAGTGTACATTCCAAAACCAATTTAATGAGCAGACAAACACTATTTCACTCTTAGGCAGATCTGCCATGGGAGTCAGCTGGGTTCTCAGTCGCTTCCATGTTCTGTCTCTTCTGATAGGTTATTTTGATGAAATACGTAAAGAAAATCTGGCCTGGCACAGGTAAGTAGTTGGGACAGGGGGAATCCTTTAACAGCATTTTCCGATTAGTATGGCTATTGTTCTTTGATAAGATACCAGAACCAGGCAAACAGTCATTTCTTAAACTTTAATCGCAAGGTGGAATCAAAATCCTGCCAGGTGCTGGACCTGACTCCAGCCCAAGGCTGCACGAGAGACGGAGACGTGGCTCTTCTGTGCTGCTTCCGACGGGTACAGGACATAAAGACACCATGTTGACCACTGCATCAGGTTGCCTTTAAGTGAGAGAGCCAGGGTTTGACTTTCTTCATGAGGTTGGAAATCGAAATAATGTAAATAATCTAAAATAAGTGTCTGATGGCCTTCAGCACACAGCTTGGATGCTGTTTCCTCCAGGTAATGCATTCACTCCTATGCAATTGAAGTCAATTCCATAAATCAGTTTAAAGGTTCCTGGAGAAAGATCACACCCAGGTCGCAATTTTCTGTGCCATTTAAAAACGACATTGAGGGGTTGTGTATCTTCTCGTATCTGAACTATTCTCTCTACTCCTGATTGGGTGCCGATTACACTTGTGAGCAGCAGGACTAACACCGGGAAAGAGACGATCGCCGGGCAACCCGGCGCCTCCTCAGCAAACAGGCCGGCACATCGCAACGCCGGTGCAGTCTCTCCCTCATTTACATGTGCACGGTCAGCACCCGGAGCATCATCTCTGCTGTGTGTGTACATGCATTGTGTGCACGTGTGTGCACGTGTGTGTCAGTGTGTGTGTGCATGGGTTGTATGTGTGCCCATGTGTGCTTTCACATGTGTGCATGCATTCGTGTGTGTGCGTATGTGTCCGTGTGTGTGTGCCAGCGTGTGGGGTGTGCGCACACGTGTGCATGTCAGTGTGCGTGTGCATACGTGTGTGCCAGTGGGGGGCAGGTGTGCACATTCACACACATGCATGTCCATATGGGTGTGCGTGTGAGCATTCACACGTGTGTGTCAATGTGAGTGTGGGTGTGAGTGTGTGCACGTTTGCGTGTCAGTATGGGTATGCGTGTGTGAGGGTTCACACATGTGTGTCCATGTGAGTGGGTGTGCACGTGACAGGGTCCGTGTGTGCGTGCACACGTGTGTCAGTGTGTGTGCGTGCATTCATGTGCGTGTCAGTGTGGGTGTGCATGTGTGCATGTACACGTGTGTCACCGTGGGTGTGGATGTCAGTGTGGGTGTGTGAGCATGCACACGTATGCGTGTCAGTGCATGGGTGTGCATGCATGTGAGTGTATCAGTGCAGGTATTTGTGTACATGAGCATGCGTGTGTGCGTGTGCATGTGCACATCCATGTGAGTGTGTCTTCCCTGCCATTTCCCACCACTCTCCTCCCATGCTTGTCACTAGCTGCCCGATTTTGGAACCTGACCTGATCCTCACTCTCGAAAACCTCCGCTCACCTCTCATCGGGCCCTGCCGTCCTCCCCCTACACCAGCCCTTGTCCAGCCCAGGACATTGTGTGTCCTCGGTGCCCTGTCCTGGGCAGGTTGTACACGTCAGGAAGAGCCAACAGCCCCCAAGAATCTCCACAATCCCCCAGACTCCGAGTCTGCACCCTGGCACTGACGCCCAGCACTCTCTGGACTGCCCATGTCCCCCGTGCAGACCGCTGTTGCCCCCACTGCTGGAGTGGAAGCTTGTGCGCCCGCAGCCTGGCAGGTCCTGGTCCGGGCTGCCCTCCAGGCCCCGCGCAGAACAGGCCTCAAGAGGAGTGCGAGTGGGTGGATGCCTCTGCCCGCTGGGGGTCTCTCTGAGCCACTGCTCACTTCTCACTCATCCTGCCGACCCCACTCCTCAGACCAGGCCCCGGGAACATAGGAGCAAACCGTGTGTGGCCAGGCGTCACCACGGGTGTGATCCCAGGCCCCCTGGAAAGTGGCAGCGAACCCGGGGAACTGGAGCCAACACCCTGCTGTAGGGACGCGTCCAAACCCTGCTTCCAAGGCACCAGATAAGGAGGTTGAGTGAGATAAATGTGGTCTTAGCTGATCCCCTATGGACGGTGCTGTTACCTAGACCCTCGGGGGGTATGTGGCTGCGCCCCCTGTTTACGATGTGCATCCTCACCCCAGCTCCACGGAGGCCACCCCCCAGGTTCGACTCCACGGGGAAGCGCACGGCCCACCACCCCCCAGTGGCCTCTCTTCCCCAGCTGCTGTAAAAGCCCCTTTGATGCCTCTGTTTAGCTCTGTTTAAACAACACCACTGGACCCCTGCAGGCTGCTATCCACAGGCTGGGTGGCCTTGCTTTTTTATGCAGAGGGTGTTGAGAAACTCCTGTGAAACTGTGGATAATTAGCCTTTATTGCTTCTCATTAGGAGGAGATTGTCACTCAGCAGATGGGCCCTGGGAGGGGCTGGGGGACCGGCCTGCATTTCTCCACTCCCTGGAGACGGGTCCTGTCTCCATCTTCGTGGTCCCCAGGTGCTGCGGGCGGGTGTTCCCACGGGACACTGTGGTTTCTCGGGAGCCGTGGAGCCCGCACGTGCAAGATGTAGCTGTTTGAGGACGAAGGACTAATCGGAGAGGGGTGCGCCGTGACGATGCCAGGTTTACGGCTCCCCTGCAGGCGTAGAGATTGGCACGGACTTGGCTCTTTAACTCCTCGTTTGGAGACACTTAGGGAACCACAGGCACCTGCAGAGGCTGCACACCGTGCACACGGGGAGACCATGTCCTGTCTCCGGCCCCGTCCTCCTTAGCTGCAGTAAGACGGCGAGGCCAGCGAGCCGGCCTGGCTTCCATGTGGATGTCACGATCATGAATCACCTGTGAACATTTGTGTCGTTGTCCCCACAAGGCGCCCCCCTCCCAGCCCGAACCCCTGCAGGCATGGATCTCCCTCCAAATGTCACTGCAAAAGGCCAGGAAGAAGCAAGCAAGAGCCTCCCCAGGCGAACACGCAGCCGGAAGACAGGCATGTGCAGAGATGGCCTCCCAGTCGTTGGCCAACGGGGACGCGCACGGTGAGAGCCCACAAGACAGGGGGACACACCCGGGGACACCCGCCGTGGGCGCACATGAGGCCATGGGATGCACCCGCCAGCGTAGTAACAGCGGCCGGGCCCCGCGTGCTGGTGAGGATGCGGTGGGGTGGGAACATGGTGATCGTGACCCACCGTCGGGCTGACTTGGACCTACCAATATCTCTGGCTGTCATTCTGTCACAGAGATCTCTTCAAAACAGTCCTGTTGAAGGTGCCAGGTGGTCCAGTCTTGCCAATAAAGCAGGGGCCCAGTGGAGCCAAGTGCCACCCCTCGTCCCCTGCCCCCCATGCAGTGCCCTCCACGGACCCGTGTTCACCCCGAATGCCGCGGGCTCTCTCGCCCTTCCCTACACCCATGCTCGGAAGTCCAGGCCCCCCGGAGAGCCCCCTCTTCTAGCTGCCCCCAGGATGTGCCCATCACTGCTCCATCGTGTGCACCATCTTGAATTTTAGTTGCCTGTGGAAACCTGTCTTCCCCACCAGCCCCTCAAGGGCAGGGTCCACATCTGATTGCCCCCCGAGGACCCAACCTCCAGTATGCACAAGGTGCTTAATAATGTTCGTAAGCTATGCCTTTCACCGGCCTGGTGAGGAAAGTGCTAGTGGGGCCCCACTTTTCAGATGGGGAAGCCAAGGGGCGAGGCCTGCCTGCCTTCTGATCCCTGGGAAAACGATTGTCCTCCCGAGGCAATGCCGGCTTGCGGAAAACTCACCAACTGCAGCCGAGGAGGGTTTACAAAATGAAGGCCTAGCCCTATGCAATCCCACGCTCGCTGCTGGGAACACCAGGCTGTGACTTTGCAGCCATCTGTGACAGCCCAACATTTGCATGTTGAGGAGAGGAAGCCCGGGGCTCAGGCTAAGAATAGAAAGAACACCGAAAACGAAAGCTGGAAGTTAGAGGCCAGAGGCCAGCCGGCCTCCCTGCAGGTGCGCATTGGAGGAGGGCTCGGTGGGGGCGGCAGCGAATCTGGCCTCGGTTTCCCGCTTCTGGGCCTTTAACATGGTGTCCGGCAGGAGGCCAGGGCAGTGATACGTGTCCCCGAGAAACAGGGAGAACAAAGCTGGGTTCCCCGCAGCCGTTTCTGAAGAAACGACCCCCCACCCCCACCCCATGCACCAGATTCGGACCACGGCTCACAGGGGAATGGGTTTTGTGATGGAGAAAGGCGGGCTAGGGTTGGGGTCCGGCCCCCACGTACGTCCCACGTCACGTCCCTCGTGCTCACCCCCATTTCCTCATCTGTAAGATTAGGACGGTCCCTGGGATGAATGAATGAGTTAAGAATGCTGCATTCAGGGGCGCCTGGGGGGCTCAGTCCCTTAAGCATCTGACTTTTGATCTGGGCTCAGGTCATGATCTCAGGGTTGGAGAGTTCCAGCTCTGCATCAGGCTCCGTGCTAACAGCGCAGAGCCTGCCTGGGATTCTCTCTGTCCCTCCCTCTCTGCCCCTCTCCTGCTCGCTCGCTGTCTCTCAAAATAAATAAACTTAAAAAAAAAAAAAAGTGGCATTTAGGTCAGCGCCTGACATAGGGATGCACTCAATAGTAACAACTGCTCTGATTGTTTTTAATCGGAGACTTTTGCTCACGGGGCACCACCCCCCCCCACATTTACTCAGGGGGATGGACCTGCCGGCCTCCCCTCAGGCTCTGCGAGTGCCTGGAGGCGGGGACACTGACTTCACCCATGGTGACACCCCCAGGGTCTTCACAGTTGCTGGTATACAGCAGGCGCTCAACTCTGCACACGGAAGGAAAACACTGAAGGTGTTCCTGACAGTTCTTCAACAGCTGAGCTGCGGCCTCGCTGGCTGGGACGCTCACCCTCCTCCTGGGCCCCAGGGCTCCGTGGTTCCTGGAGACCCACGTGCAGCACCCCCTCCCCCATGCGAGCACCCTGAAAGGCCACTCAGGGGCTCTTGGCCCCTTGCTGTGTTGACTGGTCCATTTCACTCACTCTCGTTTGTAAGGGGCAGTGGCCTACACGAAAGCTTCCTGCACACGAACAACTTCTTCACTCAACACGCTTCTACTGGGAGCTTCTGGGAGCCCGCAAGGGCAAGGTGTGAGGCCCAACCCCCCCGCCCCCCAGCACAGCTCAAGGGATCAATTCTGCAGGGCAGGAGCAAAGTCCCGCAGGGAGGAGGCGGGACCATCTCAGACCCTGTGTTGGGAAGGCTCCTTTCTGCCCCACAGATCTCTGTCCTTGAAGGTTGTGCCAAGAGTTTGACAGATGGAACTGGAAGACAGGACTCCCCCACCCCCCACAGGGACCGCCAAGGAGAGCCAGGGAGCCTGAGAAGGCGCTGGGTGCCCTGGGGCGGAGGATCCCACCCACTGGGTTGTGGCCCCAGGTCCTTCATTTTGCATGTTGGAAAAACCCTTCCACAGACGATGTGATGCTGTTCCGGGCAGGAGGAGAGGCCAGAGGTGTGCTCAGGCACCCCCAGCCCTGCAGGGACAGGGAAAAAGAGCTGGGCGAGCTGCCACCCCGGAGGGGTCTGTGGGTCTCTCCAGTACTGTATGCACCCCCGCAGGGAGGCTGACCCCGGCTCCGACTAGAAAGTCGGCCAACTGTTGTCACAGCTCTGAATGTACCTTGGTGCACGGCTCCAAGGGGCTTGGCTGTTGGGACCCGCTTGGGAGTAGTAAAGGTTTGTGGTCTGCATTCCTAGCCTCGCCCCAGGGCAGGTGGGGGATAGTTCTCCACCTTCAACCAAAGCTGGACCAAGGCCCCAGTTCTGGGGATGGGAAGCCAGGACCTGGTCCGCTGGGCTCCTGGGAACACGAGCCAGGGGACCCCAGCCGGGACTCAGGGTGGCTTCCTAGTACCCGCCCCATTTGATCCCTGCACCAAACAGACCATTACTCTGTGGTCTCTATAACAATCAGAGCAACTACCCCTGACTGAGTCCTCACTATGTCCAGGAAGGGCTTTGTATTTCTCACACTTTTCTTCCAAGTGTGATATTTCAGGGTTTGGGTCATTTGCACCAAAGATACAAAGAAATGCGCAAAAAGAAAAACATCATCTATTTTTTTTCCAGTGGACTATACCTTCATTGGACCTTATTCACATGAGGGCTGGTTGAAATACTGAATTCCCAGGGCTCCTGGGTGGCTCAGTCAGTTGAGTATCCAACTCTTGATTTTTGGCTCAGGTCATGATCTCCCGGTTCGTGAGTTCGAGCCCCGCTTCGGGCTCTGTGCTGACAGCTTGCAGCCTGGAGCCTGCTTCGGATCCTGCGTCTCCCTCTCTCTCTGCCCCTCCCCTGCTAGTGCTCTATCTCAAAACTAAAACATTAAAAAGAAAGAAAAAGGGAGGAAGGAAGAGAGGGAGGGAGGGAGGAAGGAAGGAAGATTGAAGTCCCTAAAAGTGTGTGCCATGTTCGGGGAGTTTTGCCAGAATGCATAATTTACGGTCAGATGGAGGCAAACTTTCCTGGTTCCTCCTGGCCAGGCACTCTGCGCACAGACAGTACACGGGGCCGTGTCCCCACGGGACGGGCCGAGCCTCTCCAAGTCTTGCAACAGGTAAGGGGGCTTCCGTTCCATGTTTCTCTGCCACCAGCCCAGCATTCTACCTTCACAACAAGGATGCAAACTTCCAAGTCAGAGAATCAACTAGCTAATGGGGTCTTATGTTTCTTCATAGGCGATTTCCAGTCCTTTCTGGAACAAAGCAGGCATGTATCCATAAGTGTGCACATAGCATGCTCTGCCCAGAGAATTCTTTCAGCGGATTTGTTTCCCCACTTACTTTCCAGCAGGCAAACTGTAACCATTCTCATGACGTTGGTGACAAAAGTTAGTTTAGTGGGGAAGGTTTTTTGGCTTTTTTTTCTTCACCATTTTGTGGGCAGAGCAGGTCCTGGTAGAAGAATTGGACAGGAAGAGGAGGCCGAGGGTCTCCATGAATGCAGAACAGCGCACTCAACCCCTCCCACCATCAACCCTTCTGCTGGTGCCAGTCACGCTGACATTTCCTGGGAGAAAGGACCACAGTCACCTGTCTGCAGACACTGCCCGCGCCTGGCCCCTCACATCTGCTCATACTGCCCATGCACGAATGAATGCATTGACCGAGGAATGAACCAGAAAACTCAGAATGGAACCATAGGCGGAGACCCCGAGTGGGGAGCCCGGCCCCATACTCGACTGCACCCCCTACTCAGAGCTGGCGGAGGCCAAGAGGAGAAGGTAACTCTCTCTGTCTTCCCTAAATAAAGGGATGTGCAGAGAGAAGCCTGGGGCAGGGGAATCGGCTTGTGTACGGTAATTCTCCCCCAGTGCTCGGTCCAGGGCCACAGAGCCCCCCATTCACCCCGGCTCCCCATACAGCTTCCTTGGTGCCCCAGCACCTGCTCCAGGTGGGCTCCTGCAGGTAAGGCACACGCCCTCCCATTTTCATCCCCAGGGCCTTTGTACGTCTGGCAGAGGGTGAGGATTTCATAAGTGACGGCAGGATGCCTGGACAGAGGCTGGATTGTGCTGGGAGGGAGTCGGGATCCCCGTTCCCCGCTGACCTAAGAACCGCGTCCTAATCATGGGGACAGTCTCTGCATCTGGTAGACTGCCTGGGAGGTGCTGGGCACCAGGGAGGGGGTGAATGATGCATTTGGGCTAACGAACACCGCTCAACACCTTAAAGGTGCAAAGAATTTTATTGTTGAAGTTGTTTGATGATAACATTCCCCAGAGAGGCCACGAAAGGGGCACCGGCTTTAGGACCAACACACCTGGGGTTAAAATCTCACCTGGACATGGGGGGCTGAGTCCCTCACAAGCCTCAGACTCCCTGCTCAGCTGGACAGACTCCACTCTACTGCCTGAGCCACTCAGGCACCCCGAAATGCATGGATTTTCTTTCTTTCTTTCTTTCTTTTTTTTTTTTGATTAGTTATGTTTAAGTCATTTCTACACCCAACGTGGGGCTCGAACTCACGACCGGAGATCGAGCCTTGCATGCTCTACCGACTGAGCCACCTAGGCACCCTGAGGTTCATGGATTTTCTTTTTTCTTTCTCTTTTTCTTTTGTTAAATTAATTAGTTAGTTTTTAAGTCATCTCTATACCCAACATGGGGATTGAATTCATGACCCGGAGATCGTGTTTTACTGACTGAGCCACCCGGGCACCCTGAAGTTCATTGACTTTCTAAGGCAGGTGTGATTTGGGGCATGTGTAGCAGGGAGGGGTGAGGGGGACGGCTCTCCCCGAACGTCGGCTGGAGGATCCCGGGCCCGGCCTGGCCACCCTGCCCTCTGCCTTCCCCCTCCCCACCATCCCCAGGGGCGCCCTATTTTAATATGTGTTGTCTGATCCCAAGCGAGGTGTCTTCAGTAGGAACGTGTGCGGTCCAAGTCGTGCTTCTGGTAAACGTGTCTCCAGAAGCAGCACAGTTGCTTCCAGCAACCACGATCACACAAAAGCGAGAAAATTGTGACCCCCCAGCGGGAATCGGACAGGTTGGTGGGATATCACCACATTTACCAATGCCGGGAAGCCCTTGCCGCTAGTTCTCAGACAGTAGGAGGGATCCCTGTTACCCTGGAGACCTGGAGGGTGAGGGCAGGCTGCTCAAGATAGAAGGGGCCTGAGCAGATCTGGCTGGAAAGAGAGCATCAGTAACAGGGAGGGAGGAGGGTCCCGGAGCAGGTTGTTGAGAAGAGAAGAAGGGTGGGATCCCAACCCAGGCCCGGGCCTCCAGGCGGAGAGTTGGGGGGGTGGCTGGGGGTCCCAGCTGCGAACAAGCCAGCCCCCAGGCCAGGGAGTAGGGGAGCGTGTAGACAGGGGTGGGGGTGGGGCGGTGAGGGGGGTGGGAGGGGTGGCAGGGCTCAGGGGCCGGGCCAGTCCTGCATCTGGGGGAGGCACAGTCGTGGCATCTCCATCATGTGACCTCAAGTGATACCTGGCGCGGCCAAGGGGCTCTAGCAGATGGATTAGGATTTTTTTTAATTTTTTTTTTACATTTATTTATTTTTGAGAGACAGAACACAAGTGGGGAGGGGCAGAGAGTGAAGGAGACAGAATCCGAAGCAGGCTACAGGCAGGCTCTGAGCTGTCAGCACAGAGCCCGACACGGGGCTCGAACCCACAAACCGTGAGATCATGATCCTGAGCCGAAGTCAGACACTTAACTGACTGAGCCACCCAGGTGCCCCTGGCAGATGGATTAGGATGTTGAGATGGGGAAGTGCTGCCAGACTCCCCTGTAGTCGTGCGGGTCCTTGCATGGGCTGTGGGGGTGGGGAGGGCCGGGAGCCAGTGCGCACAGGGGCCTCTAGCACCTGGAAGAGCTTTATCTGGAGCCTGGAGCACCCAGCAGTCGTAGCAAGTGTTTGCAGATCACTGTGAAGAACAAGGCGCCCAAAATCAGCCGGGCTGTGCTGAGAATGTCCAGTCTTCAGGGCTGCAAACCAGCCGCTCGGCAGAGCCCACAGATGGGTGACCCGAGGGCCCTGCTGGGGGCGCACCCCTGACCCAGAGACCTGGCCTCGGGCTAGTCCTCGGGGAGGGGTGCTGGATGGGGCAGGATGGGATGTTGGGGACACCGAGACCCCCACCACTGAAGAGAGCCCTGCAAGGTGGTACAGAGACTTCCTGCCCATTTATAAGCGTCTTTCTTGATTTCGGCTCAGGTCATGATCTTACGGCTCGTGAGTTCGAGCCCCTCATTGGGCTCTGTGCTGATAGCACAGAGCTTTCTTGGGATCCTCTCTCCCTCTCTCTGCCTCTCCCCACCACTCTCTCTCTCTCTCTCTCTCAAAATAAATAAACTTTAAAAAACAAACCGTGTTCTAATGCAGACAGGCCTCCCTCAGTGGCTTCAGCCAGAAGCAGTAGTGTTATTGGATGATTCTGTGTGGATGTGAGCTCACCTCGCTGAGTTCCTGCTCACGCCTGATAGGGAGGGAGCCTTGTGAAAATAATTGCACGGGGTCCTAGAGGATGTTGGGGGAGGCAGGGAAGAGCGGGGTCCGGTCCTATTCGTGGACCCTCAGAAAGCTGGAACATCGAGGGGTCGCCCCTCCCTAACATGACCTCAGGATCGTTTGTCATTAGCTAGGTGCCATTTGTGGACTCAGTTTTCTCCATGAATAAAATAAATTGAACGACTAAAATGCATTTCCTAAAAAAAATCCAAAGATGGAGGGAGAAATCTTTGTCCTTCTTACTGACGGGAAGACCGAAAAACAAACCTGGACTGAAAGCCACTCTTTCCTCCGCACTGACGGGGCAGTCCCGGCACGTGGGGCCCGCCTGAGCGCTCACGGTCCCTTCTCAACAAGGCGTTGACTAATTTATCTCTGGGAGAGTCCGGAGTCTCACCTCAGACTGTGCATCTTCCCGGGCTGGTTCCTGAGGCTGGAGGCTGCCCCTTCCCTGCGCACACGGCCCCCAGTTCAGCCACAGAGGGGCCACCAGCCCAGAAAGCCACCAGCCTGGGAGGCCACCAGCCTGGGAGGCCACCAGCATGGGAAGCCACCAGCCTGGGAGGCCACCAGCCTGTGAGGCCACCATCCCAGGAAACCACCAGCCTAGGAGGTCACCAGCCACAGAGGCCACCAGCCTGGGAAGCCACCATCCCGGGAAGCCACCAGCCTAGAAGGTCACCAGCCACAGAGGCCACCAGCCCGGGAAGCCACCAGCCTGTGAGGCCACCAACCTGGGACGCCACCAGCCCAGGAGGTCACCAGCCCAGGAGGTCACCAGCCCAGGTGGCCACCAGCCTGTGAGGCCACCAGCCCAGGAAGCCACCAGCCCGGGAGGCCACCAGCCCAGGAGGACACCAGCCCCGGAGGCCACCTGCCTGGGAAGCCACCAGCCTGGGAGGCCACCAGCCTGGGAGGCCACCAGCCCCGGAAGCTCTAGCCTGGGAAGCCACCAGCCCCGGAGGCCACCAGCCTGTGAGGCCACCAGCCCAGAAAGCCACCAGCCTGGAAGCCACCATCCTAGGAAACCACCAGCCTAGGAGGTCACCAGCCACAGAGGCCACCAGTCTGGGAAGCCACCAGCCTGGGAGGCCACCAGCCACAGAGGCCACCAGTCTGGGAAGCCACCAGCCTGGGAAGTCACCAGCCTGGGAAGCCCCCAGCCTATGAAGCCACCAGCCTGGGAAGCCCCCAGCCCAGGAGGTCACCAGCCCAGGTGGCCACCAGCCCCAGAGGCCACCAGCCTGGAAAGCCACCAGCCTGTGAGGCCACCATCCCGGGAAGCCACCAGCCTGGGAGGTAACCAGCCACAGAGGCCACCAGTCTGGGAAAACACCAGCCTGGGAGGCCACCATCCCGGGAAGCCACCAGCCTGGGAGGTAACCAGCCACAGAGGCCACCAGTCTGGGAGGCCACCAGCCCCGGAAGCTCTAGCCTGGGAAGCCACCAGCCCCGGAGGCCACCAGCCTGTGAGGCCACCAGCCCAGAAAGCCACCAGCCTGGAAGCCACCATCCTAGGAAACCACCAGCCTAGGAGGTCACCAGCCACAGAGGCCACCAGTCTGGGAAGCCACCAGCCTGGGAGGCCACCAGCCTGTGAGGCCACCATCCCGGGAAGCCACCAGCCTGGGAGGTCACCAGCCACAGAGGCCACCAGTCTGGGAAGCCACCAGCCTGGGAAGTCACCAGCCTGGGAAGCCCCCAGCCTATGAAGCCACCAGCCTGGGAAGCCCCCAGCCCAGGAGGTCACCAGCCCAGGTGGCCACCAGCCCCAGAGGCCACCAGCCTGGAAAGCCACCAGCCTGTGAGGCCACCATCCCGGGAAGCCACCAGCCTGGGAGGTAACCAGCCACAGAGGCCACCAGTCTGGGAAACCACCAGCCTGGGAGGCCACCAGGCACAGAGGCCACCATCCCGGGAAGCCACCAGCCCGGGAAGCCACCAGCCTGTGAGGCCACCAGTCTGGGAAGCCACCAGCCTGGGAGGCCGGGAAGGCTGCCCCCTCTAAACAGGCAAATAGCACATGCCAGCAAGCCCAGCTGTGTGTGAGCCAGAGTCTGCTCGGCAGCATCTGGAATAAAGAAATGTCTCCTCCTGAGACCGCAACCGCCCAGGAAAGAACTTAAAGGCACGTGATGTTTGATACGAATGTCAGAAGTGATTTCGATGTCCCTCAACACCCGGGGGCCCCTCCGGGCAGCTGTGTCCTGCGGGCAGGGGTCCCCATCACCCCCGGGGCTGTGACATCATTACCAGCGAACACTCGGAAACAAGCTGAAACCAGCAGCTCGGGGAGAAGTCATCGAGTCCTGGTAACTGTACCTGAGGGAGGATTACACCTGAACCGAAAACAGGCGCTGTTAGAGCTGCTGGGGCTGCTGGCGTTGCCGCAAATGGGCGGCGGCCCCCGGCCCCCTGTGTCACTGGGGACATGGGCTCCCCGGAGCTTCTCTGGCATCTGCACTTTCAAGGGCAGACACCGAACTGCTCTTGTACTCAGTGGGGGGGGACAACACAGTATAGACTGGCTTTACACACGCACGCGGCACAGGAGGATTTTAATCTGCTCCTGTCACATGGTCAAAAGAAAATTGCTTTTGTATGCATGTTTGAAACGATAAAAATGTATTTTTTTTAAGTTTACTTATTTATTTTGAGAGACTGGGGGTGGGGGAGGGGCAGAGAGGGAGGGAGAGAGAGGATCCCAAGCGGGCTCCATGCTGCCGATGCAGAGCCCTACACGGGGCTCAAACTCATGAACCATGAGATCATGACCTGAGCAGAAATCAAGAGTCTGACGCTTGACCCACTGAGCCCCCCAGGCACCCCTAGAAATGTATTTTTTTAAGTCGGGCACAAATCAACTGCTCCTGGGAGTTTTTCAGAGTGTGGTCCCCCACCCATGTACTCTTTGGGGGCCAAGGCGATTGCCTCCACTTAGCAGTGTCCTCTGGGCACCGGGTGGGGTGACTCTGGAAGCTGGTCCAGGGTACAGTCAGGACTGCCCCGTGGGACAGGGTGAAGGGACCGACATCCCCCTCCCCAAGGTGCCCAGGATGCACGTGGGGGAGGGCAGGTGAATTTGGGGCAAGAGGCAAGGACAGGGAGGGGGTAATGGGGGCATCACAGGAGGGGCGGCAGGCAGGCAGGATGGGGAATACTTCCAGGGCAGTGAAACGGGGCGGGGGCTCCCCAGTGGAGCATGGGGGAGGCCCTCGGGTCCAGAAGAGCCCGGTTGGGGAGGCGCCATGCCGGGTCTCCAGCTCCCCAGGCTCTGAGAGCCCAAGCCAGCGTGGCCAGGACCCAGCTGAGCAGGCGGCTCCTGAGGGATGCGTGCAGGTATCTGCAGGAGGCCCCCGGCGTGGGTGGGGGGGCACTCCTGGGTGCTGTCACTGCTCAGGTGCACAGAAGCAGTCCTTGCACTCAGTCCCCTCCAGCTCGTGGAGTTTTAAGGGCTCAAACAAAAGGGAGGTAAGCCTGTCAGGCCCCTCCTCCAGCAGGTGGGGGGGGGAGGGGACTTGAGCAGCTGGGGAGCCCAGCCCCCACTGGGACCAGACACCTGAGGCCTGGCAGGGCTGCAGGCTGTGGTCTGCCAGGCCCAGCTGGAGGGAGCTGGGTCTCCACCTGAGTGCCAGGATCCATCCCCATGAGGGGATTCAAGCCCTCTTACTGCCACGGAGCTGGGCTTCCAGCAGGCCCATCCTGAAGACCAGCCCCTCAGGATGCAGGGGCTACTGAGGTGACCGACCTTTGTCCTGATAAAGGACATTCCATCTTCTGGGATCCTTGGGGAAGTACGGGCGTGGGGGCCGAGGGGGTCTGAAGGCAGCTCCGTGTGGGCCATTGGGACCCTCCTCCCTCCCCCCTCCCGCTCTCCATTCTGAGATTACTGGACATCACGGTGCCCGGTGGGGCAGCCCGAGTGAGTTCCAGGGCCTTCCAAGCTGCAGGCCTCCTTCACGGTGACCCCTGTGAATTCTCCACGGTTTCCTTGAACAGAAGCCGCGCTCCCTGCCTCGCCATCAGGCTCTGAACACTTCTTGGCACATTCCTCTTACGTGCCTCCATATCCACCGGGTGAGAAGGCAGGTCCCTAAACACCCCACCACCTGCTCCCAGGATGCGTCCTCCACCTCTACAGAGTTTACGAAGTGTAATGGCACACGGTGAGGGGACAGAGAGCAGGCTCTGGGCGCCCAGCCCCCAACTCTGGGAGCGCCTCTTGTGAACAGCTGTGTGGCTCTGGGCAGTTGCTTAACTTCTCTAAAGCTGTTTGCACCCGTGCAAAATGACCCGCGAGCAGTGCACGGTACCTTTAGAAGAAGGTTAAATGCAGGAACGCATAGAAGGTCCGGCGCAGTGCCCGGTGCCCGTTAGCTCCCCCCATGCAAAAGAGCGTTTCTCGTAATCTCCACGTGGGGGAATCTGAGAGATCCGGGGGAGGAACCCTATTTCCATTCGACCACGGAGGGGATGGAAGGACGGCCTGGCACGAACGACACCCCTGATCAATCTCACGCGGGAATCCGCCCGTGTCCTGTCCGTGACACTGGGGACGTGACAGTGAACACGGCTTCTGCCTGCAGGCGGCTCAGGGCCAGGGGGGCCAGGGCCCATATGTCCACTCACTGCCAGGAACCTACAATTGTTAACCCCAGTGAGCAGATCAGGGGAGCGAGGCACAGAGGTGTTCCAAGTTCCCTGGCCAGCAAGCAGCAGAGTCAGGTGCAGACCTGGGCCATCCACCTCATCCCCGACCTCAGCCACTTGCTTTAGTCGACTTCACAGTTCAATGGGCAAGTCCACGGGCCTCCAGAGGAGGACGGTTTAATCCTGCTGGGTAACCAGCAGGTGGGGTGTAGGAGGGGGAACGGGACTCTGTGGACAGAGAGGTATTCCAGGCGGAAGGGACAGCTGGCCCACAGGTGCGCTGGCCCACAAGTGCGCTGGCAAGAAGCTTACAGGCCTGAGGCCAGGTGAGGAACGGGACCAGGGAAACATGAAGACAAGTCGGCTTCTGAAGTCCCGCTCACTTGACTGTGGGAAAAACAGAAGACGTGCACTAAGACACCCGTGTTTCTTGGAAACCACTTCTCTCTTGCACCAGAGACACCATTAAAAATTCAGTTTGTGGGGCACCTGGGGGCTCAGTCGGTTTTAAGTGTCCAACTTCGAGTCAGATCATGATCTCACTTTTTGTGGGTTCGAGCCCCACGTCGGGCTCTGTGCTGATGGCTTGGAGCCTGGAGCCTGCTTCGGATTCTGTGTCTCCCTCTCTCTCTGCTCCTCCCCTGCTCGTGCTCTGTCTCTCTCTCTCTCAAAAATAAATAAAAAAATTTTTTAAATAAAAAAAAAAAAAATTCAGTTCATTGCTCCAGAGCCAAATGTCCCAACTCCCAGGCTCTGTCTGTATTATAGGAAAGCCAACTGCTTACCAAGAATTTCCTTTTCCCTGAACTTATCACAGACCTCATGGGCTTTAGCCAAGATGCACAAATCATGACCAGATTCAGCTTAAAACACTTTTAAAACACTTTTTTAAAATGTTTATTTATTCTTGAGAGAGAAAGACAGAGCATGAGCAGGGGGAGGGGCAGAGAGAGGGGGAGACATGGAATCCAAAGCAGGCTCCAGGCTCTGAGCCGTCAGCACAGAGCCTGATGTGGGGCTCAAACCCACGAACCAGGAGATCATGACCTGAACGAAAGTCGGACACTCAACTGACTGAGCCACCCAGGCGCCCCTAGATTCAGTTTAATGTCTGCAGATGGAAGCCCGGCCATTCAACCAAGTCAGAGACAGAGGAGCCCAGAGAGGGAGAACAGCTCACTCTCCGTCACACAGAAAAACAGTGGGAAGACCACCGTGCAAGGAGCGGCCTCCAACAGGCCTCCTGAGCAGTGGCGTGGCCCCGAGCAGAGAACTGTGCAAATGTCACCGTAACTGTTTCAGCCCTTCGGAGCTGTGCGGTTTCAACGATCCACAGAGATAAAAATAAATAAAGCATCCAACACGACCAAAGGCACCTCCAGGCTCTTTGCTTTGAATGCCAGTGGCAATCTGACCCAGCGGGCATTGTGACGGCAATTTTGCTGAGGGGATTGGAGTTGAGCGAGATAAGTTTTCCTCCCCACCCCTGCTTGCAGGGCTGGGCTGGCACGAGAGCCTGGCGTGAGCCGGTCCAAAGCCAGGTTGTCACCAGGCACGGCTGTACATCACCCACTCTAGAGAGAAAACCCTCGCTCCTGGTGAGAACCCACTGGAACACGGGAGGGCTGGCCGGACTCCTGAAATCAAGTGACCCTCAAAGGCGTTTCTCTCGTCCTCCTGCCCAGCACCTCCCTCATCATGCCGGCTCCCAGGGCTCAGATTCCCTCTTTGCACTGACATGTATGTCCCATCTTGCTGAATATCGTGGCTAAAACGGAGCCATTAAACTGGGGCGGGGGGGAGATCATTCCCCCTCATAAGTTTTAGCCCATCACATACCAATACTCTTCTTTAACCGAAATAAAGTTCTAGAGTAATGAAATGAACAAAAGGCTCAAATTTGTGAACTACAAGGTCAAATTTTTGTATTAAATTTTCCCATTTTGAGATAATTATAGATTTATATGCAGTTGTGAGACCCAATACAGAGAGATTTTATGTACCCTTTACCCACTTTCCCTAAAGTGCACGTTACAGAACCCTAGGCGAGCACCTCATCTGGGATTCTAGTGTGAATACAGTCAAGACACAGCACACTCCATCACCACAGGGATGGCTCTTGGGGTCTTTTAAATTTTTTTTTTAACGTTTTTATTTATTTTTGAGACAGAGAGAGACAGAGCATGAACGGGGGAGGGGCAGAGAGAGAGGGAGACACAGAATCCGAAGGAGGCTCCAGGCTCTGAGCCATCAGCCCAGAGCCTGATGCGGGGCTCGAACTCACGGACTGCGAGATAGTGACCTGAGCTGAAGTCGGCCGCTTAACCGACTGAGCCACCCAGGCGCCCCCTCTTGGGGTCTTTTTTTTTTTTTTTTTTTTAATTTTTTTTTTTAATGTTTATTTATTTATTTTTGGGACAGAGAGAGACATAGCATGAACGGGGGAGGGGCAGAGAGAGAGGGAGACACAGAATCGGAAACAGGCTCCAGGCTCCGAGCCATCAGCCCAGAGCCTGACGCGGGGCTCGAACTCACGGACCGCGAGATCGTGACCTGGCTGAAGTCGGACGCTTAACCGACTGCGCCACCCAGGCGCCCCTCTTGGGGTCTTTTATAGTCACACCCACCTAACTCCTTTCTTCCCTTCCTGAACCCCCGGACACCCCAGATCTCCTCTCCATTTCTAGCATCTTGCCATTTCAAGAATGTTATTTACCAGCCGCAGCAATTGGGCAAGAAAGAAATGCCTTTCAAATTGGAAAAAGAAAAAGTAGGGGCACCTGGGTAGCTCGGTCGGTTAAGTGTCTGACTTCGCCTCAGGTCATGATCTCACGGTTCGTGGGTTCGAGCCCCACGTCGGGCTCTGTGCTGACAGCTCGGAGCCTGGAGTCTGCTTCGGATTCTGTGTCTCCCTCGCTCTCTGCCCCTTCCCTGCTCACACACACTCTCTCTCTCTCTCTCCTCATCTGCCCTTCTCCCCTACTTGTGCACTCTCTCTCTCCTCTAAAATAAAAATTTAAATAAACTGTCTCAAAATGGATCAAAGGTAAGAGCTAAAGCTATCAAATGATTGGGGGAAAATATAACAGGGAAGCTTCATGACATTGGATTTGGCAAAGACTTCTTAGATATGACACCAAATCCACAGGAAACAAAAGAAAAATAGACAATTTGGATTTGATCAAGATGAAATATCAACAGAGTCGAAAAAGCAACCCACAGACTGTGCGAAAATACTTGCACACTCATATCTGACAAAGGATCATTACGCATGATATAAAAAGAACACTCACTAAAAACAGCAAATACAACCTGATTTAAAAATGGGCAAAGAACTTGAGAAGCCCTTTCCCCAAAGAAGACAGACAGCCACTTAGAGACAAGATGCTCAACATCAAACATCCATGGCCAAGCCTGAGAACATTTTGCCTAACCGTGGATCCCAGACATTTTTTCCTAGTTTTTTAATGAAAGTTCTATAGTTTTACTTCTAAATCCATGGTGCATTTTGAGTTCATTTTCGCACAGCGGTGCAGCTTTGGTGGAGGTTCAGTTTTTCTCCGTGGGTGCCCGAATTGCCCCAGAATCCACTTGTTAAAAAAGTTCCCCTCCATAGACTAGCTTTTGCACTTTTGTCCAGCATCAGCTGCCCATGTCAGTGCAGCTCTGTTTCTGGGTTCTCCCTCCTCTGCCGATCTGTGTCTGTCCCTCCGCCACTGCCCTGGTCTTGATTGTGGTAGTTAGGGACCGCGTCTTGAAATGGAGTGGGCTGATTCCTCCCATGGTGCTCTCTTTTTTAAAAATTATTTTAGCTCTTCTAGCCCATTTCCTTTTCCATGTGAGTTTGAGAACCGACGACATATCTTTCTGGGAATAGAACCTGCCCCTCTGGGAGACTTGGCATCCTCACTCTGTTGAGTCTGCAATCCATGAACACAGCATAGCTCCCCATCGATTTAATCTTTGATTTTTCTCATATGCTTTTTGTAGTTTGCAGCATACAAGCCCTCTGTATGCTTTGTTAAATTTGTACCTAAGGATTTCCTTTTTTGTTGAGCAAATGCCAAGTGCTCAAATTTGTTTAATTTCAGATTCACGTGTTCGGTGCTATTGCATTGACATACAAGGAATTTGCGTGTGTCGACATGTATCCTACGAGTTTGCTGAGCTCACTTATTGGTTCCAGGAGATATTTTGTTGATTCCTTGGCATATTCTAGGTAGAAGATCGTGTTATCTTTCTTCTTCCCTGATCTACATGTGCTTTCTTCCCTTTCCTTGCCTTAGCACACTGGCTAAAACCCCAGCGCCATTTTGAATACCACTGGTCGAGTGGACGTTCTTGCCTCACTCCCATTCTTGGGGAGAAACATCAGTCTTCCACCGTCCAGAGTGACGTTAGCTGCAGACTTTCATGGCCGTGTGCCTCCCTCATTTATGGCGAGCGACACCTCAGAGGCTTGGGAAGGTTCACAACGGGGAAGGCCAGTGAAGACGGCCTGCGTCCTGAGGTAATGTGTGTGGTCCAGCCTGAGAGGCTCTGGGCTCTGCTGTCTGTCTGCAAACCTACACTGAGAGGCTACAGGTGAGTGACCCCAACTTCTGCACCCCAGCCTTTTGCAAAACAGCACATTCTCAGTCTTGAATAAATAATAATGTTGCCATTTCATTATTACTATAATTAATATTTTCACTTAAGAAGGCTCAGAGTCCCAGTCCTCCAAGAAGGGAGGAGATGTGCCAGCCTCTCACCGTCCGATTCCTGCTCCCCGCCCCCCCCCCGCAGGGAGGGTGGTTGTGCAGCAAGAGCAGGAGGCCACCCCTCCCCCTCCGTACCGGAGAAGTGAGGCTGCCTTCAAACTTGCCCTGAAAGAGAAGCCGAAGCCATCAGGGTTTGTAGGGAAGGGCACGAGAAGTGTGTTGGGGAGGCCACTCAGCATCGGGGGGAGGGGCAACCAGGAGAAGCATCTGGAAAGGTGGTGGGTGGGAGCTAGGACTATATCTTACAGCCACGGGGAGCCCCTGTCCCCCCACCAACATCATCTGCCTGAACCAACGCCGTCTGATGTGCGGGAAACTGGGAGAGTGTGTGAGCCTGGGTGGCTCAGTTGGTTAAGCATCCGACTTCGGCTCAGGTCATGATCTCACGGTTCATGGGTTCGAGCCCTACGTCAGTCTCTCTGTGCTGACAGCTTGGAACCTGGAGCCTGCTTCAAATTCTGTGTCTCCCTCTGTATCTGCCCCTCCCCTGCTCATGCTCTGTCTCTCTCTCTCTCTCTCTTTCTCAAAAATAAATATGAAAAATTTTTTTAAAAAATAAGAAAAACTTCTTTAAAAAACTTTTATGAAGAACAAACACACAGAAAGGGGTACAGAACCTCCTGATAACTTATCAGGAAGTGGACACACCCGTGGAACCCCCACCCCCCCCCCCCCAACCCTCAGGCCGGGAAGAGGCCACCAACATGGTCCAAGAGTCTGGACCACCCCGTGGGCCCTCTCAGCGCCTGCCCTACCCACCCCACAAACAGCCACTGTCCCGACCACAAGATCCACCTCCCAGAGCCGCCCTTCTCTGTTGACCTGTCAGCGCCCTGCCTTCCCACAGCCTGGAAATTGAGAGGGTGAAGCCTCCCCTGCCCCCCTCACCCCTGCCACATCCCGAGGCAGGGTCAGATGGACTCACAGCCTTGAGTTTTGTCCAGGGTCCCCCGGGTGGCCCTTGGGGCATGGGAGGCATCCTGTGACAGCATCCTGTTGTAGATGTCAGGTGACCCAAGCCTCTGCCCCCTCAGTCTTCAAGGGGCGCAGGACCAGGCAATCCCCGATTTCCCCAAAGTGAGCATGCCTGAGCTCCTCACACCCTCACATTCCCAGAAGCACGGGCTGGGCCTGTGCAAACCTCATTCTGCAATTGCACCGACCGGCCTGTAATTTCAGGCCCTGCATCTGTTTGAGGGATCTGTGCTCCGAGCGAGGCAACGCGAATGTTTTCCAATGTTCTCCTAACCCTGGGGGTTGCAATGGCAGCGTGGGGGCAGCTGGGGGGGTAAGGGGGGTGCAAACCGGGCTCAGGGCCGGCTCAGGGCTTATTTT
This sequence comes from Neofelis nebulosa, assembly GCF_028018385.1. NCBI lineage: Eukaryota > Metazoa > Chordata > Mammalia > Carnivora > Felidae > Neofelis > Neofelis nebulosa. The sequence continues at coordinate 106,859,047 of NC_080785.1, forward strand.
AAAGGCTCTAAGACCATTGACAGCGGTCCTGTGCCTTCATGTTTGTTTTCATTCTTTTTTTCACTAAAAAAAAAAAAAAAACACAGAGAAATGTACTTCTAATAGCTCATGGGCGAAGGGACAGATCGCTCCCGTGGTCGGCATGAAAGGAACGTCAGGGGTAATTTTAGACAAGATCGGGTGGGGGCATCATCTCATTGCAGTGACCTGGCCCCTCCTCCCTGCACGCTGGGGACTTTTAATATTGTAATAGACTCACGTTGTTACGCTTACTTATTTGTTCTGAGAGAGCAGGAGGGGCAGAGAGAGGGAGAGAGAAAATCCCAACCAGGTTCCTCGCCATCAGCACAGAGTCTGACGCGGGACTCGAACCCGTGAACCGCGAGATCACGACCTGAGCCAAAGTCAGATGCTTCACCTACTGAGCCCCCCAGGCCCCCAGGAATATACTCACTTTTTAATGATCCGCTCAACCCAGTGATTTCATTTGTGCTGCTCTCTCCAAGCCATCTTGTGGCACCAGGTGATTTAAATACAATTCCTTTGAAATCAAGGACTTGTGGTGCATGTGGGTCACACACCAGGGATCGAAGCCGGCCTGGGGCTGATCGCACCTGATGACTCTTAACTCCAGTTCTCCAGGTGAGGGGGACCCCCTTGCAGTGAGTGAAGCAGCTGGGGTTCGAGGAGGAGGGCCTGAGGTTGGGCGAGTGGAAGATTCTAGAGCGGGCTGGAGGGCTACATCCGATGGGAGAGTCTGCAGGTAGGAAGCAGGGTGTGTCCAAGCAGGGATGGTGGCCTGGAGGGGCAGAGTCTGGGGCACAGGGCCTGGAGACCGGTCTTGGTTAAAGGCATGAGGTTGGAAATTAAAAAAAAAAAAAAAAAAAAAAAAGCTGAAGAAATTAGCAAATCCGAGAAGAGGGTTAGTTGTTTCCCACTGGCGATGCCTGTTTATTCTTCCTCAAGTTAGCCTGACCTGGAACTGGATTCGTTTGTAGGTGAAATCACAAATTCTGGGCACCCCAAAGGACCTAGGACTCCTGAGGCGGCCTCCGGAACCCGCTTAGGATTCACCGACAATTATGTACAGAAAAAGCGAGCATACAGCTCATTTCAAACATGCATTTCGTCTTCTCTAAGCTCGGCAGCAAGGCAGAGGACAGAACGTAACGTGAGGCTCCAACATTAGGGCCAGAGAGGAGAATCAGTGTTTACGCAGAGCTTTGCAGGTACCCTTTAAAAATGGGAATTTCAGGGGGTCTTTGGGAAAGTCGTGTTACCCCATTTTATAAAACAGAAAACTGAGCCTCGGGGGTCGTCTGCGCGCGCAGCCGGAACCGGCCTGGACCTCCCAGCACCCTGGCCTCGGATCACACGCCTGCTCTGGCCGACCTTCTCAGTCTTCGTCCCCGGGGGACCTCTAATTTCCCGGGCAACCCAGGGTGACAGGACCAGGCAAACAGCCACATTCGCCCAAAACGTTTTAGATGGCTCGTGGTTTGTTTTACAAAATTCCTATGAATTGGGTATTTGGTCCAGAATTCGCCTGGGATTGTTTTGAAGTTTTGTGTTGAAATGGTGATATCGTGCATCCAGAGCTTTCTGTCCTTCGGGATTTTTGGTGGGGGGGTTGGTAAGGGCATGTGGGGACCACTCTAGGCCCTGTGTACCTGAGGGGTTACAAAGAGACTGGTCTGTCACTGGCTCCGGCAGGGACTGGCCCGTCCTGACAGTGGGACCTCTAGCACATGACTCTTCAGCCTCAGTCTCTGATCTATGACGTTTATTGCACCCTGAGAGGGCTACAGAGTAACAGAGCTCAGGCCCTGCCCTCCAGGGGCTTCCACGGACAGGAGACAGGGGGCCCGATGCCTCGTGTGCTGGGTTTCCAATGTCACTCTGCTGTCAACCCGTCCCCGGGGAGGCGAGATGAACCTGGTCCCCGTCCAACCTTTCTGGGGTCATCCTAGGCCCAGACATGGCTCCTCCTCAAAGATGGAGGTGTAACTGGGGACTCTCTTGGGACGAAGCCAGTTTAGCAGAACCCGGGGCGAGCAGCAGATGACATAGGATGGGGCCTTTAGGTCGGAAAACTGTAGCAAGCGGGGGCTGCTTCTGAAGTGAGGAAGGCAGTGACCTCACAGCCCCCCGAGATTGGAAACGAGGGGCTCCAGCCTCAGGGGAAAGGCATCCCAGCCCCGCCCTTGGCTGGTGGAGATGCACAGCAGCCAGGCTTCCCGTGGGAATCCGGGGCGGCCACTTCCTTCAGTCGGCTGAGGTGACCACGAGTGTGGAGTGCGGGCGTCTGTGCAGGCACAGAGATGCCACTCCTGATGTGCCCAACACTGAGCATCGCAAAGATGGGGTAGAATGTTGTCCCTTCCTTCCGGGGGGTGAAGCCGGCCCTGTGGTCACCCAGGGGAAAGCGGGATAAACCCACAAGTCCTGCTTGCAGCTCCTGCCTACGTTCCCCGGCGTCCTCCCAGCCACCAGGCAGCTTCCTTTCTCAGCGTAGTCGTGAGCTCGCAGATTTTAAAGTTGTTGGTGCGTCTGGTCCAGAGAGGTCTCTTTCCTCTTGGATGCTGACGTTCCACCTCGGGCTGCTGGAAGCCTCTTGCAGCGGGAACCCCTGCAGGTGGGGGGTATGCGGGAGGGTTTCAGGGGTGCAAACCCCCAACATCCCCAGCAGCCTCTACGCACAGCATGGTACGCCAGCCCCTCACCCCAGCGTTTCCAAAGCTTTTCTCTCCCCTTTTAGATGATCTTGTTTCAGTTTTCCTGGCGGCAAGAGAGGTGGATAATTTACTGCTTTCTTTCAAAACCCGATTTTCTCGTCCCCACAAACTGACCCGAATGTCCTCGTGAATTAGGTGACTCTTCAGATGGAGACACAGATCTATTTTTTAAATGTCAGTGCAACTTTCTCCACAAAAACAAGGGAGGGATCTCGCAGTGAAACCCATCTATCTCCTGCGGTTTGGTCTGATGAAAGTCTCCGTGAAGCCTCAAATCCACATATCCGTCTTGGGCTCGGGGAGAGGCTCAGAGCCGAGCCCCCCCCACCCCGCCCTCCACCCTCAGGGGAGGCTGAGACTTTCCCAGGACTCTGGTCTCCATGGTCGGCCAGGGAAAGGATGCATTCATAGTCATTCCTGATTGCAGTGTTTGGGGGTTTGTTGTTTGTGGGGTTTTTTTCTGGCTTTGGTTTTCAGCTATTTCATGATCCAGGAACACAGCAGCGGTTGTCCCTCAGTGTACTGTCCAGAAGGTGAGTCCGGGGCCAGCGGGACCCTCTAATTAGACAACCTCAGTGGAAGGAATGAGATTTTAAAGACTAAAATAGGCTGGCCGTAGACGACAAACAGAACAGATGGCCGTCCCTTTCTCTGAACCCTTTCCTGGGGCCGAGCAGGTCCGAAAGCTTCGAACTTGACCAGAAGCAGAGGATGGCTCCTCGGGGATGTTTACTGCTCGTGGCAAACCACAGGAGGCAGAATTTTTTAAATGGTTGGCTCTTGGGGCGCCTGGGGGGCTCAGTCACTTAAGCGTCCAACTTTGGCTCAGGTCATGATCTCACGGCTCATGGGTTCGAGCCCTGCGTTGGACTCTGTTCTGACAGCTCAGAGCCTGGAGCCAGCTTCAGATTCTGTGTCTCCCTCTCTCTGCCCCTCCCCCAGCTTGTGCTCTGCCTCTCTCTCTCTCTCTCTCTCTCTCTCTCTCAAAGGCGAATAAATGTTAAAAATAAATAAATAAATAAATAAATAAATAAATAAATAAGATAAAATAAAATCAAATAAAATGGTTGGCTCTGAAATGGAGGGCTTTTCTGAAAATGAGGCCAGGTTTGGGGTCCAGAGTAGGGATGCAGGTTACTTTACATTATGTAGTTCTTTGAGTCTGTTTTGCTTTATTTTTCTGGGCTGAGAGCGTGCGGAGATAACAAGTTCGCACATGCTCAGAAAATGCTGCAGGAATTCACAACTGCACAAATGATCGCACACTTGGTCCCTCGTTGAATCGAGGGTGCAGCTGGCCTGGGACCCTCTCCCAAGCTCGCGGGAAGTCAGCTCATCTCGGAGACTCAGGGAGCCCGGGGCTCTTGTCTCTCTTATTTGTTGTTTCCTAACACCGTATTTCCAAATTCTTCCAGATGATGAGGACTCTACTGAGGGCACGCCGGAAGAGGTGGCCTGGTCACCACCTGGTGGAAGCCTGGGGTCAAGACCAACATACGGCCGCACCCAGACATCTGGTCCGCTGCTGACTCCAGAGACCAAGGGAATCCCAACGACTTTGCACCCCTAACATGCTTATCGGCCTCCTTCTGCACATCCCACGAGCTTAGCTGTTCTGGAGGGACGATCTACTTAAACATCTGCCGAATCACAGTCACCGTTGGCCATCCGTGCCGCGGGGACAGTGCCCACGCGCGGTGCGGGCAGCTCCGGGCACTGTGGCTGGTTCCCATCACGTGGCTGGTTCCACAGGCCTGTGGCCAAGCAGAGCTCGGCAGGCACCTGGGGTCCCCGCTCTGGACAGGATATGCATACCCGTGTCACACGTAGGCTGCTGACCCCCATGGGGACAGAACAGTGACCCCCCCTCTTGTGCCATCAGGGCAATGATGCTGTCTGAGCCGGTCCCCTTCTTCGTGTGTTGGGGTTCTTCACGCATCATTTACTGGCAGGCCTTGTCACTTTCAGTCCTGCAGAATCCTCTGGAAAACAAAATGTCTTGGCCTAACCCGAGGCCCCTAACCGCTTCCTGCCAGGGTCTCTGGCTTTTCTCCACCCCTCCCCCACACTTCTCTTTTCCAGGGAGAGCTGCCAAAGTAAAGCAGATTAGTCCTGTTCACAGGGTCCCCCCCCCCGCCCCCCCCAGATGCGCCATCCTGCATTCCAGGGGAGGCTCGGGTTACCACGGGGGTGGGCTGTCCCTGGCCGGACCGCACCAGGGAGCGGGTGACCTGGAAGCCTGTGCCGCAGAGGGGGTCTCCAGGCCACCCAGCAGGGACCGCAGGACTCAGCAGAACAGGGGCGCACACCCACCAGGAAGAAAGGGGGAGTGGCCCTTCCCCTGGACCAGAGACCACTGTGAGTTTTGCCTACGCTGTCATTTCATTCTCTGTGGGTCCTTGGGGACGCCCATCGGAGCCCCATCTGGGGTCCCGGTCCCCACAGGGGTGAGCCGCAGCCCTCCCCCCTTCCCAGCCCCACTGCCTTGCTTTCCCAGCACAGTCTTGTGCTCCGTGAAGTGTGAGCTTTGCCAGTACCCCAAGGCTGTCCCCTACCTTATGGAGCAGCTCCCTGATGACACTGGGGCAGCCATCTCAGAGCACGTGTCTCTGTGGGGCAGAGAGGGCAGTGGGCTTTGCTCAAACCTGGGTTGCCCCATAGGGCATGGGGCCAAATGGAAGGTTCTAGTGCCTCCCAGCCCGGGCACCTGGGCTGCGACACACGGTGAGGACTGACTTTGGCCACGTGTCACCTGCTATTCCGGATCACCTCCCACACCCACCCGAGGTCTGGCCAAACAGAACTCTTTCCTGATTCCCAGGGGTGTTCAGACTCCACGCCTTCGGTCCCATTACCTCTGCATGAGGCAGTGACATGGGGAGCCAGGGGGACAGCGAGGGTCTTCGTCCATATCTGTCCATCCTCCAAGGCCTTGTGCTCCTGACACGCATTGTCCCCCACACCCCTCAGAAGCCACCTCGCCCTCAGACCCCTGCATGGGTCTCTAACACGCAGCTTCTCACCAACGCTGATTAACAAGCTGTGGGTTAGGATCTCCTACAGAATCATGCAAGTTAAAAGTGCCATAAACCAATTTAAATCACACCTTTTGCTCGACCTGGGTGCTGGAGCTCCACCATAACACTGTTCCCAGTCTCGACCATCACACACCCCGGGGCCTCCACCATCACACACCCCAGGGCCTCCACCATCACATACCCCGGGGCCTCCACCATCAGACACTCCCAGACCTCCACCATCACACACCCCTGGGCCTCCACCATCACACACTCCCAGGCCTCCACCATCACACACCCCGGGGCCTCCACCATCACACACTCCCAGGCCTCCACCATCACACACACCCCAGGGCCTCCACCATCACACTCGGGAGCCTCCACCATCACACACCCCAGGGCCTCCACCATCAGACACTCCCAGGCCTCCACCATCACACACTTGGGGGCCTCCCCCATCAGACACTCCCAGGCCTCCACCATTACACACCCCGGGGCCTCCACCATCACACACTCCCAGGCCTCCACCATCACACACACACCAGGGCCTCCACCATCACACTCGGGAGCCTCCACCATCACACACCCCAGGGCCTCCACCATCAGACACTCCCGGGCCTCCACCATCACACACTCGGGGGCCTCCACCATCACACACCCCAGGGCCTCCACCATCACACACCCCAGGGCCTCCACCATCACACACTCCCAGGCCTCTGCCATCACACAGCTGACAGCCAGTGAGCATCAGAACCCAGCACAGGGAAGCCCTGAGAACTTCCACGCAGGGATTAATAGTGGCCGCATGTCCTGACGTGGTGCTCAGCAGCTCAGGCCTCCAGGGACCCCGGGTGCCGGGGTGACCTCAGCCCCCACCTGAGTGTGGCAGGCCTCGCTCCGGTCCTCACCCGGGGAACATGGCCTCCGTGGTGTCTTATTTCACAAGAAGCCAAGAACCCTGGATTTTGTGTAAAGCAGCCGGATTCCTTAAAAGTTGGCAATGAACTCAACCAAAAACAACACAGCACGTGGGCCACCTCCCCTGTCCCTGCCTCCTTCCCTGTGTCCCCCCACCTGAGCCTTTCCCATGGGCCTCCCGTGCTCTACTGAGAGCCTCCCCAGGCCCCAGGCCATGTGTCCTCAGGGACAGGACCCTGGCCAGCGCCAGACTCTGGCAAACCACCTTCTGCAGACTGGCTGCAGGCTTTCGGCTCCCCGGTAAAAGGGCCACGGCATTTCCCAGTGGACTCCTGAGTGGTGGCCCCCTTGAGCTCCACCGTGCCAAAAACGAGAGCCCTCCACAAGCCGTGTCCTCGACGTCACCCCTCCCGCAGCTGTTTTTCTCAAAGACGGGGCCTCCTGCACTTGCTGGCTGCTGGTCCCTCCACAGTCCCTGGGGCATGGCAGAAGGGGTGTCCGGGCGGCAGACGGCTCACGCACAGCACCGTCCTCTTCTACCTTGGGGGCAACTGCGACGGGGCCCGCGTGGGGCCAGGGCCAGGGAGCTTGCAGTTTGCGTTCAGAGCGGACATGGCACACCTCCCCGCTGCAGGAATCTGGAGATGGCGTGTGCTTGTCCAAATGTGAGAGGGGCAGGGGTCAGGTCTGTCGCCTCCTGGAGCCGCTGTCTCCTCGTGGCAGACAGAAAGAAGTGGGAGGTAAACACGTGTCACTGGGGAGTGTGCGGGTTCGGAGCCGTCATCAGCAGGCATCAGCTGCACAGAGAGGTCTCGGGGCCCATGACTCCAGCAAGGGGAGCCCAGGCCGCCGGCCGAGGGGCCAGAGAGGGTCTCAGGTAGAGAACTTCCTTCTCCACCTGCTTTCTTAGCTCTTGAGAAACAGGATGCCGTTTGTGGGCTGAGTGTCTGCGTCCCCCCAAGGTCCGTGTGGGGAGGCCCTGAACACCAAGAGGGTGGCCCTGTGCAAGCCAAGAAGGGGCCTCACCCGACAGCCCACCGTGCAGGCTTCTGATCTCAGACGTCCAGCCCCCAGAGCAGTGAGAAGGAGGGAGACAATGAACACCCAAAACCAAAGCGCCCCGCCCTGTGGGACCCCAGATTCACAAAGTGATGCACTGGTGTCTAGGAGCCTGGCCGGGGCCGCCGGCTAGGGACGGGGTTTTAAAAGAATTAAAGAGGGGAGCCTGGGCGGCTCAGCCGGTTGAACACCAGGCTCTTGATTTCGGCTCAGGTCACGATCTCACGAGTGATGGGTTCAAGCCCCATGTCAGGCCCCACATCACTAGTGTGGAGCCTGCTTGGGATTCTCTGCTCCCTCCCTCTGCCCCTCCCCTGCTCATGCTCTCTCTCTTTCTCTCTCAAAATAAATAAATTTAAGGGACACCTGGGTGGCTCAGTCGGTGAAGAGTCTGACTTTGGCTCAGGTCATGATCTCATGGTTCGTGAGTTCGAGCCCCACATCGGGGTCTCTGGTGTCATCGCAGAGCCTGCTTCAGAGCCTCTGCCTGCCCTTGCATCTCCCCCACACCCACAGTCTCTCTAAAAAAAAAAAAAAAAAAAAAAAAACTATAGATTTAGAAAAAACTTAAAAAAAAAAAAGAGACACATTTGAGCTGTCACGTCCCGTGCTTTGGAAAGGTCACTTCAGCACAGTGGGCAGCAGGTCCAGGAGGCTGAAACCCAGAGACCGGCTGGGGTTTTCACCATTGTTCAGGGATGTGTTAGGAGGACGTCCTGGCTTGGGTGGGTGGTGGAAAGGGCTCCTGATATTAGATTGGTGGCAGTAATTCATAGCTAGTTAGCGTGCATGCCGAACCCCATGCTAAGCACTTCCCATGCATCACCGCATCCAACTCTCTGACTCGGGAAGTTGTGCCCCATGTCACAGAAGAGGAAACCGAGGCCCTGAGTTTACAGGAGACAAAGCGACACAGCCAGTGACATGGAGGAAGTTGGTATTTGAACCCAAGCCATCCGCTCCCAAAGCTCACTGCCCCCCAGCTTCGGAGAAACTTCTGGAGTAATGTGCCTGGTACAATTAGGAGCTGTAACATCAGAGAAGTCAGGCTGGGAATTTGGTGCAGGGGAGGAGGCTTTATAGCCCTCCTGCAACGTCGGATTTCTTTGTTTTTCATTTTTTGATGTTTATTTATTTTTGAGAGAAAGAGACAGAGCACGAGCAGGGGAGGGGCAGAGAGAGGGAAGCACAGAATCCGAAGCAGGCTCCAGGCTCTGAGCTGTCAGCACAGAGCCTGATGTGGGGCTCAAACCCACGAACCGCGAAATCATAGCCTGAGCCGAAGTCGGACAGTCAACCGACTAAGCCACCCAAGCGCCCCCCACCCTTTTTAAGTTCATTTATTTATTTTGAGAGAGAAAGAGCGAATGCGAGCAGGGGAAGGGCAGAGAAAGAGGGAGAATCCCAAGCAGGCTGAGCTGTCAGCACAGAGCCCGAAGCAGGGCTGGAATTCACAAACCGTGAGATCATGGTCTGAGCCGAAATCAGACGCTCAACCAACTGAGCCCCCCAGGGGCCCCAGTAACGTTGGATTTCTGATTGCATGCCTGCTATACCTTTTGCAATAAAATAAAAGCAACTGGAAAACAGATCTTGGCTCTGAATCACAATGTGAGCCAAAGCACGTTCAGTAGGGGTTCCCTTTTCCGGGAGAACCCGAGGACATGCCCTCCCTGTCCATGCCAGAGAGTTCCTAGAAAGCCCGGGTGAGAGACCCGGCCTCCACGCCCAGAACTCCCAGGCCCCCCGCAAACTAACGCAAACCACTGCCGTGCAGCGACCTGGGTCTCTGTGCTGGGACTGAGGCCGGCGTCGCGGAGCAGGGGTCTCCCGGCCCCGTGATTCCCGCAAGGAGTCTGTGTGACTCAGCCTGACGGTTAAATAGGAAGCAACAGCTGCTTTTGATTTTAGAAAATTCCCCACGCCCAACTGTGACCACACAGAACGGAGTTATGTTTGAAGGTCGCGGCCGCGCTGGGTCTTTTCAAACAGCCAAGAGCGAGTTCACGGCAGCTGGGCGCCCTCACGCCAGGCCGGGCTTCCTGTGGCCCGCAGACGCACCACGAGAGTGTTAATCCGCCCGGCTCTGTTCTCGGGCGCCTCCTGACCTCATTTGTTACCAACCCAAGACGTTTTTGCAAAGTGCTTAAGGTTTGAGGGAACAATCTAGAAGGGTCCGAGGCTAATGAATCCCCAGCACAATGAAGATCTAATGTGTCCCTTCTGTGTCAATATTTAGGACCCAGAACAATGTTTGGAGGGAAGGATGCTTAAAAAGAAGAGAGAGGCAGAGAGAGAGAAGGAGAGACAATGAGAGACAGAGAAAGAGGAGAGACAGAGAAAGAGGAGAGACAGAGAGACAGAGAGAGAGAGAAGGAGAGAGAGAGGCAGAGAGAAGGAGAGACAACGAGGCAGAGAGGCAGAGAAAGAAGGAGAGACGAGAGAGAGAGAGAAGAGAAAACGAGAGAGAGAGAGAGAGAGAAGAGACAATGAGAGAGAGAGACAGAGAGAAGGAGAGACAACGAGAGAGAGAGACAGAGAGAGAGAAGACAGAAGCACAGGGCAGCTGGCACCTATGGAGAATTTCTCAAGCACCAACACTGAACAAGGACTTATCTGGCCCTCTCTCAGGCCCCAATAACCTTTTTCTGTTCAGCCCTGCATCCCCTTTCCCCCTCTACCCAAGTAATTTATTAAGAAATAAATCTGGGGGTGTGGGGGAGACGGGCTCGGTCGGTTAAGCATCCGACTTCAGCTCAGGTCACAATCTCATGGTTCATGAGTTCGAGCCCCAAGCCGGGCTCTGTGTTGAAAGCTCGGAGCCTGGAGTCTGCTTCCAATTCTGTGTCTCCCTCTCTCTGCCCCTCCCCCACCCCTCAAAAATAAGTAAACATCAACTATATATTTTTTAGAAAGAAATAAATCTGGGGGCACCTGGGTGGCTTAGCTGGTCAGTGTCTGACTCTTGGTTTCAGCTCAAGTCATGATCTCATGATTCATGGGTTCGACCCCAGTGTTGACAACACAGAGCCTGCTTGGGATTCTGTCTCTCCCTCTCTCGGCCCCTCCCCCTCCCAAAATTAATAAATAACTAAGCTTACTTTAAAAAGAAAGAAAGAACTCTGTCCTTCTCTGGGGACTCAGGGCGCCCGCCCCGTGGGACCCCCTGTGAATGCCGCCTCTTGGCCTCGGCTCACCCCCAGGGGCACTTGGACCGCCCTCCTGAGGCTCCCTGCAGGCTGGCTCCTGCGGCCCCCTCAGCCCTCCCCTCCCCCCGTGCCCAGTTTGATCAGGAGCTGCCCCAGCAGGGACCCTGGGTGCAGCACTCGAGGTCTGCTGCCCCTGCAGTGGTTCATCCAGGACGTGCTCGTGCAGTTCTCTGACCAGTAAGATAAGGGCCAAGTCTGCTCTGGGGGCCCTGGGCGCATGTCCCCACTCTCAGCGTGTGACCAAGCAGGGGGCACGTCTCCCTCCTGCTGCGGCCTCTGGCTGCTGTGGTGGCGGAGTGGGGGGGCAAGCCAGAGACGCTACAGGAGTGCTGGCGATGGGTCCGGGAGCCACCCAGCCTCCGGGCACCCGTGGGACCCTGCACGTGGAGAGCAGGGCCTGACCCCCCGTACTTGCGGACGAGTCTGGGGGAGAAGCCGGTCCATCTGGGCAGACACCTGCAAGGCATTTCCGGGGCGGCGCCTGGTGCACCCGCTCCCAAGTGGGCAGTGGGGTCCCAGCGTCTCTCTGGTGGCCGGTGCTGTGACAGGGTTTCTTGGCACCACATGGGGGCTGTTTCTGTCTCCACGGAAAGCTGTTACCCTTTAACAACCCACTTGTCATTCTCCAGCAACCCCATCAGCTACTAAACTGCCATGTAGAGAATTTGCTCCTTGAGGGACAGACCTCCCAGCCTCACGACAAACCGCAGCCCCCTCAGCAAACAGCCCGCAGCATCAGGACCCGATGTGTCTGTGGATGCGGCTGGTCCTGGCTGCGCTCCTGCTTTGCTGGGAATTCTTTGTGGGGGAGGGGACTCTGTCACACAGGGGGACACTAGGAAGCTGGCAGAGCACAGTGCCGGGGACTGCTGTGTGGCCTGCGGTAACCGTGGAGCCCCCCGAGGACTCACTGTCTCTGGGCTGGAAGACGGCCTGCAGCCCTACGGTGAGGACAGACTGCAGACATTCCCAGGTCAGTCCCTGCCAGGTCACCACCGACAGTGCTGTGTGTGACCAATGAGAAGTGGCTTGTGTCCGTGTGGGTGAGGAAACCCGCCTGGCAGAGAAGGGGTGGGTGGGGAAACTGAGTCTGTGATGGACTTCACCTCTCTGGACAATCTCCCGCTGGACAGAATCGTGCCCTTCTACAGCTGTGCGGTTACAGAGGTCCCCCAGCTGTTGGGGCAAAGCACACCCCAAGCCCTGCCATCCAACCCGTCTTTCTGCCTCCAGGCCCCCCGGCCCCTGGTGTTTCTCCTGCGTGTGTCTGAGCACCCTCTGCGGCCGACACATTCAAGCTGCCCTCCACCTCATCTGAGCGTCCTGGTAGGTCTACACGAGGGCTGAGGGTGGGCTTTCACGCTTGGGCGGGCGTATCGTCACTGGGAGTCCCCGCGGATGCTGGTAACTGACCTTTGGCCGACTCACTAAACTCCCGAGGAGAGGTACCGGGGCCCCGCGTCAAGCTCCAGGTTCACACCCCAGATCTGCTGGCCACGGCGCGGGCTCCAGAAGTGTGTTTGGTGCCCACACATCAGTATCTCCGGTCACCACGTGCAGTCACCACGAGAGGCAGTTCCTGGGGTGGCTTTGGAGGTTAGAGAAGCTGATACACTCAGGCACCAGCCACGTGGTCATGGCTCAGAACGTTAGCAATAGTGAGTGATGGTTTCTCCAGGGTTCAGGGTCATGGACGCAGAGGGCGGCCGGCGCTCAGAGATTCGATCCGCCCGCGAGTCTGGTCAGTGTTCAGCACCCACACTCCTGAGCAGTGGACGTCCCTATCTCTCCCCCCAAGTGGTCAGTTCCCCTTGACACGAGCTGTGAGGGTCCTGTACTCTCTCTCTCTCTCTCTGTCTGTCTCTCAAAATAAATAAACTTTAAAAAAATGCAAAATAAGATACCATTTGTAATTGTACGGAGTTAATAAGCACACAGTGGGCAGAAGGAATCTATAGTAAGAACCCTAACACACGTGTCCCCACCTTGACCAGACACGATTTAACCTTGGGTGTTGACGGTCGTCACTGTGGTCGCCGTCCATGGCTCAGGCTTGCCCACATTCAGCAGTAAGACTGAGGTCCAGCAGAGAAGGATCCCCACCTGGTCACCCAGCTGCCCTGATGTGTCTCTTGCTGGCTTCTGGGTGTCCCCCAGCACGGCCCGCCCATTTGACAAGCCCACCCCACTCTCCTGGATCTCCTGATGGTTTGTGCGGGCCAGGCCAACACCACCCACACCCAGAAAATGAGCCACCAAACGTGCCAGCCCTGCTGACATCTGGTCTACCCGCTCCGCACATCAGATGCCATTTTAGCAAAATGGTGGAGAGAGCAGGCCACTTCCTCGACATTTGCTTCGTTACCTGGAACTCTCAGAATTCCAACCAGCACAACGCCCGTGGCAGAGAATGGCCGCCGTCCCACGGGCGCAGCCAGGATTGTATGCAAGTCGACCCTCGACTACCACCCACATGCGTGTGTCAGCACGATCAGGAACGAGGGTAACATTCACACAGCAGTGACCTTGATTCTGCTGTTACTTGCCGAGGAAGTCACGCTTATCTTAGCAGTTTATCACTGTGACAGACTCACAGTGACCACGCGCGGGGGGGCCTGGACCCCACGAGCGCCCCAGTTACGCAGATGCTGTGGGGAGCTCCCCGGGCTGCGCAGTGCGGGGCTGGTAGACGGAACCGCATGGACAAGCTGAAAGATTCTTCCCAGAAAGGAATGTTGGCAAATAAAATTATTTACTCAGAAGTGCTCGTCTAGGTTGGTCACTGGGGGCTTTCCAGGCGACTAGGAAGAATTTCGGCATCCCAAGTATGTGGCAAGAGCTGGCCAGGCTGAAAAAGCTGCTTTGTGTCATTTTGTTTGCAGACGTGAAATGCGCTTTCCTGAGAAACAGTATCCACACTGACATCAAGCAGGGGGTTGGCTGAGGCTGTGCAGGGGTGGAAAGAACAGAGCTGCCCTTCTCTCTGCGGGGAGTGAGGTCTCAGAAGCTAATAAGGACGGGGCCCAGGTTACAAGGACACATCATATTAAAATACTGACGGGCGCCTGGGGGGCTCAGTCGGTTGAGGGTCCGACTTTGGCTCAGGTCATTGATCTCACCGTTCGTGGGTTTGAGCCCCGTGTCGGGCTCTGTGCTGACAGCTCAGAGCCTGGAGCCTGCTTTGGATTCTGTGTCTCCCTCTCTCCCTCTCTTTGCCCCTCCCCTGTTTGCACTCTGTCTCTCTCTCTCTCAAAAGAAATATATATTTAAAAAAAACCAAACAAACCCAAAACTTTAAAGTGCTGACAAATGTGGTTTTGTTGCACATTATGAAAACCCGCGGTGGGATACTGGAAAACCAGGAACCGTGCAAGGTGAGACTGTGCTCAATCACCCAGGGTGGCCCTACTCACCCCGGTAACACCTTGCCTTCCTCCTGGGTCTCTCCTGAGCATATTTTTTATAGACATGAGCATATAGCATGAGCAAAGTGTTCTTTAGCTAAGAAGTTTTGAGGCTGTCCTTGTAAATGGTTCCATCCAATTTCAGTCTGGGGACCCCTAATGAGGTCCCCTGGAGAGGCAGGCCAGGCTTGGAGCCAGGCCGGCGGGGGCCCACATGGCCTTCGGGGGGGTTTCCGCCCTGAGCGGGTCACAGTAGCTACGGAAGGCTTGTGATGTCCTCAGGAAGTACTGACCGGTTGTTGCATTTCTGTAATTACAAACAAGATCGCTGACCGTCTCTGCACCTGAACGTCAGGTGGGGTCACGGCCGGCTTCCTTGGGGCTGAATCCCAGACGCCGCTTGATCCAGGCCCCACAGAGGACCACAGTGGGACATGACCTCCTTCTTTTGGGGGTCAAGTGATGGCCAGAGAAGGTAGCTTTAATGCAGGAGAGCCAGGGCTGGAGGGCAGAGCCGGGTCACTGGAGGTCACCCTGCTCTCTGAGGGGTCTCTGGGGCAGCCCTGGGTTTAGTGATTGATAGTGTGTGTTAAACAGTAAAACTGCAGAGACCTCTCCCTCACTTCTGGCCCCTCACTTTGAGGATAAAAGTTAAAATCAAGAGCTGTTTGGGGGAAAGGCCTTGTTTTATGACAAATACTTTCAACTGTTTCTTTCTTTCAACATTTTTAGATGCAATTTTAAAAAATGTTTATTTATGTATTTTGAGAGAGAGAGAGAGAGTGAAAGCAGGGGAGGGACCGAAAGACAGAGACAGAGAATCCCAAGCAGGGTCTGAACCGTCAGCGCAGGGCCTGATGTGGGTCTTGAACTCACAAATGGTAAGATCGTGACCTGAAGCCCAAATCAAGGGTTAGACCCTCAACCTGTTGGGGAAGTGGATAAAGCACACCAAAGGTGGCTGATTGGACTAAAACAAACTCTGGTCTCTAGCTTAGGGACCCCTCCTCCGGGTTCTTCTTCCTTTGTTTGCTGAGCATGAAAACCACTCCCCACCCCACAAATATGGAGGCTGATAACTATAAATTACCCTTCCTGCTCGCATTCAGGGCTCAGATCTTTGGAGAAATGGTCTCCTCTGAGCCCGCCGGTGTTAAATAAATCTCGATCCCCCAAGGTCTCCGAGTGCCGCTTGGTTTTTCCGCCAGCGTTCCAGCCCGGTTCCGTAACAAACTGACTGAGCCACCCACACGCCCCAGATGCAATGTAAGGGCATAAAAACGGTTCCCCCAGGGGCGCCTGGCTGACTCCGTCGGACGAGCATGTGATTCTTGATCTCGGGGTCGTGCGTTCAAGGCCCATGTTGGGCGTAGAGCTTGCGTTAAAAAACAAAACAAAAAACAAATGGTTCCTCCTCCGTGAGGCTCCTCAGGCTGGCCGTGGCAGGTGAGTGGTCTGTTGGTTCCACGTTCCGTGGCTTTCCTTTGTCAAAGGGGGGGCTCTGCTCAGAAGGAATCCCGGAGCCTGCAGGGCTCAGAAGAAGTCTTATTTAATTACCAATAGATTATCCAAATGCTTGCCTTTCTTCGCTGTTTGATCTATAAGAGCAGCAGCCAGGACTTCGGCTACTGTCTGCATCGTCTTTGCCCGGCTTCCCCTCGGAAACCTCGGGAAGGTCAGGCTCCATGTTTCTAAGCGGTGATGGGCGACTGTCAGGTGTCTGATTTGCTGCTCTCCTTGAAGAGGCCTTGGATGGGGCGGGGCAGGTGGGGCAGAGAGGGGGGACCCATGGCCTCTGTGCTCCTTCACGCTGGACCCTGGAGGATCCGAGGGGTGGAAACCAGTGAGGGCGTCCCCGATATGTATTTACTTATTTAGAAATAAAGATATTCATCTTTATTCAGCCCCAGGGGCCCTGTGGTTCTGGCCTGGCCAGGGAAGGCCAGGGTGGAGCCCCCACCTCCTCTCCAAAGACCCTCTTCCAAAGACATGGATGGAGACCCAAGGAGGGTCTTTCACCTGAGGTCTGCAGAGCAGAGACCCCATTGGATGCTACGTTTCCTCTTGGGACTAAAAATATCATTCACAAGATCATTGAAAGGAGCCTGGGGGCCCAGGGACTCCTTGGGGGTGCAACCCTGGAGAGAGTGGGGGTCTTGGGTTTTCATGGAGTGCAACTGGGGGACCCCAGGGTTTCTCAAGGTGCTATCCGAGGGGGCTTGGGGTTTCTTGGGGCTCAGTCTGAGGGGCCCCTGGGTTTCAAAGATACAATCCCAGAGGGCTCTAGTGTTTTGGGTTGTAATCTAGAGGCCACAGAGTTTCTTGGGCTGCAAGCCAGAGGGGCTAGGCTTTTGGGGTGCAAACTGGGGGTCCCAGGGTTTCTTGGGGTGCAACCCTGGAGGGTCGAGGGTCCTGGATTTTCACAGGATATGATCCCGGGGCCCCAAGATTTCTCAGGGTGCAATCTGAGGGGGCTTGGGGTTTCGTAGGGTGCAGTCTAAGGGGCCCTTGTGTCTCAGGATACAAACCCAGAGGGCCCTAGTGTCTTGGGATACAATCTGGGGACTCCGGTGGTGCAACCATCGGGTCCCCGAGATTTCTAGGGGCACAGCCCTGGGGACCTAATGCTCCTCACGGTGCTGTCAGCAGACTCAGCGCAAGCCAGCCTCACTTGTTCCAGCTGTAAGCTGGGGGCCCTGCTGCGGGTACCCTAGGGGATAACAGGAGTGACTCAGCAGGGCAAGGGACTTCCTGAGGCCTGGGGGAGGGGACGCACACCGGAGGGGCTCCTCTGCCCTTGGGCGAAAGTGGGTGTGTTCGGGGGACCCGTTCACACCTCTTCTCTGAAAACCTTCAGTGTCCCAGGTGCCTGTCAGACCGTCAGAATCTTCATGTACCAAAGGTTTGCTCCCCCAAACCCTCTTGTCCTACCTGACCCCATGGAGAGCCCAGGTAGGAGGGGCACAAGGCCTTGAGAGCGCAGGCCCTGGGGCACAGGCAGCCGGGCTAAGGAATCCTGCAGGACAGAGTTCCTCCCTTAGATCTGCTGGGAATACGCCCACCTACATTCTTGGACTAGTTTAAAATCTTCGGGCTTCCCCTCCCCTCGCCCCCACGGAAGCTGATCTTTAAATAGAAAGGAGTTGCTGGTTAATAATGTTCGGGAAAACAAAGCTCTCCTAAATATATACATCTCTCTCTCTCTCTCTCTCTCTCTCTCTCTCTCTCTCTCTCGAGCGGGAATGACAAAAACAAGCCTTTTTTTTACAGCACATTCCTGGACCCAGCCTTGGAATTTGGAGCCCTGGCCTCAGGGATCTGCCTGCTTATCCACCCCTCCCCCTAGGAGATGCTGGTGATCCCCGTGCTGGGAAGCCACACCTCAGGCCGGAGATTCTGCGGTGGTGGGGGTGGGGGGACCCAGGAGAAGAGGGTTCAGTTAGCAGAAGCCACGCCAGCCTCCCTTGGTGACAGTGGAGGTGCTGCTGTCCTCGAGGGGTGTCAGGGTCACAGGGAGGGGTGGGGGGAGGTCGCACAGAGAGAGGCCAAGGTGGCTGCATCTGCGCCGAGCACGGGACGAGGTTCTAAACAGAACTCCGGAGCCTGTGCTCCCAACAGCCGGATGGGATTGATTCAATTATCAACTCCATCTTTTTTCTTTTTTAAGCTTATTTATTTTGAAAGAGAGAGAGAGAGAGAGCACGAGCACACAAGCAGGGGAGGGGCAGACAGTGAGGGAGAGACAGAATCCCAAGCAGGTTCTGAGGAGCCATCAGCGCAGAGCCCGACGCAGGGCTCGAACTCACGAACTGTGACATCATGACCGGGCTGAGCACCCAGGCGCCCCAGCCTCTCCATCTTTTACAGAAGAGGAAACCAGGGCACAGAGGAGTTAACTTGCCAAAGTCACATAGCAAACACTCGGCCACTCTAGGGTTTCACATTCGGCCTGATTCCCGGGTGTGCTCCCAGGCGGAGAAGACAGAGGGACCCACATGCCACTGTGGGGGGCGCGGTGCACAGGCCCCCAGCTCTGCAGAGACACACCCCCGCAAAGGAAGAGCCAGATCAGTCGGCCTTTATCTTTCTCATAACTGATGCTATCTTGTCCAGCATAGGGAGGCTTTCGAACCTCAGAACCAAAAGCAACTCTGAAACACACCGCCCCGAGGTCAGGTGCAGTCTGTGGGGCCTGTGGCTGTTGTTCAGCCAAGGATGGGGGAGCATGGCTGCAAGAAACAGACGCATTCCTGAGATGTTACATGCAAGCTTGTTTTTCTAATAAATAAATTACATGTTACATGTTCAAAGGAATATATGTTTAGAAAGAATCTTGCTGTTGACTACCTTTGTAAACCAGTATCATTTTATAACTAATTCCTGGAGCTTGTGGGTGGAGGGGAGGAGGAGGAAGGGGGGGACAGAGGCCCCACCTAGGCAGGCATCCACTCCGGTACCTAGCTTTCTCTTTTGGATTCCTACTGCTGACCTTTCCCACCCAGGCGGTGCCGGGAGGGACCCCCTGGCTGAGCCGGCTGGATGCTGAGGTAAGAACGTCATCAGAAGCAAGCCGTGGGGCAGGCCAACTGGTCCGGCCCCTGCAGAGAAGTTTCCAGATCCCCTTCTCTGATGGGCAAATGCACAGCTGGGGCTTTCTCGTTTCCTTTGATGGCACTTGAGAGATGCAGTCTGGCTAAAGGTGAGTGGTAATGTTGACTTTGATTCAAGGAGTGATCCTTAGTTTTGGGTGTTCATGAAGAAAACTTATGCAGACATAAACTGAGAGCAGTTTAAAATTCATTGTCACGGTGCCTCCACTGATATCAGATTAGGGCCTGAGCCCCGGTGAGCCTCTAGCCGGCCTTTCGGGGACCTGGACACAGCGTGGGGCCACCACTGGCTCAAGATGCAGGACAGAGATTGAGGGGTCCCTCTTTCCTCCTAGGATCCCCTTCTCAGCAGAAAATGGCATCATTGAGACACCTGCGTGGCTCAGTCTGTTAAGTGTGGGACTCTTGATTTCGGCTCAGGTCATGATCTCGAGGTTCATGAGATCAAGCCCTGCGTCCAGCAGTGCAGAGCCTGCTTGGGATTCTGTCTCTCCCTCCCCTGCTCTCTCTCTCTCTCAAAATAAATAAACTTTAACAGAAAATAAAAATTAAAGCTTAAAAAAAGAAAATGGCATCATTTCCCAGAAGATTATGCACCTGTGGTCTAATTTGTAGACACTGGTGTATTGTGCAAAAGGTCGCAGAGAGTGAAGGGGGGCGCTGAGGAACAGAAATCGCTCCCCGAATGTGCTGAGCTCTGGGTTGGAGTGGGGAGAGGCCTGGAGCATCTGAAGGGAGTCTGACAGGGGAGGAGAGACCCTACCAGGCGAACCACGGGGCATCTGCGGAGCAGGATTTTCTCTGCAGCGGGGTTCTCGGTGGAGAGCTGCTTAGTGCACACCCGAGTAATTCCTTCTGTAATTCATAATTGTTTCAACGCAGAGGAACAAAACAAAGCCACAGAGCCCTGGCCGCTGGCCTGCTGGCCCATCTAGAAACAGGAAGAGAACGGACTGGCCCTCCCTGCATTCTCTCCCCGGCCCTGGGCCCTGTGCCCCCTCCCCCCACCCCCCGCAGTAGGTCTCCGTGGTCACGGAACTGGCACCAGTGGATGGCAGACCCTGTGCAGAGGCCACAGGGAGGTCCCCCTCTGTCCTGCACAGACCCCAAGACTACAGGGGCCACGGCCTCGGTTTACAGGTTCTCCCCCAGAACTGAAAGGGCCTGAGCTGAGCCTTGTACCTCCGCCTTCTCTCCCGCCTGAGGTAGGGACCCTCCGGCTGGGCTCTGGGGTCCTGTTCCCTCCGGCTGGGCTCTGGGGTCCTCTCCACTCCGGCTGGGCTCTGGGGTCCTGTCCTCTCCATCTGGGCTCTTGGGTCCTGTCCACTCTGGCGGGGCTCTGGGGTCCTGTCCCCTCCCCTCAGGCCCACCTCCTTGGATGCCTGCACCCAGGCTCAGGAGGGCTGTCCTTGCCCCCACACCTGGCTCCTTCCCGGGCCTCGCTGGTCAACATGTCCACACCTTCTTCTTCCTCCAGGGTACCTGCCCTGCACACCCCTTGGGGCATCTTCACACAATCACAGCTTCTCCGGACCTCAGAACTGTGGACAGTGGGCTGATGTTTCTGCGGCTGGGGGGTCCCCTTCGCTTGGAAGCATTCAGGCTGAGCCTCATGAGTGTGAGCCTGGTAAAGGGGACATCCTGGCCTGGAAGGTGGAGGTCGGGGACTTCTCCAGCTGGAACATTCTGGATTTCTCAGATATGCCTGGCATGACCCACAGTCGCCTAACTCTGGCCCTGGGATCTCACTGCAGGGGTCCCAGAGGCAGGGGCCCGGCGGCTGCCACTGGCGAGGGCTCAGTACTGGTTTGCTCGGTGAACACACCCTTAGGGCCTGGGAATGAGCACGGCTGCCTGAGCACGTGCCCTTTTGAAGGTGTGTTGGATGGATGTTACAGCCTCTAAGTGCCACGTGCCTGGCGCACAGTAGGTCTGGTGAACCTTGCTGGGTGGGTGAGTAAGCGAGCGAGCCAGTGACCTCGGGTCTTCTTACTCCGCTCAGGCTCCTGGAGAAGTACCAGCTGGCTGGCAGGTCAAACACCTTCTGAGGAAGGAGAGAAGGCAGTCTCTTGCCTTCTGGGGCTGGAAGTCGGAGACCCGAGCATCAGTGGGCCAGTCCCTCCAGAGGCTGTGCTCCTGGGCGTGCACGCGGCTGTCTCCTCCCCTGTGTCCTCACATGGTCGTTCCCCCTGCCCGTATGTCCTGATCCCCGCTTCCTATAAGGACGCCGGTTACACTGGATTCCGGCTCACGCTAGTGACCTCGTTTCACATCAGTCACCTCTTTAAAGACCCCATCTCCAAGTACAGTCATATTCCATGATCCCGGGAGTTAGAACTCCCACGCGTGAATTTTGGGGGATCCCAGGTCAGCACAGCGGCCTCATGAGTGGCAGGTGACTGAGAATGCCATGAAGGCCACACCACACGGGGAGGTGCCCATCGAGGTCCCACAGGGGAGCCCCCGCCCGCCGTTCCCATGCTGCTGTCACACGCAGAGCCCTGGGCTCCCCTCCGGGGCTCGTCTATGTCGGTGCGCGTGGCATTGGCGGCTGGGGGCTCTCTCTGTGTGGCTGCAGAGACCCAGCCTCCCTCTGTCCTGTCTTGGCAGACCCCCTTTCTCTGTCTTAGCTCCCATCTGAAGTGTCGGGCCTGGGACTGCAGACTGGTTTCCAGGAAGACAGGCCTGCCCTGCTTCCCCCCACGCCCCTCCCCTCCCCCCAGGCCCCAGACGGAGGGGCTTAGTGAGAGGGGCCTCCCCACTGAAGGTCTCTCTCTCTCTCTCTCTCTCTCTCTCTCTCTCTCTCTCTCTCCCACCGGAAGTGATTGTGTCTCGGGCCCTGCAGGTGGGGCTGTGCGCATGGGGATGTGTCTGTGGGTCTAGAGGGAAGGGCCCTCCATGTCACCTCCCCAGGCCCCTGCCCCAGATAGCCTCATTCTTGTGATATTTGGTGGGGACGTATTGCTGTCCCGCTGGTCCAACTGGATCGGGAGATCCGAGCTCAGTCTGGCCCTCGGCTTCTCATTCACATTGGAGAGCTGACCTCAGCAGGCCTCGGCTCTCCGCTGTCCCAGGCTTGGTCGGGACAATGGCCAGAGGCTCCGGACTCCCGCAGCTGCCCACGGTCAGCCCTCCCCCTCCCAGGCTCTGCAGGGGAGACTCTCTGGTCTTCTGGGGGCCTGGACCTCAGCTCCGTGCAGGAATCACGGCTTGTCTTGAAACAGGCTTCCCCCATGGTGATGTTGGAATCTGTGCTGATCATGCAGAAAGCAATTAGATCATCAGGGGTTGTTACCACTTTCAGGAATCTAGAGCATTCCTCACTCTGATACATGGAATAAAGGAAGACGGAGGTACTACCTTTTGTAGTTCCCTTTACGTCGGCAGGTTGAAAGTCAGGTGTGATTGGTGTTCTGAAGTTTCAGGAAATATTCGTATCATCTGAAGCAGGGACACGGGACACGTATGGTTTAGCAACGGACCCGTGTACGGCTTTCTTCGCAGTGTATGTCCCAAAGCAGTGCCCACTGTCCGTGCTCAGGTGAGAGATGCCGGTGACCGTGTGGCCATTTGTCCCAGGCACAGAATCAGAAGAAGTATTGCACAGATGCTTCAACCAGTACATTTTGTCTCTAGGAATAAATCTAGTATTTCACTCAAAAAGAAAAAAAAAGTTAAGGGTGCAGATGTGCTGGGGAGATTGAGGGAAAGCGCGCCAAATGTCCACAAGTGCGGGTTTGGACAAGCTCCCCAAGCAAGGAAAGCAGGTTTCTTTGTGGCCAAAGGTTCACAGGAAGTTTGGGGGGGGGGTCTCTGCTCGCTCCAGGGTGTGGAGGGGTGGTCTGCAGGACATCTGGCACTTGGGGGCACGGGGGGAGGGGACATGGGGGGGGCGGGATCTGCAGAACATCTGCAGCCAGGGAAGCATGGCTGTGCCCACATCTATAAGGAAGGTGTTTCTCCTTACAGGTCCCTTGGCACTTTTGAAAATAAGCTTGTTATTTGAGAACAAGGACAGGGCAGAGTCCCCGGATAGACCCTCCCCCCTCCCCCTCCCCCCTCCGTCACTGTTCTCTGATGGGTACCTTGCATTACAGTGTCACCTTGGCACAGCTAAGACACCAGGGCTGGGACCTCACTCTCTCCCAAAGCCCACACGTATTTGGAGTTCATTCGTTGGGCCCCGCTGTCCTTTCTCTGTCCCAGGACCCCATCCAGGGATCCTTCTGGCCGGGCAGTTCTCCGACTTTGTTTCTGACGACCTTGGGAGTTTTGATGAGACTGGTAGGGTGTTTTCTGGACTGACCCTCAGCTGGGACGGGCCAGCTTCTCCTCCTGAGGCTGGGGTTCAGGGTGAGCTGGGAGGAAGCACAGAGGCAGGGCCCTAGTGCCACCAGCTCACATGGGAGCCACCCGTCACCATGCACCCCGATCGCCGGGCTGAGGTCACGGCTGTCCAGTTTGCCCGCCTCACTTGCTCCCAGGCCTCCGACCCCTGCTCTCTCAGAGGAAGGAGGTCACCAAAGCAGCCACACTCGCGTGGGGATGAGGCACCGTCTCCCTGTCTCCTGGAGGGGAGCTACACACATAGATTGTTTGGAATTCTGCCAGGGAATTTTGCCTGTTCTCTGTCACTCAGCATACATTCAATCGATCGATCGATCAGTCAGTCAATGTGTATGGACGCCTGGGTATTGGCATGTATATTTTGAATTACAACCCAAAACTGTATTTATTTTGTGGTCCATATTGCTCTAGGTTTGACCACCAAGAGAGAGCTCATCAGACTTGGAGGCCGTGTCCTTTTGGCTGCCTCCATCCTGTTAGGCTGTGAGCATGGCCTCGCTCTCTGGCACCACGAGGTGCTCCAGGCTCAGCTCACTGGTTTCCTGCCCTGCCCTAGAATCAGCCACCTCTCCCAGAGCCCCCGCTCCTCTTAGTGGGGAGAGGGGTTAGAACCGGGGCCCAGGAGCTAGGGGTGCCTCTTGGCCCTGGGGTCACTCCTTCCCAGTCTTCTCCAGCGGCATTTTATTTTATTTATTTATTTGTTTATTTATTTATTTTTTAAAGTTTATTTATTTATTTTGAGAGAGAGATCAAGCACAAGTGGGGGGAGGGGCACAGAGAGAGAGAGAGAGAGAGAGAGAGAGAGAGAGAGAATGTCAAGCAGGCTCTGCTCTGACAGCACAGTGGTGGGTCTCAAATTCACAAACCTCGAGATGACGACCCCAACCGAAATCAAGAGTTGGACGGACGCTCAACCGACCGAGCCACTCAGGCACCCATCCAGTGGTGTTTTGAATAAAGGATCAAGTTCATTTCAAAGGAAGCCAGAGAAAACGCTGCTGACTTGGGTGCGACCTCGGGTGATCACCGGACAACCCGGAACTCAGCTCTCTTGACCCTGAGATGGGACCAAAGCACCTTTGCGACCCCCTTCTGCATTTGGAGGGTGGGATCAGATGTTCTCGCAGGTATGTACAGTGTGTTTCACCCCTTCGGGACACTGGACTAAACGTCAGTCACTTAGCGCTCCCCGATGTTCCAGACCTCTCTCTGGATTTGTCCATTCTTCCAGAATCTCCCATTTCTTCAAGATGCACCCTCGCTGGAGACTCTCTGTGGCCCATGCACCCAGTGCACCATCGGGGAGAAAAGACCTATTGGGGAGAAGGCAGCAGGAGCACCAATGACCGCTGGGGCTCTCCTTTTGGACCGGAGCCCCCAGCCGGCTAGACGTGTGAGCTCCTCACTGCTGGGGCTTTGGGGCTCTGCCCCTGCCGCACAGGACCACGGGGTGAAGGGAGGTGGGGTGGGGCAGGAGGCAGAGTCCAGACCCTCCAAGCAGCTCCCCCTTTGGGTGGCCAGGGACCTCCCCATGGCTCAGAAGTCCTGGGAAGCACCGGCAGGTGGATCCGTGTATCTTGATCTGGTTAGGAAGGCTCCTAGCTGCAGGAACAGAAAACCCGGCAGCCGGGGTTCTCGACAGCAGGCACCAGAAGCCCCAGTGGGGTCTGCCCAGTGGCATCTTCCCTTCTGCTCGGCCGTTGTCATGTTTGTCCTCACACTCCTGGCTTTGGGTCTCGTGGGCTCCCGCTCTAAGTACCTGTAGGATGGGGCCCTGGCTGGGTTCAGTCTGCAGGCTGCTCGCGGGGCTGGGGCAGGTCTCCCCCTGCCCCCCAACTGTTCTGAGCATGGCCGGAGCCCCAAGAGCCAGCCAGTCATTCTGGAGAGGGCACCAGCCCAGTGGGACCCGCAAGGGGCCTGCAATAACCAGCTGGTTCCCTTCGATGAGCCCTTGCGCCGGCCAGGCTCTGGGGGCCAGCCCTCGGCCTCGGCCTCCTTTGGGGTCGGCCTCCTCTGCAAAGAGTGTCTTTCTGCGGGGGTCCACCTTCCCGGGGTGGCCCACCCCCAAGACCGACCCATGTGTCCTAGGACGCCTCTTGCAGCACCATACCCGCTGCCTCCCCTCCCTCTCATCTCTAGGGGGATGACCCTGCTCGTCTCTGTCTCAGAACCCACACCCGTGGCCCCCGCAACTGCACAGGCACTGGGCCACAGGGCCACGGCCACAGAAGAGGGTGTGCGCACGCACTGTGGTGGAGAGGGAACCAAGGTCCCGCGGGTTTGGGGAAGGCTCTGGGAATCAGAAGAGGCCAGATGCTGGGTTGTGTGTTTGGGGAGAGGATACCGTATCCCAGAGATCTCTCAAGGAGCATGCTACCGACATGTGCCACACGGGCTTGGGGCCACGCTCTGGCCTCATGGTTTCTACAGCACCGTGAACCTCGTCCTGTTTTCTGCTGCCCCTTCCAACTGGCTCTCTGGAAAATGCTCATTTTCAGTGCAAGAAAGTGAGAAAATTATCCAAGTCCTTGTCCACATGCTTCCTTTGACCCAGGGATACTAAATTATCAGACTTTGGCCATGGCCAAGACCATCTTCATAGTAATGACAAGCTTCCAGAAAGTTCTTTCTGGACTCCAGTGGGAACAAGAGTGAGGCAGCACAGAGGGGCTCAGGGTGCTAGAGACTCGGCCGAGCCCTCGCCCAGACTCCCCTCTGCCCTGTCTGCTGTGCTGGGAAGGTACTGGCAGCTCTTGGTGAGAAGCCGTTTTTCCCTTAGCTAAACTGGTTTGAGACTTTTGCTTTCGGATTGAGATATTTTTGGATGGGTAAGAATGGAAAAAATGCGTGTCCCTTTTTCAGATAATTGTGGCTGTCCCACTCTTTGTTGAAGTTCTTGGAAACTCAAAGTTGTGGGCAGTGAAGGGGGGCGGCCTCGGACCTGAGAAAGCACCCCGCAGGTGTGGCCACCTGCACTTTGTTGAATCAGGGAGCCAGTGGCACGGACTCTGGTAGGCAGAATATTCGAGAACACCAGGTGCAGGTCGCCTCCTCCCTTCTTAGGGCTCTGAGGGGGGTGAATGAGGACAGACACTGTCTCAATAGGCCTCCAAGTCCCCACAGCCCCAGAAATAAGGAGGTGGTGCGGCTGGCCAGCTGGCGAGAGGCAGTGGGGCGGGTGGGACTTTGAGGGAGAGCAATTTGAGGACAGAAATTCTAGAAGAGTCTGCCTGGTAGGGATGAAGACACCCAGCTTCCCAGCCGTGAGCGTATCTGCCCTTGTTCTGGCAAGTGGACATCCTGATACCTTATGAAGTTCGAGTTCACTTAGGGACCTGGACATCGTGACAGATTCTGACATGCAAGATGGATAGACCTGGTAGGCTCGGGATGTTCAAACAAAGAGCCAGTTGGTGCGAATGTTGGGGGTGGGGGGGTGGGGGCGAGCCGGGCAGCTCCGAAAGGGGTAAGCGTAGCTTATTGTCCTGATGGTTCCGGATCTTTTTCATATTCTGTTGCTGAGCAGCTGGGGGACCTTGGACAAATTATCTAGGATTTCAGCTTGTTTCCCTATGGGTAAAAAGAAGATAGTTAATACCAGCCTCAGCCCCATTTAGGGGTCAGCTGGCTGTGGACTCCTCCCCTGAGGCTCCATTTTGGGTCCCCCCTCTCCCTCCTGTCAGCCCTGGGGCTGGGGTCTCCTAGAGGGCAGGAAAAATGTCTGTCCTATTCCTGAGGCCTGGGGTTCAATGCTCAGGAAGCATTTACCCCAGAGAAAGAATGCCCAGCTCAGTCTGAGAATGAGTTATGTGCTTTTGACCTCTTGAGAAATAATGCTACCCCGTAGAGCAATGCACTTGCGAAGAGGCGCTGGGCCCCTGATGAGGGGATGCTCCTGGTTACTGCACCTCAAGGCGAGCCCAGCCCTCTCCTGGTGGGATCCAAGCAGAATCCCTATGCCCCAGGTGGGGCTGAATCTCACAAACTGCAAGGTCATGACCCCAGGGGAAATCAAGAGTTGAATGTTCAACCAGCTGAGCCCCCCAGGCGCCCCAAAGTACAGCGCTTCTAATTCTGCCAAAGGGTGTGCGTTTTCCAAGGGGATCTTTGGAGGTTGCTGCCCACTTCCCGGATTTCACTAGTGGGAAAAACAAGGCCGAGAGGCTGACTGAGGGGATATGTGGGTCTGGGGGATGCTGGCATCTCTCTGCCTTTCCTCCCCTGAGCACCCCTCTTCCCCTGACGGCTCTTCCAGAATGCTCCTGGCCAGCCTAAATCCTGCTCCTTTCTCCAGGCTCATTTTAAGAAGTCATGTGACTTTTGAAGTCTTCCCTGACCCCTCCCTCCACTGGCCTGACCTTCCAGGGACTTGTTAAGCATCTTGTGCTTTGCCTGTCGTGGCTGTGCGGTTTTGCGTCTGCACGACCCTACTAGATTGTAAGCTGCAGGCGGGCAGGGAGGTCTGGGTTCCGGAGAGCGCGTAATCCTAGCGCCGGATGCACGCGTGCGTGGCTGAATGAATGAGTGAATGCAGGAGTGAACGAACGAGCCAGTTTTGCAGGGATCCGGACCCCAGCAGCCCTTCGCGCCCCACCCGCAGCCCGCGGACACTCGGAGCAGGGGCCCCCCAGGTGAGTTCACCGTCTCGCGGTCCCGCGGAGGCGCACGGGGCCAGGTGACCGGCGGCCGGGCGCGGCGGTGGCGATTGCCCGCGCCGCCTCGAGGGGGCCCTGCGGCGGGCGCGGCCGCGAGCCAGGAGGACGGCCCGCCCGCGCTGCCGCCGCGCTGCTCGGCGCCCGGCCTGCTGCGGCCATCGCCCTGCGGGACCCGCCGCTCGCCCAGGTACCGGGCCGCGCCGCCGCCCTCTTTGTGTCGGGCCGGCGGCCGCGATTGCGCGCCGGGCGCGGGGAGGGGCTCGGGGACGTAGCGCGGGGTTGGAAGCGAGGATCTGGGGTCCGGGGGCGCGGCCGGGCGGCGCTGCGCGGCGGACTTCGCTTTCGGGGACGAGTCCCGAGACCGCAGGGCTGAGAGCCGCGCCGGGGCCCTGTCCCGGTCCCCGAAGTGGGCGGGAGCCGGGGGCGGGGGTCCCCGGGCGCTCCCTCCTGACTTTTGAAGGCTCAGGAGCCTCGCGGGGGGCCCCCGGGGCGGGGGCCTCTCGGGGCCGGCGCCACCTGTGGCACGTGCCCCCCGGCCGGCCGGCGCGGTCGCTGACAAGCGGCAGGGGGGAGCGTCGGGGCGCGCGGGGCGCCCGCGGGGGGCTGCGTTCGGGGTGGGCGCCGCGGCCCGACCGGGGCGCTGGGGTCTTTGCTTGAAGGGATGTGAAAATCTGTGGTGTGGCGGGAAGGGACTCCGGAGCTGCCAGAGGGCGACCCCCTTCCCCACCGCGATTAATAAAAGCGCCCGGGGAAGTGGGGCCAGCAGGGCGCACTGTCGAGGGCGGTCACTGCCTGTTCAGAAGTCCCCCGACCCTGAGGGGGCTCCAGTCCTCCACACACTTTGACCTTCTGGAGGTTTTCATGACCTCAAAGACTAAAGATGCACTGAAAATCGGGTAAAAGTTTTCATTTCATTAAAGTTTTCACTGCATCAAAGTTGCAAAGCGTTTCGGAACCAGCCGGTTTGACATTTTGGTGTGTTTGGTCTGCCTGTTGCCGTCTTTGAAGTGCTGTAGTTAGTTCTCTGCCCTTTGAAAGAGATTGGATTCTCTCCTCTCTGGGGCCTGGGAGGTTATATTTGCAAATCAATCAACAAGTATTAAGAAAGGCGTTTCTGTGGAGAGGCCTGGAGGAGCCTGGGAGGGGCTGGCGAGTCTGTGCAGCTGGAGGGAACGAGGCCAGTCCCGGAGCATGAGGGGACCTTTGTGCACAGGGAGCTGCCTGGGACCTGGCTGGAGGCCAGACTCCTGACCTCAAAGACAAAGTAATAGTATCTTACTTTGCAATATTGCCAAGGAATAGTGACCTCTGAGGCAAAGTAATCACATAGTAACAGCAGGTACTTAGTGAGCATTTGCTTGTGCTAAATGCTCCTCATGCCTTTATTGCATTTCATCCCAGTGGCCTTCCTCAGATGGGACTGGGGTTGTTGCCCCATTTTACAGGTGCACAAATGGAGGCAGAGAAAGGCCGAGCATCTTGTTCATGTTGATGAAATGTGGTGTGGCGCAGGGCTCCAGCCGGGATGGAGGTTTGCAGGGCCCTGTCCTCGCCCGTGCTGTTGGATGCAGGTTCTGACAGCAGGTTCCTCAGCTGAGGTGCAAACTGTGAGCTGTGGCAGCAGCTGAGTTCTTGCTTTGCAAAGCACTGACAAGGTGGAAAAAGTAGTAGCTGCTGGGAACCGGGTGCTCCTCGATGCAAATTGACCAGCTTTTACAAAGTGTAGGTTTGGCACCTAATGGTTTCAAAAGGAGCAACTTGCAAATGTGCCTGTGGGAGGTGAAGGTCACGGGGTCAAATATTATGGTCCTGCAGGGGGTGTTGCTTATGGGGATTTAGGGGGGGGAAAGGCCTGGGAAGAAGGCTAAAAGGCAAGAAAAGTGAGGGGAGGGGCCTAGTGGGGAAGGTTTCTGACCCACTGCTGGCTGGCCCATTTTACAGATGAGTAAATTGACAAACAGGGATCCCATCAAAGCTCTGGCTGGTGCCCTGGCGCTCAGGCTCCTTGTCTAGGACCAGCCTGGCATAAACCACCCCCGTGTGGGGAGAAAGCTTTCTGTTCCCTCCCAGCACCCTCCCCTCGCCTCCCCCCCCACCCCCCCACCCCCCCCACCCCCCCACCCCCCCACCCCCCCACCCCCCCCACCCCCCCACCCCCCCACCCCCCCACCCCCCCCACCCCCCCCACCCCCCCACCCCCCCACCCCCCCCAGCTCCTGTGGGGTGGAGAGGTGTAGGGCGTTCTTGCTGGAGAACCCGCCAGCCTTAGCCAGCAGTGTTACTGTTGTGGGGTCACTGCTCTCTGAGTGGGAGGCTTCCCTAGGGTGGCTCCCAGCCATGACTTTCTCTGGGAGAGGCCCTGTTTCCGGGCTGGGCCTCCGGCGGGGTCTGGTTCTGCCCCCAGGAGCTGGGCTGGGGTCCGGAAGATACAGGCCCTTTCTGGTAGAACTCTGTAAGCACGGGGTGATCTGTGCCCCGTGCACCTGGAGGCCCCTGTAGTCACCTCTGTCGATCCCGAAAAAGGACTCCTGGTTAGTTGGTTAGTTCAGTAGGTGTTTGGTTAACTCAGAGCTACTGTTTGGGTGTAGGAAGCCGTCACTGTCACTGTCTGGGTCCTGCGCACCGTTCTAGCTGCTGGAACCCTTGCTGCCCAGCGGGGGGCGGGGTGCATGCAGGGGGGCGCCTTTCTGGGGGTGCCCATGTGGAGCTGGTATCGAACACCATTCCGCTGCTGCTTTTAAAACACCTAGACATTCAGAATCGCTTCCATCAAAGTGCCGTTGAACGTGACTTCTGCTGGCTTCAGTGAATGTTGTGAGTCTGTTCTCATGGGCTGAGCCCTGTGGACAGCAGGCGGGGTGGTTCCACAGCTGGAGTGGGCTCAGGGTAGACACGGTTATCTCTCCACGACTGTCCCTTTCCTAGAAGGGCAGGAAACCAGAATCTCCTGGTTTCTAGAACTTCCTGTTGCCTTCTGCCTGTCTGCACAGTGTTTGGTGAATGTCCATGGGGCAGTGTGGGTCAGGGGTGCTCTGTCACATCCACGAGGCTGTGCATTCAGGGACATCTGGGTATCTGCTGTGCCTGGATTTGGTACAGCCCTGCCGGGTGTCCCAGAATCCCCCTGGGGAGCCGCTGAATTGGAGCGGGGGAGGCCTGCGAGGGCAAGGATGACCACCACGGGTTGGGGGAGCCCTTAGGAGCGGTCAGAGTGCCCCCCCCCCGTGTCACTGCCCCCTGCCCGTGTCATCAGCGATGACCCCTGTGCGTTTAAAAAATTATGTTAATTTTTTTTAAAAAAGAAGGCAGTGATCTAGTATTAATATATATTGTCCCAAATGGGCTAATTTGATGAAAAATGTGTGTTTAAGGAGTCTTGGTCGGTAATCAGGAAAATTCCCTCCGGTGGGGCATTCCTGATCAGGCAACTTGGAGCCACCAGCTCTGGGAGAGAAGTCTTTCCGATGCGTCTGTTCCCTCATCCCTGGGCTGGACAGGGCCTCTGTGCTCAGCTAATGGCCTTGCAGTAGCACCTTTTTGACAGCTTAGCTGTCCTCACTGTCACAGGACCTGATCTTCCCCCACCCTCCTCGCAAGGCGTGGTTTTTGTCTCCGCTTTCCAGAGCTCTCAAGACCTGGGGCTGGTTGGAACCCTGGTCTGATGGGGACAGTCTGTCCTGCCTTAGTGATGGGCGGGTGGGGGGTGGGCAGAGCCTCTGAGTGCGTGCCTTGGTGTGGTGCTGGGGGCGGGGGGGGGGGGGGGGGGGGGGGGGGGGGGGGGAGGGGTGTCCCGGATTGGAACCCAGGTCCATCTGCAATCTTGGGACTTGTTCCCAAGACCAGGGGTCTCCATGGGTCCCTGCGAGGGGCTGGTGAGGTATCCGTAGCTGGCGGGGCTCCTGCCCCAGCTGCTTCCTCGGACAGGGAGCCTGTTGTCGCTTTCTGCTTCTCTTCCTTCCTCCGTCAGTGCTCATTGTGGCGCGTGGGGGCTCCCGCCTTCCTCTTCCTCTCCTGGGGAGACCAGAGAGCGCTCACTGCACCCTTGGCAGTCCCAGCTTTGTTCTTCAGCTTTAGGAGTCATCTGTGGGCCCCCGTTCCAGCTTCCCGAGTGGCGAACCGCTCACGCTCCCGGGGCCGGGCTGTGCCCGTGGGCCCCGTCCAGGAGGCTGAGGCTCCAGGCAGCCGGCACCGTGCTCAGAGGCCACCGCAGGGTGTGCCCTGAGTGTAGACTTTCTGAGAGCGGCTGTGAGCAGGGAAACCACCCCCCGAGGTTCAGAAGGCCCAAGAACTAGCTGCAGCCGACAGAGAAGGCAAGTGTCTACTGGAGTGGCCCGGAAGGCCTTGCCGGCCTCTGGCAGCTCTGCTGTGGGCAGGACGGGCCTGGAGTGGGGACCCTTCTCCGGTTCCCGGCACACAGCTGCAGGGTGCTGCCTGTCACTCATCGTGAGCCGCAGGAGAAGCGTGGGCAGGCCCACATCTGGCCGGCGAGGCGCCCTGGGGCCAGGCCGGGCCATTAGCTGGGCGTCTGCGTTCTGTGCGAATTCCTCCCAGAGCCGGGCTGGAGCTGGCTGGGGGAACAAAAGGGCTCCATTGACTGGGTCCTGGCCTTCCTCCCTCCTAATTCATCACCTCCCAGGGGCTTCCTGAGCCTCACTCCCTCCCTACTGGGGATTTTGGACGCAGATCAAAGGCATGGCTCGGGCAGCCTGCTGGGAGGAAAGAGTGGGTTCTGGTGGCCACAGACTTGGGGTAAAGCCGCCCTTTGTCGTGGGGAGTGTCCTTGGGGCTCCCCACCTGCAGCCTGGGGCCTCGGTGCCCTCCAGGGGACTCACACCAGCACGAGCAAGCCCTGTGGTGGTGTTTTGTGTGACTTTGGGGTTGCGTCTCGGACTTGGGTTGGGGTTTCCTCCCTGCTTGTGGCCCAGGGCCACTGCTGAATTTCCATAGCTCCGGGGTCTCTTGCTGGAATACCACTTCCGCATTCTTGGAGGCGCTATCTGATCCCCCACGGGGGCCAGCAGTGTGATCCTTGGAGGAAGTGGTGGGACTCGTTTGTCCTGGTGATCTGAGGATGGGATCTGAAGTCCCCCGGGGTGGGGGTGGGGGGTTGGGCAGTGAGGGAAGGAAGGGGCCTATCTATGCCCTCAGCCGGTTGGGCAGGCATTTCCCCTTGTCCTGGGCCAGGAGGGGAGGGGACAGTTGTCACCAACATTGTTCCCCAGTCAGAGAAGCTTCCCAGGTAGTGGATGTCTTAGCTTCTTAAATTGATTTCAGACTCTTTCTACAAAATAATTGTCACGCAATACGTGCTGGCTGTCGACTTGGAGAGCCGGCTTTCTGTAAGCACTGGCCCAGAGGCAGTGTTCTGGAGGGCTGTGCTTCTGGACTTTACCTCGTTGAGATCACGTGCAGTTTTAGCACCAACAAGGCAGTAAATGCATCCCTCGCCTGCCCCCCTGCCCCCCTGTAACCACCTCTGCACACGCACGGCCATCGGTGACAGTGCCCCAGGAGAGGGATGTGTCGTACGTAGCGGACGTGAGTGAGGGCCGTGTGTCCTTTGCATGCACCGCCTGCATGCATCATCCCTGCACGGGGGCTGTTGAGCAAGATCCTGGCCCGTCATGTCCGCGGAAGGACTTGCCAGCCTGACCGAGGTCAGAACACAAACTTCTTTTTGGTATCGTGGTAAAATACATAAATCATAACATTTTCTGCGTTAACTTGAAAAGTTCAAGTGCGCAGTTCAGCGGCGTTGAGCACATTCATGCTGTCCATCCCCAGATCCGTTTCCCTCTGGAGAAGCCCTGTCCCCATGAAGCACTAACTCCCCACCCCCTCCCCCAGCCCCCCGCTCTATCCCCCCTACATTCTGTCTCTGTGAATGAGTCCTCCAGGGACCTTGTTCAAGTGAGGTCACACACGATTTGTCTTTTTTTTTTTTTTTTTTAAGTCCGAAGCAAGCTCCAGGCTCTGAGCTGTCAGCACAGAGTCCGACATGGGGCTTGAATCCACGAACCTTGAGACCCTGACCTGAGCCGAAGTTGGACGCTTAACCGACTGAGCCCCCCAGACGCCCCACAATTTGTCTTTTTGGGCTTTTCCCACTCGGCATCACGACCTCCGAGGTTCACTCGTCTTGCAGCAGGTGTTAGACTGTCCTTCCGTTTCAAGGCTTAAGAATATTCCCTCGTGTGGATGGAGCACATTCTCTCCCTCAGAGAGGGTCACTTGGGTTTGGTTGTTGTGAGCAGGGCCGCTGTGGTCGAGGACGTGCAGGTATCTGTTTTTTAGCCCCCGCTTTCCTTTCTGCTGGGCATGTGCCCAGGAGAGGACACAGACTTTTGGACGTCCCCTTGATATATACAGTCGCATCGCAATGTGCTCGTTAGAGCCTCTCTGTGTCTGCCCAGCATCCCTGACTGCTGGGCCTAGTTGGCGCCCACAGGGTAGAAACCAGGCCCGCGGGGGAAGGAAGACGGAGACTTCTTACTGAGCTATTTTGACAGATTGTGTAAACTCAGTGATTAATGGAACGAGGCAGGAAGAATGTCTTTCATTTAAAAAAAAAAAAAAAAAGAGCCTTCAGAGTTGCTTGGTTTTATTTTCAATTAAAAGGGTCTGATTCTGTTTCTGGAGAATGGTTTTAATTTGGATAAATAGTTCAGTCTGGGAACCGCATGCCAGAGTCTATGATCTATGAGCGCAATTACCCAGGGCTCCGTCGGCCGCTTTTCGGACCCGGGCCTGCTTTGGTTTGGCCTCGGTGCTGGGGCCCTGCAGGTGCTGAGCTTTGGGGACAGGCCACCCTCCTGACCTGTGCACAGGATCTGCGGGGGCCATCGGCCGCCTTGAGAGCAAGAGGCCCAAGCCTGGTAGTCGCTGGTTAATTTTTATCTTTCAAGAATGCATGTAGGATCTCGAGTCAGGGATGCCAAGGAGCAGGCCCTAGATCTCCCCTGCCTTGCAGTTGGACCAGATTCACCGGCATCTTTTCCAACGTGGGTATGGGCGGCATTGGTCAGGTTTGGGGGACGCGGAGGGGCAGACATTCTTACAGGCTTCCCCCTTACGGAAGCTTCTTCTGAGGCCAGGCACGGGGCTCCCTGAAGGCTGGGCCTGGGGCCTTCTTTCAAAGGGGACTGGAGTTGGATCACAGAGTTGCAGAGTTGCAGGGAAGCTGAGAGAGGGGGAGTCCTGGGGGCTCTGGGGAAGGAGCCCTCGGGGAAGCGGCCTTGGGAGCATGAGGCCCTGGAGGAGGGATAGGGTGGAGGAGGGCAGAGGGGATGAGAAGGCACAGGACAGAACGTTCCACTTGCTAACCTGGGGAAGTGTCAAAGCCTCAAGTCTCCACGCTGTTTAACCAGTGGGGGCGAAGTCTGCGACGGGGCCCATGGGAGCTCTCTAGTGTGGCCAGGAGCTGCAGCAGGCTGCCCCAAGTGCAGGCAGCCACACAGGAGGGGCGCCGGACGAGGTGGCCCTCTGCAGCGGGGAGGGGTCCTGGCCCTCTGCATCTGAGGGTGGGGGGAGACTCTCAACCCACAGGAGCAGCCGGTGTGGACCAGGCCTGCATCCCAGGCTGCACTGCGCACAGGCCCCTGATGAGGGCACTTCCCAGCATAAGGGATAGTAAGGTCTCCCGGCTGGGGGCTGTTGGGAGTTGCGGGGAAGGAGGGCACTGGCACACGGGGTCCTGACCCTCTTCTGGGCAGGCAGCTCGGGGGCTGGAGCCCCGAGGAAGTTCTGATGCGCCGCCTGGTCCTTGGGAGGCCCTGCCTGTCCGGTACTGCATGGGGGGACGCTGGGAGCATCCGAGGTCTGTTTTCCCAAAGCCTGTGCACCCCCACTTCTGGAATGGCCCTGGCAGCTCCTAGGTGCCCCACAAAGCCCTTTCTGGTCGCCCACCTGCAAGCCTGTGATTGTGACCTGATGAGATGTTTGGATGAGGTTGGGGGCAACGTCAGAGTCGAGTTCTCTTGTCCTCGCCCCTTCCCACCCCGTTTCTAGGGGAATACCCATGGTGTGCGTCATCTTGGAGAGCATAGTTAGCTGTCACAGCGTTTCCGTTATTGCTGGAGATGCCATCGCCCGACTGCTGTTACCATGGTGATGTGGCCACCGGGTGGGTGCAGTTGGGGGGCCCCATGGTGCCCACGGTCCCCAGCGTCCAGGTCTCCTGCGCCACTCCTCGGGCTGGCGGCCAGGGCCCCGCCAATGTAGGTTTCCTTACAGGGTCACCACGTGCAGGGTGAACAGCAGTCGGTAGCTGACAACGTGTGGCAGGATGGTGGGCACTGAGGCCACAGGCAGGCTGGCCATGGCTCCACGAGGCTCCGTGACCAGTGCTCTGGGTAATCATGTGGCCAGGACCTGGAGGGGCCGAGCTCAGCTCTGCAGCCTGGAGTGTTCTGTGGGGTCTGGACGGGTTCAGCTTCCTGGGTCTCGAGCCAAGATGGTTTGGGTCAACGGGCTGGGGGCTGCCGGAGCCTTTGGCCAACCTCAGTCTCTCTTGTTTGCCCCCCATTGACTTTGGGGCTGCCTGCCTGCCTTCCATTGGTCTAAACCTGTTGTTTCTGCTGTGTTCCGCCTGGTGTCAGACCCGAGTGCTCTGAGGACATCAGCATGTCTACATCCTGTGGTGCCAGATGGTGTTGAGCAGAGAGGAGGCCCTTGGCTGGGGGCAGCTGGCTGTATACGCTGGGGCTGGGGCAGAACGGGAGCCGGCCTGCGGACCTGGACCCGGGACAGCCACGGAGCTTCTCTCTCAGCCTTGCTGAACGGCCTAAGGACGCTCCCTGGTGACAGCATGCGCGTGAGGTCATCTTGAGGACACACTGCATTTTCCTTCCTTTTCATCTTCAGTTTCTCAGCCTTTTCAGAAGACTCCATCCCAAGTAAGCCTTTCTGACCCCTACGTACCCTGCCAGGCACCTGGGAAGGAGGTGGGCTGCGGACCTTGGCCGTCACAGCCCGTGTACCCTTCCTGACGCCCTCTGGGATCAGCTCGCTCATTTGTGTTCACATGTCTCTCTCACTAACATCTGAGCTCTTCCAAGGCTGCTGCTTTCGATTTTGTAAGATAAGAGCTTTGGAAGCTGCACAGAGTTAACGCTGTGCCCTTGGGCAAGATGTTTTGTCACCGGTCCCGGGAGCCCTGTCCCCCCCTCATCGGCAGCATGCCCGGCGTGCTTCACAAACCAAGGACACAGTTCCACACCCCAAGGGAAACCTTCTAGAAGCTGATTCTTTACTGGAAGAGAGGGGCGTGCTCACGCGTTACCCCAGGGTTTCAGTAATTTTTTCAGGGTCGCCATTTTCTTTTTTCTGGAAGGTTTGCTTTGCAGTGAGCTCCATTAACTTTCAGGCGAGGGCCGCTGACACGGCCTCTTACAGACTTGAGAATCCGACCCACTGTTATTTCCTTGGAAAACTGCCACATTTCAAGTTGTCATATTATTGAGAGTTGCCAGTAAATGCCCGCTAGGAACCCATGCAGGCTCCCCGACCAGAGCCGCGAACACAAGGCCTGAGTTTACTGGTCGCGCAGCACAAAAGAATATTCTTTTTGGACCGAGCGAGTGGTGGGGTTTCCTTGAAACCCGCACTGTAAAAAAATGGCAAGAATGATTTCCTTTGTCTCACGCTCAGAATGGATTCCAGTGTTGATGCAGACTCACCAGGATGTGTAATCTCTTGTCTAATATTTAAACGAGGGTTTTGTTCTGGTAAAAACGCGGGGCACCCAGCAGACTCCTGCGCGGACAGCAGTGGCCCGTCCTCCTTAACCGGCTTTCTGTCCAGCCTGCCGAGGTCATGTTCATAAATTCTTTCGCACGGAACACATATAAAACAAAACAAGACAAAAGGAAACAAAACGAAACAAAACAAAAAACTGGCCTCGGGGCACGTGGGTGGCTCAGTCGGTTAAGTATTTGAGTCTTGGTTTCGGCTCAGGTCGAGCATGATCTCACGGTTTGTGAGTTCGAGTCCCGCGTCTGGCTCTGTGCTGGCGGCACGGAACCTGCTTGGGATTCTCTCTCCCCTGCTCGCACACTCTCCCTTTCTCAAAATAAACAAATGAATATTAACAAACCTGGCCAAATTTCGGAGAGCTGTTTCCATCTGCTGTGTGTATGCTTGCTGGCGGGAGCCCACAGCTCGCCGTTGGGATGAGGGACGGGGGCAGGGGGTACATAGCACCAGGCTGGCCTTGTTCGCGGGCCCTGTGGTCCCTGGTGTCTGCTGGCCCGTGTGCCCTTCTCTCAGTGGGCAGCTGGCCTCTCGAGGGCCATGGTGTGACTGCACTGCCTGGCTCTGTTTCCCTAGTGTGCTCGTGTGTCCCCCGCTTAAGGAATGACGTGGCGCATGTCACTTCACAGGCCCCAGGCTGGTGTCCGAAAATGGGCAGGAGGGGCACCAGTCCTTTGTCTGCTTGTCCCCTCCCTCACTCAGTGCTTTTGGGCACCTGATGTTTACTGCACCCCAGCCGAGCACCTGGTGCTCTTGACCCTCAGCACACTGAAGGGGTGGGGGCAGCTGGTCCACCGGATTGCTGGCTGTGTCTGCCTGGATGTGTTCCCCCGGCGCAGCTGCTGCCTGGCTGGCCCCCGCCCCCGCCCCCCAGCGGGCCCTGAGAGGTGTCCCCAGGCCCTGTGGGGTCCCTGCTTCTCTTCTTTCGGCTGTCCACTAGCAGGAGAGGTTACAGGCAAAGTCACCCACCGCGCTGGCAGGAGGGATAGGACGGAGCACATCCCCCCCCCCCCCCCCCCCCATGCACCTGCCCCCGGGGATGGTGCGGCTGGCCTCAGAGAGGGGCGCTCCTGTCCGGTTCACTGTGACCTCCCGTGTCCCAGGGACTGGAGGCCCAGTCTGGGGCTCTTTTTAAAATGTTTACTTAGTTCTTTCTTTCTTTCTTTCTTTCTTTCTTTCTTTCTTTCTTTCTTTTTTTCTTCCTTTTTTATTGAAGTGTAGCTGACATACCATGTTGTATGTTTCAGGAGTACAACATAGTGGTTCAACATGTATACCCATCATGAAGTGACCACTACCATAAATCTAGATATGATCTGTCCCATACAAAGTGCTTCGATTCTGTTACTATAATCCCTGTGTGGTGCATGGTATCCCAGCATCTTATTTTTTTGTAATGTTTATTTTTGAAAGAGAGAGAGAGAGAGAGAGAGAGAGAGAAAATGAGTGAGCAGGGGAGGGGCAGAGAGAGAGGGAGACACAGAATCTGAAGCAGGCTCCAGGCTCCGAGCTGTCAGCACAGAGCCCGATGTGGGGCTTGAACTCACTAACCCTGAGATCAGGACCTGAGCCGAAGTCGGACGCCCAACTGACCGAGCCACCCAGGCACCTCATTTTTTTTCTTTTGTAACTAGAAGTTTGTACCTTTTAATTCTCTTTTCCTATTTTGCCCATTCCCCACCCACTTCTTTCTGGCAACGACCACATTGTTCTCTAGAAGTCTGTCTGTGTTTTCTTGTTTTTAGATTCCGCATGTAAGTGAAATCAAATAGAATTTGTCTTCTTGTCTGACTTCATTTCACCTAGCATGATACCTTCTAGGTCCATCCATGTTGTTACAGATGGCAAGATTTCATTCACTTTTATGGTTGCGTAATATCCCATTGTGTACAAACACTGCCTCTCCTTTATCCATTCATTCGTCAATGGATGCTCGGGCTGCTTCCGTATCTTATCTGCTGTAAATAATGCTTCAGTAGACATAGGGGTGCATGTATCTTTTCTAATTAATGTTTTTATTTCTTTTGGATATATACCCAGAGGTAAAATCACTGGATTAGAGGGCAGTTCTATTTTTAACTTTTTGAGGAGCCTCTGTTCTGTTCTCCAGAGCGGCTGCACCAGTTTGCATTCCCACCAAGCAGTGCAAGAGGGTCCCCTTTCTCCACATCCGCGCCGACACCTGTTGTTTCTTGTGTTAATTTTAGCCATTCTGACAGGTGTGAGGTGGTATCTTCTTGTGGTTTTGATTTGTATTTCCCCGATGATGAGTGATGTTGAGCACCTTTTCATGTGTCTGTGGCCATCTGGATGTCTTCTTTCAAAAAGTGTCCGTTCATGCCTTCTGACCGCTTTTTTTTTTTAATGTTTAGTTTTTTTGAGAGAGAGAGAGAGAGAGAGAGAGAGACAGCGTGAGTTAGGGGAGAGGCAGAGAGAGAGGGAGACACAGGCTCCAGGCTCTGAGCTGTCAGCACAGAGCCCGACGTGGGGCTTGAACTCACAAACTGTGAGATCGTGACCTGAGCCGAAGTTGGACGCCTAACCAGCTGAGCCACCCAGGCACCCCATGTCTTCTGACCACTTTTAATTGGATAATGTGTGTGTGTGTGTGTGTGTGTGTGTGTGTGTGGTTGTATAAATTCTTTATAGATTTTGGATACTAATCCCTTATCAGACATGTCATTTGCAAATATCTCCTCCCATTCCGTGGTTGCCTTTTAGTTTTCCTGGTTGTTTCCTCCGTTGTGCAGAAGCTTTTTAGTTTGATGCAGTCCCACGTGTTTACAGTAGCTTTTCTTGCCCTTGCTTCAGGAGACTGTTCCCCAAAAATATCTCTAAGACCAATGTAAAGAACTTAATAGGAGCTTTATGGTTTTGGATCTCACTCAAGTCTTTAATCCACTTTGAATTTATTTTTGTGTTTGGTGTGAGAACGTGGTCCAGGTTCATTCTTCTGCATGTCGCTGTCCAGTTTTCCCAGCACCACTTGCTGAGGAGACTGTCCTTATTCTATTGGATAGTCTTTTCTGCTTTGTCATACATTCATTGGCCATACGATTGTGGGTTTATTTCTGGGTTCTCTATTCTGTTCCATTGATCTATGTGTCTGTCTTTGTGCCAGGACCACACTGGATCACTACAGCTTTGTACAGTTGACATGAACGACATGGTATGTCCAGTTTTGTTCTTTCTCAAGATTGCTTTGACTATTAGGGGTCTTCTGTGGCTGTCCATACACATTTTAGGATTCTTTGGTCTAGTTCCGTCTGTGAAAAATGCTGTTGGTATTTCACACTTGATCTTAGCCAAAAGACTGAGAAGCGATTGCTATTGCTATTTTGGTAAGGATTACATTGCATCGTAGATCACTTTGGAGTACGGACATTTTATCAATATCAATTCTCCTAATCCATGAGCATGGTATATCTTTGTGTTTGTTTGTGTCATCTTCAAGTTCTTTCATCAGTGTCTTATAGTTTTCAGTGTACGGATTTTTTTTACCACTTTGGTTAAATTTATTCCCAGCTGTTGTAAATGGATTATTTTCCTAATTTCTCTTTTTGATAACTTGTTATTGGTGTATAGAAATGCAACAGATGGGAATGTAAGCTGGTGCAGGCACTCTGGAAAACAGTATGAAGGTTCCTCAAAAAACTAAAAACAGAACTACCCTACGACCCAGCAATTACACTACTAAGCATTTATCCAAGGGATACAGGTGTGCTGTTTCAAAGGGACACATGCACCCCCATGTTTATAGCAGCACTATTGACAGTAGCCAAAGTATGGAAAGAGCCCAAATGTCCATCGATGGATGAATGGATAAAGAAGATGTGTGTGTATATATATATATATATATATATATATATATATATATATACACACACACACACACACACACACACACACACAATGGAGTATTACTCTGCAATCAAAAAGAATGAAATCTTGCCGTTTGCAACTACATGGATGGAACTGGAGGGTATTATGCTAAATGAAATTAGTCAGAGAAAGACAAATATCATATGACTGTACTTATAGGAGACAAAACAGATGAACATAAGGGAAGGGAAACAAAAATAATATAAAAGCAGGGAGGGAGACAAAACAGAAGAGACTCATAAATATGGAGAACAAACTGAGGGTTACTGGAGGGGTTGTGGGAGGGGGGATGGGCTAAATGGATAAGGGGCATTAAGGAATCTACTCCTGAAATCATTGTTTCACTCTATGCTAACTAATTTGGATGTAAATTAAAGAAAAAAAAGAAATGCAACAGATTTCTGTATGTTGATTTTGTATCCTGTGACCTTACTGAATTCATTCATTAGATCTGATAATTTTTTGGTGGAGTCTTAAGGGTTTTCAACAGATAGTATCATGTCATCTGCAAATAGTGACAGTTTTACTTCTTTTCCAATTTGGATCCCTTTTATTTCTTCATCTTGTGTAATCGCTGTGTCTTGGGCTTCCAAAACTGTGTTGAGTAAAAGTTGTGAGACTAGACATCCTTGTTTTGTTTCTTAGAGGAAAAGCTTTTAGCTTTTCACTGTTGAGTATGATGTTGCTGGGGCTTGTTATACATGGCTTTTATTATGTTGAGATATGTTCCTTCTATACCTACTTTGTTGAGAGTTTTTATCACTAGTGGATATTGAATTTTGTCAAATGCCTTTTCTCCATCTATTGGGATGATCATGTGATGTTTATCCTTCGTGTTGTTAACGTTGTGTATCACACTGACCAACTTGCAGATGTCCAACCATCTATGCATCCCTGGAATAAATCCCACCTGATCGCGGTGAATGATCCTTTTAACGCACTGTTGAATTTGGTTTGCTAGTATTTTTTTGAGGATTTTTGTGTCTGTGTTTATCAGGGTTATTGAACCGTCATTTTGTGTGTGTGTGTGTGTGTGTGTGTGTGTGTGTGTGTGTGTATCTTTGGCTTTGGTATCCGGATAATTCTGGCTTCATAGAATCAGTTTGGAAGCATTCCTTTCTCTTGTATTTTTTGGAACGATTTGAGAAGGATGGGTGCTAACTCTTTAA
Source organism: Neofelis nebulosa (assembly GCF_028018385.1). Classification (NCBI taxonomy): domain Eukaryota; kingdom Metazoa; phylum Chordata; class Mammalia; order Carnivora; family Felidae; genus Neofelis; species Neofelis nebulosa. Next base: position 106,901,802 of record NC_080785.1, read on the forward strand.
ATGTTTGCTAGAACTCACCTGCAAAGCCTTCTCATCCTAAACTTTTGTGCTTTGGGAGTTTTTAAATTATGGATTCACTTTCATTCCTTGTAATAAGTCTGTTCAGATTTTCTGTTGCTTTGTGATTCAGTCTGGGAAGGTCGTATGTTTCTAGGAATTTGTCCAGTTTGTTGGTGTATAGTTGTTTGTAGCAGTCTCTCTTACTATCCTCTGCATTTTGTGATGCTGGTTGTAATGTCTCCTCTGCTTTTATATATTTGGACCTGCTCTTTTTTTCTTGATGAGTCAGGCTAGAGGTTTATTGATTTCATTTATATTTTTGGAGAAGCAGCTTGTAGTTTCATTGGTATTTAAAATTTTGTTTTAGTCTCAGTTTCATTTATATCCACTCTCATCTTTATCATTTCTTTCCTTCTACTAACTTAGGAGTCTGCTTGCTCTTCTTTGTGTAAAGTTAGATTGCTTATTGAGGATTTTTCACGTTTCTTTTCTTTTTTTTTTAATTGTTTTGAGAGAGGCAGTGAGAATGGGGGAGGGGCAGAGAGAGAGGGAAGGAGAATCCCAAGCAGGGTCTGTGCTGTCAGCACAGAGCCCAACACCGGGCTCGATCCCATGAGCCGTGAGATCATGACCTGAGCTGAAATCAAGAGCCGTGAGATCATGACCTGAGATGAAATCAAGAGTTGGGACACTTAACTGACTGAGCCGCCCATGTGCCCTGGGATTTTTCAAATTTGGCTTGTATTGCTATGAACTCTACTCTTGGAACTGCTTTTGGTTCATCCCATAGATTTTGGACCATTGTGTTTCCAATTTGGTCTGGAGTGAGTACTGCCTGGGGTGGGGAGGTCCTGGGTGCCCTTCACTGGGGCTGTCTTGGCAGGTGTGCTGGCGTTGCTGCGGGTATGGTCCTGGGGATACTGGGGTTCAAGGTGCCTAGGCTGTCGTGGTGGGACGGCTGGAGTTGGAGGGCATGTGGGTCAGAGGCTCCCGGTGTGAGCTTCACTGGGTTCACCTTGGTGGACTGGGTGGCCTAGAGCAGATGCGGGCTGGGTATGTCCCGAGGCAAGCCCTGCCAGGGCTACCGTGGTGGGATGGCAGGAGCTGCCGTGGGCTGGGGGCACGGGCTTGAGGGGGGCTCCCAGAAGGGCTGGCAGAGTGCCTGGACCCTGCTCACATCTGCACTAAGGGGAAAGGGGAAGATAAGAAGTGATCCTGGACGGGGCCTCCAACCTTGGAGAGAGTTCCAGCGATTCCTGGCCTGTTTGGCAGATGCTCCAGGGTTCGTATGTGGATCTCCTTCACTGATAGCCTGGTTGTCTCCTCGCGTCCCAGGGTGGGGAGTGTGCGCGGGATCTGCAGTAAGCTCCCTCCCTCCTGCCGGTTGCTGTGTGGGGAGCCGGTCCCCCGGCGCCCATGTCTCCCTGGTGTTCTTAGTGTGGTCCCTGTGCCCTTGGTTCTTCTTCAGGGGGAATGGCTCTGTGCACAGCTATAGAATTAGCGTGTCCATGGGGGAGGTGAGTTCAAGGTCTCCCATGGTGGCCTCTGGGCCCCAGAAGGCTCTCCTAACCCACAGAATCTTAATTCATTTTCATAATTCAATACCCTGCCAAGTTCCCAAAATGATTTGAAAAGCACACGGAAACAGATACAGAGGGATGAAATATTAAAAAAAAAAAAAAAATGCACGACCCAGAGAAACGATCTGACAAGACCGTGGAGCCTGCGGAAAGTCAGCATCTGGCAGGTTCGTCACGAAGTCCCCATGATCGCAGGGATTTGGCCGTGAGCTTCCTGGCAGCAGCGCGGGAAGGGAAACCATTGCTGTCAGTAGTTTTGCCATGTCCGTGAAATAAAACACAATGGATCACGCTAAAAGCAGATAACGTGAACCCAAGTTGATGCAGGGAGCGGAGGCGTTTCTGAGGCTGAGTCCTGAGGGAAACGCCTCTGGAGGGGCCCCCCCACACTGTCCACCCAACACGCTGGGGGAACACACGGGCTTGAACGCCCTTGGTGGCGGCCAAGGGCATTGGCCAGAAATGCGGGTCTGTGGGAGGAACGTTCCTAGGGATCCAGGTGTCCTGGATGCAAACATGGAACTGCACAGGGTGTCCCGGGACCACAGGAGAACGGACTCAGCCTTCCAAGGGCCACAGAGGTGGCCATGTGCATTCCCTGCTCTGCCCTCCGAGCGGTGCATGCCTGCGATGGCTTCCCCAGGGTGCCTTGGGGGCCGTGCTGCCACAATTTGACACAACGGGCTCGAACACGGCTGGCTTGGTGAGTCCTCGCAGAGACCCTCGTGTGGCTGAGCCGTCTTCCTCTGAACCTGACATGGGCTGAGTCTGTTCGGCGGAGCGCATGTTCTCCTGGCCACGCGCCAAGTGTGGTGGGTGACGAGGGAGGATGATACTGATATTCTGTGGATTATAATTCAATTTAAAAGCTGTTTGGGGGGCACCTGGGTGGCTTAGTGGTTTAGACGTCTGACTCCTATCTCGGCTCAGGTCATGATCTCGCGGTTCGTGGGTTCGAGCCCTGCATCAGGCTCTGTGCTGACAGCTCAGAGCCTGGAGCCCGCTTTGGGTTCTGTGTCTCCCTCTCTCTGCCCTTCACCCCCTCATACTCTCTCTTTCTTTCTCTCAAAATAAATAAACTTAAAAAAAAAAAACGCTGCCTTTGCTAAGACTGCATTTCACTGTAACTTGGAAATGTGTCCAAATGGAGATGGGCGGGCAGGATATATAATGCACATGATTCTGAAGACCGTTTAGAAAAGGGCTGACTGTCTCCCTGATGGTTTTCGTTTCAGTTACACGCAGGTGACCTTCGGATGTATTGGGTTACAGAAAATACATCATTACAGTCGACATCACCTGCTTCTTTCTGAAATGTCATCACTGTAAAGTGGGAGACACTTCTGTGGCTCTCGTGGCGTGTCAGGCGGGCAGGCGGGTCCAGGGGTGTCCTGATGTGCTGACGCGGGGCAGAGGAGGTCACCGGTGCTGGAGGAGACGTGCCCAGCCTCTGATGAACAGGCTCTATCCTGTGCATGGGCTCAGGTCCCATGGGAGGGGCAGGTGGGAGGCGCGTCAGGAGCTGCTCTTGGTGACCGCGGTGACACTTCGGGGCCTGCATCCTGGGCATGTTGAACACCGGCTGCAGGTCTCAGCTTGGACATGATGGAACTTTCTCAGTGCCTTCCTGTGGCTTTGCTGCCGGGAAGGTGGGGAGGAGGGTGTCCTCGGGATTCTGGGAGTTGGGGGTCCCTGCTGTTCTGGGCAGTCCTTGTCCCCTGTCCCCCCAGTCCTGCTGCTTCCACGGAAGTTTTCACACTGACCGGACAGTGCCGTTGCCACATTGGCCACATTCCTTTGTTTATTCGGGGGGCTGGTCAAAGGGAGAGAGGTGACTGTTCTCTGCTGGTCCCCGACACGGCTTAGCAGGATGTTCCCGTGGGGACATACTTTCTGAGCATCCCCGAGGCCACAGCTCTCCTTCAGGAGACACAGGCCGAGCGTCCAGCTCCATGGTGGCCACGCTCTGTGACCCGGGCCCGGGCGCTGACCCCCAGTGTCCTTGTGGCAGTGGTGTGAGGTTTGGTGAAGTCACGTGGAGGTGAGCCCACAGTCCCCACGAGCGGACACGAAGGTCAGAGGTTAGGGGTCGGCCTGAGGGGCCACGTGTGGCAGGAGCAGAGGGAGGCCTGCCATGGGGGGCAGGGGAGGCAGCATTCAAGGGGTTCCCCTAGGGGCTTCTGGAAGGGCTGTGATGTCAGGAGGCTGGGAGTCAGGACAGGAGCCTGTGGAGCTTGGGCAGGGGACTCGAGGCACAGTCCTCAGACGCCAGTCAGCAGAACCGAGCCTCCGGACTTGGGTTCCTGCTGGGCCTGCGAGGCTGTGTGTGTGTGGACGGCTGCCTTTGGAGATTTGTGGCTTCATCAGGCAGCCAGGGCACATGTGAGGACAGAGGTCAGGGTCAGCTGCCAGGCCTGCCTCCTTCTAGTACCTGAAGTTCTTGTCTCCTCATCCACCCGAGCCTCAGTTTCCCTGACTCTGCACCACGGTGGCTGTCACCGCACCAGCTGTGTTTGCCAGTATGAGCCACGGCGTGGAGTGTCGTCCCCTAAGCTTTGGGAAGGGGCTTTCTGAGCTGGGGCTCTGCACCCCCGACAGTGAGCGTGGTCTTTGTTTGCGTGAGGGCTGCCTTTAGGAACAGTATTTGGGGGCACCAGGGGGACTCAGCGTCCGACTCTTGGTTTCGGCTCAGGTCATGATCTCACGGTTCATAAGTTTGAGCCCCGATTCGGGCTCTGCGCTGACGGCGTGGAACCTGCTTGGGATTCTCTCCTTCTCTCTCTGCCCCTCCCCTGCTCTCTCTCTCTCTCAAAAAAAAACCACACTAAAAAAACCAAAGTGCAAACAGTATTTATGATGACATTTTCGATCACTCTCCAAAGCAGGAATGTAGCCCTAAAACCAGCATGCTGGACCTCACCTCTCCCCAGTTTGCCCTCCTCACGCCTCCCCCCCATCCTGCCCGCATTTCCTCTCTCTGCTGGTCGCCTAGTCCGCATCTTTTCCTGTGCCCTCCTGGCGGCTGGTCCTTCTGTGTCCACCCCCAGCAGCTCTGTCCGCACTGGCGGAGGGTGCTGGGCGGAGGGCGGAGGGTGGACGGGGACAGAGATGGAGAGATGGCCTGTGGGGGAGCCGCCTCCAGGCCCTGGTGACCTGATGCTAGGACAGGTCAGGTGTCACGCCCTGCCCTGTGTTGCCAGAGGCCTCAGGCAAGGAGAGCTGGAAACTGACAGGTCTTGCTGGGTCATGGTGGTTATCATGACGGGAAGGTCAGCTCCCCGCCCCAGCCCCTGGGTCTCCATTCTTGGTGCGTGGCCCTGGGGTCTGAGTCACCGCCTGTGCCGGAAGGTCCTTGAAGCTCACCAGATGGTTCACATCATAATGTTGCTTCTGCCTCCCTGGGGGATGTCCGCCCCCGTTACTAAAATCCGAGCATGTGTCCCCAGTGTTTCATATTAATGGAAGGAGGCACTCGACGTGGGACTTGAAAGGTCAAGGGAGCAACTCCTGTGAATGGAAGTTGGGCGTTTGCCTCTTGGGGTCCTTCAAGCTCCCAGGTGGCAATTTGGGCTGTGGCAGGTTTCCAGTCGTTTTCCCACGCCCCGGCCCGTGGACGGGCTCCTGAAAGCCCCCTCCTGACCCCCTGTCTCGGGCATAACCTGCAACCCTGTGAGGAAGGTGCTAGGCTGGGTTTTCCTGCTGGGTGTGTGCAAGGGACAGAGACGTTGGGGCCGGGAGAGCCCCAATGTCTCTGCCCTTTCCCTGTGCTGTGTGGTATTGGGGTGATTCTGTCCCAATTTGTCTTTTCTTTTCTTTTTTCTTTTTTTAAATTTTTTAAATGTTTATTTATTTTTGAGAGAGAAAAACAGAGCAAGAGCAGGGGAGGGGTAGAGAGAGAGAGGGAGACACAGAATCTGAAGCAGGCTCCAGGTTCCTAGCTGAGCTGTTATCAGCACAGAGCCCCACATGGGGCTCGAACTCATGAGCCGTGAGATCATGACCTGAGCCGAAGTCAGCCGCTCAACTGACTGAGCCCCCCATGCGCCCCAGTTTTTCCAGCCAGGAAACAAGAGCCAGTTGAAATCTGCAAGTGGGTGATGCTGGAGTGGCATGAATGAACCCCGCCTCTGTAGGATGAAACCCTGGGCCTGTTCCCCCACCCCTCCGCCCTCACTGCAGGGGAGGGGTGCTCTCTGGGCTGAGGGACATTTCTGGGGGAGTCTGGGAGCGCCCGGGGGGAGGGTGTGGATCCTTTGCGAGCATCCAGTGGGCCTGAAAGGACGGGGAGCTTTGCTTTTGGCCGCTGGCTACGAAAAGCAAAGAAAAACAGAGACAGGGAGCCGGCGCATTCCTGGCGGGGCCTGTGGGGAGCTGGCCCAGCCTCTTTGATCCGGGTGCCTGGGCCTGCAGCGGCTTGCTTCCAGCACATTCCCTTTCCTTGTGATGTCGGGGTGCCCGCGCTCTGGCTGGAAGCACTTCTCCTATCTGCCTGCAGGAAGCGTCGCCCCTGTGCAGCCCAATGACTTGCTGGGGCCTCCTCCGTGCCGTGGGAGTGGGCCACAGACAGACAGATGGACCGAGGGGAGAGGATGTCCTGAGGGCCTGGCCTGCTCACTGCCCGCCTCCTACCCGGGCCTTCTGAAAATAGGGCACCTTTCAGTTTGTAGGCTCTCTCCGGAAAATTCCATGATGCCGGCTTCGGAACACGGATGCCACCCTTTCATGCCCGCCTCGCGGCGTCCCGGGTGGAATGATTCTTTGTTGGAGGGAGGGTTTGCCCCAGGATGTTACAGCATCCCTCCTACCTCCTCCTTCCCAAAGCTCGCGGCCGCCCCAGTGATGACAATGAAAACAAACAAGGGTCCCTCATGTTTCCAGATGCCCTTGACGTGCCCGCTGATGCTGGGCAGAGCCGTCCGTCCTTGAGAAAATGAACTGGGAAGAAAACAATGACGTGGCAGTCTGGTCATGGTCCATCGTGGACATCCATTTCCTGTTGTTGCAGGATTAAAGCATGGAAGGCTTTGGCCAGGCAGAAGATCTGGGTTAAAGTGGCCCGTGTTTGGGTGAAAAGATTGCCTTGGGAGCTCAGAAAAGGTCGCTTTGCAAGCTCAGAGTAAGCGGGAGTGAGTCATGGTGAAGGTGACGGTGTTGGGGTCAAGGTGACGGTGGCTCCTGTTTGTGGACGGCCCCTCAGGGGCCGCGTGGGCGTTCCGTGTTCCTTGTTCCTGTCGGGAAGAAGCCCGGGGAGAGGAAAGTCTACCCATCTCTTGAGTAAGGTGCTGGAAACTTTCCCAGACGCATCGAGCCCGTGGTTGGCTCCAGACCTTTCTAATGAGGGTGTTCTCCTGGGGTCAGTCTCTGGATCGGGGTCCATCACGGTGCTCTGTCCCCTGCCCACTCGCCCTTCTGCTCTCGGGTGGCCTTCCTGGAGCGCTCTGCATGGGGACAGCCCTCTGAGCCGCAGCCTGCCCCCCTCAAGTGAGGACCGCGCCCTCCGCACCGGAACCCACGGGGGCCATGCCTGCCGCAGGGGCTGAGCCCGCACAGGAGCGCTTGTGGGGGGAGCCTTGCCCTTTGGGTCTGGGGACATGGCAGATGGTCCAGCCTGGGGTCTGCGCTGAATCGCCTCAGACATCTCGTCCTGTCCCCCTCTGGTCTTGTCTGCGAGGGAGGCTGTGGCTTTGCTCTGCTGGGGAAGGGGACCTAGAGGTACACCTGTTGACAGCTGCTCCTCTGGAGAAGGGGACCTGGAGATACACCTGTTGACAAGAGCAGCTGTTTCACGGCAGGGCCCAACGATGGGGGTCACACAAAGAAGGTCAAGCACCAAACAGTAATCACACCCTTGTGGGCTGTGCAGAGCATCCCGTGATGACCCAGGATGCTCTGGGACGGGCTGTGAGTGGGACATGGTGTCGTTGGGGGGCAGAGGGGCTGCAGACGGCCAGGGGAGACCCCATCTGGGGGTTATGGCCCTTGGTGTCCAGGACAGGCATCCAAGACCAAGAAGGAGGCCTCAGGGTCTCCGACTTCAGTTTCATTAAATGAAAGGAATTTTTAAAAGATCACATCCTGATTGAAAAGCTTCTCCAGGGGCGCCTGGGGGGCTCGGTTGGTTGAGTGTCTGACTCTTGATTTTGGCTCAGGTCGTGATCTCACTGTTCAGAGGATCGAGCCCCATGTCGGGCTCTGCGCTGACAGCACGGAGCCTGCTTGGGATCCTCTCCCTCTCTCTGCCCTTTCCCCTCCCCCAAATAAATAAATAAATAAATAATAAAAGCTTCTCCAGAATCTCCTACAGAGCTGCCCAGTGCCCAGTAGTCCGTGGGGTATACACGCTGTGTATGGCTGCACGTGCACGCACACCCACGCGGTGTATAACTGCACATACAGGCACACACGTGTTATGCGTGTATGTGCACACGCGTACACGCAGTGCTGTGTATATGTGTACACGTGGGCATGCATGGTGGTGCGTGCACACACGCGTGTACCATTACATAGATGTGTGGGTGCATGCTTGTGTGTGTGTGTGTGTGTGTGTGTGTGTGTGTACGCCTGTTGTGGACTTCTGGAACGGAGGCCGGGAGAGCAGGGATTTTTTTCTATTTTCCCAGGCAGGCTGTTTCTCACGCTCCCTCACGAGCTGCGCTGTAGACTGGCTTCCGGGCTTGGCAAGATGAACGGGAACGCATCTTTAAGTAGTTCTTTTATTTGTCAAATCCCTGCTATTTTGTTAGAATCTCTCTTACAGCCTAAATAGCCTCGGGGGAACAGTACTAAAAAAAAGCAATGCGTTGGGTGTGTCGGAAAAATGTGCTGGGGGTGGGGTGCCTGCAGACACACGCTGGCTGCCCCATTGCAAGGTCTGTGGAAACGTTCCCCGTCCTATGACACAGGCCGCGGCCACGATACCTTGGAGAGGCGGGGGAAGGGGGGCGGGGAGAGGAGGGAGCCCCGGCGCCCCCAGAAATTGCTGTTTCCTTGGCACAGATCATTGTGGAATCCGCCCAGCTGCCCACATACCATTCTGTGTTTCCTCCCAGTAACAAGCAGAGATCAATCTTCGTTATTGTGTCTCTTCTGCGAGGAGAGGATTAATGTTTACATAATGATTCCAACTATGGATTTGCTCACAGGCTCCTTCTTCCTTGTCTGTGGGATGTGTCCCCTGGACTAGGTGCTGGGGACACCGTATCCTCCTGGTGGGTGGACTTCGGGTGCCTCCCGCTGTCAATGGTGTGGTCACCCCTTGGCGCCTGGTGCTTCTGTCTCAAGAGCCCTCAGTTGGGCCCGCAGGGGTGCGGTGGTCGGGCCAGGAGCACGGACAGATTTTGTGGCTCTCCGGACAGATCACATAGGGTCAAATCACTTTCCAGGCGTGACCCCAAGTCACCGCCGGCCCCTGGCTGAAGTTCTGGACGCTGACCGCAGCTGTGCGGAGCCCCGCCCCATATCTCCCCATCCCTCATCCATCCCTTCTGCCCATCCCCAGGCCTCGTGATCTCACGAGTGCCGTGTGAACACCGCAGTGGGACGGGACCATCCTGTCCATGGCTGTCCACCCCCCACCTGCCTCTGCCTCTCCCCGGACACCTGCCCCCGCCTGGTGCCATCCGTGAGCCACCTTGTCCCCGGCCAGGGGCATTGGGTCGCACCCTGCCACCCCTCCATCCCCTGTCTCTTGGTCACAGGGCAGCCTGAGGAACCTTTTTAAACATTTCAAGTCACATCATGGCATTCCTTTGCTCAGAACCTTCCAAGTGGTTCCATTTCTGTCTGGGTTACAAACCAAGTCTTGAGCAGGCTCTGCTGGGGAGACCTGTGTGGACTTTTGGTGGTCACATGCCCCCAAACGGAAGGCAGAACGGAGACCAAAGCACAGGGTGGGCTCCCTGCCAGGAGGAGCCAGACGCAGCCTCTAGGCCGGGCCCTCAGAGTGAGGGGTGTGTGGGCTGACTGTCCATCCTGTGCACATTGATGTTAGATAGTAATAGGGACCTGAAGGAAAACGTGGTGGAAGGCGGAGCCAGCGTGGGCAGAGGTGGTGGACTGTTTCCACAGGGGGTCAGGCAAGGCCTGAGGGGTTGTGCTTTGACTGACAACGGGAAGTTGTAGTTGTATGTGGGGGGGGGGGGTTGGGCGAAGCACGTGTGCAAATGTCCTGAGGCAGCAGCTAGCCCAGCAGGTTAGAGAAGAGCTGGGAGGCAAGCAGGTCCGGGTGGGCAGGGGCTGGCTCAGGGGGTCTATGGGCCCAGGACACCGGGTTTTTTTTGTTAAAGGGGTCCTTGCAAAAGCTGGGGAGTGCCAGAGGGTTGTCATGTCCTGATCCCTGGTTACGACGATGCATCTAGCTGGCCTGCGGATGAGGAGACAGTCAGCTTGCTGGTGCCTGGAACAGGGTGGTGGTCCTGGACACCAGGGCCATGTTTGGGGAGAAAATCCAGAACTCTGACTGGGAGGGCTGAGGTTAATGCTGCCTTTGGGACAGCCCAGTGGGGGTGAGGAGTGGGTGGTACCCAGAGCTCAGTATTCAGGAGGAAGGGCTGGAGGGGACAGCAGTGGGGCGTGTGCAGGGGAGGGTCCAGGACACTTAGTGGTGACCAGGGGCAGAGGGCCCCCAAGGGGAACTAGGGCCTGTCTGGTGCGAGGGGAGGGTCTAGGACACGGGGTCATGGAAACCAGGGAGGAAGGAGCCGTCAGGTACCTCTGACAGGAGCAGAGTCAGTTGTGGGTGTGACCGCGGTGGCTGGTTGGGGACAGGTAGGAGCTTTGGTGGGCTGTTGTTGTGGGTCCTGGAGTGAACGGGACGGTGGGTAGTGGGCACTGTAGCCAGCAGCAGGGAAGGGAGGTGCGGCCAAGGAGGGCTGTCTTTAAAGCTGGGATGTGCGTCTGCTGGGGGACGGTAGTGCAGGGAGGAAGAAGCTGGTGAGGACCTTGGGGGAACGAGAGCTGGGTCCCTCGGGGGCGGGGGGCTGGACTCCAGGCAGGAGGCAGCCTGCTTTGTGTTCATTTCGGGGCATAGCTGCTGAGGGTGTCCACGAGCTGGGTGGCCTGCACTTGGGGCAGCAGCTGAGCTCCTGTGTGCGTAGAACAGAGCGGCTAGGGGCGCTTGGGGGGCTCAGTTGGTTACGCGCCCGACTGTGGCTCAGGTCGTGATCTTGCAGATCGGTTCGTGAGTTCGAGCCTTGCATTAGGCTCTATGCTGTGAGCTTGGAGCCTGGAGCCTGCTTGGGATTCTGTCTCCCTTTCTCTCTGTCTCTCCCTCGGTCATGCTCTGCCTGTCTCTCTCTCAAAAATAAACAAAACATTAAAAAAAAGTTAAAAAAAAAAGGGGGGGCACCTGGGTGGCTCAGTCAGTTGAGTGTCTGACTTCAGCTCAGGTCATGATCTCACGGTTTGTGGGTTCGAGCCCCTCATTGGGCTCTGTGCTGACAGCTCAGACCCTGGAGCCTGCTTCAGATTCTGTGTCTCCCTCTCTCTCTGCCCCTCCCCCACTCATTCTCTCTCTCTCTCTCTCTCTCTCTCTCTCTCTCTCTGTCTCTCAAAAAAAAGTGTAAAAAAAAAAGAACAGAGCAGTTATACACCCACAGGTGCCGACCACAGAGGGTGGTGGGTGGTCAGAGGAGTGAATGAGTGAATGAGTGAATGAATGAATGCAGCATCCCCATGGAGAGGTTTCCTGGAGTCCACACTGAGCCCTCCTTGTGGGCGGTGACCTTGGCTTGTGCCCCTGACCTTCCCCTTTCTGACCTGGTGCATAGCAAGTACACAGTCTGGACCTGGCCACCTGGTAGAAGGACAGGTGTCCCCGTGCCCCTGTGCCCATGCGGGGGAGACCCCGAGAGCTGGAGGACAGCCTCTGAGCCCACACTTAGGGGAGTCCTCCTGTGAAAGCATGGGGGCCCATCTTAGCCCCAGAGCCCATGAGCTCTGAAGATTCCTGCCCTGAATGGCCCTTAGTCCTCAGCGCAGCCAGAGTCCTTCTGACCCCTTGGAGCTGCCTCAGTCCTTCCCACAGGCATTTCCGCAGGTCCCCACCAGTGCCTGTCTCCACCCCTGCTGCTCCCTCCCTTGGCTACAAGCCTCCCTGTTTTCGCAGGGGTCAAGTCTAACCTTGAGCCCAGCCCCCGGCGCCTCCGGGACCACCCCTCCTAGGGCGCTGTCTTCCCTTGGTCCCTCCCACATAGTAAACTGGGGAGCGGATGATGGGTGGGTGAATGGTCGTTGTGAATCACTGTCCGTCAGCTAATCAGAAATCAAAGGGCAGCAGATACAACATGGGTGTGACCGCAGGGTGTGGCCTCCAGTGACCGCCACCTTCAAACCTGGTCTGTCTTTATTGACCCACAGTCAGTTACCTGTGCGGCCGGTTATGTGTCTGCCCCCGCGGGGTGGTGGGGGGGACGCTCCGGGACACCAGCCACATGCCGTGCTGCTTCTGTGCGATGGGCACAGTGATGCCACAGGAGAAGCCCGGTGCTGACTGGTGCTGACGTGGAATAGCCCATCCTAAGGGAGGGTGGGGAGCAGGATGGATCCTGTGCTGTAACATACTCTCTAACTTCTGAATTTGTACTTTTGTAAGCCCAAGCCCAGAATGCATGTGGGCTCTTTTCCTCTTTAATGGTTTTGTTAAACCTTCCTTCGTCTGGGTCTTTTAGCCACGGAAGGAAGTCAGTAAGGCAATTCACGGTCATTTCTACCCTTCTTTCCCACTAGATGTACGTTGGCCGGTAGATTTTCTGTTCTCCCAAAATGAACTGATTAAAAACTCTTCTGACCTTTATCGTTACTTTTCTAGAATTGAGGTTTAATTGATGTATAACGTTGTATTAGCGTCTGGTGTGCAACATAGTGGTTCGGTATTTGTATATATTGCAAGATGGTCACCATGGTAAGCTTTGTTAATGTAAGCCATTGTAGCTGGAATCGATTTCAAGTTCATCTGCCAGATGATGTCATTGTGACGTTGGACTTTGGTTTCCAGGGCGTAACAGGCTCATGCTTGGTGGCCTTGAATGAAATGATGGCATTTGGGGCACTTTTGTAAATGGCTGCTCCTAGATCGTTAAGAACCAAGCCTGAAATTCATCTAATTGTGATTATTAAGATTTGTAGATTGAATGCCTTCTAGATGCGTAAGTTGAGTGAGAAAGCACTTGAACCAAAACTTAAGAATTTTTTTCATGTATCTTAGCTGTAAAAATGAGAGTGTTGGTTGGTTTTAAGATCTGGTAACTCCAGGGTGAAAATAAATTTATTTATCGTATAAGCGTTATGACTCTAATACAGAGCATTCATTTGAAAATCAAAGCTTTTAAACTTGTCAAAAGTATAGAATGTAAAAGCTTTATTTATTAACTCGAAGATTTTAAAATTATAAATGCAACATGACTGACCTTTCTGGAAGTGGGGGGACAGACAGCAGTCCCCGGCAGACGCACCGCCCAGCCCCCATGGGCTGATGCTCGAGGGCCCTGGAGCCAGCAGGAGCCAGATGAATGAAAAGCTGTCCCCAGGGAGGCTCAGTCCAGCTCAGAACAGTGAGGCCTGGGTCCCGCGTGAATGACAGAGGCCATCCCTGGACGGTGGCTCAGGTGGGAGACTGATCAGTGACCATTTAGCCTTAGCGAGGCTATGGGCCATGAGAACTGGGCGAGTCCCCATCTGTGGTAAGAACAGGCTGCCTTCTTCGGAAATTCAAACCTCAGGATTTGGTTATCAGCTCCCTTTGGGCAGGGGGCCAGGTGGGCTCACAGCTTCTCTGTGAGGGAGAGAGAGAAGATTCCTGGCCTCCCTGGGTTTGAGGGGCACCAGGTACCAGGGGAGCGGTCCCAAAGTCCCCATCTCCCCCGACCCCCAGCCCTGCATCATCACCTGCCCAGGAATAAGAATACGGACTCACAGTGACAGCAGTCAACACAAACCGCTTTGGCCTTTTTAAAAACTTCAGAAATGGGTCAACAGTGACACTTCCTCAGACGCCTCGACTTTATCTTTCTGTTGTTTGTTAAGGGCCTGACTCTCTGAGTGAGGGGGAGGAAGGCATGTGGAGTCAGCCCCTTGGACTGGTGGAGGTTGGTAGTGATGCTGCCGTCCCTGTCGGCAGGTGAAGAAACTGGCCCAGAGTGGTTGCTAGCAGACCTGTGGACACACAGCCAGCAGCAGAGAGGGTCAGGGCGCAGCCTAGCGCGGTCTCGTCTGCGTCTGTGTGGCCTGTGTGGGTCCATCCTCCTGGGGCGTGATGCTCCAGGCCACGGGGGACAGCAGGGCGTGTGCTGGGGTGCCAGGTGTCACCGGCTGCAGATCAGACGCCTATGGGTGGGCCGAGGGTAATCCGAGGGTGTTCCAGACGCAGCTTGGTGACCCAAGCGTGGCGGGGGGAGGGGGGCGCTGTCCGCCTGTCCCGTACCGCGAATCCTCATCCTCACAGTGGGATCCAGGCCCCCGAGCCGGGGAGGGGCGGCCGGGGGAGGCGTACGGGGGGCCTGGAGAGCTCGAGGGCTGCTGGGCCGTGCGCTCCTGCGGATGGGCAGCGGGCCTGGGTCCCCTGTTCTTACACCCGCCTGGGGAAACGCACGGGTTTGGGGCTACCCAGGCAGTGGGGCAGGTTCACTTCCCGGAGACTCCATTTACCTCCGAGAAACGGGAGATCGCGTCCCCCAGAACCGGCCTGCTGGGGGACGGAGAACGTCCAGCCACAGCTGGCGTATTGAGACCCGCCACCAGGCCTGGACAGGGACCTCGATTTTCCTTGGTGGGACATAGAACTAGCTCTGAGATCCGTCAGCTTGCTGGCAGTGGGGAGCACTGTGGAGGGGGGGGGGCGTACCGAGAGCCTGGGTTTGGGGGAGGAACTGAAGGGTCCCATCCTGCATTCATGGGCCTGGCGGATTTGCTCAGAAACTAGCTGATTCCGGGGGTTTCCTTGTACTTGGAGGCAGTGTCGATGCGGAGAGCATCGGGGAGCGGAGGCCAAGTCCCCAACCCCCCCAGCCTTGTCTCCCCGTGCTCAACAGAGGCTGCTCGCTGGCCCCCCGCCCGGCCTCCAGGGTAACTGGGACAGGATGGGGTGGCTGCGGGCTTGTCCGCCCTGGGTCTGCTCCATGGGGACCGTGAGTGCCGACCAGAGGCCAGGGCACTCGGCCTCAGGCAGGCTGTGGGTGTGGGTGGCAGAGAGGCTCCCCAAGGGCCCCCAGCTCCCCTTCCCCTGGGCCATCTCTGTGCAGAGGCAAGAACACTTGGTGTCTGTTTCCTTTCCCGTCCGGCCCCTCCTGCAGATGGACTCCCGGGCGGGGGTCCGCTGTCACCTGATGAAGGATGTGCTCTGTGCCCGTTGGGGTGGACGCAGGGAAGAGGCGCCCAGTGGGGTTTGCTTCTGCCTTTTCGGTTTGCATTTGAGGCCGTGACGTCCGCTGGGCAGGAGCCCGCACACCTCAGGGCCAGGCGTCCGTGGTGCTCGGGGGTCTGTGCAGCCTCCCCGCCCTCGTGTCCCCATCTTGGGCAGGTACAGCAGCAAGGACACCTCCCTGCCTCGCCTGGCCCCTCCTCTGTCCTCCCATCCTGTCCTCATCCCGGTCGCCACGTGGCGACAGGAAGAAGTAGTCTGGGCGGCTGGAGCCTGCGTGGGGGGGCAGCGGCCCTGGATCCACCTCCCTTCGTCCCAAACTTCTAGTTCTTTCCTGAAGCAGCTGCTGGTTTGGAGCAGGATGGGGGGGGGAGGGCATATGCCTGCACCTCGGAGGTCGCCATTGTAGCAAAAGTGCCTTTTCCGTGCTTTTTGAGGGTGGGTAGGACACACACGGGGGACGTGAGAATAGGTGCTCACACTCTCCACATCAGCAGAAACCTTTGTGCTGAGGGTGTCAGAGGTCACCACCTTGCTTCTGGAAGAAGCCACCAGACGTGGGGAGTGGGCTGTGAGCTCTGGCAGGGAGTCACTTGGAAGACACTTTGGTTACCGGGCTGTATGGCCTCCGCCAGGCCAGGGGACTCCCCATGGGGTTCCTGAGCACCTGCTGTGACTTTCTCCAGAAAGGCAGGTGTGAAGGACAGAGCCTGGAGAAGGAACCCCTGACGGTTCAGCGCCCTCCTGAGTAGGTCACACCTGCTGCTTTAAGCATCTTCCAGGGTCAGGCTCTAAACACACAGCACTTCAGTCTGATCCTGTCCCCCGTGTCCCGGGGGGTCACGCATCTGTGCTCCTTGGGGGACACTGCAAGCCAGCTCTCTGTCTCTCCTGGGTCCCCATGCATCTCTGGATACCCTGGGACTCAGTTTCTCCTTCTGTCCAGCGGCCTGTCTTCTCCCCCTCCTGGTACTGTCTGGGCACAAGCTGTGTCACTAGCAGTGAGAGGGGCATGTGGGGCTTCCTCAGTGATGCCGAGTCAGGAAGAAGTGGACTGTGGGTAGCACCCCTCAGGGCCCACTGGGTCATGCCACCCTCCCGTGGGCAGCACAGAGCAGGGGGAGCAGGGAAAGGAGGAGAAGGAAGGTCCTGAGAGCCAGGCCTGTGCTGGAGGAGGCCCAGGTGTGAGACCAGCCCCCAGCATGGCCGGCGTCCCTGCCTCCGCACGAGGGGAGAAGGCTGTGCCCAGAGGTCGCTGCAGATGAGAGCTGCCAGCCGCTCGCTGGCCTCAGAAAACCCTGGGCCTGGAGCCTCTAACATCATCAGAGGCCAAGTGCTTTTCAAAGTGCCGTAGGTGGCTCTGGGAGACTCCCTGGCACTCAGGGTCATCGAGCCATGGGCCAGCTGTGGACTGGCAGGGACCAATGCCTGGCCTGTGACAGTCTCATGTGTGCTGGGGAGGGGGGTGAAGACACGAGCTGTCTGCCCAGAGTGCTTGGTGGGCCCCCTGCAGGACCCATCCAGGATCCATCCAGTCCCCGGGGGCCGCAGATCTGGGGCCCTACACCCCCGTTCGGGTCAGGGTCGGTCTGTGCCCTAGAGCCGAGCTCTCACGGGGGACGGGTCCCACCAAAGTCTCGGTCGCTCTGACCCTGTGCCGAAGGGGCGTGGCCAGCCTTCTCTGGCTGGCTCACCCTTTGCCCCGTTACAGTGAGGGGAGGTACTCTGAGACCATGCACCCACCTGCAGAGGGGGACCGTGACTGAACGGCAGGTGATGGGTTTCCTCTCCAAGCTCCCATGACGTGTGGAAGCTGAACTTTACACTTATGCCCCGCCCCCCAGTTATCTCTGAGCCTGTCCCCCCTTGTCCTTCCAGATGAGGAGGTGCCTCGAGACCACGTGGGCACCTCATTGGACCTTCAGGGTGCTCCCTCATCTCTACCAGCAGGACTCCTGGGTCCGACTTTATTCCCGGTTGTCATCACTGTTTATTTTGATGTTCAGTTTGTGTCTGGTCCTGCCAGCCTCTTCGGGGCTGCTCTCGTGTCCTCGAGACACGGCCCCATCATTCTGTGAGCGTTCCCTTACTTTCTGGCAAAAAAAGCCGCAGAATAAAAACAAGGTATTGTAGGTTCGTTTTTACTGTCCCTGACTCACACCTGAAATCAGCCATGTCTGCGAGGAGCCCTGGTTTCTTTTACCGGGAAATACGATTATTCTACTCTACTCTACTCCACTCTATTCTATTCAACTTTATTTTATTCGTTTCTACTTTATTTTACTTTATTTTAATTCTATTCTTTTCAACTTTAGTTTATTTCATTTCTAAAGTTTACTTATTTTGAGAGAGAGAGGGAGAGAGAGAGAATCCCAAGCAGGTTCTGAGCTGCCAGTGCAGAACCGATGTGGAGCTTGAACTCACGAACCGTGAGATTACAACCTGAGCTGAAACCCAGAGTCAGATGCTTAACTGACTGAGCCCCCAGGCGCCCTGGGAAGTAGGATTTTAAATCGAGTCCTGGGTGCCGGGTGTGGCCACTGCTGTTGGGGGCTGCTTCCTCGCCGTGGACAGAGCTGGGGTGTGGGGTGATGCATGTGCGGGTGTGGATGTGTGTGTGTGTGCACACTGACATCAGTTTTCATTTCTGTCTGTATCTGTGTCTCCATGGAAACCACCGGCCAGACCAGCATCCGATTCAGGCCTGCAACACGGCGTTTCCTGACTCTTCCTGTCCCCGTTAGCGAGGGATGGGCTCTGCTCTTCTTGCCCTCGATGCCTCCCTGGTCCTTCCTCCTATACCGCCTTCCTCCATGTCCTCGCTCCCCACACCCCTCCCCGGTCCTCACATCCAGCAGCTTCCTGGCCCTCCCCTCCGACCTGCCTCCCTCTGCCCTCACTGCAAACTGCTGCACCGTGGGGCCCCCGGGACCCGGTATTCATGCAGCTCCTGTCTCCCCACTGATGCTGGGGTCAGGCCCCCCTGCGACAATATGGCCTGGGACCAGGCTCTCCACCCCCACACTGGTGCTCATCCCCTGGCCCGACCTTACTGCCACCCAGGTCCCTTCAGTTCACTGAAATGCTGTGTGCTGTGACCTTGCTCTGGTCCCTGGCTCTTTCCTGTTTGGGAAACATCTGACGTTCCCGCGAGTGGACCCACGGCCCCTCGGGCACCTGTGGGGGTGTTTCTGCCATCGGGGGTAGCGGTGGGCATTCTCCCAGACATGCCAGGCACACAGCGGCTCCATCAGTGTTTCTGGACGGCTCTGTAAGTGTGTGGGTGCGGGGGTGTGTGGGGAGCAGACCCCACTCCCACCCTCCCCCAGGGAGCCCCGAATCCTGTGTCGGCATTGGCCTCGTCCTGGGCTCCCGTCCCCAGTCCGGTCTTGGCTTCCGGTCTGACTCCCAGCACTGCAGTTTGCCCTTGCGGTGTGGACCCTGGAGCCCCTGAGGTCTGTCCTCTGCAGGCCGGAGGTCAGGGCCTGGCCTGGCTTCTGGGCTCCCCAGCACCCCCAGACTCCGCTGCCCCCAGACCCCACATTTCAGCTGGCTTCCGAGGGGGCCAGACGGTGAGCTGAGATGGACGGAGTAGCTGGCCTTGACGTCATGGAAATGCAGCGAAACGGGTTTTTTTCATTCCTGCCCAGCATTTATTGCCCCCGCTTGTGTTGTGTAGAAAACCCCAGACGGAGGTTAGACCCTGCAGGCCCAGGCCGAGGCTCAGACGGCCACGCTGCAGAGTCAGGCCCACGGCTGAGGTGGGCTTGGGTGTGAGGGGTGGTGTGCAGTTGGGGAGGCCGTGCAGGAGATGGGTCTTGGGCTGAGCCTGGAAAGGCTGTACTTTCCACTCAACAAAGGAGAATCAGAAAACTCTGGGAAGCCCTGAGGGGGGCCCCAGCACCCGCCAGGGCACAGAGCCCAGGAGCCTGGGTCTGGGAGACGCTGCAGGAGGGCCCGGGGAAGGGGGGCTGGAGCAGTGGCCAGCCAGCAAAGTGGGGAGCCACGGCGGGGCTCCCAGTGTCGTGTGCTGGGGGGACTCACTTGGGCTGTCATGTTCTGGACTCGGACCCAAAGCCCCTGGTCTCATCTGTTGATTCTCACCTACTGCTTGTCACCCGTGACACGTACCACGTACGTCTGACCCACGAGTAGTACTAAAGTGCACTGATGTTTTGAATGATGGACTTTTCAAATGAGAGGGGTTTTGGGGTGTCCCTTTGAACACAAGAGCATCTTGGGCATTGGAGCTCCTGAGCACTTGCTGGCCATTTGCAAGGGGTCCTCTGCCCCCTACAGAGTGTGGAGCCCTGCCTCCAGGTCAGGGAGCCTGACCACGTTGGGGGGCACCTGCTGGTGGCTGGGGTTCACCTCTGCTGGGTCCATGGGGAAGGCTGGAGGCAGATCCAGCTGGTTTCTGGAAAGAGTGTTTTCAGATAGCAGAATGATGTGCTTCCAGCTCAGCCCCTAGACGCTGGTTGGCACCCCATCTTGTATTAGATGGCGGGGAATCAGAAACAAGTTCGGCACAGATGGCACCTCAGGTCCCGCGTCCCTCAGTGGGGGAGAAGGACGTATAGTAGACACAGGACTGAGAGGGTTGCCTGGGTGGCTCAGTCAGTTACGCGTCCAACTTCAGCTCAGGTCATGATCTCGTGGCCTGTGGGTTCGAGCCCCGCATCGGGCTCTGTGCTAACAGCTCAGAGCCTGGAGCCTGCTTCGGATTCTGTGTCTCTCCCTCTCTCCCTGTTCCTCCCCTGCTCGTGGTCGGTCTGTCTCTCTCAAAACTAAATAAACATTCAAAAAAAAATTTTTTTTAACAGAAACAGGACTGAAAAACGTTTGCAAAAAACACAAGTCTGAATGCGGCCCAGAAAAATAGTGATAAATGAATCTTGGAAATGAATGAATGAATGAAGAGAGGCTTAAGCTGAGTGGGAGCCATGAGAATAAACAGGTGTCTGCATACGAATGGCGTGATGCTGTTTGTATGTTCCTGTTGTTGTTGTTGTTGTTGTTGTTGTTGTTGTGTGTGTGTGTGGCTGGAAGTCAGAGCTTTGCTGTTTCCCTGCAGAAACAGGAAGATGGGTGTTCAGTGCCGGAACCCAAGAGGTTAATTCTGGCCTTGAATCCGCGGCTGGAATTCGCACATGTGTTAGCCATAAAGGCCTAGCTCTAGCCCACCCCGACTGCTCCCGGCGCTAAGGCATTGGAGTTGCTCACGGAATCAGAGATGTGAAACAGAGTGTTAGAACCACGCAGGGCTGAGCTGTGGTGTGTGGGGGGTGGGGGTGGGGGTTAGGATGGCTCTTGGGCTGGGCACAGAGGCAGGCCAGTGAGCTGAGATCCACTGCTCCACAGTGACAGCCGTGTCCCCTCAGTCCCGTGGAGGCAGGTGGGGGGGTTCTGGCGAGCTTAGGAAGCGAGCTGTTCTGTCCGTGCATCCAGCCTGGCTCTGGGCTGCCCTTCAGGCTAAGTGACCCTTCCACTTTCCAGGTGTCCGGCTTCCTCTTCCTGTGACATTCTGCCCGGACCCTCCGGGTCATCTTCACCTCCCACGCTTGGGGTTTTAAATTTCTTTCTAAAGCCGCAGAGCCAGAGAGGAAAGCAGGACTCTAGAAAGCGGGATGTGACTGTCCAGCAGCTGGATGGTCCCGAGGATGGTGAGGCGGGGAAGAGAGCAGGGATCCCAGCCCCCCAGCTGTGGAAGGACCCCAATCATTAGCTGCGAGCTTGCTGGGACCCCCACGTGGTCCTCAGCCATCTCTAGCAGGGAGGGCTGCCTGCTTTCCTCGCTTGAAGAGGTGCACTGGAAAGAGAACCTTTCTGTGTTGGAATTTTCCTTCTTTCTACCCCAAACGCACTGTTGGTTAGCTGCGCAGACTGCCCTCAATACTGAGCATTACAGATGCAGGTTTAGTGAACGACACTCAGGATTTTAAAATTCTGGAAGCCTGAGAGCCGGCAGGTTTGATGTTAAGCCCCTGGGTTGGCATTCTCTGAGAGGTCTGAAATCCTAGCCAAGCTGACCTCCAGCCAAAGGCGTGGGTAATCAAGTCTGATGGCAGCGGAAGGTTTGCCCCCCAGCCCTGCCCGGGGAGGCGTTTCTTCTCCACTTTGCCTGCGTTTGGCTGAGAAGCCTTTTGCCTGCTCTGGAGCTGCGGTCTGGGGCGGGGGAGGGAGGGCTAATTCGTGTCAGATGGAGGGGCGCCCGGGGGACCGTGTGCTCGCTCGCCTGGCTTTTGTTCCCGGCGTCTGACTCCTGACGGTAGAGTGGACGTGGAGGTGCCGGCTGCGTCCTTTCGGGGCTCCGGGGTCCAACTTTTCCTGGGACTTGCAGGTGTAGGGGCCCTGGAGGCATCCCAGCCCCGCTCGGGCGTGGGAGAGGGGACAGCGCCCGCCGCGGCCGACCTCGCGGGGCCGGGCTGTGCTCTCTGCGGGCGCCCGGGCGGCCATGCGGCTGCGCGCCTTGACCTCGGGGCCCCCTGGAGGGTGCGCGCGCGGGGCCCGGGCGCGCCGGCACCGGCGCCAGGTGAGTGGGTGCGGGACCGCAGGAGCGCGGGGCAGAGGGGGAGCTGCGGCTCGGGCTTCTTGGAGAGGGGGAGCGGGGCGCTCGGAGCTGGGAGCGAGGGCGCGGGGCGGGGGGAGCGCTTTGAGACCGGTGCGCGCGCGGGTGGAAGCGTGTCCGTGCGCCCACGTGCGTCCGTGCGCCCGTGGCTGTGCGCTCCCGTGTGTGCTCGCGTGCACCTTCCCGCATGTTTCTGTGTGCACGCGCGTGAGTACCTTGTGTGCGCGCGCAGGGGGCCCCTAGCGGGGATGCCAGCCCTTGCCTGGTGGGAGGCGGGGGCCCTGGTGAGCCCACGTGGAGTGGGGGGCGGTTCAGGGTTAACTCTCCAATCCAGCTGCCTCTCGAACCCGTTTCCGTGGACTCCTTTTCCCGAGTGGAAGTAGGACACTGGTCGTGACGCAGACCTGAGGAGCAGCGCAGGTTTCTTTCAAAGGGAGAGGGCCGCTGGCCCTGTGCTGATGTCGGGGATGCGCTAGCATGTTGCCAGAGTGCAAGGTCACCGGGGCCACATTGCAGTCCGTGGTGCAGGGGACAGTCCTCCGCAGCGTTGGCATTGGACCCAGCAGATGCCCCCAGAAGGTTGAGCACCCCTTTCTTTGAGTCTAATGGTTAGGCATTTAGTGCATTCTTTTTCCCGGAAACTTTTCTAAGGTTCTGAGAAAGCAGAAGTCAAAATGTCAGCCGCTTTGAGTCATTTTGGGTTGCCCTCCATTGCGATTTTCAGTTTAGCAGCCAGGCACTCTTGCTGGGAAGCTTGGGGGCTGTGTGTAGTGTGCTGTGCGGAAAGGGCATCTGTCTGGACGCCTGTGATCTGTGGCTGCCATGGGGTGGAAACCTCGGTGGGCGGCTTTAGGGGCCACTGTGTCCCTGCAGAAGGGTTTTGTGGCCCATGAACTTCAGGGTCAAGTTGGTTCCCGCGTCTGCTGGCCAGAATGGCAAGTACCAGAACTCACCCCGAGATCCTCTTTTCCAAGAGGAGAACAGCTCAGGGTGTGCTGATTCAGCCTTTGTGAGGGTCCCTGCCTCGCTACTGTAACATTAGCCCCCTGACCGTAGGGAGAGGTCTGTGCAGTTTTGCACTTGCGTAGAGCAGAGCAGAGGGTTACCCTTCCCCGCTCATGTGGGGCTTTCCTTGCTCAGCTTTGCAGAGATTTTTCTGTCTGAAAAGAGACTTCACAATCAAGAGCGGCACTAATTACTGGGTACCCCTCGGGGAGTCCTCGTGGACCGGGCAGCCCTGCTCGCTGCCCTTCCAACTGTCTGCTCCCGACAATTAAATGCAATTTAGATTCCTGAACCCGAGCTTGCTAAACGCAGCAGCACTGAAGCCTCCCCTCCCCCGCGCACCCCGCGGCCCCACCTCCCCTGGAGAAATGAAAGCAAAGTATCAGGTGAAAACAAAGGCAGTCTAATCCCGTCTAGCTCATTTCACAATGGAGATGTTATGTACAGATGAAGCGTGAGCAGATGTTATTACACTATCTGGAGCGGGGTCCTCGGGGACGCGGCCACCGACCGGGCATCGGCTTCCGAACAGCACCTCTGCTGTTTCCCCCTCCGGTCTTCTAGAGGCGGCCCAGCGGGCCAGGAAACCGCAGGAACACAGTGCCTCTTTCTCCCCAGTTCCAATAAAGGTATTTGTAAGGAATAAAAGGTCACAGTATCCTCCACTGGCCCAGGAACTGGGGCCAATTCATTCCGTTAACAAATGTTAATTGAGGGTCCAAAGGTTCCCCCTTCTGCCAGGCTCGCCTCCTCGCGGGGAGTGGGGGGGGGAGAGACTCAGAAGCAAATGGATGAGAGCCCCGTGTCCTGCCTTTGGGACGTTGCAATAGAGCATAGGCGAGAAGGCATATAAACAAATGACTGAAACACGAGGGGAGAAGCCTGTGCCAGCTGGGCCACTGCCACAGAGGACTGTATTTTTAGATGCCTGAGAGCCTGCTCCTGTCTGAGCACGAGACGGGTGGAGACAGGGTCTGAGCCCACAACCCTTTCCTTTGGCCGTGTGGTTTCGGTTTTGTATCTTTTCCCTGTTTGTGGGACAGTGGTGGTCATGGTTACGGCACAGAAGGAGCCTGCCAATGTCCTGAGCTTGTCCTAGGGGCTCCGGCGTCCCGTCCACCTTTTGCAAACCTCGAGCGCAGGAGCCCCGCTATCATAAAGTTGAATCTCTTGGGGCACCCGGGGGGCTCAGTTGGTTAAGCCTCCAACTTTGGCTCCGGTCATGATCTCGCGGGTTGTGAGTTTGAGCCCCAAATTGGGCTCTGTGCTGTCAGCACGGAAACCACTTTGGATTTGCCGCCTCTCCCCAGCTTCTGCGTGCCCTCTCTCTCTCAAAAATAAATAAACATTAAAAAAAAAAGTTGAGTCTCCTGAAAAAGCCCGTAATAATAAGGATGTGAACAAGCACATACTAACAGTGCCCTATGTGTATGCAGGATGGATCCTTATAGAATAGTCCATTATGTAGCAGTGGCTCTCAGGCCAGCTGCAGATTGGAACCGTGGGATGAGTTTTGAAAAAGTTTGTGTTCTGGCCCCATTTCCAGATTATCTGAGTTCACTGGTCTGGGTGGGGTTTAGGCAGAGTGGTTTCCTTTTTTGTTTTCTAAGGTTCATTTATTTATTTTCAGAGAGGGAGAGCAAGCAGGGGAGGGGCAGAGAGAGAGGGAGAGAGAGAATCCCAAGCAGGCTCTGCGCTGTCAGTGCAGAGCCCGATGTAGGGCTGGAACCCACAAACCGTGAGATCGTGACCTGAGCCGAAACGTAAGAGTTGGAGTCTGACTGAGCCACCCCGGTGCCCGTAGCAGAGTGGTTTTAAAAACTGACCAGGTGATTCCCTTAGGCTGCCGGGGCACACAACTGACACCTGGTATAGCGGTTGGTCATTGACAGGAGCTCTCTTCATAGGCAGAAGGGGAAGGTATCCTCTGTGTCCCCAAGTCTCTAGTGACTTGCCCAGGGTTACAGAGCTTGTACAGCAGGCAGCAGAACCTGTGTCCTGCTTGGTTCATGACACGTTGCCTCCTTAGGCTTGGCAAGGTCAACAAAAACACCACGAGATGACTGATGAAGTGACAAGATGGCTGAGGGACTAGACGTGGTCAGGGAAGACACGGGTGAGAATGGGACTAGAGACGGTCCCCTGGAAAGCTGTAAGCTGCCAGCACTCAGGACAGGTTGAACTGCAGGGAAGGAGAGACCCTCCCCAGCATCTGTTCACACTGGAAACGCCCCTCTGCCAGTTTCCGTCCCTTGGCAGTGGCTGGTGGAGTTGTCTGCCGACAAACTTGTAAGACCAACTGGGGACAGGAGCTGTGAGTGATTAGTTATGTCTGCCGTAGGTCAGGGAGAAAGGAGTTGTGGTCTGTGTGCTGATGAATCGCTCTTCCATAGACCTCAGGGCAACATTTGTCGAAAACTAGGATTCAGAGTGTTCGTTCAACACCTCGTACTTGCTAGTGTGATGTGGGATCCTGAGAATATACTTTGGAAGAAGATGCAGTTTCAAAATATAATAGAAAATGTGATTGAATTGTACACTTAATTATGTGCCATCTTATAAGTTGTTTTGGCAATTCTAAGTGCTTTGAATTTAAATATGAGTTTTAGAATCCATCTGTAAATGAAAAAAAACCAGATTTTTTATTCAGATTGTGTTGAATCTGTGGATTTTATGGAAGAACTACAGCTTAACTACATTATCCATGAACATGGTATATCTCTATCTGTTTAGGTCTTCCTCACTTTCTTTCTGAAATGATTTATAGTTTTTCCTTTATAAGCCTTTCACAGAATTTGTAAGGTTTATCCCTGAGGATTTAATATTTTTGATGATGCTGTAAATGGTAATGTTCTTTGAATTTTAGATTCCGAATGTTCATTGCTAGTATGTAGAAATACAGTTTGTACATTCATTGATCTCCTGTCCTTCCACTTTGCTAAACTTGCTTGTTAGTTTTAGAACTTTTTTGTAGATTTTGTGAGATATTTATTTGTTTCTTTATATTTTTATTATTATTATGTTTTAATTTTTATATCTTTATTTTTGAGAGAGAGAGAGAGATAGAGAGGGAGAGAGAGAGAGAGAGAGAGAGAGAGATAGAGAGGGAGAGAGAGAGGCAGCACAAGCAAGGAGAGAGAGAGGGAGACACAGAATCCGAAGCAGGCTCCAGGTTCCGAGCTGTTAGCATAGAGCCTGATGGGGCTTGAACTCATGAACTGTCAGATCACGACCCGAGCCAAAGTTGGATGCTTAACCCACTGAGCCACCCAGGCACCCCTATTTATTTATTTTCAAATGTTTATTTTTGAAAGAGAGAGAATGAGCACATGTGGGGGAGGGACAGAGACAGAGCATGAGCAGGGGAGGGACAGAGAGAGAGGGAGACACAGAACCTGAAGCAGGCTCCAAGTTCTGAGCTTTCCGCATAGAGCCTGATGTGGGGCTTGAACTCATGAACTGTGAGATCATGACCTGAACTGAAGTCAGATGCTCAACCGACTGAACCACCCAGGTGCCCCCCCCCTTTTTTTTTTAAATAGATAGTGGTGTCATCAGTGATTAAAGACAGTTTTACCTTTTCCTTTCCAAACTGGATACCTATTATTTATTTTTCTTGCCCGGTTGCACTGATTAGAACCTCTAGAACAACATTAAATAGAAATGTTGATTGAAGACATCCTTGCCTTGTTCCAGAGCTTAAAGGGAAAGCAGTCTGTCGTCGTTAAATATGGGGTTTGCGGTAGATTTTACCAAGTTGAGAAAGTTTCTGTCCTGATTTGAGAGTGTTTCTCAGGAAATGGATCTTGGATTTTGTCAGAGTTATTTTCTGATTAATTGAAAGATTGTAGGTTACTTTTTAGTTTATTGATTGATATTTGAATGTTCAACTAAGTCTGCCTCCCTGGAACAAATCCTGTTTGCCATGATGTATTATTTAGAAGTGTGTTATTTAATTTCCAAGTACTTGAAGGATTTTGCAGGGATATATATATATATTTTTTAATAGTTTCTAATAGAATGCCATTGTGGTCGGAGAACATATTTAGTACAGTTTGAATACTTTTAAGTTTATTTGGACTTGTTTTATGTTCCAGACTGCGTTCTGCCTCAGGAAGCATTCTTCATGCACTCGAAAAGGATGTGTCTTCTGTGCTTGGGGTCAGATGTCAACTAGGCCAAGTTATTTGATAACGCCGTTCAGCTTTTGTGTATCTTTGCTTATTGCTTGGTCTTTCCTGAGGCCTTTTCCCTTGGTTTGTAGATGATAGCCTTCTTCTGAGTCCCCAAATGGACGACCCTGGCATGTGAGCCACCCCCCCCCCCCCCCCCCGTGTCTCTTCCCCTTCTTGTAAGGGCACCTACAAGAATTACTGTATTAGGATCCCACCCTTATGACCTCATTTGGCCTTAATCACCTCTTTAGAGGCCCCATCTCCAAATACATCCCATTTGGGGTCCGGGCTTCGATGTATGAGTTTCGTGGGGACACAATTCAGTCTAACACAGGGATAATTAAGTTTCTGACTGTATTTACACATCTGTCTCTTTGTCTCTGCGATCCTGTCATTTCTTGCTTCATGTATTTTGAACGTTTTGTTAATAGGTGCGTACATGTTTAGGATCGTATGCTCTCTTGAGACGTGTACGCTTTTATCATTAGGAAATCATGGGTAATGTTCTTTGATCTGGAATCTATGATGTCTGATAGCAGTATAGCCACTCCAGCTTTCCTCTGATTAACATTATCATTGTATATTTTTTCTATTCTTTGTCTTTTTAAAAGAGTATAATCTGACGACCATTGCCTTTTAATTGAGGTATTTAAACTGTTTGTGTAATGTGATTCCTGATACGGTGAGGTTTCAATCTACCACCTTTTCTATTTCTCTCACCGAGTCATTGATCTACTCTCTCTTTTTTGCCATGTTTAGATTAATTGAACTTTTATTTAATTCGTTATTGTTTACATTTTTATTAACAATTTTTTTAATGTTTATTCATTTTTGAGAGACAGAGCATGAGTGGGGGAGGTGCAGAGAGAGAGGGGGAGACACAGGATCCGAAGCAGGCTCCGAGCTGTCAGCACAGAGCCCCACGTGGGGCTCGAACCCACGAACTGTGAGAGATCATGTCCTGAGCTGAAGTCGGACGCTTAACTGACCGAGCCACCCAGGTGCCCCATATTTTTTTATTTTTTTAAATATTTTATTTTTTAAGTAATCTCTCTACCCAGCATGGGGCTCTAACTCATGACCCCGAGATCAAGAGTCACACGCTCCACCGCCTGAGCCACCCAGGTGACCCCTGATTAATTGAATTTGTAAACAATAATTTCCTTTTATCTGCTTTGTGGGATTATTATCTATCTATCCCTCATCATTTTAGTGGTTGCTTTGGGGCTTACAGTTTATCACAGTCGCCTTTGCGTGATAGTATACAACTTCACAGATAGTAGGAGAGCCTTCCAGTAAAATGCTTCCATTCCTCTATTCCTGAGCTTTGTGCCGTTTTATTATATTTACTTTTACATGTGTTGAGCCCCACGTTTCATCATTAATAGTTTTTGCCTGGCCAATTATCTTGTAGTGAGTTTCCAGTACGAGAAAATCTTACGTACCGATCTGCGCACGTACTTAACCATTTCTGGCGCTGTACCTTCTGCGTAAAGCCATCTTTCCGCTCGCAGTCATTTTCCTTGCGCTCAGACGACGTGTAGTTTGTCTTGTGGTGTCATGTCAGCTGGTGATGAATTATTTCAGCTTTTGTGTATCATAAGAATTTTTAAATTCACCTGAGTTTTTGAAAGCTCTTTCTGCCGGGTCCAGAATTCTAGGTTGGCAGATTTTCTCTCGCCACTTTGTATCTCTCTTCTGTTTTCTTACTTGCTTTATTTTCTGAGAGAAATCTGCTGTTTTGCTAATGGTTGTCCCCTGTCCTAACATGCCTTTTCCTACCCTCTGGGGGCACAATTTTCTGTGTATCACTGGGTTCAAGCAGTGTGATTATTGTGTGTCATTTCTGGCACACTTCCTTTTTTAGTGTTTGATGTTTATTTTTGAGAGAGAGAGAGAGAGAGCAAGGGAGGGGCAGAGAGAGGGGGAGACATAGACTTTGAACCAGGCTCCAGGCTCTGAGCTGTCAGTACAGAGCCCGACGCGGGGCTTGAACTCACGAATCGTGAGATCATGACCTGAGCCAAAGTCGGCAACCCCACTGACACACTTCTTGTACTTGGGATTTGTTCTTCAGTCTATGGGTTTAGAGTTTTGCTCAGATTTTGGAGAAGTTTTAGCCATTATTTTCTCAACTATTCCCCTCCTTCCTTTACAGAGGCCCCGGTGACACCTGTGTTAGGCTGCTCGAACTTTCCCCCCACTCACTGATGCTCTGTTCATCTATCTCTTTACTTAGGGGGTCTCTTCTTTCTGTGCCTTGTTTCGGGCAGTTCGTACCGTGACGCTCGCACAATCCGCATGCGCGTGCTCGTCAGTACCCGGCTGGACGGTTCAGAGGGCCCTCTGCACATCTTAGGTCTTCCATGCAGCTCTGTCTTGTGGTGTTCGGGCAAGTGAACCCTTTCTGCTTTGTTCTGTGGACGCTTAGCACCGTCTCTTCCATCCCGGTAGTAGGTACCTTGGCCCCCTTCTTCCCTGCATCCTGGGACCTTGCTCGGTGCAGGAATCTGGGACAGTCACAGAACTCGGGCCA
This sequence comes from Neofelis nebulosa, assembly GCF_028018385.1. NCBI lineage: Eukaryota > Metazoa > Chordata > Mammalia > Carnivora > Felidae > Neofelis > Neofelis nebulosa. The sequence goes on from NC_080785.1 coordinate 106,931,020, forward strand.
CTTTTTTCCCTGCCTCTGAGGAACTAGATAGATTGGTTCGCCTGTTCGTGAACCTCCTATAAATAGGCATCGCTGTGTGCTTTTGTGTCGGAGTGTTTTTGTTTAGCACAGTCATGCTTTCGATGCCCACCCGGGATGCGTGACGTCATGTGTATTAGCAGCAAGCTGTTGCGTGTACCTGAGACAGTGTTCCATGGTAGGAATATATCAGGCTTTCTCTGTCCAGTCTCCTTCTGATGGACATTTGGGTTATTTCCTCTTTGGGGCACTCTTTTTATTTTTTTATTTTTAATGTTTATTTTTGAGAGACAGAGAGAGAGAGAGACAGACAGACAGAGTGTGAACAGGGGAGGGGCAGAGAGAAAGGGAGACACAGAATCCGAAGCAGGCTCCAGGCTCTGAGCTGTCAGCACAGAGCCCGACGTGGGGCTCGAACTCACAGACCGTGAGATCATGCCCTGAGCCGAAGTGGGATGCTCAACCAACTGAGCCACCCAGGCGCCCCTGACTTTTATTTTAGTGTTTATTTATTTTTGAGAGAGAGAGAGAGAGAGAGAGAGAGAGAGAGAGAGAGAACATGAGCAGGGGAGGGGCAGAGAGAGAGAGGAAGACACAGAATCAGAAGCAGGTTCCACGCTCTGAGCTGTCAGTACAGAGTCCAACGCAGGGCTCGAACCCACGAACTGTGAGGTCATGACCTGAGCCGAAGTCTGATGGTTACCCGACTGCACCGCCCAGGCGTCCCTGGGGCACTATTAAGTAAGGCAGCGCTGACCATTCTTGCACAAGACTTGTGGGCATATGCACTTATTTCTGCCTTAGCGTCTGCAGGAGTGACATTGCTGGGTCACAGAACTGGTGTAGATCTAAAAACATTTATAAGAAACTGTATTTGTATCATTGGAGTTACATTCTTGGTAACATTTCATCTCCCAGGGAGTTGAGGCTTCACCTGGTGGTCGGTGTGGGGCCTCGTGAATCCACGTGGGTGTAAGTTACTGGGTGGGGGTGGGGGACGCAGCACCACGTATCACCAATTGGATAGGAGGACTGGTGTTTGGTTTCTAAGGCAGGTTGAGGTTTTGTAAGATTATCAGATGCGGCGGTGAGCCTTGACCCTCCCAACGCGGGTTGGGTAGGTAAGTGGTTCGTTTACTCTCAGGACCAGTGTGCGTAGCGGATTCCGTGCTGTGCCAGGTTTAGGGAGGAACCATGAATCTGACACACTGGTCGTCCGTGACCGCTTCTCCTTCCACAGACGTGCACATTCCCTCGGAGAAGCCAAGGGACCGGGATTATCAGTCACTTGGCTTCCTCTGAACACAGTGGTGCTGTTGGCCGAGCACTTATTCCAGAGGAGCAAGCAAGCGATGAGGTCCGGGAATGCCTCTGGGGTACTTTGTCCGGGAACTAGGTGGTTGTGCGCCCACAGCGTGGGAGCTAACACACGATCACATGAACAGCACTGATGAGTGCCGGCTCCCGACTCCCATCACCCATTTGCAGGGGGATTTGTGGGCAGGGTGGGGGTGCGCTTCCGTGGGGGCTCTGGCGTCGAGAATGCTGACGGGGTATCCGAGGCTCCCCCGGGGAATCGCAGCGCCGGCTTCTCCTTCTTCTCTGTGTAACGGGTCAAGTTCCTCTTTTAGCTCTTCCCAAACTCCGCCTGGACGCCTTGTTTCCTGGAAGGGAAAAGAGCGAGCAAACGCCCTAGGAATTGTAGAGCTGACGGCTTCTCCTTCTGCGTTTTCAGCCAGAAGAGTTACCGAGCCTGCACAGCTTTAAGAGCACAGCCTTCAAAAAACCCAAGGTGTGCGGGGTTTGCAAGCAGGTTATTGACAGCCAAGGGATTTCATGCCGAGGTGAGTCTGTGTTTCTCATTCTCTTGCTGTGAAACCGAAACATAGCAAACAAACAAACAAACAAACAAACAGAAGACCAAAATGAAAACCTTCTTTGGGGAGTTTCCAGAAGTTAAATCGCAGAATTCCCCTTCCTGGCCTGTGTTTATCCCCCAGCCATGCTGGGCAGGGACCCACCGTATTTACACAGATTTGTGCCGGGAGGAAGCTCGTCCAGAAGGAGCAGAGAGTTACTGGTGTCGGGTTGGGGACAGCAGTGACCGTGCAGGCGTGACTGCCCTCTGTCCGGCCCGTGGTGTCCATGATGCTGGTCATTGAGTCGTGTGCTCTGACCCCCTAAGAGTTTGCAAATGAACGTTCTGCACCTTGGGGGCAGGGCTTGCTGTGTGGGGCGCTTCAGCCCGCTGTCAGGCGCCACTGCCGTCGGGAGACAAAGCCACCAGCTTCGCCGTCTGATGCTTAAGCACCGGGCGGTCGACATGTTTGCGACATGTTTCTCCCGCTTGCGCGTTAATCAGTCTGTGATAACGGTGTGTAATGGCTCCCTTGAGCCCTGGAGTCTGGGCTGGGGGTCGTGGGTCCGCGTCACAGGGCGGGGGAGGATGGTCAGACTTCCTTCCGCAGGGTGAGGAGGTGACCCTTCCTCACAGTGCTTGCCGATGGTGCTCTCGGAGACATCAGTCTCGCGGCTGCCAGCAGTGCCCCCCTGCCCAACTCCCTAGAATCTCAAGAGACCATGAGGCCTCTTCTTTACTAGTGTGTGGCCCTCTCCTTTCTCCCTGGAGGTGGCCTGTGTGACAGGGTCTGGGGGACCCCCTTCAACTGGTTCCCTGTGAGCTGCACCCCAGGCCAAGAGAGGTCTTGCATGGCAGGCTTTGATACTCTTTTGTTCAGGGATCACTCTGATGGCTCCCGATGTGGCCGTGACATTGTCAGGGGATAAAGGCCCGTGGAAAGACTGATCTCACGGGGGTAAATCAGGAGAGTTGGGGTATTTTCGGCATTCTGAGGACCGGGCCTTTCCCCTGCCGCATGGACACACCTGTGGACATACGGGGGCAGGATGTGGGCATGCTGCTCCCAGAGCTGGAGTCGGGAGCTCGGCAAGGTCATTGCCAGTGTAGACAGGGCCTGGCAGGGTAAGTGACTGGCTGCTCAGGGGAAATCATGGCCCTTCTGTGGTTCTGTTTGGTGCACCTGACAAAACATAGTTTGTCTCTATGTTCTCTTCCTTTTCTCAGTAAACTAGAGACAGAATAGAGACCGTGAGTCGTTTTCTGTCCTGTGATCGATACCCGTCACTTGAGTTTGCGTGTCGAGCCCCTGTGTGCGTGGCGCCCACGGACAGTAAGGCCTGCCCGTCACGTGTCATCTGAGCAGCCACACATGCGAGCTTCGTGAGGTTGTGGTGGGAGGTCCTTTCTTTGGCTCATTTCTGGAGAAGCAGTGGGTGTGCCGGAGGGGAGTATGGACGGTGGAGATTTCCCGCTCTGCCTGTCAGTGCTTGAATTTTCCTTTTGAGTGACCCTGGGTAGCATATAAGTACATGTGGAACACAGAGCTCGTTGACCGACCGGCTCAGGAAAGTGTCCAAAAGTGTTAGTGATGGTGATGGTGGTGACGTTGGTGATGGTGTTGGTGACCATGGTGATCGTGATGGTGACGATGGGACAATGGAGATGATGGTGATGGTGGAGAAGTGTTGGGGTATATTCTGTGACTCAGGCTCATGTTTTTGCTGTTCCTTTTCTGGCTCCTTCTTGACTTTCAAATGCCTTGTTTTCACAGTTTAACCTCTTGATTTACCACATATTTTCTATGTGGCTAGGTTAGAAGAAAAAGTTTAGTTTTTAAAAAAGTTTATTGATTTTGAGAAAGAGAGCGAGCGAGTGAGCGAGCCAGGGAAGGGTAGAGGGAGAGGGGGAGAGAGAGAATCTCAAGCAGACTCTATGCTGTCAGTGCAGGGCCCGATGTGGGGTTCGAACTCACAAACCATGAGATCATGACCTGACCCGAAATCAAGGGTCGGACACTCAACCGACTGGGCCATCGTGTGCCCCGAAAAAGCTTCATTTTTAAGAAGCGCTTGCACATTGGGGCTATTTTATCCCTATTTCTTGAACTTTCCAGGGACACGCAGAGATGGAAATGAGGGTGTTGGTGGGGCTACGTGTCTGGTTGTGGTTCGCCTCAACCTGCTCCGAGCACGTGCGCCGGCCACAGTTAGGGTGTGTGGTAACCTATTCCCGCGGCTCCGCCAGGTCCCCTTGGGTGGCTTGAGGGGTTCAGTTTCCACGGGTAATGCTCTCACACACCCAGCCTGGTCACATGTGAGGTAAGCCAGTGGAGGGTACAGGTGTGGGTGCCCTCGGTGTTGTGGTTCTGAGTGGGTCTGACAGATGTGAGCTTGGGGATTTCACCCAGAGGGGAAGACGGATCCGGGAGGACACGGGGCCCGGCCACGCGGCACTGATCCCGCCGGAAAGGCTTTGCGTGGATCTCAAACTGGATAGGGGAGGACAGACCGGGTGGAAAAGTGACAGAATGAAGGAAGGCTGTGGAGCGGAGCACTCTAGGGAGGAGCCTGAGGAGATGAGGGCTGAGAGAGGGAGCAACAAGGAGGCCGGAGGGAAGCGGAGGGAGGCAGTTTTGTCGGGAGGATTTGATGATGGCTTTGCCCCTTCACTAAACAACACACATGTTAAGCACCTGCTAGAATGACAGGATGAGAAAACTGTGCTCTGTGTGCGGAGGCTCACGGTCTGAGGGGGGAGTCTTGTCTGTGGGGGGAACACAGTCTGAGGGGGGAGTCCTATATGTGGGGGGAACACGGTCTGAGGGGGAGTTCCGTGTGTGTGTGGCTCACAGTTTGAGGGGAAATCTTTTTGTGAGGGGTGTCCTGTGTGTGTGGGGCTCATAGTCTGAGAGGGGAGTCCTGTGTGTGTGTGTGTGTGGGGGGAACACAGTCTGAGGGGGGAGTCCTGTGGGGGGGGGCAACACAGATTGTGGGGGGAGTCCTGTGTGTGAGAGGAACACAGTCTGAGTTGGGAGTCCTGTGTGTGAGGGGCTCACAGCGGGGAGTCCCGTCTATGAAGCCATCCCAGTCCACAGTTTGCTAAGCGATCATGGGGGAAGCTTGGGGTAGGTGGCCGATCGCTGGTATTCGCCGTCAGTACCTGCTTTGTGCCCGATGCTGTGTTAGGACCCCGGGACACGGTGGCAGATGGGACCATCGAGTCAACTGAGAGAGCAGCGTGGCCGAGCAGTGCATGTGTCCGGTCAGGCGTCCTCGTGCTGGGGCCCCCGGCCCCATCTGGCCTGTCCGCCCGACCAGTTCCCGGCGACAGGGGGAGGCTGGTGAACCTGAGGCTGAGCAGTGAGGGGTGTCTCTCACTCGGGAGGGATGTGTGGGGTGCCATGTGCAGGGTGCTGCCCGGCCTGGGCCCCGAGGCTCTGGAGGGGGTAGCCCTTCCGGGACAGCTTGGTGCCCTGGGCAGCAGGGCCGGGATTCCCACCTGCGCTTTGCAGACCCCGTATCTGCACGGGGAGCCCAGCGTGCGGCGCACAGACCCTGGGGGTGAAGGGACGCGGCGGCGGACTGGATGCCTGTCTGTCCTCCAGGCCTCAGAGCCCGAAGGAGGCACAGGCCCCACGCGGACCCTTGACCTTCTTCCAGCAGGGCTGCGCTGAGTGCAGCCCCCACTCGACCCGTGGCATTGATCTCTACTCGCTCTCTGTCTCTGTCTCTTCTTTTTTCACATTTATTTAGTTTTGAGGGAGAGAGAGGGAGACACAGCATCCGAAGCAGGCTCCAGGCTCCGAGCTGTCGGCACAGAACCCGACACAGGTCTCGAACCCGTGAGCTGTCAGATCATGACCTGAGCCGAAGTCGGACAGTTAACCGACTGAGCCTCCCAGGCTCCCCGCTGTGAGACTAGATCTTAAGCGTTCACACACACGTCATGCGATGGACGTGATAATTAACGTGATTGTGGCAAATGCCTCACAATGTAGACCTGTGTCAAGTATTCAAGCTGTATGTACCCTTTAAATATATACAATTTTGTCGATTATACAGCAGGAAAGCCGGAAGCAAACAGCAGCAGGGCGTGAGTGGCCGTGTTGGCTTCTGAGAAGGGTATGAGGTTAGGGCGAGGCTGGCGGTCAGAGGAAACGTGTGAAAGTCCAGCAAGCCTGTGCCGTGGAACGTGTTACTGCGGCGACCTTGTGCGCGGTGGTCGTTCGGTCGGCACGAGCCGCCCTTGCTTGTATTCATGATGCTCTTGCGGGAGGTTGCTGGTGTACAACCTAGGACACCATCCTGGGTGAGCTCGGTCCGGAGGAGGCAGACGGGGGCAGAGATCACTGTGAAGTGCTGAGCAGTGGGGAGTGGGAGAGGAAGGCAGGCTTGGACTTCTGGAACACACTGACGCACTTAGCCCGGCCTAGGAGGAGTGACGGAGGGCTTCCAGGTGGAGAAGGCGGCTGCCGCTTTCAGTCTTGGAGAAAGAAACGAGTCAGTGGGACACGGAAGGGTGTGTGGGGAGCTCTAGGCAGAGACAGCGGCACGGGGCCAAGGTGGCAGGTGGAGGTGTCCATGAAGTGCTGGGATGGGGGGGACGTGGTGGGGCCTCAGGTTGACCACCAAATCGCTACTCTGAGGACAACCCGAGGGGCCGTCCATAAAACTATGGGGGTCGCCAGCGTCTGTTCTAGAAGCAACGGCCCACCTCTTGGGTCTCCACCTTAGCGCTTGCGTGGTTTGTACCACGTTGCTGTAAAGTCGACCTTTGTGAATGTCGCGGCTTTGACTTTGGCTCTCTTCTGGCTGAGTCGGCTGGCTGTTCACCATGAATGTGTCACACTACCGTCACCCTGCCGCTGACCAGAGCCCTTTCCGGGTTGAGTTGGCCCGTGGTCGTAATTATCTGCCACGGCGTGGTGGATTCCTCCAGAAGTTCGTGCCGACCCGTGGCGACAGCGTGTCTCATTTCTCCCCGCGTCTGTGGGACAGGGGTTTGGGAGGCCTGTGGCTCTAACCAGGCCTTCCGAGCCGGCTCCCTCGGTGGCTGGCGAGGCCTCAGTTCCCCCACATGAGGCTCTTTGCAGGGGCACACGGGTCCCTCGGGCCATCCTGGAAGTCTGACCACCACGAGATTCCCATCCCAGTCCCAGGCTGCAAGCCACCCGCCCCGCCAGGGCGGTTCCTCCGTGCATTTCTGCTACTTCTCACTTACGCAAGGGCCGCGGGCCTCTGCCGGACGTCTTCTGCCTCGGGACCCCCGCTGCCCTCCAGCCCCTGGCCGTGTTTCCCTCCGCGTTTCTCATCTTGAAGCCCCTTCTGGAGGCGAGCCCATCCTGATGAGGAAATCCCTCATGGACTGTTGGCTGTGTGCACCCATTAGGACACAGATAGTAAATATTTGTCTTTGCGGATAATCTCACAAACCTCAGAGGCAGAGAGAAACCATTCAGAAAAGAGATCCCGCGAAGATAACTACCCTGCATTGGTCCTGGAGATCCAGTAACCATCCGCCAGCGGCCGCCTTACTTTGAGGTATCCTTAGTCAGTCCTGCAGGGACCTGCATCAGTTCAGCGTTTCTGAGTCCAGCTCCTGGAGCAGAGAGGGACGGTGTGTGTGTGTGTGTGTGTGTGTGTGTGTGTGTGTGTGTGTGTGTGTGTTGGGGGAACAGTCTGGGCTTCCACATGCTAGCCGGGTTTGGGGCCTGCCTCCTGACCCCCGAGGCCTTATTCGCTCAGGACCCCGCACACTTGCGTACCTTGACATTGTGTTTGTAGTCTGAAAGTGGTCTCTTGAATGGGTCCCCTGGGCATTGCCGTCACCCCGGGAGAGGAAACGGAGGCCCAGAGAGGTCACTGGCCCGGCTCCGGGCAGTGCGGTCGATTAGGTCCTTGCCCCCCATCTCACAGCTGCCCCCTGGACCCCACGATGGCGTTCCCTGTCCCGCGGTTTCTGCCTGGCATCTGGGCACTGGCCGCATGCCCGAGGCTCGTGGGGGCCGCTGGTGCTGTCCTGCCATCAGCCTGGCCACAGCCTCCGGAGGGCGGGCCTGCGAAATCCCCATTGGTTCCGGCTCTAAGTCTGCACCGTCGGGGGCCCCCCGGACTGACACAGTCTCTCCGCTGCTCACACAATGGCCCCAGCTGAAGGATTCCCTTGCAGGAATTCAGACGTGGATTGATTCTGACAGTGCGTTCCCAGGCCATCCGGAAGCGCGGGGAGTGTGGCGCTCCGCTGGCAGCTTTCTCACTAAGTGACAGGCGCCAGGTCTGGCTCTGGCAGAGGGTGTGGGGTGGGGGTGGGGGGGTGGGGGGGTAGGTTGTGGATTTTCTAGTTTCCCGTCCACCCATCCACAGGGAGAAGCTGGCATCCCCCCGGGCACCGAGAAGGCTTCGTACAACTCAGATCCACCACGGGTCTCCTCCCGGGATCCCGGGAGCGCCGCCCACAGCTGGGTGCCTGCACACCATGGGCACTGGGCTCTGGGCTGAAGCTTGGAGCCACTGGGTGGGGGCGGACCCCCCACCCCCTTGCAGCTCCAATCCCCAAGGGTCCAGAGGGTTCATGGGTGCCAGACCTGGTGCTGCAGAACCTGCTCCGCTTACACACCTTCTTTCTCTTTGTCTTGCAGCCTGCAAGTATCCCTGCCACAAGAAATGTGAAGCCAAGGTAAGCACCCGTTGAGCTCCTTCCCCGGGGGCCGTGACCCCGCCTTGGCCTTTGCCCCACGGCAGGCGGGTGCAGAAGGCGGACGCCTTGGCCTGTGGCCACAGGCGTGAAACCCTCGGGAAAGGGCTGCTAGATGCTTCGATAGCACGTATACTTTTCGTCTCCGAGGAAGCCTTAGAGCCTTGGGCTCTGTGTTCCTAATTATAGAAAGTAAAACTCAAGAATTTGGTTTCAGATGAGAATCAAGTAATTGGCCCTGGCCTCGGCACAGGCCTCCCCCTTCTTTCTCATGATTACATCATGCCGCTTTTCGGGGCTCTGTGGGGTGGGAATAGGGTTTAGGGCACAGGCCTGGTAGGGGGGGTTTGGGGGGCTCATTAGAGTTAGTTGTTCTTAGATCGGTTGGGGTTCTCAGGCTGTCACAGGAGTTGAGGGCCCTGAATCGGGGAGAGTTGGGCTGGGGTTTGAGTTCCTTGGAGGGCTGAGTTGCCGAGCACCCCTAGAAGCACTGGAAGTCTGGGGTGCTGGGGTGGGGTTAGGACCTCTGTGGGGCAGTGAGGAGGCCTGGAGTTGGCGATGGGCCATCATGGGAACCCTTGGACTGAGGCTTGGTTTTCTGCCTGGGTCACGGTGTCTGCACCTCCAAGTTTTGCAGGCATGCTGGCGGTCTGCAGTGGGGCCTGAGCATGTGGCACCCCCACTCTGGCTGGCCCGCCCTGCCTCGGTGGGAGCCCCCCCCCCCCAGGTCCCGCAGGCCCCGTGGCTGGAGGTCCCAGGGGAGATGGGCTTTTGGAGAGCCTTGGGATTCTGTGGCTGCCGGGCTCCTCCTGGGCAGCTGTTGCTGGGAATTTCCGACTGGCGCCGGCTCCGGGCAGGGCTGGGTGCTGGGGGCGGGCTCACGCTTGAGCTGGCTTCTCGTGAAGTTCTATGTTGGGGGGCCAGGGATGCCGAGTCCCTTCACCCTGCCCGCCACACGCACACACATGCGCACACATGCACACGGTCACAGCCATACAGGAACGCACGCACACACGTGCACACACATGGTCACAGCCATACAGGAACGCCATGTGCACACACATGTGCACACACGCACACAGTCACAGCCATACAGGAACACACACGCACACACATGCACGCACACGCACACGGTCACAGCCATACAGGAACACACATGCACGCACATGGTCACAGCCATACAGGAACGCCATGTGCACATACATGCGCACACACGCATAGTCACAGCCATACAGGAACACACATGCACACACATGCGCGCACACACACGTCACACCTGTACAAGAATGTACACGCACATATGCACATGGTCACACCCATACAGAAACATACATGCACACACATGCGCACACGCACACGGTCACTGCCATACAGGCACACACGCGCACACACATGCACGCACATGCACACACACACACAGGTCACACCCATACAGGAACGCACACGCATACATGCACACACACCTCACACCCATGCAGGAATATACACACACACACACATACACACACACAATTCACACAGGTCACAGTCATACTCTTCACACACAGACACGTGGAAGGCTAGTCCGGCCCTGTGTTTTTTTTCAAGGAAGAGATTAAATGAGTTTTCTTTTTAAACTTTTTGTATGGGGGATTTGGAGCGCACTGGGAGTGGAGAGGGTCACCCGGCCTGGGGGCCGGCAGCACCGTCCTCTTCGAACCCCTGGTTCCCCCACCTCTCAGAGCTGTCAGATGATGTGCATCCGAACAGCAGTGCTGGCTGTCCTGTCATCCTGTGTGTGTGCCTGGATGTGTGTGCATGGGTGTGTGTGCCTGGCTGTGCATATATGTGTACATGCAGATGCATGCATGCGAGTGTGTGTTGTGTGTGTGCCACTGTGCACCTCCATCTGTGACAGTATCACAGGCCCGGCCACGCCTGCCTGACAGAGAAGAATTGAGCCCTGCTCCTGTTGGCACCGTTTCTTGAAGGGGCCCAGAGCCGGCTACTTATGGGATTGAATTCTTTGGCTCAGAGACTACACCAGAAGTCTTAGCTATCACCGATTATGGCATTTCTAGCCGCAGTAATTGGCAGTTTGCTGAGAGGTAGATAAGCGTTCTCTCTCAGTAGATCAGGGTAGGGGAAATGTATCCGTATTCGGTTTTTTCGATAGCCAGCTTTGAAAGGCAGGAGGGCATTCCACCAGCAATAACAAAGCCCCTTCTTATTCCAGATCCATAGCACCGTTGCTGCCGCGCCTAGAGGGGCCATAAACTCCCAGCTGCCCCTGGAGATAAGGGGTGGGGGACAGTTCTGTCTCCCAGGAGCCGAGATGCGGCTCTCCCAGGCAGCGTGGGTCCCTGCTTACCTCGTGTGTGTGTGTGTGTGTGTGTGTGTGTGTGTGTGTGTGTGTGTACGTGCGCACGTGCAATGTGCCCAGGGCTTGCTGGCTTTCCTGACTGACAAGGGGGTACTGTGGTTTAGAACAAGGTCCAGCTGCTCACTGAACTGACCTGGGGAAGGCAGGCACGGTGGGTTCCCTCTGTGACCTCCTCAGTGAACCCCACTGTACTGTCGTCGCCAAGGAGAGAGCCATCTTCCAGAAACCCAGCTGAGCCACAGGCCACAGGTCTCAGGCAGGGAAGCCGAACCACGAGTTGGGACCTAGAAGGCCGGATGGACTTAGATCAGTGTCTTCCTGGCTGTTGGGCAGTGTGGCCCCTCAGGCAAGGCCTTGAGCTCAGGGGGCACTCGGGGCCAGTGACCCAGGCTGTGATCCCCATGGGGGCTTCTTGTCCGCTGGAGTAAGTCTCTGAGGCTACGGTTTGTTCATGGGTCAAACAGGTGAGTGATGTGTCCCCCAGTCCGTGTGGATTATGTTCTTCTCTGTTGATTATGGTAATCTTGATTATTTAGGTTTTCAGGAAGTCCCACAATCTATGTATAATGGCTGCAAAGTTTGGGATTCCAAATATTTTGCTCCCTGGGAGGCCGTGCTCATTCACTGGAGCCTTGTGCATCGCTTGGGCATCATGAGTTGGTTTTTCCCTTGGCCGCTGGTTGACTCACTGGCAGGAGCATAAGGAAGTAGGAGAAAGAACCTTTTTAGAAAGGCAGGGGATGGGGGTTCCCCGGTATCTCCCAAGTGTGCCGAAGGCGGGGTTCCACTGGGCTTTGGCGAGTGGGAGGGTAGGAGGCCCTCCCACTTGATGGCCAAGATGTGTGTGGTCCAATGTGGTCCCTTCCACGTCGGCCCAGACCAGACACACGTGCTCTCAGAGGCGCCCTCAGTTCAGAGCGTTAAGTATTGAATCAACACTCTTTCTGCAGACCTCCGGATAGTGAGGCCTCCGCGTGGGGACTGACCCGTGACATGGCAGAGCTGAACACGTGCAGGGGCTGTGGGGCAGACACCTTGTGCAGGGTCCCCCCGCCAGCCTCGGCAGAGCCACCTGCCACCTGTCTCGGGAGCCAGGCCTCTGTGCTCAGACCCTTTTGTCCCTTCCACGGTGTGCTGCCCAGGGCCAGCTTGCCGCTCCCCTTTCTGGACATGCCTTGCTGGAGATAAAGTATAGGACTGTACCTCTGTGAGTGGAGGCCCCCTTCAGGAGGGGTGAGGGGTCACCGGCTGCTGCAGGGCCTGCTTTCTGTGGCTGTCACGTGGCTGCCAAGCTGGGAGCCTTTAGCCTCCACCCCCACCTCCCCCTGCCAGATGCCGAGCTTGGTAATGGGCACGTGGCTCCTCTCCCTGAAGGTTCAGGCTGGGCTGCGGCAGCTCAGTCCTCGGCTCCTGCCTCTGCCGGCCTCACGTGCTAGTGATGCCTGTGTTATGGCCGTGGTTGGTGCAGGAGTTGCCACGAGGCCCAGAGCCCGAGATGTCCTCAGAAACCACTGTCATGCCTGTCCTTGGTGTTGCCAGGTGTCCACTGGTGTAAGCGAGACGTTGTAACCATGAACTTACACCTGCCGGTTCCCCTGCTTGCGAGTGTCCCCGGTGTGGTCCTTCGGGCGCGCCCCTCATCGGACCCGCAAGCGGGGACTGTCACTGGCCACTGCGTCAGGGGTGTCAGGTTTTTGCCGTTCGTGCGCTCTTCCTGGATTGGCTGTGGAGCTGGGGCCTCACCACCCCCAGCCCGCACCCTCTGCTTCTTCTCCGAAACAGCAGGAGGCTCCAGGCCTGGTCCCGCGGTGTCTGCTTCTGTCCCAGGGATGATGCCTGCGGGATGTCTGTCCCCCTACCCCTACCCCTCCCCCCCCCCAACCCAGGGCTTTGCTCGGGTCCTTCCTCTCCAGTGTGAGCCTGGAGTTCTGGGCAGTGCTAGTTTCTCAAGCTGCCTTTGGAAGTGCCAGCAGGGCTGGCGGCACGTCTCCGGGACTCTGTTGGTGGCGGGGCTCTGGGCCTGTGGGGACGACTGGATTTTTGATGAATCCCGGAATCGCTGGCATTAGTGTGTGGTGAGGTCCCTGCTCTTGCCTCGGTCACTGGTTTTCCTCAAAGGGCTTGGCTCAGCCTCTGAAGTCAGCTCCATGAGAGGGGAGGTGCAGAGCCACAGCCGTTTAAATGTGGACATTCTGGAAGGTTCCTGGGAGCACGACCCTTCCTGCCTTGTCACACTTGGCCTGAGTGTCTTATGCTTTACAGAGACCCCTCGAACGGAGGCCTGCGTGACAGATTAGCCAGTGTCCTGTGTTCCCTGCATCTGTGGGACGTGGGGGAGCGGGACGAATGGCAGCAGTAATGGTTTGACAGGCTGCTGGGGGCGCATGGCCCTCGACTGTGGACAAAACCAAGAAGGAGCGCTCTTCGAAGACTTTCCTTCTTTCTAAGCGTCAGTGACCGGATTCACCGGTTTGCGAAACTCTGTCCTCACGCCTGCTCTCCGTCTGGGAGAACGGAAGTGGAAGATAGAACTTTCCACGTGTAGCCATCAGAAGCAGCCCGCAAAACCGGGGGGCCCACAGAGACACCCCGGGCCTGAGCTTGACTGCCCCATGGAAGCTATAGCTCTGGCTGTGGTCCCTTTCATCACGAAATCGGAACACAGGCATCTTTCACAAGCGGTTCCGAGAACCAGCTTCAGCAGCCTGGGGGGGGCCTTCTGGAGGGAGCATCTCCGCCTTGAACTGGAGTACTGGGCTCATTTGCATCCTGCGTCCTAGAAACAGGTGTATTTCTCTGCAGCTGCGGTAACTGGAGACCATACTCTCTGTGGTCACGGTCATCATTGTCCTAGTTCAGCCGTCTCCTGGCACGTTGACCCGTGCATGAACGGCACAAATCAATATGCGTTTTGTCCCTTAACTGTTTACACGACGCTACAGTGTGGTGTGTTTTCTCTTCCCGGGAATAGGATCTTCTTCAAGCAGACAAATCTCATTTAATTGGCTCAGTTTGTGCCTCTTACGCAGCGTGGGCCCAACCTGAACGTGGTTCTGTCCGGCCAGTGGCATTGGAGCGGGCTCGTTGTTCCTGAGACCGGGACCGCCCCCACGTTCGTCCCTGTCGGGGCTGCCTTGGCTCTGGCCGGCTCCGTGCCCCCCCTCCCCCCCACCCCCGTCTGGCCCTGCGGCCGCATGTGCCAGGTGCATGTGGAATTCTTCATCTGTCCCCTCTTGGGGTGGCACCATCCCACCTATCTGCTGTGACAGCTACTCTCTGCATCTCCTGACTCCCTGCCCTGCCCCGCTCAGGCGTGCAGGTGCAGGTTATGACCTGCTGACCCCCAGGCCGGATGTACCCCTGTGGCTCCTTCCAAGCCACCCACGTGCCGTGGATCAGCTCACACGCCCCTGATGCTGCCACGTTTGACTTCCACATGCTCCTGGTGGCCTGCTCATCACCTCCGTCTGCCATACAAGGGGGGCCCAAGGGGGGGTCCCCTCTACAGACCTCTCCAGACTCTCCACGGTCGCCTTGCCACTCGCCTGTGTCTACAGTGGCCCTGGCTGCTTTCTAGAAGATGCCAGTTCTTTGTCCCTCGCTCACATTGCCTGTGAGCTAATCCCTGTTTGTGATTTACTTTTCCAGACACACTACTGCCTTTTATGGACCAGCATACATGTTTTGAGCTGCTCAGAATCTGTACTCCGTGCCCCCATTGTGCCTCTAGCCTCTCTCCCCAGCTCCCCGGGGTCCCCCCCACCAACCACCGTGCTGCTGCCCTGCGCCCTCCCCAGCCTGCCCGTGCCTGGTGCTCCTGTGGCTTCATGGACCCTCTTCCCCCAGACCCTTTGCTCCCGCCCCACGGCTGCAGTGCACCTGTTAGAATTCACAGACCATTGCCGTCCTCTGCTTTTCTCTCTGTGCATCTTCCCTGGCCCCTTCTTTCCGCGGCTGGCAGTCTTGGTGGGCCAGGCGCTGGCGTCGTGGGCCGTGCAGAGCGGGTCCCCTGTGTCCCTGTACCTGCAGCTCTGAACCCTGCAGGGTTCCCTCTGCCCCCACGCAGCTGGGCCTGCCCCTCGATCCTTGCAGGGGGGCACCCCAGGCTTCTGCTTTTTCGGGGGGCAGAGAGGACAGCATGCCTGAATAGTTCACAATGGCTCTGACATCACAATTCTGATTCCAGAGTCTTTATTTAATGCCTTTTTGTCCTTTTAGAGGCTTATTTTTGACTTAAGAAGTGTGTGGGGCATGTTGACCCAGCTGTGGGAGGCCCGTTGGAAAGTTCTGTGCTGCACAGGGAAATGGGGGGTGCACACGGAGGGCCAGCAGGGAGTTAAGTCTGGCGTTTTTGGGCAGACCACGGCAGATGGATGGGGCTGCAGACGGCTCTGGGTGCGGCGGGACTTTGTAACCGTGAACTCCAGTGTAGCTTGTGATGGGAGAACCCAGGGAGGTCTTTGTGGACACTCGGGGGCGGGGGGGCAGCCTGCCTCTGCCCCCTGATGCCCGAGTTAAATGTTTTCTTTTCAGATTTGAGGAGAAGTTGCAAGCTGTCAGAATTTGTCATTTTTTCCTTGTGTTGGCAGCCCTTCCCTGGATCAAGGGGAGTTGGTGCAAACCAAACAGTTCACTGTGCTATTCGTGGACCTTGCAGGAGTGTTTTTGGGGAAGTCCCCTTCAGCACCCCCTGTGGGGCGGACCCGTTCTTTCCTCAAAAGACTGCAGCATGTTTGTGCCTTCTTTTCCTTTCTCTGGCAGCAAGAGGAAGGTGTTAAAAACGTCACGGGGAGGGGTCCTGTCCTTCTTAGGCTGGTCTCTTAAAGAAAAACAAAAGCGCGCACTCTGTACTCAGGAGTTTTGGCACAGCGCACAACTTTCTCCTGGCCCCGTGCACCTTGCACACGGCGGTGCTATCTCCTATCTGTCTGGTGCGGGTGTCCGAGCCCAGGGAGGGCTCTTACCCCATCTCCCTGTCTGCAAAGACCTCCCACCACACAGTTGTTCCTATGAAGTGTGTGTGGGGGGCTTGGTGGGGGAGAGGGGAAGAGGGCTTGGTGGAAGAGAGGGAGGAGGGGCTTGGTAGGGAGACTCCGGGCTTCCTGGAAGGAGAAAGAGGAGAGGGGCTTTGTGGGGGAGGGGCTTGATTGGGAGGGGAGGGGCTTGGTGGAGGGAGGAAAGAGGAGGGGCTTGATGGGGAGTGGAGGGTCTTGGAGGGAGGAAAGAAGAGGGGCTGTGTGGGGGAGGGGCTAGATGGGGAGGGTCAGGGCTTCCTGGAAGGAGAAAGAGGAGAGGGGCTTCGTGGGGGAGGGGCTTGATGGGAGAGGGGAGGGGCTTGGTGGAGGGAGGAAAGAGGAGGGGCTGGGTGGGGGAGGGGCTTGGTGGGAGGGGAGGGGCTTAGTGGAGGAAGAAAGAGAGGAGGGGCTTGCTGGGAGTAGAGGAAACCACAGTGGCTGAGGAAGGAGGGGCCACCTGAGCTGATCAGGCCACTAGGAGAGGGCACGGGGAGGACAGAGGACGTGCGAAGATGGGTTTGCGGGGAGGGCAGGGGGTTGTGCCTCTTGGGACTTTTCTGTCCTATCCAACGGACTCAGTGCCTTTGAAATGTGTGTATATTATATTTAAAAGGTAAACTTTAATTTAAAATTGAAGCACATGGTTGGAAAAGCTTTGCGTCCTAAATGTGCAGCCTGACCCTGGGCCGGTGGGCGTGACCACACGGGAGGCGGGGACAGTGCTCTCGCCCCGCAGGCACCTGCTGTACCGCTGGAGACCCTCCTCCATCTGCCCCCTCTGAGGTTCGTCTGCCCCCCTCTGAGGTTCGTGGCCTTTGCCCCTGAAGCAGGTGGACACCACCTGTGGGGTCCTCGCTGCTTTGTGCTTTGAAAGGTGACAGTTGAGAGCTGCTTGCCTCCAGTCCCCCTGTGGGGATACAGCAAAGGACGGCGCTCGCGGGACCTGCCTGGTTCTGCGCGTCTCCTGGGTGCCAGCCCACCCTCTGTCCTGTTCCCGCCTGATCGGGGCGCAGCAGAGTCGCGCTCCAAAGTGCGGTGATGCCCCCACCGTGAAGACACAACCTGCTTGGCTCCTCACAGGGAAGCTTTGCACATAGCACAGGCGTTACTGCAGGGGTGGCCGTCGGTTTCTTCTAGTTAATTAAAATGTAGGTTATCTGCCGACTCGGATACTCTTATGATTATCAATTCTCGGTCACTTGTGATGCATTTGCAGGCTGGTCGGGATGAAACTGGTTCTGAATGGCTTGGATTTGAGACCTGCAGTTTTCTTGAGGAAATGGGTCCAGGAGTTGGGCGCAGTTACATCTTGGTCTTTCAAATGACCAGACAGTAAACACGTTTTTTTTTTTTTTTTTTTAACGTTTATTTATTTTTGAGACAGAGAGAGACTGAGCATGAATGGGGGAGGGTCACACAGAATCTGAAACAGGCTCCAGGCTCTGAGCTGTCAGCACAGAGCCCGACGCGGGGCTTGAACTCACAGACCGAGAGATCATGACCTGAGCCGAAGTCGGCTGCTCAACCGACTGAGCCACCCAGGCGCCCCAACACGTTTTTTTTTTAAAGCTGCTTAAGTTACATAATATATAATTGCCTTTATGCGATTAAATTGTATTTATGAGATTTTTTTCTGGTTCTTTAGCAAGCCATTGTCATCTATTATTAAGCTACTGATGATGTCTTTTTTTTTTTCTCTCTTTGCAAAAACTTTGGAGTCAGGAATCTGATAGGGGCCCAGGCCAGGGAGTCTGTAGGGCTCGATTCTGGCCTTGTTCAGGTGCTTGGGGTCCTGCACATGACACTTTGCCTCTGAGGCCCCCAGCTGCCTCTCCTGGAAAGTGAGACCATCAGGGAGGTGCCAGGCCTCCCCACTTGGCCTGATCTGGTCACGCAGACCCAGGACAGGAGTGCGAGCTGGTCACTGAGCAAGCGTCCCACAGTGGGCTCATGGGGGCTCTTCCGCGCCCCCTTGAGAGGCATGACTGGGACATTGTTCCCACAATAGACTCCCCTGAGATTTCTGGTCTCCAGCAAATGTTTGTAATCAGATGAATGCCGGGCAGTATTGTATTGTTTTAATTCCGTTCTGTGCTCTGTGTGCCCATCCCTTTGCATCGTCGTTGTCCTTGTTCAGAGGACTCTGTGGCCTCCCGCCCCACCCAGAGGAGCATTTCCAGGCAAACCCGGGCAAGGAGCCCAGTTACCTGCCCACATGGCAGCCGCCGGGGCCCTGCCTGGAGGACCCTGTTCCCGCTGGGCTTGTGGGCAGGTCCTGTGTTGACCGTGGTTCTCCGCCAGCCCTGTCAGACCTTTGAAGGGGGCGCTGTGGGCTCAATGTGCCCCCGCCCCCAAATCCACAAGTTGAAGCCCTGACCCAGACCCTTGGAATGTGACTGTATCTGGAGACAGGGCCTCGAGAGAGGTGATCGAGGTTCAGTGACATGGCTGGAGTGATCCCATAGGACCAGCGGTCTTATAAGAAGAGGGGATCAGGACCCACACACACACGGAGGGACCACTGTGTGGACACGGGGAGCAGGTGGCCGTGGGCACCAAGGGGAGGGCACCAAGGGGAGGGGGGATCTGGCCCTGCCATGCGTGGATTGCAGACTCGCACCCTCAGGGATGGGAGGGAATAGACGTCTGATTCAGGTGCGGGGTCTGCGGGACTTTTCTCTGACCGCCCAGCCGACTGTCACGGGGAGAGGGGCCTCCCTCTTGTCATCACTCTGCCCCCTGTTTATAACCAACACGAGTGAACACAATTGAACTTTTATCTTTTCTCCGTTCTATGTCATGGGGGGATAAAAACACCTGGTGTTTTATCGGTCGTAACACGACAGCCTAAGAGGTTTAGGCTGTAAAATAATAAAAGATGAAAAGAATATTGAAGATTCTGGAGGAAATTCCTGCCCTCCTCCCTCCGGGCTGCTGTTCTGTGCAGAGATTTGGGGACTTCGAGATTCTGTGCACTCGTGGGGCCGGTGGCAGGCCCTGCACCGGGGCATCCGTCTGTCCAGGCTGGCTCAGGGCGTGAGGGAGCAGGGAGGGGGTCTGTGGGATTAGCATTTCGGGAGGAAGGGGCTGCAGCGTGATCTCAGTACGCAGCATTTCCTTCGTAAAGAATCGCCTTTGTAAAGAACAAAGGTAAACTTGGTTCTGCACAGCTTCTGTTGGAATCCACATGTTTGCCCTGAAGTGATTTTAGTTAATGAGGCAAGTTGTGCCTGAGGGCCTCTTAAGCCACCTGCCAGGTGAGTCGGTGGCCCACCTGGTTTTCTCTCCCTGTTGTCTTGCTTGACGTCTGTTGGTAGTGGGTGCGTTTATTTTGGGCACGTGGGTGCATTGATTTAATGCATCTTGGTTTTTTTTGTTTTTGTTTTTGTTTTTTTTTTTGAGAGAGAGGGCGGGGCGGGCAGAGGGGGAGAGAGAGAATCCCAAGCAGGCTCCAGGCTGTTAGCGCAGAGCCCAATATGGGGCTCAAGCTCAGGAACCCTGGGATCGTGACCTGAGCCAAAATCAAGAGCTGGATGCGCAGCGGACTGAGCTCCCCAGGCGTCCCGATTTAATGCATCTTAATAACTTGGTGCTAGCGAGGTGATGCCCCCTTCTGGAACCTGGGCATGAGAATTCTTGCGTGCTGGCTTGAGGCCAGACTGGGGAGAATTTAGCTGTGGGCAGAATTACCTGGAGAGCAGGTAGGAAGAATGGCTGGAGAGAAGACCTAGCTGCCAGCTTCTGCGGGCTTCTGTGGGCTTCTGCGGGCTTCTGCGGGCTTCTGCGGGCTTCTGTGGACTTCTGTGGGCTTCTGTGGGCTTCTGCGGGCTTCTGGGGGGCTGGCTCACGTGGCCCAGCACGACTGGGATTGTCCAGGATTCCGAGAAGGTCAGCTCTAGTTTAACTTTCCTCTGCGCCCTTGGATACATTTCTAGAGAGACCAGTGGGAAGTGTCCTGTTTTATGTGGCTTCGTGCAAAGCAAAATTTCGTAAGAACTGAGGACACCAAAAGCTGAGTTCATTGTTTTGTTGAGCCGATGGAAAGGAAACCATCTCTGGAAGGCGCTGGGAGAGACGAACTGTAATTTCTTTCCCAGGACCTTCATTTCCAGAAGTAAACAGAGGGGTCAGGCCAGCCGTTACTGGACAGTCTCCCTCCCCGCGGAGAAGAGGCCTGACTGTCCTAGCCTGGGTCAGCCCTGTGGCGTTGGCCGGAGGACCCTGGTTCCCCAGGCCTGGGTTGTGTGTGAGCGTGCACAGACACACGTGCACAGACACACGTGCACACACCTTCCGTCACGTACACACACCAACGCTCACACCCACACTCCCATTCCTAGGGCACAGTGGCTCCCGGGTGTGAGCCCTGCCCCTCCCATCCTGCCTCTTTTCTGGTCACCTGTCCACCTGCTGGCTTGGGGACAGGTTTAGATACCATCTTGCGGTGTGGCCAGGTGTGGCCGGGCACAGTCCTGTTTGTTTGTGGTCGTCCTTGGTTACCGTGACGGGGCCCCAAATACAGCTATGACACGGCCATAAGGTGGTTTGAAGTGGGCCTCCCGCCACCTCTCTGGGGCTCTCTTAGTCACTGGTGGGGGTGCTGGTACGGCTGTCCTGCCCTGTCCCCCGTGGGCTCCTCCCCTCGCCCACGCTCCGGGTGCTTGTGGTGAGAAAGTGCAGCCGGGGACGTGGAGTTGGGACCTGGTGGCACCTGCCCACATTGCCCGGCGTCTCTGGGACTCACGCTTCACGCGTTGACGGGATGCCCACTGGCTGCCCGGGTTGCAGCGAGGGCCAGTGAGCGGAACCTGCCGACACGGCGCTTGGCCCTGCTGGACGTGAACGTGCACCTTCGCGGAGCTGTGGGTATCCCCGTGGGTGCTCCCTGGTGGCAGCAGCTGGGCCCTGTTCTCCTCCTTCTGCTTGCTTGGGCCCCCCTCCAGAGCAGGAAGGGGCTTCCCCAGACCCCCAGGGTGCCGCCTTGGCCTCCCTGTAACGCACTGGCTGTGCGCCCCGGGATCTGTGGGTGTCCTGCTGGAGGACCGCTCCCAGGAACACAGCCATGTCAGTCCCCCAGCCTGTGGCAGGTGCTGCCAGGTTTTGAGCTCTGACCGTGAGGCAAGACCGGCTCCTGCAGGGCCTGAGTACTGAGAAGCATCAGCTCCTTGGTGACGAGGAGGGCCAGGCCCACCCGGCAGCGGTCCCCACCGCCGTATTTTCTTTTGTGGAATGAAAATAGCAGGGGGCGCTGTGGGGCGTGTGATCTGAGGTCGCAGTCAGTTGGGGACACAAAGCAGGTGAGCGAGCTGTGCCGTGGCTGACCCGACCTGACCCCCGGACAGCCGCCCGTGGCGTGGCGGCCTGATGTCTCCGTCCCCAGGGGCAGGCAGGCGGGCCCCAGGTCAGAGCAGGTGCGTGGCTGGTGGAGAGCCCGGTGCCTCTCTGGTCGGGCCGAAGAGCTGGAGGGAGCACCCGAATGTCTAGGATACGCAAGGCGGGGGCGCCTCTTTCGTGGCTGCTTCCATCCCAGTGCCAGGCAGCGTGGCCCACAGGGGACCAGGCGTGCCCTCGGGCCCTCCTACCACGGTTGTGCCGGGCCACGGTTCGCTGCCCTCCTCCGTCTTGTTCCAAGGGAGGGGACGCAGCCTGAACGTGCAGTCTGTTCTTACGTAGCTCCCTCCCACCCTGTGATGATCGGCTTGAGCCACGCCGGAGGAACATGTGCCCACTGCGGCCACTCAACAGCGGTCTTTGCCAAGTTAGGTGCTTGCGGTTCTTGATGTAAATATTACTGTTTTCTCTTTACCGGCAGGTGGCTTTCCCAGGCCACACCTCTTCTGTGACCTGGTGCTTCTTGTGCAATTTTATTTGCAAACGCATTGTAGCTCTCAGATGTTTTGTGTTTGTGTTTTGTAACGTTTGTAACAGTGCGGCTGCAGCGGGAACAGACCTCGGTTGCGGCGGGTTGTAATCGCTTCTCTGGCCCAGAGGCTCTTTTCCGGGCATGAGTGTAGACTGGAGACGTGCAAAGGTTGAGCATCGTTGCTTGTCTTGTTCTGAGCTGGGGAGCCCGCTCGCCCCTCCCCACCCCTGCTCACTCTCCAGCGAAGACTATGGTTTGTGCGCTTTGTGATGGGAGAGGAGAGGCCTCCTCTCCGACGTGTCTGACCTGCCCCTGTGGAGAATGGCAGAGCTCTCCAGAGTCGTCAGCCATGGATGGGGCTGCTGTGAGCATCAGGCCAGTCCGGAGCCTGCACTCATTCCCTGGGGGGACATGCTGGGGCCAGGTAGGCAATGTCCCTGCACCCCTGTGGCCTGGGGGACTTGTGGGGAGCAGCGGCTTCTGGACAGAATACTTGGTAGCTGCTGTTTTTTTCAACGTTTTTTATTTATTTTTGGGACAGAGAGAGACAGAGCATGAACGGGGGAGGGGCAGAGAGAGAGGGAGACAAAGAATCGGAAACAGGCTCCAGGCTCCGAGCCATCAGCCCAGAGCCTGACGTGGGGCTCTAACTCACGGACCGCGAGATCGTGACCTGGCTGAAGTCGGACGCTTAACCGACTGCGCCACCCAGGCGCCCCGGTAGCTGCTGTTTTTAAGAGTCACTTTTTTTTAAAATGTTTATTTTTGAGAGAGAGAGAGCGAGCGAGCGAGCATGCACAAGTAGGGGAGGGGCAGAGAGAGAGGGGGAAACACAGAATCCGATGCGGGCTCCAGGCTCTGAGCTGTCAGCACAGAGCCTGATGCGGGGCTTGAACTCACGAACCGTGAGATCATGACCTGAGCTGAAACTAATAGTCAAAGGCTTAACCGACTGAGCCCCCCAGGCACCTGAGACTCCCGTTTCTGAGATTGAATAGACATTTTCCTTTTACTCACCAGCAAACGCTTGCTTTCAGACTGTGAACAATGAGAAATAGTGAGTAGACTTTATTTTTTAGGACAGGTTTAGATTTACAGCAAAGGCGGATAGCCCTCTGCCCTCGTGATTTCCTCATTAACCATTGTGCTGTAATGTGGCATATTTATTACCCTTGATGAGCAGATATGGATACATTTTATTAACCGCAGTCCACGGTTTACATCTTGGTGGTGTGCGTTTTGTGGATCTGGACCACTGGATCACACGCATCTACCTTCATAGCGTCACGCAGACCATTTTCACTAAAAATTTTCTGTGCTCTACTCCCCCCACCCCAACCCCACACCTGCCCCGAGGGCAACCGCCCATCTCATTTCTGTCCCCACTGGTCTGCCTTTACCAGAATGTCCCAAGGTTGGAATTGTGCCACTGGTTCCGTTCTCTGGGTGATATGCCTTTGGGATTCCTCTGTGTCTTTTCATTTCTTTTTATTGCTGAACAAGTTCCCTGGCGTGGAATATAGGTAGTGATTTTTCTTTTTTTATGTTTATTTTTGAGAGAGAGAGAGAGAGAGAGAGAGAGCGAACACATGAGTTAGGGGAGGGGCAGAGAGAGAGAGGGAGACACAGAATCCGAAGCAGGCTCCAGGCTCCAAGCTGTCAGCACAGAGCCCGACGTGGGGCTCGAACCCATGAACCCCGAGATCATGCCCTGAGCCAAAGCGGGATGCTCAACCAACTGAGCCACCCAGATGCCCCTGACTTTTATTTTAATGTTTATTTATTTTTGAGAGAGAGAGAGAGAGAGAGAGAGAGAGAGAGACACAGAGCATGAGCAGGGGAGGGGCAGAGAGAGAGGGAGACACAGAATCCGAAGCAGGCTCCAGGCTCCAAGCTGTCAGCACAGAGCCCGACTCGGGGGCTCGAACTAACGAACCATGAGATCATGACCTGAACCGAAGTCGGACTCTTAATTGGCTGAGCCACCCAGGTGCTCCAGGTAGTGATTTTCCAAAGACAGGAGCCCCAATTCCTTGCGAGTCCTTGCCTCTCAAGTCCCCATCGACGGGAGCACTGGGTTGTGCAGGTGCTACGTGGACAGTTTCACGCACAGACTTCACCTCCGTGCTCCGTGGGCCAGCTTGTCTGGCTGTCACCACCCTGTGGTTGGCCTGTCTGTAACTGTCTGTAACTCCCCATATTTCCAGAGACCGTTTTTCTTCCTTTTCTTTTTGCTTTATGTTTATCTGTTCACGTATTCCCTCCCACACTCGTGAAATGTTGATACGTGTGTGTGTGGACCTGAGGCCACACGTGTTATGGAGATGTGTTCCTGTTTCCAGAAGGTATCAGTCAGCGCAGGGACGCTGGCCATTGGGTGGGCGGATCTGGGCAGCGAGGGGCTGTGTGTGGGGAGGGGGTGCGGGTGGGGGGCGTGGATGTCAGGAGACAGAGCCCTGCCCCAGACGAGCATATGAGTCAGCATTGGAGCGATGGACGTTCCAGACAAACCAGTGACCGTGTGTCATGTTCCTTGAGGAACTGAAGATAAGCAAGGGGGTTATAAATAGTCTTCACGGCCAGAGCCAAGGTCATGCTGCCACCCACTCCAGGCCGCAGGGACAATGAGTCAGATCCCTGGGGTCTGTGCACATTTCTACTTTGAGGATGGGGTGGGGGGCAGTCCCAGGACCCCGGGGGGCAGCAGCTCATGAGGGGCCGATTCCTGCTTGCAGGTGCCAGGATCCTGGCCTCGCAGGACTGCACGACAGGTGTCATCCTCTCACCTGTCTGCCCAGGGCGGTTCGTGTTCCCGGAGCAGGAGAGCCTGCCCCGTGCTGGCCTGTTCTGAGCACCCCAGCTCTTCCCGCCTCCTCTGCTCCAAGAAGGAGGTCGGGCCCCAGAGCAACTCAAGGCAAGAGTTCTAGAAAAGGTAGTTCATTTTGGAGGGCATATGAGCGCGAGGTGTGGCCGTCGGCGTGGCAGCGGCCTGAAGACCACTAGGCAGGGCCCCCACCTCCTCGTTGTGGCCCCGATCCCCACGCTGCACAGTGGGGAGGGCCCCCCTCCGGCTCCTGAGTTCCTAGCCTGAGAGTCCGCTGCGTGTTTGAAATTGCAGAGGAGATTCTGTGGGAGCAGGGGGTGCTGCTCCGGAGGGGAGGCTCCATGCTTTTTATGACGTTCTCTAAAAGGAGCTGGACCTCGTAAAAGTGAGGAAAAATCTGGACTTTCTTAACTACGGGTCTCGTCTTTGATGCTGCAGCTTTGTGGCCGTGAGCGGGGTCTGATGGGCTCAGCCTCGGGGGCCATGCCCGGGCTGACGTTCTGTGGAGTTTTCCCGGGAGCCCGTCCGCTTACCCTGTTTCTTCCCATTTCTGGGGGTGACTCACCACAGGTGCACGTGGAACAGGTGGGTCCTCAGTGTCTCCTGGGGTCCTGGGCTTGTCACGCAGGACTGTCTCTTTCTTCATGTGGGGCGTTCTTTGGGGCTGTCAGGCCCCCTGTGGACCTCAGACAGGACCTGCTCTACTCACAGAGCCTCTGCACAGACCCCTGGCCTCAGGCCATTTGCACGCTTTCCAGGCTCGCCCTTGTAACATCTGCCTTTCAGATCTCCAGACGTCAGGGGTTCCTGTGCTCAGCCTGGGTTTCCTGGTCTGTGACAGAAGATACTTCAGTCCACAATGTGTCCGTGTCACAGAACGTTTGTATGGGTCATGGTGCTGTGACACCAGTGTCATAGGATGTGTGTGTGTCATGGTGCCCATGTGGCCAGGCATCTGTGTGTGTCACGGTGCTGTGGCACTCGTGTCACAGGGTGTCTGGGTCACGGTGCTGTGGCACTCGTGTCACAGGGCGTCTGGGTCACGGTGCTGTGGCACTCGTGTCACAGGGCATCTGTGTGGGTCACGGTGCCGTGGCACCTGTGTCAAAGGGCGTCTGTGCGGAAAGGAAACCAGGATAGAAGGTGCACACCTTGTCAGCAAGGAGGGCAGCAGGAATCCATGGGGGTCGTGTGCGTTGTGGGAAGTCACGTGGGGTGCGGGCTGCGGGAGGGCGGCAGGAATCTGCAGGGGATGCGTGTCATGGGAAATCATGTGGGGTGCGGACGGTGGCTGGGGGCATGGCCTGAGCCACGGCAGCCCGGCTGACGCCATCCGGTCTGTCTGCTTCCCGCCTGGACGGCCCCCGGGGAGCCCGGTCGGCTGGCCCCCAACCAGCGGAGGCACCGCTGGTTCTCCAGGTAGCCGAGGTCTCGTGATGGGAGAGGCGGTCAGGCTCTCCCAGGCTGAGCTGGGCCTCTGTTTGAAGTGTTTTTGCGGACGAGCGTGGGCACACCGACCACGTGTGCGCACAGGCACACACGGGCACAGAACGCGTTGGTGATTGCAAGCACCGGACCACCTGGAGAGCCGCACCACCTTGCACGGGACTCCACCTCTCTCTGCACATGGGACGCTGTCCCCTCCCTCACGGGTCACCGCGAGGAGCAGGGGGAATAGTGCGTGGAACGTCTGGGCACAGGCTGTGGCACGTGGAAAAGACATAGGGAGGGCAAGAGCCTTTTTTGCTGTTCAGCGAATGCGGGAGGGCAGTAAAGGTCTTTCGGTTTGTTTGTTTTTGACCATTGTTCCTTTGCCATCTGGCCGGGGAGAACTGGTTTGATCAGTTCCAGACCGTTCCATCTGCTAGTGAGGGGTGGAGGTGCCTGGATGGACACGCAGGGGACTCGCGTCCCCGGAGCCTGCTGGGAGATGTCGAGGGCGCCTGCGTCGGGCACGGTGGTGGGTGATTACTGGCGTTCCAGGCAGGGTGTCGTTGGGTGTTTCCGTCCCGGTCATTGCCTTCCATGTCCCTCCAGGGGAGCGGACTCACGCCAGTGCGGGATCGGACCTCGACTCTCTCCGGGTGCAGCTGTGGCTCTCGCCAGCACCCGCTGGAGTCCCAGCAGGCGGGTACTCCTCGCAGGGCCAGGGTTCCTGGAAGTACACAGCGGCCTCGGTCCAGGGAGGGCCCCAACAGCCAGCGTGGCTCCTCGGCGTCTGAGGTGCCGCGTCCCCGCCTTGCGGTGGCCATGTGCTGCAGGCCTCTGGGGCAGCGCCAGGCTCGGCTTAGGAGGCAGGTGCCAGCCCTCACCTGGCTCACACAGCGGTGGTTTTTGCTGGGCTGTTGCGGTTTCTCGTGCTGCAGGAGGAGCCGTGCAGAATAGCTTCTGAAATTGGAGCCGTTTACCGAGCTCAAGTGGCCGGACTTCTCTGTGTTTAATTAAAGTGAAGACGGTGGCTGGTTTCTGTAGCAGGTGACCTCCGGTGTCAGGTTGCACACACTGAGGCCAGAGTTGCCACACTGGGTTCTGTTGGCGGCACCTGCGTGTGCGTGCGGGTTACGGGGTGTGTGTGCGCGCGTTGGGATGCGGTTCGGTGTGGTTTGTGTAAACTCACAGGCGCAGAGGAAGAGCTGATGGGTGGAGATGGGCACAAGGGCCGAGTGACTGTTGAGCACATGCTGCCCATGTCACACTGCCTACCCGTGGCCGTGACGGATTCTCCGAAAGGTACTGGATTGTTTCAGAAAAAGCGGCCACCAAAAGGGACAGCTGGAAGTTTGAGATGGATGAGAGGAGATCCGCTTGAATGATACGGCCTTTATTTTATTGCAGGATGAGCTACCAGACACACAGTCAAGCTTTCCACCTGTCAAATAGCTGATGAGCTACCTGTCAAATAGCTGTAGCTGATGAGCTACCAGACACACAGTCAAGCTTTCCACCTGTCAAATAGCGGGAGGGGGCTTTGTATAGCAGGGTCGCTGGAGGTCCTGGGACGGCCCGGCCTCTCTCGCCGGCTCCAGTCCACCGCGGGCTCTGTGCGGCTTTCTTGTCTTCCCCTCAGTATGTGCGGGTCTGTGGTCGACTGTGGATCATCCCTGCCCACAGACTAGTTCCACGCTGCAGGACGCCTCAGAAGCACAGACGCGGATATGCTCGGCACGGCAGGGTCTTAGCTGAGCGATGCCTCTGTTTTCCGGAAGTCGTGAAATCTAGGACGCGTGTGCATGTACGGCCGTGTCTGGACCCACGGCTGCCGTGCCTATGCATCTCACACGAGCGTGTTTCACCGGGGCCGCGATGGAATAACTTGCTTCAGGCAGCAGAGTGTTGCGAACGTCCTTGTTCTTTCATGCTCGGATCTTACAGGGAAAAGTCTCAGGAGTCCTGTCGGGTAGTAGTCCAGATCTTTTGTTTTTTTTTTTTTTAAGTTTATTTATTTTGAGAGAGTGCACGAGCCGGGGAGAGACAGAGAGAGAGGGAGAGAATCCCAAGCAGCCTCCACGCTGTCAGCGCAGAGCCTGACGCAGGTCCCAAACCCATGAACCATGAGATCATGATGTGAGCCGAGATCAAGAGTCCGACGCCCACCTGACTGAGCCCCCTGCCCTCGCAGGGAACAAGTGATCCTGGATGAAGAGGGGCCTCCCAGCGCAGGCCCCCAGCTGGCATCTGAGATAACAAAGTGATCCGCAGTGAGAAGGAGCACAGAGGAGGCCTCGCCCCTGACCCGGATAGTGCACCTGCCCGGGTGATGACCTGTGTGCCCCCCAGATTCCTGTCCATCTGGAACCCGGGATGTGGCTGAGTTTGCGGACGTGGAGAAGTCAGCCTGAACCCATGTCGTCAAGAGCAGAGCAGGGGATGTGGTTGCAGGCCACAGGAGAGGTCGGGGGATGGCAGCCCCAGGAGCCCCAAGAGGCTGGAAGGAGGTCTCCGAGCGGCTGCCGGCAGCGCAGTGCACGCGCCCTCCACCCCTCGTGTGTTGCCCAGCGCTCCTGGGCTCTCCCTGCTCTTGGCCACAGCCCTGTGGTGGGGCCATCGTGGGAGACAGGTGCACTCTGTGGCTCTGGGCATGGCTAGCCATGACTGTCTGGGCCCTGCTGCGGACCCCACGGACGTTGTGGGCATGCAGAGGAGTAGGGAAAGTGTTTGAAGGAGGAACAGTGGTTCTGAACTTGGGGACTCAGCCTTCCAGAGTTTTCCGGGGGAGGCCAGCCAAGCCCCTGCGTCTGCCGGGGCCTGGACAGGCATTAAGTTGGCCTGAGTGTGCCACGGGCTGGGGGGAGGGCCCTCTTGCATTGACCTTTGCCCCCAGCCTCCGTCTGCACCTGTTGGCTGAGCCTCCCCCCAGTACCGCCCCGGGGCCATCTCTGCACCTGGCCCAGATTTCTCCGGAAACCGAGGCCCCGCCCCTTTCCAACCACAGGCCAGACTTTGGTCCGCACTTTGCTTTGATTTCACTGTTCCCTCCCACACCTAATGTTACATCCAGGCCTTTGGTGTTTTCTAGCTGGCCAGGGAGCATTTGCCTGCATTACCGGGCAAGGCGGCCCCGTGTGCACCTCCCTCGTGGGAACTGCCGGTGGGCGACCAGGAGCCTCGGTTCACAGACCCTTAGAGAAGGAGGGACGGGCCTCCAGGAATTCAGGACCCCCCCTACCCATGCTGAACCTCACACAATGAGCCCGTGCTGATAAGCAGGGCTGACCTAGATGTTGCTGGTGGCCAGGCAGCAGGTGGCAGGTGGAGGGACACGCAGCAGGGGACACGTTGACCTGGTGTCCGCTTACCTCCAGGGGGGAGCGCAGAGCCTGGCTGATGATTAACACCCACGCTGGCTGCAGGCCGGTCACACCAGCCAAGGCTTGTCTGCGTCTGTTCCCGTCCAGCATGTGACACTGGCGTCCCTCACGTCCACTGCCAGCGGTGTGGGACACACGGGCACGGGCCACTGACTGCGTCGTGGGCTTTGCTGCTTCCGGTGCCCAGCAGCCCTGGCCCTCGGGGCCGACGGGGGCCCCGTTCTTCTGTGAATGAGTGTCCCCACGTCCCCAGGCTGGAATCTGCCACGGAGAAGAAGGTCAGGTTGAGTGGCCTTTCTTTTGCGGCATGGATTCTATAGCAGCCACAGACTCCGAATGTGGGGGGACCCTGGAAGGCAGTGGCTGAGTGGGATTGGGGTGGAAATAGCGGTGTGCCACTTGAAGGAGGGCTGAGCGCTGACTGGTTTAATACCCCGAGTTAGGACCCCGTGAGTGTCGGCAGAGACATCTTTGTGCCATCGTGGCACTTTGTGCCATTAAGTGCCATTGATGGTACTTAAGTGACCAGAGTGCGTTTTTACCTTTGAGAGGGGTAATTACTACCAAAACCGCACACAACAGCATCGCCCCCACCAGAGCCGTGTGGGTCTCTGTGGGAGACGGACCCTGGCCGCCAGCCTGGGGAGCCCAGCGTTCTGGAACCTGATTCCTCCCTGGGTTCTATGTGACTGGGGTCTCTACCTCCTGTTTCCTTAGCCATAGAAGCGGGTGTCGGGCTGGCTGGGGTGGTGTCCCGGCCGAGCTGGGAACGTCTCTGTTCGGAGAGCCAGGGGCCCGGGACAGGTACCTTCCTGGGGTCACTGCACGCGTCCCTGAGGTTTGGGGAGGTCGCTCTGTGTGTTTGGGGTGCGTGTGTGGGTGAAAGCCACCAGGCAGCGGGCAGTTCTGGCCTCCCCGCCGGGCTCACTTGTCTCACTCTCCTGGTGCACTGCCTGCGGCTTTTCCTTTGAGTTATTAGGAAACGGTTCCATCAAGAGAAAGGTTTTTTCCCGTCGCGGTCTGAGGCCTGCCTGTGCAGACAGAACAACGAAGATGCCACACGGCTGCTGGGCCCCTACCGGGTTCTGAGAAGCTTCTCCACCGGGCTCACACATTGCTTCCTGGCAGTGGGGACCGGGCACAGCCCCCTCGCCGGCCATCACCCGCGTGTCCAGCTGCGTGGTGAGGGCGGTGGCCCGTCGCCGGATTGAACGGAGTCTGGATGGCGGACTCCCGAGGACCAGTGCAGACGTGGGGCTGGATCCCTTTGTGAGAGCGGTCAGTGTTGTGACTTGGGGCCGCGATGTCACTTTCTGATCTCGGCAGCAGACTTTACGTAAAAGCCCTTACTAAAGGAAAAAAACAAACAAACCCAAACCTGAAACTTTGTTAGTGGCCTTTGAGGAGTATTAGGGGGCCAACTCTTCCTGAAAATTGGTAAATAAAGAGAAACAAGCTTTTTTTTTTTTTTTTTTATTTTTCAGAGAGAGAGAGAAAGGAGAGAGAGAGAGAGAATCCCAGGCAGGCCGGAAATCAAAAGTCGGTTGCTTAACCGACTGAGCCACCCAGGCGCCCTGAGAAACCAGCTTTTAACCTTCTTTTGTTGCACAAGCTGTACCTCAAGGTTAAAAATAGATAAAGAGGGAAAGCTTGGTTTTTTTGTTTTTTTTTTCGCAAAGAGGGAAAGTTTTGTTTTAGGAGAAATGCTGGCCAGCAGATGTCCAGAAAGTGACCGAGTTAAAATGTGCCCAGTTGCAATAACTGAGTGGCCCTGACCCTCTGAGACCTCCTGGGTCACAAAAGGAAGCTGCTAGGGTCATGTGCCTCATTGGGGGAAGTCGGCCAGGCACGTGGGCCTGGCAGAAACCAGACCAGAACCACACCGAGCCCAGGCCCATCCGCAGCATACAGGAAGCACGGGGCCAGGCGATACGGAGAAGTTCCCGTCGGGTCAGCAGAATCCAGGGTGGGGAAGTTCTGCTGGGCAGAAAGCACGTGGTCACCTCCAAAAAACTTGCCAGAGGAGGAAGCACCTCTGTTGTTAAGGAAGCGAAGAGACGTTAGATAAACATGGTCAGGCTTTATTTGGAGCTGGATTCCCACAATCTGTAAAAAAAAAACAAAAAACAAAAACAAAACTTGTAAGACAGGGAAATGGGAATGTTGATTCATTGTGTGGTGGCATTAAGGAATTATTGTTAGTGTTAGAGGCATTTTGTGGTTGTATTTGAAAAACTCAGGGGTGCCTGGGTGGCTCCGTCGGTTAAGCGTCTGACTCTCGATTTCGGCTCAGGTTCATGATGTCACAGTTCGTGGGTTTGAGCCCTGCGTTGGGCTCTGTGCTGACCGTGTGGAGCCTGCTTGGGATTCTCTCTCTCTGTCTCTCTCTGCCCCTTTCCCCAGCTCATGATCTCTCTAAAATAAAAAACAAAAACCAGCTTCTGAGAACGCTTACTGAAACATTTACAGAGGAGGTGATGTGATGTGTGGGGCCAGCCTTACAACGGTGCAGGGAGGGGTGCAGGTGGGCGTGGGGGGTGCTCTTGGGGGTGAGCAGGTGGCCCCTGGAACTCAGGAGTCTGGCCGGGATGTGGCTTAAGTGTGAGCACGGAGGTCAGGGCTGGCCCGGACCTCTTCCCCCTTACTGGTAGGAATTGCCCCCCAGTGTTTCTGTTGTCATGTGTGACCTAATGGCTCAGGTTTGCCCCTGAGTCATCAGTGTGGCATTCCGGACAGAGGGACAGACGGGCTGGTGACATCTGGAAAGACGAGTCTGCTTGATGAAGTGTTTCACTGCAAACCTGCTGAGTTCATCAGCACATGACACAGGGTTGATAACTGTTTTCTGAAATGGCAACATTTGGTTCATTTATGCCTTGTTTAAAGCAATTATTCCTCATAAAGAATAGGGGTCGTTTCAGAGTAGCCGAGGGCGTTCTCATTCTGTTCCCCCAGGAAGACCATCTAGTTCCCTCCCCAGAGGTTAACTTTAATAAGATTTGCTGGTGGAAGAGATGGGGCCAAGGCACGTGCATTGAGTGGGGGGAAGATTTGGACTCAGTGTGACAGAGAAGTTTGGGAAATTCAGAGTTAAAAATGGGCTTGGACGTGATGAGGTAGCGAGCTGTCTGTCCTTGGAGGTATTCAAGTGAGTCTACAGTGGTCCTTCCTAAGGTGATTGGGGTCTGCAACAGTGACAGCAAGGAATGCTTCAGTTGAGCCATCATTGCATTTGGTAACATGATTTTTCACGCAAACCGAGCAGGGCACGGAGTATTCAGGTCTGTGGGCTGCAATGTGTGATCCCACATCGGCAGCCTCATTGTCAAGGTGAGAGATAAGGGACCCGTATTCTCTGCTCCACTACAGCTGAGTGAGCCATTCCGGGGGTGGGGGGAGTCCCCAGATCTTTTTTAACATTTTATTTATTTTGAGAGAGCGAGAGAGATTGTGTGAGTGGGGGAGGGGACAGAGAGAGGGAGAGAGAATCCCAAGCAGGCTCTGCGTCAGAGCCCGGGTGCGATCTCCTGAACCGTGAGTGTAAGGCATCCTCGGTGGAAAGAGGGTCACACGCTTGGAAATACGACTGGACTAGACCGTGGTCGTGATTTGTTCTGTAATGTTATCGTGACAGATTTACTCTGTGGGGACGTTAGAATGGGGACATTTGGGGCGCCTGGGGGCTCAATCGGTTAAGCGTGGGACTCTTGGTTTTGGCTCAGGTCATGATCTCATGGTTTGTGAGTTCCAGCCCTGCATTGGGCTCCACGCTGACAGCACAGAGACTGCTTGGGTTTCTCTCTCTCTCTCTCTCTCTCTCTCTCTCTCTCTCTCTCTCTCTGCCCCTTCCCCCCCCCCCCCCAAATAAATCAATAAAAAAATGGGAAAGAAATGGGGACATTTTCCTGCTATTTCTTATGTGAGTCCAAGACTCCCCATCTACGCATTCTCATAGATTCAGCTGTGGTCGAACCATCTCATTTGCAGATTTTGTGTCTGCAGATTTGCAGCCTTGCTGGAATGAGTTTGTAATCCCGAATCCGCAGTCCCTGCGCGTTTGTGGATACCCACGGACCCACGCAGGACGGGGACCATGGGAGCTGCCCCCCCCAGCCTGGCCCCCCCAGCTCAGGGGACCCCGGGAGGTGCTGCGTCAGCTGAACACCTGCCCCCGGCAAGCGATGCTCAGTGCACGTGGTCTTGCATGTCGGTGCTCCCTGTTAGTGCCCCCCCAGTTGAAAATGCCCGCCTGCAGTGCTGCGGGGTCTAGCACTCCAGGCCCAGGAGAGCTGTCGGGTGTTCACACTGACTTTGTAGGACAGCATGATCCGGAATAGCAAGAATTGAATGCACTGATGGGGTAGTGATCAGGGGTCCTCAGACGGCTCCATTGTTAAGTCGTCACCTGCGAACTTCCTGTACCCCTGGCTTGCCTGTCAGCGCAGACCCTAGCCCGCTTTTGCTGCCTCCCTTCGTGCCTGGGGTGGCAGTTCTCTTGACTTTTTGGGGGTGCTAGGAAAGAGAGAAGTAGACCGTCCTTGTGCAGAAAGGTTCTCTGGGACCCTGGGTCCCAGCCCTGCCGGGCGTTAAAGATGTGCCTCCCCCTGCCCAGCCTGGGCCTCTGCTCTCTCTGGGGGTAGTGGGGGTGGGAGGGTCCTCAGCCCAGGGGATGCTGTGCCGGCTCGGTAGGACGGAGGTGGCCTCTGGGCTGGGCGGGCACACGGGATGGCGACAGGTGCTTGTATATCCCGCGCTGTTTGCTTCACACAGTCAGACCTGCCATTTAACACGATCGGGGGTTGTGGGTGGTTGCTGGATCGGAATGTCTGTTGACTTGCGGAATCCTACACTTGAGCACATACTTGCGTCTGAGACAGACAGCCGTCCCCGTCTGGCTCTGTCTCCATCTGACAGCCTGGGGTTCCCCTGCCCTGAAATTCCCCGTTCGGCCTCCGCAGAGCATTCGTTGTGAAAGCTTCACCAGACTTACGGGACGGCCTGCCCACACCCGAGCCCTGGCTCTGCCCCGCCCTGCAGCTGCCCTGCGGGCCCGGTGGAGGCCAGACACGGACCCCCACCTTCCAGGAGCAGCACGTCTTTGGCTTCTGAGCCTCACATGTGGTCGGTTTGTGCAGTGACGGCAGCCAGTACATCTGGCCAGGGCAGGCTCGGGGGCCGGCACGGTGGGCTCTCGGTCCACCTGCAGGGTGACGGGGGATGTGGTCCAGGATTGAAGAGCCTGGCTCCGGGCGCCCAGCCGGAGGCACTGCGCTGCCCGTGTCCATCTTCCGGAACGGAAGGAATGACCAGCCAGGTAAGGATTACTGAAGGCTAGTAGGGCAGTCTTGGGGTGGCTTTATTTAAATTACTTAAAAATGTTTTTATCATTGAAATACAGTTGACAGGGGTGCCTGGGTGGCTCAGTGGGTTAAGCATCTGACTTGGGCTCAGGTCATGGTCTTGCGGTCTGTGAGTTCGAGCCCCGCATCAGGCTCTGTGCTGACAGCTCGGAGCCTGGAGCCTGCTTTGGATTCTGTCTCTGTCTCTGTCTCTGTCTCTGTCTCTCTCTGCACCTCCCACCGCTCACACAGTGTCTCTCTCTTTCTCAAAAATACATAAACATCAAAAAAAAAAAAAGACATAGAGTTGACATGCAAGGTTATATTGATTTCAGGTGTATAGTGTAGTGATGGGACAGTTGTATATGTTACACACAGCGCTGACCATGGTAAGCGTTGGTACCACGTGTCATGATACCACATTATCACAGTACCATCGACTGTATTCCCTATGCTATCCCTGTGACTTGTTCATTCCGTAACCGGAAGCCTGCGTCTCCTCTTTCTCTTCCGTCTGGAGCCCATCGGTTCTCTGTATTTATGGGTCTGTTCCTGCTTTCTGTTGGTTCATTTGCTTTGCTTTTTAGATGCCACATAATGAGTGAAGTCATACGGTATTTGTCTTCCTCTGTCTGACTTATTTCCCTTAGTGCAATGCTCTCTAGCTCGATGCACGTTGTTGCAAAGATGTCCCTCTTTTTTATGGCAGAGAAATATTCCATTGTGTGTGTACTACAGTCTCCTGTATCCATTCGTCTATTGATGGACACTCGGGCTGCGTCTGTATCTTGGCTGGTGTAAGTAACACTGCAGTAAGCAAAGGGGTGCACACAGCTCTTCCAATCATTGTTTTGCTGTATCCACTAAGAGGAGCATATCCAAAATATATGAAGAACTTAACGCAACTCATCACCCGAAATGCCAAATAATTTGATTAAAAAATGGGCAGGGGTCTGAACAGATATTTCGCTAAAGAAGACCTCCCGACACCAACAGACACATGAAAAGATGCTCAGCATCACTCGTCATCAGGGAGATGCAGATCAAAACCACGATGAGACAGCACCTCACAGCTGTCAGCGTGGCTAAAATGAATGACTCAGGAAACAACAGGTGTTGGCGAGGATGCGGAGAAAGGGGAGCCCTCGTGCACTGCTGGTGGGAATGCAGACTGGTGCAGCTGCACTGGACAGTCATATGGGGGTTCCTCCGAAAATTAAAAATGGAACTACCATGTGATCCAGTAATTGCACTACTGGGTATTTACTCAAAGAAAGTGACTTCATTCATTCGGTTCTTGGAGGGCAAGACAGGGTTCAAGTCTAATCTGCAAACTGCCGTATGGCTGTCACTATGGCTCCCGCCAAGACTCACCTGCCATTTTCTTGCTTTTTTTGTTTTTTGTTTTTGTTTTTTTTTGTTTTTTGAGAGAGAGAGAGAGAGAGAGAGAGAGTGAGAGTGAGCGAGCATAAGTGAGCAAGGCGCAGAGAGAGAGAGAATCCCAGGAGGGGCAGAGAGAGAGGGGTGATTACCCTGAGGCAGCCGCTAAGGACGCTGAAAAGTTGTAAACCGTAAGGGGCTGATCACAGTGCCACTTGCGAGTGACAAATTTTGGGGCCCAAATGACATTCAGGCACAGAGGAAATTGTGCTCCTGCTTGACCCTGGATGCCATGCAGCTGTTGAAAACTACTTTGTAGGAGAAAATTTGAGGATTATATTATATCATGTCATATCATATACTATATTGTATCCTATTATATCATATATGTATTGTATATCATGTATATCATATCATATTATATGTTGTATATCCTATCACATTGTATTAATTATATCATTGCATTAATTATATCATATATTATAAACTTACAGGTCCAGCATGTGCTGGACACATGACCTTCCTGAGTACAGAAAAGAGAGAAAAACCATTGTGGGAGGCATAGCTGGTCTAAATGGCCTCACTGGCCCATGAAGCATTCCCAGATCAAAGCCCAGTGTTTAGAGGACACCTCTGAAAATATAATAGTCACCATTTTATCATTTTTTTAAAAAGTTTATTTACTTATTTGGAGAGAGCGAGAGCAGGGAGGGGCAGAGAGAGGCTCTCAGCACAGAGCAGGGCTTGAAGTCATGAACTTCGAGGTCACGACCTGAGCTGAATCAAGAGTCGGACACTCAACCAATGGAGCCCCCCAGGCTCCCTTTGACTGTTTTTTAAGTGACCCCCATTTAAAAACTTACCATTTTTAAGTTGTGCTTGGCCGAGGTCCAGGTGAGTGTCACATTGTCTGCCTGTGTGGGTAGACTGGGCCTGGGCACTGACCTTGGGGATCTGGGGCTTTCACGGATGAGCCTTGTGCCCTTGGTCAGGTCGGGTTGGGTTGGTGCTGGGGACTTGACTTCCTCACAGGTACAAGAGGGAACAGCATTTTAGTGAGGAATTACGATTGCACACGAAGCTTGCCCAGCAGGTCACGTTCTGTATGTGGTGGGTAGGTTGACCCCATTTTGTGGGTAGGTTTTGTGGGTAGGGGTTGATCCAAGGAGACTACTCTCCTGATGTGACCTGTGTTCTCTGGGTTATTGGATGGTGCCACCTTCTCACTCGTCTGACTCTTAGTTGTCGCAGGAGCGATCGGAAAGGAGATCTCATTGCAAAAGCAAGCGCAGGTTAGAAAAGCCAGCAGGTAGTTTTGGGCCAGCTTCCCCGTTTACGGGCTGCTGGGAGCACCCTGGGTGAATGTCCTTCCCCTTTTCGCAGACGAGGATCCCAGTGGACCGGCTCGCCCGGTTGAGCCAAGAGCGTCCTGTCTGTAGAGACCGGGCTGGGTTTTGAGCCCAGCTTTTCCCACCGAAGGCACTTCCCCAGGGTCACTGGGGAAGCAACTGGACGCGACTGGAAGCGAGAGGCGCCCTTTTAGGTGGCAGTGAAGAGCCCAAAACCTTGGGGATGGTTTTTGAAATGGTAACTTGGTAAATGGCAATTTCAGGTGGTCATTTGAAGGAATTTCCCCAGAAATTAGGAAATTAGGAAGTTCCCTGAAGATTAGGAAATCTGGTATCTTCACTGGTAGGAAAGCATGAAGGGGAATGGAGTTTGAGCTTGGTTTTGGGCAGCGGTTAATTTAGGGACGTTGGATACTGTGATTTGTAAGAAATACAGATTTGGTCTTTGTCCCCATTTCCAGCACAGCGCCCCAAACCCTTGGGGTTTCTTTTTTTTTTTCAACGTTTTTTATTTATTTTTGGGACAGAGAGAGATAGAGCATGAATGGGGGAGGGGCAGAGAGAGAGGGAGACACAGAATCGGAAACAGGCTCCAGGCTCCGAGCCATCGGCCCAGAGCCTGACGCGGGGCTCAAACTCACGGACCACGAGATCGTGACCTGGCTGAAGTCGGGCGCTTAACCGACTGCGCCACCCAGGCGCCCCAGCCTTGGGGTTTCTTAAGTGGAGGAGCAGATAGGTGGCTGTTACTGTGCTAAGGAGGTAAAGCACCTGAGGGTGGGGACTGGTGGCCAGGGAGACCGCCCACATGGTTACAGGGGCGGAGCTGTCGGCCCCACCCCCTGACCGCGGGAGGAGGGGCTGCAGGGGGACCGCCCACGTGGTTATAGGGGCGGAGCTGTCTGTGCCACACCCTGACCTCAGGAGCCCCACCCCTGACCCCTGGAGGAGGGGCTGCAGGGAGGCCGCCCACGAGGGGTGGAGCTTTCGGCCCCACCCCCTGACCTCGGGAGGAGGGGCTGCAGCGGGACCGCCCACGTGGTTACAGGGGCGGGGCTATCAGTCCTATCCCATGACCACAGGAGGAGGGGCTGGCAGGGGGACCGCCCACGTGGTTACAGGGGCGGGGCTATCGGTCCTACCCTCCCTGACCTCGGGAGGAGGGGCTGCAGGGTGACCGCCCACGTGGTCACAGGGGCGGAGCCATCGGCCCCACCCCCTGGCCTCGGGAGGAGGGGCTGCAGGTTGGATCAATCACCAATGGCCGATGATTTCATCAATCATGCTCCTGTAATAAAACCCCCATAAAACCCAACAGACAAGATCCCTAGAACCTCCGGGTTGGTGAGCACTTGGAGATGGGGGGACAGCGGGCCCTGGGGCGGCAGGGAGCTCGGTGCCCCCTCCCTAACCATGCCCTGGGCGGCTCTCCCTTTCCTCTGTTCCTGACTTAGTGGTTTTACAGTAGACCAGGGATCTAGTGAACCATCAAACCCAGTTTTCTTTTTTTTTCATCTTCCTGGAGAATTTCTTGTTAAAAATTTAGTAGCAACTAAATGAAAGTGGAGGAATACTGTCGTGTCTGGTGGTTCGTGCACTGTGGGCCCTGTGGGTGTGGCTTGCCCACACCACGGCTCTGGTCCTTGGACCCCCTTCCGTCCCCCTCCTCAGCCATGGGACCAGGTCCTGTGGGCGCCCACCCTTCTCTCAGGTCCTCTGGGTCGCCCTGGCCCCAGCAGCCCTTGCGGTCTTTCCCCTGCTCCTGGCGTCCGTGGCGGGCCTCGGTGGTGAGATTACAACACTGATAAAGCTGATGGTATGGGCGCTTACCGCCTGCCAGGCACAGTGCTGAGCTCTCTCTCTGGGCGGGGTCTCATCTGAAGGCTCCATGCTTAGGCAGTGTTCAGTGACCGGCCCCAGAGGGCAAGTGGGGAAACCGAGGCTTCCAGTGGTCACCCGATGCCATCACTGTCCTCACAGGAGGGGGACGCACGCTTGGCACCCGCTGGAGCAACTCCTATCCCCATAGCTGGTGGCACTGGGTTCCCACCCGCACCGTCTGTGGTCAGGTCCGCCCCCTTTGGTGAACCTTACTGACGCTGGCAGCAAGGGGTTCTGAAAACCCCTTCAGAACACATCTAGGACCCTGTTTGTCACCCCTTTTCAGAGACCTCTGCAGGACTTCTCCTGACCCGGGAAATGCTCTGACTGGGTTCAGGCACCAGAAACCCTGACCTCAGGGCCCCCTGTCGCCTCGTCCCCGTGTGGTCTGGGCCCCTCCCTGGGGCTCCTCTGGCCGTCTCCAGGGCGGTCTCCCGAAGGTCCCCTCTCCCCGTTTCTGTAGCTGGGCGGTGCTCCTGTCCTTAGGCCCATCAGTGACCATCGTCACCTATGTTCTTGCTGCTTTCCGGCGCTTGTGGGACTGTCATCCAGCCTCTCTGGGGATCGCTTGGTTCGTCACGTGGGCACAGTGCCAGGATCCCGAGTGGTGCAGCCCGGGAGGCCCCAGCCCGGGTGGATGGTGCATTTTAATGGAGCGTGTTTCTGGTGCTGGCAGGGAGGACACTCACTGGGCTGTCTTAGGCGTGCATGAGGACAGATGGGGCCACAGGAAGTGGTCCACCTGCCGGTGGTCAAGGGCACCGGGATGGCCATCCCGGAAACCTGATGATTCATAAGTGACCAAAGCCGAGGCCTGCTGTGCCCTTCTCAGGGCAGGGACGGCATGTCCTGGACTCCACTGTCGGCTGTCTCTGTTCAGCAGGCTCGGTGGGCACCCCAGGCCGCCTTCCCTCGGGGACCGCTGGGGGCGGGGTGGAGGGCCTACCTCTTGGTCCACATTTGTCAGCGTCTGAGGGTCTCTGTGGCGTCATCCGGGCTGCCCTTGGTGGACCTCGGGGCCGGATGGGGACACAGCC
Organism: Neofelis nebulosa; assembly: GCF_028018385.1. Taxonomy (NCBI): domain Eukaryota; kingdom Metazoa; phylum Chordata; class Mammalia; order Carnivora; family Felidae; genus Neofelis; species Neofelis nebulosa. The sequence goes on from NC_080785.1 coordinate 106,971,450, forward strand.
CTACCAGGCACACCTGGAGCAGACTCGGGTCCCTGCCGCTAAAGCTTCCAACTGCAGAATGAATGACGGGACCCTCCTGCCTTTGGAAGAGCGTAGCCTGCGTGGCTCCTGGACCGTGGAGGATCACTCTGTGTGCTGGCTCACTTCCCTAGCTGTTGCTGCCTCAGTTGAAAATGCTCCTGCTGGGAATTTGAGGGTATTTTTGAGAGAGCTGGATCCCTGGCTTGGCATGTCCTCTGTCACCACGCGGTAAGGGATAAATGCCTGACCCATGCCCACACTCGGCCCGTCTGGGCTGGTCCCCCATCAGGAAGCAGGCACCTCTCTGTCCCATCCCGCACTTGTACGACACAGGAGGTGGTCTATAGCCTTCTCTCCCCTTACAGGGCCGGTGATGGTGCAGCGTGCTGATGTCCACCATGCGCAGCCTGGGGACTGCGTGTCCCTCCGGCCTCTCCCATCCTCACAACCAGGGTGGGACACCTCTCTTGTCAGCCTGGTTCACAGAGGTGGGAGCCGGAGCTCCCAAGAGTGAGAGATGCTGTCTGTTCCCAGGTCGGCTGACCTGACAGGTGAAGGGGCGGCTGTCTGTCCCCACGCTTGCTCTCAGGAAGGCCTGCCAGCCTGCAGGAGCCAAGCCACCTGAGGCAGACCCCGGCCTGTGGGCTCCAGGCCTGCCATGCATCTGGCTGGAAGGAGACCCGTGTGGACCCGGTGCCCCCCGGCCCTCATGCCAGGGACAGGGCCGGGAGGGGCCCAGCGGACCCACCACGCTCTCCCGTGGTCCTCTTTATAGGGAGAGATGTTCTCATTATGAGATAATGGATCAGAATAAAAGAAAGAGAGATGTGAGAGACGGAATTACAAACGAGCCCGCTTGGATCTCCCTCTGAATGTAGGGGATGAGCCTGACCATTTGGAAACAAAATCAGGATGACGGTTGCCAGCGTAGACCTGGCCGTGGGGTCTGTGCTCTGCTCCGGGTCCTCCTCTCCCATATCTGAGTGATGACCGGCCCAGTTCGATCCAGGCGCAGACAGCCTGGGGGCCTGAAAAGTCGCTGTAGTCCCACTGTCTGATGTATATCCAGCCCCCTCTCTCTGTTTTGGTCTCCGGGAGACTTGGAGCCCGAGGGGCACGTGTTAGGAGAGACCCCGCTTCTTCTCTCTGGTCCGGCTATGCACTCAGACCCTGTGTTTGTGTTCACGTTGTGGTTTTGTGTGCACGTAAGGGACAGAGAGAGGAGGGCGGGCACCAGGCACCTGTGGAGCGCGGGATGCAGGCCCGAGACCTGCCCACCCAGGAATGTGCAGTAGGCTGCTCTGGGGGTGAGGGTGGGGGTAGGGCTTTGGACACCGGAGACCTCTCACTGTGCCCTCATTTCCACCCCCCTACCCCCCGGAAGCCAGGTTGTCGTCAGGGACACAGCCCCTGCCCAGTGAGCCTGTACTGCTCCCCTGGGTCCTGCAGGGCCCTGGCTGGGCGCATGCTGCTGGTGCCCGGCGTGCAGGCATGCGTGCTGCTGCTGTGGGCTGGGCCTGCCTGCGGCTCCGGCACCGCTGCCCTTGAGACTTCCCCAGCCACGGCGGGGCGGGCGCTGTCCCACCTGCTCCCTGTGAGGCCAGGGGCAGGGAGAAGGCGCGGGACTCGAAGCGGGGAAGGAGCCAGGTGGTGAGAGGGGCCTGCTTCTGAAGGCGAAGCCCTGGCCCCGGGGCCCCTCAGCAGCGCCGTGAGTTCTGCTCCCGGAGGGATCTGTGGGGCCGCGTGTACTTGGCAGTGGCTTTCTCCCCGGTGCCCCTGCTCTGTTTGCTCATGTCCTTGCTCTGCTGCGAGGGGGCAGTAAAAGTTCCATGTAGCGCCAGGTCTGACGCTTCTCCCACTGGCGGCTTCCTGGGCTGCCCCTTCTGGGGACCCCCTTCCTCCTTGCCCTCTGCTTTCCTTCCATATGGTGCAGCCTACTTCCCGCCGAGTGCTGAGTGCTTGGTGCAGACTTGGCTCAGAGAGAACCTCCCTCAGAGCGACACCGTGCTGCTCCTAGAGGAGCTGGGGCAGGGGTGGGGGGGGGGTGGGGAGCAGAGTGACGTTCTTTTAATTTCCTAACTCGAGCCTGCTATGTTTTTCTTGGACACTCACTGCTGCTCGTGTTTAAGTGCGGTAAGAAAGACGTTCAAGCTGGGCGCTCCTGGTAATGACTTTGTTTCTGGCCTTCTTGTGGAAGGGAGGGAGAAGTGGCTGTCTGGCTGGCTGGCTGGCTGGCTTTGGGAAGGTCTCGATTCTCCCACTGCACGCTGGTGAGAGGGTCTCGCCAGGCACTGCGGTTCATATGGGCTTTTGGCGGAGGCTGGCTTTCGGGGCCAGCCCCCGCCTGGCACCCCATACGGCGACTGGGTGCACAGCTGGTGTTGTTAGCTCTGTCCACGTGCTTCCTCACCCAATGCTGCTGACACCTCTGCTTTCCAGGTGTGGAAACTGAGTCACAGAAGGTTGAGTAAATTCCCAAGGTTGGACAGCCCGGGAAGCAGCCAGGAAGTGCTTGACTGCTGCATCCTGCCTGCTGGGCAGCGAGTGAACGAATCCGTGCCTTCGGATTTGTCCAGTGGACGTGGCTAGTTATTGCCTTTGCAAAAGGTTTTCATTTTTTTTTCCCATTTGCCTTGTGCAGTGTGCTTCCGCTGGTCTGTGGACTGTGCTTTCTTCCTGCGCGCGCGGCTGGCCTGCTCCCTGCCCCTGGCCCCGGAGCCCTGCTTCCTTGTGAATCTGGCTTCGGTTACGCAACTGTCCTTTTTGTTCCTTTTTACGGAACTGTTAGTGGCTGTGGGTTTCAGGGCCGTCCGAGAGGCTGGGAGCAGCGCAAAGGCCCCGTGGCTCCCTGCGGTCCACACCTGGCTGGGACCCCTGCTGCAGAGGGTCTCTGCTCGTCACCCTGAAGCCCGAGAGGGTGAGGGGAGGTGGGCAGCAGGGGCACAGCCTTCAGTCTCTGAGCAGGAGCTAGGGCGAGCTCCCACCTGCGCCAGAACCCCCCACCCCCCGTTCCGGGTTCTTGCCTCGTGTCGCCTTGTGGCTGTGCAAGGGACAGTTTCTTTCCAGGTATCCCCCAGAGTCGTTGATTCCCTCTGTTGTGACCTCACCAAGGCGGACACACTTCCTACCTTTCATTCTGTTGCTCTTTTAGGGGCCGGGTGTTCAGGCCGCTCGATGCATTGACTTTATTATCCTACGAATAAACATGATAGGCATTTAGGACCGAAATGTAGGGCGGTATCCCCGTGCCTCTAACATGGCCAGATCATCCCTTGGATGTGTGGAGGTTAGCGGTGGGCTTATTCCCTCCTGTATCCTGCAAACTGTGTGCTCTGCCAGCTGCTGGGGTAGGACGTGGTCCCCAGGTGGAAGGTGGGAGCCACTGCCTCTGCGGGTCTTTACCTGGGGTGGCGGAGGAGGGTGCACAGCATGGGCGAGAATTCATGTGGCGAGTTATTTCTGTGCAGTTGAGGGCTGTGCCATCATGACACATACAAACAGGGCCAGGGATCGGGGCCACTTTGCTGGGGAGGTGACATCTGAGCTGAGAGGTCTAGGATTAAAAGGAACTAACCAGGTGAGGCTTGCCTAAGTGGGTGAAGAGCATTCCAGACCTGCAGGGCATATGCAAAGATCCTGAGGCAGGAAGGGTGGAGTGTGCTGGGAAAACTGGAAGAGAAGGGCCATGGGGCAGGGGTGGAGAGAGGGAGGTGCCTGCCCTTGGCTCACAGCAGTGGGATGTGGGGACACGGCACCAGCATTAGCCCTACAGATGGGCTGTGAGTTCTGCTCCTCAGGCTCCCGTCTACCTGGGGTGTCCCCGCCAGCCCACCGCGTTGGGCACAGGCCCTCCTTGCTGACATGGGGGCACCATCCATCTCGTGAGTCTCATTAGGCAGGTCTTCTCCATCTTCCTGGTTTCCCAGACAACACGCAGAAATCGTAGATGCTAAGGGTGCATCGTGCCGGGCCTGCTGTGGCGCCACAGCACCCCTGCAGAGAGGTTGCTGGATGTAGGAGCCCATTTTACAGATGAGGGCCCTCATCTGCAGGAGGTCCTGCGGTTCTGGGACAGCCTGGGTGGCTACCCTGGCCAGGTGCCTGCTGGCTGTCCCCACGCGGCTGGTCACAGCCACCGGGAAGGGGTGGCGTCGTCCAGCCCTGGCCTTCTGCTTACCTGCCAGGTGATGTGTGTCGGGGGCACGCTGTCTGCGTCCTCCCTCTGTTTTCTGGCTGGGTGTTAGGTGTCCTCACTGCCCTCCCCGCCCCCAAGCTGGGTCCTTATGGAAGCCCTTGGCGGCAGGGGGGGGGGGGGGGGGGCTCCGTGCTCTGTGGCCAGGAGTCCTTGGTATAGACTCACCCCTGCATTAGGTTTGTCCAGCGTCCCTCCTCGAAGCCATGAGCGAGTCCTCTGCTGCTGGGACGTGATTGTTGGAAATCCAACCTGTCGGTTCAGACCCAGAGTGTCCTGTCTTCTGGCCTGGACGCCAGTCACTTGAGGTGGGAGAGCAGGGCCCTGTGGGTCCTACGGGACTTTGTGCATCTAACAGTCAGGTCTTCGGGGTGTCTGTCTCGTGCCACGTGTGGACTGTACTTTTCGTCTGGAAAAGTAGGAGACAACGTGTGCTTGTAGTACCAGGCTCTGCGCTGAGGGTTCACATTTGGGGTGCTGCAGGGTGTGTGAATGGGCAGAGTCTTGGGGGTTGGCCTGGTCTGGTTCTGATGCTGCCCACGCTGACTTTGGGGTGTCCCACAGCTGCAGACCCTGCGGTACCCAGGGAGGGGGGAAGGTCCCTGCCAGCCTGCTGATCAGATCCCAGACGAGACCAGTGATCAGGCCCCACAGCTGACGGGGCTCGGGGTCCTGCTTGGAACCCCAGCTTTCCCTCCACGGGCCATCTGCTTAGAAAGGGGCCAGGTTACTAGTGGCAAAGCCTTTGTCTCACAGACGTATTTGGGCCATTGTCACCCAAATTTGGGCCAGTTTTCTAGTGCTACCCACTGGTCATGGGAATGGTTCCCTATAAGATTGGGTGCTGGGGGGCGGGTCCAGTGGGACAGGGCGGGCGGGCGGGGGGGGGGGGAGGGCAGGGTCATGTAGGAGGAGCCACTGAGAGTGGGGTCCTATAGGAGGGGGCGCAGGGGGGCGGGGTCCTGTAGGAGGGGGTACCGGGGGGGGGTCCTGTAGGAGGGGACACTGGAGCATGGGGTTGGGGTCCTGTAGGGCCAGCGCTGCAGGATCCCTATATGGACAGCGGGTGTTTCCTGCAAGTCCTGTGTGGGCCCTAGCCCCCAGGTGAGGTGGGGACTGGAACCCCTGTTCTAGAAAGACGAGGAGGGTGGCTGAGGCCGGAGCAGGTGAAGGACTTTTCCAGGTTTGCAGGGTGCAGACTGACAGCACAAAGGCGGTCTCACGGGCAACCGTGTCTCCTGACAAGGCCTGGACCAGCTTCTCCCAAGAAAAGCCATGCAGCCCTGCCTTCTGCCCTGGGATAACCCACTCGGAGCAAGCACGGGCTCTGTCTGCCTCTCTTAAAAAAGACAGTTGTGTCTGCGTCCAGATCTCACAGGGGATCGGTGTCCCTCCTGCAAGATGGGTCTGGGGGTTTATATCCCACAGCTACAGAGTTGCTACTTCTGAGCGCGTTTCAAACATAGAAGTAACACCAGTAGCAAAAGAAATGAGGATCGATTATTGCAAAAGTGTGTTGGGCAAGAGAGCCCCTCTGGGCAGATGCAGCGATCGAGTGGTTACCTGCTGGAGCACCCGCCTGGCTGCTGGCCAGAGTCCTGGGCTCTGGGGCTGCGTTCTCTCTGCCTTCCAAGTGCTGGACCCAAAGCGACTGCTGGCCAGGGAGGCCAGTGACTTGGTCGGGGTCCCAGGACTGCTTAGGGGCCCAGCACGTGCGCTGCCTGGCCCTCACTGGAAACAGTGCCTTTGGGGCAGCGTGGGCTTGCGCTTCCCCTGTTGCAGGTGTAACCTTTGCCACGGATTCCACCGGTGCCCCTCCCCTCCGTCTCCCGCCGGGTTTCTTCGCGCCTTTAGAAGTTGCGGGCTGTGATAAGCGGGTGCCAGATCGACAGGGGTGAAGGAGGCGGGGCTGGGCAGAGGCAGGTGGGGACCAGGAGCCAGCTCGAGAATCGTCTGTGTTATTTATCTCTGTCGCTCTGGTCAGTAATGATAAGAGTGGCTGGCGGTGTCCTCAGAAGGCTTCCTGGAAAGGTGGGTGGGCACCGTCTTCTTGCCAAGCACCGCGAGCAAAGCGCAGCCCCGGGGGCCTGGGGTCTTCCCGCAGAGAGGTTTTCTCCCACTTCCTGTATGGGGTTAGGATGCAGGGTTCTGGTGCACAAGGGACCTTCCTCTTTGATAGATTTCCAGGAAGCTGGTTTCTGGGTCATTCCTCAGCCACGAAATGCGCTGTGGTGTTTGTTTGTTTTTTTTTTTTTATTTTAATTTTTTTTTTTTTTATTTTTTATTTTTTTAATTTTTGGGACAGAGAGAGACAGAGCATGAACGGGGGAGGGGCAGAGAGAGAGGGAGACACAGAATCGGAAACAGGCTCCAGGCTCCGAGCCATCGGCCCAGAGCCTGACGCGGGGCTCGAACTCACGGACCGGACCGCGAGATCGTGACCTGGCTGAAGTCGGACGCTTAACCGACTGCGCCACCCAGGCGCCCTGCGCTGTGGTGTTTGAAGGGGGGGCTCGGCTTTTGAACCCCACGAGCAGATTGGTTCTTTGCTCTCCAGCACAGACGCACAGAGAGTGCATACCCGAGGGTACCTTCTGGCCAGTGACGTGTTTTGGGAAGTCTTGCCCCTTCTGTAGAGTCTCCTAGCTGCTACACAGCAGAGCGGGCAGCCAAGGGGCTACCTTTTCTGTGTATCCGGGGTCCCATCAGCCACACGTCATCCGCTTGGCTCCAAATGTAGCCTCTGAGGGAGGGAGTCCGGTGCGCGTGGAGTCTCAGAGGCTGGCTTCCAGAGGTGGCTCGGTCCCGGCCACTCTGTCCTCCGCGGTGGGGGCTGGGCTCGCTCTCCCGACCTCCTTGATGCTGGCCTGGCCCTGGGGTTGGGCTCGGCAGCACGGGCCGTGGGCCACCAGGGCCAGGGGATCGAAAGAGCCTTGGGTTTAGTGTCAGAAGTTGCTATCACATTTTCACTGTGCGATTCTAGACACAACACGGTCTTTCTGGATGCTGTTTTCCAGGCTGCCTATGGGGGTTCCCGCCGGGAGCCAGGTGGCCCACCAGGTATGGTGAGCTTTCTGACCGCAGTCCACTGTGGCCTGTCACAGGATGCTGCTGGTGGAACAGGGGGCCACGTGGTCAGAGGACCCGGACCCCGTCCCCTCAGGCAGAGGGCCAGAAACAGGGTCCCAAGCTGGCCTTGTATCTGTCCTAGGGACTCCTCCTGCTGCTCTTCCCCTCCATGCACCTGTTCTGGCCACGCCCATCTCCTCACTGTCCCCAAGATGCAGAATAGAGCTACTTCATGGTCAGTCACCAGTTGTGCTCTTCCTGGGACACATTCTCTTGAGGTGACCCCCTCACTGCAGGGACCCCCACCCCTCCACGCTGACCTGCGGCTCTGCCCACCTCCCCGTGCACCTGAGGGGTGGGGGAGGCCTCACCACCGGGCTGGGGGGAGGGGGTGCAGGCGGTGAGCAGTGGTTCTGGCCCGTCATCCGGTTAGGTGATGTGTGGGCTGGAAAGCGTGAAGGGCCTTGCCCTCAAGGAATGTGTGCTTTCTCTACAAACTTACATGCGTGGATCTTGTCTGGTTTTCAGTCCGTGCACATTACTTCAGTCTAAACTGGCGTTGGGCACCGTGGGGCGGCTGCAGGTGGGGCTAGGGGTAGGGGCAGGCGGCCCGGCCTTCCGATCGCATTGTGTGTGTGTGTGTGTGTGTGTTCACGTGTGTGTTTAGCGACCCGCCTTTCACGTCTGTGTCTACGCATCGTGTGTATGCACCTGTCGTGTGTCTGCCCTGGATCTATCTGCCATCCATCCGTGCCAGGGGATGCAGGTGGGGATTCCCCGGGCTGGGGGCTGGCTGGGACCCCTCTGGGAAGTGCTGGGCCTCACGACTGCTTTGGGGAGAGTGGGCCCAGCCCCCTGACCTCCTGGGAGCCGCTGTCCACGCTGCTCAGAGTCCCAGGCACCGAGAGAGCCGGCTCAGTCCCGGACTCGTCTGTAAGGCGGGACCCGTACGAGAGGCACCCGTCCGCCAGGGACAAGCCAGCAGGCAGCCTCCCTGGGCACTCTGTGCTTCCTGCGCCACACGCTCCCAGCATCACCGCGCACTCCATGCGCGGAGCGGGGCCAGGACACGCGGCAGGCTCCGGGAAGGGGCCGCCTAGTCCTGGGAAGGGCACTCGGAACACCATGCTGGGCTTACGGCTCTCCCGCCTCTGCCATCTTTGGCAATGCCTTGCACACCTCTTTGAGCCTCGGTTTCCCCACTTTTGAAATGTGGGAGGTAATTCCTACTCACAAAGAAGTTGCTGGGCGTGTCTCCTGAGATCATGTCTACGAGGCCTTTGTGGATCACGTTAACACACGCACACACGGAAGGGTCTTGCAAATTGTAAAGTCATCACACCTGAGGCTTTTTCCCTGCAGGATGGGCTTTTTATTTTTATTTATTTATTTAAAATTTTTTTTTTAACGTTTTTAAATTTATTTTTGAGACAGAGAGAGACAGAGCATGAACGGGAGAGGGGCAGAGAGAGAGGGAGACACAGAATCGGAAGCAGGCTCCAGGCTCTGAGCCGTCAGCCCAGAGCCCGACGCGGGGCTCGAACTCAGGGACTGCGAGATCGTGACCTGAGCTGAAGTCGGACGCTCAACCGACTGAGCCACCCAGGCGCCCCAGGATGGGCTTTTTAAAAAAATGGTAGATGTTGGGGCGCCTGGGTGACTCAGTGGGTTAAGTGTCCAACTCTTGATTTTGGTTCAGGTCATGATCTCAAGGTTCATGAAATCGAGCCTCATGTCAGACTGTGCTGATGGTGTGGAGCCTGCTTGGGATTTTCCCTCTCTCTCTCTCTCTCTCTCTCTCTCTCTCTCTCTCTCTCTCCCTCCCTCTCCCTCTCCCTCTCCCTCTCCCTCCCTCTCCCTCTCCCTCTCCCTCTCCCTCTCCCTCTCCCTCTCCCTCTCCCTCTCCCTCTCCCTCTCCCTCTCCCTCTCCTCTCTCTCTCTCTCTCTCTCTCTCTCTCTCTCTCTCTCTCTCTGTCTTTCAAAATAAATGAACAAACCTTAAAAAGCAAATAGTAGAAGCAATAGAGAATTATCAGGCTTTGTTTTGTTCGAGTCAGTCTTATGATAATGGTAGGGATCTAGTGAGCGTTGGTCGAACACCTCCTGTATACAGGGGACAGGCATTTACAGGTGCCGTGGGTGGGTTTGTCCTGCTGGGGGTTCATGGACCATGTGGCTGGGGGTCTGCAGTCATAGGGCCCTGACGTGCTGGAGACCCTCCCTGGCCATAAGAGGCACCAGCAGTCACCGTGTTTGACTTCCCACTTAATGACTAAATCACAGAACGGTGGCCGTCCTTCCTTCTCTGTGGGCTGGTGGCTGTGGACCGCGTGGGACTGACCTGTGCTTTGTCGTTTGCAGGCTCCGGGGGGCTCTGCACCGTCTGCTGCTGTCTGCCGTGCCGGGCCGTCCAGGTAAGCGTCCAGAACCTGGTGTCCCTGCCTCAGGCCAGACACGACAGGAAGCCTGAGTGTGGTCTTCCTGGAGTCTGTGGTCATGTTCCCAGGTGATGCGTGTCTGTGGTCATGTTCCAAGGTGTAGAAAGCTCTTTTTTCTTCCCCCCTGGATGCACCTTCCCAGCATTGAAGCCCAGATTGTGGGAATGTGATTGTTTCCATGCACAGCCCTGGCTTCTTTGTGCAGGTGAACTTGGGGGGCGTTCCAGAGTCGAGCCCAGCAGGTGCACCAAGCTCTGTCTGCCTGAGTCCGGGCAGGGCCTGCTGGGACGGCCACGGCCAGCGCTCCACGTGGGGCAGTCTCTCAGGAGCTGTGGTTGGTGGATAAGACACGTTATTACTTTTTATATCAGTGTTTAAAAACCTGATTTATTTTATTTTGTTTTATTTTATTTTATTTTATTTTATTTTATTTGGGGGTTGGGGAGAGGGGCAGAGGCACAGGGAGAGAGAGAGAATCTTTTAATGTTTATTTATTTATTTATTTTGAGAGAGAGAGAGAGAGAGAGAGAGTGAGTCAGAGTGTGAGCGGCAGAGGGGCAGAGAGAGAGGGAGACATAGAATCTGAAGCAGGCTCCAGGCTCTGAGCTGTCAGCACAGAGCCCGATGCAGGGCTTGAACTCATGAACCGTGAGATCATGACCTGAGCCGAAGTCAGACGCTCAACCGACTGAGCCCCCCAGGCGCCCCAGAGAGAGAGAGAGAGAATCTTAAACGGGCTCCATCCTCAGTGCAGAGCCTGACATGGGGTTTGACCCAGCAACCCTGGGATCGTGACCTGAGATGAAATCAAGACTCAGATGCTCAAATGACTGAGCCACCCACCTGCCCCAAAACCTGATTTAATTTTTAAAAGTCATCAAAACTCTTTTGCAGCCATATGTGCATAAGGCAGAGAAAAAACATCTTGGTGATGTTTTGCATTCTGATTTGAATAAATCAACTTGATTGAATGACTAAGTTTATGATACTGGATCTGATGATGTTCCTCCCAGTGGGTATAATAACAGCACCGTAGGTATTCCTAGGAAGCGTCTGTCTTCCAGAAGGAAATACTAAAATGTTTATAAATGAGGTGGTAACAATGTCTGGGATTTCTTCACTGTGGCCAGAGTGGTGGACGAGGGGGTGTGAGCGGAAACGTGTGTTAATGTCGAAGTGAGATGGTGGGTCCGTAGCGGTTGGTTAAACTTTTGTAGGTTTTTGAATTTTCCAAAATTAGGAGAGAAACACCTATAAAAGGGGCAGTCGATAACCAGGTGGCAGCCACAAAGGTTCAAAGCTCCTGGTAGCGATGGCTGTGGACCAAAACCACCTTCCTGTGACCGTCCTGTGTCCCTTTGTGGGTTTTCTGTGGGTCTTACCGTGCTGGGGTTGACCCAACACCTCATCCCCGGCCACCGTCAGCCCTGGGGGCCTGCCCTGCCATGAGGATGAGGAGGGAGGGCTCTCGGGACATGATCCCCACGGTGCCGTCCCAGCCTCAGCAGCCCTCCCCTCTGTAGGCCCCGTTGTGGTCGGTGGTCCTGCCTCCGCACCCCTGCCCTCCCACCCCCAACTCCCCAGGAGCCCGCACACAGCAGCCCTGCTGGTAGAGCCGGCCGCCCCTGTGGCCGAGGGGAGGCACCTGTAGGGTGGCCGCCCATACTCCTTCCCAGCGTGTCCCCTCCACGGCCCCCACACCTGTCTCCAGGTGGGGCAGGAAGACCTAAGGACCCTCCACGGGGCCTCTGCTCCCGCTGCCCTGACCCCCAGGAGTGAGGACCAGGCTCCTCCCTCCAGAGTCCGTCCCCTGGGGGTCCCCTGGGGGTCTCCCTCTGCCGCAGGGCAGGGGCTCCTGTGATGCAAACACACTTGGAATAGACACACAGCCCCTTGGGGGGCTGCCGCCAGGGCTCCCCTGTGAGCAGCCAGTGTGGGCACCTCCACGTCCTGACTGGCCCCCTCTCCTAGGCCCGCGGTGCTGAGCCCTGCCATGGAGGACGGCCGCGAGCTGGACCTCACCTACATCACTGAGCGCATCATCGCGGTGTCCTTCCCCGCCAGCTGCTCTGAGGAGTCCTACCTGCACAACCTGCAGGAGGTGACGCGCATGCTGAGGTCCAAACACGGGGACAACTACCTGGTGAGTGGGGGGACACTGAGTGCGGGGATGGTGGGGGGAGGACACTGAGCCTGGGGAGGGTGGGGGGGGACACCGAGTGTGGGGATGGTGGGGGGGACACCGAGTGTGGGGATGGTGGGGGGGGGACACTGAGCCTGGGGAGGATGGGAGGGGACACCAAGTGTGGGGATGGTGGGAGGGGACACCGAGCCTGGGGACGATGTGGGGGGGGGACACTGAGCGCAGGGATGGTGCAGGGAGGGGGCACTGAGCGCGGGGAGAATAGGAGAGGGGACACTGAGTGCAGGGACTGTGTGGGGGAACACTGGGCACTGCGACTGGGAAGACACTGAGTTTCCTGAAATGTGAAGAAACCACTGAGAGTCTTGGGGTGGCCACTGAGCCTGTGGGGTGGCCGTGGTCCCTCACTCTGTGCCTGGCTTCATGGAGATGCCCCGGGGCTCCCTCCCACTGGGGCTTTTGTTCCACGTGCCACCTGCTATGGCATGAGGTCACGAGTGTCCCCGGGGAAGTGCAGCTGTCCCCTGCCCACGGCCGCTGCCCCTGAGCGCGCGGTGGGCAGCCGTCCTGGTGCGCTGGGCGCTCAGCGTCAGGAGGGGGCCGCCAGCCCCTGTGGGGTCGGCGTCCCTGCATCACGGCTGAGCCTCTCCCTGCTGCCGACAGCCGGGAATGCGTGTGACGTTGTGGAGGGGGAGAGTCCCCGCTTGGGGGTAAGCGCGGCCAGCGTCTCCTGCGTCCCCTGGCTTGCCCTGTGTGTTTGCGCCGTGGCAGCCCCAGGGGAGCGGCCCCGTGTGATCTTGGGTTAAATTACAACCCCTCACGCCTCCACTGCACCTGCCCCGACGCTGTTCTTATCTCCATCCAAGCAGCTAATCTTCGCTCTAAACGACAAGGCCGTTATTGTCCCCTTATCGGTCTCAGATGACTAATCGGCCGCCTGCTGCCTGCGAACGAGGCAGGGCGAGCGGAGGTGACCCCGCTTCGCTTCCCACAGGTTGTGCCGGCCCGGAGCTGAGTGGTCAGGGTCGGGCTGGAGCCGTGCCGTCCTGGCTCCTGGGTCCCTCGGATGCCAGTCCTTGGCGCGATGACCTGGCTGCGGGCAGGGGAAAGCCTGTCCTAGCCGAGAGCATCACACTCTTGTCCCATCACACTGTTGTCCCAGGGGCTTCCTTTCTCCCCAAGGCCCTGCAGGAACTGTCTGCCCCGTCCTGATGCCTGGCCCAGGGGTCAGCGCACGGCTGGTCCCCCGCAGGTGTCCTCTGAGACCCGGGAGGGCCCTGGACCCCGGACACGCAGCTATAGGGCCAGAGCCTACCCCTGGCCCCCGCCAACAGTGAGGGCAGTGGTCCCTGCCTTGTTTTGGGACAAGGACCCTTAGGACCCTTTGGAAATGTCTGAAGAAAGGCCCGTGTGCGTGTCTGGTACAGATCTGAGTTAAGAATCCTGGGTGGGCTCATCTCTTCCCCGTCTATACCTGCATCCTCTGATGGACGTGCAGCCAGTATAACTAACTGAACCCGCAGGCCGTTGAGCGAGGCTGCCCAGGGTGACGGGTCTTATCAGGCAGGAGGGCTCGGGGCTCTGAGGAAAGCGGGTGGCGAACCGCACCAGCCGGACAGGCCCCTGCGCTCAGCTGTCCTCCGTTCCTACGTACGATTCCACCTTTTATCATCCTCGGTACCTTGAAGGCAGGCGGCGGGTGAACGTGAAAACCAGCGGTTTCCTCTTTGACCTTCGAGGACGCTGAGTTGTCTGACGGCTTGTTCCTTCCCCTTTACAGGTGTTAAACCTTTCCGAAAAGAGGTACGACCTCACGAAGCTTAACCCAAAGGTACGGACCTTCACCCTTTATATTCTGAGTTTTGTTTTATCAAACGTGCACGATGCGTATCTGCTGGTGCGGAAGCTGTTCCTGGCAAGCCTTTGTGGGATGTGACGTCATTAGGGGAATCACGAACTGCCCTTATCTGGGGGTTTAAATCAGCTGCTTTAGGAGCACCTGCTTGGCCCAGTCGGTTAAGCGTCCGACTTCGGCTCAGGTCATGATCTCACAGCTCATGAGTTTGAGCCCCGCATCAGGCTCCGCACCGACAGCTCAGAGCCTGGAGTCTGCTTCGGATTCTGTGTCTCCCTCTCTCTCTGCCCCTCCCCTGCTCATACTCTGTCTCTGTCTCAAAAATAAATAAAAACATTAAAAAAAATTTTTTTAAATAAATCAGCTGCTTTAGTCTGAAAGAAGTACACATTTGCCGGAAGTTGCAGAAATATACAGAGAGCCCACTTGTCCCGGCCCCTGTGTTCCCCCTGGGCGGAACTAATGATGAGTAATAAAATGTCGATGCCAGAAGTTGACGTTGGCATGATCCGCAGACTGTGTTCAGCCTCTTCTGGGTTTACACACGTGTGTGCACAAGCGTGTGTGCACACACGTGTGGCGTCTCCTCTGCCAGGATCTCCCGCCTGCCACCTGTTTCGTTCTCCCTCCGTTATTCTTAGTTGTCAAGATTTAGGGGAAATTTTTGAAATTGCTCACGTGTGTAAGTGATGGCGTAAACAGCATACGTGATCCACACGTGGGAACGTTCTGCAGCCACTGGGATAAGACAGTAGCGTCTCCGCTACGTGGACAAAAACCTCAGGGCGTCACCTAAATGCTACAGCTGTTCCCCCGAGTGGCGGAAGGGGGTATGTGATATTTTGCAGCTTGCCGGCATTTCTCTGAAATTTTCCATCGTTTCATGTTACTTCTGTTACTCCTAGGGAAGGGAGCTCGGCCTTCCCTTCCCCTTCAAAAAAGGAAAAGAAAAATAGAAAGTGTTTTGCGTCGCTGGGCAGGGGCGGGTGCTGGTGTTGGTGTCAGGTGATGAGGACCTTCTCTGTTCCGGCTCCAGATTGAAGCCGGGGCTCAAGGCGCTTCCTCCTTCGTGGGCCCGCTTCTGTCCTTTGAGGACCGTGTTTCTCCCAAGTGCACCCAACGTGCCTCTCTCTGAGATGTTATCTGCACGCTGCGTGGGGAACGGCTCCCTGAATTTCCCCAAGCTGCGATTTTCGTCTGCCCGGAGGGATTTTTGGCAGTAGCTCCGGCCAAGAACTCCAGTTTCAGATCTGACCGGGCCTTGGCTCTCCCCACGAGCCCTGCCCCATTAGCGGCTCTGAAAGTCCTTTCTAGAATTGCCATCCCAGCTGCAAAAAGCAGAGTAGTTGTCTCACGGGGGCAACATAATCCTTCACGTTTTTCTTTCCAGTGAAGGAGCCTGGCCACAATTTCCAGCAGGTTTTATTTATTTTAATTTTTTAAAATAAGTTTTATCATTATTATTTTTTATTTTAGAGAGGGCGTGCACGCGTGTGTGCACAAGGTGGGGAGGGGCAGAGAGAGAGGGGGGGAGAGAGAGAATCAATCCCAAGCAGGCTCCATACTGTCAGCACAGAGCCTGACGTGGGGCTTGAACTCACAACCCTGGGATCATGACCTGAGCCGAAATCAAGAGTCAGATGCTCAACTGACTGGGCCACCCCGGGGCCTTCCCAGCAGGTTTTAGAAGAGGAACACAGCGCAGTGTTCCTTACTCTTAGATGAAATATAGATAGAAGGGCTGAGGTGGGGTGCCTGGTGCCACCAGAGCCCCCAGGAGGACCCCCGGGGCCCGTGTCTCGTTGCAGATTCTGGACGTGGGCTGGCCCGAGCTACATGCGCCACCCCTGGACCAGGTGTGCACCGTCTGCAAGGCGCAGGAGTCCTGGCTGAACAGTGACCCCCAGCACGTGGTTGTCATCCACTGCAGGGTGAGTGCCACCTCGCACCTGGGGTGGAGGGCAGGGTGGGGGAGGCCGGGGGCGGGGCGGGGGGTGGCGCGGAGACCGCCCGTCACACCCATGGCGCTGTCCATCGGCCTCTGTGGTCACGTTCGCGCACTTGTCCTTAAAAATGAAGAGCCATCATTCCCCCCTCCCAGAGTTTGGCTCCTGAGTTTGTGGGACTTGGGTTGCTGAACACGCAGCTGAACATTTTGAAACGAATGAAGGGCAGGAATGATAGCGAACCATTTTATCTTCCCGCCATTTTAAAAGAAAGAAAGCCCTTTAAAAAATTTTTTTACTGTTTATTTTTGAGAGAGAGAGAGAGACAGACAGACAGCATGAGCAGGGGAGGGGCAGAGAGAGGGAGACCTGAAGAATCTGAAGCAGGCTCCAGGCTCCGAGCTGTCAGCACAGAGTCTGACGCAGGGCTCGAACCCACGAACCGCGAGGTCATGACCTGAGCTGAAGTCAGACGCTTACCTGACTGAGACCCCAGGTGCCCCAAGAAAGCCCTTTGAGAAGGAAAAGGGTGCTGTTAGGATGGACAGCAGTGGGCTGGAGGTGCCGTCTGACTCCTGCTGTAATGTACCCACCCCCACACTGCGGGCAGGATGCTGTTGCAAACGTGGTCGTCTCCCGGCCGGCAGCTGGATGGGGACCGGACGTGGCCACCCCCTTGCAGGCTGGCAGGCGCTGGCCGTGGGGGCACTGTCTGGGCTGCGCCTGGCCTCCGACCACCTGAGATCTTTTCTCTTCTTTGGTTTCGCACGGCCTCCCTGCATTCCCTGGCTTCTTGGATCCGGCTGGCGTGGAGTGCGGCCAGACAGAGAGCGGATTTCCTGAGCGGGGAAGCCCGTGGGCCATACCCTCCGTGCGGGAGGTGCTTTGGGAAAGGACGGTGCGGTGGGTGGGCATTGGTCCCAGAGGGAAGGGGTCTGTTCCCCATTTTGTCCCTTATACACTGTGTTCTGTGACCGTCAGAGCATCTTGAAAGCGTTGACATTTCCTTCCTGGGATGTCTCCTTTTCAGATCTTTTCACGTTCCAAAGCTGCACGAAAATCCATTGCGTTATTGAGTTTAGTTTCAGAGAACCTCCCCCTCGGGCTGTGTGGGGCTTTCTGCACAGTCTCCCCCCAGGGTACAAAGACCCCCTGTTCTGGAGGCAGTGGGACACCTCCCGGCCCCCCTCATGGAGTGCGGTGGCTCCCAGCTTGGAGGAAAGCCTGTCAGGTGCACACGAACGGGGACGACGTTTCTTTCTCTGCTTTTCTTGCTTTTTCTCATTTCTAACTTGATTTTCCTTCTCCATCAAACAGCCAGCCAGGCCCCCCACTAGTTTTCTTACAAAACCAAGCTAAGTGGAGCTTTTCAGGATTGCATTAGATGGAAGGACCTTCTCTCCAAATTTGTGTCTTGCTGCAAACTTCAAAAGAAGATAGGCTTTTTAAATTTTTAACCAATTCTTGTTAATTAAAACAAACGGGTCTTCGTTAGCCGTGGCCTGGTGACTTTGGTGGAGCGACGGTGATGCCCCTGTGGCTCATAGGCCCCCAGGCCGGGCCCCCGGAGGATCCTGGCACACTAGACCTTGAGAGTTCTGGAAAGCCTTGCACCGTTCTGGGGGCGTGGAAACCATTCCTGAGGCGTTCTAGAAAACGTGCTATGAGAGAGAAGCCCCCTCTGAGTGTGAACTTTAGATGTCGGCGTTAACAGAAGTTCACCTTGATCGTAGCAGGGGTGACATCGGGGACTTGGCCAAAACCTGCGAGCTCAGCAGAGTGTGTGTTTGCTTCCGCACGTGCCGGGAATGAGGGCAGAGCTGGGGCGCTTGGCCTGGGGGGTGGGGGGCAGACACGGGTCAGCCCTGCAATGGCCCCGCTCTCCCATCTGCTGCAAAGGGTAGGGGTTGTGTGGTTTTGCCCTAGTCTCCTTCACTGCCCACCCACCACCTGCTAGCTGCTGACTGAGCAGAAGGTTCTCCTAGAAGATTCCATGCCCACAGCGTCTGGTTTTGAGTCTCTGCAAAGGACTTACCTTCAGCAACTTGTGCAGTCAGTGATTCTGACAACTGTGGAGGACGGACAGCTGGTGGAGTTGAACCTTTCGGAGTCTCGTGCGAGCACCACAGAGACCATGAGTGACCGAGCGCGGTGGCCGTGAATGTCCCATGAGTGCCCCACCGGGCTGAGGGGCTGTTTGCTAGCAGTGGGTTTGTGCCAGTAAATGGCGTGTGTTTGTGCACCTGACTTGCATGGGCAGAGAGCTGCCCGCTCCTGGGTGACATTCCCACGTGGTGTGGGTCCTCAGAGCTGTGACCAGATCTGCTTGGCCATTTCTTCTCGAGGACAGACGTGGGGGCCTGCGCGCTGGTGCCCCTGCCATTTTGGCTTCATGCGCCTCTACGTCCGGGTTGGCTGACTTTTCATGAAAAACCCAGACTGAATATTTTGGGCTTTTGCAGGTGCAGGGTGACCGTAACTGCTCACACCTGCCGTTGATGGTGGAAATACCCCTCGTGCACCTAAGCAGACGGGCATGGCCCGGATCAAACAGTGACAGCTGACCTTTAGGTGACTGTCACGTGTCACAGATGTCATAGTTTTGCTTTTTCTTCAACTGTTCAGAAATATAGCCCTGGGCTCGCAGGTTGTATGGACACAGGTAGTGGGCAGAAGGGGCTGGTGGAGTGTGGTTTGCTGACCGCTGGGCTGGGTTGTGGCAGTATGTTCTAGAAGGCGGCAGGCGGCCTGTCACAGCGGTGGTGTTGCCACACACCCAGTCCTGTGGGTCCCGTTGGCCCGTGGTTCCTGCTGGCTGCCGCGTCTGGGCTGTGTGTGTCTGTGGTCACGGACTGAGCCCCTGCATTCTTGGGCCACGGTCCCTGTGTGTAACCAGGCAGGGCTGGGTAAGCGGTGGCAGGGGTGAGGTGCTGCCAGCACGCTGGCATCTTCCCTCCGGGCTTTCCAGGCTGCGTGTGCGGCCCTCATAACCTTGGGCTGTGGGGCGGGGCTTTAGCTCACTTGCAGGCGAGTCTACACCCATTGCATGCCTCCCCCCGCACATGCTGCTGGTCCCCAGTGGGAGATGGCGAGCTGACCGGCCACCTCCGTGCAGATCTGCCCCATGCCCCAGGTGGCACCTGCCGTGGGCACCTGGTGTGCACGCTGCCTGCCCGCTGGATGCTGCCATCCCCAGATCGGGGACCGGCAGAGGCTGACGGTGGCTACCCCCCACAAAGCGGGCTCTTTGTCATCTGCGAGCGTTCCGTCTCTGCGGTGTGAGTCCAGAGAAACTGAGTCCCTCTTTTGTCTCCTGCAGGGCGGAAAGGGACGCATTGGTGTGGTGATATCGTCGTACATGCACTTCACCAACGTGTCGGCCAGGTACGAGGGTCGTCCGTGCTGCCCTGGACGTCGGAAGCTCCGGGACGGGGTGGGAGGCTCGGCTGGCCCTCGGGGCGGGGAAAGCGCCCCGCTAGTGGTTGGCGCTGCTGAGAAGGACGTGCAGGTGTCTGACTGACCCCGACGTCGCCTTGAGACAGCTGGTGAGCGCTCCCTCGTTCTGTGACGAAAACAGCAGGGACGGATGTCACCCGTCTTAAGAGCGAGAGCCGCGTAGCCTCCCTGGATACCTTGTACCTTGTCAAGACGAGTGGCCATGGCGGTTTGCGTGTCCTTGGCGTCTGGAATGCACTTTGCAAGTTGGTCTTTTCTCCCTCAATCCTCCTGAGTAACCCAGGGGGTGAACCAGTTACCGCTCACGCTTTACCGATGGGGAAACCAAGGCTCGGGAGCTGTCTCTGGTCCCCTCTGGTCCCCGGGGGCTGGAAGAGCCACCACGGGACCCTTGGCCGGGACGTCGGGCGCAGGAGGCTGGCGGGAACCTCCTGGTGCGAACCATTCACGCCTCAACCCAGCCCAGAGCGTCACTCCCTGTGGGTTTGCGTCCACACGTACCCTCCCGTGAAGCGGGAGCTGCCCCAGTTCTGAGGACATGCGCCCTGTTCATAGCAGCCCACAGATCCGGGCCTCGCCAGCACCAAGGAGTGAAATTTGACTTCCCAAATGTTTTCTCTGGACGTGGACCAGGGAGCTTGGGGCTGCCGGGGGAGGGGGAACTCAGCCCCCCCTGCAAACCGGATCCCCCCCTCACTGATAGTCAGCGTCTGGGCGTGTGCCGGACCCCGAGGCTCCTGCTCACTCGGACTCCCTCCGCCGAGACACAGCGTGTGACGCAGACCACGTGCCGCCTGCACAGTGTCGCCCCCTGTTTCTGCCGCAGCCACGTGGCTGCGCCTGCAATCCGGGCTCCATGGGCGGGGGCTCACCTGGCAGGTCAGGGGGCACAGAGCCCAGCGGCTTCGAGCCCTAGAGCACCCGCAACACCCCTCCTCAATCCTCCATTTTTCTCCATAGTCGGGGCCCATCTCCGCCACAGAGTCGGGCCATTTTCATGAACCTCAGAGCCGTGGGGTCCTCGCCTGCGAAGGGGGGAATGGTGGCTGAGCCTCGTGGGGTTTTGTGGCCGTTCAGTGCATCGTGGCATGTAACGTCCAGTACCAGTACTCGGGTATTTGCCGCTGTTAATGCTGTTGGCAGCCGCACGAGTAACGGTGTTAAGTACTTCTTGCTAAAATGGAGCGACACCTGCCTTTCTGTTTTCTTAAAAAAATTTTTTTTAATGTTTATTTGTTTGAGAGGGAGAGAGAGGCAGAATCGAAAGCAGGCTGACCTGAGCCGAAGTTGGACGCTTAACTGACTGAGCCACCCAGGCACCCCTGGAGCACGCGTTTTTTCAACGTTTTTTTTTTTTTTTTTTTTTTTTTTTTTTTTATTTATTTTTGGGACAGAGAGAGACAGAGCATGAATGGGGGAGGGGCAGAGAGAGAGGGAGACACAGAATCAGAAACAGGGTCCAGGCTCCGAGCCATCAGCCCAGAGCCTGACGCGGGGCTCGAACTCACGGACCGCGAGATCGTGACCTGGCTGAAGTCGGACGCTTAACCGACTGCGCCACCCAGGCGCCCCTGGAGCACGCGTTTTTAAGAGCTCTGTCGTGAAACCGTGCTCCAGATCAGATCCGAAACTGGAAATCAAACAGTAGGGAGGATGCTCGTGTGTCGGCTCCCTGAAGACGAGCAATCACAGAGACCGTCCCTGGGAACACTCCTGATGCTAACAGTGACGTTAATACTGAACACGCACAGGCCCAGATGCGTTATCAGTGTCCCACGTTTAGTGGGACATGAGAGCTCCGGGGAAAGGAGTGCTTACAAGCAAATGGGTGGATATGTAACCGTACTTTCCAGCTTGAAAATATAAGTCCTCGACATGGTAAATATTCAGAGCTTGAGGGGATCTTCCGTACGGGACCACCCCATCAGTCCAGCTTTAAGACAAATGCAGGTGGTGAAATACCCATTTTCTGGAGGTGCACGTACACGCGCTAAGGGGAGGGCTCACCCGTAGATCACATTTCCAAGGAAGCTTTTTGCTGCGACCTCTTGTACCCACGTTCCACGATTCATCTGAGTCAGATCAGGCAGGCCCGTGAAATGCTCCGTTACGGGGTCTCCTGGATCCTGCCGCGTGCGCTGGTGGGCGTTGTAGAGCTGAGGTCAGCGTGGGATTGTTGGTGAGCAGCGTTCCCTGTGGTGGCCACAGGGAACCATGATGGCCCAGCCTTCTGACGCCCCCCCCCCCCCCCACCGGCCTGCTGACAGTCGTGACCCCCCTGCGGGTCCCAAACTGCTCTCCGGGGGCTTGCTGGGTGTTGCTGACCGTAGAGCTCTGACTGTGCCCCAAACCCCGGTGATCCGAAGACTCATGCGGGGCCCATGGAAGCCACCTGCTGTTTGGGACAGAGCTCCAGACCCGCAGTCCTGGCTTCCACGGTGGCCCGAACATACTCCCGGGATTGGGGTCCAAGAGGAGATGCTAATGCTAGGCTGGGGTGCACGCGTGCAGGCGCGGCAGAGGTGGGGCTCCCGTGGGGGCCGGTCACTCAGGACAGCCATACCACCTGTCCTGTGTCACCCTGCCACCTGTGACTCCACGGGGTTAACGCTGTGTCTCTGTCCATCTCTCTCCTTCCCCAGCGCCGACCAGGCCCTGGATAGATTTGCGATGAAGAAGTTCTACGATGATAAAGTTTCGGATTTAATGCAGCCGTCCCAGAAACGGTACGTACGTGTCCCCACGCCTGAGTGAACAGGTGGGTGAGACTTCATATTTCAGAAGGTGGGGACAGAAGAGGCGCCTCCCCTGACCAGGCAAGAACGGGAGGGGAGGGCTGGCCGGGTGCCCAGCGGTGGAGATGAGCCACCGTGTGTGGGTGGGAGGGGAGCCCCCGGCCCCGGCTGGCTCTGAGAGGGGGACCCAGGCGTCCTTCCCGCACGCTCGGCACAGGGGTGGATTTGTGCTCTGATGCCAGAACTGGTTTCTATCTGTCGGGTCGGGTCGGTGAACTGTGTCTGTAATCTGCTGGCGGGTGGAGGTTCTGGGCCGTGCAGGCCACGTGGTCTCTGTCACAGCTGTCCTCACTGGAGAGCGGCACAGGCATTCGGAAATGAGCGAACGTGGCTCTGTGGCAGGTTTGTGGTTGGCCCCGACCCCTGTGCTAGACGCTCAGCTCCTGAGCCTGGGGCATCTTCCATCATGCTAGCCTCCCTGACCTGCCCACCACCCTCTCTCTGGAGCCCCCAGGATGCTTGGTGTGCAGGGTCGGAAGGGCCCTGGGGGAGCCGACTCTCTCGCCATGTGTCCCCAGGGGAGCGCACGCCGCCCTCCATGCCCAGCTGAAGAAGGCGGACGGGGTCCAGCGAGAGGGGTCCCGGGCGGCCTCCTCCCGGCCCCACATCTTGCCGACAGTGACACGGAGCCGGGCACACAGTTTCTGCGCTTCTATTTTAAGGCTGACAGCAGGGGATTTGCCAAGGATGGCCGAGGCAGTTGCCAGGATGGCTTTCTGTCTCCTGCACCTGCTTCCCCAGCCTCCGAGGGAATCCTTGGGGCGGCTCACAGGCGTGTTTCAGTTCCATCCGGGAGAGGGATTTCAAGGACCACCAAAGGCACTGCCTCCTTTTTTCCTGAGTGTTTCCCGTGTCCAGGTCCGTGTGTGTTCAGACCCGGCTGTGTGGGCGGTGTGGGACCCTGAGTCTGAACCCACTCTGAGCCACACACCCCACAAGGGAGTGTGAGTCGCTTGCAAGAAACCCAGCGTTTCATTAGTATTACAGGTACACCGAGCCCCTCGTTCTGTTTTGAACCCTGACGTGGCGTTTCCCTGTTGAGCCCTTTCCAGGGTGGCAGCAGACGTTCCCGTGTGGGTGTGACTTAAACTAGGAGGGAGCCCCCTGGATGCTCTGCTCCCGCCAGGGAAGAGGGGTTCCCATTTCTCCCCTGCCCCTCCCCCTGTCCTTCTCTCCCCTCTCCTATCCTTCTGCTCCTCCTCTCTTCCTCCTCCTCTTCCCCCTCCCTCCTCCACGTCCTTCCTTTTCTTCCTCCACCTCTTCCTTTCACCTCTTCCTCCTCTTTCCTTTTTCCTTCCCCCCTCCCTCCTCTTGCTTCTCCTTCTCCTCTCCCTCCTCCTCCTCCTCCTCTTCCTCCCTCTTCCTCCTCCTCCTCTCTTCTTTTTCTTCCCCTTCCTCCTCCCTCCTTCTTCCTTCCTCCCCCTCCTCCTCCTCTCCCGCCTTTTGCCCATCCAGTAACCCCTGCCTCTGGCAACCACCAATGTGTTCTCTGTGTCTGTGAGCTTTGGAGCTTGTTTTATTTGTTCATTTGTTTTGTTTTCTGGTTCAACATGTAAGTGAAGTCATAGGATATTTGTTTTTCTCTGTTGGAGATTTTACTTTACATAGTAGTCTCCATCCAAGTTGTTGCAGATGTTAAGATTTCTTTCTTGTTTTTAGAGCTGATTAACATCCTGTGGTATATCTATGCCACACCTTTATTCGTCTGTCCTTTGATAGACACTTGGGCTGTTTCCATCAGTTACCATCAGTAATGCTGCAGTAACCATGGGTGCAGATGACCTTTTCTTTCTTTTTTTTTTTTTTTAATTTTTTTTGATGTCTATTTACTTTTGAGAGGGAGAGACATACAGAGTGAGAGCAGGGGAGGGGCAGAGAGAGAGGGAGACACAGAATCCAAAACAGGCTCCAGGCTCTGAGCTGTCAGCACAGAGCCCGACGCAGGGCTCGAACTCAGGAACCCTGAGATCATGACCTGAGCTGAAGTTGGATGCTCAACTGACTGAGCCATCCAGGTGCCCCCAGATGATCTTTTCAAGTAGGCGTTTTTGTTTTCATCGGCAAAATACCCATACATGGAGTTACCAGACCATATGGTAGTTCTATTTTTAACTTTTTGAGGAACCTCCACACGGTTTTCCATAGTGACTGCACCAGTTTGCATTCCCAGCAACAGCCCAAGGGCGTTCCTTTTTCTCCGCGTCCTTGCCAACATCTGTAGTTTCCGGTGCTGTTATTTTTGCTGTTCTGACAGGTGTCACGTGGTATCTCATGGTGGTTTTGATTTGCATTTCCCTGATGATCAGTGATTTGAGCATCTTTCCATGTGTCTGTGGGCCATGTGGATGTCTTCTTTGGAGAACTGTCTGTTCATGTCTTCTGCCCATTTTCAATTGGATTATTGTTTTTTGTTTGTTTTTGTTTTTTTTGCTGTGGAGCTGTATCCCTTCTGCATATATTTTCGATACCAACCCCTTATTAACCACATTGTGTAAGTGTCTTCTCCCATTCCGTGGGCCGCCTCGTCCTTTTGATGATGGACTCTTTCACTGTGTGGAAGTTGTTTTAGTTTGATGCGATCCCATGTGTTTATTTTTGCTTTGGTGTCCGATTAAAAACGTCATCACCAAGACCGGTGTCTTCTTCTAGGATTTTTATGGTTTCAGGTCTTATGTTCAAGTCTTCAACCCATTTTGAGTTTAGTTTGTGCACGGGGTAAGACAGTGGCCCTGTTTTCTCAACACTGTTGATTGAGGAGACTGCTTTCTTCCATTGTATATTCTTGGCTCCTTTGTCATAAACGAATTGACCAGACGTGCGTGGGCTTATTTCTGGGCTTTCTCTTCTGTCCCATTGACCTGTTTTGATGCCAGTGCTGTACTGTCTTGTTTACTACAGTTTTGTAACTTAGTTTGAAATTGGGAAGTGTTATACCTCTGGCTTTGTTATTTTTTCTCAAGACTGCTTTGGCTGTTTAGGCTCCTTTGTGGTTCCATGTGAACTTTAAGGTGCTTTTTTGTTTGTTTGCTTTTTGCTATTTCTGTGATGAAAAATGCCATTGGAATTTTGATAGGGTTTGCATTGAATCTGTAGCTTGCTTTTGGTAGGATGGACATTTTAACGATATTGTTCTTCCCAATCCATCAGCATGGAACGTTTTTCTGTTTGTGTCGTCTTTAGTTTTTTCCATCAGCGTCTTATGGTTTTTAGCATACTGGTCTTCCACTGCCTTGGTTAAGTTTATTTCTAGCTGTTTCATTCGTTTTGATGCAGTTGTGAATGGGTTGTTTCTTTCTTTTTTTTTATTAAAAATTTTTTTTAAGTTTATTTATCACAGAGAGAGACAGCATGAGTGGAAGAGGGGCAGAGAGAGAGGCAGAGAATCCCAAGCAGGCTCTGTGCTGCTAGCACAGAGCCTGACACGGGGCTTGAACTCACAAAACCGCGAAATCATGCCCTGAGCTGAAACCAAGAGTCAGATGGGTGCTTAACTGACTGAGCCACCCAGTCGCCCCTGGGCTGTTTCTTAATTTCTCTTTCTGGTAGTACATTCTTAGCTGTCTAGAAATGCACCTATTGATGTATGTTAATTTTGTATGCTTCAACTTTACAAAATTAAAAAAAATTTTTTTTTACTGTTTATTTGTTTTCAAGAAAGAGAGAGAGAGAGAGACAGAGGATGAGCAGGGGAGGGGCAGAGAGAGAAGGAGACATAGAATCCGAAGCAGGTTCCAGGCTCAACCTGCCAGCACAGAGCCCAATGTGGGGCTTGAACTCACAAACTGTGAGATCATGACCTGAGCCGAAGTCAGATGCTTAACCAACTGAGCCCCCCAGGCGCCCCAACAACTTTACAAAATTCATTTATTAGTCATAACAGTTTTTGAAGGGAGGATTAGGGTTTTCTATGTATAATATCATGTCACCCACAAACCATGACAGTTTTAAATCTTTCTGATTTGGATGCCTCTCATTTCTTTTTCTTGTCTGATTGCTGTGGCTAGGACTTCAACAGTATGTTCAACAGTATGTTGAATAAAAGTAGCAAGGGTGGGCATCCCTGCCTTGTTCCTGATCTTGGAGGAAAAGCTGTCAGCTTCTCAGCATTGGGTACGACATTGGCTGCGGGCTTGTCATGCATGGCCTTTGTTATGTGGAGGCATGCTCCTTGTACACCCACTTTGTTGAGATTTTTTATCATAAACCAACGTTGTATTTTGTCCAGTGTTTTTTCTGCATCTGTTGACACCATCATATGGTTTGTATTTCTATCCATTCAAAATGCTCAGCACCCACCAAGGAAGAATGTTTGCCTTATTTTCAACGTTTTTTATTTATTTTTGGGACAGAGAGAGACAGAGCATGAACGGGGGAGGGGCAGAGAGAGAGGGAGACACAGAATCGGAAACAGGCTCCAGGCTCCGGGCCATCAGCCCAGAGCCTGACGCGGGGCTCGAACTCACGGACCGCGAGATCGTGACCTGGCTGAAGTCGGATGCTTAACCGACTGCGCCACCCAGGCGCCCCTGTTTGCCTTATTTTCTTCTTTTTGCTTAGGATTTACTGTAGCTTTTTTTTTTTTTAATTTTTTTAAACATTTATTCATTTTCAAGAGACAGAAACAGAGCACGAGCAGGGGAGAGGCAAAGAGAGAGGGAGGCACAGATTCCAAAGCAGGTTCCAGGCTCTGAGCTGTCAGCACAGAGCCCGACGTGGGGCTCGAACTTGCGGACCATGAGATCATGGCCTGAGCCGAAGTCGGATGCTTAACCGGCTGAACCACCCAGGTGCTCTTTTACTGTAGCTTTTTAATAGCAGTGCAAAAGTGTGGAAAATGGAGGAAAGCCCTCTCACTTTCACAAACCCACGCCTGCCACGTGTACTTCCTGTCGGCGTGTGCTGAAAGCTGTAGTGTTGATGTTGCATAATGGTCGTGTGGGCTCCATTCTGCATTCCCAGGTGAATCTTCCTGCACCCACAGGCTAGAGGGATGTTCTCTACCCAGCTCCTGCCTTGGGAGATGTTCTCAAGTGGGTAGGTGACTAAGTGCATGCATACAGTATGCCTGGAAGCACTTTGAGGCCCGAAGAGCCCAGGACGGACACATCTGTGTGACAGAGGCTTTGACGACCCCCTCCCTGTGGTCCTGGCCACCCCGAGGGGGGACGTTGTGGCCTATGTCAGGACTGCATTTGAGAAACCGTTTCAAAATGGGTCTCGTGGCGAGTGACTTAATTAGTTTGCCGGGGGTTTGTGGGGGTTTGTTGGGGCCTCAACAGCAAGCCGCCTCCAAGCTTTCGCTTAATTAATACTTGGTGATGAGCTCCAAGGCGGGACCCTGTTTGACAGGGGGTCCATTCTCTGCCACTCTGTTCCTTACTCTTATTTTTTTTATGTTTATTTATTTATTTTGAGAGAGTGAGACAGAGAGACAGAGAGAGGGTGAGCAGGGGAGGAGCAGAAAGAGAAAGAGAGGGAGAGCGAGAATCCCAAGCAGGCTTCACACTGTCAGTACAGAGCCCGACACGGGGCTCGAACTCACGAACCGTGAGATCATGAGCTGAGCCGACTGAGCCACCCCGGGCGCCCTTGTTCCTTACTCTCAAAAACCACAGAGTGGTCGGCTTCCGGCTGATGCTGAGTAGCCCCTTGCTGAAGCCCCGGGGTTGCTGATGAACGTGGCATTCTTTTTGCTCTGATAAATAATTTAAAACACCATTTCTGCAGTCTTAGCTTGTCATCAACGCTGTGCATGTGACGAGTGAACGATGAGGGTTTCTGTGCCCCTTCTCCTCTGCACTCTTCTTCCTGGGAGGGGGTCGAGACAGCGGCACACGTGTCCAGACTCCATCAGGGAGGGACAACGGGGCCAGCGGACCTTCCCAGGGGCGCAGGGCAGGAGGAGTCCCGAGGAGGCCCCTGGTGGGGTCCTTCCTGTGTCCGACCCTGCATGGTGAAGGGGCCAGAGCCCTGATGTCTGGCCTGCAGTCTGGCGAAGGGACCAGAGCCCCGATGTCTGGCCTGCAGAAACTTAAGATTCGTAGGTGTGTCTGAGAGCCAGACACACCCCAGTATAGCTTCATTTGGTTTTGACGTTTCTGTAGTCTTGACACAACACCTGTGTGTCTGAAAGAGCATTTGTACGGGAGGCGGGCAGGTGCAAAGGGACCGGGTGCCCATCCTCTCTCCTCGGGGAGCGTGCCCGCTGCGGCCATCAGGTGTCCCCTGCTCGGAGCCAGGGTGCCCCCCCCCATGCCCTCCTGTGGCTTACCCAAGTGCAGATCACGTGTTTGAGATTCAAGGGAACCCCAGCCGTAAATTCCTGCTTTGGCAGCTGGTTAAGCAGCGTGGCGAATGTCGGCAGATCTCAAGTTGCTTTGGCACACGAATGACGCGTGTGTGTCTCCCGCCCGTACACACGCCGTGTCTGCACCTTCTGCACAGAGATGATGCGGGAAAACGACCTCCCAGGGAGTTTCTTCCCTCGAAAGCAGGAGGAGGTGATGGGAGATGGTGGAGCTGTTTGGAACGGGGTTTGCAAGCTGTGCTCTGCAAGAGTCGGGCGGGCGGCTGGGGCCCTTGCGCTCCTTCCTGCCTTTGCCGCGGGTGAACACCACAGCTGGGACCGGTCCTGCCCGCGGTCTGCTGGAGGAACTGATCAGGAAGCCCTTTCATTTTCTTTTTTGTCTCCTGTCCACCCGTGGACCGATTTTCTGGTCTTTGGCGCCGACGGGGGCTTCTGGGTGGCTGCGTACAGACGTAGACCTGTGGAACGTGGCCTGGCTACCTGTCCCCCGTGTGCAGCCTCCGCTGGCTCGGCCGCCGACCCCGGCCACAGCTACCAAGCAGGCTTGCAGTGCACGTGGTTGTCGTCCTGGGCCATTCGTGCTTGTGTTGACACTTTGGGGGACAGCGGGACGAGGCCACCCCAAAGAGAACTTCATAGAGATTCGGCACGTGTTGTACCGTACAAGGTTTTCTTACCCCTCCGTGCGTGCACACTGGAGTAAATCAGGGCGTAGAGAAGGGGTCTGAGTGATGTGTGTGCCCAGCACCCTTGAGGAGCCCCTGGGGCCAGCACTGTGCGTGGACTGGCCAGCACGCGGGTACACGGTAGCGGGCACACGCGGGCCCACCGGCCCGGCTGCACATTTGGGATCTACTGCCAGTCAGCCGCCTGCGGGCCCTGGAGACCGGAAGGGGCGACCGGCCGTCTCTGGCTGCCGTCCTGACCCGCCTGGGTCGGGGTCTCGGGCTGGGGCTGGGCGCGCAGAGCCGAGGGTCCCGTGCTGAGCTGGGGCTTGCCTTCGAAAAGCAGGAGCCACAGACTTGTGATTGTCACAGCTGGGGGGAGGGGCACGGGTGCAGTCTCCACTCTGTCCTCACACTTTACACGAGTGACATTTGTCACTGTGCTTGTCTTAGGAGTGGGGTGATGTGCGGGGGTGGGGGTGGATGGGATTCGTTGTTCCTTAATGGCATTTGTGGTCACAAACATGCTTATTGTACATCCCCTGCTAAACCTTCATGATAGGAGAACCCACGCCTGCTTGGTGATGGACGCACTGACCCCTCTGACGGGCAGGGGGCCCGTCCAGGGTCTTTGCGTGGGGTGGGAGGTGAGGGCAGAGGGACCCTGTTAGAGGTGTGAGGTGCTTACAGAGCCTCTCCTCCCCCGGTGGGGGGGGGCGGGGACTGTGACAGCCCTGTGGCCTGGCCTCGCATAGCTATGGGCTGGGGGACAGACGGAGAGGCTGCCCGCAGTGTGGGGTGTCCAGGGATCCTGACGGGGCTGCGTGCCCAGGCTGTGCTCCCCAGGGTCACACCTGGATGCTGCAGCCCCCCTCGCTGTGAGCAGTGGGGGCTGGGGCCCCTCCCAGAACCCCAGGAAGCATCGGGCTTGGGGTTAGGCCCCCGCTGCAGGGACCCTAAGCCGCCGTTGCTTTGCAGATACGTTCAGTTCCTCAGCGGGCTCCTGTCGGGGACGGTGAAAATGAACACCTCGCCACTGTTCCTGCATTTTGTCATCTTGCACGGCACTCCCAACTTTGACACGGGCGGAGGTGAGTGTCCGCTCCCAGCGGGGTCTCGAGGTCTGCTGGCCCGTCCCAGACCCTGCACTTGACAGGCCCCCCTTTCTCCCACTGAGAGGCTCACATGGGATCTGGGCCCCGGGCGTCCTGGTCACTGGCCAGAGAAAGCCAGTGAGGGGGGACTCCTCTCCCCAGGGACCCCGGTGACCTTATACCAGTGCTGCTTCTGAAGCTCGGGCACAGCCCGTGCCCACCTTGTCTCTCTTTTGCTGTTGGCCACACTCCTGTGTCTATAGATGATTCCGCCTCTCTTCCAGCGTGCCGGCCCTTTCTGAAGCTCTACCAGGCCATGCAGCCCGTGTACACATCGGGGATATAGTAAGTGTGCCTCCTTCACAGGAGATGGGCCTTGCCGAGCCGCCTGTCCTGGGGGAAGGGGTGGGGGCGTCCAGCCGGGAGTGCCTGGCCAGCAGTCAAGGCAGGTGCACGACTGGCTCCAGAGAGGGGTGTGGACGCGGGGCCTGGAGGGTGGGCAGGCCCCAAACTGTCTGGAAGTAGGCATACCAGAGTCCCATGCTTTTCTCTCCCCTGTGCGTTTTATTTTTTAAATTTAATTTAATTTAATTTTCTTATTGCTTATTTTTGAGAGGGAGAGAGTGCAAGTGGGGGAGGGGCAGAGAGGGAGGGAGAGACAGAGCGAGAGCAGGGGAGGGACAGAGAGGGAGACACAGAACCCGAAGCCGGCTCCAGGCTCTGAGCTGTCCGCACCGAGCTGGACGCGGGGCTCGAACCCACAAACTGTGAGATCATGACCTGAGCTGAAGGCGGACACTTAACTGACTGAGCCTCCCAGGTGCCCCTCCCCTGTGCATTTTAGACAAAGGGCAGACACATGTCCTCGGAATTTGTATGGTTTCTAGGCTTTTCTGGTTTGCTTTTGTGTGCATTTACGTGTTTTATTTTTATTTTAAATTTTATAGTTTATTTTTGAGAGAGAGAGACAGAGCATGAGGAGGGGAGGGGCAGAGAGGGGGACACAGAACCTGAAGCAGGCTCCAGGCTCTGAGCTGTCCGCACCGAGCTGGACGCGGGGCTCGAACCCACAAACTGTGAGATCATGACCTGAGCCGAAGGCGGACACTTAACTGACTGAGCCCCCCAGGTGCCCCTCCCCTGTGTATTTTAGACAAAGGGCAGACACATGTCCTCGGAATTTATGGTTTCTAGGCTTTTCTGGTTTGCTTTTGTGTGCATTTACATGTTTTATTTTTATTTTAAATTTTATAGTTTATTTTTGAGAGAGAGAGACAGAGCATGAGCAGGGGAGGGACAGAGAGGGAGACACAGAACCCGAAGCAGGCTCCAGGCTCCGAGCTGTCAGCATAGAGCCGGACGCGGGGCTCGAACCCACAAACTGAGATCATGACCTGAGCCGAAGTCCAACGCTTAACCAGCTGAGGCCCCCCCCTCCACCAGGCGCCCCTAGATGTTTTATGAGCGTTAGTATAAAGGGCGTCAGGTAAGATGTGGCCTCATGGTGCTGCCACCGCTCAGAA
This sequence comes from Neofelis nebulosa, assembly GCF_028018385.1. Lineage (NCBI taxonomy): Eukaryota > Metazoa > Chordata > Mammalia > Carnivora > Felidae > Neofelis > Neofelis nebulosa. The sequence continues at coordinate 107,002,954 of NC_080785.1, forward strand.
CGAGCTGCCGTCCTGTGTCTGGACTGACCGTGGACCCACACGTGGGTGGCAGCCTGGCCGTGATGCGCTCGACTTGGATCCCTGAGCCTGGCGGGATGTTTCGCGTCATCTCTGAGTTTGCGTTACGAAGTCGCTTTTCTCACATGGCGTTTCTGTTAAGTCGTGAGGTTGCATTAAGCTCTACCTTGTTTATCCCCAAGCAACATCGGCCCGGGAAACCAAGGCAGGGTCCACATCGCCATCGAGCCGGCCCAGCTGCTGAAGGGGGACATCATGGTGAGTGCACGCGGTGTGTCCCCCTCCTGGTCAGCGCCTCGAGGAGTGAAGGGTGGCCTTTACTTTGGGGCAGCTGGCTTGTTGTCTGAGTGAAGCTGTTTTATTTGTTTTAAAATTGTTTTAATGTTTATTTATTTTTGAGAGAGAGCATGAGTGGGTAGGGGCAGAGAGAGAGAGGGAGACACAGAATCTGAAGCAGGCTCCAGGCTCTGAGCTGTCAGCACCAAGCCCGATGCGGGGCTCGAACTCATGAACCGTGAGATCGTGACTTGAGCTGAAGTTGAATCCTTAACCGACTGAGCCCCCCAGCCTTCCCAACCTTTCTTTTTCTCCCACCCAAAAAGTAGCTGCTATCAATCCAATGTTTCTCCTTTTTGTAAAATTGCATTTCCAAGTAATGAGAAAGACAGAGTATGAGCAGGGGAGGGGCAGAGAGAGAGGGAGACACAGCATCCGAAGCAGGCTCCAGGCTCTGAGCTGTCAGCGTGGAGCCCGATGCGGGGCCAGAACCCATGAACCACAAGATCATGACCTGAGCTGAAATCAGGAGTTGGACAATTAACTGACTGAGCCGCCCAGGCACCCCTAGAGCTATTTTAGTAGAAGGGACAGAGCAAATGGTGAGAACCGCTTAGCAGTATGTTCTCCGAAATGCGAGTCCCAGCTCGGCCACTGCCCTTCCGAGGGTCCCTGGTCCCGGCTGTGATGTGCGATCTCAGGCGTCCTTAGAGGCCCCCGTGTGCAGTCCAGCTATCGAATCACAGCTTGGCTGATGTCCTAAACAGCGGTTCCTCTGGATGAGTTTGATTCCTGTATGTACTGGTTCTGGGATGAGATTAGCTGCTACATTTTTGCCTTTTCTGTCTTGAATGTAGAAAGAATCTTCCGTCTAATGAATTTTAGAGAAATTTCCCTTGAAACCTTGAGGCAGTATGGCTTCCCACGCACACCGAATTGATTTGCTTGAGTGTCCCCAGGGCCTGGGAGCACCTGTGACCAGATTGGAAATGGCTCATTCCAAGTTTTTGAGGATTCTTATCAATTTCCCTTAAACCTTTGGATTTTTTTTTCAGTGTTTATTTATCTTAGAGAGAGAGAGAGAGTGATCATGCATACGTGTGTGCAAGCGGGGGAGGGACAGGGAGAGAGAGAAGAGAGAGAATTTTAAGCAGGCTCCATTCAGTACAGAGCCTGATGTGGGGCTCAATCCCATGACCCTGGATCATGACCTAAGCCGAAATCAGGAGTCACATGCTCAAGTGACTAAGCCACCCAGGCGCCCCTAAAAGGTCTTAAAACCCTTTCTCAGTGGTTGACCCATCCTGAATTCTCATGCAAGTCAGGTCAGGGGGTCACAAACGTAGGTGCCCTGGGCACCGATGTTACACTGCTGTGTCCCTGTGAGAGTTCTCCTCAGGTGCACGTCACAGCTTGTCCCCTGTCCCTGGGGACCTCGCTATGAAAGAGGCTGGTGTCCTCATTCCATAGACCACAGAACTGAGGTGTCGGGTGGGCCACTGTGTTGCACCGTCCCCGGGGAGGAAAGGCTTCTCTTCTAGAGTGTTCAGAGAGCAACTCCCAGCCTTTTCCCTCTGGTGGGGAGACCGAGGGGGAGAGGGGAGGGTGTGTCTTCCAGGACCTCCTCGATTGTTGGCCATCGGGCAGAGCAGTGAGGAAGCACCTGCTATGTTCTGGACCCCACCCCCTCCTGGGGCTGCACATGGCTGTGGCTTCTGTCTGCCCGCTCCGTGCACCAGTCTGGTGTTCCAGCTTTAAAAAAGAGGCCAGGGATGAGGAGGCCAGGAGAGGCTAGCGGGGACCCAGATCCCTAAGTCACTATTCCTGGGCAAGGCAGAGGCCTCTGGAGACCCTGTCCCTGGGATGGGTGCTCCCTGTGGTCAGCAGCTAAGTCCCCTTGTGGGGACCCGAGGGAGGTGGCCGAAGCACTGAGGTGTGGAAGATGACTCTCGAACGCGGGGGGCCTCCCTCCCACCTGATTGTGGGCTGGTGGCTGTGGGGTCTTTGTGAGGCGGTGGCGGAGGCCTGGCCGGCGGCCTGGGTCCCTCATCCCCGCCTCCTCCCTCCTTTCCTTCTCTTCTCCTCCCCCCTTCCACACCCTTCCCCGTCCCCTCCCTCCTTCCTTCCTTACCAGGAATTTATTTATGCAACTGTCCTGTTTTGAATGTTTTGAGCTTTCTGGGTCTCTGTGTGGGGCCCTAGCACAGGAAGGAAGGGAGTGACAGGGTGACATCTTCGTCCCGGAGGAGGCTGGTGGGGCCGTGGACCTTCTGTGGGAGACAGATCCCAGGACGGGCCACAGTGGGTGAGGCGGGCGGGCTGGTGGGCAGGCGGAAGGGTGGTCTGACGCGGGTGTAGGCACGTGGCAAGGGCACGGGGTCCCCAGGCCTCGAGGCGCCAGAGGCTTGCTGGGTGTGTCCCGATGTCTGGGTGACATTCAGTTGCTTCCAGATTGTGTGGGCTTGGAGGCTTGCGGTTTTCTTGCGGGAAAGCTGGTGTTCCTGAAGCTCTTCTCAGCCACCCGAGAACATGCCGCTCACCCTGGAGGGTCACCCTTGTCAGCACAAGTGTGAGCAGAAGGGAGGACAGAGGGGTCAGGACCCTGCCTCGGTGGGAAGCGGGGCCACACCGAACGGCCGCACGTGGGTACTGGCCGCGTCCCCAGGACTGGCTTTGGGCCCCGTGTCTGGGCTCCCACCAGCGCTTTGGCCTGCAGGGTCCGGGTGGCCTCGGAGGCCCGCCTCTGTGAGCTCGAAGCCCCCTTCTGCTAAGTGAGGACCTCCACGGGGTGAGGGGGTCAGGTGAGTTAGGATGGCTGGCTCCACGGCCTTCACCCCAGAAACCCCGCAAGCCCCGGCCACGTGCCTGTGTCTGTCCCACCCCTGGAGGCCCAAGGTAACCTCAGGAGCGGGTCAGCTGGAATGCGGCTGAGAGGTGGCGTGGGAGGCTGTGGGAGGGGTCCGGTCTAGCACTTGGGGCCCGGGAGGCAGGTCGGGAGGGGAGCCGGCGGGGGTGGGAGGCCCGGCCGATGTGCGGGTGCCTAGAGCTGGCGGGTCACGCGGCGAGCTTGCCCACGTGACGTCCCTCCGGCCGGAAGCCGTCCTGTGTGTCGGGTACGCTTCTACCTGTGCTGCATTCACATGGTGGGTGCCTCTGGGTGCCTACGGCTGCGTGACAGGTGCCTGTCACCGCGTGCACTGGCCCACGTGGTTCTCAGGTGTACTCGTGATCTGATCCAGTGGCTGCAGGGGGCTCGCTGCAGCGTCTGGCTCTTCCTTGGGCCTCCTTTGCTATGGCGGGAAGTCCGAAAAAGCGATCAGGGGGCACTTCTGTGGCTATTTTGTTCCCAGCTCGCACTTGTGAGCTGCTGGGGCCGAGCAGAGGTGTTCGGAGGCACAGATGTGGGTGCGGGGGCCCCTGGGTCCCCGGGTGGATGAGGCCAGACTGGGCTGGCAGCTGGGCCATCAGGAGAGGGCTGTGCGGCCGATGCTCACGGTCCTTGGGGATCTGTGAAGCGAGACCTACCACGGTGTCACGGAGGGGGGGAGCACAGACAGGTGTGGGTCGAGTGGCGGGTCTGCGAGAAGACGCGTGGCAGCAAGAACCCTGTGCTGGGGACTCGAGGGGGCCGGATGTGGGTGGGGAGTGGGGCCAGGGGCCCCAGGGGCGCAGGGGAAGGGGCCTGTCTGGGCCCCCATTTGTCCCACCCCACTTCACCTCAGGGCCTGGAGCTCCCGCCGAGAAGGGGGCCTCAGGGAGGGGACAGGGCTGTGCTGGGGTCTCCTGCCTGCCTGGCCTTCCGGATCTCTCTGGGTCCCCTCCCACCCAGCCCCCTGGCCTCTGGCCAAGACCTGGAGACCCTCCCCGTCTAGTTGTCTCTGCAGGTTCCTCGGTCCTGGCCAGAGGTTTCTCTTCCCTCGGCTCCTGGCCTGAAGCCCCCTCTGCTCCTGACCATCCATCAAACCCCCCCAACCCCCATCTTGATCGCGCCTTGTCTTCCCTGCCTCTCCCTGCAGGTCCATGCTGCCCCTCGCTCCCTTCTGCACCGTGCCGGGCCCCCAGGTCCCTCCCACCCCATGTCCACCAGCCTCCAGCGCCCACCGTGCTGGTTTCTGGGAGCCTGCCCACGTGTTCCCCGGACGCCGAGTGTGAACTTGCCCCGCATCTCACCCAGTCCTGAGCTGCCCGTGCACCTCCTGAGCCCACAGCCGCTGCACGTCTCCAGAGCCGTGCTCCATGCCCTGTGACCCTGTCCACGTGCAGCTGCAGCATTGCTCTGTGACAGCTGAGCACCCTCCTGTGGGGAGGGTGGGGGGCTCCGAGGGGTTTCCTGCCCCCTCGATCATTTGTCCCCTGAGAGGCTGCATTCTGCTGGTGACCAGATGCCCCTTTCCTCGGGTCTTCTCTGTCAGAGGTGGGGTGTCTGAGCTGCCCCCTTTAGGCCGTGATCTGTGATCTGTCACCCGAGATGCCTCTGTGTCCCATGCTGGATGGTGCGGGGCCGGGTGCTAGGCCTGTCTGTGCACAGCTGGCCATCGTGCTTGTCAAGGGTGATGGCTCAGCTTTGCTGTGAGCCAGTGAGGGTGGCCGCTGGGCCCACGCCTGAGGCTAGAGGCCAGAGCACGCTGGCCAACCAGGTCTCCACCACAGGCCGCCTCGTGAGCCTGTGCCTGGGGCTGCCGGCCTTCAGGAGCGGGGACGGTGACTGGATGGGCCCTGGCAGCCCCAGGGGCACCTGCACCGAGGCAGAAGGGAGTGTGCAGATCAGGCGCTCTGGGGCTCTCCCGGGGTGAGTGTTTTGTCTCCTGTTGGCCCCTGTCTACGAGCTTGTGTTCCCATGAGAAGAGCCTGCGAAGGTGTCCCAGCTGCTTTCCCGGGAGATGTTGTGCCCTGACGCCGCCTCTCCCCCACCTCTGTGCGTTCCTGCCACGGGGTAATTTTAGGACTCCACCGTCAGTACCATTACTTGATTGATGTTTCCTGTGTTTACGATTCAGTTCTGTGCCCTCTGCACTTACTCTCTGCAGCGTTACCAGATATGAGGAGGGTGCGGGGGCTCCAGCTGGGAAGGGGTATTTTTCCATCACACAGGGTGACTTTTCTCTGTGCTGTTCACGGAGTGAGTCCCGAGACGTTCAGTTCAGGAATCTGTCTCCCAGTAACATAGGGTCTGAACCTCTTGGGTAGTTTCCCAGCTGGCCTATTTTTTTTTTTTTTTAAGTTTTTATTTATTTATTTTTGAGAGAGAGAGAGAACAAACGGGAAGGGCTGAGAGAGAGACCGAGAATCCCAAGCAAGTATTTAATAAACAAGTGAGTACAGGAAGGAATAATCGACCCAACTCAGAAACACGAGTGTAAGAGAGGGTCTCATTTCGTTTTCTTCTTTTTATTTTTTTTTTTAAAGTTTTTTTAATGTTTATTTATTTTTGAGACCGAGAGAGACAGAGCATGAGTGGGGGAGGGGCAGAGAGAGAGGGAGACACAGAATCGGAAGCAGGCTCCAGGCTCTGAGCTGTCAGCCCAGAGCCCGATGCGGGGCTCGAACCCACAGACTGCGAGATCATGACCTGAGCCGAAGTCGGACGCTTAACCGACTGAGCCACCCAGGCACCCCGTTTTCTTCTTTTTAAAATGTGTGTATTTATTTTGAGAGAGAGAGAGAGAGAGAGAGAGAGAGAGAGCACGCACACAGGTAGGGAAGAGGCAGAGAGAGGAAGAGAGAGAATCCCAAGCAGGCTCTATGTTGTCAGCACAGAGCCAGATGCGGGGCTCAAACTCCCAAACCATGAGATCATGACCTGAGTCGAAATCAAGACTCAGATACTTAACTGACTGAGCCCTCCCTGGAACCCCCCAGCTGGCTTTAACAAAGCTCCATAGACCAGGGGCGTAAACTGCACACATTTCTTCTCTCTTGGCGCTGGAGGCTGGATGTCTGAGATCCAGGCATGTCTGGGATGGTCCCTCCCGAGGCCTCTCCTGGGTGTACAGATGGCTGATTCCTCCCTGTGTCCCAGTGTGGTTGTCCCTCTGTGCTGTCCTTCTCCTGATCCCCTCTTTTTTTTTTTTTTTTTTTAAGTTTCTTTATTTTGAGAGAGAGGGAGAGTGAGCGAGCAGGAGAGAGAGAGAGAGAGAGAGAGAAAGAATCCCAAGCAGGCTCCACACTGTCAGTGCAGAGCCCGATGTGGGGCTTGATCTCACAAACAGTGAGATCATGACCTGAGCTGAAACCAAGAGTTGGTTGCTCAACCCACAGAGCCCCCCAGGCGCCCCAGATCTCCTCTTCTTACAAGACACCAGGCAGTGGTCCTTGTTGACCGTAATCTCCTCTTGAAGAATCCTGTCTCCAAACACAGGCCTATTCTGAGGTCCTGAGGGTTAGGCCTCGACATGTGAATTTGGGGGGGGGGGGGGTAGACACAACCCAGCCCATGACAGCTGTGTTCGTTCACAGCCCTATCCCAGTGAGATTAACAGTGAAATCAAGAACCGCTGGTGACAATGGGTCACCTCAGTCGTTCGCGGCAGCGCACATAGCCCCGAGGACAGGAAAGGCAGTCACAGGCAGACCGCACTTCCGAGAGTTACCTCCCGTTTTGAGTGCAACGAGCAGGCGGGTGACTTGTTCAGTGGAGGGACACGTGAGGGTCCGGTGGGGGGAGAGCATCCCGCGGGTGTCACGGGAGAGGTGCGGCTGGCCTGGAGGTCGTCATCTGTGGGTGCTTGTTGTGCGGTAGCGGGGAGCCCCAGGCCTTCTGGTTCCACCCGAAATCGACCTCGGGGATCATCGCGGGAGAAAGATGCTACAGAAACTTCCCTGAGGTTGGTGGAGCGTCTTTAGGGCGGTGCGAGCCACCCCTGCTCCTGCCCCTTGCCGTGGGAGCCTGGAGAAGCCCCAGGTCCCCTGCCCGGGGGGATTGAGTTACAGGGCTTCCCTCACGAAGGCATTTTCATTTCCACTCAAGAACTGGGAGACAGCCGTGACTCAGACAGTGTGCTGAGGAGGAGGGAGGGCGCTTACGGGTTCACCACCAACAGCTGTAGCGGGTTTGGCTCTCGGTCTAGTGTTCACTGAGCCCACCTCCCTGCCCTCGAAGGTGGGAGGAGTTCCCAGGGCTGGCTCACCGTCCTCGGTCATCTTCCCGAAGGCATCTCGCCCTCTGGGTTTTCCCCTCCTTGATCTGGTAAGTGTGCCCGGATAGATTTGCCCCTTTCCTCACCCGAGACCTGTTAGCCAAGACATCGGGGGCTGCGTTTGCAGGAAGTCGGGCCGCATCGGCTCTGACGGGCCGGGAAAGTGCTGGGGAGGGCAAAGCTCGGCCCTGGTCCTGGTGAGGCCGAGGGAGCAGTCTGACCGCCTGAGCACCGCCGGCCCATCCCCTCGCCCTCCCTCTGCACACCTGACCCTCCCATCTCTTAGGTCCACCCCTTCCGAAGGGCAGGGCCTCAGGTCCTCTGGGAGGAGGCCAGAGCTCCGTGAGCACAGCCAGGCCGTTATGTAACCTCGCTGAGGAATTCGCGTGGGTGCGGACGCAGTGGGATCCTGGCCGCGGCCCAGGGCCTTGATGGGCTTGTAAACACTTTCCCGTCCGGCGTGCCTGGTCTTGCTGTCTCCGCTTGTGCAAACCCTGTGGCCACTCACATTGTGTCCTAGTGACTGCGGGGCTCCGCAACCTTGCTCCCGTGACCCAACTTCTAAACAGAGGGGACGCCTGCTCTGGGAGCTGCTGCGGACACCCAGCAGTGTCCTTTACTCCCTCCCGCTGGGGGCACTTCTATGTGTGTCCTCAGCTCCCTCTGTGGACTTTGCTCCTCCGGCAGGCAGTTCCCACACACTTCCCACTGTGCCTGCCTCTGTGTTTCCTTGTGACTTCTGTGCGTGCACCTTCCTCCCTGACTGTGCGGGCTACCTCCCAGACCCAGGCTGGGCCTTGATCCTTCCCGCGGTCCTAGCTCCACGACTGTGCTTTCGTTCGTAGCCAGCACCTGCTGACCTTTCCATGGGTGTGGACACGCATTACGGCATTTCGAAATTGCGGTTCGTGTTGGCACTGGATGATGTGGGTGTTCAGACTTACCAGGGTTAGAGATCACGGTTTTCAGTCTTTCAAGCGTGAGGTTGTAGCTTGTCCTCTGAGCCTATCCAGACGGCCATCACCGGGACCACCAGCAAAGTGAGTTGCAGTTGGGGGACTCTGTTTCCTGGTGGGGAGTGTCGAGGGTCCTGTTTCTTCTGCTGTTTGTACTAAGCTGGTGGGCGCTGGGATGTTTCGTGGGAGGCGGCTCCAAGTAGGAGCTGCCTCAGACAAGGGCTGGCGGCAGGCAGAGGAGGGGGACACCTGCGGGCTGGCCTCTGACCTGGGCACAGGCGCTCCCGGGGCTGCGTCCTCAAGCTTTGAGCCCTTGGTCCAAGGCACCGTTCTCTTGTTGATGGAGAGTTTGAATTAAAAACACATCCGTGCAGCCCAAGTGTTAAGCAGGGAGGTCAGCTTACCGGCCCCTTGCCCACCAGATGGATCCATGACATGTGTGATTAGGAATTCTGTCGCGGACGGGACCGCCACTGCACACACGGTGTGCGGTGCGGGGGAACCGAGGCCCGGGCGCCGACCGCTCAAGGGCACAGGTGGGTTTTACGCTGGGCGACGGTTTCCGGATCATCTCGTCAAGACAAGGAAGGCTCTAAGCGCTCAGACCCGTCCCCCGGGGCCCCCTCCCTCTAGAAGCTTGCAGCCTCTGATAGCGTCAGGCCAGTACGTGCGTTTGGGCTCGCGTGTTGTATGGATGTGTCGTGAGAGCTGATCATCCTCGGGATGGAGACGGGAGGTCACTGCTTGAACAGCCGCTGTGCCGCCAGGGAAATCCACGCACCACCTGAGCGCCTTCCTTCCCCCGACCCAAGAGTTCCCGGTGGGTCGTGACGTTCGTGTCACACCCGTGTGCCCCCCTGCGGCTTTGGGGACAGGCTGTGGTGGACGGATGTCCTTCCCCCTTTTGTACGGAGTCCAGGCTGCTACGCTTTGAATTGTTTCAGACATGCGTATTCTAAAATCTGAAGGCAGGGGATGGACGTATTGTGGAAACTCACCGACCCCAGAGGGACAAAGGGGATGTTACAGGCCTCGGTCACTGTGATCGTTACGAGGTGCTGTCCTTGGTATCTTAGAGGGGGCATTTGGGGCGCTCACGTCAAGTAGCTGCCGATGGTTCTTTCCCCCCGAGTGTGAGGAGCGGGATTCTCGTCTCTCGCCGCCGATGCTGACACCTGTCGGCTTGGGCGGGGGATGGTTACAGGCTCTGCCTCTGGTGCCCGTGCCCCGGCAGGGCTCCTGGCGGGGGTGGACCCCGTCTGTGGGTCGGAGCTGCTCTGTGGTGGTGGCTGCCCGGACCTTGTGCAGGAAGGCTCCTGGGGTTTTCTGTGTCCTCAGGAGGCACCTGGCATCTGTTCCCAGGGCAGGTGGCCGGGCTGGGGGGCCGGTGGGTGCCTCCCCATCTGCGGGAAGAGAGGTTCAGCGCGAAGCCTCCGGAGGTGCGCAGGGAGGCCTGGGGTGTCCGCCAGCCAGCTTGTCAGGATTCTGCAGACGGGACACCCTGTGGGAGAGCAGGACCAGGCAGCTGCCCCGTAACGGTGGATAGGTCACTCCTCCTTCCGTTCTGAGCTCTTGTCCTGGGAAAACCCAGGAGTCTTCAGACACCAGAGTCACACTTGGCCCTGGGAAGTGACGGGAGCTGGCAGCCTGGGGAGGGCAATCCCCATCCCGGACCCTGCCCCAGGCATGGTGACCTCCGCCTTCCCGCTCCCTGGCACTCGGAGGGGCTGCGATTTGTGACTGAGCCACACGGCGTGTGTGGGGCGGCTGTGCTGAGTCGTGGTAAGCAGCGCAGGGAGCCCCTGGGGTCCCTGGGGAGGGCGGGGCCTGGCCTGGGGGGCGCCGGCTACAGGATGAGCCCCTTAATGGGCGCAGGGGCTTATCTGCTCAGCGCCTGCTGCGCCCCCTGTTCACCAGGGGTCCCGCACGCAGGCCTTGGCGCCCATACTTGGCAAGGCCGCTCCTCACTGCGCTGTGACCGTGCGGGTTGCGGCGGGGCACTGTCCCCCTCAGGATGTTGTTTAAAGCTCTGGTTCCCCTCGGCATTTAGAAAGATTTAAGAACCGGCCTGGAGTGAGCCTGGACCCCCTCCTCCCGCTTCTCCCCGGGTCACCCCTACTTGCCAGGTGCGGCTCCCATCCTCCTGGAGAGATGGGGATACCAGGAGACCTGCTGCATCCTGGGGGGGCCTCCTGGGGGGGGGTTCTCCTCTGTGGTCCGGGTGGGTGGGCGCCTCTGCTGAGACCACAGTCCCCGGGGTGCGTGCAGGTGAGGGCTCGCAGGAGGGGAGGAGCACATGGCGTGTTCTGGAAGGAAGTCCAGCCATCATCGGCCTTTGGTTGGGCCCCGCTGAGGAGTCTGTGACCCCAGGTGGCCACAGGAGGAGACCCTGTGGATGAAGGTCCATTGTTGGTTGAAAGCAGATTGCCGAGTTCCCATTTCTCAGGAATTCATGGTGGTTGGTGCAGACGCTCTGGGCCGGTCCAGACAGAGGCCAGGACAGAGGCCAGGACAGAAGCCAGGACGGAGGCCAGGTCCGAGTCGGGCTGTGTATGCACCAGGCAGCCCGGGGCATGCTTGTCAACACAAAACACTCCCCTTCGGTCTGTTCACACTTCGTGTATTTATCAGACTGTTTCCTTGTAGACACGCAGAGCGAAACAATGGCCTGGCTGTGCCCAGGGGGGCACGCTTCCTGGCCAGTGGGCCCAGGCTCCTGGGGCTTTACTTTCCCTTTGTGGGGTAGTTTGCCTGGGCAGCCGCACGGCAGAGCCTTCAGCTGGGGCATTCTCCTGCATTGCCTGTCTGGACCCGGCCCACGTGGCTGCTTCTCGTTGGCCTTTGTGATGTACTGGATATTTAACGCGCATCTTCGCCCTAGAAAAATCTTTTTTGTGAGCGTGGCTTCCTCTGAGAGCCCCAGCCTCCTCCTCCCCCTGCCGGGCACGCACAGGGGAGGGACATGCACACTCTTCCCCCTGCCGGGCACGCGCACTCCAGCCTGCTTCTGGCCTTGGGCTGCTGAGCACCCTGGGAAGGAGCCCCTGCCCTGCTTGTGGGGCGGGGGGGGGGGGGGGGGTCCTCGCCTGCAGACATCACCCTGCTGTGGCCTGGGAGACCTCCTCGCGGCCCCGGCGCTCTCTCATTCCCTTGGGCGGGGAGGGGGGGCTTCCACATAAAGGTGGCCCCGGGGACCCAGGGCACCCGCAGCCCTGAGTTCACATCAGTGCCGTGGTGATTCTGGAGGCTGCTCTCAAGTGAGCGTCCAGGATATGGGACAGCCTTGCTCGGGTTATTTAAATGCCAGGCCCTCTCCCATCTACCCCTTCCCCTCCTCCCCTCCCTCTGCCTCTCCCTTTCTCTCTCTCTCTCTCTCTCTCCTGTGCTCTCCTCTCCAAATCCTAGCGCACACATAGGCATTTAGCACATGAAGTGTGGACGGTGAGGCCCAGCTGCCTGTGGCACCTAGAGAATGTGGATGAAAGCAACGTCTTCCCCACAGGGAGTTACTACACCTTGGGGAAGTTCATCCTGACATGTCCTCTGCAACCAGAGTATCCGCATTGGCCTGACGGCCACGGGCCGTGGCTGTGGCCGTCAGAACTTAGGTCCCTTGGAAGTGGTGACATTTGCAGCTGGTCCACAGGGCTTGGTGGAGGGAGGCCTACCCCGTGACCCCCTGCTGCTCAAGAATTGGCCTGTGTGTCCCCTCTTCACACCAGATCAAGTGCTACCACAAGAAGTACCGTTCGGCCACCCGCGATGTCATCTTCCGCCTGCAGTTTCACACCGGGGCCGTCCAGGGCTGCGGGCTGGTGTTCGGGAAGGAGGATTTGGACACCGCCAGCCAAGGTGAGGCCCGCGGGCCTCTGGGACGCAGGTCACAGTGGGCAGTGGGTCTCTGTTTGCTCCTCTCCCTGTTCTCCCCATGCCCCATGCGCTGAACCCACCTGCCACTAACTGCTGGTCTCACAGAAGACCAAGCTCTGGTCCAGAGAATGTTCTGGAAACATGAAGAACTCCTCAGCCATGGGGCCTGCCCTGGTGGGTGTGGGCGCCATCCTGGCTGGAGTTTGTATGGGCTTTTTTGCCCCTTCATCTCAACTTGTCCAAACACGATTTGTTTTTCAGATGACCGTTTTCCTGATAACGGCAAGATTGAGTTAGTTTTCTCTGCCACTCCCGAGAAGATTCAAGGTAGGTGGGGTGCAGAATGCACGCGGAGGCAGGGTGCTTGCCAGCTTGGGTGGAGGGTCTGGTCCAATGGGGTCTCAGCATACTCTCCCACCTTTATGCGTATTGGGACATTGTCATCACAATTTTTTTTTAAGTTTATTTATTTTGAGAGAGAACGTGAGTGAGGGAGGGGGAGAGAGAGAGGGAGAGAGAGAGAGAGAGAGGGAGGGAGGAAGAATCCCAAGCAGGCTCCATGCTGTCAGCGTGGAGCCAGAAGCGGGGCTCGATCTCATGAGCTGTGAGATCATGACCTGAGCTGAGATCAAGAGTCAGATGCTTAACCTACTGAGCCACCGGGCGTCCCCCAAGTTTCAAATAATAGGATAGTTTTCAGTGTGGTGAGGGGCGACTTACAGATAGCAGGGCCCAGTTGGATCAGTAAGACCCCAGACATGGGGAATCTTTTGCCTGAGGAAGAGCCCGGACCCTTGGTCCCTCAGCTTTTTGTCCCTCTTTCTGGGAGATCGTGCTGATTGTTTACTTTTCTCCCAACAAACAGTTGAATGTGTTTAAAGATGATTAGAAGTACAGTTGAGTACATATATTTATTTGCAAACAAATAGATTCTCCTTTTTTTCTAAAAATAGAGGAATCTGCCCCTTTATCATCAAGGGGAGTGGTTCTTTTCTTTAGCGAGATTCATACTCAAAAACAATTTATTTTTTACTGATTTATTATTTAAAATGTTTATTTAATATTGAGAGAGTGTGTGCTCTAGTGGGGAGAGGCAGAGAGAGGTAGAGACAGAATCCCAAGCAGGCTCCTCACTATCAGCACACAGCCCGATGTGGGGCTTGACCCCACAAACTGTGAGATCGTTACCTGAACCGAAGTTGGACGCTTAACTGCCTGAGCCCCCCAGGCTCCCCGAGAACGTTTTAACTCAGGCTTGAATTGCTGGAGAAGATAGTCCCCTTCCTTCTGAGGTCAGTGCCCTAATTCAGTTGCTAGTTAAGTGCGAGGTGTGTGAGGTCACAACCATTGGCTTCCCCAGAATGTGGGCAGAGTGGCGCAGGGGTCTGGGAGCCTGGAGCCTGGGCATAAACGCGCCTCTCCGCCCTCTGCCTCAGGGCTGACCGCTCGGTGCCTCTCCGTCCCGGTCTGGGAAGTGATCTGGGTGGTCTTGGCGTGCATAGTTAGTACTCAGAGCCCAGAGTGGACTGAGTGCACAGCGGATGGAGAGCCAGAGTCCACACCAGCTGCGGTCAGCGCCAGGCTCCTGGGAGCAGGAACATGGGTCTTGGCGCTGGCTTTGGGCACTCAGGCCCGGCACGCCTCCGTCTGGTCCTCCGGGCTGGCGCACGGCGGCGTGCCTGGGCTGTGGCTGACACTTCCTCCCCCTGCAGGCTGTGAACACTTGTGCAATGACCACGGAGTGATCGTGGACTTCAACACGGCAGACCCCCTGATCCGCTGGGACTCGTACGAGAGCCTGAGTGCCGGCGGAGAAGGTACGTCCAGCAGCCGTCGTGAGGGCCCAGGGGAGGGGCAGAAGGCAGCCTGCTGGCAGTTAGATCAGAAATGTCCCTGCAGTCTGCTCGGATGCCAGAAACCCTGCCCTCTTTTGGGGTCCAGAGCCCCCGGGGCTGTGAGTTCAGGAGAGTATGTGAGAAGCAGAGAGGTTTCCTTGGGGCGCTGGCTGCGAGCTGCTGGGAAGGTGTCAGTGTCTCTGCACTGGGCTGGTTGACTTGGACGTTGCCGGTGGGGGGGGGGGGCGCACTACCTGGGATGGGCAGGGAACCCCCCCCCCCCCCCGCCCCATCGTGTGTCAGGTGACAGGAACGAGGCCCAGATAGCCAGCTCAGTGTCTCCTCCTCTCCCCGTCGTGCTTCTCCACCTTGGTGTCTGTTTGGTTTCTTACTTGACCAGGTTCTTGCTGGGCCGGGCATGCGAGCTCCTGGAGCAGACCCAGCCTGTCCTACAGTGCTCTCACGCATGCGGGTGGTGGCCGGAACTCGGCGACAGGCTTCTCTGCCACAGCGGGTGGGCGGTGGCGGGAGGCCTTGGGGGGCGTCCTGTTCGAAGGTCTGGTCCTGGGAGCGGTAGGAGGGCATTGCCCGTGTTGGAGGACTGCCACCCCGTCATCTCGGGGTCATGCTCCGTAAAGTCTCCGTGACACTGAATTAGTGATTGCCGGCCTTTGCTCCCAGGGGCGTTTCGGGTTCTCGCGAGCCTCATGTCACTGTGTTTTCTTAAGCCCATCAGTGCTTTACTCCATCATACATGCGGTTCTGCGTAAAGGCCTTGTTTAGTCTGTGCTGTTGATTCAATGAACCCCCCATGCAGAAACAAGGTGTCTCTAACACACGGGTTTTCCCTGGAAGGCACGTCTCAGCTTCTCCCGCTCAGGACACTGGGCAACCCTTCAGTGGGGAGTCATCATAAACATCAAAAGTACCAGCAAAGAGCACAGACATACAAAAACTGTGTCCTCAAGCAGGACTGGAGGGTGCATGTTGATGGTGTGAGAGCTGGGAACGTGCACATGGGGTGACTGCAAATCGTGGCCGCTCTGTGCGCCTCCATGGATGGCCACAAAAATGCCACGTGTTGATCGGGGATTAGAAATAAAAATTCTTGGTGAGTAGGTGAACTTGCAGATATGGAGTCAGGGTCATGGTGGTGGAATCTACTTGCTGGCCTTGGTTTTTGCAGTTCTTCCCATGCCTTTCGTGTGTCCTGCGGGACTGTCCCTCCCTCCAGGGGGGAGTGGGAGCCGCAGCTCTGCCCTGGCTGCCCACGTGTTCCTCCCTCGTCTCCGCGGGAGCTGTGTGACTTCGAACAAGTCACTTGACCTCTCAGTGCCCTTTTCTGCTCCCCACGGGCAGTAATCGCACAGGCAGAGCTGCTGAGTGGACGTGGTCCCTGTGACCACCACGCACGTCCCACAGCTGACAGGGTCCCCGACGCTGTCGTCACTTGCCCTGGAGCTCAGGGCTTGATGAGAACCCTAACACGGGGTTGGTGGAGACTGGGGAGCCCGAGAAGCCTGTGGGACGGCAGGAGTCTCCCGTCTCGCCCCGCACCGGTGGATGGCACCACGGCACAGCGGAACCGAGTGGAGCCGGGGTCTGTGATAGGGGCTGTGGTGCTGGGACCCCAGTGACTCTGTTGTTCCACATAGAAAATGTTTCTGTTCCCGCCGTGTCACCTTTCTGCCTGTTTTGCTCGAAGATACATGACTACACCGTCACTGAGCATCACGGAATGTCACACGGAGGGGACTGCCCTAGCAGGACCTCCTGAGTCTGGAGTGTCACTCCCCAGAGGCCAGTGATGGCAGATCTCAGTGCTGCTGCCCGAGGGCTGCTGTGCCGGGTCATGGTCCCGTCCGTCCTTGCCAACTCTGCTGTGTGGTGCTGGGGTACCTGCAGCCCTGCACCCTGTCTGTGGGGAGGGTCTCTGCTCACTCCTGAGCCTCCTTCTCGTCTGAACCTCTGTGTCCCCACCTGGAAAATGGCCTGTTTTCAGGAGATCATTCCACAGGTCTCCTCCACCTCTGCAAGTTCTTTTTTTCTCCTTGTGCACATGGCTCGCCTGCCCTGAGCTCTCGTTCGCTTCGTGCCAGCCAGGTTTCTGCCATGCGAGGAGCTCAGGGAGAAGCGAGCAGGCCTTCTGATGGGGGAGATGTGTGTGTGTGTGTGTGTGTGCATGAGCGTATGTATGTATGTGTGTATATGTCGGTGTATGTGTGTGTATGTGTGTATACGTATGTGCATATGTGTGTGCATGTGCATAAGCATATATATTTGCATGTGTGTATATATTTGCATGTATACATGATTATGAGTATACGTGTATATACAGAAGTATATATGCATACGTATATATGTGTGTGTGTGCATGTGCACATACATGCATGTATTTCTGTATATGTATCTGAATAGTCACATCTACACATGTGTGCATATGTGTTTGTGTATATCTGTATATCTAAATATATGTATATGTGCGAATACATGTATATGTGTATACATGTAGTCGTATGTGTGTATATGTGTACATGTATATGCAGATATGCCCACGTGTGTATATATCTGCATATGAACATGATTATGTGAGTGTATATACAAATATAGTGTATATGCGTATGTGTGTATTTGTGTGTACATATGTGTATATGTGTGTATACATAGGTATGTGTGTGTATTTTCTGTATATGTGTATGTATCTGGATATGCATGTGTCTACGTATATGTGCATGTGTGTCTGCACGTGCACATGTACATATGTGTGATATGTGTATATACCTGTGTGTATATATGTGTGTACATATCTGTATATGCATATGCTTACATATATGTGTGTGTACAAATACACTATATGCGTGTATATGTGTATACTCGTGTGTGTATATGTGTATATTTATGTACATGTGTATATATATTTGTGTATACAACTTTACTATATATGGATATTTGTGTATGTGTGTATATGAATATACTACATATGCATGGATATGTGTGTATATATGTTTGTATGCATATGTATGTGTGGATATGTGCATGTATGCTAATATACTCTACACGTATTTGTATATGGTGAGGGTGGGTGTGTATCTGTGTGTGCACCTGTCCCCACCCCCCAGCCGTCCCCATAGGATGCACCGTGTGCCAGAACTGGAGTGTGTGCCGGGAATTAGGAAACTCTCAGAGAAGCTGCCACTTGGCCAGTCACTCGGTGAGACTCACAGAGGAGGGGCTCTTGCAGGCAGGGCGTGCGGGAAGGCTCGTGGAGGAGCGTGGGGTGTGCCTGAGGAAGCAGTGGCTGCTGGGGGCTTGTCCCATCAGGAAGTGTTATCCTGCAGAGACCGCTTTCTGGTGGATGACAGTCCAGGACGACCTGGCCGGAGGGCCCAGGAGGGTGACACGGGGGTGCCCTGAAAGCTGTCAGGGCTGCAGCAGATGGCTGAAGGGGTTCGGATTCCTCGGCCCCTTCCCAGTGAGGTGTGGTCCTCTTCCCCTTCGGTGCAGGATGCTCCGCCACACTCCGGGGAGGGGCGGAGGGGCTGCTGGGCAGGAAATGTGTGGCTGCGGAGTGTGTGGAGCTGGCTCAGGAGCAGGGTGTGCTCGTTCCGGATCCACTTGTAATATCAGGTGTTGGCATTTCACAAGTGGATCTGAAAGCTTTTCCGCTTAGAGAGCATGCTGGGGTTTTACGTTTGGAGAAGCAAAGTGAGCTTTGGAGCTTCGACAGCTTAGCAGAGGGAGGGTCCGCCAGAATGTGGCAGATGAGACCATGGGCCTGGCTCTGCTCTGTGCAGACCTCAGAAAGCACCTACCCGTCACTCTCCTGACTTAGAGCCTCCAGTCCCTGGCCCCCAAGGTCCCCGTCACGTGTGATCCCAGGACCCAGAGAGTTAATCTGCCCAGACAGCAGGCACCAGTTGGGAAGGAGGGTGACGGCACATCTTATCTGAAATACAAGAGTCTCACCCTCTGTGCTAAGAACCATATGCAAACATCCTTTGGGTGTTAACTTGAAACCGGATTGGAGCCTGTGACAAGAATACGTGTGATGCTGGAGGCAGTTTAATGAGTGATAGCCCGCCCTGTGCTGTCTTGTCACTCAGAGACCATGGCCTTTCTAGCCCAAGTGCCATCTGGGAAAGTGCGTGCATAAGAATTCACATTTGGCCAGTTTGCGTTCATTAACACATGTGAGCCCCCTGGGGACGGCCAGGCTCGGTTGAGCAGATTAGCCCTGGACAGACAGTGGGCACAGGCACAGAGGCCGCTTGGTCTGGCTGGGGTCATGGGCCTCTACCGCACACAGCCTTGTGAGGACATGCGCTCAGGACAGTCCCCTGTGCACACAGACAGGGGTCTGAAAGGCAGGGGCAGCTCCTGGACCGCCTCGGAGCTAGGCCAGCGCACATATACCCTCTTGTACTCTCCTCCTGTCCTTTGTGAGAGGGGTGGCTGTCATGCCCGCCCTTTGATGGCTGCACCTGCTTACACAGCCTGGCAGTTCCTGGTTGTCCCTGATCCTTACCTGGAGTGCAGTCTTGGGACTCTGCCTTGGGGACCAGCACCTTAAGAGTTCTGATCCCTAGTGGGCTCGTGGCAAACAGGTGTTTGAGGTCGAGTCGGCAGGGACAGTGACCTCTCAAAGGAAGGCCAGGACATTTGCTACAGGAAAAGTGCGGCAACACTTTGGGTGTCTGATGCCACCCACGTGGGAAGGATTGCGAGTTTTCACTATCTGGTCAGCAGAACAAGAGCCTCAGCAGGGTGGGGGCTGGGATGCACCTGCGCTCTCGCGCCCCGCCCCCAGCGCGCCCCGCCCCCAGCGCGCCCCGCCCCCAGCGCGCCCCGCCCCCAGCGCGCCCCGCCCCCAGCGCGCCCCGCCCCCAGCGCGCCCCGCCCCCAGCGCGCCCCGCCCCCAGCGCGCCCCGCCCCCAGCGCGCCCCGCCCCCAGCGCGCCCCGCCCCCAGCGCGCCCCGCCCCCAGCGCGCCCCGCCCCCAGCGCGCCCCGCCCCCAGCGCGCCCCGCCCCCAGCGCGCCCCGCCCCCAGCGCGCCCCGCCCCCAGCGCGCCCCGCCCCCAGCGCGCCCCGCCCCCAGCGCGCCCCGCCCCCAGCGCGCCCCGCCCCCAGCGCGCCCCGCCCCCAGCGCGCCCCGCCCCCAGCGCGCCCACGTAGTCTTGTTGCTCTGGCTCTGGCCCTAGGAGTTGCTAGGTAACAGGTGGCAGTGAGGGTGTCTCTGGGCACAGGCTTCATGTCCTGCAAGTCTAAGGTCTCCAGCAGGCACCTCAGGAGATGACTTTCCCCTCCCCACCCATTCCCCTGCCGGGACCTTCTCTGCCCATCGTCCCTCCTTAGGTCTCCTATATCCGCCCTGTCGGGATTGTGTAGAAGGTCCTATTTGAAGACCAGGTTCTGCCATTAAAAGTCAGAAGCCAGAAGTCAGAAGCCACTGCCCATGTGGTTGTTTTGGGACAGCACACAGTTGAAATCACCTTCAAACTCCAGCAAACGAGAGTTTTACACACACAATTGCATACGATTAGGTTTTTATTCTCACTACAGGTCCAAGGACAGAGGGTGTGGCTGTGTTTTATTGTTCTTGTTCTGGAAGCTGTCATCAGGGGCAGGGTGGATGGTGGGAGGAGCAAGTGTGAGACAGAGTGTCTGTCCTGGAGTTATATTTAGCATGTCCAGCCCAGATTGCAGAGCATATGGCTCACAAAGCATCCAGCCATTTCTTGGGAATTGGGGTCGTTTTAGTGGCAGTATGTGACACTGTGTCAGCAGTGTGAGCGTCAAGTGCCCTCAAAGTGCTCAGTGTGTGTGTGAGTAGGGGGGCTTCCATCGAGGGCAGTGAAGGTGGCATCCTCCGTGCCCCTGTCCCCTGAATGGAGGACACATGTTCTGGGAGCAAAGCCAGGGAGTTAGCGCTACAGGGCAGCACCGTGCCTAGAAGGGTCCTTCTTGGTGGGGACCTGGCCTGTAGGTGACTGGGTGACAGGTGTGTCTGGTTGAGAGAAGAGGCTGATGTCAGGCTGGTGGGGGGCGGGGAGGGTGTCTGCGGTGACGGGCAGGTGCAGAAGCCAAGGAAGCGGTTCCCAGTGGACAAGCATCTTGACAGCTCCCTGGGCCTGCCCTGCCCACGGCCTGGTTGTCCTAAAGGTGAGGTCACCTGCATAGTCAGTGACCCCCTCACTGAACGGGCCCTGGACAGATGCGCAGCTGTCCCTGGGAGGTTATCTCCCTGAAACCGAGAGGCATGGAGAGACTTACCTTGTTGGTTTATACTGACATAACAATGGCTTGTTTACAGCCTGCCGTACCCTGTGCTGTCCTGGCTCTGGGGACGTCACTACAGGAAATGGAAGTAATTCAGGATTGGTGGTGGAAACGTTCCGAGGACAGTCCTGCTATGAAAGCTCAGCAGTGTTTTTTAATTAAAAATTTTTTTAAGTTTATTTTTGAGACAGAGAATGAGAGAGGGGCAAAGAGAGAGGGGGAGAGAGATTCCCAAGCAGGCTCTGTCCTGTCAGCGCTCGAATTCACGAACCGTGAGACGATGACCTGAGCCAGGATCAAGAGTCGGATGCTAAACCAACTGAGCCACCCGGGCGCCCCTGTGGTTTTAAATCCATATTGAATGTGGCACATTTGTTACCTGGAATCCATTCTCACTGCCCTTAGACCAAACACCCACGGATATACTGGCGTTGATCTTAGGAATTCAGGCAAGATTTCAGCAGTGATACTTTGCCTTTGGACGAGGAGCAGGTCCCCACGAGCAGGGCATGAGGGGAACGATCTTTCAGCCTGGACCCTGCAGGTGAGGGTCCACCAGGCATCCTGCAGGACTCCTGTGCCACATCCTCCTGTGCCACCTGCCGACTGCTTCCAGAGACACTCGGGAAACCCACCGCGTCTTTTCTGCATTAGATGGGTCACCCTGTGTGCACAATTATAGCTCTGTGAAGGCTAACAGTTTTGAGGCCTTTCCAGACCCTGAGCCACACAGCTCCCTTCCGGGCAAACATCAGCAAAGCCTCAAAGACCACGTTGTTTCAGGAGAGGTTCATGCTAACGGCCGGAACGGGCTCTGTGTACTCAAACCCACTGGCAGGGATTGCTGGGAGGTGACCGCATGTTGAACGTGCTCAGTGGCCAGCAGCGTGGACGCCGAGACCTGCAGCCTGTTAGAAACAGAGAGAGGAGACCCAGATCCAAGTATAGACGCTTGCGTCTCCTTCTCACCACTGAGTCCTGGCACGGGCGGCAGCTTGAGACACGTGGGTCTGATCTCTAGGGTCTCGTCCAGCAGAAGGCCGGGACCCCCGCTCACACCCAGACACAGAGCTGGCTCCAACCCGGCAAAGCCTGGAAGGCCCCAGAGAACTTCCAACTGTGATTTCTTTCCTTTCCTTGTGAATTCTTCGCAGGGGAAATACCATGTGCTCAGTGAGTCACTTCCATGATTACGGTGACAGTGTTAATTGCACAGCAGGTATGGTGAGGTCCCTTCCCTCGATGGCAAGTAGATTATCTGTGACCTTGCCGGTGCCAGATTGCATAGACCTTCTTGCGCAAGAAACGTGCATTGTGTCCCTAATGGAAGAGATACTTTTTCCTGGGTGAGCGTGGACTTTTGTCGTGGCCTCCTGTCCATGCCTCGTGTCTCTGTGGCCACTTGGGGGTGGCTTATCGGAGGTGGGCTCTGCCCTGCCCGCGCTGACCGCCTGGTTGTGTCCCACCTCACGGTGACAGAGCGGTGACCCCGGTACGGGTTCTGGTTGTGCTGTGGGGATGTGCAGGCATCGGATGGTCTGTGCTGGTTTGTGCAGGCGTGTTCTGTTCGTTTAAAGAGTAAAGGCGTGTGACCGTGCCCCACCGCTATGCAGCCAGGGCAGGGGTAAACTGGGGTCCGCAGACCACCCGGGTAGCAGGTACTGAGGCCTGAAATGTGGGGGAACGCGGGGAGGGGAGGCGTGTGCAGGCTGTGCGATTAGCACGGAGGACGGACTCGGCCCCATCCAGCTGGAGAAGGAGGCACAGCCCCAGAGAGGAAGGATGCCAGGCGGGGATGTTCTGGCCGGCTGTCGGATGCTCACACTGTGGCGTGTCGACAGGACGCAGGTCAGGCTGGCTCCCGGTGTCAGCTGGAGGCTTGGAAGTCAAAGCTGAGGTCTGGCTGAGTGGCTCTGAAGAAACTTTTCCCCGCCTTCTCAGCCTCCAGGGTTCAAATTTCACTGAACCTGATTGCGCGAAACCCCGCCCTCGTGTTTACATTGCGCTGCCCTTTTTGGAGCCATCGAGTCCCCCTCTTAGCCTAGACCTTCTACCTTCTGCCCTGGCCTGAGAGGGAGGCCGACCTGCACCCCCCCCCCCACCCCCCAGTGGGATGCTGCCGTCCTGCATGGAAAAGCGGGTCCCCCGGGCATAGCTTGAGCACACTGCTGGGCCGTTTGGAAGGAAGGTGAGCGGGGAGCATGTGCGAACGTGGCTTCTGCGAGGCTTCGCAGACCTGCAGCAGAGCCCTGCGCTTCTCTGAGGTTGCAAACCAGACAGAACCACGGGAGGCAGGAGACGGTGCTCCCCAGAAAAGGGGACGACCCCTGGGATGTAAAGGAATCCGTTTCAGGTTGGCAGGAAGGAGCACCATGCAGGCCCAGGGAAGACTGTTTGCAGGTTAGGGGCCCCGTAAGTGCCTCTCCTCTTAGAGAGGCAGTGGTGGTTTGGGGTGGGGTTTGTGGCCGGCCGGCCCGGGGGAGCTCTGATTCGGCGTCGGGGCTGGCCTGTTCCCCTGGCCGGCTGGGTCTGGAATGTGTTTTCACAGTTAGGAGTGGCCGCGAATGGAGCCGGTCACACACTGCCCGGATAAATGCCCTGGACAGGACGGGCGTGAGCTGGGGCGTCGGCTAGGAGAGGTGCCGTGCCGTGGTGTTTGTGTGGGCTGTCCGGGCACGGCCCTACCGTGTGCCCCAGTGCCCTTCGTCGCAGCATGCTGCGCCTCGCCCGGGGACAGAAGGGATCACCTGGAGTCCTGGAGTCCCAGCTCTGAGGCGCTGGGCCCCGCGGTGGGCGCCTCCCTTCCTGGAGAGGCGGGTCCCCGCAGACTTCCCGTTGGAATGTTCCACTCCTGCATTTTTTTCCCCTCCTACTCCGTGTTTCTCCAAGAATTTACAGCCTGCCTTGTTTCTAGAGAACGTTCTCCCAGAGCTCATCTGGGCTCCGGAGGGAGCGAATTCCATGCCGGCTTGGCAGGAGACGCGTTCCTGCCTTGTGGTTTGGGGGGCGGGGGGGGGGTGGTGGCTCTGAGTTGGGGACCCCAGGCAGCGCTCACTGTCAAGGTAAGAAGGCACACCACGGGGAGCCCCGTCCCAGGAGGCAGGTAATTCTGGGCCTCAGGGGAGGAGCTGGGTATCCGGTCCAGGGGGCAGGCCCTGCTTTCACGGCCGTGCAATTCTGGCATCTTCTGCTTTTAGTAAAACAGAAGCCGGGGCACAGGGTAGGGGGTGGCTTTCCTGTCACTCTGTGATCTGTCAGAGTCGCTGCATGGTCACTGCGTGTCTGCCTTTGGGGATGAGAGGTTGTGTTCTCAGAGACTTAAGCGTGGTCGCTGCTCGTAGCTCCGGATTTACTCTGGAAGGAGAAATAATTTGATATGAATGCAGGGCAGTCTTTAATCAGCACAGGGGCAGAATCCCGTTGGAGTAAAAGAAAAGCAAACCTGGTTTCAGGAGCGGTTTGTAGGGGTGCAGTTACACGTGCCCGAGAGGAGAGAGAGATCTCTGAGTGACCTGGTGAGATAATGCCCCTCCACCTGAAGGATCTCCCCCCCCACTGGCTCCTGCCGGGCACTTGTGAAAAGTGGGGCCTCAGGTCTCAGTCCCCACGGCCCCCTGAGGGTAGGAGCCATCCCGGGGACGCCCGCGTCTCCCCGTCTCGTCCCAACCCCCTTCCGGCTCCTTGCTGGGGGACAGAGCTCTCTGGGTCTCAGAGGCTGGGACCTGGGTGCACCCTCTGCATGGCACAACAGGCACCGAGACACTGGCCCGATGCCAAAGATCTGGACGCAGGTCGGTGTCCCTGCAGGGTCCATTCTCAGAATAGCAAGCTGGGCCGTCCACACTGCTGCTGCATCTGTGTGCCAGAGCCCAGGTAGCAGGTGCAGGAGACACGGTCTCTACCCACTCCTGCTGGGGTCCGGAGGTGCAGACTGAAGGCTCCGGGGTTGTGCTGGAAGGTCCACTGGAGCCGGGGTGACTGTCACGCAGCTGCTGAGCCCCTTGGACATCGTGGTTCTGCAGCGGCGAGTTCTACGCCTTCCAGGGCTCGTGCTGAGCTAACAGGGCGGTGTAGAGGCCTCGGGAACCGCCTCCCGCTTAGGGCGGCCACTTGTGTCCTCTGTACCATTAAGGACCCCAAGGAGCTTGGGGTGGCGGCTGGGTCCCAGGGCCAGGCTGTGGGATGTGCAGGACAGTTGAAGCCTGCCTGGTGGTCTGGGTCAGGTCAGACTGTGACTTCGGGAGCATTGCGGGATGTTATTTTAAAAAACCATCTTCTTCGCTGTTCTGTGAAGAATCCATCTTTCAGCTCAGTTCCCAAAAGGGTATGGTTGGTTGAGCTGAATTCCAGGCACTCATTGATGGGACTAGCTCCTGCTCCCCAGGCTCTGGGCCCAGAGAACACAGACACAGGTGGTAGGGGATCCCGGAATCGGTCACCAGGACAGGGAGGGGACAGTGTTCGCCCTGGGCCGACGTGTGACACTGTCTGTGGTGGTCTCACTGGATAGTCCCATGATCCCAGAGCGGCTCTCATCTAGCTCGCCCTCGCTCTCCCTCCCCCTCGCCGGGTCAGTTCTCCACAGATAAGGAAAGTGAGGTCAGAGGGGCTGAGTAACTCACCCAAGGTCACACAGCTGCGGTCAGGATTTTTAATCAGGATTGGAACCCAGATGGATTGTGGAAGGGAGTGAAAGTGTGCTCATAATCCACTCCAGTGGAAAAGTCCACACGGACTCTATGGCACAAAGGGGGGCACAGAGGGGCCCCAGGGACCGCCACCCCAAGGGGAGGAGAGTTCTGGCCACATCACGGGGCCTGGGAGCAGGAAGGAAAGGCCTAGAAGAGAGGGAGGAGGGGGAGGGAGCCACAGCAGGGTGGACGCAGCGCACTGAGTCTCCTTTCCTTCTTGACTTCGCACGGTAGGGGTTTTGATCGCGGGGTACTTTACGTACGGTAAAATGTACTGAGCTTAGTGTGCTGTTCAAGTTTGCCTTTCTTTCTACGAAGCTCCCACCACAGCCAAGATACAGGACGTTTGTGTGTCGCCGATCACCCCTGGGGCCCCTCCGTGCCTCCCCTTGAGGGCCTTTATCCCAGAAGGCCATGGGGGGACGGTTGTGATGTTCCTTCTTCCTTGCTGGGAAGCCGTCAGAACCTCGGGCTGTGGGGACATGGTGCTGAAGCGGTCGGTCTGGCTGGGTGGCGAGAGCGAGTCACGTGGAGGGTGACCGGAACGCGTCCCCTGGGTCCCGCCGGAGGCAGCTGTGACCCTCCGAGTGCAGAGAAATGGCCAATCAGGTGCATCCTGGCAGGCGGACTTCCCTTTCTCGGGGCTGGGGGGTCCTGTCCCCAGTGGCTGTTGGCACAGCGGGAGGGGGCAGGTCACGATTCTGAGCACAGAGACACACAGTCTGCCTGGGTGCCCACCGCCCTGCAGCCTGGGAAAGAGACACAGAACCTGGCACCAGCCCAGCGGCCTGGGAACGCGGGACACCATCTGCACCAGGAGGCACGTCAGGAGTTAGGGAGGAAAGCACACTGTCCGGGCGGTTGCCGAGGAGGGAGTGGGGTGTGTGTGTGGAAATTGCAGAGAAAACATTTGGCGAATTCCTCTCCAAAATTAAGTTGTTAATTCCACAGAAGCGGTTGGTCAGCTCTGGAAGTTCAGTGTTTTAAAAGACCGGGCGGCAGGAACCTGGGGTGGGTCCGAGGTCGGTGGAGTCCCAGATGCTCTGCCCCCGTTCCGGAGGCCTCTTTTTGTCTGAAACATCTGCACAGCCTCTCCGAGCCTCTGTTTTCTCATCTGCAAAATGGGGTTTCCAATTCCTGCTTCACAGCATCGCTCTGGGGATTAAGTGAGACCCATCCCGGGGGTGTCACGGAGCCCAGGCACGAAGAGCCTTTGCCTTCAGAATGTCATCCTGATGCCATGGCGATTTCGGGAAAGGGCGTCCCCACCTCTCTGTTTCCCTGAAGGCATAGCCCCGTCTGGGCACGCACCTTCTCGCATCCTGCTCCCCCCTTCTGCCCCTGTCGGCCCATCGGATGCCTGAGATGTGCCCGCTGCTCCCTCACCTCCTGCTTCTCCCCCTGTAGCCCAGCCTGAGCGCGCAGGAGGGAGTCCCTTGACCCTTCCTCCTCCTTCTCTGTTGGCCTCGGCAGCCGTGAAGTGCGTGGGGCCCTCCGGTGAACATTCCCCAGGGGCGCTTTCTCGTTTTCTCCAGTGAGGACTCATGGGGAGCACCCTGTTCTCTCTTTTGAAATGAAACTTGAGCTTTCTGTTTTTAAAGTTTATTTGTTCATTTTGAGAGAAAGCAGGGGAGGAGCAGAGAGAGAAAGAGAGAGAGAGAATCCCAAGCAGGCTCTGCAATGCCCGTGCAGAGCCCAACGCGGGGCTCAATCCCACGAACTGTGAGGTCATGACCTGAGCCGAAGTCTAGAGTCGGACGCTTAACGGGCTTGAACAAACCTGACACAAGAATAGAACGTAAGATTCAGGGTCAGTATGTGGAAAAAAGAAAGGAATCCAGGTCGCTATATAAGTCCGTTGGGTTTGTTCTTTGTTTTGAGTGGACTTTTGTTGGAAGAGGGGCCCCGGGACAGTGGCCCATCCTGCCCATCATTTCTGTGCCTTTTTGGGGGCTGAGTGGTCCGTGTCTGGGAGAAGATTCCGCCGTTCCCTTTGGCTGATTTTTAACACACCTGTGAGCACAGGTGGATGTTGCTTAATGTGTGTTCAGCCAGCATGGGAAGGTACGTTCTCCTCTGTTTTGGTTTGTTTTTGGTATTACCCAGGTTCTTGCATTACTTCTGAAATGTTTTCTGAGTGCCTCTTTCCCTCCTGGTAGGAAAGCCCCCTTCCCAGGGCAGGTGGGGGTGGGCAGGGTCGGGGCGGGGTCCCAGCCTGTTCTGTGTTTTCTTCCTTCTTGTTCTTTTCCAGATGATAAACCGCCCTGCTGTGTCATTCAGCCCTAATCAGAGCTGAATTATTGTGTGTTTGATTTTTAACTAGGCCCTGGGGGCGGGGAAATCATTACCAGGCAACTCCCAGGCCTCCTGTGGAAAGGAGCCTGGGGTTCCGGCTGGAGGGGTGGGGGCAGCTCGAAGGGAAAGGTGACAGGAGAGGGGGGAATGGCTTGGGGGGAGTTGGCTGGTCCGGGCTGGACCAGTGAAGGCAGTGAGTCTGTATGCCCAGCTGCAAAGCTCTGAGCACAGGGGCACTGAACAGGTGCCGTTCCCCTCGGCCCCTACCTTCTGGGATCAGGGTTTTCCCTGGCGGAACAAGGATCAGTCAGATTCCCTTTGAGCTGGAAACACAAAGTTAAAACGAATTGTTGAACTGTATAAAAAGATGCCCCGGGGGCAGAAGAAGCCACTGGCTGCACCTTCCAGAATCTCAGTCCTGAGCCACACACCCACCCCCAGGGGCCGCTTCTAGTGTCCAGTTCCCAGATGGTGCGGAACTTGGAAGCCTGGTGCCTCCTTCCCTCGAGGGGCCGCGTCCTCCTTGACCCTGGGCCCAGCCACACCTACATGAGGGACCTGGGACCACAGCTGGAGTCTGGGCTGCATCTGGGCCCTGGATAACACTTTGCACTTTTCTTTTCCAGACCTGGGCCACATCATAAGGGGCCCTATGCCATCCTCAAGTACGGGCATCCTTAACAGTGGCGCGAGGCCTCTGGGGGCTCTGCACAGGGGGGTGGGGCCTGAGTTAGTGTTTTGGGGAGGGGAGGGAGGGCTGGGTGGGCGGCCACGCAAGCCCGTGGCGTTGGGCTCCCAACCGGGAGGCTTTTCACCACCCATGCCCTGCTGTTTTCATGCTGGGTCTCTGGAAACACGACAGCAGCCCAGTGTAGGTGACGTGGGGCTTTCCCGTGTGCGGTGCAGAAGTCAGAGGTGGGCCGTGAACCTGTGGGAAGACGCGGCTTATGGGGAAGCCTGCAGGCAGGGCAGCGGGGGAGGCGGGAAGTGCAGAGACACAGTGCCATCGTTAATGTACCCACTGTATGCCAGGGCTGTGCCCTCCTCACAGTCGCGCCCCGTCCTGTGGCCCCCGACTGGCTCCTCTGCCTGCCCAGGGACACACTGGGCCACAATGTGTTTTCTTTGATGTCTTGGAGCCTCGGATCGTGTGCCCTCCGGTACTTCTGCAGCTTTGCTCTGTAGCGTGGGGAGACCAGCCAGCAGCGTGACTACCGTACTGGGCCAGGCTCACGGGGTCGGGGGGGGGGGGTGGGGGGTGGTCCAGTGTTGGGGGGCACCGCTGCTGGGAGGTGGGGAACCCGGGCTGCAGCCACGTCTGCCTTCACACCCTGCTGCTGTGTGTTTGTCTTGGCCTAGTTAGTGGTTTTCAGCTGTTGCCCACAGAGATGGTGGAACTTTCCAGAATAGCTCCCCAGTTTCTTGCGTGAGAACATAATAGAGCATTGCGTCTCTTGGTTACTTGGTGCCCACTGGGTACCAGGATCTGTTCTCTAATTTTGTGGATACCACCAGGAGCAAAAATCCCCCAGGCCTCCCAGAGCCCGTATTGTGGTGGGGGGCACAGACAGTACATAATATGTGTGCACACCTACAGCGTGTTTGCAGGTAGTTGTACCACAGACAAACAGAGGAAGCCCCCTGCCCCAGGGGAAAGGATGGTCAGGGAAGCTCTGCTGAGGAGAGGAGGGAAACGAGCTGGGATGGAGAGCAATGGAGGCAAAGAACAGCATGAGCAAAGGCCCTGGGGCAGGGGCAGGTGTGTGCCTGCTGTGGTCTAGGAGCAGCGGGGGGCAGGGAGGGACTCCTGGGCTCTGTCCACCTGGGACAGACCTCTCTCTGCCGCTGATGATAGCTTACTGGCACCCTGTGTTGTTCTCTCCTGTAACCGCCCTAAAAGATGGGGATAATTAGTCTATTTCGTAAATGAGGAGCCAGGAGCTTGAACAGAGAGTGAGCTGAATGCAGGAGCATAAATGCAGATCGGGAGTCCCATCTCGAGGCTGCAGGGGAACAGGGACATCTTGTTCCTTCAAGTGAAAAACCAGTCCAGATGCTTCTTTTAGAAGTGCTAGCCCTTGGCCAGAGTGCAGGGTGGGGGCGTGGGGGCCCCAGACCCCTCCCCTCCTCCTCGCCCCACAGCCAACTCCCCCGCCCCCAGATCACAAGTGGGTGTGTCTGTGGGCACATCTGGACAGTCCCCAGAGCTCCTGGGCCTTTGGGAAGACCCGAGCTCTGACAGAGGGATCCCCAGGTTTGGGCAGGTCTGTCTTGGGGCTGTGCTGCTTCCTGTTCCTTTCCTGAAGATGGGACATGGGTCTTGCAACCTGTGTGTGTGGTAGGACGTTTAGGCGGAAGCCCGTGGTGGCATATGTCTGCGTCCTGTCTGCACTGTGGGTGGGAAGGTCCCTGAGCCCCTTGGGGGCTATGGATCCAATGCCCTAAGTGCTGGGTCTCACACAGAGCCAGTGTGGGGTCATAATGCGTTTGCTATTGTCTTGAGATGGCTACTGAGGGTAGGGCTGAGGGTACTGAGGGTAACTGGGGACTCCTCGGCCCAGGGCATTTCAGGTCCTGTACCCATCACACAGACCCTTCCTTGTGGACCATTCCTGGCCTGGGGCTGGCCAAGGGGTTCTAACTCAGAACAATCACTGGAAGAAATTTTGTACCATTCATTCTTGGTTTCCTCTTTTAATTTTAATTTTTTTAACTTTTTAGTTTTTTAATTTATTAAAAAATGTTTTTAATGTTTATTCATTTTTGAGAGAGAGAGAGAGAGTCAGAGACAGAGCATGAGTGGGGGAGGGGCAGAGAGACAGGGAGACACGGAATCCGAAGCAGGCTCCAGGCTCCGAGCCGATGCGGGGCTCAAACCCGTGAGATCAAACCGTGAGATCGTGACCTGAGCTGAAGTCAGACGCTTGACCGACTGAGCCACCCAGGCGCCACTCTTGGCTTCCTTTAAAAAGTCATTGCGCCTGTGCGTTTATTTGAGATTTAGGGAGAAGGATGTGGAAGTCATGGATGCACAGTTCTGGCAGGTGGGACGCGCTTCTAGAATTCGTGACGGCCGCCCGGCTGTGCGGCCCAGTGGTTTGTGCTCTGGCCAGCCACCCGCCGGCCAGGCCTGCTCGGACCCCTCTGTCCGTCGATGCGGTGGGGTCGGAGATTCATACAGAGCTGCCTCCAGCCTCACGGGGAGGGAAGGCTCATGCTCCGTGGGTCTCGCAGGGGCTGATGCCTCCCGGCGCCAGAGGGGCTCCCACGGAAGCCAAAGTGAATGTGTGTTTTCTCAGGCCAGTGAAGCCCCTCATCCGCGCTGTCTCCTCACCCTCACGTCAAGCCTGCATGTAGAACACACCCTCATTTGCAGCCGGGGGAGCACGGGCCATGGGAACATGGGCCCTGCAGGAGTCCAGCCGCATGTCGGAGCATGACCTGGGGCTGCACATGTGCACCCAGCCTGCACTTCCATGGTCGCGGGCACCTGGCCCTCCAGGCCCGGAGCCGGACCTCAGGGCGGGTTTCTCCAGAGGCCCAGTCACCCCTGGACGTGGTGGCTCCCAGGTGCCCAGAGCGCGGGTGCAGCCCTTGGCAGCTGCCTCGCTCTGGTGTCCTTGCCGTGTCCCAGGGGGCAAGAGGGTGTGGACACCGGCTCGCCCGGGACCCCTCTCTGTGCCTGCCCGTCCGTAGTTAACGATAGTAGCGGGGGGTCCGCTCTTCCCGCCCTGATGCGAGGCCTCATTTGTGTTTCCCAACTGTCCTGCCAGGCGGAGGGAGGTCAGTGCATGAAGATTTGCTTCACCCTCCTGGTGGAAGGACACCGCTCCGTGGGGCAGTCCCGACAGGCCCCTGCCTGTCTCTCCCCACCGAGGGCCGGCCGGCCCCTGTGTCCCATGCACGATGGGTTCTCGCCTCCTGATGATTTGCAGGCTCGGCCGTGCTCAGGGTTCAGGCTCGTGACAAAATTAACTCCCAGTCCTCCAGGCAGGATGACTGCTAAGCTTGGAGAATCTGGAAAATTCTCTAAGTGATGGCGCTCTTTGCATAAAAAGGTAGAAAGAGTTCTGGAGCCTGAAGCTGCTAGAATTGCTTGGGTGGTGCTCGCTCTGCCGGTGTGTGGGGGGGAATGCAGAATTTTGGGGTCCTGGAGGAGTACTTGTCCCCGATTACAGCGCATTGTCTGTTACGGGTTCGTCTTTTGGTTCAGGCAGGTGCACATGTGCATCCCGGGAGCCTGAAGGCCGCTTTCAACCTTGACTCACAGCCGGTCTCCGTTTTCTCCCCCAGTGCCGCACACGCAGGGCCCGGTCGACGGCAGCCTGTATGCCAAGGTGAGGAAGAAGAGTGCCTCAGATCCCGGTGTCCCAGGCGGGGCCCCCGCCGTCCCCGCCGCCACCAGCCCAGACCACGGCGACCACACCCTGTCCGTCAGCAGCGACTCTGGCCACTCCACCGCCTCCGTCAGGACCGACAAGACGGAGGAGCGGCTGGCTGCGGGGCCCAGGCGGGGCCTCAGTCCCCAGGAGAAGGCCGAGCTGGACCAGCTGCTTAGCGGCTTTGGCCTGGAAGATTCCGGAAGCCCCCTCAAGGATATGACCGATGCTCCCAGCAAGCACAGCGGCACACGCCACGTCGTGCCGGCTCAGGTGCACGTGAACGGAGACGCCGCGCTCAAGGAGCGGGAGACGGACATCCTGGACGACGACATGCCCGGCCACGACCTGCACAGCGTGGACAGCATCGGCACCCTGTCGTCCTCGGAGGGACACCAGTCGGCCCACCTGGGCCCCTTCGCCTGCTACCAGAGCAGCCAGAACTCCCTCCTGTCTGACGGCTTTGGCAGCAGTGCTGGCGAAGATGCCCACGGCGGCCTCGCCCCCGACCTGAGCCTCGGCGTGGACGCCCCTTTCGAGCGGGAGCGGGCTTTCGGGATCCGAGAGGCCAAGCAGCCGCCCCCGGCGTTGCGGAGGCCCTCCGTGTCCGCGCAAACGCAGGCCTACGGGCAGAGCGGCTACTCCACACATACCTGGGTGTGCCAGCAGCAGATTGTGGCCGCCCAGCAGTACAGCTTTGCTCCCGACGGGGAGGCCAGGCTCGTCGGCCGCGGCCCGGAGGACGGGTCCGGCCTGCTGCAGGCCCAGCCCCGGGTTCCCGTCACCCCCACCCGGGGGACCGGCAGCAGAGCAGCCCCGCAGAGGAGCGTGGGCCCCGGGCCCCACCTCCCTGATGCACAGCGGCCCCCTCCCGGCAAAGCCTTCAAGCCCAGGTTTCCAGACGTCAGGGTCCTGAACGGGACCGGACCAGAGCCCGGCGCGGACCCCTCCCCGGGCTCGCCCACCCTGGACATCGACCAGTCCATCGAGCAGCTCAACAGGCTCATCTTGGAGCTGGACCCTACCTTTGAGCCCGTCCCCACCCACATGAACACGCCGGGCATCCAGGCCAACGGCCCCATGCCGCCCGAAAGCCTGGGAGGCAGGCTGTGGGACGCGGGAGAGGGCCCCGGCAGGGGTCCGGTGCGGCAAGGTGAGCAGGCGGTTGCACACTGCGTTCATGCGTGCCTTTACAGAATGGAGCCTCGAGTGCTGGGCTCTTTTCTGGGTCTGGGGGAGGCCCGCAGGGAGGGCCCCTGGGCACGACCATGTGGGGACATGTCAGCAAGTGCACAGTCCTGAGCTGGCTTTGCTGGGAGCAGGGGGCTGCTCTTGGCCAGGCCCAGAGGGTGGGGGGCTCGGGCGTAGGGAAGGATGGAGGGAGGGGCGGGTTCCAGGCAGTCGGGGATGAGGGGATCCAGGCACCGTCTCTATGCGCCCCTGCTGCTGTGGGGCCACGCTGACTTCAGGAGGCTAGGGCTGCAGGGTCCTGAGCCCCGGGACGTGTGGCGCAGGGACCAGGGCGGGGCCTTGCTGTCCCGCTGTGGGGCCTGGGAGGCCGGGGTGGCTGTAGCAGACAGGCGGTGACCTCGGGGTGTGTGGCTTTGTGAACATAGGGACAGGTGTTGGGACGGGGTCTGTGACTTGTTCTCCGTGTCTGGGTGGCGTAAAGCTGGGGGCCGCGGAGAGCTGGCGGGTCAGCCTGGGAGGGCAGCCAGCGGGCAGCGGTGCTGGGACGGATGGAGGCTGTGAGGGGCAGGGAGCCGCGTGTGGAGGCTGCGGGGAGTCCGGCCGGGCGTCCAAGCCTGCGTGCCACCAACGTCCGGGGAGGCTGAGGACAAGACGCCCGGCCGGGCTCAGGCAGGGTCTGGACCCAGCGCCCCCTCAAGAGCATGGTGTCCACGCGAGGCCAGGCTGTCCTGCGCTGGTATGTCAGCAGGCTCCCTGGGTCCCTGCTGTAAGCGAAGACGGGAGTCACAAAGCGGGGGACACTCTCACCTCCTCGTCCTTCTGTGTGTGGGCCCGAAGGCCACCTGTCCTGCTGAGCCGGTCACACTGATGGCGACCTTGCCACTCTCTGGCGTTGCTCTCTGGACCCCCTTCCTCTCCCTCAGGCCCCTTCGCCACCGGGATGGATTCCCGTCTTATGGTTGAGGTTCGGGAGGCGTCGAGAGATGAAGGGACCTGTCCAGCGTCCCCTGCAGTAGAGCAGGAATAGGTCCCTGCCCCCAGGCGCTCTGCCTCTTCTGAGGAGGATGGTGGTGATGGAGATGATGACAATGGTGACGAAGGTAGTAATGGAGGAGATGGTGGGACTGATGATCACCAGGTGATACTGGCGTTGTTCATGACGATGGTTAACAGCGAAGAGTAAGCACTGTCACTCTGAGTGCTCGTGCTGTTCCAGGCATTATGTTTGAGCTTCCCTGCATCACCTGTGATCTCGGCACCTACCGTGTGGCAGGTGCACAGAGCTACTGTCTGTCTGACCCTGCATCGCATGGCTGAGCCCTTCTTCCGCTAAACTCCTGACCCCACCACGAGCCAGGAAACCCCTTTGTGTCCCGGTACACGGTGTTGTTTGTCAGCAGGGGGGTGTGGTGCTGGCGGAAAAGTGGATGGCTCTGCCGAGTTGGGCCCTTCAGGAGGTTCATCACAGGACAGTGTGGGGAGCCTGGCCCCCATCCAGAGCTTTCTGACGAAAGCTTTGACCTGGTGAAACGGGGTGGGGTTGGGGGGGAGTTGGGTTCCATGGTGTTTGCTCCCTCTGTACCTCTGTGGCTCCCTCGTGCTGGTCTGACTCCCTGGCTGTGGCTGATGTCTGTGCGCCCCTCCCTGCAGCCCGGTTAGGCGGTTTCTTGGGTCACATCCGTTAAGTGGGGGAGACGTCACCTGATGACACCAGATAACCAAAGAAATGACTCAGTCTGTGAAATTTGTGGTCCTGCCGGCGGCAGACAGTGGGCTCTGTTTTTCCCAGACCTCGAGGGCTCCTTGCTTCGTGTTGCCGAATACTTTGTTCCTGTTACGTCACCCCCAGCCCACGATTACAGGAGCCCGGCAGGCCCCCATCCTACGGGCGGGACTCACTGCCGGCGTCTTCATGTGCTTCCACAGATGAGGGCGTCTGTCGCTCTAATACTCCCGAGTCAGGGGACCTGTTTATACTGAGGGGAATTCAGAGCAGTGAGAAGCAGCCACTTGCAACGATCGATTGTGGAAGGCCCATCCGTTTAAGTTACGCGTTCAACCCCAAAGCGAAGGGATCCGCTGTGGGATCGTGAGGGTTTGCTGGCGCTCAGAAAGCAGCTTGAATCCGTGGCCCTGCACACCTTGTTTCCCGTGGGAGAGACCCGCAGACGTGCCACAGCCCAGGGTCACATCAGCGCCAGGATGGGTGCCTCTGAGCATGTCTGCGGGGCGGGGGGCCCTGGGTGGGAGCCTGGCAGTGAGGCCTGCCTGTGGAGATGTCGGAGGGGTGGCCGCAGCTCCTACCCTGATACCGGGTATTAGGAGAAATGGAAGAGCCCGTGGCATTTTGGCGTAGGAGCCCCCGGAGCGCCTGAGACCCGCTGTGTCCGTGGCGACTCTCCAAAGCCCCGAGTTTAGTAACTTGCGCAGTGCGCATCCCAGCCGAGCTCATTGCCATCAGCAGTCAGGCCCGGCCCCAGCCCCTGGCTTGTTTTCTGACTCCACGCGTTGGCCTGTGCCAGGTATTTCGTGCGTGGAATCATACAACGTGTGGCCTGCCGTGTCTGATTGCTTTCACGGGCATCCGCTTTTCCACGCTCCTCCGTGGTGTGGTGTATGTTAGAGCTTCGTTGCCGCGTGGGGCTGAATGGTACTCCCCTGTGTGGTTGGGCCATGTCACGTGTCTCCACTCATCCGAGCGCGGGGGGCTGTCGTGAATAGCGCCGCCGGCAACAACCACGTACAGGTATTAGTCGGAATGTTTTCAGTTCTTGAGTCGAACCTCCAGGCCACGTGGCAATTTGTTGTTTAACATGTCTTGGGGACCACCCCCTCAGATGTTTGAAAGTTCGCCTTGGAGACCCTCTGGGCTCTGGTGTGGTACAAGCAGCCGGTCTGTACAGGTGTGATGGCCCCAGGCACCCTCACTTTCGGACAGGTGCCAGTTTATTTTTCAGTCCGTGGATAGAGGGTGGTGAGATCCTCTCTCATAGGGTAGGGAGGTCGTGACTTCTGAGCAGGGACGGGCCCGGGAGTGTCCCAGCTCCTGCTTCTGTTCAGAAGTCTCGTGCGTCATTTCTCCTTCCAGCCCAGCAGCCGGCACTTGCCCGCACGTCCACTGAGGGCGGCCCTGCAGGTGGACAGCTCTGGCAACCGTCCTCCGTCAACGCCACGGCTTCTAAAAATGGAGATGACATGTCTGAGGAGACCATTTGGGGAGGGGAAGGATCATTCAAAAGGAAGATAAATTCAAATAAGCAAAAAAGGGAACCGAAGCCAGGCCCTAGCCTTTGCTGATGGTGTCTTGAGTGTAAAAGTCCTGTGTGAGGGGCGCCTGGGTGGCTCAGTCAGTTGAGCGTCCGACTTCCGCTCAGGTCATGATCTCATGGTCCGTGAGTTCGAGCCCCGCGTCGGGCTCTGTGCTGACAGTTCAGAGCCTGGAGCCTGCTTTGGATTCTGTGTCTTCCTCTCTCTGACCCTCCCCTGCTCATGCTCTCTCTCTCTCTCTCTCTCTCTCTCTCTCTCTCAAAAATAAACATTAAAATAAAAGTCAGGGGCGCCTGGGTGGCTCAGTCAATTGAGCATCCAACTTCGGCTCAGGGCATGATCTCGCGGTTTGTGAGTTCGAGCCCCGCGTCGGGCTCTGTGCTGACAGCTCAGAGCCTGGAGCCTGCTTCGGATTCTGCGTCTCCCTCTCTTTCTGTTTCTCCCCTGCTCGTGTGCTCTCGCTCTCTCTCTCTCCCTCTCTCTCAAAAACAAAGATTAAGAAAAAAAATTGAAAGTCCCGTGTGAGTCAAGGCACGATCTCACCTTTTGGCGGCTCTCTGGCTTCCCCCGTATGTGCTTGAGGTCCTAGCTTAGGGGAGTGAAACATGCGAGGTGTGTTGCTCAAGTTTCTCATACTGGAAGGAGAGACTTCCTAGCTTTTCGGACATACCGTTTCCCTTTTGAGCAGGCCGTTTTGCAAGCAGCGCTAGCTAGCTGACCGAGCGCTTCAGTGTGTCCGGTGAAAAGGCCTTTCAGTGTTGCAATGCAGAGAGACAGGCTTGCCTCACTTGGCCTCTTAGCATCCTTCTGCCAGTGATGGCCCGTTCCCGTGGGCTCTCTCGAGTCTGGGCTGGGGTCACAGACAGTGGAAACAGCCCCAGAAGCAGAGGTCTGTGCTGCTGAAGGCCGTTCGTGCTGTGGTCCTGCGTGGTCGTCAGCGTTAGGAATTTTTTTCTTTTAATTTAAAAATCTTTAATTTTAAATTTTAATTTAAAAATTGTTTTAAGTTTTATTCTGAGAGAGAGACAGAGAGAGGGAGCAGGCGAGGAGCAGAGAGAGAGAGAAAGAGAATCCCAAGCAGGCTCCATGCTGTCAGCACAGAGCCAGACGCGCGGGGCTGGAACTCACAAACCACAAGATCTGGACCTGAGCCAAAACCGAGTCGCATGCTTATGGGACCGAGCCCCCCAGGCGCCCCATCACTAGGCCTTTCTAACAAACGCCTCTTAGATCTGGCCAGCCAATCCCTGTTTCCGTTTAGGCAGAAATAAAGCTCGCCGTGTCCTCCTGGAAACTTTCAGCTAGGAAGGGTGGGCCTTTCACTGTCATGCTGCCCCTTGACCTCTCCCACTGTCTCTGGAGGAGGTGGGTGTGTTTAGCTGAATGAGCTGAAGTCCGGAGGCGGAGGCCACAAGCACACCGTGGGGCGGTGTTTGGACTTTGTTTGTTTTCACTCCTAAGAATGCACGGGAGTTTCCACAACCGGCTGTGCAGGCCTGTGTGACGCAGGGCTTCACTCTTCTCTGCTTGTATAAAGACAAATAAATAGCTTGAGGGCACCTCGCCTTCTGCCGGCCCAGATGGGAGATAAAGGTGCTGTTCTAGAAGGTCATGGGTTTCTGTCTGCTCTAGAGCAGGAGCATGGCCACTTTCTGCCCCTAGAGGGCCAGGTTGAGTTGACCGGGGTTGTGACGGAGGCATCAGAATTATCCTAAGCGCTCCCCACCTGCACGACTCCAGTGTGAATTCGGGCTCGACCGACCCCCGCTTCGGTTCTCAGCCTGGTTGTGTGTTGGTAACACCGGGAGGTTCTAATCTGGGCCCCCCTCCCCGCAGGCTCCACGGGAAAGGCGGTGAGGTCTGTATGCCAGGAATTTTAGTGCGATTCTAATATGCAGCCGGGCTTGCGAACGGCTGTTTTAGATATGTGGTTCTAACTGGGCGTGGGTCCCAGTCCCCGGAGGCTGACCCAGTGCTGGGTGAGGCGGGAGAGCCCTGCCCGCAGGTGACTCCCCTACCGCCCAGGTCTCCAGCCCTGCTGTGGAGTTTGGAGGATGGAGGGGGTCCCATGCCAGGGACCAGGGTGGTGAGTCCTCCTTCCTGTCACAGTATTTATTTCGGTGGGACGGAGGAGGGGCTGTGACCCCACCCTGTAGGATCTCAAGTCCTTCGTAGAGCCGATCAGATGGCCCCTGTGGGGTGGTGCAGGGAGGGTACGGGTGGGTTCTGAGTTACCGAGGGTGACGTTATTGCCCACCTTCTGGTGGTGAGTGGTGTAAGTTGCATCCGCCGTAGACTGAGTGACTGGGTGTGCGGGGGCTGAGGCCACCTATCGTCCTGTGTGCATGGCCCAGTCCCAGCGGGGCTCCATCATTGCGTGTCCCCTGAATGCCTGAAGGACCCAGCCTTACTTGAGTCTCAGGCTTAGCGAGCTCCTGCATCCCTCAGTGAGCCTGAGCCTCCTCGAGCCTGGCTGAGGCCCAAGTGACACCTGAACAGTCCAGGGTGTGACCCCAGTACCTCCCCCGTCCCCGGGAATAAAGTCAAATTGCAAACATGAGACATACTGGTGTTTGGGAATGGCAAGGAGGGGGTCTCCCGGGGACACCTGCCCCACTTTAAGCCTGGGAAGTAGTGTCCGGTGGCGGGAGGAAAGGAGACCAGCCTGAAGACACGTGCATGCCCAGCACGGGGACCGCAGGGATTGGCGGCATCCAATTGTGTGACCATCGCGTGGCGGGCCACATGCCGCATGTGGGCAGGAGAAGCAGGTCCCCGGGTGGGGCAGGCTCACAGCAGCCGGTAAAGGAGGAGCCCTCTGACCCGCCCTCTGTGGACATCGCACTGAGAACGTGATCAGGGCTGGTGGGCGGATGTGCAGGTCCCCAGGGATTTTCGTAGACCGACCCCGCAGCCCTGGACTGCCGTGTTTTCTGCATCTATTCCAGCATCCTGCGTGACCCTGCAGGGCTGGTGAGGTCCCGGCGCCTTGGCTACTGGCTGGGAAGAGGCAGGAAGCAGGTGAATCTTAGTGTGGGGTGGGGCGGGGGGTCTGAACGGGGATGTAGGGCTGGGACAGGGCAGGGGGTGCGTGGGAACAGCAGGTGCCCAGGGGCCCAGAGAGGGAGCCTTCTCAGAGCTGACCCCTCCCCGTGGGGGGGCTGAGCCCACCTGCTGGTGTTCCCGGCATGCAGCTTTAGCTCAGAGAGTCTCTCCTGCCTTCATTCAGTCTCTCGTTTTCTCCTTTCCCTGGATTTGACTTCTTCACTGAAAAGGAAAAACGTGGGCACCACCGGGGTGATGGCGCAGGTTCTTCATACAGTTCGGGAGTAGGTGTGCAGCATTTCGTTATGCAAGTCAAGTCCGAGGGAGGCCCTCCCAGCAGGTGGGCAGGCCTGCCTTCCAGTTTGCCCAACGACCGAAGGGCGGGCCCGCCTGTGGGTCCGCCTCTGGGGACACTGTCCTGCCCTCGCCGGGCTGTGCTCCCCCCACCAGCCCCGCCCCCCAGACGTGGCGCAGACTCGGGCTCTGGCCCTAAGCAGAGAGACAGTCACCCTGGCACAGAATCGGTTCTGCCAGCGGGAGAGCCACAGAGACGCATCGGGGGGTGGGAATCGGCACACGGGACCTGGCGGAGCGGAAGGAAACCTTCCTCCTGGGAGACCATCTGCGTCTTATTTTTCTGGCTTTGAAAGTAATACATATCAGGGGCACCTGGGTAGCTCCGTCGGTTAAGTGTATGACTCTTGGTTTTGGCTCAAGTCACGATCTCATGGTTGGGGGGTTCGAGCCCCACGTTGGGCTCTGTGCTGACAGCAGAGCCTGCTTGGGATCCTCTCTCAGTCTCTCTCTCTCTCTCTCTCTCTCTGCCCACACCCTGCTCGTGCTCATGCACTCTCAAAATAAATAAATAAATATTAAAAAGTAATACATGTCGGGGCGCCTGGGTGGCGCAGTCGGTTAAGCGTCCGACTTCAGCCAGGTCACGATCTCGCGGTCTGTGAGTTCGAGCCCCGCGTCAGGCTCTGGGCTGATGGCTCGGAGCCTGGAGCCTGTTTCCAATTCTGTGTGTCTCCCTCTCTCTCTGCCCCTTCCCTGTTCATGCTCTGTCTCTCTCTGTCCCAAAAATAAATAAAAAACGTTGAAAAAAAAATTAAAAAAAAAAAAAAAAAAAAAAGTAATACATGTCATTAGTGACAACTTGAGAGAAGGTGGAAACGAACAAGAAACATGAACGCTGCCTGGAACCCCACAACC
Source organism: Neofelis nebulosa (assembly GCF_028018385.1). NCBI lineage: Eukaryota > Metazoa > Chordata > Mammalia > Carnivora > Felidae > Neofelis > Neofelis nebulosa. The sequence goes on from NC_080785.1 coordinate 107,043,401, forward strand.
AGAGACAGCCGTCGATGAACATTTTGGTGCATTTTTTTACTCCTCAAAGCGAACTCCTAACTTTCCATGCTGCAGGTTCACTCGGTTTGCCCTGCCCACCTGGCAGGGGTCGCTCCTGCTGGCCTGTCCTTGTGCTGTGGCCACGTCTCACACCTGCCCCGTTTCTCCGGGAGTGTCGCCCTGGGATGAAGGCTCTCGGTCCCAGAGGAGGCCAGGGACTGTCACCGAGACAGGCCTGGCCTCTGCTGACTATGTGGCCTGTGTTTTTGCCCCTTTGGGAAGGGAAACTTTCATGAGATGCTTCTGTGCAGATCACAGCCTGAAAATGCCCCCCACTTACGTCGAGCATGCTCTTGACCCCATTCCGGCAGACCCTCAGTGGCTGCCTGGGCCTCATGCCAGCAGCAAACCCTCAGTGGCTGCCTGGACCATGCTCTTACAGGCTCAGAAGCAGGAGGTATTGATTCATGCAAACGATGGGTCCACAGGTCCCTGGTGCTCACCTGCCACTGGACACCTGTCCAGTCCTTTCTCGGTATGGTGGGTGCGTCCTAAGGTTCTGTCCTGCCCCGAATCCGGCTCAGCAGTGGGGGGTGGGGGGGTGGGGGGGGCTCGGTTGCAGGAGCTGCTGGTTTCTGGCGGGGCTGCCTCGTGTACCCCAAGGGTGAGGACGCCCCTGTCGCGCGCACATCCATCGACAGCAACCCCCGTGTCTCCCTGAGCAAGCACCACCGACCAGGCATGAAATTAAGGGTGAACGAGTTAACAGATGTGACGTTACTATCCACGTGTGCTGGGGTCGTGTGTGTGAGCAAATAGGGGATGGAGAGGGTGCCAAGGTAAAGAGGCGGGACAGCATCTGAAGAAGGGAGATGTCTGTGCAGGCAGGTGCGTACGGGGGCATGTTTATGAGTCAGGGAAACATCTTGTGTCTCTGCTCCGTCCTGGGCTGTCCTAAAGCAAAATGCAAGTAGTCTCACCCCAAAGTGGACCCCGAAGCCTGATAAGGGGTGAGGGGTCTCATCATAAAGTCCCCAGGCGCCTGCAGCCATCAGGGGGCCTGGCTGGGTCGCCTTCTAGCCACCAAGGATCCTCCGTGCGCCCTTGGCGAGGGGAGGGCGGGCTCCGTCCTGGCCTCAGGTGCACCAAGATCCCTCCTGGGAGAAACAGGAAGTGAACAAAGGTAGGTGAGACAGTGGCAGGTTGGGACACCACACTCAGTGACAGAAGCCAGACGGCAAAGGACACGTGGTGTGTGATTCCGTTTATAGGAAATGTCTGGAACAGGCCAGTCCACAGAGGCTGCCAGGGGCGGAGGGAGGGTGCGTGGGGCTTCCTTTTGGGAGATGAAATGTTTTGGAACTAGAACAAACAAAAAGTGAAAGAAAATAGGAAGCACCCTTTGAGAAAGTGTGGTCAGGTCTTAATTAAGGTCTGTGTGCTCCCTGCAGTAAAATCACCTGCAGCCCACGTGTCTCTCTGTCAGGCTCCCCAGGGGATGAGCCACCGGGCGGAAGATTCCGGAAGCTCAGCCTCGGGCAGTATGACAACGATGGTGCGGGGCAGCCGGCCTTCCCCAAGTGTGGATGGGGAAAGACCCCGGGTGCGGAACAGGTCGTGAGCCTGGCGCCTTTCCTGTCTCCAGCGGACGCCAAGGAGGTACGCACTGCCACCTGACAGCGGGGCCTGCACACTTCCCGATCGCGGTCCTGTTGACACCCCAGAGTCCCTCCTGTCTCACAGATGGGGTTCCTCCCGGAAGAGCAGGGGGTGTGGTCGGGAGAGCCCGGGTGCACGGCCCTCCCCAGAGGGCACGGCGTGGCCACCGTAGGCTCCTCTGAGCCTCTGCGCCCTGATTGCACAGTGGGGTGAGGTGGGAGCGGGCAGGTGGCTGAAGGTGGACGGCGGTGGCCAGGGGCACACAGACTCCCCGGGAGGGAAGCAGGAAGGAAGTGGGTCGGGGTGGGTGTGGGGCCCTGTGGTGGGATCCACGGAGCATCTTCCAGGGGGTGTGGCTGAGATATTGCAGGTAGACGGGTTGGAACCCGGTACTCTGAGCCCTCCCCTTCCGTGTCTTCCTCCTCGTCGGGGGTTGGGGCGGGGAGATTGGAGCCCAGAATAGACCAGAAGAGAGCCGTTTGGGATGAATACTTCCAGACTGTTCTCTGTGCCGTGGGTGTGTCTGTGTTCTTTCACGTACCCACCGGCACACCACAGGTAGCGATGATTTTTATCCTGTTTTTCCCCTGAGCGCCCGCGTCCCCGAGCTGAGCCGTCTCTGTGTGTGTCCGGGGGTGGACAGGCCACAGGGATGTCCCTCTTCCTTCGTGTTACTGAAGCTCTTCCCAGTTTTCCGTGGCCGCCAGTGGCAGGGCTGTGCGTGGGGACGCGGCCTCCTGTCCCCGCACGGTGGGCCAGTCCGGGCCCGCCGTCAGGAGGTGGCCTTTACCTGACTCCCTGTGCCAATTCCAGACGGTGGCTGCCGCGTACCCCCCAGACCCCGATGGGATCAGTGGCAGGAACTTCTCTCCAACCAAAAGCAGCAGTGACTCACCCTCTCCCACGCCTGCGTTTCCCGTGTCTCCGGAAACACTGTATGGTAAGAACGGAGCCAGGCTCGCGGTGGGCAGGGCGCCCCGTCAGGGAGGACGCGGCCACAAGGGCTCCGCTCTGCTTTCTTTTCCAGTGACGACGCCCCCGCGTTATGCGCCGTTCAGCCCGCCCGGGTCGCAGACGGGCAGCGCCAGCGGTCTGTACAGAGGCGCTCACGGTAAGAGTCTGTCCTCCCCCCGCCCGGGCATCTCACGCAGAAACCTTTTTGCGGGTGTCCAATCTCCAGAGCCTGGAAAGCGAGGAGGGCTGTCACTGTGCCGTGCAGATGCTGGGGGCTGACCACCACCTGTGTCCTGTGGGTGCATGTCTGCAGTAGATCCCGGGTCTGCCACTCGAGCAAGCTGGGAGGGGCGGTGGGCTCTGGGGCGGAGAGTCCCTGCCCAGAAGCTGGAAGAAGGCCTGCCCTTTACAGAGGAACTGGGGCCCCAGGGCCAGGGAGCTCCCTGCTCCGCAGCAGGGCTGCCCGCCCGAGACCCCCGGCCGCTGTCCTGGATCTTCTCAGGGGAGTGACGGCTGTCGGGAGGGGTCTGTCGCAGCCCCCGAACACTTTCCATACGCAGCGCGGTGTTCAAGTATGACATGTGGGCCCCGGGAGGGAACGGTAGGTGAGCAGCAGTGAAGGGGCCACTCTACACCCCTTCCTGCGGACACCCCCCCACCACTTATCTTGAGAGTCCAGGACGGGCTGACCTCAAGCATGACCTCAGGCACATGGAGAGGGGCTATAGTTAGAGCCCAACGTCCATTTAGTATTATTTTTTAAATGTGTGTTCATTTTATTATTTAAAATTTTTTTAATGTTTATTTATTTTTGAGAGAGAGACAGAGCATGAGCGGGGGAGGGGCAGAGAGAGAGGGACACCCAGAATCTGAAGCAGGCTCCAGATGCTGGCAGCTCAGAGCCCGATGTGGGGCTCGAACCCACAAACAATGAGATCATGACCTGAGCTGAAACGAGACGCTCAACGGATTGAGCCCCCCAGGCACATTTGAAAATCTTTCTTCTCTGTGAGTGTGGATTCCTTCTGCTGGTTTTCTCCTGCGGAAGAAGGCTCCCTGAATGGTCGTCTCGCACAGTTTTTGGGAGAGCACGTAACTCCCGCCTCCTTCCCCAGCAGTGGTTGTCGTGACGACAGCTGGTGCCCTGTCCTTCCTTTCCTAGAGAAAACCAGATTTGTGCGTCCTTTAGAGGAAGGGCTGTCCTTCTCCCCAAGTCCCCTGTGGCTCCAGGACCATACTGTGTCTCTGTCCGCGCAGAGCCCGGCGGTCACACTGCCCCCTTTCCTAGCAGGTGGGAGTGAAGCGCGGAGTAGGGAGAGGGTGCGCGGTGCTGGTGCACGTGTGTGTTCCGTAAGCGTCATGCGGAGAAGTCTGTTCTGTACTGGGACGATGTAGATGGTGGCAAACACAGGGACTTCGTTCCCACCTCCTCCCCCACCAGCCCACCACGACCGAGGGCTGATGTCGGTGTATCCAGACCAGCTTTGTTGGAGACGTGCTGGTGGCGGCCGGGGGTGTGGATGATCAGCCCGAGGACAGAAAATGCCGGAAAGAACCTTCAGGTTGAGCAGCAGCCCCTGACTTGGCCTCTGGGGTCCCTGTGTGGAGTATCAACCCTTCCGGAACTTGAGAAAGGCCTGGAGAGGGGAACGGTGTGGGTGGGGCGGGTGGGGCCCACAGCCCCACGCAGCCAGCGCACATTCGACATCAGCGTAGCCAGCGCGTCGTCCTAGTTCCTTCCCTGTGTAAATGTCCCCGTGGGAGACGTAGGGCTTTGATTTCAGATACAAGAAGCGAACGCGTTACAGGGAGTGTATTTCATCCTAAGAACACCCGTGAGTCTTCTGGAGTTTTTGTCCGGCCGTCCTGACGCAGTTGGTCCCTCATTCTGGGTGGCGGGTGACTCCCCTGGGTGGTGGGTGACTTCCCCGGACCGCAGGTGGCTCCGTGGTGACTGCACTAGCTCATGCGTAGTCCACGTTGGCTCTGTGTTCTTCCCAGTGTGATTTCTCTCACGTTGTGGTCATGTGACGGGGCTGTCCTACTCACAGGTGAGGAAACTACACAGAGAGGTGAAGCGCATCCCCCTGAGCCACACAGCAGACACAGGTCCGCCTCACTCCCCAGCCGGGGGCTTTTGATCCAGGGTGTTAGAGTAGACAGGATTCGGTTTTCACTTTCCTCAGCTAGACCAGGAGTGACTTCGTGTCAGTGCTGGGAAAGCACAGGGATGGTCTCAGGGGGCTGGGATTTGAGTCCTATCATGGAAGAACCATGCCTCCGACTCAGCGCCCCTCTGAGCCTGTTTCCTCATCTGCAGGTACAACAGTGCCCTGTTTGGGACCAGTGTGCCGTGTCAGGGTGGGATCCGCCAGGCAACTTAATGCCTGCTTCTGTGTCACTTAGAGCCAAATGCCACTGTGTGGACACACGAGAGGATTTGCTTTAGATCCGCATCTAGAGGGTGGCGCTGTCATCCTTGCATGGACTAGATGTTGTTTTCCCCGTTCCTGTCTGTGTGGAACAGGTGCCAGAGGCTGAATGGTGGGGGGAAAAAGCAGACTGACCATGGGTACTGGGACCATGGAACCCGAGGGGACCGCATCCTGGGATGTGAAATCACAGAGCCAGAAGAAAGCGTGCCATGCTTCCTCCCGGTAACGGGAGAATTCCCAAACACCTGGAAATGAAGCAGCCCGTAATTCGTGGGTCCAAGAGGAACTCTCAAGGGAAATCCGAAAGCATCTTGACCTGAATACAGCAAAAGTAAAACATTTCAAAATTGGTGGGAGAGACCTCAAACACAGTGCTGATGGGAAAGTTCATGCCCATAAACATACCCGTTGTCTGGAATGGGTATGTTTGAACTCCTGCCTCCAGGACCCCAAGATGGCCAGAGGGGAGAAAATAATACATATAAGCAGAACCAACGAAATTACAATAATATAATAGATAATATATAATATAAGATCAATGAAGTTATGAACAAGGAAACGAGAAAAAGTAAATGAAAAAAAAGAGGCTTCTTTGAGGAGATCAGGAAAGTTGACAGATCTCTCTAAAGACAGACAGGGGCGCCTGGGTGGCGCAGTCGGTTAAGCGTCCGACTTCAGCCAGGTCACGATCTCGCGGTCCGTGAGTTCGAGCCCCGCGTCAGGCTCTGGGCTGATGGCTCGGAGCCTGGAGCCTGTTTCCAATTCTGTGTCTCCCTCTCTCTCTGCCCCTCCCCCGTTCATGCTCTGTCTCTCTCTGTCCCAAAAATAAATAAAAAACGTTGAAAAAAAAAAAAAAAGACAGACAAAAAAGGGGGAAGCACAGATTAGTAATGTCAGCAGTGAAGGGGGGGGGGGGCCTGTCACTACAGACCCTGCGGACAGGATCGGGACAGTGGCTCCATACCCAGGGGTTAGTGGTGAGCACGTGTGGTGACCACTCGCCCAACGTGAAACAGACAGTGTGATGCTGTGTAACTATCAAGGAAATTGAATTTGTAATTTACACATTTTCCCCCAGAAGAAATCTCCCGGCCCTGATGGTTTTACTGGAGAATTGTACCAAATATTTAAAGAACAATTAACACTAATTTTACACAACTCCTTCTAGAAACATAGAATTCGTTCTATGAAGTCAGAGTTACCCTAGTACCAAACCCAGACACAGACAACAAAAAGGAAAAGATAGACTGATACCCCTTATGAACAGACTCAAAATCCCTTAACCAAACATGAGTAAATAGAACCATAGTATATATAAAAAATTACACACCTTGACCAAATGGGATTTATTCTAAGAATGCAAAGCTCCTTCAATATCTGTCAGTGTAATCCATCATATTTAATGGATAAAGAAGAAAAATCACATGATGTTATATTTGTAGATGGGAAGGAAATTTTTTGGACAAAATCCGCATCTGTTCATGACTGTAAATTCCCGGTAGAATAGCTCAGAGGGGAGCTTCCTCAGCCTCAAAAAAAGAATCTTAAAAACCCTGCAGCTTGCACATAATGCTAGAAATTCTACAGGGGGCATTGTGCAAGAAAAGGAAATATAAGATGAGAGTGGAAGGGAGGAAATAAAACTGCCCCTTCTTGCAGATTCATGATTTATCTTTGTGGAAAATTCCCAGGAATCTATAAAAAAATCTCCCAGAACAATTAAGTCAGTTGGTTGCAGGGCACCAGAGAAACACACAAAAATCAATTATATTTCTATATACCAGCAGTGAACGCGTATAGACCTCAGTTAAATACACAGTGCTATTTGTAATAGGTCGAAAAAGTGAATACTAAAGCGTAAGCCAAAGAAAACATGCAAGTCTCATATGTCGAAAACTCCATGGTGTCGGTGAAGAATAATCAAAGAAGATACATAAGTGGAGAGAAATACCGTGTTCATGAGTTGTAACACTCACCCTGGTGAACATGTTTGTTCTTCTCAAACTTATGTACAGTTTTAACACAATTCCTATAAAATCCAAACAAGGTTTTTTTTGGTAGATCTAGGCAAGACAATTCTAAAGCTTATATGGAAATGCAGGGGAACTAGGATAGCTAAAATAATTTTGATGTTTATTTATTTTTAAGAGAGCGAGAGAGAGAGACAGAACGTGAGTGCGGGAGGGTCAGAGAGAGAGGGAGACACAGAATCTGAAGCAGGCTCCAGGCTCGAAGTCATGAACTAAGAGACCATGACCTGAGCCAAAGTTGGACGCTTAACCGACGGAGCCTCCCAGGCGCCCCAGGATAGCTAAAATAATTTTGAAAAAGAATAAAGTAGGAGGCATGGGCTAATAACTAAGTTCTAGACTTTCTGGGTCACCAGAAATCAGGACTGTGTGGTGTGGGGTGGGGCGTGGTACAGACACAAAACCAGTGGAATGGAATATAAAACCCCAAAATACACCCCCACAAATATGCCCAACTGATTTCTTTTGGAAAAGGTGCAAAAGCAAGTTCAATGAAAGAAAAACTGTCCTTTTCACAAATCTGTAGCCACTGGGGACCCACAGTCAAAAAAAAAGGGGGGGCACGCCTGGGTGGCTTAGTCAGTTAAGCCTCCGACTTCAGCTCAGGTCATGATCTCACAGTTGGTGGGTTTGAGCCCTGCATCTGGCTCTGTGCTGCCAGGTCAGAGCCTGAAGAAGGCTTCGGATTCTGTGTCTCCCTCTCTCTCTGTGGTCCTCTTCTGTGCTCGCTCGCTCTCTCTCTCTCAAAAATAAGTAAAACAAACAAAAAAATCCCAAAAAGAACATCAACCAAAGTATTGTATCTTATACAAAAATTAACCTTAAATGGATCACAAACTAAAATATAAAACTATAAAACTTTTAGGAAAAACAAATAGAAAATCTTCGGGATCCCAGGCTAAGCGAGAGTTAGCACTCAGAGCACAAAAGGAAAGATTGATAAAGTTAGACACCATCAAAATTGAAAGAGTTTGCTTCAGGAAGAGACTGCTAAGAGGTTGAAAGGGAAACAGCAGACTGAGAGAAAGTCTTTGCCCTCTACATACTGAGAAACAACGTGATCAGAACGCGGGTATAAGCCCAGAGACCCCTCACTGAGGAGGATGGACAGACAGCAGATAAACATGTGAAGGATGTCCAGCGCCATGAGCCACCAGCGAGATGCTAGTGTAGACCTCGGGATCACTACGGACCTAGCAGAATGGGAAAAATAAAAAATAGCGTCAGCACCAAATGCTGGTGAGGATGTGGAGAAATGGGAAGTCTCGTTTACTGCTGGTGGGGGTGTAAAATGGTGCTGCCTCTCTGTGGGAAATGGTCTGGCACTTTCTAAAAAACAAAACAAAAAACAAAAAAAACTATGCAGTGGACCCCTGAGTTTTTATCCTGAAGAAATAGACTTCCAGTCACACAAAAACCCCTCCGCAGGGATTTATAGTGGCTCTGTTTTTAGTAGCCCACAGCTGGAGACAGCCTAGATGTCCTTTAGCAGGTGAATGGTCACACGGTCCGAGCTCCATCCACACGGTGAAACCCAGCCAACTCCTGACAACATGGAATAACCTGGATGAGTTTCCAGAGCAAAGTCATTCCCTAAAGTTGACATACTGTATGGTTCCATGTCTGTAACGCCCTTGCCATGGCAGAATTGTAGAAAGAATTATAGTGTTTTCTAGGGGTTTATAGGAAGGACAGAGGGGGGAAGGATGTGGGGGAAGGTGTGGTTTTAGAGGGGCCCTTGTGGGTGAGGATGTTTCCTGTGTTGGCTGTATCAACGTCAAGGTCCTGGTGTCCTTCTGTAAGATTCTGCCTTTGGGGCAAAGTGGATAAGGAGGATAGGACTATTGTCAATAGTGCTGCTATAAACATTGGGGTGCATGTGCCCCCCTTTGAATCAGCATTTTTAAAAATTCAGTCTTTCCTTTTAGTTATTTGCTTAGTTATGTATTTAAGTTTATTTTTGAGAGAGACAGAGAGAGCACACGTAAGGGAGGGGTAAGAGAGAGAGGGAGAATCCGAAGCAGGCTCCAGACTCTGAGCTGTGAGCACAGAGCCCCACACAGGGCCCCAGCTTGCCAACCGTGAGATCATAACCTGAGCTGAAGTCAGATGCTTAACTGACTGAGCCACCCAGGGACCCCTTGAATCAGCATTTTTGTATCCTTTGGATAAATTCCAAAGTAGTGCAGTCGCTGGGTTGTAGGGTAGGATGAATGGATAAAGAAGATGTGATGTACGATGGAATGGAATAGTACTCAGCAATGAAAAAATGACATCTTGCCATTTGCAACAGCGTGGATGGAACTGGAGGGTATTATGCTGAGTGAAAGAGGTCAAGACAAAGATATCGTATGATTTCACTCGTGGAATTTAAGAAACACAACCAGATGAACACAGTAGTAGGGGAAGGGCAGGAAAACTAAGATGAAAACAGAGGAAGGCAAACCATAAGACACTATTAAATACAGAGAGCAAAGTGAGGGTTGATGGAGGGTAGGTGGTTGGCGGGATGGGCTGGCTGGGGGATGGGCATTAAGGAGGGCACCTGTTGCAATGAGCACCGGCTGTTACATGTAAGAGACGAACCACTGGGTTCTCCTGAAACAATACTACACTCTATGTTAACTTGAATTTAAATTTAAGAACTTCTAGACTAATATAATTTTTTATTGCAAAAAAAAGGGGGGGTATGGGGCATCCTTGTGTAACGCTTGATAGCTGTGTGTGAATTTACAAGGGGCTCAAACTCTTAAGTTCGGTGTAAATCCCACTGGGGGAGACGGTTCAGGTGTGGTTGAAGAGAGAGTATTGGCTGTCAGTTGACCAGCTGGGGGTGGGGGGGGGTGGTTTCTATCCTATGGTTCTGCCTCCTGTATGTGTTTGGGATTCTGCATGATGAGAAGTTAAAGTATAGGTAAGAGAGTCCTTGGTGGTGGGTGCGGTCCTCACGTGTGCCCTGGGCACTTGTGGTCAACCAGCCCCACTCTCCTGGAAGTGCAGGGCGTGATACGGGAGGATCAGTGATCCCGGGGTGGCGAGGACCCCAGGAGAGGACCCAGTGTGTTCGGCCAGTTCACACCGGTTGTTGCCTGTTGAGGAGGTCTGCGAGTTTGAAGCGGGAGCAGGGCTAAGCGCTAACTAGGCTAAGGGAGAAATAGCGGGTTTCTCATTTTGTTGCTGTGACCATTACAGTCTCAGGGACGTTCTGGCTTCGTTTCAGCACACAGTTAGCAGAACTCTACTTTGCAGAAACCCTCTCTGTGTCCCTCTGAGTCTGCAGAAACCCAGACCCACCAGACAGGTGTCAGAGAGGGTGATAGGCACCGTTGCAGGTGGGAAAGACAGCCTGCAGGGGAGATCTGGGCTACCCTTCAGCACAGGGACAGGTCAGTGGGTGGAAAGTTACTGAGAGGCAGGGCAAGGGAAGGGGGTGTTTTGCAAAACTGGCCCAGCAGGATTCTTGCTGCTGTGGGGCAGAGGCTTGGACACAGGGTGGGGATGACTTTGCAGAATCCTGGCCACATCAGGGCGCTCTGAGGCCGGCTGGCCAAGGGGCCTCTGCAGAAGGGGCTCCCAGGTCCTGAGTCCTGTTTGGTCACAGAGGCACTCTGTCGCAGGTCAGGCCCATCCTGCAGCTTGGCGTCGGGTGCAGCGCGTGCTCCCTGGGCCACAGGTCCTGTGCTCTGGTCTCCCTCTGGCCACCTGATTTCAGTGGTGGCCTGCCTGGCGGAGCCTCCTGCCATTCATTCACCCCTCACCAGACACCAGCCCCTCCACAGTGAACAAGCCAGATAAACAGAAAGTGTGTCAGCCTGTGCGCCAGGAGTACTGGGAGATTCAGGAATGAGAAGCTGGGGTGGGGGTGGGGGGAGAGTCAGAGCCCAGACAGCCCCTCCCTGCTGTTGGGGGGCCTCAGTAAGCTGCTCTCACGGCGCCTGCTCAGGGACCGAGGGACATTTAAACACTTGTCCCAAATAATCAGCACTTCAATCTGAATTCAGATCAGATACTATTTAATTCTCCAGGAGGCGGGTTGTAACCACCAGGGGTGCTGGTTAACTGGAAGGATTGGGGACAGGAGGGGACACAGGGTGGCGTCCTGTGAGGTTTTGAGGTTTCACATTTGACGCAGGGAGCCCCGTGAGGACGGAGACGGGCAGGTCTGACCCACCCAGGACCCTCCAGCGCCAGCCTGCAGTGGCAGCCCCGGACGGTTGATGGTGTGTGTGTGTGAAATGCCCCTCTGACCTGCCTGGTTACGCCCGGGAAACACGTGCACGCGGGGACGCCATCCTTAGACTTCTCAGCGATTCCATAATGGACCCTGGGACTCTGGTTTATAGTAAGACAGATCTGGTCTCCAGGCGCGCTCCCGGCACAGCTCCCAAACCCTCGGGGTTTCCTAAGTGGAGGAGCAGAAAGGTGTCTCTAGTGCTAACAGGAGTTTGGAAAAGCACCTGGGGGTGGGGGCTGGTTGCCACGGAGACCGCCCACGTGGTCACAGGGGCGGGGCTGTCAGCCCCACCCCCTGACCTCGGGAGGAGGGGCTGCAGGGAGACCGCCCATGTGGTCACAGGAGCGTGGCTATTGGCCCCACCCTCTGACCTCGGGAGGAGGGGCTACAGCGGGAATGCCCACGTGGTTACTGGGGGAGCTGTCGGTCCTACCCCCTGGCCTCGGGAGGAGGGGCTGCAGGTTGGATACATCACCAATGGCTGATATTTCATCAATCAGGCTCCTGTAATGACACCCCCATAAAACCCAACAGACGGGTCCCGAGAGCTTCTGGGTTGGTGAGCACGTGGAGACGGAAGGACAGTGGGCCCCGGGGCGGCAGGGAGTTCGGCGCCCCCTCCCCATCCGCGCCCTGGCTTCCCTCTGTTCCTGACTTAATCCTTTTACAACAGACCAGCGATCTAGTGAGCGATCTGTCCCCCGAGTCCTGTGAGCGGCTCCAGCCAGTTCACCAAACTCTGGGAGGGGTCGTGGGAGCCTCTAGTTTGTAGCTGGTGGGTCAGAACCCAGGTGACACGTGGACTGGTGTCTGGAGGGGGGAGGGGCCGTGCTGGAGGATGAGACCTCAGCTTGGGGGGTCTGACGCTGTCTCACCGGGTAGATGGTGTCAGAGTCAAGGCGAATTGTAGGAGCCCCAGCTGTGTCGTGTCGGAGAATTTCTTGTTGGGGTGGGGACCCCCTACACACTTTGGAATTGGGTGTGAAGCTTTTAAAGCCTCAGGAGGAAATGTGCTTCTTGAAAACAAAGTTTGAAGACCTTGTGTGAAGGGGTGGTATGGAAAAGAGACAGAATGATGGAGTTCAGGATGTGAGCTGTTCTGTCATTTCTGATCCAATACTTAGCCTTGATATTTGTTTGCAAAGTGAGAAAAAATGAGAGAATGTTTCATTATAAAATTTGCCTCTGATGTGATAGCAGCTTCAAATTTAATCCATGATAGATTTTTTTTTAACTAGAGTAAAATGGAACATAAAACTAGCTGTTTTGTTTTTCAAGTTTATTTATTTATTTTGAGACAGAGTATGTGAGTGGGGGAGAGAGAGAGAGAGAGAGAGATAGACAGAGAGAGAGAGAGAGAGAGAGAATGAATCCCAAACAGGCTCTGTGCTGTTGGTGCAGAGCCTGACTTGGGGCTTGAACTCACGAACTGTAAGATCATGACCTGAGCTGAGATCAAGAGTCGGATGCTTGACCGACTGCACCACCCGGGTGCCCTGAGACCAGGAGGAATTCTGATCCCCCGGCAGGACAGAGTATATAGGGCTTCACCCCTGGTCTTGGGGTAGTGCTGCTGGGACCCCTTGGAGTAGTATTCAAAGGGCCGAGACGGGGGACGTTTGCCAGAGGGAGCAGCCTGGAATGTCTCGTTGAGAGAGAGTACTTGGAGGCAATGCTTTCTTTTTGTTTAAATAAAAAAAAAAGGTGTCATTCTTCAAAGCTTGACAAATTGCAGAATGCTTCCACCAAGCATCCCCTTTCCTTCCTGTACCCGAGTTGGCTTTTTTTTGAAATGCGATGAACTTGCGATGAGAGTGTTTACAATAGGAGTGAAGGCATGTGCTGAACATGAACATGTGTGACGTTTACAGATGGCCCTGATTGCTTTGAATCTTGCAGATCCTGAAAACAAGCACATTTATATACATTATATACTGATCCTGTGTCTGTGTTTAGGTGCCTGTGTGTGAACGGAAAGGGCGTATCCATGTCTCTGCACACGTGTGATGCCCTTGCACACTGACCCGTGCACAACAGGGCCCCCTGACCCCACAAAATGGCTATGGATGAACAACTGTTGCCCAGACCCCTGACCCCCGAGGCCCCAGATTAAGAAAGTAAAGAAAGAAAAATTGAGTGTTTCAAAATCTATTTAAAAATAAACATTCTGGGATGCCTGGTTGGCTTAGTTGGTTAAGCGTCCGACTTCGGCTCAGGTCATGATCTCACAGTTCATGGGTTCGAGCCCCGTGTCGGGCTCTGTGCTGACAGCTTGGAGCCCAGAGCCTGCTTTGGATTCTGTGTTTCCCTCTCTCTCTCCTCCTCCCCTGCTTGTGTTCTGTCTGTCTGTCTCTCTCTCTCTCACAAAAACAAATAAACATTAAAAAGTTTTTTCTTTTTAAGTAAACATCCTGGTGGGCTGGTGGAGTCCGTGTTCGGCCAGGCTTGGGAATGAGAGCGTTCATTCACTTGAGTGAATGGAGCCCTGAAAATACGCACGTTGGCCTTCTGTGCAAGCACCTCGTCTGCTGAGCCGGCCAGCTTGCAAGTGCCCGCATGAACCGACTGTGTCCGACTGCGATGAATGCAGTCTTTTGTGTGCTTTCCTTTGGCTTAGAGGGGTCTTTGTGTTTCCCAATTTAGTGGACTCAGCTCATTGCTTCCCCCTCTGCTGGACTGTTCTTGAATCTCAGAGCGCTGAACTTCTGTGTTTCCCCAGTGGGGGCTGGAGGTGGGGGGGAGAAGGGAGGTGTGTGTGTGTGTGTGTGTGTGTGTGTGTGTGTGTGTGTGTGTGTGTATAGAGGTTGCTGTCCCCTTGATCCTGAGCCCTGCAGCCCCAGGCCTTGGTGACAGCTTCCGGGGGCCCTGCTCTCTGGTCTTACACAAGTTGTGGGACCTCTGGCATCTTTGAAACTTAAACAACAGTTTAAGGAGCTGTGTCGTGGGTGGCATGGGGGGAGGTCTCTGAGAAAGGAAGGTGGATTCCAGCCTGTGGAGAGGATCACCTGCCAAAAATTTGCCTTCCCGTAAGTTTTTTGTTTGTTTGTTTTAATTCTGAATGCACTTCCAAAGCCCCGTCGGTTATCAACATTGAAACACTGGGCTTGGTCCTGGGACTGGACCGGTGGTTCGGCCTCCTGTCTGCCCCGCAGCAGCCCCTGGCATGTGTGCGGTGGGGAGTCCCCGTGGCCAGTCGGACACCTCTCGGAATGGGGGGGAGGGACCCAAAGGAAACGCGGGCACAGGTGCCATTTCTCTGACAGAGGCCCCGTTCCCGCCCCTCACGCACCGTGCACCCAGAGGTGAGCGCCACGGAGCACTGGGTAAACACCACGTGCTGCTGGGTACACTCAGGGAGGTCGTGGGTTACGAGGCCTGAGGAGGGCCAGACGTCTCTCGCCGCCCCCCCCCCCCCCCGCCCCGTTCCTGGCTGCCACCCGAGCCCCCAGGTTAGGGTGTGGTCCCCGAGGGACAGAGGCCCTGACCAAACCACCGTTTAGGCAAAGAAACACAGTCTTTGGTTTAAATGCCATCACGTGTCAGCGCGTGACCGCACACGTGTGGTGTGGACTAGAGCCTCAGATGGCTAGCGCCTGCACATATGCCTAGGTAGGCCTACGTTGAGGGATTCGTCGCTTTTTCAGCATTTATTATGTGCCATGCCTTCGTGTGTGCTTCTGTAAGGGAGCGACTGTATAGAAAACCCAGAAGCCAGGGAAGTAAGAATTCAATAGTGGGGAGAAAAGGGAGAGTTTCCTTTCAGATGCTCCCGGGCCCAGTGTGCGCTCCAGTGGGTTTGTGGGTGAGTTCTGTGTGCCCACGGGTGCAGGTGGTCTCATACTAGGCAGATGGGCGGTCTGACCAGGCATTGGAGGACCTTGACATTGGGTGACCGTGTAGTCAGAGTATCACTGAGCTTGTACGGTTGCTTTTAGTGTTTGCTTTTCATCCCTTCTCTGCAAAAGCCCATCAGTGGACTGGATCATAAGCAGCCCAGAGCAGCGCCTCCCCAGATGCTGGGGTGGGGGGGTAGTGGACCCCCGGGAAAGCAGGGGGAGCGTGTCAGAACCACCCTGAGGACCCCTGTCTGATGTGTGTCGTTCAGGACCTTCCGGAGATCCCTCACTTCTGTGTTTCTAGGGCAGAGCCCTTGCTGAAGTCCTGCGTGCGGGTCTCCGATGCCTCCTCTCTGGGGTCCCGGGACCCCCTCCTGTGCACACAGGAGGAGCTTTTAGTCCTAAGACGTATCCTGCTGATACCCCAGTTGTTGGGTGTCAGGCTCAGCTTCATTGGGTGAACCCCAGGCGGGCGGGGTGCTCATCCGGGCCTGGTGAGGACCTGATGGGCCAGTGGGTGCTGTCTGAGCCAAGCGCTTGGAGGGAGGGCAGCCGGGCCGTGCGTGTGGGGCAGCATAGTAGACGGGCTGTATCTGCATTTGATCTGTGACCCCACCGACCTGGGGGTGAGCCTGCCGGGGCCCAGCGAGGTGAGGGTGAGCTCGGGAGTGTCCTCCCGCTGACCCAGGTCAGGCTTGCAAGGTGGGGGTCAGCAGTTTCAGGGGACAATCTCCTGACTTTTAATCGGTTGACTTGCTGCTACTCACAGCACAGCCATGAGACCAGCTTCATCCCTGTTGGGACCCCCAAGCAAAGAGGAGAAGGAGGCAGGGCAGACACATCTCCAGAAGGTTCTAAAATGTCTGTAGACTCCCGCCCACGCCGAGAGCCCAGGTCAGGGAAGAGTTGCACCAAAGCCGCACGGTAGTGGCATTTGCAGAAAGCTTGTGCTGCTTCCCCTCTGCACCACCCCCCCCCCCCCCCACCACCGCCCCGACGGCTGCCCCATACTCGTCAGGCCTGTGGTGGCGTCTGCCGGGCACTACGGGAAGGACCCGCCCTGAGGAGTGCCTTCCTGGGCCCAGCCGCACGACGTGATCCTTCCTTTCTGTTCAGGCAGAGTCGACCACGGGAAGGGCCCGTCCATCCGCCGGCCGAGGCTGCCCTGCACCATGGTCAGGCATTTCCGACATATCCTTTGCTCTCCCTCAGGCACATAAACAATCCACAGGAAGTGCCCTGCCTGGACCTCGAGGACAGCGATCCAGGGATCTTCCTGGCCAGTAACAGAGAGGTGGCCCCGGGGGTCCTAGTGAGGGGCGCGGGCCTACCGGCTTTCACCGGGGTGACGAGTGCATCTGAGGGCCAGGCAGGCAGTGGCTGGAAGCTCCCCTGTGTGTGTGCGCCCGGGGCCAGTGCAGTGCTCCGGAGGCCCCGCTGGGACAGAGCAAGAAACGGGTGTCCCAGGAGGGACCTTGTGCTCTGAGGGGGCCTTGCGGCCTTGGGGGAAGCCAGGCCGCAGGGGGATGGAGCACGTACCTCCGTGTGACTGAGTGCGATGGTGTTCCAAGTCATGTAAAAATGCAGGGTCATTTGAAATGGGCTTTGAAGAGTGTATAGGAGTTCTTCACCAGTTTGTTTGTGGGGGCGGCAGTGTGGCTCTTCAGATAGAGGGAAGGACAGGAGCAGAGAAGAGGGAGGAGAGGGACCTAATGTTCAGGCCCACCAGCAGCCTGCTGGGGGAATAGGCTGGCAGCCAGGGGACCCAGCTAAGAGCTGGAAAGACATGGTAAGGTGGCGGGTGGCGGGTGTTGGAGTCCACCGTGGTCAGGAAGGAAACCTCCAGGGTTTGAGCAGGAGGCAGGTCCCTGGCTGCCCCGGGCTGGTGGGGGCAGCCCCGGTGAGCGGTGTGCCCCCATCCGGGGGACCCTGGTAGGCAGGGCAGGGCTGACCAAGGACTCCGGTGGCTGCTGGAGCTTCTCCATTGTGAGTGGGTATCCCAGAGGATCTGGTCCACTTTGGGGGAGGTGGGGCTGGAAGAGCATGTCCTGGGGTGCTGGTTGGGGGTCCTTCTCAAGAAGGGGGGCTTGCAGGGCCCCCTGGACTCGCTGTTCATCCCTTGGGTGACACCGGCCGAGGGGCTGAACCAGAGCTGGGGACGGCTTCAGCTGGGGGGTTTGTAAGAGGTTAAAGCAGGGAGAAGGGAGACTGAGAGGAAGCGAACCGCGCGGCCAGCAGGCGGGGCCGTGTCTGGAGGCAGCGACTGGGCAGGCGGCCCGCACAGCAGTCCCGGATTCTTTCTGCGGACGGGCTCTCCCCTGCCGCCCTCTGAATGGGCCTCCACGGAGGTGGCCGCCCCCGTCCCGCCCCGACCCCCCCGGGACACCGGAACCCAGAGTCGCCCTACCCCAGGGGTGGGGGACGCTGCTCACACACTGGGCCGCTAGGGACAGCCCGCGGAGGGAGCGCCTTCCGCTTGGCCCACGACTTCCCGGGCCCTTCCGTGGATTGAGTGGCGCCCCGAGCTGCCCAGGTAAGCGGCCTCTCTGGTCCACCCGAAGCCTGCTGGCATTGGGGGGGGGGGGTGGCAGGCTGAAACCTGAGCTCCCCGGAGGTGGGGGAGGGGCGGGGGGAGGGGACAGGGGTGCAGAGTCCCAGGACCTGGGAGCTGGGGAGCTAGACTTGCGAGGAGGGTAACTCTCCCCTCCCCGTGTCCCCTGTCACTTGGTGACAGCCCTCGGGCCCTAAAACTCTGCAATAGACACCCCAGCCCCAGGGCCCAGGGGGCCCCTCCTGCCAGAAGAAAGCCACGCTTTGTCTCTGCCGAAAGCCTGGTTCACAGATGTGCGGCTTTGGGAGCCCGGCTGCTTCCCAGCACAGCACATTCTTTTGCTGAGACCTAGCAAGCCTGCCTGCCCTGTTCCAGGGCTGTCCCGTCTGCCCCAGGCCCTGGGGGACGTCCGCTTTCCCTGTGGCGGAGGCCCGGGCTGCACCTAGGTGCTGTACTCAGCTTCCTGGGAGCTGTAGACTGTCAGCGAGTGTGGGAGGAGGCACTGGGAGCAGTCTGGGGTGGGGGGGGTCCCTCCCTGCAGCCAGAACCTGGGGAGTGGGGGTGGGGGTCTCTCCCTGCAGCCAGAGCCTGGGGGAGGGGGGTGTGGGTCCCTCTCTGCAGCCAGAACCTGGGGGGGTGGGGGTGGGAGTCCCTCCCTGCAGCCAGAACCTGGCGGGGGTGGGGGTGGGGGTGGGGGATGGGGTCCCTCCCTGCATCTGTCCTCCGACTGCACCCATGAGAGCCTACAGGACGTGGACAGGGCAGGTGCCTGGGTCTGAGGGGCCACCCGGCACCCGTGCCCAAGGGTAGTGCTGGCCTCCACATCTGCTGACCCCTGGGCTGGTGCCACACCATGCCGGTGCTGTAGCTGTAAGGATGGGGACGGGTAAGAGGGAGAGACGGGAAAACCCCAGATGCTTCATAGGGTTCAAAGGTATTCAGCCTCTTGAAGAAAGAGAAGCCCAAACCGGTCAGTCGTCGCCTTCTGGTTCTTTCCCCGGAGGGTCTTGTGTGTGCTCCCTTCCAGAATTGGGAGATTCCTCCGCTCCTGCCCAGAAGGTAGTGTCTGTTCCAGTGTTACCCCCGGTTTAATGCGTTAAAATGTACACAGTTCGTACATGGGAGTAATTTCCCGTAAATTTCTTGCACACATCAAGATACTAGAAATTGGGTAGCATGGGAGTGTTTTTCTGACTCCTGAGGTGTGAGATTCGAGAGTTTTGGTCCGTTGATTGCAGGAGAAGAGAGGTCGTTCTGTCCTTCCATCAGTGTCAGTGGCCGGAGATGCCTTTACCCGCCTGTGCCTTCTCAACATGCAGGGGACTCCCTGCCCACGGTGGCATCTGTTGTATTTGGGGGGGAAGAGTCAGTACCTTAGGGCTGGGTTTTGACTTGGATGTCTCCCCAGTGAGGAAAGAAGTCGTCTCGGGGCAAGAACATAGGTTTCCGAGTCACAGAGATGAGCTGGTCTCCTTTGACCAAGGGTCTTTTTTTTGTTGTTAATTAAGTGTATTTTTTTCAAGTTTATTTTTACTTATTTTCGGGGAGAGAGAACATGAGCAGGGGAGGGGCAGAGAGAAAGAGAGAGAATCCCAGGCAGGCTCTGGGCTGTCGGCACAGAGCCTGACACGGGGCTCGAACCCATGAACCGTGAAATGGTGACCTGAGCTGAAATCAAGAGTCAGACACTCAACCAACTGAGCCACCAGGCGCCCCCCAAGTTTGTTAATTAAACCTCGCTGTTCAGAAGCTCGTCCACAATGCAAGGCTAATGGTTTGCACACGGGAACGTTTTCATGAGGATTAAAGAAAGTAGATATGTGTGATGTAACCGGGATTTTAAAACCTTTTGGAGAAATCTGATGTGAAAGCCATGGGCATCCAGAGCTGCTCACACAGCATTGGTCTGAGGGCGGGATGAAGGTCTGGGTTGGAGGGTCCCTCTGTCAGTTGGAGGCACACAGATTATGCGTTCAGGACCGCTTGTGGAAAGATGTCCCCAACTGCTACCTGTCTGACTTTTGTGTGTCCTGTCCTTCCATGTCTTCTCCCTGTATTTGAAGAAAGCAGCAAAGTGCCGTCCGAAAGCATTAGGCTGCCAAGCTGAGTTGGAGTCAGGACGGTGGCCGTGAGGTTGTGTGGCTGAAGGACGTTAAGTGACCCGTGGAGGCTGGTGGGTCTGCAGGCATCAGTGGCCCGCTGGCCTTGGTGCCGAGTTGGG
Source organism: Neofelis nebulosa (assembly GCF_028018385.1). Taxonomy (NCBI): domain Eukaryota; kingdom Metazoa; phylum Chordata; class Mammalia; order Carnivora; family Felidae; genus Neofelis; species Neofelis nebulosa. The sequence continues at coordinate 107,063,321 of NC_080785.1, forward strand.
TCTGTGGCGAATTCCTCCCCATTCACTTTACCTAAGGCCACCTGAGACCAGTCGTCCATGCTGGCATTCCCCTGTGACATGGAGGGAACTGGGTCACAGGAACAGTGAGAGCTGGGGTCCAGACCACGCCCACTGTCCACTCCATCCTGACAGGATGTAAGTTGAGAAGCACTGGACCGAGGAATCGGGGAACCAGCTCAGCTTCCCTTTCTGCCACTAACTAGTGTCGGCCTCGAGCCATGTTCTCTGTCTGATACTTGACAGGTGATTAGCCTCAGGGAGATCAGGTGGGTGCCAGGTAAACCAGGTCAAGGAAAGTGACACAGACTTTTACAAACTCAGTGGGAGAGAATGGGGTTGGAGGACCCAAGGATGAGCCAGCTTTCCCAGGTGATTGAGTGCAGAGAGAAAAGCTTCTAGAATGTTATGGAGCTCTTTGACAGTGCTTGAGAGGGTAAGAAGAAGGGTCCCCAAAGATGAGATTTGGTCCTAGAAGATGTGGGTGTTGGGGCCCCTCCTTGTGGCTGTTACAGGAGCAGATGTGACACAGTCTGTCCAGGGCAGAATCTTTGAGAAGGATGCTGTTTTCCAGCTGTCTTGTCCCTTCTGCTGTCTGTAGACTTTCCGTCTTCAGCAGGGTCTTGGCCTTTGGGCTGGGCGAAGGTAAGCCAGGAGTGACATGGAGGCAGCTGAAAGAAAACTGGGGTAATAAAGCTGATTGCACACTGTCTGAAGTGACACTTCTTCTGTTAATAGGGGAACGTTTACAAGTTTAGTAAGGAGATGTTTAAAAAGATACAAATAAAGGAGGAGAAAGACCGTGTTCCTGGGTAGGAAGATAACGTCGTGAAGGTGTCACATCTTACCAACCTCGTGTGTGCATTTAATGTAGTTCCAATCAGAACACCGATGGGTTTCTTGCAATGGGACTTGATGAAGTGCTTTTAGAAGTCACGGAGTAAAGGATCTTCATTAGCTAGGGTCCCGCCACGGGACACGAGGACTTGCCAGTGAGCCGGAGAATTGAGTTTGCAAAGGGCCTGTCCATCACCTGGGAGGTGAAGGTGAGACCAGACTCACAGCGACTAGAAGTCTGGTTCGAGAAAAGGGGGTGCTGTCCACGGGAAAGGGGCTGCTCTCCAGAGAATCCCAGAACGGTTTGCCACGCGGACAAGGGCAACGTGGACCCCTCTCTGCCGCGTGTGTGCGTCACGTGCAGGTGGGGCAGGGGCTTAAACATCAGGCACAGTTCTTGGGAGCAGTAGGGGCGGAGCGTTCCTCTGTTTGCTGCCCTGGATCTCGCCCCTCGGCTTCTGTTTTCTTGCCTGTCTTAGGTACTTTTCACCCATTCTGATGTCTCCTTTATCTTGGACATTCCAAGCCTCGTGATTGTCATTCTTTCTGGACAATGTCCTTTGGCCATTCGTTAAGAGTAGGTTTGTGAACAACAAATTCTGTTCGTTCTCCGTCATCTGCGAATGTCTTATTTTCCCCAGTGGCGGACGGATATTTTGGCCGCCTGGTAGAACTCCCAGTTGGCAGTCCTTTTCCTTGGGTCATTGCGACATGGGGGCCAGTTCGTTTTGGCCTCTTGGTTTCAGATGAATTAGTTACCCATGTTTGAACTGAAGTTGCCCATAGGTGTTCCTCTCTGGGGCTGTGTGTAGGCTGGGCTCCTTGTCTCTGGCATCCAGAAGCTTCCTCATGATGGGTGGGGTGTTTCTTGTTTATCCTGTTTGGGGATCAGTCAGCTGCTTGGCCACATCTGGGGGGTTTTCAGGTATCGTTTCTTCTCAGGACCTCCAGCCGGGCTCTCCCTGTTCTGGGTCCCCCAGGGCACACCCATCGGATCTTCTATTGCTGGCCCTCAGGTCCCTCCCCTGGGCCTGTTTTGCTGTGCTGTTCACGTGGGATAAATGCTCCTGCTGGACCTTGTGGCCAGGATCCCCTCCCTGTTCCCCCCACGTTGCTGTTCACACTTCTCTTACTGCATGTTTCATTTCTACCATTTTTTGGTAACTTTTACTTCCTTACTGAGATTTTGGGTTTGTTGTTGTTCCCCTCCCTCCCATTTGTTTGAAGAGAGTACGCAAATGTTTCCAGAAGCAGGGTTCTGAGGCTGCTGTAAAATCCTTGCCAGGTAATCCCAGCACCTGATTCATGCTGACGCCGTCATCGTTCACAGTCTGTGCTCATCCAAGTGACTTTCCTGGTCCCTAGTGTGACGAGGGGGGCCTTCCTGATGCCATGTGGGGAGGCTCTGGATTTATTTTGTCTGGTCTCCTTTCTGCAGCATGGACCATGTGGTGGTGAGATTCACCTTCCCGCCGGCCCTGCTGTTCTGCCTCTGGCTGGAGGCAGAGGGCCCTGTGCCATGTCCATGTCTCCCGGGGTTGGGGGCACATCCTGAGGGCCCCCTTCCTCCGGGAAGCAGGGGTGTTGGGAAAGATGAGCTTTCTGCCTGGCTGTCCTGAACCCACATTGCGGGTTTCTGTGGGTGTTGAGTTGGCCTGGGGCAGGTATTGCCAGAATGGTTTTCTGTGGCTGTGTGGCCACTTTCTTTTGTTTGGTTGGTTTGGCCTTTTGGAGAGGCGAGCAGGCTTTTCCTGGAGCTGATTTGTCTGTGCTGGTCGGTAGTCCCGGGACCTGTGGGAGGCAGTAAGGCCAGCAGGTGGCTCACCCCCTCAGGTCCCAGGGCCCTGGGCAGCCGCTGCCTGTGCACCTGTCCGGGTCTCCTGTGCCGCGGCCCGGTGACATCCAGGGTGTAGTTTCATGGTGAGGCTGCTCCCTCCTGGCCGGAACCACAAATTCCCAACCAGACTGTTTTTAGCTTTGCTAATTCGGTAAACATTTGCTGTACAAACATGTCCTCGGTGCTGAGACATGGGACACCGAGGTGAAGTAGGGACGTGACTCTCGGGGCGGAGGCATGGTCCACGGGCACCTGGAGCGGCCCGCGGGAGCCAAGGAGGTAAATCCCAGCCTTAGCCGCAGGGGGCACTTGATGGGGACTCCATGAGCGGATCCCGTGTGGGGTGTGAAGCCTTGAGCTCGGGATGCTGTCCTATTCCCCGGAGTGGGCAGGGTTGCAGTAGAACGTGGGGACAGTTTATCATGAAGAGGCTAGAAGCAAGACTGTGTGTTGTCTTTGTGGCTGAGGGATCTGCTGGGAGGGAGGGAGGGAGGGAGGGGAGAGGCACGCCCCTGGCCGTTGCCCTGAAGGAAGGTGGATGTTTCCGGAGGGCCCAGAGCCTTATCTTTTGCCCCTTGGGCAGGGGTTGGTGTGGTGCCTGATGGCCCTCTGGGGACGTGGCCACAGGGTGGGGACCCCTTGATGACAGGCTGCCCGGAACGCGCACCTTGGGCAGACTTGCGGGAAGAGGGAACACGTCGGCACCCTTGTCGCCAGGCCAGGGGCCGTGGTGCTGGAGCTGCGACCGCGCCACGGAGACCCTACTCCCGCATCCGCGTCTCAGCTCTGCCTCCTCTTCCGCGGCTTCCTGCTCCGGAGAGCCGCGTCCTCGCGGGGAGGCGCCCTGTGGACCCAGGCACCTGGGGTGTCAGTAAACCACGGCTCCTGTGTAGTAAAAGATGGGCACGCAGAGTTCAGGTTTCTGTGAGGACAGGGTCAGGCAGGGAGCTGCGTCCCCACCCGCAGCCCCCGCCGAGTCTGGGGGTGCCCCAAGGACTGGAGCAGCCTCGGCTCCCTCTTGGGGCCCCTGGAGGATCTGCAGGGGGTTCTGGCCGTGGGTGGACAAGGGCGCCGGCACCCGGGAGGGGCTTGTCACCACGAGGGACCCCTCTGGAGGACAGGAAGCTTCCACCGTGGTGCAGCGCTCCCTGGACTTGTCTGGGGCGTCCAGGCCTCCGTTCACATGCACTTGGGCCCTGTCCAGACTTCTCCACCAGCTTCTTTCTGCCTTCCTCTTCCCTTAATCATGAAATTCGCCCTTCCTGTTTATCCTCGCTTGTTCTGATCTCACCCTCCCCTGTCTCCCCCGCTACAGCGAGTGTGGGTCCCCATCTGGGTCCCTGTACGGGTCTCCGGGGCCAGGCTGACCCTCTCTCACGGCTCAGGGAACAGCTCATGCTTTGGATGCAGAGAATCCCCCTTCCTCCAGGAGGGCCGAGAAGGTCAGAGAACGCTCGGTCCCTGTCAGTTCTCGTGGTTCTGTTTAAGGGACTGTGAAGACAGGACAGACCACTCATGTGGGGGGGAGGGGCGGCTGGGGCGTCTGAGACCAGGAACGGTGCTCCCGTATCTGCTGCGGATTTCGGTTTGCCCTTTGCTTTGGAGAGAAGGAAATGTGTCTTAGGATCAGGTCCCTTGGGTCTGTTTCCTCCTTCCCCCCAAAGTGGAGCGATTTCCTGCATCCTGTCCTGGGGGAGGGGTCATTCTGGGGAGAGGGTCCCAGGATGTGGCTCTGCGGGGGCGGCCACCTGCCGTCCGGCCTGGCCTCTTGTGGAGGGAGCGTCTGTTGTGGTGACTGGGTGCTGGAAGTTAACAGTGAGATGTTTGGAGCAAGTTTTTTTTCCAAGTTTTTTTGAGAGAGAGAGCAGGGGAGGGAGGGGCAGAGAGAGAAGGAGAGAGGATCCCAAGCAGGCTCCCCACTGTCAGCACATAGCCCAACGCAGGCCTGAAGCTCTCACGTGTGTGCACAGCCTCCCCCACACCTTGACCACCAGGATTGTGTTAGCAAAGACCTTTTGCGCATCGGCGTGACCAGCCTGCTTGTCGGAAATGGTGTCAGGTGGGAACCCGAGTGGAAAATAGCGAGAGTGAAGACATTAGGGTCCAGGGAGCCACAGTGTCGTCCCCTCGGAGCCTCCTGATCGCCCACCAGGCCGCAGGTAGGGATGGCGGGTGCCGTGGACACTGCACCGTCCGGCGAGGGCTCCTGGAGTCTGAGGTTGCTTGCGCCTCTGGACGTCTGCCTCAGCCTTGTCAGGGCCACCATCCAGGGCCCCGAGGACGAGGGGAGATGACAGGTGGTCTCCTCCTCGCATCTCTCGTTCCTCATTGCCCGTCGTAGTGAGCACCCTTCGTGTCCTCCCGAGGGAGTCCTCCCCATGACCCTGAAGCACGCGCCCCCATTCTTCTCCTGCTATTTCCAAAGAGGCTACGTCGCCCCAAAACGTGCGCCTAGTGCTGTGGGCGTGTCCTCCCCGGAAGTTCACATGTTGACGTCAGAATGCAGCTGGATTCAGGGGCAGGGATTTGCAGACGTGACTATCGTGAAAGGAGATGATTAGGGCGGCCCTGGTCCAGTGTGATGGCGTCTTTGTAAGCAGAGGACATCAGGACACAGACATGCAGAGGGACGACCATGTGAGGACACGGGGAGGAGACGGCCGTCCCTACATCCCGGAGAGGCCTGGGGAGGCACCAGCCCGGCCACGCCTGGATCTCCAACTTTAGCTTCCAGGACCTGAGGAATAAATCGCATTGTGTGAGGAATAGATCGCGGGTACATGTGTGACACCAGGACTCTGACCCAGGGAGTCCGGGTCCAGAAGGAAGAGGAGCATGATGATGGGAATTCAGGAGAAGGTTCTGGAATCCCCTCCAGCCAATGAGGCATGGGAGTTTCTGGAAGATGTGGCTTCCCGTCAGGTCAGCTGGTGACAATGCAGACCCTGATCAGTTGTTTTGAGGACCAAGTAAGCCTGCAAAGGGCCCCGCACGTAAGGATTATTGGTAATGTGCTGACACTCTATGAAAACTTGCTTTTTCTAACAAAAATATCTTCTGCGTCTTGGCACACATCGTGAAGACCTATCAGCTTCACACACTCAGTGATAGCGGGAACCCGGGAAGCCACGCAGTGTTAACTGAGGCTGAGATTTCCAGCACTGGCTTAACAGGGTTTGTGGTCTTGCGATCCCATGATCTCAGGGTGATTTACGGGTTTTGCATACTCAATGCTGCCTGGCTAGGGACCTGGTTTTAGGATCTGAGCGGTGATAATCTCCTGAAAATGGCAGACTTCCGGTTTCTGAAATAAGGACAGAAACCTCCCGTTAGCCTGCTGGGGTCCCAGAGGCAGGTCCCCAAATGCCCAGGGGTTCTGGGGCGTAAGCATCCCATAAGGATGCCTTGGATGTATGTCCATCAGATTTTCCGTGGGAAATGGGGTCTTCCAGTCATGGCAAGAGGCAGGCTTGTGCCACAGGCCCTTTGAACGTGACTGTGAAGTTCTGCAGTACAGTCACGGTGGGAAGAAGGCTCCCACCCACATACTGGTTGAAGGCTCTTCAGGGTCCATATGTCAGCAGTCTTTGCCGGGCTGAAGTGACCTTTCCTTAGACGTCCCGTGGCAGCGTTTCACATGAAACCCACGTGCATATCTAGCGGAAAGCCGATTGCTGGAATTGTGCCCGAAGGAAGAAAACATCAAGAATTTTTGTCCTGTGGCCTGGCCCCGTTGTGGGGCTGGAATTGTTCTGGGAACTTGGGACTTGTAACCAAACGGGGGTCACAACATCTTCACCGACAGACCTGGGCGTCGTCTGTGGGGTCCGTGTCTGCTGCTGGCCTCCATCTGTGTGTAAATCCCGGGACGCAGGCTTTGGTGACCACACTCCCTGTCTCTCCTCGGCTGACCCGCCAGCAGGTGCATAGGCTCCCCTCTGCTTGGAAAGCACTTTCTCTGGGCTCTGGCCTCCGCACGACGAAGGCTTCCCTGAGGGAGGTCCAGTGCCTCCTTCTCCCTGGCGCCCTGTCCCCCGGGTAGCCCGACGCCATCTGCCGTATGCATTCCAGTCTGCCTTGATTCCTACCCAGTGGACAGCAGCTTCAAGATCTCCTATCCCTGGGGCCGCTGCAAGTGACCGGTCCCCACCACGTAACTGGCTGACAGAACACGGGAGAAAGACGTGGGGCTACTCACAGGAGCCAGAGGGCCGAGCACACACGTACCCACCCTTGGATGAAGGATAAACAAAACATGGCCCATCCAGCAGTGGAATATCATCAGCCCTAAATAGGAAGGACATTTTTGTACATGCTGCCACACGGATGACCCTTGAGGACAGAAGCCAGACACAGAAGCACGCATACTGGATGATTCCACGTGGGCAAGGTCCTGCGAGGGGTCCCATCTGGGGAGGAGGAAGGTGGGTGCGGGGCTGGGGGGGGGTGTCTAACAGGGACAGAGCTTTGGTTTGGGAGGATGAGGGCGTGGGCGTCCTGGGTGCTGCTGAACTGCACACCACAGGTGGTTAAGATCGTGAAGTTTGCGTGTCCTTTACCATGTTCTTTCTTGGAAAGGGAGATGTCAGTGAGCCGCAGAGGAAGGTTCTGGCCTTGGGGTTTTGGTCACGACGCCTCACTCCCGCCTGCTTCTCCGCTCTGTGCGCAGCTCCCCGCGTCCAGGCTCCGGGTGGTCTGGTATCCCCAGGACCCCCGGCCCCGACGCCGTTCTTTGTCGAGCCCTGCGGACAGAAGCAGTTTGTCCTGGGCGCACACACCGAAGCCCAATTTTGTGGGTTGCCACGGGGCCCTGTGAGCGCCTGAGAGACTGGCCTTGCGTGGTGCATCGCACGGGTAGCAAATGCTTTGGAAACTCTCCCCGTTTCCACATTAGAATTCCCGGCACCACCCCAGCTAACTAGGGGGAAGTGTGTTCTCCTGCCAGTGTGTTTGAATCAGAACCTCTGAATGAAAAAGGGACATCCTCAAAGAGGCTGGAAAACACAGGGTCCCGACTGCAATGGGCTGTTTGAGCTGTGTGCGCAGGTTCTCAGTTCTACCGGCTGGGGGAGGCCTGAAGACATTTCTGGAGGGGGTACCTCCCGCTTGGAGGAGGGCGTCATGGTGGGGTCAGCCCTCTGCACCCAGACAGGAGCCCTGACCCCGGCGTCGGCCGGGCACTTCTAAGTCTGTTGGGGGAACGAGAACGTCGGTCCTTCTAGAAGAGGGAACCAGTTCACCCCCAGGGGAGCATTCCGGCTACGCACGGAAAATGCTGACCTTAGCTGTAGAACACATTCACGGTCAGAGATTTTGACCCGAAGATGCACGAAGGGAAAAGCTCAGGACCGAGAAAGTACGTGTCCGTCCACGTGGAGGTCATCCGCCATTTCCTTCTGTGGGGCTGCGGGTACACGGCTTTGATTTTCATCCAGAAACACACACGGAGGCCTTGGCTATTCCAGCCTTTCAGGGGTTTTCCCTACTTAATTCTCCTTCTATCTGGTTGCCTGGCTGTCCTTCCTTTGCTTTCCAGAAGCTCAGCTTAATGGCCTGCTGTTCGTAGACAAATAACAGAAGCGTGCTAAGATAAGGACTTCCTTTTAAAAAAAAAATCACTTCTACCCAGCTTCCCACGCAAAGTCATGCTTTTTAAAAATAACACTTTAAATTTAGAGCTGAACAGACCCGAGAAGACATCTGAGCTGCTGTTCACAGGTGGGATTCTGCAGATGGAGTGCCAGAGGCTGGGAGTGTGGCCAGCGGTGCGTGACTTGTGGCCAAGAGCCCAGGTCCAGAACCTCAGGGGGTGTGGGCAGCCCCAACCTTCCCGGCAGCCCCAACCTTCACACCTGGAGATACAGGGACGGAGACGAAAAATGTGTTCATACTACTCGTGCAGAAATCTCTCTGATGGTCCACAGTTAACTCTGTAGTCCCCGGGTGTGAGCAGGAGGGCAGGGTGATGGGGGGACGTGGTGACAGATGGATGATGGTGGAGGCTGGATCGATCGATGATGGATCGACCATACGTATGTACAGCCTCACACTCGCTTCCAGAGGGGTGATCGAGAATATGCCTGTTTCTCACGGCCTGAGGCTCAGTCAGGTGGTCAAAGAGCAAAACTCCTCTTTCTTCCCCGGGATAGGTGAGTATCCTCTTGACATCCCCCCTGCTAAATTTATTTCACGTTTCCTTAAAGGCCATGTGGAAGTGTAGCTGCAGTTTGTAATTAACAGTCACTGACGCACGAGTCAATCGTTGTTGTGCTTTGTAAGATTCTTCACGCACAGGAAGGCAGGGAGGCGTGACTTTGTGTTGATGTCCTGCACCCCATCTTGTGCAGCACGTTGTGGTCCCTGCGCCTAAGGTGGGGGCCACGTCCCAGCACATGTAGACCTCAGGGTCTGGCCGGCTCGGGCTGGGCGGGCAGTGAGCATGCGGGGCCCCCTTCTTCCTGGAAACTTTTCCTGTGCTGAGAATCGCGGCCAGCGGGGAGCAGATGTTATCCAGCTTCCCACGGAACCTCCTGCAGTGGCCCCAGCGGGGCCTAAAAATAGACCTTTTGGAAAAAAGCCCACGACCCTCTGTCACCCCTGTTCTGGGTAAAGGAAGTGCAGGAAGGGGAAGCTGAGGGGAGCCTGGGCCCGGAAGGTCCTGGAAGGTCTGGGAGCCCCGGAGGGAGGGGCACCAGGACAGCAGCTGGCCCAGGGAACCAGGAAGCCAGGGGCCTGGTTTCCAAACACTGATGGAATTGTGCCTCCTCCTGGGGTGTCAGCAGGAAAGGGGAAATGTGAGAATATGTCAGGAGAAACACAAACGTGGCTTTGCCTGGAGGATGCTGGGGATGTGAAAGAAGCATGTGTCGGGGCCTCTGGGGCCCTCACGTGTCACCGGCCAGGCAGCTCCCTCACGGGCGGGACGCCTCGCCAGCTCCCGACCGTCCTCACCGCACCCCTGGGCCTCCATCCGGACCCAGACTGAGAATGCAGAAGCCAACGGCCTGGAATAGGCGGCCGGGCCCAGGGACAGTCCTTTCAAAATGTCACCGTAACTGCTAACAGCCGAGGTTCAAGGTGAACATTGTCAGCCACACGTGTTCCACCTGCCCTCCCCGCGTGCGCTTCCTGGAAGGTGGTGGGTCCACGAGGCGGGTTTGCGTCTGCGGGCCAACTCCCAGACCTGGTGTGCTTGTTTTTGGTTCAGGTTTCCAATGTCTTCTCCAGCCCTGTGGGGTTCCTGTGTCACACTCTCTGGATGTCCCACAGGGACGGGCCTGCGCCCCGCGCCTCTGAGGATGGAGGTCATGCCCTTTCTCCTCGAGGCCCCACTCCCGCTGGGTGGGTGGGAGGCCCTGCAGCCCCGTGGGGCCACCTTCAGCTGCGTGTGTGCATCTCTGAGCACACAGGAGGGCCCAGCTCTGTGGCAAATGTGGCCGGGAAGCCAGTGTCCCCACGCTGAGGTCCTTGGCTGTCCCTTCTCCAGATTGAGGGTTAATTAAACTCTGTGGCCTGGGGCAGGGAACAAAACCCAGCCACTGCCCAGAGTTGGTGCTGAGTTGTGAACAAAGCCACTTTCATGGGGAGTGCTGAGCTTGCTGTTTTCCGGAACCGGGACGGGGTGACAGGAACAAAGCGGGATCTCATCTCCCTCCTGCCTCGGTCCCGGGGGGTGGCGATCTCAGGCGCCACGTGGCTGTGGCGTGGGATTCCTGAGGCTGCTGTGGCACGGCAACACTAGAGCGTGTGCCCCTGTGGCTGCAGCAGGACCACCGAGAGTACTGTTGGTGACGGAGTCACCTGCGGGGGGGGGGGGGGGGGAGGTGCTGTGCACACTCTTGCGTGACCCGCCAGGCTCCAGCCACCCTCACGCGGGCATGTTGGCCTTTACTGATAAGCAGGTCTTCTGACTCCAGAGTTGGGTGCTTGCTCCTTGGCCGGGCCTGGGGTGATCAGGACCACCACCCTGAGTCCTCAGGCCAGCCCCCGGGGCTGTTTCCACATCCTGCCCTGGACTTTTTCCTTTAACTTCTGAGCCACCCCTACCTCATTCATTACTTCATAGCAGGTTAGAGACACTCACGTCGGCGCAGGGGTGGGGGCCCGGCAGGGGGCAGTGGGGTTGCCCCCGCCCTGTGCACACAAAGCCCGCAGAAGGTGCACAGCACTCCCATAGTGTCCATTTTACCAGAATCCCGCATCCTTCCCGGCTCCCATCAAACATGCTTCCTCCAGGAAGCCCTCCAGCTCCCACAGACAGAAGCAGTCCCTCCCACAAGTGCCTCTGTGGATGCAGGAGTGCCAGTCCTCAGGGACTTACAGTGTGGTTTGTACAAGTACAGCGTTAGTGGGGAGCCTGGGGGACTCTGGTAAGTGTCTGACTCTTGGTTTTGGCTCAGGTCATGACCTCACAGTTGGTGCATTCAAGCCCCATGTCAGGCTCTGTGCTGGCAGTGGGGAGCCTGCTTGGGATCCTCTCTCCCTCTCTCTCTACCCCTCCCCTGCTTGTGCTCTCTTTGTCTCTCTCACGAATAAATAAATGAACTTTAGAAAAAAAATACATTAGCGCTGGGCTTCTCTGTAGAGAAAAGTGTACTGAGTGCGTAAAAACCACTGAAATCGGTTCCTCCGTTTCCCCCTTCCCAGGATTGCACAAGGTGCTATGTTTCGACGTTTGGCACTGATTTTCATAAGTTTGACTATTAAGTGAAAATGTGTAGTTTTGTTTTTACTTATCTTGGTTAGATTCCATGGATTGCTTTCTGAATTTTTTTTGTTTATTTAATTTTGAGAGAGAGAGCGCGCGTGCGTGAGTGAGCACAAGCGGGGGAGGGGCAGAGAGAGAGGGAGACATAGAATCCGAAACAGGCTCCAGTCTCCGAGCTGTCAGCACAGAGCCGATGTGGGGCTCGAACTCACAAACTGCAGGAGTTCGTGACCTGAACCAAAGTCGGACGCTTAAACTGACTGAGCCACTCAGGTGCCCCGACACTGGATTATTCTTAATGCACTCCATGTTTTTTGTGAAATTCTCTTACATTTTCTGAAACAATTTCCATTTAATTAAAGCGTGTATGCCTTTTAACTCCAACATATATATAGCTGTGAGTGTTCTCTCTCTCTTTCTCTTTTTTTGTCTTTGTTTTACATTTCTTTGTCTGTTACCTGGCTTGCCTGATTGTTTTTTTTAATTTTTTTAATTTTTTTTTGATGTTTATTTTTGAGAGAGAGAGACAGACAATGCAAGTGGGGGAGTGGTAGAGAGCGGGGGAGACACAGAATTTGAAGCAGGCTCCAGGCTCTGAGCTGTCAGCACAGAGCCCGACGCGGGGCTTCAACTCACGAACTGCAAGGTCATGACCTGAGTTGAAGTTGGATGTTTAACCGACTGAGCCACCCAGGTGCTCCCTGATCGGTTTTTTAAATTAAATATTTGAATTGTGTCCAGAAATTATAGCTCGATGATAGATAGATAGATAGATAGATAGATAGAGGGTGGATGGATAGATGGTTAGGTAGCTGGATGGATGGATGGATGGATGGATGGATGGTTAGGTAGCTGGATGGAAGGATGGATGGAAGGTTAGGTAGCTGGATGAATGGATAGATGATGGATGGTTAGATAGGTAGATGGATAGATGATGGTTGGATAGGTAGGTAGATGACTGGCCGACTGGCTGGATGGTTAGGTTAGATAGGTGGATGGATGGATGGATGGATGGATGGATGGATGGATGGTTGGATAGGCAGATGGATGGATGGATTGATGGACAGGTGGATGAATGGATGATGAATGGACAGATGCATGATGGGGTGGATGGATGATACGTGGTTAGACAGGTGGGTGGGTAGATAGATGGAAAGATGGATGGATCAATCAGTCGATGAATAAACAGGCAGGCTGTGGAGGGTGGTGTATCTCCAGAGAGGGAGATTTTCTCCAGGCAGACATTTAGGTCCAGGTGGGCCTGATCTGTTTCTGGTGCTGGTGTTCCCACGACGTGGCCCTCTGGGGCCTCACCTGGAATCCCTGTTGGCAAGGGCCTCTCTTCCTGGATAAGTGCCTAGAGCCCCACCATGAAACTGCCCAAACCCCTGCTTGTTTGGTGGCTTCCCAGCTGCTACCTCAGCCTTGGTAACCAGGCATCGGGCTCACTTCAAGTCCCAGCTGCCCAAGTGGCTCAGAACCTCACTTTTTCTCTCTCTAGATCAGTGGGACTTCCACAGCCCTGACCACAGACTTGGGTCCAGCCTATATTCCACGTGCTTCAAAGGGGTCTGTGGCCAGGACGCATTACCCGCCCTAATGCCATCCCCTTCCCGGAAATGAGTCATAGGAGTGATCTGGAATTTTTAAAGCCTTTACTATGCTTTTATCAACTCTCATTATTTTTTTTTAACTTATATGTTTTAAGAGAGAGAGAGGGAGAGAGAGAGAGACTGGGAGTGCACACAAGCAGGGGTGGGAGCAGAGGGAGAGCGAGAGAATCTTAAGCAGGCTCCATGCTCAGTGCAGAGCCCTATGGGAGTCTCAGTCCTACAACTGTGATCCAGATTCGGACTCCTAACCAACCGAGCCCCCCGGGTGCCCCAAGTCTCCCTTGTTCTAAAGCAGAAAGCAAAATAACCTGTATTTCTTACAATGTTATTTTATTGACCATGGTCGATTTTTTAAGAAGCTGAGTTTACAAAAAAGGGAAGTGGGGCATCTGGGTGGCTCAGTCGGTTGAGCGTCCAGCTTCAGCTCAGGTCATGATCTCCCAGCTGGTGGGTTCAAGCTCTGCATCAGGCTCTGTGCTGACAGTGTGGAACCTCCTTGGGATTGTCTCTCCCTCTCTCTCTTTCTGCCTCTACCCTGCTCACTCTTTCTCAAAAATAAATATCGAAAAAGGCAAGATTATACAAATATCCAGAAATAATGGAGATGCCGGGCCATAACCAGATGGGCATTTTGTCCGTGAAAATGTATGAAATTCCAGGGAGGTGTTGGCTTGGTGTTAAACAGCAGGTTTCCATTCTCACTCCCTGAGTGACAGGGTCTGGGCCGGGATCTCTGCACCTTGCTGGGGTGGAGACACCAGCCATCAGGGCTGTGCTGGAGGTGGGACGTGTGCCAGGAAGCTCGAAGCCCAGGGTGTGGGCTGAGATACCAACTCGGGACACATGGAGGTGAAGTGCCCACTGAGCCACAGCCACAGGGCCTGCACTTTGTGGAAAGTGTCTCTTCTGTGGAGTCTCTTCTGCTGTTTCGCAGAGAGAAGGCCTTGCCCTCCCTTCCTTCCTTCCTTCCTTCCTTCCTTCCTTCCTTCCTTCCTTCCTTCCTTCCTTCCATGTTTATTGTTGAGAGAGGGAAAGAGACAAGAGTGTGAGCAGGAGAGGGGCAGAGAGAGAGGGATACACAGAATTGGAAACAGGCTCCAGGCTCTGAGCTGTCAGCGCAGAGCCTGGCTCGATCTCATGAACTGTAAGATCATGACCTGAACCGAAGTCGGATGCTTAACTGACTGAGCCACCCAGGCACCTCTGACTTTTATTTCAATGTTTATTAATTTTTGAGAGAGAGAGACAGCATGAGTGGGGAAGGGGCAGAGAGAGAGGGAGACACAGAATCCCAAGCAGGCTCCAGGCTCCGAGCTGTCAGCACAGAGCCTGACTGCGGGGCTCAAACCGACGAACTATGAGATCATGACCTGAGCCGAAGTTGGATGCTCAACTGACTGGGCCCCCCAGGTGCCCTCTGAAGCCCCTTTCTAAAGTGACAGCCAGCCGGCTTCATCATCATGGTTGGTCTGTGTAAACTTGCCTGCAGGATGTCGATGACGTGTGCAAGGCAGAAGAACAAAGCTTTGCACGAAGCCCGTCAGCTCACCGTAGCGTGGGGAAGTTGGGTGCGTGTTCCGTCCGTGTCTTGCATTTGGGGAATGCACCAGACCAGAGTGACCCCTGCTTAGTGGCTTTGGGCCTCTCCCCTGCAGCACAGATTTTCAGAAGCCATGCCACCCCTTCTGGAAGAATCGTGACCAGGCCCGTAAGCACATCTCCACTCTGGTTTTCTCGCTGCAGAACCTCGAGGCTGCCCTGAGATCCCGCATCGTGCTGTGGGGATGTCCGAGAGCCCTGTTGGGCCCAAAGCCGCGACGCTCCGGGCTGACATGCCGGCTGCGCCCTCCTCCTTCCAGCGGGCGTTCACGTCCAGCACCACCTCCAGCAGCAGCCCCGGCCAGCGGCACGAGAGGTAGGGAAACAGGCCCTTGCGCTTAGTGGAGCCGCCCTTGCAGATGGAACAGGCCACGGAGGGGAGGGCGGAGGGCCCGGCCTGCAGCCCACGGCTGCTCTGCAGCATGCGGCTGCTCTGTGCGCTGAGAACCGTCGCTCTTCAGAAGTGTAATCACAGATGGACACTCGTGAGAGCGTCCCCCCACTGTTGACGGGCCACGTGGTCAGGGAACCCACCGGCAGGTGGACTCTGGGGACAGTGGCCAGTTCAGGACCGGCACCTGTGACAGCATGCTCTGAGCCAAGGCTGGAGCAGGGGTGCTCGGGCTTGGTCTCCCTCGGCGGCCAGGATGGCAGTGCTCTTGGGGACATGGAATTTGTCCCGGTGTTCGGGAAAGCCCAGCGACACCCCCTTGGTGGATTGCAAGAGCAGGAGGGGCACACAGAGGGAGAGAGGTCATGTCGGTGCTTTGTGGGGGGCGGCCCTTGAGCCACTGCACGTGCCCTGACCAGGAACGGTTTCTTGGTGTTTCCCTAGGACACATCACGCCCCGGCTCACTCTTGATTCTGCCTCCTTCCTCTCTTTTTTTTTTTTTTTTTTTAAGTTTACTTATTTATTTTGAGAGAGAGAGAACAAGGGAGGGGCAGAGAGAGAGAGAATCCCAAGCATCAGTGCAGAGCCCGATGTGGAGCTCGAACTCACAAACTGTGAGATCATGACCTGAGCCGAATCAAGAGTCAGACGTTTAACTGACTGAGTCACCCAGGCGCCCCGTTCTTCTTCTTTAAACCAGGGTCAGGGTCTCACCTGAGGACTTGGTGTGACGCCTGGGGCAGTAAGTGTTTGCTAGGGAGTGTGTGTGATTTGCTGGCTGGGAGCTGACTTTTTCTGGAGTTCCAACTGGAGGGTAATTTCTGATTCCCTCCATCCTGGAATTTCTGGCTTCGGGTAGGGTAACTTCTCATATTACTACTGGGCTCCTTTAATCAGCTGGTTAGGGGAAACTGAGTCAGGTGCCCTGGCTAGCTATCAGGGGAGGGGGAAGAAGAAAATGGGGAGCGTGGTTTGTGCCTAGGGAAGCCATTCTGCCAGAAGCCGCACACAGTGAACTGCGTGGCTGACGTGCATGCAAGGGCACAGACTGCCAGCTGGACACGGGGCTGGGAGGCTTCAGAGCTGGGGGCCCGGGTTTTGTCTTGAGCAGAAAGGCCTTGGCCAGGTGAGGACGGAGGAGGCAGGGAAGGTGTGATCAGGTGCGAGGGGCTGAGCATCTTGGGGTGAGTGGCGAAGAGGGACGGGCGGGTCTGACTGCTGACATTTTGGGGGAGCCTCAGCACTGGTTTCCCGTCTGTCTTCGCCGCCTGGGGGACCCCTGCTGATCTCCGGGCACCTCCTAGAGTGTTCTGATTGCTCTGTCTTTCCAACAGCCCTCCATCCGCCGAGCTCCCGTGGGTGGAGAGCAGCCCCAAAGCCTCGCTGGCCCTGTTGGGGAGCGGCCGGCCAGCAGGAAACGTCCTGGGCTCCAGCGAGTTCCCCGGCTCCAGCCTCGGCCCTGACAGCCCTGGGCGGCCCCATCTCCCACCCGCCGAGCTCCAGGCCCCTTTCCACAACCACCAGCTGTCCCTGGCGGAGCCACCTGAAGCTCTGGGCCCCCCGAGTGGCCAGGCCTTTCTGGGCTTCGGCACTGCCCCCGTGGGGAGCTGCCTTGCCCCTGGGGACGACCCTGGGGCCTTGCTGGTCCATTCCCACGGTGCACCCCAGGCCCCCAGCACCCCGCGGACAGCAGCAGCAGCTGGTGACAGCGGCTTCCTGTCCTCCAGTTTTCTCACGGTGACGCCGGGCCACAGCGGCCACCACAGTCCGCTGACCCTGCCCGGGCAGCCGCCCCTACCCGAGAAGAAGCGAGCCTCGGAGGGGGACCGGTCTTTGGGCTCAGCCTCCCCTTCGTCCAGCGGCTTCTCCAGCCCCCACAGTGGGAGTTCCATGAGCATCCCGTTCCCCAACGTCCTCCCGGATTTCCCCAAGGCGTTGGAGCCAGTGGCACCCAGCCCAGGTAGGCACGTCTCCGCCGGTGGGAGCCCCGTGTGCGCTCGCTCAGCGAGGAGGGGGCCCTGGGATGTCCGGGCGGCGCCTTAAGAGTGGAGCCCAGAGCTGTCCAGCGGGGTCTCTGTTCCCTCTGCTTCTGTGCTGACCCACGGTGGGTTCTGTTTCTCCTGCCACTGGGAATCCTTGTTCTTCAAAAATTTTTCTTTTTGTTGTTGTTTCTATTTTGAGAGAGAGAGAGCAGGGGAGGGGCAGAGAGAGAGGGAGAGAGAGAATCCCAAGCAGGCTCCGAGCTGCCAGCACAGAGCCCAATGCCGGGCTCGAACCCACGAACCATGAGATCATGACCTGAGCTGAAACCAAGAGGTGGACATTTAACCGACTGAGCCCCCTACCCCCTTTCTTTTTTGAATTCAGTGAACTCATTCAAAATTTAACTATGAAATATTTCGAATGTGTAAGAATAAGATACTGACACGATTAAGTAGCACCCAGCCACTCCGTCTGCCTGTCTGTCCTGCTCCCCGGGGCCGGCCGCCGTGTCACCCCAAGTCTGCGCTGGTCAGGAAGCCCTGCTCCCTGACGCGCACCAGCCGGCTCCTGCGTAGTTAAATACGGCGCTCTTTCCCGGGACACCCCATCCTTGCCCCACGTTGGACTTTGAACGTTTGGTTCTGTGAGACGTGAGCGGTTGCCATAAACCCTCCGCAGTGACCAGTTTTACATTCTGTTTTGCAGATAATGCGGGTGATAAACATGTGTCCGTGAACTTTGTCCAAGACACATCCAAATTCTGGTACAAGGCGGATATCTCCCGAGAGCAAGGTGCGTGGGCAGGACAGGACCCCGGGGTGGGAACGTCCGGGGCTCGTGGCCTTGAGCAAGTCCTGCCCTTTATCACCTACCTCTGCAGAAAATTCACCTTTAGGTTTTTACAGCAGAGGCTTGGTCCTAATGAGGGAGCTGGGCAGACGTGAGCGCTGCCCATGAGCATGGCGGCATGCCCGTGTGCTTTCTGGTGGCTCTGCCAGCTGCCATTGGCGGCGATGACTGCGGATGGTCACAGGCAGAGATGTTCCCGGTGTCCCCATCCAGGCCCTGAGCCTCGGGGGAAGGAGGAAGGCCGGAAGTCTCCCCAACACCCTGGCCTCTGTGCACGTGCATTTGTCCACAGTGGAAAGACAGGCACTCAATCAGGGGGCCCGTGGTGGGCGTCCCCACCTGCCTCACACACATGCCACACGGTATGTGCCTGTGGGCCTGCCCTGCGGCAGCTGGGAAAATTCCAAGTCGGTGTTTTTGAGCAGCTAAGTCACGTATCACTTCTTCCCGGAAGATTCCCAGGAGTGGTGTCCGGGAGGGGGGCGGCCAGCTGGGGAAGAGGTGGGGACGGCCCCTGGGGTGAGCAGCTGTCATCCTGACGCAGGCTCGGTGGGGTCGCTGGAGGCAGGGATGTGGCTGCACGTGCACTGTGTGAGCTGAATCCCGGGGGCCGAGCCGGGACAGCGTGCCTCAGAGCAGGGAGGAGGGATGAAGGGCAGGTCCTCACGCAGCCCACATGGGGGACAGTTTCTGCACAAAGTCCTCAGGCCTCATCCTGAAGATTAGTTCTCACAACTGCCTGGAGAGAAACAGTTAAGTGGCTGGAAAACGGCACTGTTCAACTTTCTCGTTGGAATTCTTGTATTCAGTTAAGTGGATCATAAACACGGTAAGAATGTGCCTTTCTTCCCACGAGCTCAACGAACCTATTGTCACGTTGCATGGGGGGAGCCTGCGGCCTGGGGGGGACCTCCGAGTTCCTAAATTGGCCTTTGTGGCCATGCTGCGTGGCTGAGCGCCGCATTCTTGTCCCCTCCCTGCTCGTGGCGCAAGAACCCCCATGACTGAGGCCATGAACCCCAGTGCTAAGTGCCTGGTCCAGTGGGACGGTCTGAAAAGGGCCTGTCACGCACTGTGTTCTAGAAGATTCTGTGTGGAGTTCCTTTTCTGCTGGTGCAGCCTCCAGCCTGGGATGGTGGGTGGGTGGGCTTTCTGAGGAGCCGGGGCTCCCCCTAGAGGCAGGTGGTCCCATAGGACATACGTGGCAGGGCCCTGCCTTGGAAGGTTTTGGAGAGGTTAGGCATGGGGGTTGCCTGGTAGGCATGCAGGGGTGGTCCTCTGTGCCACATGTGTACAAGTGTTTCTCTGCTGGGACCTCATGTTGAAATAGCTCACATGTGCGCTGGGTGTGGAGTTTCCCAGTTGAGCCACACAGAGCACAACTTCTCCGTGTTCTCCGTGTTTTGTGTAGAAGTCACCCCCCCCAACCCCCGACTAACGTTCCCTGAGCGCCCACCTTCTGCAGATGGCAGAAAGCTGCCTGTGGGTTTGGTTTGGTCTGGTTTGCTTTGTGTTTTAACTGTGGGGATGTGCCTCTTTGGGGACAAGACTGGTAACATAATTCCCGTGTCCAGGTCGGTGCCTCGGGAGTTTTTTAACCTGCACGTAGAAGTTACGCAGGGGAAACGGGACCTCCAGGTGAGGTAGATACGAGATACAGCTGTTCTGGCAGGATGCACTGGGCCCCCGTGCTCTGGCTTTGAAAGCACCGGTTTCGCGAGACAGTGAGGACACGGCCACTGCCCGCCACCGACTTCCGAGGGGAGCGTGAGGCCCGCTCTGGGCAGGGCCTTGTGCCGCGTCCAGGATGTGTCCTGGCTCATTCTGTTTCAGAACAGGGTCTGACCTTGTCCTCGTGCCCCGCCCCCCCCCCTCTTCCGCAGAGCAGACCCAGCCTCCCCTGTGCCCTTGAGGCTGGGGCGCCTCTGTCCGCACAGCCAGGGAAGATCGCGGTATTAAAAGGGAAAGAAAAAACTCTGTGAGGTAGATCACAGTTGAAAATAGGTCATTCTCTAAGGATCGTTTCCTCCCACTTCCACGGTCAGCCCCCAGATGTAGAAACACTCCAGGAGCAGAAGCCTGCTGGTGTCGGTGGCCGGGTCCTGGTGCCCCAGTGCGCCTACCTGCCCTGCAGCCCCGAGCCCGTGTAGACGGTCGGGCAGCAGGGGCGAAGGCACCTCCCAGGGCCACCCCAAACCTGCCCCCTTCCGGAGAGCCGAGCCCTCCCCGCCACCTGCATGCAGTTTGCCCGCTCCTGCGCGGGGGCCTCGGCCTGGACGCGGGGGAGGGCACGGTCCCACGTGAGAGAAGGGGAACCTGGTCATTTCACTGGGAGCTGGGCCTCGGACAGTGGGCCCCACGGCGCTGTTTGCTGAGACGTCACCCGTGGACGTCCTGCTCCATTTCAGACACGGCAGTTCCGTGGCTGTCATTTTGGGTCACTTTATACTTGAAATCCCTTTCTTTCTTCAAGTCAATAAGCTAAGTTGTAAGATGTGGTCCGGTTACGAGCGGACATTCTGGCCGGTGTCTGGGCAACAGGTTGTCGTCTGCTCCAAGCTGCCATCTTCCAGGACCCCGAGCCTAGGCCCCGGGGCCCAGGTTTTGAACGTGGAGGGAGAGGTGTGATTTCGAAGCCGCATATTCGCTGCGAGCCCCCAGCCTCAGGCGGGAAGTTGGGAGGATGGCTGTGCCAGGCCCAGCTGTCAGCCCTGGCCGATGACAGCCACGTGGGTAGGGGGCTCCCAGCCCCATCCAGGCTGCCACGGACCCAGGGGATGGAGGGCCATGTGCGGCCACATTTTTGCCATCCCCTGAGGCGAGTGTTGGGATTTGCGTTAAGTGTTCAGTAACTTTTGGAGCCCATCCTTTTGTGTTTGGAAAATGTAACAGAGGCTTCTTTCCTTCTGCTACATGGGAAGCACACACTCTAAAGTCTCTGAGAAAAACTCCCCACAGGGAGAGGGTGCCGGACGGGGCCCCGGCAGGGATGGGAGACCGACTTGTGCCTTCTTCCTGCCCGCCACGTTGTGTGTATGGAGACCCGGGCCGGGCACCTCGGCTGGGGGCCGGTGTCCTGGACGGTCAGCTGGGGTCCTCATAGCTCACAGGTGCCGTGGGGTGACGGCCATGCTGTGTGCCAGGAGAGCTCGGGGACCATGACTGGTACCTTCGTGAGCCAACATTTGGCGGGGTGGTCTGCGTCCTTGGCAGTCAGGCCCTCCTTGAAAACTGTGCGTCATTACAGAGCCCCGCCCCCCCCCCCGACCCCCCGAGGGACACGGGCCTGCTCCCCCTGACCCAGTTTGCAAAGGCCATGAACGGAGGTGGCTTGCTGGGCCGTGGGGGACCCCGGCAGATGTGTGTGTTTCTCTGCTTCCCTCCCCAGCCATCGCCATGCTGAAGGACAAGGAGCCTGGGTCGTTCATCGTCAGGGACAGCCACTCCTTCCGAGGAGCCTACGGCCTGGCCATGAAGGTGGCCACTCCCCCGCCCTCTGTCCTGCAGCTGAACAAGAAAGGTAGGGACCCCGGGGGGCCCGTCCGTTGAAGTAACCCACGTGGAGTGTGTGTGGCTCACGTTTCCACCAGTGAGACGACTCTTACAGCTGTGCTCAGGTTTCCTTCTGTTTCTATTGTGGCCCACTAAGTGCCATCCTTGTTCAGGCAAGGACGATAATTATTTGTGAATTCTGTTTCTTTATTGCTTTGAGTAGGTGATGCATTCCATTGTCCAGCTGCCGGAGCGAACAGCCCCTGGGCCCTGTTCTGCGCCGGGAACCTTGATACATTCCTGTGTGTCCTTCCCGACCGTCTGTCCAGTGCGTGGAAACACGCACTTTTCCTTCTTTCCCACGTAAAAGGCAGTGTCCCGCGTACACGATTCTTGTGCCTACTCTTGGCGGAGCATTTTGGTGGGTTAAAAGTGATGCTGGTGTCAGCCTGGAGTCATAACATGACCTTTCTTTGGCCTGATGAACCATGTACGGCCGTGTTCTAATCTGCTTATGGTGCAGAGAAGCTTGCGATGCCTTGGTGCAAGGCACACGTTATCATGAAGCAAACATACACATTCCCACGGCCCAGGAGACAACCTTGGGGGCAAGCCCCTGCATGCCCCTCCCATGCGTCATAATCCATCGTTGTGGGACCTTCCAGCCACCCCAGAGTGGGCTCCGTGAGGCCCTTGGCACTGGCCCCATGTCCTGACATCATGCCGTCGGCCCGTGAGCACCTCCAGTTTTCCCTGCCCCGCCATTTCTCCAAAAGTCCCCGCGTCTGTGTGCTGGGGGACAGAGCCTGGAAACCAGAATGTGTCAGTGCTGGGTGGGCTTCTTGGTGTCACAGTGTCCCTGCTTCTGGCTAGTGACCAGAGGAGGGACTGTATCACTTTAAAAAGTTGGTGAGTTCACGCTGATACAGTTCCAGTAGGGAGTCATGTGCCCTTTCGGGCCCTCCCCAGTGACAACGCGTGTCCCTTCCAGTTTCCGCCTGTCCCTTCCTCCATTCCTGACGCACACACGGTTCAGATCACCCAGGGAAGCCTCGTAAGTAGGAGGTTAAATTATTAACCACCTAAATTATATTAACCACCAAAATAGGAATCCATAGTTGTGCCTGCTCTTAACTTTATAGAAAGGAAACTAACGTGTATTTTGTGACCTGCTTTTGCTCATATTATGAGATTCATTGTTTTATTTTACTTTATTTTATATGATGTTTTATTTTAGAGAGTGAGAGAGAGAGCAAGCAGGGGAGAGGGGCAGAGAGAGACAGAGTCCCAAGCAGGCCCCGTGCTCAGTGCTGAGCCTGACTTGGAGCCCCATGTCTCGAACCGTGAGATCACGACCTGAGCTGAGATCAAGTCAGACCCTCAACCGACTGAGCCCCCCACCTCCAGGCACCCCAGGATTCGTTGTTTTCTTTTTACAAAATTTTTTTTAACGTTTATTTGTTTTTTGAGACAGAGAGAGACAGAGCATGAACGGGGGAGGGACAGAGAGAGAGGGAGACACAGAATCAGAAGCAGGCTCCAGGCTCTGAGCCATCAGCCCAGAGCCCGACACGGGGCTTGAACTCACGGACCGTGAGATCGTGACCTGAGCTGAAGTCGGAGGCTTAACCGACTGAGCCACCCAGGCGCCCCTAAGATTCTTTGTTTTCTACTTGTGAGACTGCTCCTATCTGTTGCTGTCTTTGCTCACTGACAGCTTTCCAGGGCATGAACACAGGCCCACCTCGGAGACCTTGCGAGCACGTCTCCAGACAGGTCGATAAAGCCCATATCGCAATAATGCGCATCCAAGAAGCTTTTTGGTCTCCTGGTGCATGTAGAAGTTATGTTTACTCTGTACTGTGGGCTACTCTGTGTGCAATAGCCTTAAGTCTAAAAAGTCAACGTGTGCACCTTAATGAAAAAATACTTCATTGATAAAAAAGCTAACTGCCTATCACTGACCACAGATCACTGTAACAAACGTAATAATAATGAGAAAGTTTGAAATACTGCAACACCAAAGCTGTGGCAGAGACGCGAAGCCAGTAAATAGCGCCGATGGACTGGCTTGACTCAGGATCGCCACAAACCGTTGGGTTGTAAACAGCGCAACATCTGGGAAGCGCAGTGAGGCGAGAGGCAGTAAACTGAGGCAGCTCCCCCTGCACTGGCCTCACTGGGAGCGGGAAGAGCTCATGGTTCACCCACATTCCGCACCCAGGACGGAAGAGGGTGTGTAGAAATCCTGGGCGGAGGCTGTGCCCACGGCTTCCAGGAGAAACGGCCTCAGGGCTGCGCCTGGAGGGACGTGAGGTTTGGCAGTCAAGGCGTCCAGCCTCAGGTGCGACCGAGGGGCTTGAGGGAAACCCAGGTGTCCCTTTGGGCACAGGTGGCTGTGGGTGGGGGTGCACATGACTCAGCACAGACCCCAAGTCTGGATAGTGGCATCTGGAAGCAAGGGGGGAGGAGGCTTCGTGCAGATCAAGTATAATAGCTCAGCCTTGAGGGGCACCTGGGGGGCTGTCGGTTAAGCATCCAACTTTGGCTCAGGTCATGATCTCACGGTTCATGGGTTCGAGCCCCACATTGGGCTCTGTGCTGACAGCTCAGAGCCTGGAGCCTGCTTTGGATTCTGTGTCTCCCTCTCCCTGTCTCTCTCTGCCCCTCCCCTGCTCACACTCTGTGTCTCTTTCTCAAAAAGAAAAAAAAAAATTGAAAACAAAAAAAAGGAAGAGCTCAGCCTTGAGAGCAGCTCCAGAAGCCCCGTGTGTCCCCACCAGTCCTGGGTGAGGATCATAGCAGACAAGAGTCTGGGGACCGGAGCATCTTGTGTCTGCGGAGATGGGGTCCCGGTGGAGAGCCGAGACGGTCTCCATGGAAACTTTCAGCCAACATCTTTCCTGCATGTAGTGTCACACTGTCACTTTGGAAGCACAGAGGATGCCGTGAGTGCGTTCTCCCCTCCAGGTGTGCGTCCACCACGCAGGCCGACTTTGACTCAGCCCTGAGGTGAAGGTGACGAAACAGGACACAGAACAGCAGGTGCATGAAGCACAATGTCACCGGCACCCGCAGGCTGCCTGTCCTCGCCCAGCCCTAGTCCACAGATAAGTTTGGGAGGAGAGAGCTCAGCATGCCAGCATCCCGCCCATGGTACCCGGAGACCACGCAGCGACAGTCATCCTGAGGACAGATCTGTTCTCTGGGCAGCCGGCTGTCCCTCCGAGGCACTCGTCACCAGGGCCGTGTGTCCCCTTCAGTGCTGAAGACGCGGATCATTTTCCTCAGAGATGAGGCGCCATGCTGCCTTTCGAGGAGTCTGGCCCTTTCCCTTCCTGCCAGCCCCACTGTCCCTGTGTCACCGCCGTTGTCTGTGGACCACGGGTGCGAGCCGCCCATGGGCAAGGCGAGGGACCAGACCCCCCAGCAGCGGGTCCTGCTGTCCGGCTGCCTCTTGCTCAGAAACAGAAGTGACTGCAGACGTGGTCCGTGGCGGGCACGGGGGGGCACAGAACTGTCGCCTCTTTCCCTGTGTTTACTGTGTTATTCGTATTCTGCCCTCAGACGGTGTGCCCTTGGCTGCGTTTTCGCCAGGCGCCTCCTCGTAGGATGCGTGACCAGCGGGGACACCGGTGTTCTGTGCAGTCACAGTGACGGGGGGGGGGGGGGGGGGGGGAGGCTTCCTTCCTGGGGGCCTGTTACGCGGCTCCTGGGTCAGTCGCACCGAGACTGGCTCCTCCAACTCTTCTCAGTGGCTCACTCCTGAGTATCCCCCTTGTGTCCCGAGCCCTCTGATCCCCCCGCGTACGTAAGACGGGAAGGTGCCAGACGCCCGTGTTCCTGCTTGCAGCTGCTGACTCGTTCCCCGCACTGGGGGTTCTTGCAGAGCGTCTGCAGGTCTGTCCCCAGGACCCCTGCACCTCCAGGCATGTCCCCGTGGGGGCTCCGCGCTCCTTCCCAGGACAGCCCCACCCACGGCCCCTCCCTTTAGCCCGTGTTCTGTCCCCCTCTCCCATCCTCCCGGGCTCCCGTTTTTAAATTCTCTCTTTTTCCTTTTAAATCTCTTCCCACAGCGGGAGATCTGGCCAATGAGCTTGTGCGGCACTTTCTGATCGAGTGTACTCCGAAGGGAGTGCGGTTGAAAGGCTGCCCCAACGAGCCCTATTTCGGTAAGTAGCCGAGGGGGCACAGTCCCCGTTCTGGCCCACGCAGTGTGCATCCCCCTGCCGCCCCTGAGAGGCAGGGCTGTCACGCCGAGGGTGCCTTGCTCCCTTAGCGTCTCTGGAATAAACTGGGTATGGAAATGCTCTGAAAGCTTTCTCGAAACCAAACGGATGGGAAGCAGGTTCAAGACTGAAATACAGATGTCCACGCTCTGGTGGGCACTCAGGGCTATGAGTGTGGACTGGGTCAGAGCCAGAGTGCGGCCCTGCAAGACCAGAACTCCCCGACGTCGCAGGCTTGCTGGGAAGACGCCCAGACTCACGTGCAGACTTAAGCACGGCATTGTCTTAACCTTCAGAAGCACCTTGCAGGGTCCACGGAGGTGGCCTCAGGCTTGGCAGGCGGCCGACTTACTCTTTATAAATTGGTGACTGTGTGTCTGGGCTGAGAGTCACTTGCAGTTTCTTACCTCTTAGCTGTTTTTTTTTAATGTTTTTATTTTATTTTTGAGAGAGAGAGAGACAGAGCATGAAAGGGGGAGGGGCAGAGAGAGAGGGAGACACAGAACTGAAACGGGCTCCAGGCTCTGAGCTGTCAGCACAGAGCCTGATGAGGGTCTCGAACTCACAGACCTCCAGATCATGACCTGAGCCGAAGTCGGACGGTTACCTGCCTGAGCCCCCAGGCACCCCCACTTCTTAGCTGTTCACCTGCTCTTGTCACTTTATTGAAGTTCTGTGCAAAGTCCCACATTCATGGGCGTGTTAGTTGCTAAAAATATAAAGGCTCACCCTCGGCGGCAGCCTCCTTCCTGCAGGTAAATCGGCCGAGCGATGCGGTATTTAGGGCCGTGTTAACTCTTGTCTGCTCGTCTGTTTGCAGGGAGCCTGACGGCTTTGGTGTGTCAGCATTCCATCACACCCTTGGCTTTGCCCTGCAAGCTGCTCATTCCAGACAGAGGTACGCCCGTGGGTCCCTGGTGCTGGCCTGGTGTGTGCGCGCACGCGTGTGTGCCCACGTATGTGTGTGCACGTGCTTGCGTGTGTGTGCGCGCGCGCAGGTGTGTGGGTGTGTACGTGTCGGGCACAGCACTGCCGGGTCCGTGACGATCCGTTGAGGGAAACCAGACCAGAGTGTTGCTCTGTGGGTAAACCCCAAAGGCTGAGCATCCGGTGATGCACCCCAGCCTGCAGACCCGAGGCCACCCTCAGCAACACCGTCACCTGACGCACTTTGTGAACCGTTCCCCCGGATAGAAAATGCCCGCAGCGAGAGACCTTCAAGGCCGTTCGTGCTTATTTTTGCGATTCTATGAGTTCAGCAGGGCGTTGGTATTTTTGAGCTTAGGTGACAAAGTATTCTCTTCGCCTTTGTGACGGTCTGACCGTCTCTGTAGTTAGGGAACTAAAGCCCTTGCCTCATAACGGTGGGATTGGCCATATTTCCCAGCTCCCTCGGTAGGCAGTATTAATTTCACAGAACATTACTGTATCCCATAGTGGTGACTTTAAAATACAGGTGAGTGCGATGTACCTTTTGAAACTGTTGGTACACAGCAATGCAGAGGTGAGGAAGACGTCTTGCCGGCACGTGTCGCCGCACCCCCTGCCCAGAACCTGGTGCTGGTTTCTGCGGGTGGGGCCGTGGTCCCCAGGAGACCATCTCAGCTCCGCAGACCGGTGCTGGTCACCGCCTGGGAACCCGGTCACGAGTGTAATGGTGTCGTGAAGATTGTTTTCCGATGAGCAGGACTCATTTCTGCGTTTTCTTTCTTGTTCCTTCTCGCAGATCCGCTGGAGGAAATAGCCGATAGTTCTCCCCAGACGGCGGCCAACTCAGCTGCCGAGCTCCTCAAGCAAGGGGCAGGTCAGTAGCTGGCTTCACGCTCCCGCGTCCTGGTTCCTAGGGGCAGAAGGGGGCTCAGTGACACGGCCTCCTTTGTCACCTCGGGTCTGCGGGTTTCCTTTCCCAGCTGTGTGCCAGAAGGAGCTTCCTTTTCTGGAAGCCACCCCAGGACAGGGTGGGCACCGAGTGTGGGGGGACAGAACCAGGACTCCCCAGGCTACAGATACCTCACCACAAACAAGACCAGACAGTGGGAGAAAGTCCAGAGCTGCGTTTCATCTGGGAAGATGGGATGCGGGGGCCGCACCTCCAGCTGTAAATATAAGAGCGTTCAGAGGGCTTCACTAAACAGGCTGACTGTTTCCCCCGCGCTGCCCCGAGGCCAGGGGGCACAGTCCCCACCCCCCCACCCCCAACGGGGCTCGCCTGGGCACTTTTTTTTTTAATTTTTTTTTTTTAACGTTTATTTATTTTTGAGACAGAGAGAGACAGAGCATGAACGGGGGAGGGGCAGAGAGAGAGGGAGACACAGAATCGGAAGCAGGCTCCAGGCTCCGAGCCATCAGCCCAGAGCCCGACGCGGGGCTCAAACTCATGGACCGTGAGATCATGACCTGAGCTGAAGTCAGAGGCTTAACCGACTGAGCCACCCAGGCGCCCCTACACTTTTTTTTTTAATTAATAGACTATTCCTTAGAGCGCTTTAAGGTTCACGTCAAAATTGAAGGTGCAGAGATTCCCCACGCACCCCCCTGCCCCTGCATGCACAGCGCCCCCCGTTACAGTGTTTCCACATCATTATCACCCAGAGTCCGCAGTCTACACTGGGGCTCACTCTTGGTGGTGGTCACTCGGTGGGTTTGCACAAATGTTACAATGATGCGTATCCACCATTAGAGGGTCACCCAAGGTAGCTTTGTTGTCCTTAAACTCCTCCGTGCTCCGTCCTCATCCCTGCCCTCCAAACCCTGGTAACACTGGTCCTTTTACTGTCTCTGAAGTTGTGCCTTTTCTAGAACGTCTCATAGCTGGATCGTACGGTTGGTGGCCTTCTCACATTGGCTTTTGTCACTTAGTGATGTGGTGTAAGTGTCCTTCGTGTCTTTTCATGGCTCGGTGGCTCATTTTTGTTTTTTTTCTGGTGCCAAGTAATACTCCATCATCTGGATGGACCGCAGCTTATGTATCCGTTCACCTGCTGAGGGACATCCCGGTTGCTTCCAGCTTTTGGCAACTGAGTAAAGCTGCCGTAAACATCGTGTGCAGGTTTCTGATGTCCCCTCCTCTGGGTAAATGCCAAGGAGCACGGCTGCTGGATCGGGTGGTGGGAGCATGTTTCCAGCAGTGTCTTGCAGAGCGGCCGCGCCATTTTGCGTTCCCGCCAGCCACGAGTGAGCGTTCCCGCCGCTCAGCATCCTCGCCAGCGCTGGGTGTCATCAGGGTTCTGGAGTTTGGCCGTTCTAATAGGTGTGTAGTGGGGTGCCATGTTTTCACCTGCATTTCCCTGATGGCCCATGACGAGGGTCATCTCTTCATCTTTGCTATCTGTATACTTTCTTGGGTGAGAGATCTGTTAAGGTGTTTCGTCCATTTTTTAGTTGGGTTGGTTGTTTGTTTTTAATGTTTATTTTTATTTTTGAGAGAGAGAGAGAATACAGAGCACGATCGGGGGAGAGACAGAGAGAGAGAGGGAGATACAGAATCCGAAGCAGCTCCAGGCTCTGAACCGTCAGTACATAGCCCAACGTGGGGCTCAAACCCACGTACCAGGAGATCCATGACCTGAGTCGAAGTCATGTGCTTAACCGACTGAGCCACCCAGGCACCCTGGGTTGGTTGTTTTCTTATTGTTGACTGGTAAGAGTTCTTTGTATATTTTGGAGATCAGTCCTTTATCGGACATGTCTTTTGCAAATATTTTCTCCCATCTGTGGCTCACCTTCTCATGCTCTTGATGCTGTCTCTTGCAGAGCAGAAGTTTTTAATTTTAACGAAATCCAGTTCACCATTTCTTTATTTCGTGGGTTGTGCCTTTTGTGTTGTATCTAAAAAAATTATCACCAAACCCAAGATGATCCTGATTTTGTCCTGTGGGATCTTCCAGAAGAGTTCTAGTTTTACATGTCACATTTGGGTCTGTGGTCCACTCTGAGTGTTGGGGGGCGGTGTCTCTGTCTAGAGTCCCTGTTTTGCACGTGGACTTCCTTCCCGCACCGTCTGTTGAAGAGACCATCTTTGCTCCATGGCATTGTCTTTGCTCTTTTGTCAAAGATCAGTTGACTGTATTGTTGGGGGTCTATTTCTCTGCTGTCTGTTGTGTTCTATTGATCTCTCTGTCTGTTCTTTTACCAGTGATACAGTCTTGACTTCCAGCTTTCTAACAGATCTTGAAGTCCGGTACTGTCAGTCTTCCAACTCGGTGCTTCTCCTTTGATCTTATTTTGGCTCTTCTTGGTGTTTTGCTTCCATAGAAACTCCAGAACTGGTTTGTCAATATCCACAAAATAACTTGCTGGGATCTTTATTGGAAATGTATTGAATCTAGAGATCAAGTTAGGAAGAACTGACATCTTGACAAAATTGAGCCCTCCTATTCATAAAGTGGAATCTCTCCATTTATTCAGTTATTGTTTATTTTTTCTAAGTTTTGTAGTTTTTCTCGTAAATAGATCTTATATATAATTTTATTGGATTTATACCTAGGTATTCTGCTTTTGGAGCTGCTAACCTAAATTGTTTTGTTCTTTTAGTTCCAAATTGTGATTGTCCTCTGCTGGTGGATGGCAAGGGATTGACTTGTATAGTAATCTTGTTTCCTGCCACGCTCTGTCGCCCTGGTCACTGTTACAGCATTAGATGCAGCCCCAGTGGCCCCAGTGTGGACAAGGCTGAGGCCACAGGACTCCTGCAGGTCTGCAGCTGTGAGGGAACCCAGTTCCCCACAGGAGGCCTTTCATACATGGTGGGCGTTTGCTTTCAGAAATGTTGGGGAGGGAATTTCGGAGTCTGGTGGAGGCCTGGGTTCGAAATACCTCCTTTCTGCATCTCTTATCTGTAGAATAGCTTACAACTGTGGCTCTGTGATGGAGGTCAGTGAAACATATAGCTATTTTCTTCCTCTGTACAACGTGCATTGTTCTTCTCTGCGATAACTCCCTGTCTCTCTGCCTCTTGCTCAGCTAAAGTTCATCTCTCTGGTTTCACAACGAATGATTTTGTGTTGAACTCTTTTCAGACTTATCCTTGAGGGGTAAGTTTTATGTGGCCAGAACAAAGGTGACAGAGTTTGCCCCAAACAGCGAGTACGTTAGAACATGAAACCCCAAAAATGTGGAATGTGGCTGTGTGAGTCCTGGGTTCAAGTCCAGGCTCTGCCACTCAGGGTTTTGACCTCCGGCGATGCACTCAGCCACACAGATCTTAGTATAATGATAATGATCTCTTGCCACAGCATGGCTGCAGAGACCAAGTGAATCTGACATTGAAAACTGCCTTGGGAACTATAATGTGGTCACCCACAAGGTTGTTGTTTGCCTGCCACTGTGCTTTCATGGAAAAATGCTCTTCCTGGCCCAGGAGAAATGGCCTTTCCCCCCTGCTGTGACATCTCCACTTGTGCTCAGCTCAGGTTTACACCCCAGCCCGCACACCTCTGGACTGTGCACTTGGCTTTAAAATATCATCTCCCGGCAAGCTGCCTGGCAAGTTTCTCCTTAAGCATCATGGTTATCAAACATTTTCACAACAAATGTGCAATTAATAAATGGATCAATGAATTAGTTACTCGTAATTGGGAACCATAATCGCCCTTATTTTTAGATGTTAAAGCTTTTTGTTCGGGGCACCTGCGTGGCTCTGTCGGTTGAGCCTCTTGACTCTTGGTTTGGGCTCAGGTCACGATCTCACCACTTCACGAGTTTGAGCCCTGCTCGGGATTCTCTTCTCTCCTTCTCTCTCTGCCCATCTCCCTCGCACTGTCTTTCTCTCTCAAAATAAATATATATATATGTGTGTATGTATATATGTATATATATACATGCACATATACATACATACATATATGTATATATATACATTGTGTGTGTGTGTGTGTGTATGTATATATATATACATATATATATGTATGTATATTTAGAAAACAAAAGCCTTTTCTTCTATTGCAGGGTATCATTTTTAGGTTCACTTTATAATCTCGTTCAGTAACATGCGGCAGTTATCATTGGTTTGCCTTTGTGAAGGGTGGCAGTTCCCAGGACTTGAGGCAGGACCCTGGAGTCTTCTGTGAGCATCTGAGCTGAGCGTTTACACAATGTCCTTTTAAAATCTCACGTTTCTAAGACACATGGAGGCGGTTCAGTTTCCACTCAGCTCACTTCCTGGGCGACGAGGCTGGGAGTGGCATCAGGACACAGATCCGTGGCCAGAGCGAGGACAGAGCCAGCAAGGAGCTCCCCAAGGCCCCACAGTGTGGGACGACCGTGGCCAGAAGGCGGTCAGACTGTCCCACTGGCGATCACTTCAAGGAAATGGATTTAGTGTTTTTTCTTAAATTTTGTTTTTTAAAAGTTTATTTTATTTTTGAGAGTAAGGAGAGCAAGTAGGGGAGGGGCAGAGAGAGAGGGAGACACAGAATCTGAAACAGGCCCCAGGCTCCAAGCTGTCGGCACAGAGCCTGAGGCAGGGCTTGAACTCACGAATCGTGAGATCATGACCCGAGCCGAAGTCGGACTCTTAATTGACTGACCCCCCGGGCGCCCCTGATTTTTCTTAAATTTTCCGAGTCTCCTCCCTGTCAAGCTGAGGAAGCCGCACTAGGGAGTGTTAGCAGGAGTGGGCGGCTCCAGCAAGGACGCACACGTCTTCTCCTCCTTTGGGCCCAGGCCCTGTGGGTTGTTCTGGCCTCGGTGACTGTTGGGGTTTGGGCCGCACTCTTCCCTGGTGCTGGGAAAGCCGCGGCTGCGTGTTCCATCCAGAGAAGGCGTTACCAGGCCTTTGGCACGTTTCCCAGAAACGTCAGGTTGTGTTCTTAAACTAGCCATGTCACGACATTTCTTTTCTTTGTAAAAGAAGTCTGATCTGTAAGTTAAAGGAAGGGAAGACACTGCAGAGGGAGGAAGTGAGTTTCCCACATGCCCTGGATGTTTTTCCTTTCTTCACGTCACATAAGAAGGTCGCCGTTTTTTGCACACGATGTGGGTCTCGTTTTTAGTGGCTGCGAAATGGTCCATCTCGTGGTTCGGCTCCTCACGGTCGCGCGTCTGGCTGTTTCTTTGCTTGACTTCTCTCTGGCTGCTCAGTACAGGCAGCGCTGTCTGCATCACGTCTGTTTTTCTGAATCTTGCATCGCTGTCTTAGGACCCACATTCCCAGAAACGGGCTGGGTGAACCCGTGTGTCCCTGAGGCTTTGATCCCTAGGGGTCTGATGGGTGTGGTCCCACTGTACGTGGTCGCCCCCACTTGGAGCACTGGTCAGGGACAGGGTCCCCCCAGGACAAACCCCCTGGTCTCCTGGAAGGCAGGGGCTCCGGGACCCTCGGGCTCAGCAGAGCAGTCCCCGGGAGGGGCAGCCTCCCTTTTCTGCTTTGAGGAAGGACCACGTGGCTCTGCCCTCGGGACTCAGATTCCCCAAACCCCGACTCCTCATCAAAAGGCCATTTGTGGTGCCGAAAGGGAGTGGGGGTGAGATTGGTGGCAGCCTGTTGTGGCTCAGAGCCAGGCCATGCCAGCTGTGTGGGATTTCACTGTAGTTAGATCAGAATTTTCTTTTTTCTTTTTTTTTGGAACCGCATCACAGTGACAGGATTGAAATCAAAGGCAGAATGTCCACCCCCCGAAAGTCACAGTATGGTAAATTTTCCAGGCACCCATCCAGCTCCCGCTTTCACACTCATGCGTGTTATTTTATACACCTGACCGTAGCACGGATGTGGTTTCTAGTCCGCTTTCCCCATTAACCTCTACCGTGTGTGCGGCTTCCAGAAAGAGCTGGTGTACTATCACTGCGCGAGCCGAGGGCGTGAGGCGTGAGGGTTCGAGCACCTAACTCAGGAGGTGGCTACGCGCCAGGGCTCCGCTCGCATCCGTCTTCTCGTCTCGATACAGCACAAGGAGGAAAAGAAAATGTCTTCTCCTTGTGCCGAGAATTCCTCCCTTTCTGGCTTCCCTGCGAACCACAGCGCAGCGTCAGCCGCGGCCCCCACACTCACCTGTCACATTGGTTGTGAGAAGGTTGGGTTGGTCGCCCTCCTTTCTAAGCCTTCTCAGAAGCGGGACCTCTGGGTCAGCGAGTGCAGCCCTGTTCTCCGAGCCTCCTGATAAATGCTGCCCGGTTATCGTCCGCCAGCGCAGTCCTGGTTCACGCCCGCGTTTCGTAAAAGTCCGTCTGGTCAGAGCGTGGCAGGGGCCGAGCGCTGGGCGGCTGCAGTTGTGAGGACTTTGTGTTGACCCACACTCTACCCCAAGATGGCACCTGTAAAGCTCTCAAGGTCAGATGGCAGCTGTAGGTCCCCTGGGGATGGTGGAGACGGTGGCCGCCAGCAGGGAGCAACGAGGTGCGTCTCCCGTTTCCGCCTGCCCCTGATCACCCCCTCCTGGTGGGAACGTGCAGGTGCAGGTGCGGGCGTCTAAAGAGGCGTCTGCGGTCGGGATGAGCACGGGGCGTCGTCTGCAGGCATATCTGTGGCCGGGGACAGTCGCACACGGTAAAGTCCACAGCTCACCCTCCAGAACGTTGGCCGACATTTCTCAGGGAACCTGCCTGGTACCCAGTAGGTTCTCGGTAGGCGCTGCAGCGGCCAGCACGAAGCTTGGGTGGCACGGGGGCTTGGACACCCAGGGGCTTTGAGGTTTCTGGCACCTTCCCGGCACCTCCAGGCCGCAGTGTCCTCACTCATACGCCCCTCCACCCGGGACAGGGTGCAGACTGGGTGAGATGGTGTCTGTAAAGCGTCTGTCTCGACCAGACACGCACTGAGTGTCCTCAGGACTGAGCAACATCAGCGGAGCTCGGGGAAACGGAAACACTGGTGTTCGGGGTGGAAACTTCTCTCTGAACGATGCTGATGGCACAGGGCATGGCTCACGACAGGGGTGAAGTCTCCAGCTCCCCTTGGCGAGGGCGGGAGTGAGCGGATGCTTCGGGGAACTTTGCAGAGAAAAGTTAGTGTCTCGGGGGAAACTCCCCGCTGAGCCTGTCGGAGGCTCCTTGTGGGGGACGCTCCGGCAGAAGACGCCGCCCGGGAGGTTTTCTGGAACCCGCTTCCTTCATTCTTAGCCTTTCCAGTTGGGCCTGTTCCAGAGACTCTGACAATTGGATTCGGCTGGCTTTTCCCTGCTACGTCGGTAAAGAGCCTGGCCAGCAGGCTTGTAGCGCCTGGCACCCCGGGATCGAGGGCACGTGAACCTGTTGGCACAAACCCAGGTCTCACCGAGGCACTGAGGCTTCGAGGCCCAGAGCTTCCCAAACTTTAAAAGTTAGCTGTGAATTAGCTGTGGCTCGCAGCATTTGCCTGGAAGGCAGCGGATGGCTAGCAGCTCGCCGGCTGTGGGCACTCACACGGACCCTGGCGTCCGGCCGGCGGGGGCGTGGGCAGCTGTGCTCCGGGGGACACGGTGGTGGTGGTCGGCCAGGCAAGGCCGTGGCTCCTGCAGGGAGCAGGTGGCAGGCAGAGTGACGCAGACCTCCCACGCACCCCCAAAGCCCGACGTCCGCTTCTGCATGAGCTGCAGGGATCCGGGCTCAGCGCCATCGGGCTGTTTACTAAGCTCCACTTGCACTCAGCAGTTTGCTTCCCCTGAGAGAAGCTGCTGCAGAGAAGCCCCCAGCCCGTGGCAGCACGTGGCACGGGCAGGACAGGCTGACCGGCCTGACCCACGCGGATCACACAAATGCCTCCCTCTGGCACATTTGCTTATCTGCGGACTCACGCCCACACTAAGGCTGGGGAGGGGACCCCAGCCCCACCAGGGATGCCAGGAGACTCCCGGGTTGGGGCCTCAGGGCAGGTGTGTCCCCGGTCCCTCGCTCCCCACGCCTTTGGGATCAGGGGCCAAGGGCTCTGTGCCGGGGCACCTGGCAGGGGTCACACTAACACGGCGTCTCCCCGTTGCGTCTCGCAGCCTGCAACGTCTGGTACCTGAACTCGGTGGAGACGGAGTCCCTCACCGGCCACCAGGCCGTCCAGAAGGCCCTGAGCCTCACGCTGGTCCAGGAGCCGCCTCCCTTGTGCACTGTCGTGCACTTCAAGGTGTCCGCCCAGGGCATCACTCTGACCGACAACCAGAGGAAGTAAGTCCCCAGGGCACCCCCGGGGCCAGACCCCCCCACCAGCCTGCGCGGCCCCTGGGGACACGTCCATCACCCGCACTCCCCTGTCCTTTCGCACCTCCCAGGAGCCATGCGCAACCCCCTGATATTCAGCCCGAAGGTTTTCTTCTTAGGATGTGGTAAAATTGTCAGAAGAGAGAGAGATTTGGACCTTTGAGTATCACACACGTGTGTATAATTTTTATTTAGTTAAAAAAAATTTTTTTTAAGTTTATTTGAGAGGGAGACCGCACAAGCGAGCAGGGGAGGGGCAGACAGAGAGAGAGAGAGAATCCCAAGCGGGCTCCACACTGTCAGCACAGAGCTGGATGTGGGGTTTGAACCCACGAACCGTGAGATCATGACCTGAGCTGAAATCAAGAGTCAGATGCTTAACCAACTGAGCCACCCAGACGCCCTGCCTGTGTAATGTTTAAACACAAAAATCTTTTAAGTTGATTCTGTAAAAACACCCGGGGACCATGGTAGAGCCCCCCGGTCTGCTCAGTGTCCGTACATGTGATGGGTGGTCGTCCCGTCTCAGGTGACACGGAGCTCAGGTGACCTTGCTAGATACTATTTCAGCGTAACATGCGCTAATAATAATCGTTCATCATAATCCAGACGTTATATAACAGGTGATGACCTTAATGTGTCTAGATGGTGTCTGATTATCCGGGTGATAGACAGTATCTCGGTGGCCTTCATCAGAGCTGTCACCGAGTGGTTTCTACGCAGTAGGAGTTCCGGCGGGAACAGTGTAGAGCCCAGCCCGAGGAGTCAGGTGCACAGACAGTGCCTGGTCCTCCCCTGCCCCCGCGGAGCCTTTGACCTCAGGATCGAAGGCATTTCAGATGCACTTCCCGTTTACCTGTTACGGAAACAGACTGGTGTGGTTAGCAAGAGAGCCGGGTCCTCAACAGTAAGAGCAGAAGAACGGCAGGAGCTTCACGGGGCACAGGATGGGTCCCCTGGCACCCACCCTCCCCGGCGCAGCCCGACCTATCCTCGGCACCCGCCCCGCAGCCAGTGTGACAGTTCCCCCTGGCGCCATCAGGTGCATCCTCATAGCTGAGTTGGGCTCCCGTCCTTGACGACGCCCTGTCCCCAGCGAAGAAATACGGCTGGCGATGGTGGGTGGTTCGCGGGCTGAGAACAGGAAGGCCAGGCTCACTGGCCCCTGTCTCGGGGTGCCAGGGCTCCCGGGCTCAGTCCCGACCTCCACGTGGCTGGCACTTGCACAGGGTTGCCCTGCTGAGAGCTTCCCTCTTGCCGAGAGCTTCCCTCTTGCCGAGCACCAGCTCCCCCCACACCCGCTCTGTCCACCTCTGATGGTGGTACACAGGGCTCTTTGACCAGTAATAAAACCACCTTTGGGGGGGGAGGGGCTGCCCCACGCATCACCGTTGCCCTGATACACGGT
This sequence comes from Neofelis nebulosa, assembly GCF_028018385.1. Classification (NCBI taxonomy): domain Eukaryota; kingdom Metazoa; phylum Chordata; class Mammalia; order Carnivora; family Felidae; genus Neofelis; species Neofelis nebulosa. Next base: position 107,100,389 of record NC_080785.1, read on the forward strand.
GGTGGGACCCTGTCCCCCTCCGCCCTGTCCCCACAGGCTCTTCTTCCGGAGGCACTACCCCGTGAGCAGTGTGATTTTCTGCGCGCTGGATCCACAGGACAGGAAGTAAGAAATCCCTGTGTGTATGAAGCGATGCGTTAAGCATCCTTTGCCCGTTAAGTTAATAAAAAGACTAACGTAACTCTTCCTCCTCTTTTAATCTGCAAGGTGGATCACAGACGGCCCCTGCTCGAGGTAAGGTCCCGGGATGCCGCACCTTCTTTCTCCAAAGTACATTCTCTTAAGGGTTTGCAAATGGGGTTTCCGTCAGGAAATGACTGAATCTCACCAGCGGGTTTGGGTTGTGCCGTAAACAAAACTGAAAGTATCCCTTTCCGTGGGAAGGGCCTGCCCAGGGTCTGCGTTTCTGCGGGCTCTTCTCTGCAGGCACAGCACTTCCATTCGACCTGTACGTGTGGTCAGGTAGCGAGGACCAGATTGCGTGGCTTTTTGGCTGCTCAGAGTGGTGTGCGCGGTGGGCACGTCAAGGTCAGGGCGGAAGGAAGGACTGCCCATGTGTGAGCATGAACCACACGGTGGTCAGTGTTTCCCAGACGCAGATGGTGGGCTGAAACCGCACGGCACTCCCAGAACTTTCCGGAGCTGTGTGCACTCCCCAGGCCGGCTTCCTCGGTGTAACCTAAATTTGATTGCCTGGAATGTCACATCACAGGGGTCTGGCTCTGGTGTCCCCATCTTGCAGTGATGTTTGTCTCGGGGTCTGATAAAGCGCATGGAGACCCCAGGTGGGGCCTGGGCTGCCCCGCTCTGGCACGTGGGGCTGACGGCACTCGTGCCTGCGTGGAATGTGCGACGCCATCAGGGTTACTTGAGCCAAGCCCGCTTGGAAACCGCTAAACAGGAACAGAAAAATCCTTCATTTTTCGAAGATGGAGAAGGGGCTTTGCCAGGGAACCAGACAATGGAAGTCACTATGGGAAGTTGAGGGCTCACGGAAGCCTGTCCAGACAACAACAGTTCCATTCTTCTAAGAAAAATAATTAGATGTGCTGTGCTTCTAAGAAGTCTCCTTGGTAGCGTGTTGTCTTGACTGGGGTGTAGGGGGCTGGAGAGGGGAGCTCTGACCCCTGGAGGTGTGAGCGCTCCCCTCACCGCCCTGGTGCCCCGTGAGGTCTGTGCCCCCATGTAACCTGATCGAGGAGAGAGCAAGCCGCTTGCCCCCGTACCCGAGGACCCCAGCCCCCCCTTGGGACACACCCCAGTCCACATGCTGGGCGGGGGCCCAGGAGCCCATCCTGTCCAGAGTCTGCAGGATTCTGGCCAGGAATGGACCAGGGCAGTGGCCAGCCACACACCTGCTTGACCTGCAAGGTGGGCAGGTGTGGATGGGTGTTGGACAGGTATAGACAGATATCAGACAGGTGTGGGCAGGTTGTCGGGCAGGTGTGGACAGGTGTCGGGCAGGTGTGGGCAGGTAGTCGGGCAGGTGTGGGCAGGTGTCGGGCAGGTGTGGACAGGTGTCAGGCAGGTATGGACAGGTTCTTGGGCAGGTGTGGACAGGTTGTCAGGCAGGTGTGGACAGGTGTCAGGCAGGTACGGACAGGTAGTCGGGCAGGTGTGGGCAGGTGTCAGGCTAGGGGGCAGCATGAGTGGCGGGTCGCGGTGGCTGCAGTGTGGGAGGAAGCAGACGGACGCTGGCAGTCTGACTTCGGCTTTCCTTTTGCAGAGTTTTCGGTTTTGTGGCCCGGAAGCAGGGCAGCGCCACAGACAACGTGTGCCACTTATTTGCGGAGCATGACCCGGAGCAGCCCGCCAGCGCCATCGTCAACTTTGTGTCAAAGGTCATGATCGGCTCCCCTAAGAAGATCTGAGCCCCTTCCCGCCAGAGACAGGAGGGGGGCCGGGGCGTCTGCCGGGTAGCGGCTGGTGAGCCTGACGCTGCAGCCCCAGGATGGGAAGGGGATCCCTCTCCGGCTTTACAGATCTGAGGACACAGCCCGCCCTCTCCTGCCTCCCCTGGAAGACTGCTTCCCACACATTCCTGCTGCCAGGTGCTTCCCGGGTGGAGGCAGCTGGGCACCTGCAACGCCCACCTGGGCTCCACCGCGTTGGAAGGGGCCGTGTAAGGAAACGTGTTCCTTGCACGCCGGCGTCTGTGGGAAGGAGGGCGCCCGGCCCTTTGGTAGTGGCCCTGCAAGAGCAGCGGGGCCATCGCCGGTTCGAAGGGCCCCGGTCCGTCCCGTGCCCCCGGGGGGAGACCTCTCTCCTCCACGACAGAGACGCTGGCTAACCGAGAAGGGTTTGCACGTCTGACGAAGGCTCGTGCAGGTCAGGCCCTTCCGGAACTCTGGGGAGGGGACAGTGCGATGGCTGTGAGGACGGGGAGGTCACCCGATGATGTCAGAGAGCCTCGGCCTGGCGGGCGGTGGTGGCCCCAGCCTCCTGCTCACATGCCGAGTCTGAGCGGCACACTGGCCGCGAGAGAAGAAAGAAGAGGGACGTGAAATGCCATTTCATGTAATTTATATTCTGCTTATGCCAAATTATTTATGATGACACTTTCCTGTTGCTGGACGGGACGGGTCCCATCGCTGTGGGCCGCGGGGCCGAGCCCGTGTGGGTGCACAGGTGATCGGGGGCCGCAGCCCCGACAGCCTCGACCGCCTGCAGCCTGATGGTCGACGTTGCATTTCCGGGCTGCGGGTGACGTCCCTTCTGGGGAGGAAGGTTCCGGAGGGTGGGTCACATTTGGGTTTAGACTCGCCCCTCTGTGAGCTGCCGGCCACTCGTCCCGCCTCTGCGGCCCCCGTGGGATCCTGTGTTTCTAGCGTCCTGAGTGGAGAGACAGGAGGAACAGCACGAGGCTCAGACCTTCCAGGCTGTTCTTGAGCTGAGGGCCGTTGCTCTGCACCACCTTGGAGACCAAGCCAGCTGTGCCGTTCGTGCCGAGGGCCCTGCACGTCCCCCGGAGCGGGAGCTGGAAGGAAGGCCTGGTCTTCAGTGTAAGGCGCCTCTCGGCCCCGGGAGCTGCCCGCCCTGCCCGGCTCTTCAAAGTCCAGACCAGCTCTTAGGCCTCCCAGAGTCGCTGGCAGCCACACAGGAGGGGGTGGGAGTGTGTCTCGTGAGGTCTCTGCTTTAAGCGGGTCAGAGACCGACGTGGGGCCACACACATCCCGAGTGTGTGAGTCCCTGTGGGCGCTAAGAAGGCGGACACGGTCCCCGGCTGGTCCAGTAGCTGCACCGATCACAAGTGCCTCATTTCTGTGCCAAATGTTTGCCTTGGTCTTCGCGGACCTTCTCCGCCGACAGGCGTAGGGGTGGCCATTAGAGACTCTGTGGGTGTCTCCCGGAAGCCTTGGTAGCCCGGTCCTCGGCAGAAGCCACTGGCATCGCAGCTTTCCCTTCGTGGCAGAAATTCGGCCAAAGGGACCTGAGCCTGAGATGGCTTCTACCCAGTTTGACCCAGAGACGGCAGCCTGGGTCCCGGGTCCTCCCGATGAAGGAAGAGAGGGCTCGTTTAGAAATCCGAGCAGGGGTGGGTATGGGATTCGGGAGCACAGGCCGTCGGATGACCGAGGCATTGGGGCCTCCTGTGCAGTCCCTGTCCGGAGCATTCCAGAAGCCACACCCGCTTGCTTTTTGAACTGACTGGCCAGCTGCGGCTTCTCGCAGGGGTCAGGGCGTCAGGAAGTTCGCTCCCTCTCCAGAGCCAAGGGAAGCCAGTTCCGCGGGTTCTGGCGAGCTGGTATGACACATTTCTCCCTGTTACACACCCGTTTCACAGAACAAGACGACTCCACAGACTGGGGGCTCAGACCTCGGGGAGCCCTGTCCCGCCCCCCCACGCAGGCCAGGGGTCACTCCGCGGAAGACGCTGTCCCTGACATCTGGCCTCCGGGCGCCAGCAGGCACAGGGGTCCTGTCCTGGGGAGGTCACGAGGCCTGCCCCCCACAGTGTCATAGCCAGGGTCCTATTAACCTGCTTGTTAACCGTATGCTGTATTCCTCCAGTGCTAACCTATAACCACATTAAGTTAAACCGAATTTAAGGGTCTCCACGTGTATCCCTGGCGTCCTAGACCTCACGTCTCCTTATCTGCCTTACTTATTAGTGGGTATTTTTACTTTTCTTACATTGTAAAGAATATATCCAGTATGTAAATGAATGTTCTATAAACCTTTGTATAGTCATTTTCTCTGCTTCTCAAATATCATCTCTATTCAGAGTATAATAAAATTATAAACGTGGCAAAGCCTCGGGGAGGCAGGCATTTCTTGCGGTGGATGAAAGTGTGCGTGTGCGCGTCCATCTGTGTGTGCGTGGGCGTGTGCACGTGTGTGTCTGCATGTGTTGAATCGGGAGTTTGAAGCTGACTTTTTTGTGGGTCCTTGGATTCCATGATAAATTAACATGTTTTGCCTTTAGGAATGCATTTCAAGATTTCTGCCCAGAGACCTTCGAAAACTTACATTCGAAGATACTAAGAACTGAATCATAACATGTGGTGCTGCTCATAGATACTGATCCGTTTTGATGTTCAGCCCCCGAGGGGACTCTTCCCGCGTCTACAGAGTTGAGGCCTGAACCTGAAGTCTGGTGGGTTCACCTGTTGCTTCAATAACAGATGCTGGTCGTGCCCGGAACCACCCTCCTCGGTCTCCCCCCACCGCCAGGTGGGGGCCCATTATGCTGGCTTTTTGCCGTCTTGGGTCTGGGCCGCCTTCCCTGGTTGACGTCCCTCCCCATGTAACTGATGGGGACACAGGACCCGTGCCCCCTCACTCTCTGCGTCCCTAAATCCCAGAACTGTCGTCCAGGCCCTGGTAGGGGGATGGTCACTGGGCCGCACCACACACTGCCTGCCTTTCCCACTGCAGGCCTCGGGCACAGATGAGGTCACTGTCATCATAAAGCCAAGGGCTGCGACCATTCATGTAAACACAACTGCTCAGTCCTAGCCAGGAGCGTAAGGGAGAGTCGTGTCCAACAAGAGGTTTGGGGGCAGGGGCTGGACCCTTGACCACGAGTGTTACAGCAAGGAGTCAAGGTGGGCAGGGCCCAGCAGGGTGGGTTTCTGGGAACACAGTTTGGGTTTGTCACGGTGGCCTGGAGTCTGCCAGAGGATTCCAGAGACCAGCCACCACCAGGCACTGCCTGGCCTGGAGTCTGCCGTGCAGATTAACTCTGTGTTCGTCACCCAGGGGCTACTGCTGATGGAGGTACTGTGATGGGCGTCTGGGTCCCACCCCCACAGGGCCCTGGATCTGTTGGAGATGGGCGTCTGGGTCCCGCCCACGGGGGACCCTGGGTCTATTGAAGATGGGGGCATCGGGGTCCTGCCCCCTCAGAAACCTGGATCTCTTGAAGATGGGCGCCCAGGTCCTGCCCATTGGGAGACCCCTGGATCTCTGGGAGATGGCCCCTTGTCCTGCCCATGGGGGACTTCTTGTCCCATCCTCCCTCATGGTTCTTGTTTCTGAAAGAGGTATGTGTGGTCACCAAGAGCGTGAGATGAGCTTCCTCAGGGCCTCAGAGGTCACATTTCACACAGCAGACGCACGGTTGGAGTTTCCAGGCGGACTTGGGGCTGTGGGCACATGCTGGGGAGGGACATTGCATGACGCGGGACTGGCTGTATCCAGACACGTTTGGGTGCAAGGCTGTTGGGCTGGTAACAAGAAAAGGATCCAAGAAATGGCCTTAGTGTCCCTGAGGAATCACGGTCTGCAGTGCTTGGGCCAGGACAGCAGTGGGGGGTATCGGACCCCAAAGCCCTTTGCCTGTGGGAGGGTGCCCGATGCCACGACAGGTGACCTGGCCCGAGGCCTCTCTGTCCCCATGGATCTGAGACATCAGGGTGGTGGGGGGGCCACCAGGAGAAGGCTGTGCCCCTCCTGGGGAACACACTGTCTCCCACTGTCATGGGGTCCACAGAAAGGCTCAGCCATGGAAGTCTCCCTGAGCCACGGCTCCACTGTCTCTACCACTGAGACACCTGTGCCACCAGCAGCAGCCGCAGGGACCATGGGAGCTTCAGCACCAGGGAAACCACACAGACCAAAATGCTGCGGTAACACAGTGATGATCGAGCCATTCGTGCGGGCACAGCCTGCCGCGGGCCAGGACCTGGGGCCACACGTACACCGGGCCACTGCCTGCTGACCGATCAGAGGTTAGTAGGAGCCAGAGTCTCCTAACATAAGAGCCCAAGCATCCTGGCGACGGTAGAAAACCACCCCAAAATGACCTGTGTACCGGGAACCAGGAAACTCATGACAGGAGAAAAGACAGTCCTCTGCCCCCAACATCCGGATGAATCCGAGGCCAGAATTCCCGGCCGAGGACAAAGCAGCTGACGAGGCTTCAGCCAGCACATGCAAGCCGTCCTCGCGCAAGCAAAAAGACAGAAAAGCACAGCAAAGAAACAGGCGATGGAAACGAAGCAGACGGAAGTTTCCTTACAGAACGGAAAGGTACAAAACTCACTGAAACGGGGTCATGGAGGGAGTGGACAGGAGAGGGGCCCTGCCTTCCGGGACCGAGCGAGAGAGCCTGCCACAAGAAGTGGGCCACCTCCGGGACCTGACGGGGACAGTCACGCAAGACACAACCGCGGTGTCCTCGAGTCCCAGGAGGGGAGAGGAGAGGAGGGGCTATGGAATAGTTGAGGCAGCCACCAAAGACCCCAAATCCACAAAGACCCGGCCTGTAGATTCAAGAAGCTGAGTGAGCCCCAAACTAGACAAACAACAGCAAAAAAAAATCCGTGCAACTGTCTGCTATGAATTCTACAGTCCCTGAACTGGTCATGATGTCACGGTTCGTGGGATCGAGCCCCGTGTTGGGCTCTACACTGACAGCACGGAGCCTGCTTGGGCTTTAATCCCTCTCTCTCTCTCTCTCTCTCTGTGCCCCTCCCCCACTCGTGCTCTCCCTCTGTCTCTCAAAAATAAATTAAAAAACGCCAAGGCCCTGTACCAGTGTCTGACAACACGTACTTCAGGGCACAGGACACAGCAAGGTGCAAGGAGGCCCGTCATACAGCCGTGGAGGCTCATTCCCCGGGGAAGACACGACGACCCTCGACACCCACCCACCAGACAGAGCCTCGGCGACGGAAGCCAAGGCTGGTGGAGCCAGAAGGAGAGGCAAACCCACACTTGTGGCTGGGGGCTCAACGCCCCCTTCTCGGCAAAGGGGGGAGCTCCGCAAAGGACGCAGGACCCCAGGCAACACGAGCAGCCAACAGGATCGAATGGACAAACGTGGGCCCGGCACCAGCAACAAAAGACACGTTTTGAAGCAACTGCCGATGTTGGCCAAGACAGCCCGTAATCTGACCCACAAGCGGAGGGTGGATCCAGGGAAGGGCATGCATTCTGTTGGGGAGAGCTCATGGTTCCGTAGACCGTGTACGGTCACCCGGATTCTGGCGGGACAGCAGGTGTAATTGGGACAAGAAAGCAGACATTGGTTGAGTGCCTGTTTACCAAGCACAGCGCCAGCACCTGCTGGTTTATGGGTCCGCCCTTCCTGGGCTGCAGAGTCCAGGCAGTCCCCACTTGAGGCACACTGTAGTGGGGGGACAGGGCCCCACACAGATGGCCCGGGTGACCATCTGTCGCACTGCCTGCAGACAGCCCCAGTGGGCGGCCCCGGGAGCTGTCCCCGTGCCCCTGTCGTTCCCGTGGTAGGGTGGGGACGAGCGAGGTGACCCTCCTGCTTGGACACACACAGCTGCAGGTGGCCCTCACCCATTTACAGACAATGACGATTGGCGGCAGAAAGGGTCAGTAGCTTGATCGGGACACAGGCCTGGAAAAAAAAAGAATCGGCAGTTTGTGGTCGCCCTTTGGTTTAGTGTCTTTCTCTCAGTGCCCCAGCTGCGCGGCCAGAGCCTGTGTCCTCCCTGAGAGGCCCGTCTGTCCCTGCACCCTCTCCCCCAGTGAGTGATTCCCGTGAACTGGCTCTTCCTGCTGCGCTTTGCCCTGCATTTGGACCGGAAGATGCCCGGGATTTGCGCTCAAGCCCCGGGGGGGCGGGGGGGGGGGGTGCTGCTGAACGCATGGCGGGCGGCATTGCCCCTGGTGGCCAGCGCGGCTTACTGCAGCAGGGCGGGACCGCCCGTCCCAACCGCGCTGCGCTGTCAGCCGCGGGCCTGCAGGTGGCGCCGGAAACGGACGCGCATTCCCTCTGCGGCTGTGACCGGCCACCTGAGCCGGCTCCTTTGTCCGAGGAGAACGGTTGTAGTGCTTCCCTGCAAGGTCGTCCTGAGAATGAACTCCGCGAACACACGCGGATGGGCTAGCACAGCCCGTGCGCGTCATTTCCAGCCACAGTTGTGCTTGCAAATCGTCGATGGTCTGTCACCCCCGTTAGGTGAATCCACAGGCTTTGTGGACCATCAGCATTTCCAACCCTGAAAAGCTGAGCCCCGTGAAAAGTGACGAACGCGGTGACACCCCCCCCCCGCCCCCCACACACACACAGGACAGGGGCGGGCAAGCCTTTCCGAGTTCAGGTGGGGGGCTGGTGTGCTGGCTTGCACAGGAGAGGCTGGGGTAGACCCCCAGCAGCTGGTTCCAGAAGCTTCCCCTCCCAGGCGAGCGCGCTGGTCTGGCCTGGGCGTCTCCGTCTTACCAGGAGTGGGGGTGGATGAGCTCCGAGGGGAGGACGGAGCACCCACACAAGAAATCCTCGTGCTCAGGTGAGAGGCACAGAGAAATCCCAGGAGAAAACCAGAACATGCTTCCTCCCCAGGGGATGGAAATGCCCCCTAACTGTGGTGTTGGTGGATGGCACAGAAGCTACTGAGAACCACCCAGTCTTACATCTTCAGTGGGTGACGTGACATGCTGTGCGTTGTATCTCAAGAACACAGTTGTAAAAGTAAAACCAGAAGAGAATCCAGGAGGAGAGTAAAGACAGACTTGAGCATGCTCGGAGATCCAAGCTGGGATCCAGGCATCCCGGTGAGGAGGGAGCCGGGACTTGGCCTGCAGCACCCAGCACTGGACGGGCTGAGGCCCTGCCTGTCACCCCAGGCAGCTGTCTGGGAGGCGAGACTGGGGAGCCTGGACAAAAAGCCTTTCTCTGGGGGCACCTGGGTGGCTCAGTCGGTTAAGCATCCGACTTCGGCTCAGGTCACGATCTCACAGTTCGTGAGTTCGAGCCCCGCGTCGGGCTCTGTGCTCACAGCTCGGAGCCTGGAGCCTGCTTCACATTCTGTGTCTCCCTCTCTCTCTGCCCCTTCCCTGCTCATGCTGTGTCTCTCTCTGTCTCAAAAATAAATTAACATTAAAAAAAAAAAAAAAAAAGCCTTTCTCTGTCAGTCTTCTGCCTGGTGTTGATTTTAAGAGATGAGATGTGTCTGCTGAGGATGAGGCTGTAGGCTGGTGCCAGGCTTCTCTGCTGTGCCCAGAGGCCCTGGGCGCCTGCTCTGAGGCCCGGCAGAGCCGAGAGACTGCGGGAGACGTGGGGACAGGCAGTTCCCTAGACACAATGGGGGCTCCAAATGGGGTGGCCAGCTCTCCCAAAGACCTGGGCCGAGCTTTCCAACATCACCTCGGATGAAGAAATCCAACTGGGCAGGTCGGATTTCCCAGGGGTGCACAGGCGGGCACGGAAGAGCCCGTCTGTCCTCAGCCTCCGTCAGTCACTGGGAATCTGGGGGCGGGCTCTTGACCACATTGCAGGGCAGGCTGGTGAGAATTTGGCAGAGACACGGGCTGGACCACGTGGCCGGGTGGGGCTCAGGCCTGGGCTGCGGCCCCTGATGTGGGAGGCGGTGGGGGGTGGTAGACCCCAGGAGACAGCCAGGTGGGTGGGGTCTTCCATTCTGCATTTGTCCCCACCGCCACCCGGCAGGGTAAACAGGTCTGAGCACGCAGAAGAGAGAGAGGCAGCGATTGCCCAGGTCCAGGGAGGTGCGGGGCAATGGGGCACAGGCTCTGAAGACCCTTAGAAGCCCCCAGAAGACGTCAGCCTTCGCTAGGGGCCAGGAGGGTCAGAGCCCAGGTGGGGCACCTTTCTCTTCCCGTCCCGCTTCCTCCCCGGCCCCTTCCAGAGGGCTCAGCAGCAAATCCTCGGGGAAGGAGAACTGGAACTCTAGGACCTGCTTGTCCAAACCGGATTGTTTTCCAAGGCCACATCTGTGGGGGCATCTCACCGTGTAAAAATGGCCAGAGACGTGGCAGGGCCGGCCTGACCTCTCAGCCAGCCTGTGCTCCCCCCGGAGCAGGTGTGAGGGAGAAGGCCGAGGGAGCCAGGCTGCTCTGCAGCAGCCCCACGAGCCTACTTGGCCGTGGCCAGAAAAGCTGTCGCGTCCAGCAGGGGGACCCGGGGCCTGGCATTCCTGGAGGCCCTCCATCCAGGAGGGCACGGGTGGCGGGGAGGACTGCCCTCCTGAAGAAGCCGGCCCTGCCCAGAGAATCACCTCTCCGGGTGTGGAGAGGGGTCCATCCACCAAATCGCAACCGTGAGGGCACGGGAGCTGTTCCCGCTGCAGCTGGGAGCGCAAAGACAGCGGATGAATGAGACATGGGGAAGGTGCTTCCATGGTGGCTTAAAGAGGTTGGTGGCTCTGGTTGGTGCCACGCAGCAGTGTGGACAGGCGTGTGCTCAGCATGCGGGGGAGGGGGGCAGCCTGCTCAGGCTCCGCTGTGTGATGAGGGGCCGCAGACACCATTTCTCTACAGGGTTGTAACGGAGATAAGCTGAGGTGAGGCGTAAAGAGCCGGTGTGAAGCCCAGGACACAGTGAACTCTCCGTGGGCAGTGCTGTGTCCTCATCACCGTTGTCACCACCATCATCGTCATCACCACGGTGCAGAATTACTAGCTCTCCCAGCCTGTGGGCGGCCATGAGCAGGTGTGTGTATCTGAGCGGTTTAGGCTCTTAAGCGGGCCTCTCACCTCCCGGTTGTCCAGAGGAAAGCAGGAGAAGATCTGCAGAAAATGGACACAGTTACATTTAAAAGCGGACGTTGGGGAAAATGGGGAAGTGATTTCAACAGGAACTTTACAAAGAAGATACGCAACCAGCAGATCGGCACATGAAAATGACCCCAGCATCGTTAGGCGTCGGGGACATGCACATTAAAACCACTGTGAGCCATCACCCCGTCTCTCCCGGCGTGGTGAAAACCACAACCGAGGACCCCGAGAAGGGCATGGGGTTACTGAACGTCTTCATGCTGCTGGCAGAACGCAAATGCTGTGCGGTCTCTTCTGGAACGGTTTGTCATTTTCTTCTACTTTCAGATACGCTTTTCTTATTTCATAGAAAACTTCTCATATATGTATACCATATAACCCAGCAAACTTGTGCTAAAGTTTTTACCCAGTGGGAAAGAAACATGTCTTCAACAAAGACTCATACAGGGAGGTCTATAGCAGCTTTTCAGAACTGCCCCAAATGGGCAACGACCGGTGTCCTTCCACTAGGCGGTGGGTAACAAAGAATGTAAATTTTAAAATAAACATAAAGTAAGGGGAAGTTTCCGAGTGGGAGTTATTTGAGCAATATTAAAGTTTAAACTTGACTAGGCATTTACTCTGTGCTGGGCATCATCTCATACAACCCTCCAAACAACCCGGGGGGGGGGGTGGGCAGTGGATAGTAAGAGCTGGACCCCACTGAAGAGCTGAGAAATCCCATTCTGACTGCCAGACAGCCCAGATCACCCCGGACGATGAGCACTGAGCATGAGAACTGCTCCCAGGACTGCCCCCGCACCCCTCCCCCTTTCCTTCCTCTTCCTTTCCCCAGGACTGGACTGAGGCACACGCACACCCCCAGGCCTAGATACTAGACAAGGTATGCATATTCTCTGTATGGGCGCAAACATTTGCTAGGCTGGGGGCATGGAAGGGACTTTGGAGGACTGCTGATCTTTTGCTCTGTTTTCCTTGGAGAAGTCCCCTGTGCTCCATCAGGGGGTGTGTGGGGCTGAAAGCACCACTGCCCACAGCCAGGAGACCTCTTCTTGGCTCTTTGGGAGGCTCCGCTCATGGAAGGGATTGTGCACCTGCACACAGAGGGCCACACCCCCTGCCCATGTTTCTTGCCCCCAGCTCCCCTGCGCGCCAGGGATTCTGGATTGGTGGGTCTGCTTTATAGAGTGTATGTGTTTGCGTGCAAGTGTGTGTGCATGAGTGTTACTGTGTGCACGTGCATGTATATATGTGCTTGTTTGTGCACGTGAGCACATGCGTGTGCATGTGTGTACAGGCGTGTGCATGCTTGCGTGTGCATGTGTGTCGGGTCTTTCTAAATCACCCTCGAGCCCCGGCAGGTTAGTGACAGCGGTAGGCCAGGAGCGGCAGAGCACGGAGCTTCAGGGGCCTCCCTGCTCCTCGGTGGCCGTCAGGGACCCTGCTGGGAGAGACACCTGCGACCCCAGGACCTTCCCGTGGGCAGGCGTGATATGAGTGCCTCACAGAGTCTGTATCTTACGACGACCAGGGCACTTCAACCTCGACTTAGAGAAAATGCAGTGGGCACGGCCTTTGTGGACCTGGGTGGGTGGGTGCAAACTGCCCCCGGCTCCCGGGTTGGGGGGAGGACCTTGCGGCTGCACCTGGCTCCTGTCCTGGGCTCTGGGCTGCCCTCCCAGGCAGGCCAGTCCTCCCCTGGGACCACATGTGCAGTGCAGGAGAACGTGGAGGAAAATACACGATGGCTACCTGTAGTTGTGCCACAGAGGTCAGAGTTTTCCTTTCGTTTTTAATTATTTTGGATTTTCAGAAATGGCCATAACGCTGCTAGAATCCTTTACCTTAAGGAAAACTGTAAATAAGCCCCTTGATGCGCGGGGAGCGCAGGGTGCCGGCGCGGCCGGCAGGCGGCGCGCGCGCGCCTTCCCGGACACGCGAGAGGCAGGAGGGGAGGAGGCCGGGGGCGCGGTCCCCTGGGAGGACTGGGGAGGGGGCGGGGGTCCAAGCAGAGGAAGGGGAGCGGTCGGGAGTCCTCGAGGAGAATGGAGGTTGGGGGGAATGGAGTGGGCGCGGAAGGGGGTTAGTGGGGTTCCGCAGGGAGGTCAGAAGTCGGGACGAGGGAAAAGGGGGAAGCCCACGCGTAGGAAGGAGAGGGGACGGAGTCTGCAGGCAGGTGGGGGCGGGGGTCCTGGAGGAGAGTGGAGGTTGGAGGGGTGGAGTCCCGGAGCAGGATGGGAGAAGGATGGGAGAAGGATGGGGGTAGGGGTTCCGCTCTGGGGCCGGAGTCGTGGGGCGGACGGAAGTTGGGAGTTGGAGTCCGCGCGGAGGATGGAGGTGGGAGCGGGTGTGGGGGGGTCTGTTCCGAGGACGGGGATGGGGCGGGGGTGCGCGTGGAGGACCGGGGAGGAGCGGGGGGCCGGGATCGGGGGTCCCCGGCGCAGACTGAGGAGAGGGCGGAGGTCAGCGTGGAGGAAGGAGAGGGGGCGGAGTCTGCGGGGAGGAGGGGTCGGGGTCGGGGTTCCTCCGGGAGGACGGAGGTTGGGGGTTTGGGGTTTTTGGGAAGCCCTGAAGAGAAGGCCTGGGTCCACACGGAGGACGGAGAGGGGGAAGGAGAGGGGGCGGGGCCCGGGGAAGAGGACCTAGCGGGGTCGCGGCGCAGGTGCTTCCTGGGCTCTGCTGGCCAGGGTGCTGGCTGGGGGGAGTGTACAGAAAGTCTCCTTGCTCAGAGCCTGCTCCAGTGGGGTGGGGGCTCCTGCAGGGACCTTGTGTTGGGGGACAGAGGGGAGCCTTAAAACGCTGGTGGACACACAGGCCTGTGAACCCAGGTGGCCAATTTTTTTTTTTTTAGCTAAAGACTTATTTATGCTGTAAGGATCCCTTCTGAGCATGTTTTGATGTCCTTTTAGAAGCTTCTGCGAACCTACCGAAGAATGCATTCCATTGTCTCTGAAAGGTTTGGGGTCCTCTCTTTTAAGCGTGCCTCTTAAGATGGATTTATCTAAATCAGAGTTTCCCCAGAATGGCCATTACAATTCCAGACTTCCTTGTGACCCAGAAGTGCCCCCCTTTGGGGTATACACCGTGAGGAATTGTAAACAGGTATCTAAACAAAAATGTGTGCATGGATGTTCATTGCAGAAACACTCATAATATCCAAAAGGTAGAAACTACTCTGGTGTCCATCAACTGATGTGTGGATAAGACATCTGTTGGTGCAGTGGGCTTTATTTTGCCCCAGGAACGAATGAGCACTGATTCATACTACAGTGTGGGTGAGCTTCAAAATTATGTTGGTAGAAGAAGTCAGACACAAAGGATCACATATGGGATTCTGTTTATATTTAAAGTGTGTAGAATAGGCAAATTTAGAGTCAGGGCAGACCAGTGGCTGCCAGGGGGATGGGGGGTGTTGGTGGGGACAACAGAACGTGGCTGTTTACTGGGTACAAGGTTTCAAAAAGTTTTGAAACTAGATGGTGGTGCTGATCACTCAACACTGTGAATGTACTAAAATGCCAGTGTTCATTTCGTGCTCATTTCATCCCATTGAAAAACTGAACTGCGCATGAATGAGTGGGTTTTCAGAGTCTTTGGAGAGACAGAGTAATCTGGTGGGAAGACCACAGATTTTACATATGGAAGGATGTGGTTGCAATTCTGGGCGTTCTCACTGTGCCACCCGGGACCGGTCTCCTGACCTGGAGCTCGTGCTAAGTCTGTGTTTCTGTGTGGATTAAATGAGATGCTCGAACCAAAATAAGCCCAGATGCTTGGTGTATTTTAAGAGGGCAAGTTGGGGAAGTCATCTGCAGGAGCAAAGAGAGGGAGCATATGAAGGGTATGGTGAGAAAAGCAAGGGAGAGCAGGGTGTGGTCAGTGCTCACTGGGCCCTGGGAACCACCCTCCTCCCCCCCACCTTCCCTCAGCGGCTTCCCAGCTGTGTCACCTTGAACCAGTGTCTCAATCCTGTGTCCCTGGAGTCTGAAATGGTGTTGGTAAAGGAGGCACTCTCCAGGAAGAGGTGGTCTTGTTTTGCAAACCCACGTGGGTTCCTGGTCTGCCGGTCTTCTGTAATAAGGAAGGGAACATGGACCCAAGAATGACCAGGGTCCTGGCATGGTGTTTCTGATTTTGTTTTTCTCACTGTAATTACACCTCTTTAAATTTTATTTAATTTATTTTAATTTATTTTAAATATTTACTTATTTTGAGAGCGAGAGAGGGCACGAGCAGGGGAGGGGCAGAGAGAGAGGGAGAGAGAATCCCAAGCAGGCTCAGTGCTCAGCACAGAGCCTGACCTGGGGCTCCATCCCACAAACCATGAGATCATGACCTGAGCCGCAATCAAGGGTTGGACGCTCAACTGACTGAGCCACCCAGGCGCCCCCCCCCTCCCCCCGACCTTTTTTTTAAATTACGGTTTTAGGTTTACATTCTGGTTGGGGACTCTCTGAGCTCTTTATAGAACTCAGAGCTCACAGAGCCGTTTTGGGCAGCATTGAAGAGAATGTCAGAAACCAGCCCTACCCAGATGTGGTCTCACTGTGTGTCTACGCAGACCTGGAGGGAAAACAGAATGTCCATCCCTGAGTTCCATGTTGCGGTCTCAATGCTTTGGACCTCAGACCCCCCTGTGTAAAGAGGAGGATCCTCTTGCTGAAGGTAGGCTGCCGTGACATTGCACTAGGGTAGGGTAAGTATGTCCCATGCAGAATTTGGGACATACTTACAGTAAACAGTCTTTGCTCGTTTAAATCCGCATTCACCCAGGCCTCTCTAGACTGTTACTTGCTGATGCTGGCAACTAGCCTGGGTCCCCGCTGAGGGCAGCTGTGGGTGTCCAGGACGCGAGGCAACCCCAGCCTTGCCCCCATCCGATTGGCAGGCACAGGGCAGCCCCGGGGATGGGGTGGGAGCAGGCTGACTGCAGATGGCCAGGTTTGAGCCTCCTTCTCCTTCAGCTGAGGGCTTTGTGAGAGTCTGTTGCATTTATCCAGGGCCCATGGCGGGCCATTCTGCGGGCCTCTCGTTGCCCGGTCCCCCTGCCCTGTGTGCTCGGTGCTGTTCTGTCCTGGCCCCTGAGAGGTTGTATCTGCAGAGCCCCGTGGGTTGAATCAGACCGGAAGTTTCTCCTGGATCCCTGGGGCTCCCCATAGTGGTCAGATGGTACTCTCAGTGAACTTCTACTCTGCCGGCTGGAGAGCAAGAGCGAAGGACCTGAGTGGGGCTTTTGAGGCCTTTTTACCCAACATGCTGTTCCACTGGGGCTGCCTGATGGTCTGAGGTCTCTCTGCTCCTGCCCCCGGGTGCTGGGAACCAGAGAGGTCGTTTCTGGATGTATGACTGTATGTGGACACGTGGAATGCACACCAGGGAGGGTTCTGGTGGGGCTCGAAGCTGGGCTGGGCCGGCCGTCTGGCTCCCATGGGGCAGCCTGTCCTCGTGGCCAGCAGATTCCGGATCTTCTTCATCTCCGGGTTACCGCATAGCTGCCTCTTGGATTTTGCCCTGTTTTAACCAGGTCTTTGAATGAAGTTTTCTTTCTTGAAGTTCCGAGATCCGCTTGGTTTTCCGGCCGCCCCCTGACTTACACATGCTATCAGTGCCTTTTCCCAGGCCCGTCAGCTCTCCCTGCCGCCACCTGTCAGTAGGGGGCACTTACTCCTGATTTCCGTACTGGGGGAGACGAGCCACTGGAGGGTGCCTGGTCAGTAAACATGGCTCCTGTTGATTGGAATCAATAATTGCCTTACCTCACTTTTCCAGAGCACGACTTGGGTCTGATGGCAGACGGCTCCACTGTGCAGCTGCGTGCGAGGAGGTCCCGGAGGGCCTCTGGCGGTGTTGTGCCAGGACACAACGTGTTCGGGGGAACATTTCCTGAGTGGTTAAAGGTGTTTTGTACGATATAGACGCTTTCCCTTCCAGTAGGGCGGCCAAACATTTGCGCTCCTGAGTTTGTGGGCATTTTGAACGGTGGAATGGGAAGCAGGATTTGCTGGAATGTGCTCCCTCCACTGATTTGTCTATCACAGTACGGGATCCTTGGAGGGTGGGGCTGCGTGGTCCCACACACGTGGGAGGGGGCTCCCCCAGGCCTGGCAGAGAGGCTCCACAGCCCGGGGGAGCATGACGTTGGGGGACCGGGTAGCTTGGCGCAGGGCAGACAGCCCAGCTCGCTGCACAGGCCACGGGGGATGCTGAGGGGTGCTGAGTGGCCCTCAGCCCTGCCCGATGTCCCCCGGAATCTGTGTGGCCCGTGAGGAGGGATCCCCAGTAATAGCGATGGGCTTCTTGCCTGCCTTGGTTCATGTCACATTTGATTTTGAGACATGAGGTCATGTCCCCTCGAGCACGCAGAGTTGCAAAGTGACTGGCACCACGGGCAGGTTCATCTCCCCTGGGGCGGGGGTGGGGTTTGTCTTCCTGTCACTGGGCCCAGCCCCAAGGCCCCCCTCCCTGGACACCACCTCCCACCTGCCACCCTGGCCAAGCCCTCCGGCCGCCTGCCCAGGCTAAATTAGGGTGTGGAACGAGCCAGCTCGCAATTGCTGGGGCGCAGGCTCGAGGTGGAGTCCAGAGCGGGGTCCACACACATCTGCCACTAAGGAGGGACCACTAGGACTGCCCTAGTGACCTGCTGGGCGTGGGCTTAGGGGCAAGGAGACAGATGTGGTAAGCTCTCCCCATGGGTACACAAGCACCCCCCCCCCCCCCCCCCAGCTGCGTGGCGGTTCTTGGGGTGGGCAGGACACAGACAATAGCAAAGCTGGTCAGGGGGAAGCACTAGCCTGGGGTCCAGGTGACCAAGTGCCACGTGCAGGAGGAAGCATCTACCCGTCTCCACGCAGCCACTGAGGAACATTCTGGGGCTCAGAGCATCTGGGATGGTGGCCTCGGTGTCTCCGGGGAGGCCCACACCCAGGAAGCACCAGGGCACCCAGAGAAGGCTGCTGTGTGGCTCAGTGGGAGGGACTGACCCAGCACAAGTGGCCGTGTGCTTCTGGACAAGAAGCTGACTGGGATGTGTGTGTGGCGGGGAGACTGGGAACACTTGCACAGACATGGAGGTGAACAGAAACCCTCGGGCAGTGAGCGAAAGCAAGTGCCCGGAAACCTAGAGGGGTGGGGCTCAGGAGGTTAAGCGTCCGACTTTGGCTCAGGTTCATGAGTTTGAGCCCCAAGTCGGGCTCTGTGCTGACAGCTCAGAGCCTGGAGCTGCTTCTGATTCTGTGTCTCCCTCTCTCTCTCTCTGCCCCTCACCCACTTGTGTTCTCTCTGTCTCTCTCTCAAAAATAAATAAGCATTAAAAAAGAAATTAAAAAAAAAAAAACAACCAACCTCCCAGGGGTTGCATGGTGAAGAAGGGCTGGGTCATCACCCCTCTGGAGCCACGGCCCCTGCTGGTGCCCACCTGAGCTCAGCTGTCTCTGCCCTGAAAGGTGGGCTCTAACCAGCAAGTTCAAGTGGGGCACGCCCACCCCCCCCACTTGACCAGTTCCCTGGCCTAAAGACTCAGGAGCCCCCAGCTGGCTCCCAGGACACCACAGGCTTCCCCAGGGTGGGCTCGGGGGTTTCACCTCAGAGGCTTTGGGAAGAGGGCATCAGGAAGCTGCTGGAGAAGCCAGATTTACGTGGAGGGATTTTGATGGGATTTTAGGGGTGGCTCAGGGCTACAGACAGACCATCAAGAGGAAGGGGCTAGGCCCCCAGCACGGCCCCTCCTCCCTCCAGACGCCAATCCACATGTCACCTGGGTTCTGACCGACCAGCCACAGACTAGAGGCTCCCACGACCCCTCCCTGGGTTTGGCGAACTGGCCGGAGCCGCTCACAGGACTCGTGGGACAGATCGCTCACTAGATCCCTGGTCTGTTGTAAAAGGATTAAGTCAGGAACAGAGGGAAGGGAGAGCTGCCCAGGGCGCGGATGGGGAGGGAGCGCCGAGCTCCCTGCCGCCCCGGAGCCCGCTGTCCCCCCATCTCCATGTTCTCACCAACCCGGAGGCTCTAGGGACCCTGTCTGTTGGGTTTTATGGTGGTTTCATTACAGGAGCGTGATTGATGAAATCATCGGCCATTGGTGATGGATCCAACCTGCAGCCCCTCCTCCTGGGGTCGGGGGGTGGGGCCTACAGCTCCGCCCCTGTAAGCCACGTGGGCGGTCCCGCTGTAGCCCCTCCTCCCGAGGTCAGGGGGTGGGGCTGACAGCCCCGCCCCTGTGACCACGTGGGCGGTCTCCGTGGCAACCAGCCCCCATTTCAGGTGCTTTTCCAAACTCCTGTTAGCACTAAAGACACCTTTCTGCTCCTCCACTTAGGAAACCCCGAGGGTTTGGGAGCTGTGCCGGGAGCGCGCCTGGAGACCAGATCTGTCTTCCTATAAACCACAGCCCCACAGCTGGGGGGTCTTGTGCGCAGAGGGACAGCCGCCACGCTGAGAGAGCCTTGGGGTGAATGACACATGTCAGAGCTGCCCGGTGTGTCCGTCCCTTGCTGGGGTGGGCTATTCTCAACTATCCCCAGGCCACGTTTCTACTACGGAGCCCAGTTCTGCTGGGTACGGCAGATCCCTGTCTTCTTACCCGACGGCTTCCGCACGCAGCCTGCCCTCGCCTCTCCTCACTCCACGCTGCACGTTTTCCTGAACACGGCCACATTTCAGTAAGGTGGAACTTTCTGTCATGTGATAAAAGCATCGGGTTGGACACAATGAGGGAAAATGTGTGACCAGTTTCGACCCTGCGTTTACCACGTGTTTCGGGAAGTGTGGACTGGCCGTGGGCTCCAGAGGTGACTCTTCCAGAAGGGAACGCCAGGACAGGAGACTTTCCAGCAGCCACAAGGTACCTGTTCTGTGCGGGGGGAGGGCTGCTTGGGGTCGGGGTTCACCGGTCAGCACGGTGGCCCTCGGTGGCCCGTTGTGGACACAACAGAAGCCAACAGAGGTGATATTCACGCCCCGCGTTCCCGTGGGGGCCTGTGGCTCTGTCCTGCGGCCTCAGGTCAGCCGTGACCGCAGTTCGGGGGCTCTGGCCCGGCTCCACACCAGCTCTGCCCTCTTTACGCAGGTCTGGGATGTCCTGTCCTCGTGGAAGAGGCACCAGAAAGCCCCAGAACAACAAGAGGATGCCTCTGACAGCACCTGCACAGGCTGGTCACCTGGCACGTCTGCCCCTGGTTCAGGGCAAGTGACATGGCAGGGGCATCGTCCCAGGGCCCGGAGGCCACACCCCATCCAGGAGGCACATGGCTGTGACCCAGTCAGTGGTCAGCATCTGCTTGTGCAAGCAGGCCAGGAAAAAAGCCCCCCTCCCTGCTCCACACACTTTCAGGTGCCCAGGCAGAAACCTGACCTCAGCTGGACGGGAGGAAAGGAGAGGGAAGGAGAGGCATCTGGGGGCTCACCCAGCTCCAAAGCCGTGGTCTGAGCAGGAGGGAACCACACAGTCCTTCCTGCTGGGCATCCCTCGCTGGCCTCCCTTTTTCTGCGCTGGTCCTCCTTGACTCACACAGTTCCTGGTCTGTCCGTGGCCAGAAGGGCGTTGTGAGGGGCCAGGCCTGAGGCCACACTACTGGAATCAGAACAGAGTGGGGCCAGCGTCCAAGAGGAGCAGAAGGGACAAAGGTCCTGGGCGCCCAGGAGGAAGAACCCAGACCAGTCTACCTGTTCTCCCAGATCCCTTCGTTTCCCCTGCAGCCTGGAGCTGACAAGTCCTGACAGTTGCCTCGGGCGTTGGAAGGGACCCCAGGGGGCATGAAGATGTCACTTCTCTGCTTGGTGGTGGCCTCACCAGAAAGACCAGCTTCTGCTGGATTGTTTCGCAGGTCACCGAGGAGGAACCGCTCATCAGAGTCAGTCCCCTGCTCCTCACTTGAGATGCTGGTGTCTTCTGCCCTAAGGAGGGGCCTCTCTGGGGACAGGGACGGTCACGTGCCAGACAGCTATGGCTGTGTCAACTGGTGCCACAAGCATGGGCTTGAGCAACAGATGTTGGTCTTCTTGTGGTTCTAGGGGTCAGAGTCCTGGATGGAGGGGTCACAGGGCTGGTGGCACTCCTGAGGCCTCTCTGCTGGGCGTGCAGATGGCTGCCTGCTCCCCGTGTCCCTGAATGGACGTCCCCTCTGTGTGTGCCTGTGTCCTGATGTCCTCTTCTTAGGAGGATGCTAATCACACGGCCTGAGGGCCCACCCCAGTGGCCTCATTTAACATAGTTATCCTTCAGAGACGCTCAATCCAAACACACTCACACTGGGGACATTGAGGTTAGGGCTTTGCCCTGTGAAATTTGGGGGGGGGGCACAATCTGTCCATAACGGGCGTCAAACAGAAGGAGGGCTGGGCTCCGGGTGACCCAGCCCCAGTGAGGTGACCTAAGACAATGCCAGTGTCCTCCAGCTGCTGGGAGCGAGGGGCGTTAAGGCACAAGGGATGAGCCCCGTTGCAAGGCAGTGACGGAGGCAGGGATAGGAAGGTGCCCAGCGTGTAACTAGAGGAGAAACCAGGTGTGATTGGTGCCTGAAGATCAGCCTGAGGGCCACCTCGGAGCCCCCAGGGTGGCCCCTGCCGCCTGACCAAAGGCAGCACCGCCAGTGACCCCGGGGCGGTCTTCATGCGGCACCCGGACCGGCAGCCAGCTGGAGCAGAGGCCTCGCTTACTAGTAGCTTTTCGGAGAAGTTGCAAAACACTGGGGAGGCCTGTGGGGACCCAGGCCTCTCCACCTTCCCTTTCGTGTAAACAAAGAAGCTGCCAAAATGGAAAGCTTGCTGCCTCGTCCTTCCTTCAGAGGCCTATACTGGGGCTATGCATCACATCAGCCGGGCCAGGAGCCCACAGCAGGACCCAGCAGGACCCCACCCGCCAAACGCGCGCGGCCCTTGGTCGACCATCGGGTCTGGCGAGTGCTGATGTTTATTCCAGCTTCATAATTAGAGAGGAATGTTAAGTGTGCCACTCAGCTCTTCCAAATGCTGGAAAGATCTGGAACAGTATAACCCCTCGAGAAAAGCTTAGGAAGGGGAAAGAAAAAGTCCCACATTTACAAAGAACATATTTGGAAATAACAGATCACTTCGGTTTGGGACACATGCAACTTTCCTAGACTGTGTTAGTGTTATTTATTTTTTTTTTTTAACAAGGATCCTCTGAAAAATCAACCAAAAGAGGTCAGCTGAGATATAACTTCAGAATAAGCGTTAGAAACCGAACAAAGGTGAACATCTGCACGTGGCGACGGACGAGGAGGATAGGCCAGGTGTACCAGGATCTTTTTATATGAGCGGCTGCTGGACAAATGCGAACGTGCGAGCATACGGCCGTCCCTGTGCGCTCATTTGTGCCTGGTGCAGAGTTAGTGGAGTGTCCCCTGGAGGGAGGAGTGATCGCTAGCAGTCGGACACAACCCAGCACGGCCTCATCGTGCTGCACCAGCCCAGGAAGGTTCTACATGCCGGTGTTGCTGGTGGGGAGCCTGTGGGAACCCCCTCCCCCCAAAAAATCACAAGGTTTGGAATCGGTCTCTCTTGGCCGCAGGGGGGTGACTCCCTAGCCTGGCCTGGCCTGGCTGGCCCAGCCCTACCTGGGAGGGAAGCAGGAAACCCGCCCCAAGGGGCAGCTCCTGGGCTCCAGTGACTTGTGAATGGGGTGCTTTGTGTCTGGGAGCTGCCTCACCTGGTGGGGCTCTTGGGCACAGGGTCCCTTGGGCACAGGGTCCTGTGTCATGCACCTGTCACACTGCTCTGCAGGGGCCCCTGGGGAAGGGCCGTTGGGGCTCCCTGGGAGGCTGTCTGTGGTGACGGGGTTCCGGGTGTGGGGGCTGATGTATTTCTCTCTGCATGTTCTGTTACATTTTTTTTTAACATTTATTTATTTTTGAGAAACAGAGACAGTGACAGAGCGCAAGCAGGGGAGGGGCAGAGAGAGAAGGAGACACAGAATCCCAAGCAGGTTCCAGGCTCTGAGCTGTCAGCACAGAGCCCGACGCGGGGCTCGAACTCACAAACTGCGAAATCATGACCTGAGCCGAAGTCGGACGCTTAACCAACCGAGCCCCCCCCAGGTGCCCCTATTTAGTTTAAGTAATCTATGCGCCCAGCATGGGCTTCAAACTCGCAACCCCGACATCAAATCACGTGCTCTACTGACTGAACCAGCTGGGTGACCCCACATCATCTTTCCGTTTTTGATGTGTAGTGCGATGCGTATAACATCCACGGTGTTTTGTATCATAGAGGACGGTATTGATGTAGGTGCTCACAGCTCATCTCACAAACAACGTAAGCTGACGTTATTGATAAATACGCTGCCGTAGTGACATTTGCTTTATTGGAAGAGCCCGGTAGAATATATGATACATATAACACACAAAAGACGTGCTTATCGGCTGTGTTACCAGTAAGGCTTCTGGCCAACATTAGGCTGTTAGTGGGGAAATTTTGAGGGTGCCAGAAGTTATATGTGGAATTTGGATTGTGCGTGGGGGGGGCTGGCACCCCAACTCTTGCGTCGTTCAGGGGTTAACTGTATATACAGAAGCAATTGGGTTTTGAACATTGACCTGGACCCCGTGATGTCGGTAAGCTAGTTTGACTCTAACTTGAAAAAATGTTTTTGGTGGAGTCCTGGGAATTTTCTATGTGGATTAGAAGATTTAAGTCTAAAAATTAATTTCTTTAATACATGTTGTGTTGGTCAGGGTTTATCTTCATGAATGAGTTCCGATAGCTTTTGTTTTTCACGGAACTGGAACACTTCATCCAAGTTGTTAAATGTGTAGGGAAGGCGATGCTTCCATTCTTACCCTTTTATTATTTGTGTGGTCTGAGTGATGTCCCCTCTTTGATTTCTGACGTTAGTAATCTGGGTCTTTTTTTAGGTCTTTGTTGGTCTTGTTAGGTTTTTATTGATCTTTTCGAAGAACCAGATTAAAAAAAAATTTAACATTTAATTTTGAGAGACAGAGAGAGAGTGCAAGCAGGGAAGGGACAGAGAGGAAGAGGGAGACACGGAATCCAAAGCAGGCTCCAGGCTCCGAGCTGTCAGCACAGAGCCTGAAGCGGAGCTCAATCTCACGAACCGCGAGGTCATGGTCTGAGCTGAAGTTGGACGCTTAACCGACGGAGCCACCCAGGCGCCCTGTATTATTATTTTTTTAAGTTTATTTATTTATTTTGAGAAAGAGATGGGGGGAGGGACAGAGAGAAAGAGAAGGAGAAGGAATCCCAAGCAGGATCTGTGTTGTCAGTGCGGAGCCAGATTCAGGGCTCCAGCTCAAGGGCCGTGAGATCACGACCTGAGCCGAGATCAAGAGTCGTTCGCCCACCTGACTGAGCCCCCCCCCCCCCAGGCGCCCCCCGAGCTCACTACTTTTACTCTCAACGTTCTCTTTTTGTTGTTCCCGAATCCAGTCCAAGATGCCACGGGGCATTTGGTCACCCTTTCCCTCCGATCTGCTCTGGTCTGTGACCGCATTTCAGCTCTGCCTTGCTTCTCATGACCTTGACGTCTTGAGGAGCCTCGGCCAGGTGTTTTACAGAGTGCCCCTTATTTTGAACTTGCCCCAGCCTCCTCATCATTAATCTGGGATTATGGTTTCCAGCTTTCTTGTCATTCGTGCCGCTCATAGCGTTGGGGTGACAATGAGTTTCTCTGCCGTTTGCTGTCCTGTTAACTCTCTCCGCCTTGGCTGCCCCTCTGCTTCCCCCCAGCAACGAGCTGTGCCCCCCTCCCCCCAGGGGCTCGCTGTGGGAAAATTCGTCTTCTGTCTCAGGCTCAGCGTCAAAGCTTCCTCGAGGAGGTGTCCTCCAGCCCTGTCACCCCAGACGGCTGGGGGTTTCCTGATGACCGCGGCATTTCAGTGACTGTAGTTGTTTCGTGTCTTCTTCTACTAACCTTAGAAGCACTTGGGTCTTATCCATTTTTATATTCTCTCTGGCCAGCCTGCACTTCCCGCTCAAAATGTGGCCCAAGGACCACAGCACGGGCGTCACCTGGCAGCGTGTGGAGTGCAGGTGACCAGGCACCCAGAGCTGCCTAATCTGGCTCTCACTGTAGACACTACCCGAGGGGATTCACATGCTCACCACAGTTTGGGAGTCGTTGATTTGATCGGGGCCTCGCTAAATTTGTGCTGAATGAGTTAATAGATGGCAGTGGGTGTCTTCTTGTCCCGAGTAATGCAGCTGGGTTGAGCTCCCCTTTGTGCCCCCAAGTCTCCTAGAGGCAAAGACACACGTTTGCAGTGGGCTTCTCAGCCGACGTGCCGTCTGAGGCGAGGGAGTGTTTTGAGTCCCTGCTTCCTCCTGTGCCAGAGAGGACAGTGTCCTGACATCGCTGGGCTATCATGAGTGTTAAATCGGGTGACATATGTGAAATGCCTTCGCGGGGCACATGGCATGGCCTCGACAAAGATTGGATTCCACCCCTTCAAGTCACCTTGTTTACTTCCAGTGAGATTCACTTCTGTTGTAATCAGTGCATTTCTTGTTTGAGGCCTTTCCCTCCTGGATAGAAATATATAGGAAGGGATGATAGAAAGCCTTCCGCAGGAATTTCTGTCCATGATAGAAAGTGCACGGGCATCGGACTACCCGAATATTGTACCTAGAATCGTTCTAATCCTCCTGAGATAATCCAGACTCTGAATACATTGGAATAGACTGGGAAGCTGTTCGACTTTCTCTGTTTCTCAAGAGTTGGCCCTTAATATTCTGGAGGGAAATACTACAAATATAGCCACTCATGACCTTTCAACACCTCCCATCACAGTAATCACTTGGTTCGTTGAAAAATAAACTTCTCCATCTCCCTTGACACCTTTTGCTTTGTTCTTCAGACTCTTAGATTAGATAAGCTGAGGACAGAGGCCAGGTAGCCATCCCGGTCTCTTCTTGGTGCTCGGGGTCCCCCCTGGTACATCTGACTCCAGTGTCACTGAGCGGATCAGGCAGGGTGAGAAGACAGAGGGTCATTCCTGCCGCTCAGGAGGGGACTTTGAATAGAGCGGGACTTTCAATAATTCCTCACTCTCCTGATGGAATGCCATTGTGTCATTGTTTGGAGCTTGCTCCGGAAAACAAATGTGGTGGTTTGACTCACCAATATAAATATTGTCGAGAAACAAGGTCATAAAGTTATAAAATATCGGAGCTGGATGGAAAGGTGCAATGTTTTGCCCAAAGTCACAAAGCTTATTTGTGGATGAGTCAAGGCCAGACCAGCTTTCTGCCTCTCAGTTTGGTTCAGAGCTTTAGATACTCTGTACCTTAAAGTCAGTGCCCGCCAAGCAGCCGTCTGCCCCCTTTGTCCAGCCTCTGCCACCTGCGGTAGTAAGTAGTCGCTGTGGTAGGCGATGCGGGAAACCTTCTGCCTGCTGAGATCCTGGGATATTTTATTTGTATGGTGATACATCCCGGCACCCCTGAGGCAGGATATGCGTACCCTAAGTGTAGCTCCAAAGGATGTATTTGACTGAAGCTTTCACAAGAGAAGAGCCCGCCTTTCATTGCAAGACTCTATACTATCTTTCTATTTCAACTCCTTTCTCATCAGAATCATAATAACGCACAGCCCCCAACAAATCACGAAGGGGTTACAATACGCTGCAAGTCTGCCCAGAAGACCTTTGGTCTAAAATTAGATGGCTGCCTTCAAGAACCTTCCATGTCTGAGACTTCTTTTGAGTTTTCCCCATGGCAGGCTTAGCAGATCAGATACATGTCAAAATTATGTTATCTACAGGTCTTCTAGAAGGATCGTTAACTTACTTTGTCTCTTTATTCCGCGTGGTTACTACTTAGTGCTGGGTTTTCTGCTGGGTGCTGGCGACAAAATACAAGTAGAAGACAGGTCACATGTTACCTTTGTGGACTGATGCAGAACAGGGTGTTTGCGTCCGCCCTCTGCACCCAAGTTCATATTCACGGCATTGAGGTCCTAACCTCCAGCATGGCTCTCCTGTTTGGAGATGGAACCTCAAGGAAGTAACAAAGGTTGAATGAGGTCCTAAGGGTGGGGCCCTGATCCTATCGGACCAGGGTCCTTCTCAGGAGGCACAGCAGAGCTCTGTCCCTCTCTCTGCCACGTGAAGACACAGTGAGAAGGCGTTGTCCATGAACCGGGAAGGGGGCTTCCCCAGACCTGGAAGCCACAGCCCCCAGAACGGAGGAGGAATCAGCACCTGAAGTCTGAGTGGCCCGGTCTGCGGTATTTGCTGTGGCGGCCTGGCTGGCCAAGAGCGGGGCCCACAGCCTAGTGGGGGAGATGGATGTCAGAGTCACCACGTGGGTGCAGAGTGTGCTGCTGGCAAGAGCCATGGAGGGTGCTGACCTTGACTCAGCTGAGAGTCTGGGAGCCTCCCGGGGACCTGAGATGGGGCCACGCCCAGAGGGAAGAGGGATGTAAAACTACTCAACGTTTAGAGCAGGGAGTCAGCCGATGAGATGTGTAGACGTTTGCTGGGGCGGCATAGTGGCTGGCAGATGGCCAGGGCCCACAGGGGACCCAGCGAGAAGGTTGCCTTCAGAGGGTAGTTTGTGTGGTCTCTGCAGGGACCCTGGCGATAGCTCTCCACCGTGTCGCGCCCAGCATTGCCTAAGTGGGGTTTCTTTTTATTTTATGTTATTTTTAAATATTTATTTATTTTTGAGAGACAGAGAGACAGAGCGTGAATGGACAGAGAGAGAGAGGGAGACACAGAACCCGAAGCAGGCTCCAGGCTCTGAGCTGTCAGTACAGAGCCCGACTCGAGGCTCAAACTCAGAAACTGCGAGATCATGACCTGAGCTGAAGTCGGATGCTCAACCAACTGAGCCACCCAGGTGCCCCCAGGTAACTCTTAATATACAGAGGACACGGTGGGGAAGCTTCGTTGTCTGGGATACTTCATCTACTCAAGTAATGGTCAGCTTCTGCGCATGGCATCTGGAACGCCATTGGCGGTTTCCGTGGTAATTTTCATGCTATCAGTGTTTTTGGCAGCTATGCTGTATTTGTTTCAAGCATCTGTGAATGTATATTCTGTCTTGTCCCCACCTCCCCTGAAATTTTAAAGTATCCATTTAGAGTGTCTGGATGCTTACAAAATAAATATGTGCAAGGATATATGTATGTATATAATACATACTAATGATCTATATAGTTATATTAAGGATTAATATAATTAAGGTGATAGCACGTGGCCCAGGGAAAAATGGTTTGAAGTCTGAGCCGACAGAAATTGGCAAAGCTGAATTCATAAAGAAGAGAGTCACAGGGTGATGCTGAAGATTATATATATATATATATATATATATATATATTTTTTTTTTTAACGTTTATTTATTTTTGAGACAGAGAGAGAGAGCATGAACAGGGGAGGGTCAGAGCAAGAGGGAGACACAGAATCTGAAACAGGCTCCAGGCTCTGAGCTGTCAGCACAGAGCCCAACGCGGGGCTCGAACTCATGAACCGTGAGATCATGACCTGAGCCGAGGTCGGACACTTAACCATCTGAGCCACTCAGGCGCCCCTGAAGATATATTTTTGACGTGCCCCCGCCTCCTGGAAGTGTGAGAAGGCCCTCCTCTGACTCATCAGCAGCAGGTGTGTAAAACCTGGCCCGCTCACCGTCGTGCTTTGCCGGTGACGACAAACATCTGAATCCCGAGGCTTAGAGGAGAAGGCCTGATCCCCCGAAGCAAAATGAGGACGCATCCTAAGATATCTTTTCTCGGATTTGTGCAGATGCGTGCAGTTGCTTCAGTGGAGGGCTCTCTTCAGTGAAAAATCAGAGTCAAGCAGATTATGGGAGTGGCTGAGACCCACGTAACTGCTCGTAGGACATAGGGCACGTGAAGTGTCGGGAAGTGTCGGTCCAAGAGCGATTGCCACCTGCTGACCTGTTCTGCGAACCACAGAACTTGTACGTAGTCGGGCTGGGAGCTCTTGTGGGAGTGGCCCGTGTTGAGAAGCCCCTGGGGCCACAGCCCCAGGCCACGGAGAGAATCTGCGATCACTTAGTGATGTCTGCTGTGAACGCAAAGGAGAGAGTGCCGGCGTGGGCACAGATCCTCGCCATCTATGATACGACTGTTGGTGTGGCTGTACCATCCCT
The DNA here is from genome assembly GCF_028018385.1 of Neofelis nebulosa. Classification (NCBI taxonomy): domain Eukaryota; kingdom Metazoa; phylum Chordata; class Mammalia; order Carnivora; family Felidae; genus Neofelis; species Neofelis nebulosa. The sequence goes on from NC_080785.1 coordinate 107,129,418, forward strand.
GTGCACATACCCACAGGCACGCCTGTCCTCCAGCCCCACAGACAAAGGTCAGAGGGTAAAGCAAGTTAGCCGCTGGCGTTTTCATGTCTGTGACACGGCCTTCATCTCCCTCCCGTCCCGTGCGCGTGTTCCCAGCCTGCTTTCTAAGAACCAAAGTCTTCCCATCCTTTCTTACCCGCACTTTGAAGCCTGAAGTCCCCCTGTCGCTTGAAGGCAGTGTCTCCACTTGGTGGCAGACACAGTCCTGCAGACCCTTCCCATTGTCTTGTCATGTCCTCATGTCCCCCCCACCTACCACAAATCTCTGAAAGGCTTATGTCCATTTAAAAACATGTATTTTTAAAGTGGCAACAGGGACACCTGGGTGGCTCGCTCCGTTAAGCCTCCAACTCTTGACTCCGGCTCAGGTCATGATCTCATGGTTTGTGAGATCGAGCCCCACGTCGGGCTCTGTGCTGACAGCTCGGAACCTGCTTGGGATTCTCTCTCTCCCTCTCTCTGCCCCTTCCCCCGCTTCTCGCTCTCTCTCAAAATAAATAAACTAAAAAAAGAAAACCCACTATAAATTGGCATACAGTCATTCTTTTTTGTGTGTATACTTCTATCGGTTTTGAGAAATGAGTAAAATCAAGGATTCATCTCCTGATTAAGTCACTGAGCCATCCCATCCCCCAAATATTGCCTCATGGGACCCCTTTCCCACCAGCCTGTCCCCCAGCCAGAACCCCTGGCAGTCGTAGGTCGGTTCTCTGTCCCCACTGTAGCGCCTTTTCCAGAACATCACAGAAATGGAGCCTTTTGAGTCTGGCTTCTTGCACTCAGCAGGACGCTTTTGTGACTTGTCCACGTTCTGTGCTCCTCCTTACTGCTGACGGCTGTTCCATGGTACTCAGGTACTGTGGTTATGTCATGTATCATGTATTATGTGTTCACTGTTCCGATAACATCGTGTGGATTCTAGTTATTATCACTGTCTGAAAAGCTGCTATAAACATTCATGTGCAGTTTTCTGTCTGGACATATGGCTTTTAAAAATTTTTTTAATGTTTATTTTTGAGAGAGAGACACACGCAGAGTGTGAGCAGAGGAGGGGCAGAGAGAGAGGGAGACACAGAATCCGAAGCAGCTCCAGGCTCCGAGCTGTCAGCACAGAGCCCGACGCGGGACTCGAACTCACGAGCCATGAGATCCTGACCTGAACCGAAATCAAGCGTCGGACGCTTAACTGACAGAGCCACCCAGGCACCCCCCGACAAAGCGTCTTTCCAGGAAATTGCCCCGTTTTTCATCCCCACGAGCAAGGAGCGAGAGTTCTGTGTCCACTGGGCGTCGTCATGTTTTCTGTTTTTTGCCCACGATCTTTTTTGTGTGCTCATGCGCCACCTGTGTCTTTTCTTTGGGGAAATATCTGTTCAAGCATTTTTTTTTCCATTAAAAAGTTTTGGCTCTTAGATACGAAGAAGTACCTTCTCATAATTTGTTGGCTGCTAGTGACTTTATGGCAGCATTTGTTGCCTGCCCTTGTATATTTTTCATAAGCACTGTTTTCCTCCTCATCCCTCATGCTATTTCATCTTTTTCCCCCCTTCTTTTGCCTCACTTTTAATTCTTGTAATCTTGTTTTATTTTACATACCTGTGTAATCCAGAAATGCTTCCTAGAACTATGTAAGGTGCAGCCAAATTTTACAGACCCCCCCCCCCCAAGAAAGATTGGGACCTTCCGATGTGGATTCTAGTTTTCACTAACTGGTAATATGGTATTATGAATCCTGCTGTCACATTCTCTTTAAGATTCAGTTTAATTGGCTGAAGGCCACCTCATTTTTTGATCACTCCTTCATGTTTGACTATGTGGTCTCCAGATGCTTTTTGAGTCTGAGTGATGCAGTAAGAACGTGCCCCCTCTTGCATTTTTCCCTGCATTTCTGGATGCCTTAGGATATGCTTTGAAAGGTAAATCTAGCGTGCCGAAGGATCTGAACATTTAAAATCTCTTGAAACGCACTGCGAAGCGAATTCTGCAAAAGATGTTTTGGCACACTCGGTGGATTTGGCATATTTTGGGAAATATGGTGTATTTCATTGGGACAATCCCCTACCAACATTGAAAGTTCCACAAGCGCTGGGTGAACCTCATTGTGGCCGTAGATGAAGCAGCCTTCCTGAGCAGACTCCTGCCTCCCGTGTGAACTGGCATCCACTGGGGTCCACGTCCCCGGTGCACTCTAGACACAGGAATGTGAGGCTGTCAGAGGAGAGCACTGTGCCAGAACTTTCCCATCGCATAAGGTTCAGTGTGTTCCATTCCTGAGGAGTTGGGAAATCTCTCAGAGAAAAAGTACATGTGGGAGAGATCCCAGATAATGACCAAGATAGCAGAAGAACCCAAAAATGTACTTGGTTCTGACTTGACAACGTCACCCCCAACTTAACAGGCTTCTTTGCTTTTGTCTTGTTTTTGTTACGAAGAGTGTGGAGAAATTCACGGGTGCCATGCGAAGATCTGGGATGGAAATAAAATACACATGGTCCAGGCATCAGAAGAGCAGGCACACTCGGGGACACAGGGAACAAAATGAGTGATGGTCTCTCCCCACCTGCCAGCACCATGGAGGACAGAGCCAGAAGCAGCATGCAAAAATCAGCAGGACGCCCCCGCCCCCACTTCAAGGACAGAAATCCAGCCCAGCCCTTAGTCTGATCAGAGGGGGAAGCCACACACAGGAAGCACACCACTTAGTCGAAGGGGGTAGTCTTCGAGGCAGACGGACACCTCAATACTCATGCGTTACGTGAAGTTCTCTCAGGTGAAGATGGGGTGGGTGAACTCTACGGCAAAACTCAAGGGAAATCGCTGGAAGGTTCCAGTCCCCCTAGAGTATGGAAGGGTGACATGGTTATATCAATATATTATATTTTACTGTTTTCATTGTAAAATAAAACACAAGTACATAAAACCACGCCCAAAGAACCACAAATACTTGGGTTCACAAGCTATCGCAAAGCAAACACTTATAACCACCACCCAGGCCAATAAACAGCCTTGTCCCAGCCCCCCCAGTCACCAGCCATATGTCTGTCCTGGTTATAACCCTCTTTCCCACAAGGGGATCTCCCGTCCGCCATTTTGTCATGGTACTGTCACCCAAGTGTGCTTCCTAGACACTGTTGTTCAGCCTTGTGCATTTAAAACAACTTACATATGGGGGCGCCTGGGTGGCACAGTCGGTTAAGCGTCCGACTTCAGCCGGGTCACGATCTCGCGGTCCGTGAGTTCGAGCCCCGCGTCAGGCTCTGGGCTGATGGCTCGGAGCCTGGAGCCTGTTTCCGATTCTGTGTCTCCCTCTCTCTCTGCCCCTCCCCCGTTCATGCTCTGTCTCTCTCTGTCCCAAAAATAAATTAAAAAAAACGTTGAAAAAAAAAAATTAAAAAAAAAAATAAATAAAAAAAAAAAATAAAACAACTTACATATGTTTGAAAGGTCTTCTAAAATGTGGGTCCTCCTCCATTCCTTCCTTATTCCTGCAGCCTCTTTGTAGAAGAATCTGGGTGTTTGACCTGTAGTCTCCCACCGTCTTTAATGGTTGCACACTCATGGTGTAGCTCGACTGCCCTCTGTACTTCCTGCTTGACAAATGGATCCTGGGGCTCCATGATCCGACTCTGGTTTGGTGCCTTCGGTAAGAAAATGGACCATGATTTCTTCTTTAATCACAGAGCTTATAACACCAGCTTATCTCCCTTTGTGATGTTATCAGACTTTGATGCCAAATGCCTCGATTCATCAGTTTGTAACCACCTGGGGATAATCTAATTCTAGCACTTTTTTTTTCTGCTTTTTAGTTGGAATACTTCTATTAAGAGAAACTTCCCTTCATGGGCCCAGTGGTGGTGTCATTCATAAAGGGAAGGTAGGAAAAATGCTGGATTCTTTTCCCTCCTGTATTTACTAATTTTCAAGAGCATGAGGGTCATTTCATTCTCTGAAGGATGACTGATTACTTTTAAAAATATTAGGATAAACTCTTGGATTTAACACATATTGTAGCCTTCAATCCAATGGAAATTACTGTATTTATCGACTTCAAGAATCTCCATGTTTGACCAGCAGGAGACTCATCAAGGCTTCTGGTCCCCTCTAGTATTGCCATGGTGATGGTCTCAAATAGCTTCCTTGCTATCTGATTTTACAAGGTGTCTCGGGTACCTTCCTGCCCCCAGCGTGGGATTCGTCAGATCTCTAAAAGCCCTAGTTATTTTGGTATTTCAAGCATTTCAAGACAGCAATCTATGGTCCATGTGTACACCTGGTTGGTCATTATTCTAGAACATTCATTGAACTGAGCTCAGGAATTACAGAAGCTTCTTTTCAAAAGATCAAATAGCTGGGGTGCCTGGGTGGCTCAGTTGGTTAAGTGTCCAACTTCGGCTCAGGTCATGATCTCATAGTTTGTGGGTTTGAGCCCTGTGTCGGGCTCTGTGCTGACAGCTCAGAGCCTGGAGCCTGCTTCGGATTCTGTGCCTTCCTCTCTCTACCCCTCCCCAGGTTGCACTCTGTCTCTCTTTCTCATAAATAAATAAACATTAAACAAAAATTTTTTAAAAGACCAAATAGCCCAGGAGTTCATTCTAATGTGTTCTGTCCAAATTCAAGAATTCTTTGGTGTTTGTGCTTTCTCTTCTCTACTACATCTGTGTCTCCTTTCTTTCACGTTGGGAATCTTGGCTCTCAAGGATATAGAAATGAGATGATTAGAATATCTCCATTTTTTGTTGCTTTTGCCACAACTCAGGCAACACCATCAGACTAACAATGGTGGTTTTACCCTCACTGATATGTTTACCAAAAAAAATTAAACTAGGGGCGCCTGGGTGGCTCAGTCGGTTAAGCGGCCGACTTCAGCTCAGGTCACGATCTCACGATCCGTGAGTTCAAGCCCCACGTCGGGCTCTGTGCTGACAGCTCAGAGCCTGGAGCCTGTTTCAGATTCTGTGTCTCCCTCTCTCTGACCCTCCCCCGTTCATGCTCTGTCTCTCTCTGTCTCAAAAATAAAAAATTGTTAAAAAAAAAATTTAAAAAAAAGTTAAACTGTATTTTGCCTTTGCTCTCCCCATAGTCTCCCCATTTTGGATAGCCGTGCAATATTCAAAATGCCAGAGGATATGTCTGGAGTCACTAATGCTTTTTATGACTTGGGGCAGGGGGCAGGGGTGCTGGCATCCAGCGGGTGGAGGCCACGGATGTACAAGGCTCCTCCCTCCCCCGCCTTAAATCATTATCTGGCTCAACACTTCCAAAGTGCAGAGACTGAGAAAACCTGTTTAGAATTTGTGTCTCTGACTCACTCTAGTTTGGGGGTTGGTTCGGGAATATCTTGTCAACCTAGATTTTTGGTAACTGGTTTCTAGTTTTGTGATGCTTTGATGATCTTTACCATTTTAAGTGTGGGTTTGCAGAAATGGAAATTCTGCACACTATTATTGCTGACGCTACTTTCATAAACTTATTCTGCAGGGGATACGGAAAAAGTAGCCCCAGTCCATTCCCAAAGTGCACATGAGTGGACAGGATGGTTTGAATGCTGACCTTGACGGCAGGGTAGACAGAAAGGGATGGGGTTTGGGGCGGGGAGAGTGTCTAGGAAGCAGACACAAGACTAGGAAGCTGACGGGGGGGGGGGGTGTCTAGGGAAAATGATGGGGTCTCATATTACTCTCAGGTTCAGACCCCGTGGCTGCTGGTGCCCCTAACAAGGACGGGACCCTCTTGGACTCAAGAGAGAATTTGGTTTTGTCGGGCTGACTTGGAGGTCTTGAAGGGTCAAAAACGCATCACAACACCATACTCTTGCCGAGCTGAGGGGCCTTCTGGAATGGGTGGCCCGGAGTCTCAAGTTCTGAGGCTGCACCCACGGCTCGTGGGCTCAGTGATACAGCAGCTTTGAGGTCAGGGTCAGCCCCCGAACTCCCACCTATGGACTGCGTTGTGATTAAAATGGTTTTTATCTTTCTTCTTACATTTTGGTCTCATGCTTGAAACACGTCTTCCTTGCCCCTGGTTAGGGGGACCGGCCTGGGTGTCCTTCTGCACATTCCCTCCTGGGATTTGCCCCCGTACGGGGCTGGCCCTCACGCACACAAACGCTGGGCACAGTTTCTGCAAACGGAGCTGAGTTCCTGGCTTCGATTCTGCGCCTTTTCTCCGCCTCTGCTCTGCTTCCTGGGATGGCGTGGACGGAGTCTCGGGTGTGGATCAGGGACTCCGTGCTGAGGCCCTTTCGGCCACTAGTGGCAGCTTCTGAGTCGGGCGCATCATGTTTTCACGTGGACCCTGCATTATTTACAGTAGAGAGATGGTTGGGGGTCTCTGCTGGCCTCCGTGGGAGGGTTTCTTTTTAGTTTATTCCTTTTGTTTTTGCTTTAGGAAAGATGCATGCTTGTCGATCAGCTCCTTCCGGGATGGATTAGGGTTGTAGTGGATTTAAATTTCACTTTCCACTGAGCTTGGCTTCCTTCTGCATTCTATACTCAAAGGATGGAGGCAGACACTCAAAATATTGGCGCGTCTACCGGGCCAATGTCTTTTGGGACAGGACACCAAGAGGCCAGAATCTCAGGACCCTCAGCTTCTGGCTCAGCCGAAGATGCCCCAGGCCTCCTGCCCCACATGGACTCCATTTCCAAGTCTATGTATATATGAGTTTTGCCTTGATGCCTGGTCATGGCCTCTGTTTGTGCCTCGGGCCCCTGCCTCCCCAGCTGGCCAGCAGCCCCTTCCTAGGCCTGGCTTGGTTTCTGGTTTCCAGCCAAGCCGATGCCTGTTTCCCTCCGCCCCGCCGAGCCTTCCTCTCTGAAACCCAGCTCCTTGTTGGAAGCCTGCCTCCGCCAGGCCCCTCCCAGTCCTCAGATGCCCAGTTAGGGTCCTGCGAGTTCCCCCCTGATTTTGTGGGGCCCGACCTCTTCCAAACCCTGAAGGAGCAGAGGCTCACGGGGAGAACGGGCTGGCCTCGCTCTGGGCAGAGCAGCCGGAGCCCAAGCCTGGGGATGGATGAGAGTTCTGCATCCGTGCCAGGTGGGGGGTGTGGCTGCAACACGAGGTGTGCAGGTCGTGACGCCAGCACCTGAGGCCCACAGACTTAGAGCTGAGGTGCGTGCGTATGTGCGGACAGATGTGTGCACACAGGTACATCCACATTCGTGCACATGCACGTGCCCAGATGCAGCCCATGCACATGCTGGCCTGTGCGGCCCCGCTTGGTCTGGTCTGAAGTTCTTTCTTTGCTGACCTTGAGGTGCTGCGTGGAAGGAACATAACTTTAACCTCCGGGAGGCAGGGGCACACAGGGCTGCTGGCGGACGCAGGGCTGCTGGCAGCCAGCGTGGGGGTGGGGGTGGGGGTGGGGGTGGGGGTGGGGGTGGGGGTGGGAGGGTCCCAGTCTTCAGCCCCTTGGAAGCTGGGGACAGGTATGGAAGCCTGGTGGTTTTACCTGCTGGATCTCACCCCCTCTCCCCTCCCCACCTGGGCCACCCTCCGCTGCCCTCAGAAGGCCAGGGGCTTTGACAGTGTCCCTTTCCTCCCAGGAAAGTGTCTGCATTATACTTTCAGGAGGCTGTTTTCTCAGAGGACGGAGGACGCTCACTTTGTCTGACTTTGGAGCGCGGGCCACAGACTGGGTCCCTGCTCCCTGCCTGCACCTCGGATTCTTCCAGGCGCCTTCCGGGCTCATGTGTGCAGCAGGGTCGTGGGAACTTGGGGGCACCAGTGGCGTCAGCAAATGCCGGGCTCCTGTACCTGCCTGGCTGCACACACCCCGCCTGCCGGCCAGACAACAGGGAGAAGGCACACCAGGTGGGCTCTGGGCTGGCTCTTCCCAGCCCGGAAGTGGTGCTGACTAGAAGGTAGGGCAGGGTGGGCTTGACTCCCCTTCGCCACGTCCCCGCCCACAGGGAGGTGAAGCACCTGAGGTCCCAGGTGTGGAGGGAGTCTTGTCTTCCTTATACCTGCCCCAGAAGCAAGTGACAGGAGGGCTGCAGATGGGGTGGGCGGGGTTAGAGCTCAGGTTGCAGGACAAGCTGTCCCTGGGCCCCTGATCCATCACCCAGGGTCAGGCCACCAGGTGAGGATCCCCTGCCTCTTGGGCAGGTATGTGTCTCAACCACTGAGCACATAATTATTATTTTTTATTAAATCCCCCCCCCCCCCCCCCACTGAGAGCATTATTAAGAACACATTAAATATGTAATGAGAATTTTAAAAAGTGTTTCCTGGTGGCTCAGTTAAGTGGCTGACTTCGGCTCAGGTCATGATCTCAAGTTTCATGGGTTTGAGCCCCGCGTCAGGCTCTGTGCTGACAGCTCAGAACCTAGAACCTGCTTTGGATTCTGTGTCTCCCTTTCTGCCCTTCACCCGCTCATTCTCTCTCTCTCTGTCAAAAATAAATGTAAAAAAGTGAAAAAAGTAAATTGGGGTGACGTACACCTAACATAACATTTGCCATCTTCACCATTTTTAAGAGTACAATTCAGTGGCGTTCGGCACATTCACACTGTCATATGGCCACCCCCTCGGTCCTCCTCCGGAACTTTCCCGTCTTTCCAAACCGAAACTCTGCCCCTGTTGAACACAACTCCCCAGCTCCCCCCAGCACCTGGGGCTCCCACCCTCTATGCTGTCTCCGCTCCTAGAGGCGGAAGCAGACAGGGTTTGTCCTGCTGGGTCTGGCTTACTCACCGGCATCACGGCTCATCCGCGCTGGAGCAGGCGTCAGTTTCCCCTTCCTGTTTAGGGTCGGATACTGTTCCTGACACTTTCCCTGTTTTAAACAAACCCTGGGCCTCCTCCATGTGTTGTGCCTTCTAGTGACTTGATTGCGTTTGACGGTGCGATGGCTCGGCCTCCCGTCAACCATACTTCACCGCGAGAGAGGACCTGGGGCCAGGTAAGGAGCCAAGTGACAGCAACAGGAATAAAAGACATGTTGTGCTTTCGTTTATCTAGTGTCCTGCCCGCTGTCCTTCCTGCTCTGGGGGACCCCGTTCTGGCTGCCGACAGCCGCCCTCGGTGCCAGCGGGTTGGGGGGTGGGGTGTGAGTCACTGGGGCTCAGGCCTGGACACAACTTCCTCATCGATCTCTGGCGACAGAGCCCGTGCTGGCACCTGGCGTCCCTGCCAGCAGCGGGGAGCGGGTGGGCTAGGGTGGCTTGTGTGCGGTGGGGGACTGTTGAGCAACCACAGGGCGCTGCTGAGAACAGCGCTGGCAGGTGGCAGCAGGCACTACGTGGCCGCCCTTGGCTTCCCGCCACTGTTTCTTCTGGGCTCGGAGCTGCTGTGGTGGCTCAGGCCCCGGGGCGCTGCCTCACCCCCTCCTAGCTGGCTGCGACTCGGGTCGGGCAGCAGGGTCGGGTGGGGGAACATCACGCCGAGGCTGACCGGGCCGGCCTGACATTCTGAGCGGAGCGTGGCACCTGTCCTTACATCGGGTCCCCAGCCTAGGCCCTGAGCACTGCCGTCAGGATCCCTGGGGGTGGGATGGCACGAGGAGAAATCCAGGAAGCTCGTGTTCCGGAACATTCTGTGAGCCTTCGGCAGGGATCGTGCACCAAGGCGCCACGTGCCCTGGGGAGGAACACGTTCGTTCCTCTGCAGGGAGCATGCTGGTCTGGGGGTCTGCAGCACTATCTTGCCCAGGCCCCAGCGGCTCCCCGTGTCCCCAGAGGTGCCCTGGGGAGGGGGGCCAGGGTACCCAGTGGGACAGGCAGTGAGGGCAGGAACCAGATCAGCTGTTGCCTTGGGCGGGTGGGGAGGCCTTTGATTTGATTCCTAAGGGAGGATGTGGAGGCCCCACCAAGGCCCCTGTGTGTCCACTCGGAGTGGGTGGATCTTCTCCGGCACCCCAGGAGCACAGTTGACAGCCTGTGGGTTATACTGGTCGGGTAGCTGGGGGACTGGGAAGCTCGGGCTGTTCTCCCAGCAAACCAGTGAGGTCGGTCTTCCGACACCCACTTTGTCCACAGGATCATCTGGAGGGGATTGGTGAGTTGCCCAGATTTGCAGGGCTAGTAGGAGGAGAGTTAGAGGCACCCTCAAGGCTCACGCAGCCTGTCTGTGCTTTGAGGTTAAAGGTACATTCCTAAAAGGAGCGGCTCCTTCTCAGTGAACAGGATATCATGACTCAACCCTGTGACTGGAGACCAGGGAAGGCACCTGATGGGGACACTCTGTGTGCGGCACACAGGACACCCCCAGAGCTCTAAGCCACATGCCACCTGCTGTTTCATGTTTTTAGGCATCTTTGTCACCAGCACTTACCTCGGGAAAATCACTCCTAGAGGTACTGTGGGGACCCTGGGCCAAGGAGTCAGGTGACTGTGAGGAGAGAGTTCAGTTGTAAGCCCAGGTCCATGACCTTGAGCACATTATTTAAAAAGTCATGTTAAGGGGTGGCTGGGCAGCTCAGTTGGTTAAGCGTCCAACTGTTGGATTTTTGGCTCAGGTCGTGATCTCACAGCTTGTAGTTCGAGCTCCAGGTCGGGCTCTGTGCCGACAGCTCAGAGCCTGGAGCCTGCTTTGGATCCTGTGTCTCCCTCTCTCTTTGCCCCCTCCCCCGCTCACGCTCTGTCTCTCTCTCTCCCCCAAATAAATAAACACCAAAAAAATTAAAAACACATGTTAAAGACTATCCATGGAAAGAACACAAGTTTTACCCATGGAAAGAACACAAGTCCTCCCGTGTGTCAGTTAAATGAAATGAAGTGTGTAACACGCTTGGCTCCAAAGGGACATTCACTTGTTTCTGGCTCCTTCTCCTTTCCTCTCTTCTCCTCTTGACGTTTTCTCTAAATGTGTGGGTTTTCCCCTGCCCCTTTCCACGGTACCGTCTCCCCTCCCCTGCTCTGGGATGGCCCTAGGAGCACTGGCCTCTGTCCCAAGGAGGTGGAGCAGGGAGAGGAAGCGGGTTGTGAGAACAGCTCGGCTCTTGCTGTGAGAAGGAGCAGGTCTGGGTCCACGACCCAAGGTGTGGGTGGTGCTGGGCAACCTGGCATCTCTGAGTAGGTAGGTAGTGGAGTCTGTGGCCCCGCAGAATCTGAATGTAGCAAGACCACCCCCTCCCCCCCACCCCTGTGAGCAGACACGAGGACAGCGGTCCCCTCCACCCTACCTCCTCCAGGTGCTGAGACCAGGTGTCTGCTGAGTTGCTGGAAGAGGCCCAGTCTTACGTCTTAAATGGGAAGAAAACCAGCCGAGAAGCCCAGTTCTATAAACGAGGTCAGCTGGGGAACAGGCTGGGGGGGGGGCGGTGACTCAGATCAAAGGCATGTGGGCACCCTGAGGCTGTGACTCATCCTGACTCCCACGAGGGGAATGCAGCTTTACCCTGAATCCTGTAGATTGGAAAATGTTCTTGTTTGAATCAGGAATGCTTCACGCGGTTGAATGAAGCTCTGCTCATAAAAAGAAAGACACGAAAGGCATCCTGATCGCAAAGGAAGAAACACAACTATGTGCGTTTCCGGATGACGTGTGCATTTCCATTTCTACACGGTGTGTAGGACATCCAGAGACCTCCGCAAAAGCAATTGGAGCTAATAAAAGTTCAGCAAGGTTGCAAGATACAAGATAAATGTACAAAAGTAACCTGTATTTTATATATTACCAATGAACAATCCAAAATTATATATAAGGACACAATTCCATTTACGATAACATAAATAGGAATAAAATACTTCTGAATATACAACAAAAAGTGTACAAGTTATACACCAGATTACATCACTTACATTACATCTGCAGGGCCACAGACACCAGTTATATCATCAAAAGAAATTAAAGAAGATCTGAAATCTGAACAGACACCTTGTATTTGTGGCCTGGAAGACTTAATATTGTTTGGGGCCAAAACTTCCTAAATTGATCTGCTGACTCAACATGATCCCTATCAACTCACAGCTGCTTTAAAAAAAAAAAAATCTTTTTTTAAATGTTTATTTACTTTTGGGAGAGAAAGTCAAAGCATGAGCAGGGGAGGGGCAGAGAGAGAGGGAGACACAGACTCTGAAGCAGGCTCCAGACTCCGAGCTGTGAGCACAGAGCCCGATGTGGGGCTCCAACCCATGAACTGTGAGATCATGACCTGAACTGAAGTCAGACGCTCAACCAATTAAGCCACCCAGGTGCCCCTGCCTTTTTCTTTTAAGTAAAAATTGACAAGCTGATCCCAAAATTTATAGGGAAATTCAAGCAGCCAAGAATAGCTGAGGGGATCTTGAAAAAGGAAGAACAAAGTTGGAGGTATCACAAATCATACATCTGTTGGAGGTCTAGTGTCCAGAATATGCAAAGAACTCTTACAACCCAACAATGAAGAGATAAATAGCCCAATTAAAAAGAGACAGAGAATTTGAATCAACATTTCTCTAAAGACGAAATGCAGATGGCCCATGGGCACATGAAAAGATGCTCAACATCCTTAGTCATCAAGGAAATGCAAAGCTAAACCATAATGAGAAGCTGTCTCAAGTCCTCCAGGATGGCTAGAATAAAATAGGCAAATATTAATTACTGAGGGTGTGGAGACACTGGAGCTCTCATTCATGGCTGGTGGGAATGTCAAATGGTGCAGCCACTTTGGAAAAGAGTCTGGAAAATCCTCAACAAGTTAAAATCCGGTTACCATATGACTCAACAAATCCACTTCTACAGATACATAGATATGGAAAAATTGAAAACATGTGTCCGCACAAAATCTTGTACATGAAGGCTCCCAGCAGCATTTATTCATAATGGCCCAAAGTGGAAACAACTTGAATGTCTATCAATTAAGAAGCAGATTAGACCATGTGGTACATCCATAAAGTGAAATATCATTCAACCAAGAAAAAGGAATGGGGTGCTTACACATGCTTCACATAGATGAACCTTGAAGGCACTGTGGTTAAGCCAAAGAAACCAGACACAAAAGGCTGCATCCTGTATGATTGCATTTATATAAACGTTCAGAACAGTCAAGACCACAGAGACAGAAATCAGATTAGTGGCTTCCAGGGGCTGGGGCAGGGGATGAGGACTATTCTTTCTTTTTGGGGTGATAAAAATGTTCTGGAATGAATGGTGTTGCTTGTACAATTTTGTGAATGTACTAAAATCACTAGGTTGTGTTTCTTCCAAGGGTGAATGTTATGGTATGTGAATTACATCTAGGTGAAGTAAAAAAGGAGTTTCAAGGCACAACAGCTGGAAATGTTTTGACGAAAGACCCCAAAGTTAATGTTAGCCGAATTCTCTTCTGATTTGGGTAAAATCTAGTCTGATTAGTATGGAGCAAAAAGGAGTAAGCTGGATGTGTCCTTACAAAAATAAAACATCTTTGTCAACACAAAATGTTGCCCATTAAAGTACGTACAAGGAAAACTGCGACCATCTTGTCCATGACTCTTGTTAGAAAGAGAGCAGACATTTCTTTGACATTTAGGACCGAAACACGTAAACCCAGGGATGTTCTCTTGGAGTCATTGATTCTGTATTGAAGATACAGAAAGCTTTTGTTTGTTTTCATTTTTTTCCCTATGCTTCCTAATAAAATTTATGCTATTGTAGGAAGTTAAAAGAAACAGGAAATATAAAATGATGTAACACATAATTTACTCCTAATTTCACCACCCAGAAACAATCGTTGTTAACATGATGGCCGGTTTGGGAATTTTCTTGTCTCTCTCTCTCTTTTTAAATATAATTGAGATCATACTGAATATGCAAGGAGCATTATGGTTACTTGGCTAAAAGGTATACCTTAAGCATTTGCTAGGCATTTGAAACTCCCTGTAACTAGCATTTATTTCTTTTTAATGTTTGTTTTATTTTTGAGAGACACAGAGTGCGAGCGGGGGAGAGGCAGAGAGAGAGGGAGACACAGAATCTGAAGCAGGCTCCAGGCTCCAGGCTCTGAGCTGTCAGCACAGAGCCTGACGTGGGGCTTGAACCCACGAACCACGAGATCATGACCTGAGCCGAAGTCGGACGCTTAACCGACTGAGTCCCCCAGGCGCCCCTCTATCCCTGAATCTTTTTTAAGATAGTTCACAGAAGGTAGAAGCCAATGGTGGGGGTGGGTGTCTCAGCCCAGCTCCTGGCTTGTGCCGGAGGACAGGCATTTTTAGAGGGATATTTGTCCAGAGGATAGCTAGTTCTGACACTCACCAGGAAAGCAATTTGCTAAACAGCAGAATGGGTGGAACCGAGCAGGGGACAGCATGCAGAGTCCTTGGAGCCTCCTTGAGAGCTGGAAAGAGAGGCAGCTCGTGGCCATCATAGCATTCTCATGGTGTCAGCCACAAATATTATTCTTGGAATCAAGACGGAGGTTCCTAGAAGTCAGTGCTTTGGGGGAGGCTTCCTTCCTGCTGCAAATAATTGTAATGTGTTACAGCTGCCTGCGGTCAAGTTGCCGGGTGGGTGGTGCGGTGGCGAGGCAGGGGTGGGGGTGAGGGGCGGGAGTGGCAGCCTCATCATGGGTCCACACCGTCAGGTGAGGGGCCGAGGTGCTGCGTACCAAGAGAGGCCGCTCGAGGGTGGGACGTAAGCCCCAGGGGGCATTAGGGTTAAGTGGGCTGCTGTGTTCTGTAACTGGGTCAGGCGTGGCAGTCGGCGTGCTGAGGCTCTGTCAACGCTGGGACATTTAGCAAGGACTAGAAGTAGTTAGAAAGGAGACTGAGTTAGAGAGCAAGTCCCTGGGAGAAGCAAGCCCCAGCCTGGAGACACACACTGTCTCTCTCTCTCCCCTTAATTTTATTTTGTTGTGGTGGGAACACCTAACACAGGTTCAGCCCATCACAGCTGGAGACAGGCACATCCCTGGGCGGTGCTCTAGAGCTGATTCCCTTGCTCTACCTTGTTACCCCCGTTGATTAGTGACTCCAGTCCCTTCCCCACCCCCTGCAACCCCACTGGCTCGCTGACTCTATGGATCCTACTGGTTTACCTTCCCCTGTAAGGAGGATCATACGCTACTTGCTTTTCTGTATCTGGCTTCTCTCCCTTAGCCTCATGTCTCAAGGCTCACCCGTGGTGTCACAGGGCAGGATCCCCCTCTCAGGGCTGGATGGCATCCCGCTGTGCCCACAGACCACACCTTCCACACGCCCCACTGTCAGGAGGAAGCAAGCAGCTGTGCTGAGAAGACTCTGGAGGGGTCCTGTCTGCACACCTGCCTCCCTGTGCATTACTAGGAACACATTAGAGCGGGGAAACCGAGGCACAGAGAGGTGAAGCAGGCAGCACAGCCCTCAGGGAGGAGGCAGGTCTGGCGCCAGAGCCGGGAGGCCACCTCATCTGGACAGAACACGCCTGGGTGGGGGCTCAGGTGTCCAGCTCCAGTGGCGGACAGGGGCGCAGACCCCATAGCACCGAGACAGTGCTTCAGAAGCCCCTTCATCTGGCAAAGACCTGGAATGTGGCCTTTTGAGACTGAGTGGGAGCTAAGTGGGGCCGCGTGGGGCTGAGTGGGGCCGAGTGGGGCCTGAGTGGGGCCGAGTGGAGCTGAGTGGGGCCGAGTGGGGCCGAGTGGGAGCTGGGTGGGGCCAGGTGGGGCCGTGTGTGCCCGCACCAGGTGCAGAATTCGGGAGGGTCTAAGTTGGCACCCGTGACAGGACTCGCTGTGCATCCCAGACCCGTTTTCAGGTGACATAGACCTATGGGAAAATACTTAGTAAACAGGGAGCCCCTCCAAGTAATGAAGGTTGGAGAACAGACTCGCTAGAGCAAAGGCTTTACAAATGGAGTAGGAAAATGAAAACATAGAGATAAATGATGAAAAGGAGAAAGAGTGAAGTGAACAAAATCAAATCGAATCAGCTACCGGAGTGCCCCCACCGCGCAGGCCTGGAGGCCGTGAAGGGGCAGGATGGGGCAGAAGGAGAAAGCACCTGTGCACGTGGGCACAGCGAGGCAGCTCAGGAAGTAGTGACAGGCACTCAGGATGTGGAAGGCGGGCGGCTGGGGTGTGGGGGACGTGAGGAGAGCAGGGACGGGCAGCGGAAAACGAGGCAGTGGGCCGGGGGCTGAAGTGTTTTTAGGACAGAATAAATAGATGCTCAAACATGAGGAAACACAAACACGCATGGAGAGAAGAGACCCCAGCGTGGAAGGCCGTCAGGGGGGTGTCCTCAGCTGGTGCTCAAGTGGGGACGGCTGTCCAGGGGGTGGTCCTGAGCTGGAGGTTCCCTCACCTGCCCTCTGCCCCCTGGAACCTGGCCCCTCCTGGCGCCTGCCTCTTGGCTCCTGACCCCTGGCTCCTCCTGGCCCCTCACATCTGGCCCTGGCCCTTCCTGGCCCTTCACATCTGGCCCTGGCCCCTCCTGGCCCCTGGCCCCTCCTCGCCCCTCACATCTGGCCCTGGCCCCTCCTGGCCCCTAGCTCCTGGCCCTTGGTTCCTGGCCCCTCCTGGCCCCTCACATCTGGCCCTGTTCCCTCCTGGCCCCTAGCTCCTGGCCCTTGGTTCCTGGCCCCTCCTGGCCCCTCACATCTGGCCCTCGTGCCTCCTGACCCCTGGCTCTTGGCCCCTGACCCCTGACTCCTGGCCCCTGCCCCTGGCTGAGACTCCAGGCTGTGGCTGCCTTTGTCAGGGGCAGGCACCTTGAGCAGGAGAACACTCTGGACCCCACCTTGCACTGGCCTCTGAACACAGTGAAGGTGAAGGTCACGTGCCAGCGTGGCCAGGTGGCCATGGTGCCCCGCTGCTTGCTCACACTGCCGTCTGCACGATGCCGGGGAGGGATTTCGTGTCTGCAGACGTCCGCTGAAGCACATAACCTCCTGTCATATGGGTGGGTCTCCTGCGATGGGTCAGAGCAAGGTCTGGGGCTTCCCAAAGCAGCCCCTTTGCCCTAAGGCTGTCAGGGAAGAAGCTGTCCCTGCTCTTGCCGGCTGGCCGCCCTCGTGGCTCAGCCTCATTCGCCCTCTGCCCTGACGTTCCAGACTTACCAGGTTCCACTTAGGCGTGGGCCGAGTCTTTATGAAATTAACTCAGATCTCTCCCTCTGTATATCCCATTGGTTCTGTGTCTCTGGATGCAGACGTCATAATCTGCACTTTATGCAGGAAGCAAGCAAGGCCGGAAGAACTTCGGACGTGCGGGGTCTCCCGGGTCACGAAGGAGCAGTGGGGCGGCGGGTCGCGGTGGACTGGACGACCGTGGGTCCTGATTCAGGGGACTTGTGCCGAAGGGCTCCCCCTGCTTCGGCCACTGTTCTCCTATCTGTGAAGTCAAAATGCCAGCATTCCTGGGGGCCAGGGCACTGGTGCAGGTCACGGGTACTGATGAATGTGCTGGATGTATAGAAAGCCGTCTGAAAGCTGCTGATGTCATTTTGAGTTCTCTTCTCGGTACAGGGTAAGGAGAGGAGGCGGGAGGCTGAAGTTCCGGGGCATATGGACGCAGGGTGTATTTTTGTGGTCTGTCCCTCTAGAAGCAGCCTGTCCACCCTCCTGGCTGGAGTAGGAGGACCACCACCCTCCTCCCTGTGGTCCAGGTCTGGGGGACCCTTCGGGGAACGGAGAAGAGTCTGAACGGAGGGGGCGTTAGTGGTTTTCAAATAACAGGGGGTGTCGCCGGACCCTTGGCGGATGTCGGGTGAGTGTGTGGTATGGGGGCAGAGGGGCTGGACCAGCGGGGAGGCCGCAGATGCACAGGAGCCAGATCCCGCGTCGAGGTTCTCTGCGCAAAGCTGATTGGATCGGGAGCCTGGAAGCCGCAAACCCCACCACGTGACAAGATCTCTGTTGACAACTAAAAAATGTGTCAATTTAACATTATGGCTACTGAATCAACATAATTACAACTTCTAAAAGGACTCCCTTTCTTGCAAGGGGGTATTCAGTGAAGGCCATTTTCTAACCCAAGTAGTTAAATCTCGAGATGCGTGAAGAGCGGAATCCCTTCTGAAACTAAAACCACGAACGAACACAAGGAGAGGGAGTGGGGAAATGTTTGGCCCCACGGCGCACTCTCGCCCACGGTGACTGCGGCAAGGGGATGTTAGCTCCTCGGTGTCTGGGGCAGAGCCGTCTGGTGTCCCCTTACCGGCTCTTCGCCTGTGCGGCTGTGCGGAGGGTTCTATGGTGTAGGTTTGCGGTGGCCTGCAACCATGTGTAAGCAGGGGCGGGGGGCACCGTCATCACGTGCCACGCCCAGCCTGCGGCTTTCACTGGTGGCTGGGGGAGCCCCGTGTTGGGGCGGTAGGACTGTGTTCCAGAGGCCCTGGATCTCAGGGACCCTGCCTGGAAGGTGGGGTTAACAGTACTTTATTGGACACTTTGCTGTGAGAATAGATCTTTTTTTTTTTTTATAATTTTTTTTAATGTTTATTTTTGAGAGAGAATGAGTGTCACTGGGACAGGGGCAGAGAGAGAGGGAAACAGAATCCGAAGCAGGCTCCAGGCTCCGAGCCGTCAGCACAGAGCCCGATACGGGGTTCGAACTCACAAACCGCGAGATCATGACCTGAGCTGAAGTCGGACGCTTAACCGACTGAGCCACCCAGGCACCCCAGAATATTGGCTTTTCTTTTACATGATCATTTTCCACTATGTTCTGTTTCTTCTATCCTAAAAACAATTCCAAATGAAAGAAGCTGGGGAAATTCTCTCATTCCTGCAGGAAATGCAAAAAGCCAAATTGGGAGCTTAGTGCTTGCATGGGAAGTCAGAGCCCCATCAGAAGCTGGGGGCTCTGACCTTTGCCCCGACACTTGACCATCAAGCGCGCTTCCTGTGGGCCCCGGGAGTCACCCTTACAGCTGCTAGTTTCTGCCACATGGGAATCCATGCAGACATCACGATTCCTGGTGCTGGACGGGCCCCAGTGTAGACCACCTGGGGATGACCTCCCCCGTCCACGCCTGCGAGTGGGGGACTCAGGGGTCCTAAAACCGGCTGCACCACTGGACACTCACCAGGCGAGCATGGACATCACCCACCTGCTGCCCAAGTAGGAGATGAGCAGTCACAGGCCGTGATGGCACTTTTCTCTAAAATCAAAATTTTCTGCCAAGTCAAAGGACTGCCCCGTGAAAAGAATTCCGCAGTGTCCTCAAAGTGAGTGTAGTCTCTCAGAGTTGTGTTTCTCCCACCCTCTTTTTATTTGGCTGATGGAATGTGAAATACGCCGTGTTTGCCCCAAAGAGAGTCAGCAGACGAATTGGAGAGGGAAGGTCTTTCCGAGGGAGCAGGGCCAGGCCGGAGAGACGGACAAGTGCGCTTCCTGGCCCCGAGGAGCGGAGCTGGCGGGACACGAAGCCCCCACCACCGGTCGATGTGGCGGCAGCCGCCGCGGGGTCCTGGCCGCGAGCCTCCCGCTGTGAGTCATGGGCCATCTCTAGGCACATGTCGGATCCACGACATTCCACACCGGGCCAGGACACGGCCTGTTGCTCTTGCTGATTTACAGCTCTGAGCACCGAAAGCATTTTCTTTATGACCCGAGACGGCTTTGGTGTTTTCCATTCCCACCTACGGCCGCTCGGCTTCCCAGCGCTGACGTGTGCTCCGAGGACGAGATCGGACACACGTGGTTTATCCTGCCCCCGAGGGCTTTGGCCCCCAGCCCTCCTCTGTCGCCCTGCTCACAGCTCTGAGCCACGTGGGGCTCGGGGCCCCCCGGTCACCCCAGGCAGCAGAGACCTGGTGGTGGAAGCCAGGCCTTGACAAGGACCACTTTGCAAATGACTCTCCTCCACCCCATAGGATCACTTGGCCCCAGGCAGGGCCATCTTAGACCAGCGCTGAGGTTGGAGCTTGGGGACCCGCCGGCACAGGGGCTCAGACGTGCAAAATAAAGTACTCGCCTGCGTGTGGAGAAGCATGTTCATGGTGCAGAGTCTGACACGGGGGGTAGTAGGTCTACTGGGCTGCTTCCTCCCCGCCCATGACACCGTTACCCTCCCACAGCTCCGCCAATGCGCGTCTCCCCACCCGGTAGTCAGAATTCGGGTGGTGCGTGGTCTCGCTTCACGTCTGACGAGAGAAGTCAGCTTCTCCGGGGGATCAAAGTGGCCGAGCCCTGGAGAGACGGAAACCTCCCGTTTGTCCGTCTCTGTGTGCGCAAACTGGCGCGCGCGCTGACCACGCCCCCAGGAGAGCTTTTTGTTTTGAATCCGACTCATTTCAGGGGCCTTGTTTGAGTCCATGGGCTTTGGCGGTCACCTGCCAGGAAAACGTGAAAGACCGCGAAAGGTCCTTGTCTTTTTTTTAGCCCCTCCCTCCATCCCAGGGTCCCCAAGGCCACAGCTGCGGGCTCGCAACGCGGAGGGGACAGGTGCGTCTTCACTGCGTGTCTTCAAGGGTGCTTGCTTACTAGGGCTGAGCTTCAAAACCGAATGTTCTGTGGCCCCTGGCGCTCGTGCTGGAGGGAGGCGGCCGGAGCCCCAGACATCAGGCACGGGCAGGTGGGAATACGGGGCCTTTTCTGTCACCTCACCCCTCAGCCGGCGTCCCCCGGTGGAAAGGTTCCGAGTGGAAGACTGGAAGGAAGCTGGGTGGTGCTCAGAGGTATTGGTGTGTTTCAAGTGCGCCACGTCTCACATCTCTGCGGAAGGAGGGGCGGTAAACGGAGGCAGCAGTGCTAAGCTGGTTCTAGAGAGTGTGTGACAGGTGGGTCCACGTCCTGAGACCTCATTCCTGTCCTGTCGCCAGAGAGTCGCTGGAGGGGAGTCCTTCAGCGCCAGCAGAGGCCTGGGGACCGGTAAAGACCTGCCCTCCTTGGTTACTGCCTTCAGCTCAGTGACAGCCCGCCCGGAACCCTGGAGATCTCGGGCAGCAGGTGGCCTGGGGACGGACTGTCGGGCAGGGGACTCAGAATCGGCCCGAGGCTCCTGCAGGGCTTGGCCACTGACCCCAGGGTTGCTCGGCTCAGGGCCCGAAACCCGCCAGACACAGGGACACCTTCTTACTCCCACCTTCCCCTGGAAGCTTCCAGGCCATCTGGTGGTCGACTTGGAGATGCAGGGGGCTTGCTGCATCTGCCTCTCCAGACAGCTGGGGGTCAGTCACCAGTGGCTTTGTGGGCACACGTGGGTACCCAGAGCCCACAGCTGGACGCTGGCTTCCAGGAGCAGTGACTTCTGTGGGGACAGAACGCAGACTGTCGGCCTCATGGGAACGGCAGCGTCTTGGGGGACTATTCGCTCCCTCCCTGTGCCAGGTGCCACCAAGAGTCATGTTCGTGATCTGCTTTGTGAAGTCCATGAGTTCACGTAAACTCGTTGCACGTGACGCAGCCACAGAGAAGCAGGGCGGAAATTTAAGCCCTGTGCTCTGACGCGAAGGTTCTGCCCGTTCCCTACCCCGGGGACTTCTCTTAAGGCCTTGGGTGAGAGAAGGCAGGATGCTGGCTGAGGACAGGAGCATCAGGCAGCTTCCATTCTCGGGCCTCTGCTGGGCAGACATTCCCAGCTTTTCCCCTGAGGATGGGGCCTCTGGACGCTGAGTTCTTTGGGGACCCATGGGCACCCTGGCCTCACAATTTTTAGGAGCACGGCCCTCACAGGGACCAGCGCCAGCCAGGGGAGTCAGCCCACGGGCAGGAAAGGGCCCCCCCCCTCCCATGCCTGATAGCTGGGCCACTCCTTTTATGTAGAGAGGGACAGTCATCAACCGTCACAGTCACATCCCCGTCCAGCCCTCCCCTTGCTGGACGGGTGCCTGGTGGGGGTCGCTCTTGCCTGCACCTGGCTGGCTGCCGTGGGACGGAGACTTTACCTCTGTCTTCCACAGAGAGTCTATGACAGGGTGCCTCCCCCGTGAAAAGTGATCAGCTGGGGGTCACACTGAGGGGCCGGGCCGGCATCCCCATCTGTTGGGGGCTGTGGAGGCTGTTCAGCGGGGCTGGTGGCCCACACCTGTCGGGTACGCTTTATCCCTTGTTCCGTGGCTTTCGTGGCTGATGCAATGCTGCATTCCCAATTATTCAGGGTGAGTGCAAGTGACATGAGGGCCAGAAGCAGGTGGGCCCACCCGGCTCGAGGTCCCACTCCAGCCCTTGGGTGGCCCGTGGCCTCACTGCTTGGGAAAGCCATGCCCACAAGCTGGGGGCTGGGCCCTAGGGTCCCTGGATGTGCTTTTGGGATCTCTGTGATGGAAACCAGGCCCCTGTAAGAATCTGAGGGAACACGAATCCAGAGGAAGGAGAACCATCTAGAAGCCTGCTAATGAATTCTGTGCAAAGGGGTCCTGATCCTGTCGAGCCCTTTGATAATGACAGGATGACACTAATCACGGTGACAGCATCCGCAATAACCCCACCAGCACCCAGCCAGGCTAGCCCTTTGGTCAGGGTCTCAACATGTGCAGGGGATTGAATGGGCCTTTGAGCACAAACTCTTTTTTAAAAAATTTTTTTCATGTTTGTTTATTTTTGAGAGACAGAGCAAGCAGGGGAGAGGGCAGAGAGAGAGAGAGAGAGAGAGAGACAGGATCCCAAGCAGGCTCCGTGCTGTCAGCACAGAGCCCGACGAGGGGCTCGAACCCGTGAACTGAGACAGCATGACCAGAGCTGAAATCAGGGGTTGGGCGCTCCGCTGACTGAGCCCCGCAGGCGCCCCAGAGCACAAACCCTTAAGCACCATGTGATGTTTCAGGTTCCAACAGCACCTTGTGTGAGCTTGACCTATGACCTGTTCCCAGATTCAGTGGCGTTGAACGGCCAAGAATTAGGGTTCAAGCTCAGCTCGGTAGGATGATATTTCTCCTTCCTGTGTCTGCTGTAGAATTCCTCTCTGGCCTGAGACACGGGGCCCAAGGCAGGGACAGGGGACCTTCCGCTGGGCACAGGATGTTGTGCAGCAGACCCGATGTGGACGCTCCCATTGCTGGAAACAGAAGCTGGGAACTGCCCAGGGCAAGGGGCGAGCGCCGTGTGCGAGCGGCCGGTCAGGGCGGCCAGAGTCCTGTCATCAGGGGACCCGGGATGGGCTGAGGAAGGGAGGGACGGCCGGATGGAGGAACGGAAGCCAAGTTCCAAGATGGAGCTCACAGGGACGGGCAGGAGACCAGGCCCAGCACCAGCTTGGGCTTTGAGGCCAGTTCCTGGTGGTGGGAGAGCAGGGTGGCTGCCATGTCACCTCCTGTCGCGTGTCATCATCACCTCCACTTCTGACACAAATCAGGAGTGAGATGTGATAGCCTGAAAAGTTGAGTTCGTACAGATTTTAGTGTTTTTTAAAGTTTATTTTATTTTGTGTGTGTGTGTGTGTGTGTGTGTGAGAGAGAGAGAGAGAGAGAGAGAGAGAAGGGGGGGCAGGGAGAGAGAATCCGAAGCAGGTTCCAGGCTCCGAGCTGAGCTGTCAGTGCAGACAGAGCCCGACGCGGGGCTTGAACCCATGAACGGTGAGATCACGACCTGAGCTGAAACCCAGGAGTCAGATGCTTAACCGACTGAGCTGCCCAGGTGCCCCCAGATTTCACTTTTACAACATGACCGTCTGCCTTGTCCCATGATCTCCATCTCCTCTCTCCCTGTGCCTCTCTGTACCTCCCTGTCTCTGTCCGTCTCTGAGTCTGTCCCCGTGCCTCCCTGTGTCTCTGTCTCTGTCTCCCTCTGTCTCTGCCGTCACATCTCTGCAGTGCTGCCCATGGACGGAGCCCCGGCTTGGACCTGGCACCCCTGTCACGCCTGGAGGGAAGGGAGAGAAGGAGTTCTGGCCTATGTGGTGCTCTCCCACGTGTTTCAGTTTAACTTTTCCTCTGTGTTCTGCCAGTTCCTTTATGAGCTTTTATGGTGACCGTGCTTCTCTCCAGTCCTCGGAGAAACAAACGGCTGATGTTTTCCTAAGACGTGAGCCCAGCACGGCCACCATGTGTGTGGTGCCCGCTGACCCTGGGCCCGCTGGGGTGTCCCTCCTTCGGGACCTGCGGAGAAGCAGGAGAACGTGCTGGAAGCTTGGAAAGACTTTATGGGGTCAGGGAAGCACGTGCTGGGGGCCCTGGGATGTGCCCGCTACTCTGATGAGGGAACCTGCGCACTCGGGGTCACGCCCGAGCGAGAACAGTGGAGCCAGAAGCGGGGTCTGTCGATGCACATCCAGGGGATTCTGCACACGGTCAGGCTCGTTTGCTAAAGCCCAGGGTGGACACGGTGTGCCCGGGGCTAGGCGACGGTCTGTGTGGCCCCAGGGACAGGCCACTCCTGGGTTTGTGCATGAGGGTGCTCTCTCCCTGACTCTACCTTCCCTGCATGGACATGGGACCAGGCGTGTGCAGCCCCATGGGCAGCAGACAGAGGGATGGCCGGTCATCGGCGGCGGGCGAGGAGAGGTGCCACCACGGATGCCCATGGCCCTGAAGGTCCTTGGGAAGGGGGCAGCAAATGCTCTGGGGTGGGGGGGTGTCGAGGTGTTTTTTGCCAGAAGCCTTGAGGTTCACTGGCCAGGAAAGCCGGGAAGACCACGTCCCAGGCAGTTCTAGAAGGGGGCTTTTCTCTGAGGCCCGTGCCCGGGAAGGCGAGGGGCACCGGGCAGAGCTGGTGTGTGGTGGGGAGGCCGCCCGCGCTTGGCTCAGGGTCGGTCACGCTGCAGGATGTGCCGTGGGTGCTCCTTTTGGGAGCCGACGGCACGGTCCCCGAGGCCGGACCTGGAGGAGTGGGTGTGGGCAGCGGCCTGCGTGGGTCTCAGCCAGTGGCGGGACTGCCACTGGGTCCTTGTATGCGCAGAGAGGCCGCGGGGTGAGTGTGGAAGGTGGTGGAAGATGAGAAAAGGCAGACGGTCTGCCCTGCCCTCCAGTCTCCGCGGTGTCTGAGCTGAACGTCCCCGTGAGGTTTCCCCGAGCGTCACCAGGACCAGACCCCAGGAAGCCCGGTCGTGTTGTAAGCTAGCTTGAGCTCAGACGCCCCAGAGATAGAGCGGAGGCCCGTGGAGGTCAGAGCCTGGGGACCCGGCTCAGTGCACGCTTCTGAGACCCGGTCTGGAAGGCGCAGAGCTGGAGGAGAGATGGTGACAGAAGCACGTGAGACCCTGAGCACGATCCTCAGGCTAGAAATGGACAGTTTTGCTCAGGAACAAATCGAGGAGCCATATGCCTGCCTCCTGATGCCAGGGAGCCGGAGGAAGGTGGCCGCTGTTTGAAAGTCCATACGGCAGGTCCCAGCGGGATTCCCTTTGGCCAGAGTGCACCTGCCTGGAAGAGCCTGAGGCCTTCCCCAGCCCTCTGAGGTGCACCTGCTCTGGAGAGGTGGCCCCTGTGCCCCAGAGCCTGCTTCCCACCCACCCCAAGCTGGCCTTGGCCTGTCACTATCTGTCCACCTGCTGTCTGTTTGTAGGCTCTGCGTCCATGGCTTCCTTCCCCAGTCAGGCGGCCTTCCCCAGAACCAGCATACAGTAGCAGGTCACTGTCACTTAATGGGGTGTCCCTCAGCCACCCTAGGAGCTGTCTTCACGGATGGTGGTGGATAGGGGCCCAGCGGAGGCTGTTAGGTGCAGGCGGGTCCCCGCCTTTCATCCAGAAGACATTCTGAGTGCCAGAAACCCGAAAGGTAAGGCGGCAGGCAACGCAAATGTTAAGAAGGAAACGGTGACTGGGGCCCTCAGGACAATGGCCTCTGTGTATCTGTGTGACAGAGCGGTGTGGGGCTCAGAGACCATCCTGCTCTCGGTGCTGGCTCCCACCTCCTCCTCCTGCAAGGGAATGGTTAACCGCAGACACGTGGCCGGCGCACTGTGCCGGCATCGCAAGGCGCCTAGCCAGAACTCCTGTTACTTGTGACTCCTTAACCGTGAACGTGCCCTACCATGAACGTCTACGTGCGTTGAAAGCATTAATAGCACTGATGAATAGCAGCCCATTAAAGCCCCGTGCAGACCCCCAGGGCCTCCGCGTGCACCTCCCCCAGGGGCGCCACCGCCGTCCTGGACCTCCTCTACAGCCGGCTCCTGTCCGTGCACCGTCACGCACACGCCGCACAGCCAGGCGGCCTGCAGACTTCCCGCAGCGGGGATCTTCCACGTCGGCTCTTCCACAACTCGTTTCCTCTCTCAATGGGACGTTCTTCACGCTTTTCCGCGACGTCACTGCAGACGGCACACTTTTCCACATCAGTTGGCGTGATGGCGTGATCTCCCTTCGTTGGCCCGTGGGTGTGGTGAGTTGTTTTGCTCGTACTGCTCTGCAATATGTCCTGGGTAAGGACTACATGACAATGTGTGCAATAAATTTATTCTGAGGGGTTCCTTCCTTCGTTTCCTGGGCACATGTCCCTCCTCCCCCTCCCCCTCCCCCCCAAACTCGGAGCACACCTACCCGATGTTTCCAGCAGAATGGAAGTTTCCTATGTCCTGTACAGGCTCAGTTTTACTAGATTTTGTCACATTGATTCCTGGGTGGTTAGACCTAGGTGCCCCCCGTCACGGTTGAACAGCACCTCCACGTTCCATGGCCTCACTGGCTCCTGGCTGTGGCCCTAGATTCCCTGGCTGGGGTTCCTAGGAGCCCCTGCGGACGTGAGCAGGACGCTGCTCATATCTCTTCCCTGCCCAACCTTCAAACCATGGATCATCCTCGATTCTGACCTGTGTTCCAGTGGCCTCTGTTCCCTAGAAGTTCTCAGGGGCCTCTGTGAGCCTCAGGAAGCTGGCTCTCGGGTGACACGCTGGGTATCCGTGAGTAGCAGCTGGTGTCGGTCGAAGTCACGTTTTGGGCAACACAAGTTTACGACCAGCTTGCCTTCTAAGTGCAGGGGATGGAGCAGTGGACGGGACAGTTTCCTGTCCAGGGCTCACATTCCAGGGGAGGACAGGTTGTAAACCATGGACAAACAAGGAAGGTCATTGGGACTGGAGAGTGTCCTCCGGGCACCACAGAAGAGGTGGCAGTTAAGGAGCATCAGGGGAGGGGCGTTGGGGATGGGGGAGGGCAGCTGGGAAGGGGGTGGGACGTCGGGGCCGAAGGGAGGGCGTTGGGGCAGAGGGGAGGGGCCCCGGGGAGGGGGGCGGGGCGCCGGGGAGGGGGGTCCTCATCTCCAGGCAAAGGAAGAAGCCGAGGGAGGGGGCAGGGCGCCGTCTGTGTGTGTGTTTGGTCAGTGCTCTGTGGTGGGTCTCTGAGCCCCTGCCCCGGAGCCACATGTGCGGAGAACGTGGGACAGCTGGAGGAAGTCACTGCCCAGGTTGGGGGGGCCGGGGAGGGGGGGAACGCCACCCCAGCGCTGCACCCACCCCCGGGGACCCCTGATGGCACCATGTCCCTCACTGCTCAGGGCACCGTGCTGTGGGGGGAGAGGGTGTCCTGCCTCCGTCTGCCTGCACCCACAGCTCCTGGGCCGAGGCCCCTCAGAGGGTGAGGCTGTGTGGCTCTGGGCACGTGGCCCCTGTGGACAGAAGGCACAACTTGTCCCTGGGTCACAGTCTGGCACCTGCATGGCGGTCATCACAATGCTCTCCCTGATTGTGCACCCGACCTCGAATGGCACGTTTTATTTTATTTTTTTATTAATTTAATTTAATTTAATTTAATTTAATTTAATTTTTTGACAGAGAGAGAGCAGAGAAGGGACAGAGAGAGGGAGAGTGAGAATCCCAAGCAGGCTCCACACTGACAGTGCAGAGCCTGATGTGGGGCTTGAACTCACGAACCGTAAGTCATGACCTGAGCCGAAAACAAGAGTTGGACACTTAACTGACTGAGCCCCCCAGGTGCCCACAAACGGCTGTTTTAATACAAGCTGGATTCGCTCTTCCCAGACGGTCCACCGGCTCCACGGTGGTGGCGGCCTTCCCGTCCTCCTCAGCTGTCATCAAAGACCTTGCGGCCCCTCGGGGAAGGGGCTGAGAAGCAGCCTTTGGGGAAAGAGAGAGACAGAAACCGGAAGACAGGGAGACAGGGAGGGAGAGACAAGGAGACAAGGGGACACAGGGACAGAGAGACCGGGAGGCGGGGCAGGGGAGCGCCCGCTGAGCCGCGATCTCAGAAAGTCCCTGGCAGGCTGCAGGCAGCTCGTGGGCCAGCTGGTGGAAGCTATAAACAAGGCCGTGTGAGGGCTGCTGGGGGAGGGAAGGTGGTGCCCAGGGAGGACCCAGTGGGAGGAGGGCTCGGGGGCACGTGCACAGCAGGACAGATACGGAGGTGCTCCGTGTCCTGTGGGGCGGCCTCCCTGAACCTTCACTTCCCCATCGGTTGGACAGGGCAGGATGATGCTGGGGAGGGCTGGCCGAGGTGAAGACAGTGGCCCAGTGGCCCCGTCCATGAGGCTGAGACCCCCCTGCCCGCGGCCCATCCCTGGCACGGCCGCCCAGCCTCACCTGGCACAGGGACACACGGGGACATTTAAGTGAGCCCCCGGCACCACGGTCCTGTTTTATGCAGGTTGTTTGTTGATTTTTCTGGGTCACATGGAACCAGCAGGTGTGGAGGCAGGTGGTGGGGACGTTGGCTTTCAGGGACTGCCCGAGTCTGCATCCTGCCGCAGCGGTGGCCGTGAGGGCTGTCACAGACACTGGGGCCTCTGTGTTGACCACCGGCCTTCTCATAGCACGTTCCCCTATCCCTGCCTTTCACAACGAGCGGGATGCCCGCGCGCTGAGCTGCTGTCACATACATGGCATGATTGTGGGCCCAGGTCTCTGCCAGCACTGGGGACGGTGGTGGGTGGGGGAAGGGATGTCCGCCGCACCGGCTGTGACTCTGGGGCCACAGGGCCTTTGCTTGTCCTTTCCCCTCTGAAGTCGGTGGATTCCCTGGTATCTCCGTGTCTTGTGAGCAGGACTGTGGGCAGAAGGGTCCGGGTGAGCCCTGGGTCCCCCGAGGAATTCAGACCTTGTCTGTGGGAGGTGGGGAGTGTGGGGGGTGATGGGATTGGGTCTCCACCATTATGTGGGGGTTCTGCTTGTCCAGAGACCCAGGGAGGGGCTGGAATTCAGATGGGCCGGCCCCAGGCTCATTCCTGTTGTGAGACTTCTGTCATCCCTGGGCCGTGACTGGGGTCACCTGGGCGTGGTCCCCCTCGGCTGTCCTGTAGTACACAGCACAATTGGGCAGGGCTGGGGACTCCATGCTGATGCTCACGGTTGGGCCACCGCACGGAGGAACAGCTCAGGTGCTTCCAGAACTCTCCGCACGGGCACCAGATAGTGGCTGAGGCTCTTTTATCTGTCCAAACCCGGCAAGAAATAGACTTGTCCGGGGTGTTTTCCGCGCAGCCCCGGCCCGTCCTATGTCCAGCAGGTGGCAGTCTCTGACCGGGAATTGTGTGGAGCAGCCCCTCCGGTTCCCCCTAGAAGGAGAGGGTTTTCCTGGGATGAGTGAGAAAACCCAAGTCAAGAGATGTTAGATATTGTTCCCTACAGACTGACAAAGAGGAAGTGCTGTCTCCCTGGAGACTGGAGATCCGGATCCACCCGGATTTGTATGTTGTCGTTTTCCTAGAAAATACAAGGCGTTGTGTCCTCGATCGTGTGACGGCTGGCTTGGCTCACAAGTGTGGAGGGTGTCGGGTTCCTCCCCAGAGAGAAAACAAGACATTTGCTACTCATGTCCTTGGGCAGCGGGGATGGGGCAGGGGCATCGGGGGGCTTTTGGCTGGTTCTAGCAGCAGGAGGAGGAGAAGTTGAGGGCCCTGTCCTGGCCACCCCTTCCCCTTCTCTTCCCTTCCCCCCCTGGGCCGCCTGCACTCTGGCTACGGGGACAGAGGCGGCCAGCCAGGGGCTCTCTGTCTTGGCTGCGTGCGTGACTCGGCAGAATCGGTGGGGGAAGGCGATTTCCCCTGCGAGGGGCAGGATGATTGGTCCCCGTCCTCTCCCCGGGTCAGAGGCTCTACGTCCTGGGGTCCGTGTCCAGGGAGGGGCACCCGAGTGTGGCAGGAGGGCTCCCTCATTGCCTGCTTGGAGAAGGTGTCACAGCCTGCCCGTTTTGCGGGGCTGCTCGGGGCCGGGCAAGCAGTGACTGGCCGGCCCAGCTCCCCTGCCTGGAGACGGGGTCCCATCTGCGGGGAAGTGTGGCACGCTGGGGGTCCCCAACCCCAGAAAGAGGTGCAGAAGCTTGGTAGCCTCTCTCCGACCCCAACATCCCCAAAAGAAACAGCAGAAGTTTCCTGCAGACCATCAGACGCCCTCCCTCTTGGCTGTCCACGCTCACGCCAGCGCTCACCTCTTCACCACAATCGCCCAAATCCAAGCGGCATGCTGGCACGCTGGTGTCCACCCCTCACCCCTGTGTGTGCTTGTCCTACAGGACATGACAGGACCCCAGCGACAGGACCCAGGCCTCTCCAGGCCGTCTTCAAAATGCACAGACATTTCCTTCCTCTTGCGGTTTGCTTCTCACGCGGTGATCAGGCCGCCAGGTTCTGGCAGGTTCTTTCTCCGTGTGCTTCTGCGGGCATCTTCCTCCTCCCGGCTGCTGTCATTACCCACGTCGGCCCTGGGCTGGCTGGTCTCCCCCAGCATGTGTTTCATGCTGCACAGTTGACCAGCTTTCTTCCCTGGGTTAAATCCTTCCTCAGGGCATGGGCTCTCCACCCCTCAGCCCCACAGCTCGGTGCCCGGGCAGGGGTCTGCAGGGGTCAGGAGCTGTGGCCTCTGTTCAGCTGGGGCTTCCCCTGCGGGCTGCCGGGACGGGAGGGGACCCAGAGTCTGTCTCGCTCACCTGCAGTCCTTGCTTGTGGTCGGTGGGCCTCCATCGGCAGAAAAGCTTGGGCTCGGCTCCCCCAGGACACGGCCGGCCGTGAAAATTTGAGAACAGAACACGAGAGAGGACACTGCTTCGCCAAAGTGCTGTGAGCCTCGTCCTTCCTGCCCCGTGTATGTGTGTGTGTGTGTTTGTGTGTGTGCGGATGGCTCACTTGGGGCCTGGGAGAGTTCTAGGCAGGAGGGTCCAGTCGAGACGGAGCCTTGGCTGTGTTCCCACAAAATCCTGGCCTCTTGGAGCCTGTGGTGCCCAGCCCTCTGTGCGGGGGGTGTGTGTGGGGGGGCTGGAGGTCTGCTTACCTGGGGTCCTCAGGCTCTGTCCAGGAAAATGGACAGAATCGTTCACACGTCGCAAAGTCGTGCATGCAGTAGGTGGTTGTGTGAATGTGGGATGGAGGCACCCAATCGATACATCCCTCTGTGCATCCCTCCTTGAATTTTAGCAGCGACCCAGCTGGGACGTGGCCCCCCGCACCAGGCTGACCGAGAGGCAGCTTGGAGGCAGGGAGTTTCTACAGTTTGCTTACACTGAGGGAAAACGTATGGGAACTCAAGGTTCTATTGGCTTTGATTCCAGGGTTCCTCTAAGACAACACGCCGGGGCGCCAGCTGGCTCGGTCGGGTAAGGGTCCAACCCTCGATTTCAGCTCAGGTCACCATCTCAGGGTTCATGAGTTTGAGCCCCGCGTCGGGCTCTGTGCTGACAGTGCGGAGCCTGCTGGGGCTTCTCTCTGCCTCTCTCTGCCCCTCCCCTGCTTGTGCCCTCTCCCTCTCAAAATAAATACATCAACGTTTAAAAGATTATACCTCTCGGCTGTGTGTGCTTGGCTGGTAGGTTTGTGTCTAGAAAGCTAAATGTCATCTCCACTGTTACTGGTTCTAACACAGAGCAGCAGACAGGCTTCTGGGTGGAGTTAAGATGTGGCCATTAGGTGGGCCCTCATCCAGTAGGATTATGCTTATATCCTTACAAAATCCTTAAGAAGAAGGTGGTATGAGGGGCGCAGGGGGGCTCAGTCGGTTCAGTGTCTGACGTCGGGTCGGGTCATGACATCTCATGGTTGGTGGGTTCGAGCCCTGCATCGGGCTCTGTGCTGATGGCTCGGACCCTGGAACCTGCTTCAGGTTCTGTGTCTCCCTCTCTGTCTGCCCCTCCCCTGCTCGCACTCCGTCTCTCAAAAATGAATAAATGTTAAAAACCATTTAAGAAGAAGGCAGTACGAAACAGCACGGCCATGGAGCGCCCGCGACCTCGCTCACCCCCCCGGCAGTCAGGGGTGTGCAACCTCTGGAATACCTCCCGTTGTTTTGTGCGGCGTTCAGGCACAGGTGTATGCGGTAAAGCGTGGGGCTTGGGGACAGCAAAGCTGATGCCACACTATTGTTTCCGAGCTGTGCTTTTATAGCTTTGCTACCACACTTGAGGCTGTTTCCCTGCTTTATAGAACATCGTGTGGCTTTTTAAAAAATGAAAACATATCATGGCATGTGCAGCAAAATTATACTCAGGGTTTAATAAAATTAAAAAGAGAGAGGAGGGCACGTGGGACATCTAGATTCGAGGTCTGTCACTGGTTAAGATGTGGTCTGCCTTTTGGACAGGTCAGCTCTCTTTCTGGATTAAAAAAATAAAGGTGTTTAACTAGACAGCCTCTCATTGAGCTCTTAGTTTTAATGTCTATGATTTTCTGACATGAAACCCGTTGGGATACGTAGAAAGTACTGGAGTCCTGGATGCGAGAACCTTGTCTGTTATCCCGGAGCTGAGTGACCGGGGACACATTTGTTCTTGTCTGGGGCTCAAAGGGCTCATGAGGAAAAGGGCGTAGTGAGGGGTCAGGGACCCGGGGTCTTCAAGCACCTTAAGTGCTGATATTATAAAACAATTTTATTCGACTATGGGGAGTCCACTACTCTTTCTCAGATGTGGGCTTTAATTCCTGAGAAACCGTATTTCTGAAAATTCATGTTTATTTTAAATTTGAAGTACATCGTGTGAGTTTCTTTCTTTTTTATTTTTTGTTTTAATTTTTTTAATGTTTACTTATCCTTTTTAAAAAAATTTTTAAAAATGTTTTTTTATTTATTTTTGAGACAGAGAGAGACAGAGCATGAGCAGGGGAGGGGCAGAGAGGGAGACACAGAATCCGAAGCAGGCTCCCGGCTCTGAGCTGTGAGTAGAGCCCAATGCGAGGCTCGAACTCACGGACTGTGAGATCATGACCTGAGCTGAAGTCAGACGCCTAACCGACTGAGCCACCTGGGGGCCCCTAATGTTTATTTATTCTTGAGAGAGAGAGAGAGAGAGAGAGAGAGAGAGACAGAACATGAGTGGGGGAGGGGCAGAGAGCGAGGGAGACACAGAATCCAAAGCAGGCTCCAGGCTCTGAGCTATCAGCACAGAGCCCGACTCGGGGCTCGAACTCACAGACCGTGAAACCATGACCCGAGCTGAAGTCGGATGCTTAACCTCCTGAGCTGCCCAGGCGCCCTGATATTTTCACTTAGTTTTTTGTATCAATATCTGGAAAATCACATACACAGTGTGAAAAGCGTGTTTCCCTGGTGGTGGGATTTTAAGTGCTTTAAATGCACTTATCACATCACAGGTGATGTGTTGTAGAATTTGAAAATTTTATAAATGTATGTAACATAAAAACACAAATACTGCCAAACGTATGGGAGTAATTATTCTCAGTAAGTGCTAACTAAAGAGTCTCCAAGAGGCATTCAAGTGTCCTGCTACTGCCCTTGCTGGCTAAATAGAGGAATGTGGTTGTTTCAAGTTACTTGCGCTCAAAACAGACAAGCTTTCATCCCAAAGTGAGGTGGCCTTGGCCGCGTAGATGCACTTACCTGGCACAGAGCTCGGGGGAAAGTCCTTCAGATTTTGGCTTAAAAACCACCACGGTTCTCTTACCCCAATTTGGATTAAAACTACCCTGGTTCTCTTTCCATATTGTGTCATAGCAATATGATGGCTCCTTGGTGACAAATATCATGGTGACAAATGCTTTCTTGGCTGCAGGCACGTCTGTGCCTCAGCCGTACTTACCGCAGCCCCCCAGACACCTCACCGTGCGGGCAGGGGACTTGTCCTGGGGGCCACCTGGTGGTACCAGTTGGCGGGTGGTGCCCTCACTCACGTCCCTGGGCCCCCCTGCGCGTACCTGGCGTGGGCGGTCCTCTCTAGACCTGGAAGCAGGTGGGAGACGTCAGTTCTGGTCAGAGGGTCTCAAGCGTCCTGAGGCAACTGATACACAGACGTCTCTACAGGAATCTCGGGAGTTCCTGTCCTCTTGCTGCACTGGACTAAAGCCTGTCTTTCTGACCTGCTTCTACCCCAGCTTATGCCAACCCCCCGAGAGAGCAGCCAACGTGTGCTGCTGCTTCTCAGCCACTGGCTCCTGCGTCTCCGGGGAAGTGAGGCCCCGTGTCGGCTCCCACAGCCACGCGACTGGAGAGTGACTGAGGGCTTTCTTGTCTTCCCATCTCTTGTCTTTGTCGCCTGTGATTCCCTGGTGCCATTTTACCCCCTGACGCCCCTTCCTTTATGAAATGCTCATGTGCTTGGGTGTGTGACACTCGGGTTCTTCATCCTTTGTCCCCTCCATTGGCCCCTCCAAGGACACTGTCCTCAGATTCCGAGCTTTGGATTTCTTCCCTTTCCACGTTGTCCATTGTCTCTAAGGTTGTGGCTGTAGACAGAATGTTTGTGTCCCCCAAACTGTGCATTGGAGTCTGAACCACATAGTGGTGGTGGTCAGAGGGGGGCCTTGGAAGTGATGAGGTCACCTCAGGAGGGGTTGGGGCCCTCCCCAGAGGAGGCCCCCTGGCCCCCTCGCCCATGAGGACACAAACACCGAATCTTCCGGCCCTGCCCTCCAGCCTCCAGAGCTGTGGGAAATCTGTCCCTGCTGTCTCTGTCCCAGTCCAGACGGATGGATGGACGGTCACCTGGGCCTCTCTCTTGGCTTTGGCTTCCATGTCCTCTCGAGGCTGACGCACACCTGTCACCCAGACTCCCTTGTGGACGGAAACTTCCAACTGCCTGTGGGTCATTTGCATGGGACATGCCACCGTGGCTCCAGAGGGGCTCGTGTCCCCGGAGATACACCAGTGTTCTGTGGCCACATGTCTGTCAGGCATCCTTGTCCTGCGGCGCTGTCCCCGAGAGCACATCCTCCTGCTCAGCATGGCCCTCTTCCCCTGTCTTCCTGCCGTGCTCACCTGCTCACCTCCTGCTCTGCCCCTTCCCTGCACCCAGCCACTGCCCTCCTTGTCTTCATCTGGATCACCCGGAGCCTTCTTTTTCATTTTTCCTGTCCTTCCCTCTCCTCACAATGCTACTCTTGTTTGTCCCCTTTTCTGTTCCATTTCTACCCAATCCACCCTTCTGGACCCAACACAGCCAGCTAGGGACCAGGGACGCAGGGGCTCGGGGTCTGGGGTCTGTCTCGTGTGTGGATATAGGACATTCGGGGATTCCTGGAATTGCAAAACTACTTTCTTAAGTGACGCTATCTCATGACACTCCTCAGCTGTTTGTGGAGGGTGAGGGAGCGGGGTGGGGGAGCACCACGCCCTGTGTGAAGTAGTGTGACAACAGGAGGGAAGTCACAGGGAATCACCAAACACCGCAAGCTGCCAGTATTCCTTGACGCAGCAGTGTAAGACGGACTATTCTTATCGCACGGTGCATTTTTTTTTAAAGTTTATTTATTTATTTGCAGAGAGAAAGAAAGAGAGCATGAGCAGGGGAGGGGCAGAGAGAAAGGGAGGGAGAGAATCCCAAGCAGGCTCCACGTTGTCAGCACGGAGCCCGACGCGGGGCTCGAACCCCCGAAGCGTGAGATCAAGACCTGAGCCGAAGTCAAGAGTCGGACGCTCAACTGACTGAGCCCCCCGGCCCCCCTCACACGACACATTTTTAAGCACAACCATAGGGATTACTGCTGTCGATAGAATTCTAAATGGAAATAATTGGAGCCAGGTTTCCTAAGAGTTATCATTTCCAGGACGGTGATCCAGGGTTAAAAATAACGCATGGGCTCAGACACAAGGGAACAAGGGAGAAGGTCCTCACGCCTAAGCACATGTCAAACACACAAGTATCACACAAGCGAGTCAAGGAAGGAACCCTAACTGCAGAGCGGCAGCAAGTCTGTGGGGGCTGCGCCCCGAGACCGGGGGGCCTGGAAGTCTGTGTTGTGACAGCGACACTGACCTCTGCCGGGAGCTGAGCCAATGTGTCCCGTCCGTCCAGGGGCCCCATCCTGCGGTCCCAGTGTGGATCTCCAGGGGCCCCTCTGGCTCCCTGGTGCCGTGGGGTGGACTCCCTCCAAGGCAGCTGCGTGTGCACTCGTGACCGCATTGGCACCTGCCTGACGTTTCGGGGTACGAGGCCAGGGCTCACCTCCCCTCGGGCAATCCCATCCTCGCCAGGGGGGAGCGGCGCATTCCTCGAGAGAGGGAAGGCTGTGCTTGGCCATGGCCCAGACACACAGCCGGGAGGGGAGCCAGCTAGAGGTGCGGACGCGGGTGGGTGAGGACGTGCTCTCAGGGGCCCTGTCTGTGGGGCCAGGGGCTCAGTCTCTAGGGCTGAGGCTCAAGGTCTCTCTCCTGGGTCCGGCTGCATGGAAATACGATGACAGATGCCACCCGGTCTCTCAGTCCGCTCAAGGGGATGTGACAAAAAGCGCCACAAACTGGGTGGCTTAGACAATAAAATCGACTTGCTCCCGGTTCTGGAGGCTGAGAGTCCGAGATGCAGGTGTGGGCAGGACCCGTTCCTCCTGAGGCCTCCCTCCATGACTGTGGGCGACCAGCTTCTCCCTGTGTCCTCACGGGGTCGCTCCTCTGTGACCTGATCCACACCAGTCATATCAGACAGGGCTCCCCCAACGACCTCATGTGACCTTAACTGCCTGTTTGACGACCCTATATCCAAATAAGGTCCCATTCCAAGGTTCCAGGGGCTAGGATGTCAAGATGTGAATTTTGGGGGGCGTGGCCCAACCCATGATGCCCAGTATAACAAGGGACAGACGCACGCTTTGTTCATCACAAGGAGAGTCTCCACCTCGTCAACAGAGAGGTGGCACGGTGGAGCACAGGTGTCCGCGGGCCCTGGCTGTGCACCTGCTGACGGCTGTCCTGTGGTGCAGCCAAGGTCAGCGGCCTTCCGTTCCTTCCCCTGCAAAGTGCGAGTACATAATCTCGCAGCAGACAGTTAGGAATTTTAAATTCAGCTTCTGAGATAGCACTGGGAAAAAATGCTTACCTGGAATATGGCACAGAGTCGCCGTCATCTGTCCCCTCAGAGGCCGTGATGGAGAATGACCCAAGTCAGAGACGATAGAGCTCATCAAGAAGTGGGGCAGTAGGAAGACGGTTCTTGTTTTGATCATGAATGGAAACCTGTCAGAACTCAACTTTCCTAGATGGAAATGCGGATATTTCATGCAAAAACAGAACAACAAAACAGCTATGTATTGCCGGTAATGACTCAACACACACCAGTGGGAAAAACACTGAATTATTTCTGCCTGT
Organism: Neofelis nebulosa; assembly: GCF_028018385.1. Classification (NCBI taxonomy): domain Eukaryota; kingdom Metazoa; phylum Chordata; class Mammalia; order Carnivora; family Felidae; genus Neofelis; species Neofelis nebulosa. Next base: position 107,166,626 of record NC_080785.1, read on the forward strand.
CACAGCATTGTGTGTTTGACTCACTCCCAGGGAAAAAACAAGATTTGACTGGGGAGAAAAAGCAAGCGTTAAAAAAAGTAGCTCGCGTTCCTTTGACTGGGCTTGGCCTTCCATGATAAAGCTTCCTACCCCCACGTGTAATCTTTGGACTCTTTGAGCACTAATTTCTACCAGGAGTTATTTTGAACTTTCGGATTTTCATGAGGACGTTACAATTCTGCTTTTGAAAGGCTCCTTGACCAGTTTTTCTGTTAATTCCATTTCAGATTTTATTAGCCCTGTGTCCCCCTCCCATTCAGAGCCAGAACATACACAGTAAAACCTTGGATTGCTAGTCACGTGTTCTGTGAGTGTTCCACAAGCCAAGCAAGTATTTCTCATAAATTTTAACTTGATAAACGAGCGATGTCTTGCAACACGAGTCGTGCATGGCGCTGAATGTCGGGTGATCATAGCTGAGCCAATGGTTCTTGAAATTTGCCTTGAGATACAAGTGCTTTGGATTACAAGCGTGTTTCCGGAACAAATTGTGCTGGCAAACCAAGGTCTTCCTGTATACTGAAAAAGAAAAGTGTCTATTTTGACTTTGATATGTCCTGAGACAAATCATGGTAAGTGCTGAGATGCACATCGAGAGGCCACGTGGTGCTGTGGGGAGGAGCCAGACGTCAGAGTGGACGTTTTTTCTGTTCTGACCATGGGGGCTGCCATTGACGCATTTCTCCCCATGCATCAGGCCATTCTCAAGGAGAGACATCCTGTTTCAGTGTTCAGTGACAGAATTAAGGGTCTGACAGACGAGGTTACTTGCACCAGTTCACCAGCTAGGAGGTCTGCGAGGTCCACGCCCAGTGTGTTAAGTCTCGAGCCAGCACTGGTCAAGCTCAAACCCATTTTCTGGATTAGACATCACTGTGCCAGGGACTTGGGAGCTTCTGGGAGGAAGAAGACACCTTTAAAATGAGCCCACCTTGCAGAGAGGGGTTGGTTCTCAGGGGAGGGGATGATGGTGAGCTCTGGATTATCGGATGACATTATCTTGTGTGTCCTAGGCTCTCACGTCTGCATTCCAGGAGGCGGAGGGCAGGTGGAGGCGGAGGGCAGGTGCAGCCGGCAGGAGCTCACATAAGAACTATTTATCTGTCTGTAATGTATTTGAGGCAGGAAGCTCACAAAAGGAATGCCTCTAACGCAGATGGCGTTTCTGAGACGGCAAGGGGTCCCTTTGTCACTATCCTCCACGCTGTGGACAGGGCTGGACACTGAGGGCTTCACCACTGTGGCGTGTGGGTGCTGCCTTTCTCATCAGCCCATCCTTCTTTGCCTGAGGACGTTGATTCTGATGCCTGAGGCCGGTGCCCTGCACCCAGGCAGGGAACCACGGTGGGTTTGGTCTAATCGCGACCTCAGCCAGATCCTCCGTTTTACAGCTTTGCTAATGGGCTTTAGTGGAGCTCGCCAGCATTTCTGGTTCTTCCTACTCCGGCACCGGGTTCGTTTGCAAGTCTGCCCCCTTGAACTTGGGCACCGCTGTGTGACTGCTTCAGCCAGTGATGTGCCAGCAGAAGGGACGGGCACCAGCGCTGGGTGGGAGCTCCTGTGGTTGGAAGGACACTCGTGTCTTCTTCCCTTTTGCTATGGCAGCTGCTGTGTTGCCAGAAGTGCCTCATAACGAGGACCATGCTTACTCTCTCTCAGTGATTCTGTTCTGTATTTTTGTTATGCTTTAGAGGTATGTCTTCCCTGTCATTTTATTTTCTGTCCATCTTTATATGTGTCTGTCTGTCTATCATCTATCTATCCATCTGTTACCTATCTGTCCATCTATTATCTATCTATCTATCTATCTATCTATCTATCTATGATCTATCTATCCATCATCCATCCATCATCTATCTATCTATCTATCTATCAATCATCTATCCATCCATCCATCCATCCATCCATCATCTCTCTATCATCTATCTATCTATCTATCTATCTATCCATGTATCATCTGAAAGGGGTGACACAGGTGGGCCCAGGATGAGCCCCGCTCATGGCCTGGCAGAGTTTCCAGGAGAAGGTATGGGAAGGCGCCAGGCAGAACCTCTCGGATTCCTGAGTGGAGGTGAAGAGGAGAATCCAGGGAGACCAAGCGTCTGGAGCAGAACTTGGGGGGACAGAGTGGCACCAATTTGTTCAACTGAATGTAGGATCACAAAGAAACCCCCCACCCCCGCCCCAGGGCCAAGGAAAGAAGCATCTGGAAGGCTTAGAAGGAACAGCGCCTGGTCCTTCCAGCTCAGGCCTCCTGGAAAGGCCCAGGATCCACGAGGAACAGCGCAGTGTAGCCGGAATGGCCCTGCCTGGGGAGGGGAACACGTAGTCCCAGACCAAGCGCAACTCTGGTCACAACCAAACCAAAAGCCTCATACCGTTTCCAAGTAATTTAACTGATCAAAGCTTGAGAATATTTACAGGAAGACAGAAATATCCAGCATGCAACAGAATAAAATTCACAATGTGTGGGATCCAATAAAAATTACCAACCATGCAATAAGCAGGAAATTCTAACCTGCAGTAAAGGGGGTCCGGGTGGGGGGGGCAACTTCAGGCACATGTGTAGCTAGAGTCCCTGGGGCTGGGTGGGTGGAGAGGCACCCCGAGAAAGTATTGGAGAGATAAGCATTTTCCAAATCGATGGAAGCTGTGAAAGCACAGATCCCTAGAGCTCCATGACCTGAAGTGTATCCTACCCCAAGGGCCCCAAACTGGTGATGGAGGGAGGGAAGATCTTAAACGCAGCTGGTTCAGACCAACGGGGATAAAGATGCCAGCAGATTTGTTGTTGGAAACACACCAACATCCTTAATGTACAAAAACAACCTCCAATGGCCCGCTCGCCCACCTCCTTGGAGCAAAGCATCACCAAAAAAGAAAAGAAAACAAAACAAAATCCCTGTCGACCCAGAATTCTAGATCTGTGCAAAGATAGCTCAGAAATGAACACCTACAGAACCACAAGGAACGTCAAGGCAACTCGCCCGCCCTCAGGGGCTCCCGACGCCCCTGCAGGGCAGCAGCGAGAAAGTCAAGTGTGAACCGTCATCAGTGGCTATCACGAGGGAGCCTGGGTCCCCACCCACACCGCACAGCAGTAGGGACTCTGACGGTGTCACGGTGTCATGGGGGCCCAGTTGGAACCTTAAATTCCACCCCGTGGCCGTCTGTCACTTACGCAGCTCAGATACTTTCTGGCGTTCCAGGCATCAGGCTCACCCGTCATTTCTGATGTTGACTCAGGCCACAGTCAGAATGGGAGCGAGCACAGAAGGTCCACCCTCTATCCCGTCCACCAGGGGCCTGCTCAGGCATAAAGCGTATCCCCAAATAATGCCCAAGAAATTGTTTTTTCCATTCTATTATTTACAATCTTTCAACCGTAACGGCAGGAAGAAGGCCGTTAATGCATAGGGTCCTGTGGTTGTTGATGGGTTATTTGAGAAAAATGCTATTGATTCTCTAAAAATAAATACAGGGGCGCCTGGGTGGCGCAGTCAGTTAAGCGTCCGACTTCAGCCAGGTCACGATCTCGCGGTCCGTGAGTTCGAGCCCCGTGTCAGGCTCTGGGCTGATGGCTCGGAGCCTGGAGCCTGTTTCCGATTCTGTGTCTCCCTCTCTCTCTGCCCCTCCCCCGTTCATGCTCTGTCTCTCTGTCCCAAAAATAAATAAAAAATGTTGAAAAAAATAAAAATAAAAATAAAAATAAATACAGAAGTGACTTAAATGTCAGCTTAGCAACCTTTTTAAAGACATTTTATTTTAATTCCAGTGTAGTTAACATACAGCATGGTATTAGTTTCAGGGACACAATATCGTGGTTCAGCACTCGTATACCTTGTTCAGTGCCCATCACGGTCAAGTGTGCTCTTGTTACAGAACAAGTGTGAGCTGAACAGAGTGAGGATTGGTCAGGTTTAATCCGCTTCTACTGACCAGTTTCTCAGAGGTGGAATGTGATCACCCCAGGGCGTTAGCGACTACGGCAAGCGGACCCCGCAGGCTCCCCAGGAGGAGATGTGTGGGCCCACCAGCGGCCGCATGACCCGTGCTGAGTAGTTAGAGGCTGGCGCTGGTCTGTGAGCCCACAGGTGGTGTGTCGGCAGGGGATAGGGATGCTTACCACCCATTCTGAACACACGGCTTTGGGGAATGAACCATGGAAGTTTCTGGAATGAGAAGGCTCTCATCCCCTTATACAAGGGGATTTATTTTTGAGGGAGAGAGAGAGGGAGAGAATGAGCACATGCAGGGGAGGGAGGGAGAGAGAGTGAGAGAGAGCAGGGGAGGGGCAGAGAGAGAGGGAGACAGAATCCGAAGCAGGCTCCAGGCTCTGAGCTGTCAGCACAGAGCCTGATGCGGGGCTCAAACTCACAGACCACGAGATCATGACCCGAGCCGAAGTCGGATGCTCACCGACTGAGCCACCCAGGTGCCCCAGTTCAGGGGTGTTTCTGCGGAGGTTGGTGGCATCTGCCCTTGGATGCCCATTGTGTCTGGGCCACAGCTCTGTCTTCCCAGAGGGGCCGACCAGGGACGGGATGGGACTTCTCACCCTAACAGAAAACAGGGGTCCTGCACACACCCTCTCACGGGCAATGGAAACTTTAGGGTCACTTGAGAACGTGATTCTTGATTTCTGGGGCACAATCGGGGCTGGCAAACAGCCGTAAGTCGTGGAGTTGGATAATACCACCGGAAGAGAGAAGTAATGGTGTCGAGGACGGATTTGCAAGGATTGGGATTCCCATGAAGGGCTTTCATTTCCCCCGCGGAAGTCATTCTCCAGCTGAATGTTGTCGTCAGATCAACTTTAGAGAGCTAAGACGCACTATTTTTTGGGTATGTGTTTTCATGTGTAAACGTATTCTCTTTCACGGAGAGTGTCCCCCTTTGCAAACAAAGACTTTGACAGCAGAGGGATGAGCTTGAACTCGTTCCCATGGGGATTCCAACAGATCTGATGCTGGTGTCCCCCCTAAAGCTCACATGTTGAGACTGAGTCCCAGAGTGATGGTGTTGGCAGGTGGAGCCCCGGGGTGGGATTAGTGCCCTTTGACAGACCCCTGGCGAGCCTGCAGCCCCTCCCACCCCGCAAGGACACAGAGGAGGCCCCACCGGTGAAAAGCTTCCTGCTCTGGGACTCCTGCCTTCAGCGCTGGGGAGAAATATATTTCTGCTATGTAAGCCCCCATCTGAGGGACCTGTGACAGCGGCCGTGGGATTGGCCGGTCCCGGATTCAGAGCTGGTGCTACAGGGAGCCCAGACCTGCCTGTCTCCCACTGAGGGTCAGAGGCACCTGCCGGCGGCCTGGGCGGAGCAGCAGGGGGCACAGGGTAGGGGTCGCTCTGAAGCTGGGCAGCTAGGATGCAGTCACAGGGCACCGTTGTGTGTCTGGCCGGTCCGGTTGTCCCGAAGGGCTCTTGCTGTGATGGAGCATGCTGGAAGGAAGCAGGAAGGTCTGGCTCTGCCAGAGGAAAACATTCTTCCGGCCCCTAACCCTGCCCCACTCAGCCCTGTCTGTGCACAACTGAGCAGGCTGTGCCGCGGGCGGGTAACTGGACGGGCGGGTGCCTGTTCCGTCCGCCGAGGGGCACCGAGGCTGACATCCCCCCAAGGCTGCACGTCTGGGGCCACCCGGCCTGCACCTTCCCCAGCACCTGCAAAAGCTGACTTTTCCAGCATCTGTGGCCAACCTTCTGGGAAAGGAAACACGTCCAGTCGGACGGGGTTGATAAGGCGGTTGAATAAGCGTGGGTCACGGAAAAATAATGACGAAGAAGAAAGACAAAAGTAAGATTAAGGTGCTGGCATTTGAATGCAGGTAGAATGAAAACATACTCATTAACAAGTCACTTGTTTTCCCGGAGTTTTGGCCGGTGTCCTAACAAACAGAAAGGGCCCTCACGGGAGCACGGGGTGCATGGATGGTGACTCTAGGTGGAGAGGGGGCTGTGACACCCTGTGCCCTCTCAGCCGGATGGTGGCCCCTGTTACAGGCCATTGAATGGGGAAGACAGGGCCAGGGGTCCAGACAGCACCAGCCCCGCTGGTGGAAAACTCAGGTGACCTCACCACAGCCGGGCACGGTGACAGGAGCTAGTTTCTGAATGTCACGACTGCATAGTTTTGTTTTGCTTTGAGGAATGCCATGGCTCAGGTCCCTCCCGTAAACTCTGAAGGCAGCCTTGAAACCCATCCCGGGTCGGGCAGGCTGGCGGCCCCGGGTTTCCATCGGCCCCTCCGCCAGGACGCTCGGCGTGGGGGGGGGGCTTGAGGCCCTTTCCTCCTTCTGGGCTTCCCCCTGCTGCCTGCTCTCACTGGAAGATTCCATTTATTTCTCATCTGGCCACCAGCTGCTGCTGGTCCCCGACCCAACCCGCCTCTACCCGCTCCTTTGCCAACCAAGCGTGGGCCCAGCATGTGTCCAGGCCTCGCCATGTGCCAGGCATGGTGCGTGTTCTGCTTAATTCTCGCCGCTATCCATCCAGGCTGGCGTGGTCCTCACCTCAGTCCACAGAGGATTAGTGGGCTCTGCCCAAGGTCCCCCATCGGGCAAGGTCAGGGCCCTCTGGACCCAGCCGTCTGACCCTAGGATTCAACGCCTGTCCCACCCTCCCTGCCCCACAGGACCTGGGTTTACCGGGGTGGGATCTCCGCGCCCGGCTCCCCACCCGGTTGCCCGTCCCCGGATGCACCTGTCCACCTGCTCCTGGTGTGAGGTGTAGACTCCCACAGTATCTCGCCGGTGTGCCCGTGGCCGTCCATGCACTGAGGGCTCCCCTCTCATCCCCTCATGTGGGGGAGGGGTGGCCAAGTCCAATTTCCTTCTAGCAGTTTCCCCAATCTCCTTGCTCCCAGGGCCAGCGAGAGGGTGGGTACAGCAAGGCCCTCGCGCATCTTTCCGACCGCCTGGACTCTGGGTCCCCACGAGCCTGAACAGGTGCAGCTGACAGAGTGCCGGCCCGGCTGCATCTTAGGGCTGACTCTGCCAGAGCCTGGATTGTGTTATTCCCTGACGGCACAGTGGTCACGCGGCCCCGGTGCCCGTTCCTGAGGGGGGGTGGTGGGTGTGACGAGCCCCTCCAGGAGCAGTGCAGGGGTGCAGGGGTGCAGGATGCCCTTAGCTGCCTGGAGCCATAATAACAGCAGCGACAGAACAACGACGGCCTGCTCTATGGGCGTCGGGAGCCGTGCCTGGTGCCTGCGAGAATCACCGGGTCTTCCCTGCAGCCCTGCTCCCACTTCGTAGACGAAGAACCCGGAACTCAGGACCAAGTAACTGGCCCAGGTTAAGAGGTCAGTGAGGGCTTGATCTGATCTCGAAGCCCATGCTTTCAAAATAATTGCAGGGAATAAAAAAAAAACTCAATAAAATAAAATAATTGCAGGGCGCCTGGGTGGCTCCATTCTCTAATCATTTGACTCTTGATTTCGGCTCAGGTCACGATCTCGCAGTTTGTGGGTTCGAGCCCCATGTCGGGCTCTGCACTGATGGCACAGAACCTGCTTGGGATTCTCTCTCCCACTCTCCCTCTCTCTCAAAAATAAGTAAACATTAAAAAAAAAAACATGCCCCTCCTTGAAAGCGGATTTGTGCCCCCCCCCCCCCCCGGAGAGCTGCTCCTGGCTGGGCAGGTGCGCAGGGAGGGCACAGAGCACGCAGGGATGTGACCAGCTGCAGGGCCTAGGTGGCCGGACGGGGAGCAGGTGGTGGAAAGCCTGGGAGGGAAGGACTGAGGCGTGGCCTCGCATTCTGGGTGAGGACAGCAGAGAGAGGAGTAGAGGGACTGGAGCCGGCTTCTCGGATGGAGCCGCCCTGCGGTGGGCAGAGGGACACGGCGGAGGGTGAAACCAGGAATCAGGGCCCATGAGCCTGACTGGGCCCCACTATGCTATTCCCATTATGTCAGTTGTATTTTACACTTGGCCAGCAGTTTTGCAAGGCAAGTCCGGAGCTTTGACTTCCCAGTTGGCTCGGCCGTGCTGGGCCCGTTCCGACAGACGGCAGTCGGCTGGGGTCGTCTGGTCATCATCCGAGGACTCGTTTCCCTCTGCGGACCTTGGTCAGCCTGCAGGGGCCTGTGGGCCTGTCTGGGGCCGGGATGTTTTCAGCGGGGACTCCTGCCCTCGGTGTGGACGAGTTAGCGTCTAAGCTCGATTGGCTTCCGGGGCCCCAGGGTGGATAGATGCCAGACTTGTGTTTGTTCCTTTGGATTTGGGGTTAAAAATGCAACTTGTTTCTTTTAAGGAGTTCTAGGGACTTTCCAAGGCTGGGCCGTGTAGCAGCCAGCCGCCCGGCGAGCCACTGTCTTTACCCCTCCTAAGGAGCATTGGCTAAATCCTGGGAACAGACTTGGGAAGATGATGAAACTCAGCTCCTTTCGACTGAATCTGTGTCTCCCAAATGTCCGGGAGGAAAAGAGTTTCCAGGAAAAGAATGGTTGTAACACTGCATTTGTTGGCACAATATTGTTCGTGCAAATTGCTTGGTTATGACTGTGGCTCTGGTCTACCGTTGGCGGTACTCACACAACCAGGACAGACAGAGACAGAGACAGAGGGAGAGACAGACAAAAAGGAGGAAGACAGAGACAGAGATATAAAGAATCAGAGAGACAGAGACACAGAGGGACAGAGACAGAGAGATAGAAACAAACAAAAAGGAGAGACAGAGACAGAGAGACAGAGATAGGGACAGAGATACAGATACAGAGACTGAGAGAGATGGAGACACAGAGACAGAAGCAGACAGAGACAGAGACAGAGATACAGCTATGGGGAGACAAACAGAAACACAGAGACAGACAGAGAAAGACAACACGGATTCAGAGACCAGAGAGATAGAAAGAGACAAAAAGAAGAGAGACATAGATATCAAGAATCAGAGACAGACACAGAGACAAAGACAGAGATAGGGACAGAGAGACAGAGATACAGACACAGGTAGATAGAGACATACAGAGACAGAAACAGAGAGAGAGAGAGAGAGAGAGAGACAGAGATACAGCTATGGGGAGACACAGAGAAACAGAGAGACAAAGAGAGAGATAACACAGATATAGAGGCCAGACAGAAAGACATGGAGAGTCTGAGAGATAGACAGGGAAACAGACAGACAGGCAGACAGGGAGACAGACAGGGAGACAGACAGGGAGACAGAGGCTCAGGGAGAGAATGTGCAGAAAGTTGAAAACCAGGAGAGACAGCCTTGCCTGTGTCCATACAGTTATAGCTGGACACCTTAGTGAAACAGAACATTTATCAGAAAGCCCAGGCAAGTAGTAACAGAATTCATTAACAGACCCATTTCACAGGAAAACTGGAGAAAGTTGTGGAGGACTATTTCACAAGAAGCCATCAGTTCCCAGGGGAATTAGAGACCAAGCTTTTAGAGACCAGATTGAAACTTCTAGTTCTTTTTTATGAAGCAAAATAGCAATGATACTTAAGCCTGATAAAATAACATAAAGAAGGAATTTGAAAACCAATATTAATTTTAAATAACCAAACAATAACCTAGATCAAAATTTTAACAAACCAATTCCAGCACCAATAACTATTTAGGAATATTCTGAGACCAACTGGTTTTAGAGGTTCATTCAAGGGTGATTCGATATTAGGAAATCTGTTAATATTATGTATCTTATAAACGTGGCTAAGGAAGAGTCACGTGATTCCCCCATTGGATGATGACAACGTCTTTGGTAAAAGTCAACCCAGTTTCTAATAAAAATCACTGGACAACAAGGTAATTTCTATGAAATCAGACAAACAGGTAAAGATACGAATAAAATAAAGAAAAAAAGTACTCAAGAGCTAAATGAAGGCCTGGAAAACACAGAAGTAGCCTTGAAAAATACAGACACACTGTGGTTCCCATGATGCCTGAACATGAAATGAATGACTGTTCCACTCTTACTTCATAGAGTCAGTGTAAAACCAGTGAAAACACCAACAAGCTTTTCTCCCTAGACCTGGCAAGTTGACACCAAAGTTCATAAGGAAAAGTAAACACAAGAGGGTGGGCAGGAAACACCTGAGGAAGAAGGAGGGTGGGGGGCCAGCAGGAGAGCCACTAAGAAAAGGCATGATCAGACCCGTCCTGCACTCCATGAACGAAAGAACGCCCAAATGAGCTAGAGATAGTGATGTAAAATAGGAAATATGCAATAAATACATGTGAACGCCTTCAAAACCTCAGTGTAGGGAAAGGCTTTCTGGCAATATCTTGATGTAGGGGCAACCAAGAAAGGCTGATTGGTTTGACTTCCTAAAAAAAAAGGTGTTCCTGGCAAAAAGCGCCAATAATAATCCTGAGTCAGTATAGCAACCTATGTCACAGATAAGGGAACTGATATCCCTAGTACATAGAAGACATATTCAAAAAACTTTTTTTATGGAGCTACTTTAACTATGTTGAAATATCCCTTGATAATCTGGCAATTATTCGCATGAAGGAGAGTCCAGAACACGGATTTATGACTGTATTAGCCTTGTCCTCAATTAGAGACTCGTGAATTATACACACAACATTACTCTGTAGGGTCCCTGGGGCTGTGGGCTTAGGGTTATCTCCGTGCTGCCTGGGCTGCTGATGGCCATGAGACTCATGCACAAAGATGTTCACGGTTTTCTCTTTTGATCTTAAATCTTTGCCGCAGTTCAGACGCTCGTGCCCATGTACATCACTTCAAAGCCTCCTGAATTTGGCCAAAAGGCAGATTGAGAATCACAAATTCATCAACTTTTGTCTCTTTGGACATACATCTGGACAAATATACTTGTACAAGAAATTCGGAATGATTTGGAATTGGTATTTTTAAATGAAAAGCCCTACAAAATGGCTACAGAGAGGATAAAAATAGGTGATTCGCACACAAATAAGATATATAATAATGACTCTTAAACATTTCAAAACAATGCGCGAGCTTCACTCCTGGTAAGAGAAACGCAAATTGTAGCCATACTGATTGGTGGTTACATAGACAGGCAAGTTTGCCAAACCTGGGGACACCTGGGGGGCTCAGTCGGTTAAGCGTCCGACTTTGGGTCAGGTCATGATCTCATGGTGCATGGGTTCGAGCCCCGCGTCGGGCTCTGTGCTGACACCTCGGAGCCTGGATCCTGCTTCCGATTCTGTGTCTCCTTCTTTCTGCCCCCCCCCCCCATCGCGCCCTGTCTCTCTCTGTCTCTTTCAAACATAAATTAACATTAAATATATACATATATTTAGTGGACTGTATACTTGGTGAGCCTCTGGTCAAATGGGCACTGCTCTGATGTGCTCTGGAGAAAGCCAGATGGAGGAACCCCCTGGGGACACAAACTTGGCAATACCCAGAACCCGTACATAGTTGGACCCAGAATCCCACCTCCAGAAATTTACCCTGAAGACACACCTTTAGTAATGCAAAATGTGCCCACGATTATTCATTGTAGCATTGTTTATAATTGCAAAATATTGGAAATTACCAAAATGTCCGAGTATAGCAGAGTGATTAAAAAATATGTTGCTGACACACAAGGAGAAATAAGCAGTTTTGTAAAAGAAGAAAGACGCGCAGGCTGCCCGGTAAGAAGGAAGGGGAAGTCACGAAATATACACATATCCAACAGTTTTGGGGGAAGAACCCCAAAACAAAGCCCTGGAAGGATGGACCAGAAGACGAGGGGACTGGTTTGACCCGGGCAGGGAACAGGGTCGCAGAAGGACCAGGGCAGGGGGTCGATCTCTGGGCACATCTTCAAGGTCTGACTTTTGGAAACATGTCAGGATTCCACATATTCAGAAAATAGCATTGAATCAGCAATTATGGGGGCTGGGGGACTAAGGCTGAACGCAAGCACAAACAAAACAGTGTAATTCTACTTGGCACTCATCGCAAGGGGGAACGACTGAATGCGAGTAACCCGGCCGAGGTAGGAGACGTGGTGGTAAAGGTATCTTTGGAACGAACTTGTGCAATCCCACAGCTCTCAGGACACTGTGCTGCCGTGGTGGGATGTGTGTGTAGCCGCTTGGGAATCACTTTATGTCTTCTATTTAAAAATCACATTTTCTTTCTCTTTCTTTCTTTCTTTCTTTCTTTCTTTCTTTCTTTCTTTCTTTCTTTCTTTCTTTATAAAAATTTTTAAATGTTTATTTTGGAGAGAGAGAGAGACAGAGTGTGAGTCAGGGAGGGGCAGAGAGAGAGGGAGACACAGAATCCGAAGCAGGCTCCAGGCTCCGAGCCGTCAGCACAGAGCCTGACGCGGGGCTTGAACTCACGGATTGCGAGATCATGACCTGAGCCTAAGTTGGATGCTTAACCAACTGAGCCACCCAGGCGCCCCTATTTATGTATTTAAAATATTTATTTTTGAGAGAGAGAGACAGAGCACGAGTGGGGGGGAGGGGCAGAGAGAGAGACAGAGACAGAATCCGAAGCAGGCTCCAGGCTCTGAGCTGTCAGCACAGAGCCCGGCGTGGGGCCCCAACTCACAAATCGTGAGGTCACGACCTGAGCAGAGATTAAGAATTGGATGGTTCACCGACTGAGCCACCCAGGCGCCCCATTTATTTATTTATTTTTTAAAATTTGTTGATTTATTTTGAGAGAGACAGAGACAGGGAAAGTGGGAGAGGGGCAGAGAGAGAGAGAGAGGGAGAGAGAGAATCCCAAGCAGGCTCCACACTGTCAGCACAGAGCCCAACATGGGGCTCGAACTCACAAACCGTGAGATCATGACCTGAGCTGAAATCAAGAATCGGCTGCTTAGTGAACTGAGCCACCCTGGTGCCCCCGGGAACCACCTTAACGCAGGGTAGCACCAACAAAGGGCAGCGGTAATGTTGGGAGTCAGAGATGTCCGAGCAGGGACAGGCCAAGAAAAAACCAGGGAGACCTTCGTGGTACAGGAGGGACTGGAACGTGTATGTACCTGTGTGTGTGTGCGTGTATATGCTCACATGTACACAAGCATGCACACACACACACACACTACTTTTGTCTGGTGAAAATGTCAGGAAGCAATGATGCCTCAGGGGCGATGAACACTCCTAGGGTCCAGATCTTGGTATTAGAAAAAAATACCCATTTTCCACTAGAGGGGAATCAGGGGTCCTCGGAGAAATGGCGGTCTCCAGGTCTGGGGAAGGAGGTTCCAAGGAGACCGAACGTTGTGTCTGCCTACAAAATTATGATGAAAATATCTCGAAAGGCACTGACTGAGTTTTAGAAAGCTCCCACTGCAGGCTCTGGGAGGATTTGTGCATCAGTGTCAATAAGGAAAGGACCGTGTTGGAGCCCATAAGACAACACACAGATGTGTGAGAGACCGGAGGAGACGGCAGACAGATTAGTTGACCTGGCTTAAGAGATAAAAAGCCTGTGGAAGAAATACACTGACACGGACAGCAAGCAGGTGGCCTGGGAACTGACAAGCGTAGAGAGTGGAGGTTTCTACCATGATGATTTTGCAGCCTTTGTATCATAATTGGTTTGAGCGGGAGTCATGGGTGGGTTCCAGATCTTGAGCGGAATTTGATTAGAGGCCATCTCCCCACGAACCGCTTAGCAGTTGTAAAGGGAAAAATCAGCAGAGGAGGGGACACTGGACCGCAGCTCTCCTGGGTGACCCAAGCTGGCAAAGGATGAGTGGATGTCACCTGCCCTTGAGCAGGACACCCCGAGAAGGACACACAACCATGCTGTGTCATGTGGGGAATTCGTGAACAAACATCGGGTAAGTCAAGTGAAGAAAGTATCTAAAATATCTCATCTATATTCTCCAAGATGTTAGTGTTATGGCAGGAAGTGGTCCAGATTTAAGAAGATCAAAGACACATGGGGGACAGATGTGACGTGCCATCCGGCGGTACCCTGTGCTGGAGAGAGACTGGCTATAAAGAATAATTGAAAAAAGTTGGAATATTGACCATAGCTCATTTAAACATAATACATACATGATAAATTTCCTGACTTTGAAACTGTGTTACAGTTTTGTAAGAAAACATCCTTGTTTTAGGAAATAGGCACTGAAATATTAACGAGTTGAGGGGTATAATAAACACAGATACTCTTATACACTTCACACAATATTTATCTACAAAGATAAATGACAAAAACATTAACAAACAGTAAACCTGTGTGGAGGGAATATAAAATTTCTCTGTATTTTTCTTGCAGCTTAAAACAATTTTTTTTAACATTTATCTATTTTTGAGAGAGAGAGAGAGAGAGAGAGAGAGAGAGAGAGAGCACACAAGCGGGGGAGGGGCAGAGAGAGAGAGAGACACAGAATCTGAAGCAGGCTCTAGGCTCTGAGCTGTCAGCACAGAGCCCGATGCAGGGCTCGAACCCATAAGCCGTGAGATCATGACCTGAGCCGAAGTCAGATGCCCAACTGGCTGAGCCACCCAGGCGCCCCTTCTTGTAACTTTTTAATAAGTTTGAAATGATTTCACAATTTAAAAAGTTAAAGAAATAAGTGAACTTTTCTTCAACAATGGCATAAAACCTAGGAGTGGATAAGTGTCACTGAATTGTGCTGAGGTCCCCGCACTGGCCGGCAGGTGGTTACAGGACAAGCCAACACGAGACTTTGCCGGGTCAAGAAAGCACATCACGACCTCTGGGTAATGCCAAGGAGGGAACAGAGTGCCCTATGACGAAACCGATGGGGGAGAGAACGGAGCACAAACCACTCGATCAATTCACAACGAGGCGAGATGGGAATAGGAAAGGGCAACAGGGCCGTGGGAATAGTGGCAAAAATAAATTGTGAGCTGCAGGCTTGCAAGCAGCCCGGTCCGTGAACACAGCAATTACAAAAAGACTGACTTCTTCCCAACAATCGCTGGAAGAAACGCAAGCCGACTCTGTGTGGCTGCCGTCTCCATCGTGAGGTGGAAAATGAGAAGATACGAGCATCCGTGCTCCTGCTGGCTGCCAGCAAATGGAGGGCACGTTAAAACCTGGCGACAGGAGGAGGTCTGAAAAAGGGAGCGTTGGATGCAGAGAATCTAGAAGAATTCTCAGGGAAATTATCAAAATAAGTGAGCTTGGTAATATTTTGTATCCTTGGGTAAAAGGTCAATATAGAAACATCAATTATACCTCCATGTACCAGCAACAACAAATTAAAAATTAATCCTTAGTATGTGAAAAGAACCTAACAGCATAAAGACACCACTTCTCCAGGATGCAGTCTAAGAAGTGATGTACATCTGTCTACATAGCAAGCTCTAAAATAGGACTGAAATCAACAAACGCTTCCCGAGTAACATGAGGATGTGCTACATTCAATTGGGATATTTTGAAGGTCGAGTTATTGGAATAGTTTGAGGTTATCAGCAAACGGATAGGCACAGTCTACGTTCCGGCAGTCTCTCTGGAGGGGACAGTGACAAGCTGGTTCTAAAATCTCAACGGAAGGGGCATCGGGGGGGGGGGTGCTCAGTCAGTTGAGCATCTGACTCTTGATTTCAGCTCAGGTCATGATCCCAGGGTCATGAGACTGACCCCGTGTCAGGCCAAATGCTGAGCATTGAGCCTGCTTAAGATTCTCTCTCTCTCTCTCTCTCTCTCTCTCTCTCTCTCTCTCTCTCCCCACTCCAAAAATAGAATAGAATAGAAGAGAATAAAATCTGAACACAATACAAAGCGCCCAGAATGGCCAAGTGAATCTTGAGACGGACATGCCCTGGAGGGACCAGCCCCACAAATACTGGGCTCGTACCGCAGTGTGGGGGGATAGAGCTGGGCAGGGAGCACAGCCCCTGACGGTGGGTGGAGTTGTGGGGCTCAGTGGCCCCCTTGCCTCTATCCAGAGCTTTTACTTGAAGGGGTCAGGAGGGTGGAGCCCCACATCTCCTGTTTCCCACCTGGATTTGGGGTCTAGCTGCTCTGTGTTGCGCAGGGGCACACAGGGGTGGCCGTCCTCTGTCCCTGGCATGGGAGACCCTGCAGACGGCATGAGGGATGCACGGGGGAGAAGCATGCCTGGGGATCAGGGGGACTTTGAGGCTTCCGTGCAGCCCAGCCTCCCCCGGTCATGCTGCCCATGGGGGCTGTGGGCTCAGCAGTGCCACTGACTACTGTCCTCCCTCCCAGGTGGCAGTCAAGGAGCAGGAAGGATGGAACGCTGGCTCCATTGCGCCATGTGATTTGCAGGCAGGACCGTGTGGTCTCTTTCCTGGTGCCCAATCAACCTCAGCCACTTGCAGGACGAGGCCACGGCGATGGGGGTGGCCAAACGTTGAGTCCGGGGGGCGATTTTTACTTACCAGTTTTTAATGCCATTGGCTCAGTTTTCACCAGGGAATAGACACACTACGGGCTGATTATTTATCATTTTTGATTCTTCTTTCCAAAAAGCACATAGCTTAAAAATAATTACAGTAGTAGTAACTGATACATACGGGCCATTTTTTTGGGGGGTGAAATTTCTGCTAATTTCTCTGCTATGAAGGTTTTTATGTAGTTATAAATATGTACGTGCAGTAAAACATTGGATTATGTGTAACTTGTTCTGTGAGTGTTTCACAAGACGAGAAAACATTTCTAACGAATTTTAACTTGATAAACAAGAGGTATCTTGGCATCTTGCAATATGAGTCATCTGTGACACTGAAGGTCACGTGATCACAACTGAGCCAATGGTTCTTGAAATTCACTTTTTAAAAAAATGTTTTTTAAAAAAAAATTTTTTTTTAACGTTTATTTATTTTTGAGACAGAGAGAGACAGAGCATGAACGGGGGAGGGTCACAGAGAGAGGGAGACACAGAATCTGAAACAGGCTCCAGGCTCTGAGCTGTCGGCACAGAGCCCGACGCGGGGCTCGAACTCACGGACCGCGAGATCGTGACCTGAGCCGAAGTCGGACGCTTAACCGACCAGGCCACCCAGGCGCCCCTAAAAAATGTTTTTTAATGTTTGTTGAAATTCACTTTCAAATAATACACGTGTGCATTGGATTACAAGCATGTTTCCAGAAGGAATTATGTTCACAAACCAAGGCTTTACTGTAATCACATAATTTTATTCTCTATATGCGTATACATGTAAATTATAGTTATATGATGAAAATCAGGTGAAAATAACATTATATATACTTTTTTATCATCTATGTAATTTTATCCTCATTTTCAAAAATACATGATATCATCCACTTTTCATATTATTATAAAATAGTTGTTAAAATGCATTATACTCGCCCGTAATGTAATGTTCCAGATGTATCCCAGGTAAATGGACCTCTTCTCTTATGTAGAACATAAGTTCTTCTAATTCTTCACTGTTATGTATGAAATCTTTTATGTTTGTCTTCTCAGAAAGTGTCCTAGAGTAAACCCTTACAAATGCTGTGAGGGGAATATAGCTGTGAGCGCCATGAAGGTTCTCGGAACCTGCAGCTAGGTTCTTTCTGGAACCCAGGTTGGTGCTGGTCCTGTACCACTACCCTGTGCACCTCTGGCGGCTTGGAGAATCTCCTGGCTGGTGTTCGTCTGTAAGGACAAGCCCCCACAGCCGCAGGTGCACCTGCTCGGAAGGGCGTCGCCGCAGCAGCCATGTTAACCTGTGCACTGAGCATCGCACTGGCAGCCTTACCAGCTCCTCGCCTGCTCAGTGCACCCACCACCTGGCCTGCGGTCGGTGTGAGCCCGGCGGTGAGGAGAACGGGCACCAGCTTCCTCCTCATCCTCGTGGGCCCTGGGAGGACCTACCGCTCACAGGCTGTGTCCGGAGCCGGGGTGCAAGTCTGCTGAGCGCTCTCTGTCCCCCACATCTGGCTTGGTGGCTTCATGGTGGTCTGTGTCAGTTCCCCCACCGGCACCCTGGCCTGGTTCTTGTGAGTGTCCTGCCCTGTCGTGGCCCCCGGCATTCCTCCGACGGACGTGAGGTCTGCCGGCATGTCCCGCACACCCTCCCTGTGGGGACTTTTGTCTTCTAGTCAGGCCACATCAGTCCTTGCCTCCTCCCTCCTGGCCCTGGGGGACCTGGGACAGTCCAGTCATCCGCTCACTCCCGCCACCCTGGCTCGTGCCTGCCCAGGACTTCCTCCAAGCAGAGCCGGGCCGCGTCTTGACACGCACACATCGGGGACACACGTCGCACGGGCACCCAGAAACGAAGGACCTTTGAGAGACACAGTGCATGGAATTGGCCAAAGGACAGGGCAGGCCCTTCCCTGGAAAGTGAGAGTGAATTTTAACAGCATCTAGTGACCCAAAGGCTGAAGCTGGTGTCAAATAAATAAGAGAGTTTCTGCAGTTACGTAGTTTAGGTTCATTGAAAATGACTTTATCTAATTCTTCAATTGTTTTTTTTAAAGCTTATTCTTATGTATTTTGAGAGAGAGAGACAGACAGACAGACAGAGAGAAAGAGCCAGCAGGAGAGGGGCAGAGAGAGAGAATCCCAAGCAGCTCCAGGCTCTGAGCTGTCAGCACAGAGCCCAATGCGGGGCTCAAACCCACGAACCGCAAGATCATGACCTGAGCCGAAATCAAGAGTCAGACGCTCAACGGACTGAGCCGCCCAGGCGCCCCTGTTCTTCGGTGGTCATAACTGTGGGCAGTTTCTCTGCACTAAACAGAAGGTTGTGGGGAACATCTCTGTGCCCAGCACGTTTCCTGACTCTTGGGATAGAGCTCCAAGCGCTGTATTGCCTGTTCGCGCAGTGTTGTCCTCGAGACTTCCTGGCAAAGTGCGTGCCTCTGTGCCGGTTTGCCCTGCTGTCCGCTCAGCAGGTGTGCGGTGCACTTTCTACGGACCTGTCAGCCGTGGGTCTTGTGTTTCTAGAATGTTTTGTTACTTTAGGCAGTGAACTAAGTATATGTTGCTGATTACTGAATTAAAAACAGTTTTCATGAAAGCAGACTAAAAAAAAATCAAAGAAACCCGTGTGCACCTCCATTTTCTATAAATAATCTTGAGATGCTATTTTTATGCTGTGCCCTTTAATTATTACATCAAATTATGCTGTGGCTGTCAACATCTTTTCCACAAAACACATTGAAACATTTGTTTTAGGAACCAAACTGTAGACAAAAATATAAATGGAAACATGAACATATACGCGTGATGAGCAACAGAATCCCCCCAAACAGCTTGAAATAATAGCAAGCACTTGATCTCATTTTAAACACCACCGCGTGAGGTTTCTGGAGTTGATTCACTGGCCCTTTGAAGTGTTTGGTCCTTAGAGCTAGCACAAACCCCCACGTCAGAAATGCCGTGGCCAGAACGGAGGAATCGAGGTGCAAAAACGGTGTCCTCGAGGGCTCCCCAGTGCGAGAAGGACCACGCCTCCCTGGGAACCTGGTTTTGCTCAGAGAGGTCCCCTTGGGAGAAATCTGGGGGACATGGACCGTGGTTTGCTGAACTTCACAGTCTGCACTGTGGGAACCACTGGGGTGGGGGGACCCGGGGCTTTGGGGGCTTGGGCGTGCCCCCAAAGCAGAGAGATGCATCTGCGTCTGAATATTTTCTTCTCACGTGTTGCGCTTTCCTGAACACAGCTCCCTCCTCGGATGGAAGGCAGGTGACCTGGCGGAGCACAGGGGCGCAGGCAGGTGGTCCTGGAGACCTGGAGGCAGGCTGTCCCCCCCCACTGGGGGCTCTGGCGCCACACCAGCTGGCCACCCCGTGGCACGGAGCAGTGCTCTCCCACAGTGTCTCTGGAATGGCTCGGAGCTCCCGGCTCGGTTCCCAAGTGGTGTCTGTTTCCTGGGATTTTTCCAGAAAAATCTGGAACAGCGGGAGGGGGCGTGCGTGGCTCAGAAACTCAGATGTTGTTGAGTGAGTCCCAGCTCCTCAGACCCCTGCTTTCTGGGTTTCTGTGTTTGTAAAGCGTGGGGATTACACCACATGACCTTTAATGCCCTCCCTGGCTCTGTCTTTCCATAGTTACTTTGCTCTTTCAAGGCTGGAGTCTTTACAATTCTTTTTCGTGGTGGATTTGCATGGGAACGTGTAAAGATACAGGATTTTAATTTTTCTCGTGTGTTCTGCAAGCCGTTACTGTGTTTCTGCGTTCTAAGAGGCGTTTCCGCGTTCCCATTTAGCACGCAGTTTGCTAAACTGACTTGGTTCCTGCTCCAAAAAGCTTATGGTTCCATAGGGGGAAAGCGAAACGTTGTTTTGGTGGAATGTGACAAGTTCATTAAGAAATGCATGAATATGTTTAGAGTTTCAGGAGGAAAAGCATCCAACTCGGCTCGAGGGTTTCGGATCCTCAGCCACGAAGTGTTTGCATCTGAGCTGAATGGCAGAGGATGGATAGAAATGCCAACAAGTTGGAGATATTTTAATGGGCTCACTTCTCTTTTTGGGCATTTTGGTTCTATGTAGTTTTTTGTTACTATAAATGATGCCACAACAAATATATGTGTATCTCTCTCTCTCTGTCTCTCATCTGTCTATCATCTATCTATCATCTATCATGTATCTATCTATTTATCTATCATCTGTCTATCATCTATCTATCTATCTAGCCTTCATCTATTTATCTATCTGTCATCTATCTCTCTAGCTATTATCTATCTATTTATCTATCATCTATTGTCTATCTGTCATCTATCATCTATCTCTCTAGCTATTATCTATCATCTATCTTCTATCTATCTATCTATCTATCTATCTATCTAT
This sequence comes from Neofelis nebulosa, assembly GCF_028018385.1. NCBI lineage: Eukaryota > Metazoa > Chordata > Mammalia > Carnivora > Felidae > Neofelis > Neofelis nebulosa. The sequence continues at coordinate 107,187,306 of NC_080785.1, forward strand.
CTATCTATCTATCATCTATGTGTCTGTCATCTATCTGTCTATCTATCATCTATCTTATCTATCTAGACTTCATCTATCTGTCATCTATCTATCTGTATATCTATCATCTATCTCTCTACCTATTATCTATCTATCTATCTATCATCTATTTATTTATCTATCATCTATCTATCGATCATATGTAAGTATATGCAAATCGACACCTACATCCACGTGTACACCTGCCTTCTCTTCTTCATTCCCGTCGAGGGTCTTACACCCACCCCCCTGTGTCTCAGATTGTTCTAATTTTCCTGTCTCACCCTTTCTGTTCAATTCTTTTGGTCTTCATAACCACCAAAAAAAAAAAAAAGAAAGCAAAGCAAAGTGAAGAAAAGGAAATGGTGGGATTTTATAGGCAAAGCGCTGTCCACAAATGTCCATTTCGATGGAGGCAAATGGATAGCAGATGTTCAGGGAAAAATCCAAATGTAACATATTTTAAGTTTAGAATGTTTTAACAGTTGAGGCACATTCCTGTCCCTAAAGTGTTGGTCCAGTGGCAGAACTGGATGTGTTTTGGACGCACCGTGACTTGTCCCTAGCCGTTGGATCGGCACTTGCCTGATGGCCACGGAGATCATTTTCCCCAGTGGTGGTGTGTGGCTGGCTGGGACCGTTTGGTCAACTGGGGCATAAAATGCAAATCTGAGGCTCTAAGGATTCTGGGTTTGGGTAGCTGACATACTCAACCGTGTGACATAAGCAGCGTGGCCAGGGTGCTCAGATGAGGACAACTGAAACATTATTGGTCTGAACCAAAAAAAGATCAAAGTGTCTCTTTGAGATGCTTCCTGCAAGAAGAAGTTAATGTAGCGATGCTGTGACGTACCTCCTTTAGAAAAGTGTCCTGGAAGTGTGTGTGTGTGTGTGTGTGTGTGTGTGTGTGTGTGACACGGGGGTCTGGTGGTGAGGCTCTTGCCCATTTTAAACAATTGGCATCTTAAATGAGCTGTCCCATCTCCTAACCCTGCCAAGACCCAGCTGTGGGACCACCAAGCCCTCCCGCGTCTGCTCTCGTGAGGCCACGGGTGTGCATATTTTCTGGTGGAGGTCAGCATTTTGCCAGAGATGCTTCTCAGCATCCCTAAGACCCCACCAGAACTAGGCTTTTCTAGCCCAGGCTCAGAGCTCATGCTCCCTGCGTGGGCCCCTCGTCCCGCACCCTCAGAACGCAGCACCCGAGCTCCATGGCTCTGTTCCACTGCGGGGCCTTGGTCACTGTGCAGGGCTCCAGGGTCCCCTTCTTGAAGCTTAGTGGCCTTGTTTTATTCTCTGAACCGTGATCTAAACGCATAAATATTGTGGGAATTTTGACCTTGGTTTGTGATCGCTGGACTTCTCAGCGAGGGACTATTTCCTCTTTCAAAGGAAGCAGACCCTGAGACTGCTCATTAGAGCCCATGTTACTTGCACGATCCCGGGTGTCACAGCCCTACATGACCCGAGGCATTACTGACCCTTACATCTTAGACACATAAAGACCAGGGCCAGAGAAATCACAACTTTTCCTGCTTGGCACGTTTCTAGTAGGGGGAGGGTTTTTAACACCCAGACTTCGACTGCCATCTAGGGCTTTCTGCAATCCCGCTTAGTCCTAGACTGGATCTGAGGGTATAGAAGTGAGAAATCACCACATCCTGTCATCCTATGAGGCAATCCACTCACGTAAGACCCAGCTTTTGATCCTGAATTCCATCCCCTGGGTATTCAAGAGTTCTCCTGTTCTGCCTGCCAGGGAGGATGGGTGGGGAGAAGGTGACCCTGTGGGGCTGGGGGAGTGACCGGGGCATCCTGGCCAATGTTTGTGCCTTATCATCCAGTCAGTGTCGGCTCAGACCTCGTCAGGCTTCTGGGGCCTCGTGGTCGCCCGTTGGTGTTCCCTGAATTAAAGCGGGCAGATCTGGGATGGTTTCTGAAGACATCATGCTTTTCTTTCTGAAAACTGGAGCTCATTGGCTCCCGAAGAAAGAACAGGTGACCGAGACCCGGGGACAGAAGACACCAGGGTCATTGGAACTTGCTTAAGTGGTGGTCGACACTTAGGGTCCAGGATCCTGCGGGCAAACCGTGTGCAGGGGTGCCTGCTTGTGTGCACTTGTGAACATTCTAGAGCCAGAGGGTGAATGACGTTTGCTAATTTGGTTAATTAGCTAATTAACGGGTCAGTGATGCCTGGGAGTGTTCACACGTGGCTGCATGTGTCTTAGACAGTTCTGGGGTTTGATCTGTGCTGGTGCCTCCGGGTGACGAGGCAGAATGACGCTTTGCCCCGCAGACGCAGCCGGGAGAGGAGGCGAGACCTCACCTCACATAGTAGGAGACAGGCCGAGAGACGCTAGTTTCTCCCGGATGGACGGACGGTCGGACGCACGCCCCTGGTAAACGGCGGGACGACCCCAATTGCCAGTGTAGTTTCTCACAGGCTCGGGGGCAACTTGGGTGTGTAGATGGCATGTGCTCACACACAACTCATGCACACACACACACACACACTCACACACTACCTTCACACGTACACACTCACACGCACACATTCACACACACCCTCATACCCAGTACACTCACTCGTACACGTACACACACACATATACGCTCATGTGCTCTCATACAAACTTAAACACATACCAACACACTCACGCACATATCTTCACACTCATACTCGGGTACTCTTGTGCACATGCCCACGCCCACAAGCCCTCAGAAGCCAGGCTGGGACCAGGCAGCTCAGAGCCTCTTGAAGTCACCAACGAGTGGCAGCTTTGATCAGATGTTCTGGTTCAACCCGCCACTCTTTCCAGGGAGCCTCTGGTCACGAGGGCACAAGGAAACGTGGCTGAGATGGTCAGAAAACGGGCCGTGGGAGAGAAAACCATAAAGATTCAAAGGGAGCCAAACTGACGCCCGCCCGTCCTGAATTGCGGCTGGGACCACAGTCACAGAAGATGCCACTGTGATCCGGGAGGAAGGTGGGGGGGGGGAGGGGAGGGGGGGAGGGTCCCTATTCAAGAGCAAATCTCAGTTTACCACCACAAATGTGTAGTCTTGCACCATTCAATTTATCCTCAAATTCTCGAACCCTGATGAATTTCTACTTCTGAAACTGCTTCAGTGAAACAAACTTCCTTCTGTGCCACGCCTCCAGCATCCTCTCCGTAAAGCTTACACAGCCCTGGAACCGTCCAGCCAGGGTCCACTCACCTTTTGCACCTGCTGTCTTGGTTTACCGGTTCAGTCCACACCAGCCCTACGGATTGAGGAGACGCGGATGGACAGCGTTCTTTCCGGAAGGAAGGAGCAAACGCGTTATCGCGTGTAATGCAGGGGGCGTCTCAGAGGCAGGCAGGGTGTGCACGGGTGGACGGACATCAGGAAGGACGGCTGGAAAGCTGCTGGCCGTCAGTGAGGGGCCGAATCTGGGGCCGAGGTTAGAGGTTCGGTGTCGCCCCTGCATGTAAGGAATCTTGGGAGACGACTGGGCGGGAAGTGTCATGGGCGCCAAGCAGCTGCTGGCTGCTGACAAGGACAGGGCTGAGGACCTCTGTCCGTTAACCTATTTATTGCAAACCAGAGGTAAATGAGTCAGCAGGTGCAGGACGTGGGACTGGGACCCAGGGGACCCTCTTCGTGAACGTGGCCAAGAGGTGCGTGTGAGACCGTCTGCCACTCTAGGTGCACAAACACTACACAGGCTCACGGTGTTCATGGCACTGAACAAAGACCATGTCATGAGCCACGGGCTTAGATCGCAAGGCAGGCGACCCCAGATCTTGCTTCCAGAAGTGCATTTACTTAAGAGTGAAGTCACGTTGCCTGGTGAGTGCATATCCCAGGATAGGAGGAAATTTCAAGAGGTTGGAAAGGTAAAAATTGTACTGGCAAAGGGGCCAAGAGACACAGTAAAAAATATCTATATACATAAAAATGGTTCAAAGAGCCCGTGAGAAACAGAAATTTCACTGCCAGTAGGCCTGGGGACAGGATGATACTTGGCTGAGGACTGTCCCTCCCAGAGGCCCCAACTTAGCCGTATATTTTTTTTAAAGTTTATTTATTTATTTTAAGAGTTGGGAAGGGGCAGAGAGAGAGGGAGACACAGAATCTGAAGCAGGCTCCGGGCTCCCAACTGTCAGCACAGAGCCCGATGTGGGGCTCGAACCCACGAACCGTGAGATCATGACCTGAGCCGAAGTCGGACGCTTAACCAACGGAGCCCCCCAGGCGCCCCTGCTTCTAAGAGCTGCTTGCTCATACCTGGGCCCAGTTTCCATTGAACTGTTTATTTTTGTTTCTTACTGATCTATCGGTTACCTTTATTCTGGACGTCGGCGATGGATTCCGGTGTTCTGGTTCCTGAAGCTTATAAAATCTGTAGGAAAAATGATACAAAACTAGGTAAGAATGTGACTGTGTGCTGCCAGCCCCCTTGCCACTGCCGTGGTGTCGTAAGTGGTCCTGGCTCGGGAGCCCTGGGAGACTCACGGTGAGCTGGCTCTTCTAGAACTTACCCTCTGTTACCTTTGTGGCGAGTATTTTCATTGTAAGGACATTTTAATGTTTGTGTTTGCACATCTGTTGAGGGATTCCGTTATCATGGCCCAGATGCAGACTTATTTTCTGGGTGGTGACTTCTGTCCCTTCTGGGTTCCACAGGTTTCGTGGGCACCATGGCGCCCGGCTGGCCTCTGTGCCCACAACTCTGGTCCAGCGTGCAGGGAGCTGTCAGGGCTGAGGTCCCAGGGCTATCGTCTGAGATGATGTCATTTCTTGTGTGCATGCAAGTGTCCAGTGCACGCCATCCAGCCTGCCCGGTGCGTGTGGACGCGGGCTGTCCGGACTCCCGCCCGGTGTGCGTGGACGCGGGCTGTCCGGACTCCTGCCCGGTGCGCATGGACGCGGGCTGTCCGGACTCTGGAACACCCCACTCCCCGCCCTGCTGAGGCTTGGCTGAGATGTCCCCGGGCTTGCTGGCTTGTGTCTCGTCGATGTGTTTGCTGATTGTCTCCTAGGAGTCCTGTAAATGTTTTGCTTGGCTCAAGGCTTCAGCCTTTATTTTCCTGCACTGCTCTGGATTTTAGAAAGTACTTGTCTACCAGAATGAGGAGGCTGGCAGTGAGGTTTAGGTTGCCACTGGAGCCAGCCTGCTCTGCATGTGACTTCCTGGGGGGAGGGGGGGACCCCATGTGCTTCTCAGGAGCGGGGTGTGGGGGGTAGAGTGTGCACATCCTTGACTCCAAAATGGTTTTACCATGAAACACGGTTTACAAAGCGTCTCACCTCCAACACATACCAGCACCTCCATAGCCGCACATGGGACTGAAATCATGGTGTCTCGGGGGGCTTCCCTCCCATGCTCCCCGCGTGCAGTGTGTTCCCCCACGTGTGCACCGTCTTCTGTGTCCTTATTTCATTTTATCTCAAAATGCTGGTGACAGTGACACGGGTGTGCAGGTGACTCGCGGGTACAGCCCTGAGGAGGAGCTGGTCGGCCTGAACCCTGTCCCCAGCTGGGTCCTCGAGCCTCTGGCACCACAGTCACACCCTGCCTCATGCCGCGGGAGGCCTCTCTCTGTTCTACTTTTCTTTCTGTGACGCAGACTTCAGAAATGGGGAGCTTGGCGGTCCACACTGGTTTTCCGGGGGCTGCAGGGTGGACGCGCCTACACCGATGGCGGGTGATGCCAGGCAGCAGGTGTGCAAACAGGTGGGGGACTTGTGGCATCGCTGGGCGTCACCGCGTCCGTGATAGCAGGGACCCTGCAATGAGGGACGAGTTCACCTTGTGCTGCCTCTGCCCTCCCGCTGGGGAACGCGGGCCCGGTGACCACAGCTGTCGGAGGGCCCGTTTCTGGGCCCTACGCTGCCTGACTGGCCTCTGCACCGGCCCCTCATCCCTACCATTGACCCCCGGCCCCCCAGTCACATCCCCAGCTGCCCTCCCCGGTCTCTGTGTCCCCCAGACCCCACAGCGGTCCACTCTGTTATGCCCAGGCTGCATCGCGTGTGTGGGTGGACAGGGGTTGGGGTGAGCGTGCAGGGGCTGTGTTTTCCTGCAAGTCTGGGCAGGAATGCTAGTGTTTGTAGGGCCAGGCCAGCCTTGTGTGTGGGATTTGGTGCAGTCACGACAGCACAGGCAGGGGCGAGCTGGCAAGAAGCTGATGCCCTGGGTTCCGTGGCCTCCTTCTTACTTCCACTTACTCCCACAGCCTGGGCCTTCCATTGTGTCTTCCTGCATAAAATGTGGGCCAAGCTCCAGGGTCTAAATGAATCCGGTGGTGGGAGCACCTAGCTAGGGGGCTGGTGGAACGTTCACATGCAGTTTCAAAAATAATCCCCTTGGCCGGCAGCGCACAGACTTCAGAGGCGCCTGGCCCTTGGGCTGTGTGGCCGCGCACTGCTCTCCTGGGAGAATCCAGGTGGGTGGCCCCGCCTCACTGACCGGCTGGGTCTGTCCCCTGCTGCAGAGGGCCCACCCCAGACGTGAGATTCGATGATGCTCCCACCCTCACGGTGTAATGGGCCAACCCCAAATTTTGCGTTGTGATTTTGCGTGGAACCGGGGCTGAAGTTTGCATGCTGAATTCTGCGCTGGACATTCCTCGTGTCAGGCGTTACACCCCCGAGCATTTTGAGTTTGGAGGCCAAAACTCAAGTAGGAGAGCCGTGCCCTCTGCTCAGACCTCGAAGACGCCGGGAGGCCCGCCAAGGAGGGTGGCTCCAGGCCCCCTGCCAGAGCCGCCCGTCCCCGCCTGAAGAGTCGCCTGGAGTCCGGAGCCGGCTCCAGACCAAACAGATTAAGAAGAATATAGGCAAAGCTGTAGCATATGCGCCACTGGGGCTCAGGAAAGGTCAAGGCGCACTAGACAGGCGGTCAGCCGCTCCCGTGTTTATCTGGTGTCGCAGGCGAGGCCGCACCCGCGAGGCAGATGGGCCTGAGAACTTCTCCCGCCCCATTCTCTGCCCTCCCCGGGATGCCCAGTGCTCTCTGGTCCACGATGAGGGAGGGGGAAGGGCAGTTTCCCACCAGAACGAAACAGGAGATGTTACAGGGAGGCCAAGGTCAGGTGGGCACAAGATCGGTCATGCAGATCAGTCAGGTCAACGCATGGGATGGTGCCACAGTCACGTACATTCCAGACTTGGGGTTCATGAGCTCTCGGTTCACCCAGCTGCAGGCTGGAAAGCAGGTGCCTGGTCCCAAAGGAGGTCTTATTGCCACCGTGGTGGAGACACAACACATGTGGGCAGCAGTGCTTACGTTTTAGGGAGGTGGGCATGTTTCGGACCGGGGGAAGGGTTCCCAAACAAGACTCATGGATGGAGTTCAAAGAGTGGTAGGAGCTAGAGAAGTGACGGAAGAGGGGAGGAGGAGGTTTTTGAAGGCAGAGGAGACTGCATGTGCAAAGGCACTGGGGTCTGAGACAAGAGCAGGTGGAGTCCCGGAAGTTCTGGTCCCCAGTTGTGCGTGGAGTGCAGGGTGCATTCAGGGACGGCTTCCATGCTGGGATGCATCATGAAGTATTGAACATCCTGCTGGAGAACTTCACCTTTATCCTGAGGGTAATGGGGATTGAGCGCATAGAGGCTGCACAATTTGGAATCAGCCAGCACCTTTGAGGACGTGTGTTTTGTGAAGGAGAATCATTCTGGTTACAGTGTGGGTCAAGAAAGCAGGCATGCTTGGGCTGGGGGGTGGAGGACAGAAAATGGGGAGTGACAATCTGAGGGACACTGACAGTGTCCAGTCAGTCAAGCCGGTAGAGGGCTGGCGGGGCAGGGAGAAATCCCGAGGGGGGGCGGTCAATGGCTGAGGGTCCGTGGCACAGCAAAGCTCTTGGGGGGCCGGACCCTCAGGATTGGACGCAAGCTGGACCCTAGTTGGACCTCAGGATTGCACGCAAGGTCCAGGATACCCCAGCGTCAGGGAACATGCGGGGTCAAGAGCGTGGGGGAAGCAGATAGAATCTGGACCCAGGAGGGTTTGCAGGTGCCTCTGGCAGGAAGATGCTTCCATCTCCCCTTTGGAGATCGGGACGGGGGATCCTCACTGTGAGCCAGTGTTTGGGGGCCAAGCTGGGGCGGGGGGAAGGCTTGAAGTAGGGACCCCAGCCCAGGGTTCCAGAGCCTGACAGCAGGAGGAACAGCAGGGGACCCCTCTCAAAGGCTGTGGCATAGCTGCCTAGCAGGCCAGTGAGGTTTTCTTGACTCCACTTAAAACCAAAGGCCTGGCTCTCCAAGCATGAGTGGAATTTGATGCAAGATCTGGGGCAGCTCCAAGGTCGGAGCCGGCTGGGAAGAGGTCCCAGAAAGGGCGGAGGCCACGTAATTCTGAGCGAGGGCCTCCGCAGGACGCGGTGGGGAAGGCGCCGCAGAAGCAGGGGCTGGATGGGGGTGGGGGGCGGTGGGTTCACGTGGAGCTCATCCCCAAGGAGAGGAAAGTGATTACGGTGAAGGGGAGTTAGCATTTATTAAAGGTGGTTGTTTTGAGGATGTTCCTGTTTTGAGGGGGCACCAGACGCAAGCACGTGACTCTAGGACTCGGGGGGGTTGTGGCTGGGGGTGGGGGGATCCTGGGGAGGGGCTGTGTGAGAGCACCAGCCTGGCCGGACGGAGGATGTCCAGGCCTCTGAGTGGGGACGTGCGGGCACACGCGCCTCCAGAAGGAAGCCTCTCCTTCCCGCCTCGTCTCCCCCACCACCTGTCCAAGTGCTCAACTTGAACTTTAATCTCACAGTAAGATTAAGGAACGCCCCCAAAGCTCACACGGCTGGCAATGACAGAGGTAGGAGATTCGCTGGGGGGACCTCTGGCTTCAAGCCCAGTGAGCTCCCAGAAGCTAAACCAGCGTTAGGATAGTGTGTGCACATGCACGTGTGTGTGTGTGAGCTCGCGTGTTCATGTGTGCCCGTGTGTGTGTGCGTGCGTGTGCGCATGTGAGATGTCGTATCAACAATTCATTGGAATTTATTTATTTATGTATTAAAAACATTTATTTATTTATTTTGAGAGACAGCATGGGTGGGAGGGGCAGAGAGAGAGAGGGAGAGAGAGTGAGAGAGAGAGAGCATCCCAAACAGGTTCTGCTTAGTGCAGAGCCCGAGGCGGGGCTTGATCTACAACCGTGAGAACATGAGCTGAGTCAGACACTTAACCGATGGAGCCACCCAGGCACCCTGAGAGAGTTTATGTTCACAGGGCGTACGTGTTTCCAATTCTTCTTTGAATCCATTTTTGTGGTGATGTGCAAATAGGGTCTCTAAACCTGAGCTCTGATCAGACCCATCCCTGGCCTAACAGCCCCAGGCCGGCTCCCATTGCCTCAAGAGTCAGGCGTTAGCCATGTCGTTTGGGCCCAGGACCCTTTGCAATCCGGTTCATTTCCTACCCTTTCAATCTCAGAACCCCGAGGTTCACGGAGCCCTCGTGAAGGTTACAAGTGTAACTTTTCCTCAAGGCGCCTTGCCACCTTTTGGCAGGGAACGGTCATAAAGACTAATTTTAAAGTAAGAGTAGTAACTTTATGGAGATATAATTTTCCACACCCAACTCTCATCCATTTTAAGGCATAATGGGATGCTTTCAGGACATTTATGGAATTGTGCACAATCCAAACACAGGTGTTTTAGAATCCTTCCGATACCTGAGAAATATCCGTGGTTCTTGTTTGCAGTAAATCCCTAGTTACTTTTTCTTGTCCTTTTATGTAAATGGAATCATACCCAATGTAGTGTTGCATCTGCCTGGCGGGAAGATGTTCTACAGGGTTATCCGTGTACCATGCACCAATAACCTGCTTCTGTTTTATTGCTGAATACAATTCCACTATATTTCACTATATGAATATACCAATGTGTGTATATATATATATATATATATATATATATTAACGTTTATTTATTTTTGAGAGAGAGACAGAGCATGAGCAGGGGAGGGGCAGAGAGAGAGGGAGACACAGAATCCGAAGCAGGCTCCAGGTTCTGAGCTGTCAGCACACAGCCCGACGTGGGGCTCGAACCCATGAACCGTGAGACTGTGACCTGAGCTGAAGTCGGGCACTTAACTGACTGAGCCACCGAGGCACCCCTACCGTATATTTTGTATTCAGTCATAAGCTAAAGGACGTTTGGACTGCTTGTACTATTGACACACAAGTTTTTGTGTGCACATACGTTTTCAGTTCTCCTGGGTGTGGCGTGCAATGGCTAAGTCAAATGGCCAATTGGTGTTTAACCTTTTAAGAAACTTTGAGACTGTTTTCCAAAGTGCGCCATTTTGTGTTCCCACCAGCAACGTCCGATGGGTCCAGTCTGTCCGCACCCTCGCCGACACTCGCTGTTATCATCTGTTTTTAAACCATTGCTGTCGTTACCCTAGCGGGTGTGTGGTGTGCTATCATTGTGGCTTTGACCTGCACTTCCCAGAATGCTAATGACGTCACGCATCATGTTCTACCTCTCTAGACGCCTAGCCCTCCGTCAGCACCACACTGTCTTGATTCCTGTGACTGTATAATAAGCCTTCGCATCAGGAGGAGAGATTCTGTCGCGTTCTCCTTCTTCATCAAGACTGTTTTAGCCAGAGGGTCTCTGCCTTCCCGTACGCAGTTTAGGATACACTTGCCCCCCGTCTGTGGACACCTTGCGGATGAGTACAGTCTCCCCTAGTTTGGATCGTCCAGCCTGTGAACACGGTGGGCTGTCCCCATTCCCTGGCGTTTTCCCTGAGCTCTTTCATTGGTATTTGTGGGAATCAGCGCACAGTCCCGGGCACGCCCACATCCATCGTTCCATTTTCCCCAGTGACTGTCATTGGGGGTTGCCTTTGGTTTCCGTGCATTGGGTGGACCTGTGCCACGGTTCATGGGCGTCCTGGGTGGGGGAGGTATGCTTCCCGCTTCCGGACAGATATCCGTGCGTGCATTCACCTGAGTGCTTTGATATGCCACTTTGTAAGCGAAGGACGGGCTTGTGGAACCTGACGTAAATCAGGAGACAGGTAGCAACGAAGGATGGATGGACCAGAGCTCAGCAACACGGTAGCAGTGAGAGCCTGTGCAGAATTAGCAGTCCGCGCAAAATTCAGGTTTAAAGTGGTGATGGGACCAACAGAAGAAAGATCTTTAATACTCAGGCTTCAGCTATTTTTGTTTTATTCTCAAGTTAGGTCACGTACAGTGTAGTATTGGTGACAGGAGGAGAAGCCAGTGATTCATCTCTGACATACGACACCCAGTGCTCATCCCGACAGGTGCCCTCCTTAATGCCCATCCCCCATCTAGCCCATCCCCCCCCCCCATCAACCCTCACTTCGTTCTCTGTCCGTAAGAGATTCTTATGGTTTACCTCCCTGTTTTTTCTCTTCTTTCTCCTTCCCATCCCCTATGTTCATCTACTGTGTTTCTTAAATTCCACATAGGAGTGAGATCCCATGGTGTCTGTCTTTCTCTGCCTGACTTATTTCGCTTAGCATAATACCTCCAGTTCCATCCGTGTTGTTGCAAATGGCCAGATGTCATGCTTTTTCATTGCCGAGTAATACTCCATCATACATATAATTCACATCTTTATCCATTCGTCAGCCGATGGACGTTTGGGCTCTTTGCACACTTTGTTGATAGCGCTGCTCTAAACACTGGGGTGCTTGTGCCCCTAAGTTATGTTTTTGAACACACGCACGTCTGTGTTTCCAGGACACACAAGGGAAGTGTGGGTAGACCTACTCCTCTCAGCATTTACTATTTGGAAGTGGAGAGTGGGAGCCCCAAAGCACATCCCAGACCCCAGCTGGTCTCTGCCACCTGGGACGATGTACCTGCCAGCTTTACGAGAGCGTCCTGAGAAGTGCCTAGCTTTGCACCTAATCTGTGCTTAGAAACTCTTTTAAACATTTTTTTAAATGTTTATTTGGTTTTGAGAGAGAGAGACAGACAGACAGACAGAGCAAGGGAGGGGCAGAGAGAGAGGGAGACACAGAATCTGAAGCAGGCTCCAGGTTCCGAGCTGTCAGCACAGAGCCCAATGCAGGGCTCGAACTCACGGATTGCGAGGTCATGACCTGAGTGGAAGTCAGACACTCAACCGACTGAGCCCCGCAGGTGCCCCGGTGCTTGGCAACTCTTGACTGCAGCTCCTATGAAAATTAACCGCAGGGTCATAGAGCACTGGAGCTCACTGAGGAGTGCCTGGCACAAAGCAAGCACTAGAACTGTGCAGGGAATGGACGAATTCCTGTGGGTAGCTCCGTACAGTAAATCCTCAGTGCGTTTGTTGAAAGACTAAATTCTGCCATTCTAAGCACGTGATCACAGAATACTTTCAGAATTCTCAAATCTGCTTCAGTGAAGCCGCCCGAACCCCCTGAAAACACGGTCAGGAGGGATCGAGAAGGAAAGATCGTGCAGGAGTGTCTGTGGATTACTGTCCTTCCGTCCCTCCCTCCTCCACAGCAGACCTTTCATGGCTGCCCCGGGTTCCAGGAGAAGATGCATGGAAAAGGGTGTAGTTGCCTGTAAGCGGGGGACCACGGCTCCTCAAGGGAAATGCTGGGGTACACGTGGTTTTGCTGACTTTGCCGACAGTCATCTGGCCGGCCGGGTCCCCGTGCAGCAGCCGCAGTGAGCAGGCTGGAGATCCCAGGGGAGAGGCCCGGGTGCCGGGAGATAAGGGAAATTGCCTAACACAAACCATGCCTTTGACCTTGTTATTTAGAGGTTCTTTCCACGGTCCAAATATTTGCGTTTCCTGTGAATGCCTTCCAAGAGAGTTTATCTTAAGCCCGAGGTGGCTGGGGTTCCAAGTTGCACGAAGATTGGGGTCACACGGAGCCACCTCCTGCTTTTCTCAAGGGACGGGTTTCAAGGAGTAGCCACAGTGTCATCTCGGGGGGGGGGCAGGGGAAGAAGAGGGGGTGTGGGTGAAGGTGGCCACTGGCGAGCCCCTCGCCCTCTCAGGCCTCCGGCTACTGGGCCTCTCGAGTGTCAGGACCCCAGAAGGCAAACCCCCGACAAGTCAGCTAGTAATTTACCTGCAGAACAACCTTGTGAAGTTCGTTGCATTAGCACGCTGGTTTTTCAATGAGGAGAGGGGACAAAGGCACGTCTGAGGCGAGCAATTCCTCATCAGCTGGGTTCACACGGGCGCCATGATTTGGAAGCCACAGGCAGTGGGGGAAAATCCGAGAGAAATCATACCATCTTCTCAGATTCAATCTTTTTCTTTTTTAAATTCTTTTTTTTTAACCTTTATTTATTTTTTTGAGACAGAGAGAGAGACAGAGCATGAACGGGGGAGGGTCAGAGAGGGAGACACAGAATCCAAATCAGGCTCCAGGTTCCGTGCTGTCGGCACAGAGCCTGACGCTGGGCTCGAACTCACAGACTGTGAGATCATGACCTGAGCCGAAGTTGGACGCTCAACTGAGCCACCCAGGAGTCCCTCAGATTTAATCTTTAATGAGAGCAAAAAGGCTGTAGAGTGCATGAGCGTCCGCTCTGCCTCCCTTTGTCAGTGGCCAAGGATTGTGTCATTGACCAATTACCCAGTCCTTTCCTGTTTGAACTTGAACTTGAACCTTGCCTTTTCACTCTCCTACAGTGTGGTCTCTGTCGTCCCTCTGCTCATAGGATGGGGTCTCCCGGTTCCGTTCAAATGCACTCATCAAGCCTGTTTACTTCTTTAAAAGATCATAAATAAGGAACTGGCTCACCCCAAAGTTCAGTCTCTTCCTTTTCCAGGAGGCGGGTGGACGAGGCCGCCTTTGGCGACTCCCTCTTGTGTGACTCCTTCCTGCAGGAGGAAGCCCAGGACAGTGCCTTCTTCTTCAGAGTCTGGGGGCTTGGAGGCCTTTCCCAGAAGCGGCCTGGCTTGGCCTCCTGCCCGTGGAGCGTGGGGCCAGGACACCAGGGGCCTGGTCCAGCACAGTCCCCACTGCCCTTGCAGGGGACCCTTTGTCCACTGCGTTCTTGCCGGAGGCCACCATGGCGCCCGGAGGCAGCTCCCGGGAAGTGGAGGTCGATGCTTGTCCACTACAAACCAGGGAGAGGAGCGAATTCTTAGGACGCGAGGGCAGCTCTGCTCCATGGAGGTCAAAGAACTGGAAAGAAAATGTGAAGTTTCAATTTGCCAATTAAAGGTAGAAAAATCATGAGTCTGCCCATGTCTTAACCTAAGGGTTTTTTTTTTTAATTTTTAAAGTTAAATTTTTTTTAATGTTTTTATTTTATTTTTGAGAGAGAGACACAGCATGAGTGGGGGAGGCGCAGAGAGAGAGAGAGCGAGATACAGAATCTGAAGCAGGCTCCAGGCTCTGAGCTGCCAGCACAGAGCCCGACACGGGGCTTGAACTCACAGACAGAGATCATGACCTGAGCCTAAACCATGTGTCGGATGCTTAACCAACTGAGCCCCCCAGGGACCCCAGCTAAGTTTTAAAGCCTGCCATCTCTCACATCGAATGCTCAGCCTCAGTGTAAGAGACCAGATGCCTGACTGGATCCCCCTGTGCCCCTTCCCATAGCTGGGAGTCAAGAATGTCTGTGGTGACTTCCTGGACAGTATGTTTCCCAAGGGCTCAAAAGCAAAATGAATTGAGTGAATATAAAATTATAGAACTAGAATTTGAATGTTATTATTTGCATTGGATTTTAGGGGACATAGAACAATTTTTTAAAAATTACTAGATTTGGGGCGCGCCTGGGGGGCTCAGCTGCTTGCATATCTGACTTCGGCTCAGGTCACGATCTCACAGTTCGTGGGTTCAAGCCCCGCGTCGGGCTCTGTGCTGACAGCTTGGAGCCCAGAGCCTGCTTCGGATTCTGTGTCTCCCTCTCTCTCTGTCTCTCCCCCGCTTGCTCTCTGTCTCTCTCTTTCAAAAATAAATAAACATTAAAAAAATTTAAAAAAATTACTGAATTCTTACAGGCCTCGATCAGATATGGATGCACATTTCAGGTAGGTTAGGACATCCAGCCTCGTAAGGAAACCCAAAACGTCCTCTGGAGAATGTCCTAAATCTAGTTTAGCGTTTGAGAAAGCTGAGCGGAGTGTATCATTTTAGAGAATTAACCAATCCATGGAGCACGGCCTGTGTGGCCTGGAGGATGACTGCTTGTGGCTGGTGTCGGGACGTTCTGGAGGCCTCTGTGGGGCCTGCCCGGGGCCGAAGGCTGCGCTCGAGTACGTGTGTGTGTGACACAGCTCAGCTCCCTGCCCTCCTGCCTCCCACGTTCCCATCCTCACCGTCCTGGTGGCCTTGGGAGAAGCCCAGGGCTGGAGGGGCCTCTTCTGGGGTCTGACGGCTGTCTTTCATCTCATGGGCTGGAAAGAGGGGAGGGGGCCCTCGGGGGCCTCTTACAAGGGCACCCAGTCCATCCGGGAAGACCCTCTCCCCCCGTCCACCACCGCTGGGACCTCCACCCGGGGCTCCCAGGGACACAGTCAGGCCCCGATGGGCGGGTCTGCTGGTGCTGGCTCTCAGGCTGTGTCCCCACACGACACTCTGGGGCTTGCGCAGTGACCGGCTGGTGAGCCTAAACCCCTCCCCCCTCGCCCCGTGGGCGGCCGGGTCTTCCGGGCACCCTCAGTCTGCTGGCACAGGCCCACTCAGTCCCCCTGCTGCACAGGTGCCCAGCTCCATCCTGAGTTCAGGCCAGACCTTCTTGTCCCTGTTCCTCATCAGCCCCCATTTGGGGGCTCTCCCTCCCTGGGGACTGGTCTTCAGTGCCCCACACCATCCTCAGTAGGGTCTCTGTTCTGTCAGTCTGCAGGATGTCCCAGCCACATTGATCTGGATTCTCCCTGGTGTCACCAAGTCGGGTTCCTGACCCCTCCTGCCCTCCCAACCCCATGAGCCCACCAGCCCTCCTCACCCCGTGACCCCATAAGCCTTCCCAACCCCATGAGCCTCGTGGCCTTCCCGACCCCATAACCCTACCAGCCCCCCTGACCCTGTGACCCCACTAACCCCCCCGACACTGTAACCCCACCAGCTGCCCCCTACCTTGTGACCCCACCAGCCCTCTCCCGCTCCGGCCCCGGCTGATGTCAGCTTGTCCCCGCCCGATCCACCTGTTCCTACCTCAGGGCTCACCTGGCGCTTTGTAGACAGAGTTCGTGCGGTTTAGGTTTGCTGTCTCTTCTCTCTGGGTGTGATTTGGGGGGTTCCGGGAGGTTCAGGAACCACCCGCCAGCACCACTGAGTCCTGGTTCCCATCTGGCCCCGAGCGTGTCCAGTGTTCCCATTTGCACACCTGCATAACTCCACCCACAGAGGACTCGGAGTTCTGTTTTCCAACATTTACACTGCAGACACGCCGTACCGACCACAGCTCGCTGGGTGGCGTGGCCCCGTCAGGGTGACACTGGACCCTCCTCCCCCCCCCCCCCGCCCCCTGCACTCTCCACGACCCTGAGGACCATCCCAGGTGTCCCAGTTAGGACCAGCCTCTCTGAAATGAGTCCCCTTCCTCGTGCTGGGCAGATGCCTTTCGGTTCCCGGTCTCGAAGGTCAAGTTCTACTTATGAGCTGCTGACTGGGGATTTCAGTCACTGTAGTATGAGACCAGTTCTGCCCTTTTCCTATTGTGTCTGCGTTAATTATCCTGTGAGACCAGACACAGGTGTTCTGGGCGAAACAGATGCAGTTTTTAAGAAATATCTTTTTACATATTCTGGAAGGGCATGAACGTTCTCTCCAAAATATGAATGAGTTTAGTAGCTTGACCTCTTTGAAGAGGGTAAACTGGGCGAAACTGGAGATTTCTCCTGGGAATCACAACCTGGTTTTGGTTGTCCTTTCTTCTCATTGTTTGGGGATTGGCCAGTGGCAGGTTAAAGAATAATAGTAAGGAGGCCTCAGGGCACTTGAGCTGTTAGTTAAGAGCCCAGGGGGCCGGTCTCTGCTAAGGTTACAGGGGAGGAAGCAGGCCCCCCAGCGCTTCCGGACAGGGCCCCGGTCCCACAGCTGGGGCCTGAACTTGAATCCTTGCAAATCTGGTGCTCCACTTTCTCCTGCATGAAACTCGGTCCAGGGACTACTGTTTATGTTCGTTATTATTTCTTCCAACTTGTTAAAGGAAATGGCTCAAAGAACAGTACATTCCTGACTGTCCTGGAGTTTCCTCCCAGGCCCTCGCTCCGCCGTGCAGAATGGTTCAGCGACGTGGCCGCAAGTGCGCGAGCGGCCGCCAGACGGGTTCCCGTGTGAACCGTCTGCTTCTGGGTTAGGCCGGCTGGTCTGAGTCCTCACGGGGTCTGTTGTGTCTGAGGCTGCGAAACCAGGTGGATCATTTCCCAGACATGCTGTTGGCGACCTGGCACCCCTCCCTAAGGTCAGGAGCTGTGTCTCCAGGTTTTGCTGGATTTCTTCTTGCCATGTTGCACATCGTTCTGGTCTTCCTTGCAGTGGAAAACCGCTGTGGTTCGACAGCCCCGTCAAGTCTTCCGGCTGGTGGCCGCGAGGACCTGACTGGGCGAGGCTGCGTCTTCTCTGGTGCACGGCTGCCGACCGCGGGCAGGGTCTCCCACAGAGGCGGGGAGAGCCCCGTGGGCCCTAATGGGGTGCAGCGCTTGTCCGCCCTGATCACAGAGGCCCTGGGCTGAGGGGGGGGCGGTCCCTCCGAGGGGCCTGTCTTCTGGCTCTGTTTCCCTGCCAATTCTTACACGACAGGAACCTGTGCAGATTGAAACAAGCAAGTTTCTTTGGTCTACCAGTGGCTCCCCTAGCGGCTTCAGCCCGTCCAGACGTCACGAAACACGAACACTAATATATCCACTTACTTGAAATCCCTACTCGGGGCGTCTGGGGGGCTCGGTCAGTTGAGCGTCTGACTCTTGGTTTCGGCCCAGGTCATGATCCCACGGTTCACGGGTTCAAGCCCCACACCGGGCTCTGCGCTGACAGTGCGGAGCCTGCTTGGGGTTCTCTCTCTCTCCCTCTCTCTCTGCCCCCGCCCCTCCCCCATTCTCCTTCAAAATAAATAAATAAACATTAGAAAAAAATAAAATCAACTCCAGACTCGTTGACATTTCTGTGTTTTCCACCTTCATTGACATACGAAGAGTTGCATGTACTCAATGTGTACCTTTCCGTGAGTTTGGGCAGGTGCACACATACCTGTGATATCATCGAACAAAGTAGAAACCAGGTGTGTCGCCTCCCTGAGATTCCGGGCTTCCCCTTGCCTGTGTGTGTATGTGTGTGATGTGTGTGTGATGTGTGATGTGTGCGCGCATGTGATGGGACCACTCCTCATGGAGCTCCCCCTTGAGTCCTCAAGTGTGCTCACCGTGGGCGCCCTTCCCCCGACATCTAGCACCTGCACACCGGTAACTTCCCGCCCGGTCCCCCCCCCCCCCCCCCCCGCCACTTGCTTCTGTGGCTTTGCCGATTTTCCATTCCTCCTGGAAGTGGAATTAGGCGGTGTTTGTCCTCCCGGGACTGGCTTGTTGCACTCGGCAGGCGTCCTTCAGGCCCATTTGCATTGTTGCGAACGTCAGGCTGTCCTGTTAATGGCCGAGTCATGTGCCACCTGCGCACACGCACGCACCACATTTCTTCACCCTTTGGCCGGGGGGGGGCACTCGGGTGGCGTTGACTCTTGGCTGGCGTGAGTAGCGCTGCCGGGAGCGTGGGACGTGGCCGCCTCTGTCCCTCGGGATGAGGACTTGGGGCTGGATGGCTGGTAGTCTGACAGCACAGAACTTGCTCTCAGAGGGTCTGGGATCCCATTTCTCTCAGCTGCCCAAGCTGAGGAACCGCGGGAGGGGCACCTGCTCCTTTAAAAAGCTTTTTAAAAGTTTTAAATTTATTTATTTATGTATACATTTTTTTTTACATTTATTTATTTTTGAGAGACAGAGAAACAGAGCACATGTGGGGAGGGGCAGAGAGAGAAGGAGACAGAATCCCAAGCAGGTTCCAGGCTCCGAGCTCTCAGCACACAGCCCAACGCGGGGCTCGAACTCACGAACCATGAGATTGTGACCTAAGCCGAAGTTGGACGCTTAACCAACTGAGCCACCCAGGTGCCCCTAAATTTATTTATTTATTTATTTATTTATTTATTTATTTTTTCAACGTTTTTTTTTTTTTTTTTAATTTATTTTTGGGACAGAGAGAGACAGAGCATGAACGGGAGAGGGGCAGAGAGAGAGGGAGACACAGAATCGGAAACAGGCTCCAGGCTCTGAGCCATCAGCCCAGAGCCTGATGCGGGGCTCGAACTCACGGACTGCGAGATCGTGACCCGGCTGAAGTCGGACGCTTAACCGACTGCGCCACCCAGGCGCCCCCCTAAATGTATTTTTGAGAGACAGAGGGTTAGAGCACAAGTAGGGGAGGCGCAGAGAGAGAAGGAGACACAGAATCTGAAGCAGGTTCCAGGCTCTGAGCTCTCAGCACACAGCCCGACGCGGGGCTCGAACTCACGAACCGTGGGATCGTGACCTGATCTGAAGTTGGACTCTCCACCGACTGAGCCCCCAGGTGCCCCTGCCCCTGCGTCTTCGTAAGGACACTGTGTGTGATGCTCAGCAGGGTTTCATGTGATGCCCAGTGGTGGATGAAGGGAGCCCGACTCGTGGGGTGCTTGTTAAAATTGTGTAAAATGAAGCCTGGGGCAGTCTTTGGGGATGACCCTGTACGGCAGAAAGGCTTTCCGGGAGGCGAGCAGGGTGGACGCGTTGGGGGTGCTGTCCCCCGGGGTCACTCTGTGCTGGTTCACGTTGGCCCCGAAGGCTGACCGGCACTGGTTGCCTCACTCCAGGGAAGGCCAGCCCCGGGGGCCCCTGCGGCAGACCCCACACGTGGGAGCAGGGCCCCCTGCCTCTTCCCACCGTCAGCCTCGCAGACGGCGGAGGGCCGGCTGTGGGACGCGGCCCGCTCCGCCGAGATGCAGCTCAGTCCCTGGGAATTTGAGCCAACGTCGTCAGGGGGCAAAACATGACCACGTTTACTCACCAAAGCAAACAACGGCAGCCGGCTTTCAGGGATGTTTCACAAAGCATAACAGTTTTGTTTCTTTCCTGGGAAGTTCCTGTAATTCTTAGACATTCAAGAACCGTGTGGCTCACTTCTTGTTATTTTGTTAGCTGTACCCTGGATACGGTTTGCGCGTGCCCCGTAAACCCCATTGTGCGTGTCCGTGTATTGCTGTGTGAGCGAGAACTCTTGCTCGCCCAAAGGCTTGTCGGGAGCATATTCAGACACAGGCATCTGCGGTCGGGGGGCTTGTGAGGTGCCCGAGGCCTCTGTTCTGCCATTTGGCTCATTGCCGGGGGGGGGGGGGTCAACTGATTTCCAGTTACGGAAAGAAGATTTATGTCTGATTGGGTTTCCTTCTTTCAAAATCTAGGAGAAAAAAAAGACATGTGACATTTTTTTCTTAATTTTTTTAAGGTTTATTTAATTTTGAGAGAGACCGAGCACAAGCGGGGGAGGGACAGAGAGAGAGGGAGACACAGAATCTGAAGGAGGCTCCAGGCTCCGTGCTGTCAGCACCGAGCCCGACGCAGGGCTTGAACCCACGAACCACAAGATGGTGACCTCAGCCGAAGTCGGACGCTCGACCGACTGAGCCCCCCAGGCTCCCCTAACATTTATTATTTGTTTTGGAGTTTCTGATACTGAGGCCTTTTGCCATGTTAATTTCTTCCATGTTCATTTATTCTACAGGGAAAGTTAACAAAATTCAGAACATTTTGCCTCTAGATGAGCACCCTAATGTTTAAAAAAGGTTTCACTTGCTTAGCTGTTTGCGCTTTGCGGGCTACTCCAGCGTCCAGTGGATGAAGAAGGCACATGGGAGGAGCACGAGACGGGACACGGCTCAGGCCCGCCCGCGTGGAATTCGGCAGCTAGCGACAACCACAGAGTCACCCATTTCGAGACGGAAAGAGCAGACGAGCTGGGCAGGTGACGGAGTACCCAGGGGCCTCTGTTTTCCCATGCAGGGTGCGAGGCTAGCGATTCCGGGCTGGCACTTCCTCTCTCGGGACTCAGTGACTCTGCTCGGTAGTGGCTAATGGCATCGCTACGGCAGCCGTGTGGCCAGGGTTCGAATGTTGGAGCAACCCCACAGGAGCCTGGGGATTTGGGCCCCTTGCTCATCCTGTTTCCCTGTCTGTGCAAAGGTCCTGTGCTGTCCTTCAGACACCTTCCCACGGCGGACACCCTGAGTATCAGACACCACAGCCCAGGGCCCTCACACCTGCCCGGGGCAAGGTCCTCACCCCCTTGGAGCTCCCGTCCCTCAACAGCTAAGGGGGCAGGGTGAGCTTTCACCCTCAGAAGACCAATCCTGGGATCTGGGGCTTGGAATCTGCTCGAAGGTTTCCTTCATTTTGCAGAAAACCCTAAATTCTGCTACAATGTAATTTCCATATCAACAGAGAACTGTTAAGTACCTAACTTAACTGCTCATCACCTCGGTCTAGTGGATAATTGTGACTCACTTGGAACCCTCCCTCAGTCCTAGGGTGTCGAGAAGACAGGCCTGAAAAATGCTGCTCTCCTTTGGGAATGTTCTAGAGAAGGTGCATCAGAATGCATTTAATATCGTCCAGGAACCTTCTTTTCTGAATTTTTATGTTTAAAACAAGCCGACTTCATTTTTAGCCTGAGGATTTTTTTTTTAATGTGTCTAGAAAATGAAATTTCAGGGACACTTTTCTTGTTTGTTTACCCTGGAATGAGTGTATTGATTTGCAAGAAACTGTAAACCTGTCGATCTTTTTCATTTGTGTTCTGAGGCTCTTGTCTTAGATACAAACTGCTTTGGCCAAAAATAAAGAACTAAACTCCCAAAGTTTCGATTTTATTTAGGATTCCAGAGATAAAAAATGATAGGAGGAATGGAATTTTGCAAAATGTGGGTTTTCTTTCCTCATTTTTATTCCAAATTAGAGGGAACACGTTGAGGAATAAGTCTGTCTCTTGGAGGGCAGGCTGCATGACAAATACAGAGTGAAATCTGTTCATCTTCATGAAACTCTCTTTTAGGAGCTCTGGTCTTTCCTGTAGAACTCACTTAAAAGTATGTCTCGTGTCCGATTCTTACTGCTTCATTATTTGTCTTGTTAAAAATGGTTTAAAAATCCTTTCCCCTTTATTTTGCGATAGTTTTTTAAATGTTCCTATTATTTACAAACACATCTAGCTTACAAGTAAGTGGAAAGCAATCTTTGTGGTATAAATAAATTGTGGCTCTCTCTCTTTTTGAAGATTTTTATTTATTTTATTTTTTAAAGTTTATTATTTTGAGTGAGAGAGGGAGAGCAGAGGAGGGGCAGAGAGAGGGAGAGAGAGAATCCGCGTTGTCAGCACGGAGCCCGATGTGCAGCTCGAACTCATGAACCGTGACCCTATGACCTGAGCCAAAATCAAGAGTCAGATGTTTAACTAACTGAGCCATCCAGGCGCCCCCTGGAAATTTTTATTTTTAAGTCATCTCTATGCCCAGTGTGGGGCTTGAACTCATAACCCCGAGATAAGAACTTCACTCTCTTCCCACCGAGCCAGCCAGGCGCCCCTGTCTGTGATCTTATGTTTGTTTGTTTTAATGTCCCCACTCGGGCAGGGTGCTTCAAACACTCGCCAGTGAGTAAACTCCCCAGTCAACGTCTCCATTCCTGTAATGTCATTAGATGTGCTGTTGAACGTCTCAGAGATTCAAACGATTCTAACATTTAACTGATTTTCAGACACTCAACAGATTCTTACCCGTTTTTACTTTTCGGGGAAGCCTGGCATTTTGGTTCCGTGTCACTGCCGTGGTCTGTGTTTGTGGCTCCCCGACCAGCCTCTGGAACATTCTTGCCGACCATTGGCAACAGCTTCCAGATGAATCCCCATGGGCGGGCTCCTTGATCTGCCAACGTGTGTTCCTTGGGTTCATCTGGTGACGTGTCGTCAGGCCCTACTCGGGTCCCAGGGTCTCCTCCTGGCTGGGGGTAACTTCTGTCAGGTGAAAATCAGGTCTCAACCCTGCAACCATACTGGAGTGGAAGAAGGGCCTTCCGGTCAGGGGAGCCAGGGGGGCAGGAGGGGGACCGTGACCAGTGACCAGACGGTGGCCTCCCTGAGGTCAGCCAGTTCTTGCAGGAGCAGGGAGGGGGATTGTCCCTCACTGGCATGTTCACGGTGGGGGCCTGGGGCAGGAGGGAAGCCCGAGTTGAGATGGGGCAGGTCTGGTCGGCAAACACTCCATCCAGATTGGTCAGCGGGACATAGAGCTTGGCTGAGTTCACCAGATGGAGGGTGGGAGTTTGGGGGCCGGTGGCCTCGTCCCCAGTGATCAGAGGCATCCAGAAGTCTGAGCCGAGTCCTATGCGGGGTGGGGGTGGGGGGCGCGTGGTCCTGACACTCCCAGGGAGAGCTCCGCAGGGTCCCTTTCTTGCGATGTTAACTGCTGGTGTGGCATCGTGTCCACTTACCTAGACTGTTTTATTTTTGTCCTCTCCCCGTCCCGCTGCGCTGTGAGGAGAAGACAGCGGCCCTTGGGTTCTGGCAGATGCCGATTTGAGATGCTACCTTCCTGTCCCCCGTGCCCCAGTCCGGGGTGCCGTCCACTGCTGAAGCTGTGATAACAGGGCGTGTGCTGGCTTAAGTCCAGTCCGCCTCGTCTGCCCACTGTGGCCTCCCTGTGGCCGGTGGCCCCTCCCGATCCTGCCACCCCCAAAGTCACATCAGGACCCCTCTCTTCCCTCCCACCAGCCCTGCTCTTAAATTCACACCTGAACGCGCTCTGCACACAGGGTCCGTGAGATCCCAGCACCCTTACCGTTGGGTTTTTTTCTTGACATTATTAATCCTGTATCACTTCTCTTGCTGTGACGCACTGTTCAAACTAACGTAGACGTGAGTGATTATCTCATGAAAGCCGCTCAGCTTTTTTTTTTTTTTTAACCCCATCTCCTGGCCTTTGGAGTAATGATAAGATTACTGTTGTGTCTGAAATATTACCTGATGCTTTGACAGATCAAATCGTAGAGGTTTTTGTTTTAATGCTTTATTTACTTATTAAAAAAAATTTTTTTTTAAATGTTTATTTATTTTTGAGACAGAGAGAGACAGAGCATGAATGGGGGAGGGGCAGAGAGAGAGGGAGACACAGGATTGGAAGCAGGCTCCAGGCTCTGAGCTGTCAGCACAGAGCCCGACACAGGGCCCAAACCCACGGACTGCGAGATCATGACCTGAGCCGAAGTCGGACGCCCAACCAACTGAGCCCCCCAGGTGCCCCAAATCATAGAGCCTTAAATTAAATAGTTCCTACCCCACAGCAGTGTCTCCTCCCAGTTCTGCTTCAGATGAACATGATCTGCATCTCATGCGTTAAAACTCAGGGACACCTTCATACCATGTTCGTGGTGATCCTCGGATGACAGAGAGAACCACGATGCGGGAAGACCAAGTGAGTTGCCCCGAGTGACAGAGCCGTGAGGTGACAGTTGGGGTCAGACACTCAGACCTTAGACCCTAGCTCCTCAGATCTGTTCTCTCTTTCATGCTGCAATTACGAAGGATAGCACACCTCCCGAAGCATGGGGCGGGGGGGCAGTAAAATACCCCCTTGATTTGCTCGGGGAGGGGTGGCTGGAGGGAACATTCTTCCCCTGGGTGTCCCCACCCTACTCGACAGCAGAGTCTTCAATTGCTTTATTTTCTTTTTAATTAATTAGTTAGTTTTCAATTTGAGACAGAGACAGAGAGGCAGAGAGAGAGAGACAGAGAGAGAGAGAGAGAGAGAGAGAGAGAGAGAGAGAGAGAGAATTCTAAGCCACCTCCATGACCAGCGCAGAGCCTGACGTGGGGCTCGGTCTCACGACGCTGGCATCATGACCTGAGCCAAAAACAAGAGTCAGACGCTCAACGGACTGAGCCCCCCAGGCGCCCTTTAAATTGCCTTATTTTTGTAACAACGAGCAGGGGTGCGTCATTGTCCTTGCTGTACAGTAGACACTCGTTACCCGGCTGGCTTCGGCCCTACAACGTGGGCTCCAGAGGGCGCAACTGCGTCGTCTGTGGCCGTCGGCACACAGCCCAGGCTCTCGCTGGGCGCACACTAGGTGCTGGGAAAAGACTTGCTGAGAAAACGGACTGAGCGGGTTCTGTTGCCCAAACGTGCCGCCAGTTCCTTCTCTGGGTTAGAGGGAAGTCTCTTATTTGTGTACCCCGTGGTAAGACGTCGGAATGCAAAACTGTTCTGGAGCCTTCCGGCCCGGAGAAGATGTGGGTCAGCTTCTGCTCACCTCCCTGAGGCACACCTGTAAACCCTGGAAACAAGGGAACAGACAACCAAATCTTACAGGCAGCTTGGGCACCGTGGTTGGGTGGGACAGGGGCAGGGTGTTGCGTGTCTCTGGGCCCAACAGAAGCGGGCCATCCTGCGTGTCCCCCGACCCAGCAGGAGAGGGCAGCCCAGAGAAGCCCACCCTTCTCTGGGCCTGGGTGGGGGATCCCTTGGGAAACATCCCGAGCCCCACTGACCACAGGGAGAGGGCGCCTGGTTCAGAGATGGGGCTTGGCTGTGGATGGAGAGAGTGAGTCCCCACAATCCTGAGACAGGGGAACGGTGGGGTGGGCAGGAGGGACCCAGCCAGCGAGGTGTCCTGGCCGGGATGCTGTCTTTGCGTAGGCAGAGGGCTGCATCATAGAAGGAAGCCTCCGTGGCCCCGAGACTGCCCTCTCCACGGGGGACACATGCTCAGGAGGGCCACCCAGGGCAGGTGGCCTGCTCCGAAGGCCTTGCCCCCTCCCCCTGAGACATGAGGCAGAGGGGAGCAGCTTTTAGGGCTTTCTGACACAAGGTCCAGCCGGGGAGCCCCGTCCCTGACATTAGAGGCTCCCAGCGACCCTGCCTGGAAAATCCCCTGCCCCTGTGGCAGCCGCATCGGGACCGTGGGAGCCTCAGGGGCACCAGATGACGGCACTAACACCGCGAGGCTCGGTCGCACTGGTGGAGGTGCGGGTGGCTACTGGCTGAAGCGGAAGATTCCGACAGGATCCGGAGCCCCCTGATGTCACGAGGGATACGACAGAAAACCCCCTGCCATACCTACCGCCAGAGTTACAGCCCAGCAAGAACAGGCGGCGAACGGATGCCAAAACCAAGGCAACCAGAGGCGGTATCCCCTGACCAGGGCTCTCCCGTGGCAGTCGCGAAAATGTTTCAGCGATCAGTTAAGCATGTCCCCACAAGGTACAAAAATCGGAGGGTCTCAGCAAAGAGACAGAAATTGTGAAACATAACCAAATGGAAATTATGGAAATAAAAATGTCGCTATTAGAAATGTGAATAAGAAATTTGCAAGACGGTCTCCCTAGGGCTAAAAGCAGTGGACTGAGGGCAGGACGGATGAATGCCGAAAGGCCACACGGGGATGAGTCCATTAGTGTGATTTCGAAATGACACGTTTTTACAAGTGGACAACAGATTAGGGGTTGCCATGGTGAGGGTTTGGGGATGTGCGGGGATGGTGTGGTTGCAAAAGAGACTCTGTTCTTGTGATGAAACCTTCTCCTGAAGGTCTGTGGGGGACCGAACACACACACACACACACACACACACACACACACACACAAAAGTAAGAGGGGAGTTCCGAACGTGGCTCCATAGTTCCGACTGTGGATTATCTCACAGTCGATGTTGTGCTGGCGTTTTGCAAAATATTAGCTGGTTGCAGAAAGCAGGTAAAAGCTAGCAAGGATCTCTCTGTACTGTTGCCTACAACCGCACGTAACCTACAGTTGTCTGAATGCGACTTTCAGTTAAAGAAAGTCCCGTGGGGCTCAGTCAGTTAAGTGTCTAACTCTTGATTTTGGTTTGGGTCATGATCTCTCGGTTTGTGGGTTCGAGCCCCGTGGTGGGCTCTGTGCTGACAGTGCGAAGCCTGCTTGGGATTTTCTCTTTCTCTCTCTCTCTCTCTGTGCCTCCCTCCTCAATAAATAAATAAACTTAAAAAAACTAAGAAAAAGGCTTATTTATTTATTTACTTCTAATATATATATTTTTAAAGTAGGCTTCACTCCCAGCACTCCCTGAGATCAAGACCTGGGCTGAGATCAAAAGTCAGATGTTCAACTGACTGAGCCACCCAGGTGCCCCTAAAAATTTATTTTTCACAGTTTATGTTAGGAACACTTGGAGCGTGTTGTCTTTAACAGGCTTTATAGGGGGCACCTGGCTGGCTCAGTTGAAAAAATATAGGACTCTGGATCTAGGGGTTGTGAGTTCGAGCCCCACGTTGAAGGTACAGATGACTAAAAAATAATTCTGAAAAATTTAATATTTTATACCCGAAATCACTCTGCAGGACCCAGCAGTGGGTTTTCTTGTTTATTTTTGCCAAATATAAAGCAAACCCTTTAAAGCATGGGTATTCTGTAAGAAGTGGTTAAGAGCGAGGGCTTGGAAGGCTGGCTTCTTGGGTTCCATTTTTGTCCGTGTGGCTCCATGAACGTTGGGCTCCTTACGTAACCTACTTCCATTTCCTCACCTGTAACAGGTGACCAGAGCAGTCCCTGTCTGTCCAACTCTATGAGGCTGAGCCCCCCTAATATGTATAGAAATACTTGGGATGGTAGCTGCCTCTGGGGGGCACCATGTACATGCCAGGGACGAAGGCCATCCGTGTGGTTTTGAGTCCGCCACAGGATTTGCATCTGCTGGTGCTTGGTTTGGGATGTGTGAAGAAGCTATGTTATCTGTGTATTCCTGTTCTGTGTCATTCGCTCCTGTGGGCTATGATGTAAGAGGTGAAGGAGGGTGCTGGGTCCTTTCCCCAGGTTGGGGTGCAGTCTGAAGGCACGAGACACCCTGAACTCCCCTCCCTTGCAAGGTCTCTGCCGGCCCCCAACCCCAGGGAACCCAGCCCTCCTGTGCACTGCTCGCTCCACTGCCCACCATGAGGTTTGTCCCAGCCCACACCCACACCTCTGAACTAACCTCATGTAAACTTCAGGACCTTCTTCTTGGGGTCCCGGTTGGGTAGGTTCCTCATTTTTGCACTATCTTTTTTATTTTTTTATTTTTTATGTTTATTTATTTTTGAGCCAGAGAGAAAAAGAGAGACAGAAAGTGTGTGGGGGAGGGGCAGGGAGAGAGGGAGACACAGAATCTGAAGCAGGCTCCAGGCTCTGAGCTGTCAGCACAGAGCCCAATGCGGGGCTCGAACTCACAAACCGTGAGATCATGACCTGAGCTTAGTCAGGTGCTGAACCGACTGAGCCACCCAGGCGCCCCTTTTAATTTTTTTTTAACATTTATTCATTTTTCAAAGTGAGAGAGACCGAGCGTGAGCAGGGGAGGGGCAGAGAAAGAGGGAGACACAGAATCTGAAGCGGGCTCCAGGCTCTGAGCTGTCAGCACAGAGCCTGATGAGGGGCTCGAACTCACAAACCATGAGATCATGACCTGAGCTGAAGTCAGACGCTTAACCGACTGAGCCACTCAGGTGCCCCTCAGAACATCTTTTCACGACTTAAGGTGATACTATTTTTGTCGGTGATTGAGAGCCCAGGAGGAGTCCTTCTGGAGCTATGGGGGTGGCTTCTGGGCCTTGAGAAATCTGGGGGTTGGGACCACCACATTCAGAGCAAGATGGCGGATGAAGTCGGTGGCCCCAAGGGGTCCAGCCAGCCAGGAAGGAGCAGTGGCTTGTCTGATTTGAGGGGACACATGTCTGGGAAGAGAAATGGGAAGGAAAAGGGGATGGTCAAGCTATCTTATTCTTGCACCAGCCACCTGTCCTACCCTTCATCTCCTGTGTCTTTTCAGAACCCGGCTCTGTGAGCTTAGCTGATGTCCTTCCACATAAGAGGCAGTTGAGGGCCGCATGCCCAGAGGTTCTGACCAGGTGCTGGTGGCCAGGCCAGGGGGCACACACAGTTTGTATTGCACCCACCATTACGTTAATAAAACTCCCTTTCCTACGTTGTGGCCGGGGTGGGCAGCTGAGAGAACACGTGATGTTCACGAGCCCAGTGGCACAAAGGAGGTTGAGAGTCAGGGCATGAGGCCGAGAGGGGCAGGGGGAGGGTGGGGACGGGGACCAGGAAGCACAGGGCAGGTCAGGTAGATTTCCATGACCTCAGAGTTGCTGTGTCTCCTGGTCCCAGTGCTTCTGCAAGGCGACACCTGAGGGGCCCTTCAGCCTCTGGGAGCACCTGTGTTTCTGGCCACGAGGACAGCCCCATCTGTCTTCCTGCAGCCACATCAATATGGCCTTCCCATGGGGTCCTGAGGGCACTGTGGCGTGGTTGCATCTGTGGCCGGACAACTGGTGAGCTGAGGGTACTTGGAAACCCTGATTGGTTCTGCAAAATGCTTCCAAGGGAAGGTAGCCCCTCCTCATATTTTCTGTAAAGGGCCTGGGAGTGTTTCTCTAGGACGGGTCCTGAGCATACATACACGCAGATGAAGAAGCTGAGGGGGTGTCTCCTGCTCGGCCCTTGGACCCAGGGTCTGGGCACCTTGCTCCTGAGGCCCCGTCCCTCTAGGGCGACCGCCTATTCTCCTGCCCACAACGTCCGACCATTTTCTCACCGGACTCTCAAGCTGAGTCCACATTGGGTTCTTCTGGGGGATTCTGAGCTGCTTGCCCTGAAAGGCACCCATGTTTCTGGATTCTAGAAGGCCACCCTGCCTCCCTGAGCCCCCGTTCCTCTCTTATTTCATGGGGGGACAGCTACTTCCTTCCCAGAGTTGTTGTAAGAATTAAATAATAGGCATCGGATTTATTGACATTTAAGCTCAGTGCAGCAAACATGCATGCGTCCTTCTGGGCAAGCTGCGGGGTGCACAGGGGGACCATGCTGCTGGCTTCCCCAGACCCGAGACCCTGCGCCATCCAGCCTATGACCAGGGCCCGTTGTTGCTCGGTTGGGGTGTTCCTTGTCCCCGCAATTTTGCTTCCATTATCTGAACCTAATGTCATACCTGCCTGAATATGTGTTATAACGTGGATTTGCTGTGTTTCCGGGTTCCAAAGGGACTTGGGGGCCTGTCTCAGCAGCATGCCCACGCTGGCCTGTGTGTCCAGCCCTCCCTTCTGACCAGCTTTCCATCTGTGGTCCGCGTGTGCAGGAGCTTGTCAGGCCCTGCCGTCTGCAGACACACGGCAACACTGTGTGACCGGGTGAGGGGCTCGCCTGCCCTGGGAGTGGGGGGGCTGGAGGAGCCTCTTTTCCCCGCAAGCATGCTGGGCCGGCCGACACTCCCCTGCTGCGCTCCCTGCCCAGCTCCCCACCCCCTGCCAAGTCAGCCGTAGTTGCCCGGATCAGCCTATGTTCTTGCGACAAGTTTCTGCGTGGAGTTTTCTTTCTGGTGATGCGTGTCTCAACTCCTTTCTCTGTTTGGGGTTCAGTTCCGTGACCAAATTGCTATCGAAGATGGGTCAAGGTCGGGACTGTTGGTCCCCTTCTTCCTCCCTCAGAAATTTAAACCGGATCCTAATCCCAGATTACGGTAAATGCTCGTTTCATGGTGCCGGAGACCACGTTCCCCGGCCTTCCTTGGTCTGAGCCTCTGCCCCGCTGATCCTTGCACTCGTCCCCACCCTGGTCCCCATGTTGATGACTGCATCTGGTTTCCCCGATATCTGGGGTTTGCCAGCCAAAGCTGTGTCTTTCCGAGGCGGGCAGTCGGGGTAAGACTCACACACCGAGTGCTTAGTGGGGTCTGGACGCTTCTTCTGTGTCACCTCGTTTATTCCTCCAGGATGCTGTGATCACCACCCTCACTGTGGAGGGGAGGGACACCCCGGGATGCTGTGCAGGGGGGGACCCCGATCCAAGCAGGACCGCAAGAGCATAGCTCAGGGAGCCAGCGCACCTGCCGGGGTTGTACGGCCGATCTGCTCAGGGCCCGCCAGCGTTTGGTGTGCAGTTGAGGGTCGGGTCCCTGCATCTGGTGCAGCTGGACAGACAGAAGCCCTGGGAACCGTGGCCTCATTGCCTCCACCCGGATGACAGGGGTGCCCTACTTGAAGTGGGATTGGGATTTCTTTCCCATAGGAGTTGGATACAAAGACCCAGAAGCACAGTGCTTCTATGGAGCAAGCTCCCGCCTTCCTCAGGCCGATGGTGAACTTCCAGAGCTGGGAGGCGCACGTCCTGGCGGGGACCAAAGCCTGGGGAAGTGCACCCTGTTTACTTTCTCATACGCTCCTCTGCGACCTGCAGTATTTGCCTCCGCCCCCAGGGGGTTTCCGGGAAGCCGAAATCAGGGGGTGTGGGGGTCCTGGTCAAGGGAGCACCGGCCCCCGTGTCAAAGGGCTGAGGCTTTGGGACATGGCCTTGTCAGTAATTATGCGTGGGCACCGTGCCTGGCTGCAGGCGTGTGGCCTCTGTTTTCTCAGGGAAACCGGGGTTTGATGATAAGGCAGACTTTATCCTCTCCTGTGCCTTGCTCTAAATATTTATTTTCTATGGCGATATTGTATTCCCGAGGCTTTCTTGCTGCGATTGCTTATAAAAATAGCTGACAAGGTGCTTGACACAGAACTATCCCAGATATGTCAATTAATCAAATATGCATAATGAATTCATGCTCAAAATCGTCTGCCCTTTTGGCATGTTCTGACTTTTCCCTCCTGGTTGCAGGAAGCCCCAAACTCAGATCTCTTTCCTCAGTAACATGTTTATTGTTGTTCTTATGTTTTTAACTTTAGATTTGTTCAGACCCCAACAAAAAAATTAGTTGAAAAGGTTTGAGGGCAAACTAAACCATATGTACGCGTGTCTATATGTGTCCGTATGTTTGTAAGTGTGTACGTACGTGCACACGTGTGCGTACATGTGTGTACATTTGCATATCTTTGTATGTGTGCACGTTTGTATGCACACATATATTTTTACGTGCGCATATGTTTTTACATGTGCTCAATTTTTGTACGTGTGCACGCATGTTTGTACATGTGTGCATGTATGCATGTGCATACATGTTTGTAGCATGCACATATGTGTATGTGCACATATGCGCATGTGCATGCATGCGCACACATGCACGCACACACCTGTGTACGTGTGCATATATGTGTGCATGCACATGCATGTGTACACGTGCATGCATGTGTGCATGCATGTGTGCATGTGCACACGTGTGTGCATACATGTGTGTACGTGTGCACACACGTGTCAGTGTCTTGCCCGTCTGCGTGTGCCTGTGTTTACACATACACAGGCTTGTGTTGCATGTGCACGCACATGTGTTCATGTGTTTCTCTGTGTACATGTCTGCAGGTGTGGGTGTGTGTTTGCACCTGTGTGGGCGTGCGTGCTTGTGTCTATGTGTGCATATACATGTACACATTAAACCAGAAGCTTGTGCGCCTGTTTTGTGTTTCTGTCTGGTTTCTAACGTTATCACTTTTTCTCTCCCGTCATCCCGGGTCTGCTTCTCTGGCGCATTCCCGGCAGATGCCCCGTGGTTGGTGCCCACTGGGTAGATGGCTGTCTTACCTGGAGGCACTGGAGAACTTTCTAACTCCACAACACTCCCAGTTTTTCTGCCACTACTTATAGGACCATGCACCTCCCAGACCCTCCCCCTTCTCTGTGCACAGAAAGGGGTGCGAGCCTCTCTCTGCCCTGCACGTGTCTGCTCATTCTGTGCACAAGGATCCACGGGCACATCAGCGAAGGAGCACAACCCACGTCCAGGACCCTGGCAGCATACGAGCAGGGCACTGTGGCTCCAGGTACGCCGAGCACCCCGGGATTGGGGGACACGCATGCCAGGGTCTTAAGGAAACGTTCCCTGTTCCGGGAAAGAAAGGGACTCTGTGGCCACTTGCAGACCGTTTCCACGGCCGTCGCCCCATCCACAACCCCTCGAGTTCCTGGCCGTGCTCCCGGAGCTACTCGCTGCTTCCCGGGCCCCCACGCCTGTCCCCAGGGTGCTTCGGGAACTCTGGCGGCAAAGGCGTCACCCATTTGATAACATCCGTTAACATGGGGCTCACCACGACCTTCCTGCTTTCCAGGGAACTCGCCAGTGAGCGCTGCAGCTATGTTTAGGCGACGGGGACATAGTTCTCAGGCGCAGCAGAAACGTGAGCCCTGCTCCAGGAAGGAGCAGCTGTAAGCATTTCATTTATCATGCCTGGCCCTTCTCTGGCCACGTTTCTTTTCTTTTTTTCAAGTTTATTGATTTAGTTTGAGAGAGACAGAGACAGCACGAGTCAGGGAGGGGCAGAGAGAGTGAGAGACAATCCCGAGCAGGTTCCGTTCTCAGCCGGCAGCCTGATGTGGGGCTCAAACCCACAACACTGCGAGGTCATGACCTGAGCTGAAATCCAGAGTCAGGTGCTCAACTGACTGAGCCCCGCCAACAGCCCTCTGGCCACATTTCTTATTTCTCTTAGTGAATGTCTGCTTTTCCTGGAGTGTAGGAGGCGGGCGCTTCCCCAGCAGGGACCCGACCATGCACTTCATCCTCCCGAACGGCCTTGGGGCCCCATCTGCTTCTGGCAGCTGCTGCCCCCCTGCCTGAGCCTCTGGAGCTCCACCGCTGACCGGGGTCCCCCGAGAGCCCCCTTTTCTTTGGGAGCCTCCTGCTCCCGGCCTCTCGGGCAAACAGGGGCAGCCGCATTTGGGGGGCTGGGGCTGGAAGTGACTCCCACCCCATGGCCGTGGGCCCCAGGCGGCAGAGCACCCTGGGCAGGTGAGGGGAGCAGGAGGCCTTGGATCTGCAGGCCTTAGAGGCACCTCTAGCTGTGGCTGAGGGTAGACCTCACGCAGGGGAGAGGTCGTGTCCACGCAGACCGGAGACCCCTCGGGCATCTACATCACCCTCGGTTCCACCGCTGAACGTTCCCAGCTTAGGACGTGGTGGGGCTCGAACCCCACTGGCTCTGAACTGCATCCCTGACCCTCCCTGTCCACCTGCCTGCCACCTGCAGCTGTCAGCCTGCGAGTCCTGTGGCCACTGTACTCTTGCAGCCACCTGATGTCCCCCCCATGGTGGTCCCCCTCCCTGCTCTCCCTGCTCATGGAACTTGAGCAGGAAGCGCCCGCACGGCTTGCAGAGGGACCTCCCCGCCCTTCTGTGGCTCCTTCTGAGTCCACGTGACCCACACGGCAGAGCCCGACACCCCCAACCAGGTATGCTGATCCTTCGGAACCCCATCTTCAGCGGCCGCCATCCAACCTGCTCCCGCGCCTGTGCTGGCCGGGTGCTACTGTCCGAGAACGTGTCTGCAGGTGACCGCTTTCCCGTCACACCCCCCAGACTTTGGAAACCCAGCAAGTCTCAACTCTTTGGAGGCACGGTCTTGGCCCTTCTGCACCTGCAGAGACTGGGACCGTCTTCCTGGTGGCATGCAGCCACGTGCCTCCTTGGTGGCTGTGACCTCCTTGGATGAAGGACAAATGGCCATCACAGGCCGTTCTGTCTCTCCTAGGACCAGAACGTGGGCTGCCCGTGGCCTTTTCCAGTGGCTTAGCTCTGTTCTGATGGGCTTCCAACCTACTAGATGTACATTGTTCATAGTTTAAATATGAAAACATATTGGTGTGTAGATGGCGAGCCTTGCATTTGGGAGAGCCCAGGGAAACAAAGTGTCGACATGCGGGTGGGGATATCTATCAAACGCCATCAGAAACAATGAAATAAACAATGCGATGCTGTTTGTGACCATTCTGAGCTCCCCTTAAGTACCCACGCTCTTGCAGCCCACAGTGTGCGGTGCAGAAAGGTGTCCTACAGAGAGAAACGATTAGTGACTCTTTGTGCAATGACGTTATTCTTGCAGTTTTTAAACAAACGTGGACTGGAGAGCAACTTCAAATTCCAATCGTAGGAAGAGTGTCATTGCCAACCTCTGAAATGCCCTTTATTGTACTGTATTACAGGAATTAACATGATAACCGGGCGCCTGGGGGGCTCAGTAGGCTGAGCGTCTGACTCTTGATCCCGGCTCAGGTCATGGTCCCAGGGTTGTGCGATCGAGCCCCGTGTCGGGCTCTGTGCTGATCACGCAGCCTGCTTGGGATTCTCTCTCCCCCTCTTTCCTTTCTTCCCAATCATGCTCTCTCTCTCTTTCTCTCTCTCAAATAAATAAAATAAAACAAAACAAAAAAAATGATAATCATGAGCAACATTATAAGAGCCAAAATACTGCTTTTGCTGGGATATGAGGCTTATCAAAGCAGATTCGCAGAAGTGTGTTCAGGGCACCAATATGGGCCTCCGGAGCGCCAGTCATTTCTGTCACTCACACTTGTGTGCGTGTGGCACACTCATCACACCGACTGCATGTGCAGGTGCACATCTCCAATTATATGTGCGTATTCACTCATTTGAATGTGCACACATACATCCCTGTGTATCAAGTCTGTTTGTCTGTGTCTTTTCTGTTGTCTGTCTACCTACCTGCCTATATGGCTGGATTTTAAAGATTCACCAAAATTTAAAAAGTGGCCATGTTTAGAAAAAGTGTATGTAGGGGCGTCTGGGTGACTCAGTCAGTTAAGCGTCCAGTTTCGGCTCAGGTCATGATCTCGCAGTCCATGAGTTCGAGCCCCACGTCGGGCTCTGTGCTGACAGCTCAGAGCCTGGAGCCTGCTTCGGATTCTGTGTATCCCTCTCTCTCTGCCCCTCCCCTGCTCATGCTGTGTCTCTCTCTGTCTCTCAAAAATAAGTAAACATGCATTATTTTTTTTGATCAAAACGATGTATTTTTCTTTTTTCAAGAGTGCTTTACCCATCACTTCACATTTACAGCCTTCAAGTTTTTTGCTAACAGTTGGACAGCGATTTAAATAAAAACAGCCATAGTCAAGACAATGGGCACTTCCCCCTCCGGCAGTGCACAATGAGAATGCGTTTGACACACAGCCCAGAACATTCCGAGTGAACTAACAGCAGGAAACACACTCGGGCTGAGATCATTTTAACGTCCTAGATGACAACTTGTTCTAAGTTTCAAAAGCCTGCCCGGCGAGTAGGATTTGGCCCCAAGGATAGAATATTAAAAATCGTTTTGACCTCTCTCTTCCAGGCGGGACAATCCCTCACCGATGTCTGAACAGGGCCCTCGTGTCTGCGCTGTGTGTGTAGGTTTCACAGGGACGCAGCTCCCAGCACAGGAAGCCGTTGGCCCCCGGCCCAGCCCCCTTTGGGGTGTCTTTACACAGCGTTTCTCATGATGGTTACACTCCTACAACACGGGGGTGTGGTTTTTCTTTTATGGACCAGAAAACAGAGGGAGATGTTAAGTGACTTCCCAGAGGTTTACGGTGACAAATGAAAAGACAGGGCAGGTCAAGTGCTGACCCCACTCCTGGCGCACAGGAATGTTGCCTGGCACCATGGACAATGGAGCCTTCTTGCTGGGTCTGGCCTGGGAGGGACTTTCCAGGGCACAGGGGGAGACCCACCGTCTCCTGGGTGGAGATCCCCAAGCGTTTGCATGGATCCTCCAAGTAGGCATCGTGGGCTCCTGGTGGGGAAGAGGTTAGAACTGCAGATGCCCATCGGAGGCAGCTTCTAGCCTTCCAGAAAACTCTCGCCCACAGCTGTGTGCCAGGGCCCCACGTGCTCTGGTGCCTGAACCCCTGCTCCTGCTTTACTTGCCTACTCCCTCTGGGGCTCTCTGTCTTTGGCTCACCTCTACATCTCAGCCGCTCTGTGGTCAGTGTAGGAAAGAATTTTATGAGACTCAGACAGTCCAGTCGAAGCCGGTGTCTGTTGCTAACGTTCCTTCTGGAATGTTCCCCCTTGGGATCCACGCAGTAAGTCCTGATGAGTAGGTAGCGTATGTCCATCTTCCTCAACTCTTGACCTAGATTTTGGAGGGGAGGACCCCAGGGATTTGTGTGGCCCACGGGAGTCTCAAATCCGCATGTCATCTTTGAGTGAATTATAAAAAGCATCCTCTCTGGCAAGCATGGAAGTGCCACCAGCTGGTGCCTCTTCCTCAGGGCAGACCCCGCCCCACCTCAGCAGGCAAGCTTAGGTTTCAACTCTTCCTGTCCTCATTGGCCAGATACCAGTGCGCAACCTGTGCAACTGTACATGCTGAGCCTAGATGGTGGAGACTTAATTTATACGGGAAAGCAGGGGGAATTTAGGAGGATAGTATTTTTGAAAGGTGGGGAAGAGAAAGTAGACCTGGACATATCAGGGCACTTGGGACAAGTTTGTCCTTTGTCGCTGGACATGTTGCCGACCAAGAAACATGCCATGTGAGCCCAAGGGGTACGGACCCCTGTGGAGCGATCCTTGTTAATTCATCTTTTTTCTTCAGTATTTGTTGGGTGCCTGCTTCCTGCCCGGGCCCTGTGCCGGCATTCAGGACTCGGGGATTCGCACGGCGGTCACTGTTGTTGTGATGCATCTGTTTTGACTCTGGTCCATGGATCTGACATCTAAGGGTCTAGGACATGGATGTGTGTGTGCATTTTCCGAGAGGGGACGATTTCATGAGGTTTTAAAGGGTTAAGAGGGAGACGAGGTTTTTAAGTCAGGCCAGTTAGACCTGGTTTGAGTGCGGGAGTGGAGCTGGCCCAGGGGAGCCCTGGAGCAGGAAGAGAGCACGTGAAAGAGAGCACGGAGTATTTTCTGCCCGCCACACCTGGTGGTACTTTTCTTTTTCCTCTCTTTTTCTCAGTACACACATTGGCATGTGCAAGTGCACACAGAGGAGGCGTGTGACACCCTTTGCACGGCCTAGGTGATGCACACACGCACGCACGTTCCTGGGAAGGAGACGCCATGTAACCCAGCACACAGACGCACATGCATGACTATGCGGGAAGAAGAATGAGCGGCACAGCCTTACCTGTCCCCTCATGTGTGCACACACATGCATGCACAGGGGAAGTCTCCCCAGTCACAGATTTGGGAAATTGTCGATGGTGCAGACTGGAGGATTCAGTTTAAATATATTGATTAGTAAACACATGTCCTCCCTGGGGCGTATTTCCAGTCCTTTCTCCCGCTAAACTGAATTACTGGATCTTGAGAGAAAGACAGGATATGCTCTTTTCCAAGTTTTTAACCACAGGACAAATTCTCTTTTTTCAACTTCAGAACATCTCATAAGACTAGTATTTCTCCAGAGATTTCGGGGGCAGTGGGGTACACGTGATGAGACCAACCAGCTTTCTTGATTCAAAGGAATGATGTCATGGTCGTGCTGCAGCATGGTCAGTCTCCCTTCACACTGTCCTCATCACGCCTGAGGGGCCTGCAAGCAAATTTCCAAAGTGCAGTAACCACAGTAGTATGATGAGGTGACAAGGCAGGGGTGTGCACGAAGGAGCCAGTGTGTTGTATGTGGCTGAAGATGATGATCATGGTGACGATGACAATGATGAGGGTTATGATGAGGATGATGGTGATGGTGGTGATGATGGTGGTGACGATGGGGGTGATGGTGGTGGTGATGGCGATGATGGTGGTGGTGATGATGGTGATGGTGGTGATAGTGATGGTGGCGATGGTGGTGATGGTGATGATGATGGTTGTGATGGTGATGATGGTGGTGGTGATGGTGGCGATGGTGGTGATGGTGATGATGCTGCTGATGGTGGTGGTGGTGGTGATGATGATGGTGGTGATGGTGGTGATGGTGATGATGGTGAAGGTGATGATGGTGATGGTGGTGGTGGTGATGATGGTGGTGATGGTGGTAATGGTGATGATGGTGGTGATGGCGATGATGGTGGTGATGACGATGATGGTGGTGATGGCGATGATAGTGGTGATAGCGGTGATGGTGATGATGGTGGTGATGATGGTGATGATGGTGGTGATGGTGATGATGGTGGTGGTGATGGTGGTGGTGGTGATGATGGTGATGATGGTGATGATGTTGATGATGGAGGTGATGATGATGGTGATGGTGATGGTGATGATGTTGATGATGGTGATGGTGACGATGGTGGTGGTGAGGGTGGTGATGATGATGATGGTGGTGATGGTGGTGGTGATGGTGATGATGGTGGTGATGGTGGTGGTAGTGATGTTGATGATGATGGTGGTGATGATGATGGTGGTTGTGGTGATGATAGTGGTAACGGTGATGATGGTGGTGAAGGTGGTGATGATGATGGTGATGATGATGGTGGTGATGGTGATGATGGTGGTGATGGTGATGATGGTGGTGATGGTGATGATGGTGGTGATGATGGTGGTGGTGGTGATGATGGTGGTGGTGGTGATGATGGTGATGGTGGTGATGATGGTGATGATAGTGGTAACGGTGATGATGGTGGTGATGATGATGGTGGTGATGGTGACGATGATGATGATGGTGGTGGTGGTGATGGTGGTGGTGGTCATGATGGTGATGGTGATGGTGATGATGGTGGTGATGGTGGTGATGATGATGGTGGTGATGGTGATGATGGTGGTGATGATGATGATGGTGGTGGTAATGATGATGATGATGGTGACCATTATGATGATGACATTTATGAGGGTTATGATGAGCATGATGATGGATCATGAGGGTGACATTGGTGAGGATGATGATAGGGATGATGACGGGGATGGTGATGATGGTGGTGGTGATGAAAATGACAGTGATGATGGGAGTAATTGGTGCCACCAGGAGTGAACACCACTAAGCATCGATTCAATGAATGTGGACTGAGTTAACACATGGACAAGTACCTATACGGAGAGGTACTGTGGATCCTGCGCTTTCTGCTCAAGTGTCTTCTAAATGTGCCGGCCCCAGTATACGTGGATGTAATGGAGCTAGAATCCAGTCCCAAGGTAAGGGCAACCATCTCACTTGTATTTAATGCATGGGGAAACTGAGGCTCAGAGGCGTTAGCTTGTCAGGTTCACACGGCCGCTCAGACAGTTTGGACAACTGCGCTCGGCCTCCACAGCCTAAGTTCTCGGTCACGGGCTTATGGAGCAGCTGCTCTGTGTGAGACAGTGCTGAGTGTTTGCGAACATCAGTCCTCGCCACAGCCCTTTGAGAAGTTTGTAGAGGAGAATATGGAGGTTGATTTTGTTAAGCAATTTGCCCAATCTCGTCCAGTGGCTACAATGAAGAGCCCCACAGAGTCACAGCTGCCCTGCTCCAAAGGAGGGGTGTGTTTTCATCTGCATGTCTGAGCCAAGATCCGAGGTGTTTCTCCAGGTCAGGGTCCCTCAGGGACCCGTGAGACAGCAGATCAGGGCGACCGGACAGACACAGAGGTGGTCTGTAGAAGGATGCGAGTTCAGCCTCTAATGAGCACATGGGGAAGCCCAGAGGCAAGACCAGGGCTGTGTCCCAGGTGGGGTACCACCAGCCCCCCAACACCATGCAGCAGCCATCAGAAGTTCTGGTTTATCTGGTTTGGATGTGGTTTGATTTGTTTCGGGCTCTGGAGGGGGGTTGATCCAGTTTGTTTACAGGGAAGGCATTCTTGAAGGTGTGTGGGAGGGATGTTTCCTGGGCTATCAGCCGTGGTGGAGAAAATTAGAGATGTGACAGACACAAATGAATGGGAGCCCGTGAAACATGACAGAGGGCGAGTGACACGTCCCCATGGCTCGTGCCAGCTTGAGTAAATCTGGAGCTCCGGGGACAGGGTCGAGGATGCCGAAGCATTTCCAACAGGAAGTTGCCAGTTTTATCTTATCCGGAGAATGGACATTTTGTAATGACTTGGCTATAAACTGTAATTGAAAACATATTTTTTAAAAGCCTGTGTTTGGACGTCTCATGTCATAGATGGGGTTCTGCTGTCAGTCACGGCTTTTTCAGCAAGAGAAGACTCGTGTTTCCTTCCTTTTTTCCCTGGGAGTGCAAATCCTGGAGGAAAGTCACCCTGTTGTCTCCGCCACCACAATGCACCGTGAGCAGCGGGCATGACTGGGTATCACTGAGGCACACGCACTGTGCGAGCCCTCCTTTTCCTCTGGGAACTCGTGAATCGGAGCAAGACAAGCCTGTGAATGAGAAATGGCATTCAGCTTCTCCCGAGCAACCTAGAAGAGGCCAGCTTTGCAAACGCAGCCCTTCCTAGATTGCCCGTGAGGTAGCAGAATGAACTTTGAGATTAGAAGGACCTGGAATCAAACTTGGATTCTCCAAATAAGTATGGCTCCTCCATCTTGGCCTTCAGTTTCTCTGAGGTCCTAGTTTCTTACCTGGAAAAATGGGGGAAAAATAATAATGTAGTTAATAGAGCTGTTGCGAGATTAGGTCCATTTGGCGGGTGTACCTCTCTGGCACACAGAGGCTGCCTGATGAATGCTGCGCCCATGCAGAGTGGGCGTCCTATGCGTTCTTCCAAAACTTTGTGTTTCGTTTGTGTCTTTTGGGGCTGGACGGTGGTTTGCATATGCGAGTGTGAGAATTATGTGGTAGGAGCCACACTTACTGGAGATCATCAGCAAACAGATCACCCCTGCTATTGGGGTGTTCACATCAATGTCAGGTGAAGTCAGTGGGGGGCCTGGGGCAGGGAACACCCTGGAGGCAGGTGTGAGGGAGACCTGAGGCCCGGGGCCTCCAGGCCAGGATGCACTGGGTTTACTCATCTGAGAAACCCCCCTGCCATTCACCCGCCTCTCAGGCTGTTTTGTAACAAAGTCACACACACACACACACACACACACACACACACACACATGGCGTCTTGTGTGTGGCGTGTGCCCAGGAGTCATGGGCTGCCAGGAAAGCCATATTCCTCTCCATCTACACGCTTTCCTTCCTTTGCTCTCCGGGGAGTCTTTCTTTCTTTTCTTTCTTTCTTTCTTTCTTTCTTTCTTTCTTTCTTTCTTTCTTTCTTTCTTTCTTCCTTCCTTCCTTCCTTCCTTCCTTCCTTCCTTCCTTCCTTTCTTTCTTTCTTTCTTTCTTTCTTTCTTTCTTTCTTTTTCTCTTTCCGAGGAAACTGATCTCTTACAGTGGTTTCTTACATTTAGCTTCCATTTTGCTACCCTTTTAGATAGTTCTGACAATTAGCAAAATCTAGCAAGTACCCAATAGAGAAGACATACTTTCCTTGCTGCGCTTATGTTTCACGCTCCTGCTTAACTACACTGCCACAAACACTTGGGAGAACAGAAGCGCTCGACATTTCTGGCTTAGAGGAAATCTCACCTGACTCAGTCAGCAGGTGTTTTCCAGGGGGGGGGGCAACCTCTAAAGGGGGAAGATGCCTCTCAATTTTGTTTTCAAAGACTTTTCAATATCTCAATTATCTTATGATCAATCTTTAGTAGAAGCATAAGGAGCAGAACAAAAATTCAGAGGGAGAAGTATGTGGAATCTATTTGGGCATTTTCTTAAAATTTTTTTTTAAAATTATTTATTTATTTTTGAGAGACAGACAGAGACAGAGCATGGGCAGGGGAGGGGCAGAGAGAGGGAGAGAATCCCAAGCAGGCTCCACGCTGTCCACACAGAGCCCGACTTTAGGCTCAAACCCATGACCCGTGACATCATGACCGGAGCTGAAACCAAGAGTCGGACACTTTACCGAGAGAGCCACCCAGGTGCCCCCACCCTCCATTTTAAAGCTATACCTGTTCTTACCTCTTGAGGGGGAACAAAACACCTTTTCTAAGACCATTCCCTTCCCTCTGCCCTTGAAGTACCTGGGGCAGGTTTTTGGTTTGCTTCCGGTGGCCCGTTTTAGAAATCTGTTAAAGTGATGTCAGCTTATACCCAGGCCCTTTCCCTCCCTCCGCCCTTGGAGGCCAGGTCTGCAAAAGCCTCGGGGTTCAATCTGCATTTGCAAACGTTCCCGGGGGTCCAGGGATCGTCACACCCTGCTTGTGAAGTAGGCAGTTACATCATTACCTACTGTGCTATAGTTTGAGCTCAATATTCACAACACAGGACAGGGGAAAGACGATAGCTTGTCGTCTTTAAAAGGAAATCTTTGTCTGGAACAAGGCAGAGATCAGAGTGGCTTTTGAAAAGCCAGTTGTGCTGGGGAGGCCAGTGGGGTCGGGTGGGTGCCTGGCCTCGTCTGCGTTTCCCTAGCTTGGCTGTACCTCATCTGTGATGGGGACCTGAGAGGTGGGGGGGGGGCAGCGTGTGACGGACAGGGGTATCACGGCAGCCTGCACAGAGGTGGCCGGTGTTGGTCAGTGGGGGTGCCATCCCCCGTGCCACCCTGGGTCCCACCGTGTGTCACCCCCCACCTGAACACCCTCGCTTCCAGTGTGCGGCCAAACCACAGAGATTTCACTGCCGTGACTTGTACCTTCTTAGGTTTTTATGGTTAATATTTTATTGCTTTCACGTGAAAGACTCTTTAGATGTGTGCCGGGGCTGGCTCCCATGTGTTCCCTTCCAAAAATATCCACGGCCTCTACTGGGTCAAGCCCACAGCTGTTTGCTTGGCGGGCTCTCCAACAACACTTCATCCCGACGAGGCTCCAGGACGTCTCAAAAACGTGCTGCTTCTCAGTCCGCTCTGAACGCACTGGCGTGGGGGCCCCCGCACGGGTGTGTGACTCTAGCCTTCCAGCCTCCATGCATCACCATCCGCTCGTGTGATTTGTCTTCCCACTTGGGGACATCTTTGAAA
Organism: Neofelis nebulosa; assembly: GCF_028018385.1. Lineage (NCBI taxonomy): Eukaryota > Metazoa > Chordata > Mammalia > Carnivora > Felidae > Neofelis > Neofelis nebulosa. The sequence goes on from NC_080785.1 coordinate 107,230,836, forward strand.
GTGGCTTCATAATTGTGGACAAGGACAAAGGTGGTCACGTCAATGTCGAGCCATTGGTAGGGTCCCAAGTGACACAGGTCAGCCCATTGGATGGACACCAGGGTCCCAGCAATACTGTGATGTGGCCGCTGGGAGCGTCACCGCCTCATGTCTGCTGTTTTCTGCCTCCGTGTGTGCGTCCCCACGGCCTCTCTCCACTGTCATCCGTGAGCCTCAACGGTGGCAGGGTAGGGGCATCAGGCTTCCCTGCACGGTCTCTAGTGTGGAGACCTTCGACAATATCAACAAAAATCACTTGAATTTTACTTTATGTCACCAAATAATCACTGCCTTCTTCATTAACATTCGTAATCCTTTAATAACGTCTCTGAATTCTAACTTGTTTACTAAATATGCACATAGAAAACACTTTATCTTATGAAACGGACTTGTCTTAGGCCACTCTTCCATATCTGTTATTTTATTGTACGGTATTTTATTTTCTATTTAATTTCATTTAATTTGTTTTCTAGTTTCTATTTTCTATTATTTTCTATTAAATTTAATTTCATATTTAATGTTATTAAAATTTTATTTTGTTATTATATTTAATTTTATATTTAATTTAATTTTATATTTCCTATTATTTTTTATTACTTTATAGTTTATTATATATTTCATGTTATTTTTATTTTATTTTACTTTATTTTTATTTATTTATTTTTAAAATTTTTTTAATGTTTATTTTTGAGAAAGAGAGACAGAGCACGAGCAGGGGAGGGGCAGAGAGAGAGAGAGAGGGAGACACAGAATCCAAAGCAGGCTCCAGGCTCTGAGCTGTCAGCACAGCTGACTCCGGGCTTGAACTCACGAACCATGAGATCATGACCTGGGCCGAAGTCAGATGCTTAACCGACTGAGCCATCCAGGCGCCCCTTATTTTACTTTATTTTATTTTCTATTTAATTTATTTTGTTTTATTTTATTTTCTGTTTTCTATTTTATTTGTTTTCTTTTATATTTAAATTTAATTTAATTTTATATTTCATGTTATTTTTTATTTATTTTATTTTTTATTGTAGATCTTATGTTATTTTTATTCTATTCTATTCTGTTCTACTCTATTCTATTCTATTATTTTAATTCCAGTCAGCACACAGTGTGACGTCAGCTCCGGGTGCACAGTCCGGTGACTCAGCACGTGCTCATCACGACAGGTGCATCCTTCATCCCTGTCACCCGTTCCCCCTCCCCCGCCCTCCTCCCCACTAGTGACCGTCAGAGTGTCTTCTGTAGTTAAGAGTCTGTTTCTTGGTTTGTCCTCTCCGTCTCTCTTGTTTTCTTTTGCTCGTTTGTTTTGCTTCCACAGTTCCTGGCATGGGTGAGATGGTCCCGTCACCACACGGTGCCCCCGCCTCCCGCTGCCCTCCAAGGCTGGGGTGTGAGGTGTGGACAGGTGCACGTGGGGTAATGACGGTCAGCTTGAGGTCGTGTCCCTACCAGTTTTCTGGTGTTGCTGCAGCAAACAGAGATTTACTCCCTGACAGTGTGGAGGCGGGGAGTCCCAGACCAGGGTGGCTGCAGGTGGGTTCCTCCCCAGGCGGCCAGGGAGACTGTTCCAGAACCTTCTCTCTGGCTTGTCCATGGCTGTCTTCCCTTGTACTTCATGTTTTCCCTCTTCTTCGTCCGTCTCTGAGTCTGGATTTCCTGTTTATAAGAACACCTGTCACACTGGGTTGGGCTTCCCCTCCATGACCTGAAGTGTGGGGGCAGGGTTAGCATGTGAGCATGAGAGTCTGGGGGATACCAACCACCATCTGGTCACTCACTTATCTCTCAAAAGCCAGTACCTGTTGGGCAATCGTACCTGAGTACATGTTTAAAATGTTCCGTGACATCCCAGCTTTCCGCTTGGATAGTGTTTTTTGGCAGCGGTGAGAAGGAGTTGGTGTTTTACAGCCAGAAGTCTCAGCTTTCTGAGTGAGAAAACATGTTCTTCTGGGAGTGAGTCTGGGACGGAGCATGTCCTGGGGTAACTGTGACCCCCAGAACCTTGTCGTGTGGCACTTAATCCACGGGGCTCTGGGAGATGTCAACACCTCCCCACCCCCCACTTCCCCACCAGATTTCTAATCCATGTGAACCCAGCCTCCTTCTCCTGCCCCACTCTGAGGCTCACCAGGTCCCCCCTTTCCCGGAGGTGGCGACTGTCTTCCTCTTACGTCCGGAGGGCAGGCTCACTAATGACACATTTCCCCTGTTCATCCTGTCATTAGTGAGCCTGACTCTTGGACGTAAGAGGAAAACAGGGGAAATGTGTCCTTGGGTCTGGGTGCCTTGGGTGGCCTCCTGGTCACCCTGGGGAATTGTCGGGAAAGGGGTGCTCCCGTGGGGGACTGGGTGTCTGCGGGAACAGGTGGGTGTCACCCCCTCCAGGGCCAGCCCCCATGCCTCCCTGCGGAGTGCTGGGCCCATGAGCCATTTCACCCTTGCAGGAGCCGCCCAGGGACCAGGGCCCCTATGCCCCGCCCCCCCCCACCAGCCCTAAGCCCATGTGTGCACCTGCTTCACCGCCTTCCAAGGAACCCACAACAAAGGAGTGGTCCCCATGGGGTGGCATGTCCCTCCTCCTGGGAACTGTCACAAGCCACAGTCTGTGTCAGTCAGCTCCCGATCTGTTGGCCGGGTGCACCTCACGTTGTCTGTTAATTTGCGATGTTTTAAAACGCTCCCACTCTGGGCACAGAGTCCACGGCCATGGTCCACGTCAGCTCAGCCTTGCTGTCATCTCTGACGCCCCGAGCCTTTGGGGCTCCCTCTTCCTTGCTCCCCTAAAGCTCTTCAGTCTCCAGTGTCATAAAACTAGCTGCCACACGGAGCTTGTCTGTGTTCATGGGAGAAGTGTGTCTTTGTACATGTGGTCCCCAGATTCCGTGACACAGGAGCTCTCCATTTTGGAGGTGCACAGAGAGTACAGAAGGAGGAAGGGAGGGATGGTGCAGACGAATCATTGTGAAGTCAGCCCTCAGGGAAATTGTATTTTCCTCAGTCTCTCTTCCCACTGGGATTTTCAAACAAATGCAACGAGCCTTAAGTAAACAGAAACGATTATGGTGAGATGTTAACACCTACCACCATCCGTTAAACCCACTCCCCTGTGTTTCCGTGGGGTTAGTAACCGTGCATCCCGGGGAGGAACCCCGTGGCTTACGCTCCGGGGGCGTCAGACAAGAATGAAATGTGTGGTATTTGTCTTCTCCGACCACCTTCCCTGAGAAAGCAAGGTGTACGTTTTCTTGCGGGGACCCGTTGGAAGCCCGGCTCAGAGAGAGGAGACCTGAGCCTGAGGGGCTGTCGGGGGGCAGGCCCGGCCTCCTCCCCGGGACGGGGAGGCTGCACAGCCTCTCTGCGTGGTGAGGACGGAAACCCCGTGGAGAGACACAACCTCTGGATCAATATTCTAAGAACCTAAATCCCTGCCTGAAAAGGGCCGACGTTTTCGTTGCTCAGAGGTAGCCAGACACTCGGGCCTCACGGGAGAAGTTTTGGGAGGATAGAAATGGAGTTTGCCTGCATTCAGTTGGCTCACCGTGCTCCACTTCTCGAAGGTCGGCTTGGTCATGGCAGTATTGGGGAAACATGGCGTTAATCACCATAATTTGCTGAGCACAAGGTCCGCATGGTGGAGTCGACATGTGCCAACTCAGTACCGGCAGGTGACCCTCTTAAAGAGATGTCCGGTAGCCGGGGTCGTGCACTCTAGTTCTGAGCTGAATTACTTTGTAACTATTGCGGCACAGCATGGGTGTTGCTGTTTAATAGGAAACGTTCTCAACAACGTATTTCTTTCCCTCTTCCTTCCCTTCCTCTCTCCCTACTCCTCTCCTCCTCCCCTCCTCCCTCTCCTCTCCCCTCTTCCTTCCCCCTTCCTCCTCTTTCTTCCTTCTCTTCCCTCCTCTTCCTCCCTCCTCCTCCCTCCTCTCCTCTCTCCTCCTTCTCCTCTCCCCTCTTCCTTCCTTCTTCCTCCTCCTTCTTCCTTCTCTTCCCTTCTCTTCCCTCCTCCCCGCCTTCTTCCCTCTTCCTCCCTCCTCTCACCTGCTTCCCTTCTTCCTCCCCCTCGTCCTCCTCTTCCTCTTTTCTTCCTTTCTTCTTTCCTTTTTATAAGCACACCCTGCCAAATAGACATTATTTTATCTTAATTGAATTTTCTTTGAATTTAACTGAATTGAATTTTACAGCAATTAAGAGAACGAGAAAGTATAGCAGCAGTATCTACAACAGCCAAATTATGGTGCCTCCCAAGTGTCCATCGAGTGATGAATGGATAAAGGAGAGGTGGTGCATACAGACACACACACACACACACACACACACACAATGGAATATTACTCAGCCACAAACAAGAATGAAATCTTGCCATTGTAACAACATGGATCAAACCAGAGTGTATCGTGCTAAGCAAGATAAGTTAGGCAGAGAGAGACAAATACCATATGATTTCACTAGTATGTGGAATTTAAGAAACAAAGCAGACAAACCAATAAACAAAAGACGGAAGCCAGACTCTTCACTGCAGAGAACAAACGTGGTTACCAGGAGGGGGGTGGGGGATGGGTGGAGTAGATAAAGGGATTAGGAACATACACGAACAAATGCTGAAGAACGTAGGGAGTTGGTGAATCACTAAATTGTACCCTTGAAACGAACACAACCCTGTATGTTAACTACACTGGAATTGAAATAAAGTTTTTAAAAATCATAAAGCCGTGCACCAAAAAAGATGAATGTTCCTGCATGTAAATTTCACTGCAATAAAAAAAAAAGTCGACTGAAAAAAAAAAAAGAAGAACAAGGCAGCCAACATTTGGCTCTGGCCAGGATGCGTCTCCTGATGTTGGGGCTGCCCGATTTAGCAAACAGAAACATGGGATGCCCACCTCCCCTGGAATTTCAGGTGAACGGTGGATCCCTCCTCGGTACCTCTGTACTCCGCACATGGTCTGGGACACACTCGCAAGGCATCCTGCTTTTGGGGCTGCTAGACCCTTGCGGGTTGCCGGAAAGTCCAGTTTAAGCGAGCATCCTGCATTCTGTCTGGCAGGGGGCTGCTCTGGGGGTAGGTGAACCTGCTCGAACTGCTGTCACATTGACCTTGTGCACTCGGTGTGTGCCTGCCGCCTGACCTCCCTCAGTCACGGGTGAGGCAGGCGTGTCTCAGAGCCTCCCGAGGACTGAGGGACACGGGGCTCAGGTGGCCTGGCCTCTGGGAGGTGCCGAGCGAGCAGGAGCAGTTCTGCTTTCTGCACAGAGGTCCTCAGGGACCCTCGTGTCCCCCTCCTGTCTTCCTGAGGTCCCTCCCTCTTTCCAGCAAGTCCCATAGAGTCTGGCAATTGTGCAGGAGTGCGGGAACGGTGCGCACTGTGCAGACATTATTTTCTGGATCTTTTTCCCTCCATCTCTTGAAGGGAATAAAAAGTGCAAATTAGAAACAGGTTGCTGACCTCTGGCAGCGAGCTGGGCAGCGTTTCACGAACAGAAGATTTAAGGCCGTTTAGAGACGGCTCTGGATTCTGGTGGGAATTAGTTTTTATTAAACTCTGGTTTGGTCTCATTTCAGTGCTCAGCTTCAAGAGCAAAAAAAGACAATAAGGGATTTAAACTTAAGTGATTTTCTGCAATTAAAGTCTTCTGGAATTTTAAAAAGCCCAGTTGTACTGGCATTTGCCAAACACAAATGCGTTTTCCACTGGCTCAGCCAAGAGGAGTTGGATCGGCCGTTGGATCCTCAAGGAGCTGATGGTGACCGCGTTCTCCGGCTGGGCAGTCAGGGTCCCGGGTCCGGCCCTTCTCACGGATGGTGGCACAGAAGGCTGCTTTGTCCCAGGGGCCCCGCAGGCACACACTCCTCCAGATCCTCCTGGAGCCCTGGGGTTCATGCAGGCTGGAAACTAGGGAAGCCAAAAGGACAGAACTGGACCCGGGGAAGGGTAGATTTGCAACAGCGGGAGCAGTGATGCTCACGAGTGCAGCTACCTGGGCTCGGCCCTGCGCGGGGCGGGCCTGCTCATGTCCACCACCTGTGCATGTGCCATAGTCTCAGGCCATGTCTGCAGACTCTCAGACTGCAGGAGGATCTGCCCAGGGTCAGGATGCAGGATCGGAAACCCCTGCCTGACCTGCCTGGGATTTCATTTCCTCCCAGGTGCAGAGGAACGTGGAAACGCACAGTTTTTAGTGCTGCTTAAGGCTGGCGATAACAGCTGTCAGGAAGGCACTAGGGACCCACGGGTGTCAGCACATCCCCCACGGGAGGCGCTGTGCAGGCTACGCAGTTCGCGGCCGGTGAGCCGGCCCCCAGAGGCTCCCTTAGATGACCCACAAGGTGACGGAGGTCAGGCCCGGTCACACCTGGGAATCCCCAGCAAAGGCTGAATGGTGGACTCTTCGCACTTGGTTTGGGAATCACTCTACAAATGTGGGATTTCAAGTCCTGCGGGGGACAGGAACCTGTTCTAATGCCAGGCGTTTCTACCCAAAAGAGCTGGGTGAACTGGGTGGCTGGCACACGAGGCCAAGGTAACCGGCGCGCATTCACCCTGTGGGGCTAGGTCTCTCTGCCCACAAGATTCAGCCTCTGGTTGGCCTCCAATCCTGGGGGGACGGGCAGGTTGCTCTCATGAACGAGGCTATGATGACAGCTGAGACAACACAATAAAAATGGTCACCTGCACTCCACATTGCAACCTTTCTGCACCTCTGTTCTCATTGCATATAATGGGGGTGACGAGGGTGGGTGCTTTGTGGGGTCTCGTGGGGATATGTGAGCACACAGAGTGTCATCTGATGCATGTGAGCTGCTGTGTGTGTGTCTGCGAACATCGCGTTGAATGACTTAAGGTAGGTTAAGGCCCCAGCACAGTGACCAGCGCTCAGGAAAGCGCACTGGAAAGATGCTGAGCGTCTAATTTCCTTGGGGTGAAAGGAGAGCTCCAGAGCCTTGACATGTTCCCCTCGCAGCCCCCAGTCCCATCTGGGTGACTAACCAAGTTCAAACACATCAGGGGCTAGAAAAGAAACCGTGGGTTTGCATCTGTGGGAGGGGTCTCACGTGGCTTTTTTTTCCAGTGCTGACTTTGCCTTCAGGAGAGAAAGGACATGGTTCTTCCATGAGGCCTCATCTATTTTTTTTTTAATTTTTTTAATGTTTATTCATTTTTGAGAGAAAGAGAGAGAGAGAGAGAGACAGAGTGCAAGCAGGGGAGGGACAGAGAGAGAGGGAGACAGAATCTGAAGCAGGCTCCAGGCTCAGAGTGGTTGTCACAGAGCCTGACTCGGGGCTCGAACTCAGGAACCGCGAGATCATGACCTGAGCCGAAGTTGGACACTCAACTGACTGAGCCACCCAGGCACCCCATCATCTGTTTTGAAGACAGCCTTGCAGGTGGAATTCTTCAGTGTTGTGTATAGGAGACCTGAAGTGAAGAGATAAAATCCCAGAGACAAATGGCGGGCTTGTGGTGAGGAGTGGTTCGGGGATGAACCCGGAAGCAGAATTTAAAAGCAATTTCTCTCCCCAGCACCCTTCTGCAGAGCCCCTGAAGAGTGTCTTGTTAAACCATAGTAGTAAGTTCCACAGATGAAGTCAAAGAAGGCCATCCTCAGGCACGTATTTCCAGTCCAAAGGGGAGAACACCGCAGTGTCATTCAGGACGGGAATGAATAAATTGTGATAGGGCTTTATGTCTTTTTTTTTAAAAATAAATCTGCCTTGTCCTTCCCTTCCAGATGACCATAATTGCAAAGCAGTGCTTGATTTGACACCGGATGGCAGGACAGTGGTGTGGTCACCCTTTGGTGGGCAGTCCCCGGGAACACACAAGACCCAGCCCCAGAACAGAGAAATGCGTGATTGAGCGCTGGAGGGAAAAGAAAGGTGAGCATGTTGCACGAGAACCATGACCGAGTAACTTAGCACAACATTCTCTGCCAGTGTTTACCACGGCTACTTGGGTGGACGGGACCACAGCTGCCCTTAGACGTTGCGTCCTCCTGAAGACGTGGCACCAAATTCTCCCAAGTCCAAGAGAAATGTCATCCTGTGCTTCCTTTGCCGTCTTGAGTCCAAGAGAGTGCACCCTGCTGCAGTTACTAAGCTGTTAGAGAGTAAAGTAATAATAAAATGCCTTTTAATGCATTAGTTGAAACAAGATATAACGGGTGAGCTAGTAAGTGGCAAAGCGGAGATCTGAAACCCATCTGGGAGGTTCCAAAGAGCTCTCTCTGTACAGCATCGATTCTGCCTTTCCCACCCCCTCATGGGCTGAGACCCACCCCCACCCCCACCCCTGCCCGAGAGACGTGAGTGTGAACTCACATCTACTGGTGTGAACTCATGTCTACCAGTGTGAACTCACGTCTACCAGTGTGAACTCACATCTACTGGTGTGAGGTCACGTCTACTGGTGTGAACTCAGGGTCATCTTCCCAGGAACCCAGAGGATTTGCACTGCACACACCCATAGGCCGGGCACAGATCCCTTTTTCTCTCAATCACCTCCCAAATCTCATCGAAAATTAAGCCATTTTCAGTTCTAAAGTTGATAGCTTGTCATTATCTTCATTAACCTTACAAGGGTCAATTCCTTGAGCTGCAGTTTTTTATAAAATTTTAATTTCTGTTGCACATTAACAATGACAACTGCAGACACGCCTCCTCCAAAGTGTGGATATCATCCAACACAGCCCTGAGTCACCCCTGTTAGGGTTCTCCTGTATTGGAACACTGTAAGAATTAGTAATTCATTAGACACATAGTTGTGATAGTTAAGAAGTCTCAGGGTGGAGCCAACTGCCCTTGGCTAGCAAAACAAAGTCCATGATGAACTGTATACCTTAACCTGTTCCTTAGATTCCAGTTGTACATAAGCTCAAATTTTTTTTAATGTTTATTTATTTTTGAGAGAGAGACAGAGAGAGACAGAGCATGAGCAGGGGAGAGACAGAGAGAGAAAGGAAGACACAGAATCTGAAGCAGGCTCCAGGCTCCAAGCTGTCAGCACAGAGCCCGACACGTGGCTCGAACTCACAGATTGCGAGATCATGACCTGAGTGCAAGTCACATGCTCAACCGACTGAGCCACCCAGGTGCCCCACGTAAACTCAAATTCTTAGATGGGCTTACATGGGTGACAGTGAAATGGCAGGAAAAATGCTTTTTGTTGAAATGTGGTGAAGTGATGTCAGTTGAAAACGAAGAGCCCTAGCATTGCACATTTCATTATCACTCGGGAGCGTGGCACTGACTGGTCCTGCCCCATCTAGGACTCACGGCAAGAAGTGGTGCCTGAATCCCATGCCCAAAGCAGGCAAGTGCAATCCATTTTTAGGTTTTAGTGCCTCCAGGATCAGACACAGCTTTAATTAGGAAAGTTGGTATAGGTTTTTCATTTTCTTGTGGTGTTTAGTCAAGCACTACGGGATAAAAATGGAAACCAGCAATCCCCAGGGGAGTCACAAGTTTTCATTTATCCTGGAAGCCACTGGGCATCAAAGACCAATGAGACCTCTGAGCTCTTCCTAATGTGGAAGTCAGCTCCTGAATCTCATCGTTGAAGATGTTATATGAAAATACTGGGGATGTTTGGTCAGCTGAAGCATAGATTTTTCTTCTATAAATAGAGCACAGAGAAATAGTCTTTATTCAGTGATGTGAGTATACATAACTAGCAAACAAAGACAGTATCTAGTCATGTGTTAAAGTAATTAAAAAGAAGTCGTTTCTTTCTCTTTTTTTTTTGTATTGGGTAAAACATAATCAACTTGCATTTTGAGGACAGAATAGCCTTGTACAAACAATCAAGAAACACGAGAAAGATGCCAAAAATATTAAAGAAAAAGTCAGCAAAACAAATATACACAAAGAACACAAAACATAACCAGATTGAGGTCATCCTAAGAATTAAGGTTTGATTTACCATTCCAAAAGTCATCAGCACAATTTACCCATTATAAGAATAAAGGAGAGGAAAAAACGCGACCATCTCAAAAAAGGAAGAGAAGGCATTTGGTAGAGATCGACATCCATTAATATATTAAGGGGAAAAAAAATATGGCCAACTAAAAATTAAATAAACAAGCGCTTTTTGACTTGAAAGACTTGTCCACAAAGATCCTAAATGAGCATCATCACTTAAAGGTGAAGATTACATACGCTTTTCTCCAGAGTTACAAAACCAAACATGATATACGACAATCCCTCTGCTATTGGATATTATGTTGGGGGAGTCTCCAGGGGAACGAAAGGCATTCTCCATGATGGCGGGGAACGCTCGGCTTTTTGGGGTGATAACACCATGCTGTACCCCCACAAACATGGTGAAAAAGCTCCCATTGAGCTGATTCCGTGCAGATGTTTGGACTTCCCAGTCGTTTGGATTTGGCCACTCTTGAGGGTTGAGAGCCGTGTCTCAGTAACATTTGATTTTGCATTTTCTAATGACTAATGCATTTGAATACCTGTTAGCAGGTGTAATTTTGACCAGAATGTCTTCTTCATTAGACCCGTGGTTCAAGTCTCTTGCCTGTTTTTCTTTGCACTCCTTTTTTATGGACTTGTAAGAGTTTGTTTTATATTTTAGACATTGTTGTTTTTGTCAGTCATATGCTTTCACAAGCCATTCTCCCACACTGGCTCAAGTTTTCATTCTCTTTTCAGTGTTTTTGGTGAACAGAAGTTCTTAATTTAATGTGGTTAAGTTTATTGTTCTTTTCTTATTATTGGTGTTTGTGCCTTACTGCAAGTATTTTCACTTCACCAAGCTCATGAAGATGGTTTTCCCTGGTCTGATCCGTAAATCTCATTCCTTCTTTTTGTATTTATATCTGTAATCCTTCTCTGTGGTGTATTCTCCATATAGATGTTCATTTGACCCACCATCATGTTGTGCATCATTCTTGGATCTTTGCACCAAAAGCAGAAGTAACAAAAGCAAAAATTGACAAGTGGGACTATGTCAAACAAAAAAGCTTTTGCCCAGCAAAGGAAACCATCAACAAAATGAAAAGGCAGCCTACGGAATGGGAGAAGATATTTGGAAATCATATATCTCATCAGGAACTAGCATCCAAAATATACAGAGAACTCACACAACTCAGGAGCAATCAGCCAATCAACCAATCAAACAATTAAAAAATGGGCAGAATATCTGAGTAGACATTTCTCCAAAGAAAACATGCAAATGGCCAACAGGTACCTGAAAAAATGCTCAACATCACTCATCGTTCGGAAAATGCAAATCAAAACCACAATGAGATAGCACCTCACACCTCTCAGAATGGCAAGGAAAAAGCGTTGGTGAGTGAGGATGTGGAGACAGGGAACCCTCGAGGGCTGCTGATGGGAATGTAACCGATACAACCATCATGAAAAACACTGTGGAGTTTTCTAGGGAAATTAAAAATAGGATACCATATGATTCAACCATTCCACTTCTGGGTATTGAGCCAAAGGAAATCAAATCACTATCTCCAAGAGATGTCTGCACCCCATGTTCATGGCAGCATCACCATCCATTATCATAATCGGCCACCCAGGGAAACCACCTAAGTGTCCGTGGATGGACAAATAGATGAAGGAAATGTGGTCTAGGCATGCAATGGAATATTACTCAGCCCTGAAAAAGAGGGACATCCTCCTATTTGCAGCAACACGGATGAATCCAGAGGGCATTACGCTGAGTGAAATGAGGTAGACACAGAAAGATAAATACCGTACGATCTCACTTGCATGTGGCATCTAAAACAACAAACTCATCATAAAGAGGCAGTGCAGGGATGGTTGCTGGGAGCTGGTGAATGGAGACGATGAGTAAGTTTGGGGGTCTAATGCACAGCGTGGCGACTCTAATACCGTGTTATATACTTGAAAGTTGCTAAGAGAGTAGATCTTACATATTATCACCACACACACAAAAGGAAATTACACGAGGGGACAGATGTGTTAACTCATCCCATTGTGATAAACATTTTGCAAGATAAGCATGTGTTGAGGCACCATATTGGACACCTTAAATGTACACAATGTTGTATGTCAATAATATTTCAACAAAGCTGGAAAATGCATCCACCCATACATATCCTTGGGTTTTCGCTGTCTTGTCTGAAAAAGTAAAGCAACCTTTGGTAGGTTATGTGGGTTTTACTTGGCATTTTCATTTGATTGGTTGTTGGCTTTTCTAGATCTTTCCAAGGCTTTTATACCGATGTCTACTTTTAGGCATCAGTCGATTAGCCAAGTCCTTGGGCCATCTTGCAGGGGCCCAACAGTTGTGAGAAAGCCAAGTGTTTGCAGAGGAGACAGCTGGGTGCGAAGCCGGGGCTACCTTGTGCACCGTCAGCCATGCATGTGCTGAACTGAGTTTGCACCCACGGCCAGAGGAGGTTCCATAAGACCGAGATGCAGCTGTCTTTGTCTATCTCCATCCAACCTTCTCGTTTCAACTCCGTGTCAGCGTAGGTAGAACGTACTTTGCCTTTCCGGAGACAAACGGCTGATTCTAAGCCCCGTGATGCTTCATTTCCAACAAACGCTATTCCTGTCATTCTCCAGGATATTGCCCGGTTAGGGTGGTGAACTTGGGAGGAAATACCTGTCGTGTTGGGTGTGGAGCTCCCGCCCTCATGCAGCCCCCATGTTGTTTCCACGTTTCGTTGTGCTTACTCGGTCCTCAAACCCTGGAATGCTTCCTTACAGGGTCACTGTCCTGCTTTAATATAGTTTCTTCACCTGAGTTTTAAAATAATTCACTTAAAATTTTTTAATGTTTATTTATTTTGAAGGAGAGAGTGTGAGCAGGGGAGGGGCAGAGAGAGAGAGGAAGACACAGAATCTGGAACAGGCTCCAGGCTCTGAGCCATCAGCACAGAGCCCGATGGGGGGCTTGAACTCACGAACTGTGAGATGATGCCCTGAGCCGAAATTGGACACCCAACCAACTGAGCCACCCAGGTGCCCCCCAAAAGATAACTCACTTTAGAATGCCTACTCTCTTGGGGCGCCTGGGTGGCTCAGTCGGTTGAGTGTCCAACTCTTGATTTTGGCCCAGGTCATGATCCCCTGGTTCATGGGATAGAGCTCCGCGCAGGGCTCTGTGCTGATGGTACAGAGCCTGCTTGGGACTCCCACTCTCCCTCTGTTTCTGACCCTTCCCTGCTTGTGCATGTCTCTCTGTCTCTCAAAATAAATAAATAAACTTAAAAAAAAACCCACTTAGAATGCCCAGTCTCTCTACAGGAGATTGTATGTGTTTGCAGCAACCCCAGAGAGGGCACCACTGGGAAAAGATGCGCCTCGAAGCTTCTATGCTGAACCCAACAGGTTCCTGGCGTTCCTCTAGTTTCTATTCCTTCCCACAGGATCCTTCACTCCAAACCCCTTCTTGCCAGCCATTTCCTGCACACTATGAGGGCTTCTCAATGCCCTCATGTTTGCACAATGTTTGCACATTTAGAGTTGACTCCACCAGGGGATACTTTGGGTGTTGGAGTGAGGGGTGGGGGCTGGGGTGCGTTGATGTGCTACACAGAAAGTTATTGTAAACGGAACAACTGTCTTTTCAAACTTCTGTAGGAGATGATTCCCTTCGTGGCAGATCTGCCCAGGGAGGCAAAGGCTGGACAGCTAAAGGAAGAAAAGGATCCTGAAAAGAAGGAAGGGGATGAATGGGGATACTCATTGAGGTTTTTATTTCATTGTTGTCCCGTACTTCATTGTATTGCATCTGATGACACTGGGCTGTGTTTCATCCTATGGGCAGATTTTGACTCTGGCTTCTGTGGGTCCAGCTAGACCGAGATTCTGCTAAACTGGAAGAAGAGGTGTGGACTTGTCCTCTCCGAAGGATCAAGGAAATCTGGCCTTCTAAGCCATCGGAAAATCGCCCAAGTTAGCTATGAATTTTACTACCATCCATTTCTTATTACAAATGTCTCTTCATCCCAAATTTGTTCGTTTTTCCCCCCTAAATACAATCACTTTCTCTTCACGTGTTCATTTTCAGTTTCCTAACGTGCACTGATTTCTATTCTCCCTTTTTTTTTTTTTAAATTTTTTTTTCCAACGTTTTTAATTTATTTTTGGGACAGAGAGAGACAGAGCATGAACGGGGGAGGGGCAGAGAGAGAGGGAGACACAGAATCGGAAGCAGGCTCCAGGCTCCGAGCCGTCAGCCCAGAGCCTGATGCGGGGCTCGAACTCACGGACTGCGAGATCGTGACCTGGCTGAAGTCGGACGCTTAACCGACTGCGCCACCCAGGCGCCCCTATTCTCCCTTTTTGAAAAACTTTTTAAAAATGTTTTTATTTATTTTTGAGAGAGAGAGAGAGAGAGAGAGACAGAGTGTGAGCAGGGAAGGAGCAGAGAGAGAGAGAGGGAGACACAGAATCCGAAGCAGGCTCCAGGCTTCGAGCTGTCATCACAGAGCCTGACGCGGGGCTTGAAGTCACAAACCACGAGATCATGACCTGAGCCAAAGTTGGATGCTTAACCGACTGAGCCACCCGGGCGCCCCTGATTTCTATTCTCTCTTAAGCTTAATTTGATTCTTATAAAATTGTTAGATGGGGTCCCTTGTAATTGGTCTAGATCTTTGCAAACAGGTACGAGTGGGAGGTAGTAAGTTGGTCTCTTGTCTGCCGATTTTCCCTCTCGGGATTATAAACATGGTCTTCAGAGTCAGGCAGACCTGGGTGCGAATGCCGGGTATGAGCGTCATGGCTGTTCAACACCAAGCGCCCCTGAAGCTCTCTGTGCTTCTGTTCATCCTCTGTAACATGGGCTCTGATGCTCATCTGGGTTCGTGTTGCTGGGAAGATGGAACCATTTCATGTTCACCAAAGCACACAGCTCGTCACCCAACGCAGTCACTGCTTAGTGGATGTTTGTTGAATGACTGCAGGAATGAGTAATGAAGAGCAAATAGAGATTTTGATTGCTGCTTCAAAAAACTCACATGCGGGGTGCCTGGGTGTCTCAGTTGTTTGAGCATCAGGCTTCAGCTCAGGTCATGATCTTGTGGTTTGTGGGTTCAAGCCCCACCTCAGGCTCTGTGCTGACAGCTCAGATCCTGGAGCCTGCTTCGGATTCTGTATCTCCCCCTCTCTCTCTCTTCCCCTCCCCTGCTCACACTCTGTCAATCTCTCTCTCAAAAAATAAATAAAACATTAAAAAAAAATCCCATGCCCTTTGGATGTCAAAAAGACGATGGATTTCTGGCTCTGGCCAATGCAAAACCTTCCCAGACCCAACAGCTGTTGATTTGGGCTGATTTCAGCTCTATTGTCCTTGGCCCCTTATTTGAAAATTTTGAGGCAACTTATACTGTAGAATTCTTTGATTTTTAAACACTTGACAAGATTTACACAATATATGCAGACAGGGAGACTATAAATAGCCTGTCTTTAGTTCAGTTCAAGTTCTGAGGCCAGATGAATCCAACCCACACCGGGTTTTCATACCACATGAAGAAGAAAAATCCTTTGGTGTCGTGGAACACGATTAATTTGAGATAATTCTAGATGTACATGCAGTTATAATTAATTCAGAGGGATCCGTTGTTCAGCTTCCCCCCGTGGTAATATTTTGCAGAGCTATAGAATAACCACCAGACTACTGCACTGATACATCCACCAGCCTTACTAAGATTCCCCTGGCTTTACTGGATACTCATTTGTGTGCATGTGTGTGTATCACGTTGTCCACATTTGACCGCTTGCGTGGGTTCATGTATCCTGGCAATCACCGACCTGTTCTTCATGCCTCAAATTTTGTCATCTTCAAAACATCTTATAAAGGAAACAATCAAAACCTTTTTTTGGATTGGCTTTCTCATGCTTTCCCCTGTAATCCCCGGAGTTACATTCAAGTTGTTGTTTATTTCAGTAACTTGTTCTCCTTTAACCGGTGAGTACTATTTGCTGTGTGTAACATTGTGGTTAAACATTCTCCTGTGGGAGGACATCGGTCCTGATGCCAGTTGTCGGCTGCCACAAATAAAGCTGTAATGAACATTCACGTACAGACTTTTGTGTGAACATGATTTTCCTGGGATGCATGTCCAAGAGTGCAAATGTTGGGTAGTGTGTTGGTTGCATGTTTAGTTTCTTAAGAAAATGCCAGTTTTTGAGAGCAACTGAAACATTGTACACCCCCACCAGCAATGGAGGGATGAATCAGTTTCTCCTCATCCTCACCAGCATTTGGTGTTAGCATTTTATTTTATTTTATCTTGTTTTTTAGCTGCTCAGGTAAGAGTGTGGCCGTATCTGGTTGTGGCTTTAAATGACATGCCCTAATGGGTAATGAGGCTAAACATCTTTTCATGTGCTCATTTCTTAACTGTGCATCCTCTTTAATGAAATATCTTTTTCATTAAAAGGAGGAGTATGGCAGGATCCTCCTATCTGTGTCCTATAGCTACTTCAGGCTGCATAGACACAGTGCCTCCCTGACCAGGCCACTTTCTGGATTTGAGTACCTTCTCCAGCTCTACCTACTCATCCCATGTGTCTGAAGGACAAGGAAAATCTCGGCCTGCAGGCTTATGAGGCTCTCTGGACCAGGGCCCTTAATGTGACTGGTCTCTTTTCCATCTAATGTTCCCGGTGTCCCTGGGCAGGAGAGTTACAAGGACCAAGAGGTTTCCCAGACTGGGCCATTTATTATGGCTGTCTCCGTCCAGCCACCTGGTGTCTCTGGGCAGAAATGAAGGGTGTCGGTCCACCAGACAGGGAGGCAGCCCAGATCAAGCCGTAGTTAGGTCTCCCTTGCTCACCCTGACCCTTTCTGTATCCGTCAGACGTAAAGGAAGTCAGGCTCACAGAAGAGGACAGTGCTTCCTCTGGCCACTCATTTTTTAAAGTGTATTTATTTATTTTGAGAGAGAAAGAGAGAGATTATGAGCAAGAGAGGGGCAGAGAGAGAGAGAGAGAGGGAGGGAGAGAGACCCCAGCAGGCTCATCAGTGTGGAGCCCGACAAGGGTCTTGATCCCATGAACCATGAGACCATGACCTGCGCCGAACCAAGAGTCTGGCCACTGATTGTAATTGATGCCTCCACTGACATTCCTTGCCAGTGGTGGGGGATAGCATGATGGTGTCAGAGGGGCTCATGTGCTATCTATCCCCTGGGGGGTGGGGGGCGGCACGGAGCTGCTGTCTGTTGCCAGGCTGGGATTCTTCTATTGCCTGGGTCAACCTTTGCTGGGTGGGGGGTAAGTGACACCCTGCCCCTGTGCTGGGACCCAAACCAGGTCACCCTGTCTTAGCCCGGCTCAGACCTCTCCCTTGCTTGCCTCTATGGTGGGGGGGGGGACAAGGCACTAACAGATCTGTGCCACACTGTCCCTGGTAGATGCTCTGGATGCCACCGCAGTGTCAATCATACAAAATAGTTGAAACAGTCTTCTGCACAAAACGATCTTGATTTCTCAAACAGCCAGGATTGTGGTCTGGAAAAGAAACTTTATTTTCTGAAATACGTACTGACTGCTACGAAAAATAGTATACACATGTGTGCCTGCTTGTATGTTCAACGCCTCACGTTAGGGAGTAAAATTCGAAGCGTTGCGGCAATGCTGGTTGCAAACCTGCGTCTCCTATGTACCGGATGCACAGTGGAAAATTTTGGAAATTTCTTTGCAATGTTTAACGTATATTAGCACTGTAGCGTTACTGAGGTTAAAACAAGCCTGGGAGGAGAGGATACACATGCTGAATGCCCATGGAAGTCGCTCCTTTAAACAGACAGATTTTCCACAGCTCGGGCACCAGAATTTTTCCTTCGCGTGTCATGTCATTTCAAATAAAAGCACAGTGAAGATTTTGTAAGTGTTCTGTAGAAGTTAGCATTTTGGGGAAAGAGTATTTCTTGCCTCTGTCCATCCTCATGATTTATCCAAGGAGTTTTGCCAAAAACACCCCCACCCCAGAATCGAGCATAACAGCAGGCAGTCGGAAGTTGGCTACACCTGCATCTTTCATTCCCGCCACGGTTCTCCTCGGGCTCTCGGCCGGGCTGGGCCGAGACTGGCCGTTTCCAGTAGAACCGTTTTGTTTCAAGTCTTACGTTCAAGTCTTGGATCCAGTGTGATCTGATTTTCGTGTACAGTGTGAGGCAGGGGTCCAGTTTTCTAAACGCCACGTACTGACGGGACCGCCCCTTTCCCCACTCCCTTATTCTTGCCTCCTTTGTGGTAAGTTCATTGACCTTCTATGTGTGGGCTTATTTCCGGGCTATTCTTTCCCAGGGATCCATATGTCTGTTTTTATGGCAATACCGTACTGTTTCGATTTCTGCTCTACTGTTTACCTTCTCCTGTGTATTTGGGTTTAATTTTCTCTTCTCATTTCTAATTCCTCATGTTGAAAACTTAGGTTATTGATTTGAGATCTTCTTCCTTTTTAGTATATATACCTTTAGTGCTTATAAATTTCTCCCAGTCACTGCTTTTACTACATTGCACAAATTCTAATAAATCCTATCTTCATTTTATTTGTTTCAAAATGTTTTTAAAAATTTTTAAATGTTTATTTACTTTTGAGAGAGAGAGAGAGAAAGAAAGAGAGACAGAGGGATGAATGGGGGAGGGGCAGAGAGTGAGGGAGACACAGAATCCGAAGCAGGCTCCAGGCTCCGAGCTGTCAGCACAGACCCCGACATGGGCCTCGAACTCACAGACCGCAAGATCATGACCTGAGCTGAAGTCGGACGCTTAACCATCTGAGACACCCAGGTGCCCCAAGACCTGCTCCTTTTCTAGTGCTCGTCCTTTCTTTACATAGATCCTCACATTCTGACCCAAATAATTGTCCTTCTCTCTGAGCCACCCAGGCTTCTCTAAAATTAAATTCTTATAATAAAGCCTTATAAATATTTGTATACATATACATATATAAGTAATGTGAGCATTGGAGAGAATTTTTAATTTATTTTTTATGTTTATTTTTAATTTTGAGAGAAAGAGAGACAGAAAGACAGAGTGTGAACAGGGGAGTGATAGAGACAGAGGGAGACACAGAATCTAAAGCAGGCTCTAGGCTCTGAGCCGTCAGCACAGAGCCTGACGTGGGGCTCGAACCCACAAACTGTGAGATCATGACCTGAGCTGAAGTCAGACACTTAACTGACTGAGCCACCCAGGCGCTCCAAAGCACTGGAGACAATTTTCAACAGGATTTATGGCATAGACTAGTAGGATTATATACGTAAGAATTAGTTATTCATGTAAACAAGGACGTTTGTGATACAGATGACAATGTGCTAACCTCCTTATTACATTCAGAGATTTTAGAAATCACTTAGAAAAATACCAACAATCAAAAGGAAATAACGAGCACAGAATACCAAACCAAGTTTACAAAAGATTGAAAAAGCCATACAAATAGCTTATATGCACGTGAAAAGATACAGAGCCGTATTTGTAATTAAATACGAGCAGATAAAAATAAATTAAATACCTTCTCACCAACCTGATGGGTGTCAGGTGGTAGGATGCCCTGACCGCTAAGGTGAGGCACAGGGACACCCCCCCTCCCCGCCTCCCCGCAGAGTCGTTGGGCACAAAATTGTCACAATCTGTCTGAGGGTGATTTTCAGTAGTTACCTAAAATTGCTTCATAATCCATACGGTGACACAGCAAATGCACCCAAAATTCTGCTTGAAATTCTTATTTGCTTCAAGTATGTCTGCTTCAGGGCAAGAGCTGCCCTGGTTAACCGGAGTGAGGCTGCCTGGAACCCTCGGTTGCTAACTGATTATTCAGAACCAAAGTTCTAAGCCTCCCTGGGTTCAAGTTTCCTCCTCTGCGAAACAGAGCCTCACACGGCTATTACGAGGATTTAACTGATGGAAAGCACTCCTCTTGTGCTCTTCACCTGACTCTGGGCTCCCAGATAGCCCTCCCGGGAGAGAGTCTGTGTCCCCAGTGTTCTGGAAGCTTCCATGAGCCTGTGGCGCTGGAGCCGCTGGTGGGTGTTCAGGAGTAGGGCTGGGGAAGCCCTTTGCCATCTCAGACTCAGTGTCCGGCTACCAGGGTGTCCGGGCTGTGACCTTCCCTCTCAGGTGACAGGAAGAAGACAGGAGCGGGTGTCCCTATGTTATAATACTCCCCCCCACCATGCTCTGGTCATGTTGTTGCTGTTGTTGTTGTTTTGTTTTTACTTTTTTTATTTAAAAAAATGATCATCGACAGTGTTCGTGACCATGGAGAATGTTCTGCATGATTCTGCAGTTGTTTTTTTCCCACAATTATTTTACAATTTGTTTCACTTCCTCCTCTAAAAGTCGTTTTCACGCCAGCGCACGCCTGGCCTCCAACAGTGTGTCAGAATTATTACTGGGGTGTCCGGACCCGTTCACGGCCCCAGGGACTTCTGCTCCAGACCTGGGCTCTTTCTCCTGGCCTCCTGGCAACAGTTTGCCCTGGACGCCCACTTCCGGGGGGTCCAAGAAGAGGCATTGAAGTGTAATTTGTTTCCTTTTTGTTATTGTGAGGATGAACGCGATGCATATCCAGGAACCAGCACCAGAGATTTCTTTTTTTTAAGTTTATTTATGTTTTTTGAGACAGAGAGAGACAGAGAGCACGAGCAGGGGAGGGGCAGAGAGAGAGAGGGAGACACAGAATCCCAAGCAGGTTCCTCACCGCCAGCACAGATCTGGAGCCGGGGCTCGATCCCACGAACCTCGAGATCGTAATCTGAGCTGAAATCAACAGTCTGACGCTTAAGCAACTGAGCCACCCAGGCGTCCCCAGAAGTGGGTTTATTCTTTAGCTGAATATGAGCGAGTGGGGGAGCTGGTCACAGGATGGGGTTGGAGATGTCTCTCACTTGCAAAAATTTGTTACAAGCCCAGGGAGTGTGTTTCTAGCTTTTGTACACACAAAAGATTGAACATGAGCTGGAATTAATTTGCCCTAAATTCTTCCTCTATATTCTTCTGCTGTAAGATCTTAATCAGTAAGGGCAAATATTTACTCTCGTTTCTATAATTTCTCACGAAAGCTTGCCTCACTTTCTAAGTTCGTGATCTTAAATTTGGGCAATTTAAAGCGTTTGAAATAACTTTATAAAAGTATTCAAAAGAATCAGTAAAAAAAAAAAAACCAAAAAACCCCAAAAACAACAACAATGAATATTTGCATGTCCTGACAGTCAAAAAAATAACCTCATTTTTTCCAAAGCAAACAAACAAGCAAACAAAGAAATCATCTTTGGGGTAAAGGCTGAAGATGGAAAATTTCAACCAAACAGGAATTGCCCATAAAAATCAAGCATCCTCAAATTAAAGCTTATAGTGGAAACTCTTTCACAATTGTAATTAAATTGGTCATTCTCTCCCCATTTTTACGATGGGCTATGATACCTCAACTCGATGAGAAAAGCCAAGCCGAAATGTCAGAGCTAAAACCACATGAAAGCTCTTAATATTTGTGCTAATTTCTACCTCCTCTGGCGTGTGTTGTGAAATGCAGGCTTCTTTTCAAGCCACGGGCACACACAGCCCCCTCCCCCCAGGTCCCCAGTGACTTACAGGGAAGTTTCAAGAGTTAAAGGATTGTTCTTCTCTTCGGTCACTAAAATAATGGATACCACCATTTTTCTTCTTGAAAAGTGGGTAAAATAAAAGCCTCTTTATTTTGGGAATGCATCAGTGCTTAGTCACAGATTGACTATAGCAGCTTCTGTGCCGGTGTCTGCAGTGAGGTCTGTAAATCAAGAAGGACAGTATCTGGGGCACCTGGGTGGCTCAGTCGGTTAAGTGTCCGACTTCGGCTCAGGTCATGATCTCACGGTCTGTGAGCTCGAGCCCCGCGTCGGGCTCTGTGCTGACGGCTGGGAGCCTGGAGCCTGCTTCGGATTCTGTGTCTCCCTCTCTCTGACACTCCTCCATTCATGCAATTTCTCTGTCTCAAAAATAAATAAAAATTTTTAAAAAATTAAAGAAAAAAAGGACACTATCTGAAGTGGGGGGCTGTGTGTGGCGGGATCTATGCTTTCCTTGACTGTTGCCGCGCTCAACCTTTCCCCACACCCAGCACCATAGAGATTAGACCCCAGGCATCCCTTCCAAAGCTCTGGTCTGTGAGTGCATGGGGTTTGCAACGAGAAGGGGTCATCGGGTTAGTGACTCGTAGACCTTCATGCAGCACCTGTAACGTGCCAGACACGCCAGCCTCTTTTTCTCTCTGTCTTTATTGTTGGCACGATTCAAGGAGAGCAGCATCGTCCTTCCTCTTTTAAAGGCTTCCTGTTGACAAGTGAACTCCCTGGAGGATTGTTCTTAGAAAGTCTCTTCTGGTCGGAGCAGAGATGCTTGGAAAAGGCAGGGGTGAGGTCTGTAAAGAGCATACGGCCAGTCCCAGAGGACGGAGGACCGCCCCTGAGGGCACCTGCTGATGAGGGCTGGTTACTGAACAGCCTCACATATAACGTCAGTCTACCTTCTCCAGATATGCGGCACTAGATGGATGTACGGACAGTTCATCCTCACCTGTCTTCTCCCCGGAGGACGTTAGCACATTTTCCGCTTCTGCAAACATGAGGGTGCTGCCCTCCCCCATCATCCTGCCTGTTCTGACACCTCTGGGCTCCTCCACGCCATCAACGGACCGTGTAAACTTGTCATGTGTGTGAGCGTATCAACTCGGGGTGAGGGGAAAGCGTGTGTCGGTTATCATGCGGCTGGCTGAGTCATATATCAAATAAATCAAAACAGGCAGCCATGATGTTCCTTTATTTGGGGGAACGTCCACTTTTACCACCATTGTTTCAAGCTGGGGTAACAACGTTGGTCCCAAGGCACTACTGGAAGCTTCCCCCACACACGGAGCTGTACAGTCTGGACCAGAGCAAATTAAAGCACAAAGAGAAAAGCAAATCAAAGTAAGAATAATAAAAAGGTACACACTACACAAGGCGAGTGTATTTGCCGTAAGTGATTCTAAAACTTGGCTTCAAGCTTCACGGAAATCAAAGGAAATAAAGGCATACATAGCTACCTACACACGTATTTTTCATTAGGGGACATGAGGAGTACGCCAACTCCTCCAGGGAGACAACAATTCATCCTTTTATTTTCAAGACAAAACTTCTAAAACAATTTATAAAATGATTTTTTAAAATATTGGATGGGGGCTGGGGAGACCAGTAAAAATAACTTGAGTGAATGCATCTCCAGCGATAGAATCTCTGGTCCTCGGGTCTCCTGGCGGGGATCAAGTTTGAACAACCATCGGTGGACATCTTCCAGAAGGAAGATGGATGAACTCGAAAGAGCACGGGGCTGGAAATCAGAATCCTGGGTTTGAACTCCAGCTCTCTGGGTCACTGGACCGGTGACCTTGGTGAAGTCACCTCTTCTGTCTCTGTGGTTGTCTCCCGTGAGCACGTGCAGAAACGTACTCCTCACTGCCTTGGCTCTCTTTCGTCTCTCCAGCACCTGGAAAATGTCCTGGCACAAAACAACTGCACGATACACATTTGTCAAGATGTTGGTCGAGTGAACAGACAGAGTGAGTAACAGAGCTCCAGATTTACAAAGTGAAACTTTTTTTGCTGAATATTGAATACCATACGGTTGTTGAGGGGGGTCCAAGGTTGGGATGACTGGCTTATGCCTGGGTGTCTTAGCCTGCTGGGGCTGTCATAGCAAAATGCCATCAATGGGGTGGCTTGTTCAACAGACATTTATCTCTCATGGCTCTGGAGGCTGGAAGTGCAAGATCCTGTTTGAAGGGCTGGGCTGGTTCCTCCTGAGGCTTTTCTTCTTGCTGTGTAGACACTCATCGTCTCCCCATGGTCTCATGGGGTCTTCTCTTTGTATGTCTGGGTCCCAGTGTTCTCTTCTTATAAGGATGCCTGTCATGATGGACCAGACCCCACCCTAATGACCCCATTTACCTTAATTACCTCTTTAGAGGCCCTTCATCCAAATGCAGTCCCATCGAGGGTTAGAGCTCCATGTATGAACTTTGGGGCGGGGGGGGGGTGGTGGAGATAAAATTCATTCCATATAGCACTGGGTGACCCCAAGGAGAACTAATTCAGTGGCACTTTGGTAGTTCAGCAAATAGAAAACCAACCATCCAGTGTCACAGGACTCTCATGTGAGGCAGGATAAGGAATAATATTCCGGAATATATTCCAGAATATATTAAGAAATGGAATAGTAATTATTAAACTCCAAAGACACGTTCTTAGCTCAAATTCCGTTTAATCCAGGTTAGAGGCTCTGTAATTAGAGATACAATTTCCCCTCCATGATAAAACTCTTAGAAGAGTGAAAACATAGAATTCTAGCTGTATTTTCTCCTTGCCCTATGTTCACCTCCTTCGATGGTCAGCACATTTTGAAATTCAGAAAATGTTCTGAAAATTAAATGGGCCCATTCAGTCAACCCAGGCAAAGCTACCAGTGCCAAGTTAAAATATTTACAAGTTCAGGAAAGCATTAGGGACGATGGAAAATGATCCCCATTCTTTCTGCCAATTAGTGTAATTTGCCCAAAGTCACTGAAAATCGCACGATTAAAATCCGTGGGTCAGTTCTATTACTTATAGTCCGGCAATGGAGATGCTGTGTCTCCTGTTGAAAACACTTTTGTTTTTCCCATGGCTTCTGGGCCATGGCGATCTCCTCCCTTCTGTCCCTTTCCCCTGTCGTGGTTTATCTGTGCACCTGGCAGATCCCCTCCTCCACCAGCAGCTTCAATGCCAGAAATGCACGACTGCCACCCAGCTCCCATTGGCGGCTCCGACTGTCCCTGGAGGCTCCACACCCCCAGTAACTCACACAGCCCTCGCTTTGTCCAGTAGGCGTCCTTGAGACTGGGACTGGCCACCCAGTTCCTTGAGACCAAAACCCTCAGCTTTGCACGGGCTCTTCCTGGGACGCATCATCTTCAGACGGGTGTCTGGTCCACCATCTCTCACCGGGGACCTGGGCAAGTGTCCTTGCTCGGTCCCCTGGCTCCACCCCACTCAGACTACAGGGTCCAGAGGTCCTCTGATGAGTGAGGTTACAGAAAAAAAGTGAGAAGGACTGAGGCTTCCTCTAGGTCACAGAAGGCAGAAAGACCGCTTATCCTGGAGCAGAGAACAGCTTCCTGTGCCCAGGATGCACCTGTCCCCTACGTGCGGGGTCTGGTTCTGGGCCACGAGGGAGGCACAGAGATGCTGCACTTGGCCTCTTCGATGATAATGACCTTGAGAGGTCACACGCTGCCTTGGGATCCTTAGCCTCCCAGGACCCCCACTTCCCCTGGCGGCTTCCACTCCCTCCTTCCGAAGGCAGTCGTGGAGACCCGGTGGGGTGGGCACAGCAGAGTGCCCACCTTCACGCATGCTGGCTGTGCCAGTCGTTTTCATTAAATGAGTATTTTATCAGGACCAGTTCCTTCAGGGGTTCTGCCCGCAGCCACGCGTGCCCCATGCAGCTGGGCAGCGAGGTCCCCAAGGTCATCGATCAATCACTGCATCTGTGGCTTCCTGCGTTCTCCCTTCACACCCCCAGCGCCAGCCAATCACGTACCCTCGTCTTCACAACGACGGAAGTATGCACAAAGACCATGAGAGGAAGGATGCTTTCCAGCCCCCGGATGGGAGGATGTTATCTCAGAACCGAGAGCCTGGCCTTGATGTTTCTGTATTCATGTGACTATAGGTGCCTTTTGGTGGCGTTTCACAGAGTCAAGGCCCAGGTGCACCAGACCGGGGCTTTTCTCTCCCTGTATTTCACGAGGGACATCTTAGGTAGGAGTCCATCTGGAAAGGTCACCTTCATTTTCCCACTTCAGCCTCTTTCTTTGTCAAGGTTTCCAAGACCAGAAGGTGTGGTTCTGGCCAGAAGTAAAGCTCCAGCATTGGGCCTTCCTCAGTTGCGGGGGAGTCTGCAGGAAGATGGGGGTCTCAGCCACGTCTCGGAGTGAGGGCCACATCTGTGACCCTGCGGTGGGGACAGGCCTCCTCCTCCTCCTCCTTCGTGTTTGTTTAGGGATTTCTGCAGGCAAGCGCCCTGCCCCGCATCATGGTTTACGTTCATACAGTGTTTTAGCAGATGGGAGCACTCTAGTCTCCTGGTAAACGTATCTTGTGTTGGGGATGTTTCGTATGGAAGAGAATGGGTGATTGGAAGGGAGGAGGGAGGGGAGATTTTTCTACAAAGTCTCGGGAGACTGTCCAGTCTTCACACCTCCTTTGGGCACTTCAGACCTGGGTTGGGGGACAGCACGGGGCAGGTGGCTGTGGCGTGGGGGCGGTGGGCTCCCCCTGGGCCAGCTGGGCGTGCAGGCTGGGCCTAGGAGGTGCCGTGAGGCGACAGGAGAATGTGACGAGGGGGGTGGATGGCCCTGGGGGCCAGGCTGGGCCGTCAGCTGGAGGAAACGCAAGGGAAACATTTACAGCAAATGGGCATTTGTTGTTTGCCAGTTCAAGTTGTTTACATTTAACAGAAACTTCCCCACCGTCATTACTACAGTAATGTCCCAAAGGGACTCTCCTTGGACTCTGATCTCAGAGAACGTTCCAGAAGGTGAACCAGGAGGGGCGGGGCATTCCTGGTCCCACGGCCAGTGCTGTTGTTCTCGCTGTGGTAACCCTGTGACCCAGCTTCCAGGTTCTGGGAGCCGATACGGTTCCTGTGACCTCAGAACCTGGAAGTCACGGGGACGAGGTCTCAAAGCTTTTCCATCCTGCTTCAGGCACCCAGTTCTGCAGCACCCAACAGGCCTGGGGGCCCTTCATTCTCCAGAGAGCTTTCTGGGCACTGCGCTGAATCTGTGCTCAGCCAAGGGTTCAAGGTTGGAAACTCACTGGGCCATCAGCCGGTTGGAATGGACTGACTTGTATTTACGGAGATGTTAACATGAGAGGAGAAGCAGTGGCTCAGGGAGTCTCTGCACCTGCGTGATGAGGGGGCCTCTGCAGACGACAGGGAGGCCCACGCATTTGTCCTCTTGCCATGACCGGGGTGGAATCTCTGGCCCCTGCGACAGATGAGGGACCTCCATTTCTGTGACTTCTTTTTTTGTTTTTTTGTTTTTTGTTTTTAAATGTTTATTTATATTTGACAGAGACAGAGCACAGGTGGGGGAGAGGCAGAGAGAGAGAGAGAGAGAGAGAGAGAGAGAGAGAGAATCCCAAGCAGGCTCTGCCCTGTCAGCACAGAGCCTGACACGGGGCTTGATCTATGCACAATATGCGAGATCATGCCCTGAACTGAAATCGAGAGTCTGACGCTTAACCAGCTGAGCCACCCAGGGGTCCCTCTTCTGAGATGGCTTGTCATTAGTGGAGGTCGAATTTTGACAAGGTTGTTCTCAACACCTATTAGATAGCAACATATTGTTCTTAGGTTGGTTAATATGTTGTGTGATATATATAAGGATCTCCTAATAGTGAACCAACGTTGCACATCCTACTTGGTTGTGGTGTATTATTTTCCTGATGTGGTGTTGGATTCTGCCTGCTAACGTTTTGAGGAGGTATGCTGCCTGGATATTCGGGAGCGATAAGTGCCCGTGGCTTGTCTCCTTTGCAGGGTCTTTCTCTGGTTCAGGGATCAATGTATCCTTGCTTTCCAGAAGGATTTGGAAAGTTGTCTTTCCTTTCAGTGCTCTGAGAGTCTTTGTAGAGCATTGCAACCACCTGGTCTTTGAAGGCTTTCCCCTTGGAAACCACCAGGGCCCCGTGCAATTTGGGGGATAGTTCCTTAGCACATTTCTCTGTTTATTCCATAAAAATAATTCTGTTTAAGGTTCAGAGCTCTAATGAAGCCATTTTGGTAATTTACAGTTTCCTAGTAAATTTCCTTTAGTTTGGATTTTCAAATGTATTTGTATGAAGATTTGCAACATAGCCTCATTAAAAAAAAATTCTCCTCTCCCAATGGTTACTTTACACATATCATTTCTTATTTAAGTCTGTGATTTTTCCCTTCCGTCTTAAGTAAGATGGTGGTTTGTCTGTTTTGTTAATTTAAAAACATGATTTGATTTATTGGTTAATGTTATTTTTTTAATGCTCTTTTTAATTAGTTTCTGCTTTTTTGCTTTATTATTTCCTCCCTGAGCCTTTCTTTCCCTCCCTCCCCCCGCCCCGCCTCGCTGCCGTGGGATTTTAATTCATTTATTTTTATTTTCTCATTCCTGTTGATAAAAGTGTTCATCATTTACTCTGATCGCTGCTCTGTGTTCATCCCGTACATTCCAACATGTAGTATTTTCATTCTTATCATTTTAAAGAAGTTTGTGCTTCCTGTTTCACGCAGGAGTGTTTAACGAGAGTTCCCTAATTTGTACACGGAGGGGTCACCATGTCTTTGGTTTTTGGTCATACGTTCTAGCCTCATCGCTCTGTGATCTCAGCGTGTGTTGGTAAAGCTTCTCTTCTCTGAAAGCTGATGTGTTCTTTGTCGACTGATAACGGGCATTTTCTGTGAATGTGTGCGGGAGAGGAGTCCATATTCTCCAGCATTGCTCTTGGGGCCGCGTGTGGACCCGTGGCGTCGCTCTCTGACCCTGTCCTCAGACTGTCCAGCTCTTTTTCTCCTGGCCCCCGATCTCTCTTGTGCAATCACCTGTTGTCCCTGGGTTTCCATGTCTCCCTCCGCGTGACGCTCCTGGTATTTTCTTCACGACACTGCTGACTTAGCCAGTGCATAAACATCCATGTGTGTTTTATTCCCATCATGGGTTGTCGCTGTTAGTGTTAAAAGTGCCGTTCTTGTCACATCTAAAAACACGATAATAACTTTGAAATCCATGCTGTCTGGTGTCAACAACATTGCCCTGCTGTTTTATTTTCTTGGTTGACTTTGTCGCCCTCCTCCCAATGCGGTTTTCCAGGCTTGTCGAGTCTTCTATGGTGGATACTTTCTTGTGCACAGCACAGAGCAGGGTCTGGTTTGTGAATCAAATTGTACATATTTTTATTTCTGTAGGTGAATTAAGCCCATCCACATGGATTGTTATGACATGTTTGACCTCAACGTTGTCGTAATAGTTTATATTTGTCATATTATACTTATCACGGTATTTTATAATGGTGTACGTTTTGTTATACAGTGAAACCTTGGTGTGTGAGCATAATTCCTTCCGGAAACATACTTGTCATCCAAAGCACTCGTACCTCAAAGCGAGTTTCCAGAACCATTGGCTCAGTTGTGATCGTGTGACGTTAGGCATCACGTAGTACTCGTGTTGCAAGACATCATTCGTTTATCAGGTTAAAATTTATTAGAAATGTTTGCTCGTCTTGTGGAACATTCGCAGAACAAGTTACTCACAATCCAAGGTTTTAGTGTAATTGTTTTGTCCCTTTCTCTAGGAAAAAAATTGGTTATTGGGGGCATTTAGAGGGCTTTTACTTTAGTTTTAGTTTTTACCTTTCTACATTTTTTTCTGAGAGAGAGAGCAAGTGAGAGAGCGACAGAAAGGAGAGAGAGAGAGAGAGAGAGAGAGAGAGAGAGAGAGAGAATGAGAATCTTAAGCAGGCTCCATGCTGGGTGCAAAGCCCGACGCAGGGCTCGACCCCACAACCCTGGGATCATGACCTGAGCTGAAATCAAGAGTCCGACACTCAATGGACTGAGCCCCCCTGGTGCTCCTACCTTTGTAGATTTTAATATTCTTAGTTCTGTGTTTTCTGTTTACATGTTATTAGCAGGTCTGCTCTTTGTACATTTGTTTCCGTTAACCCCACGTCGGGCTCTGTGATGACAGCTTGGGGCCTGGTGCCTGCTTCAGAGTCTGTGTCTCCCTCTCTCTCTGCCCCTCTCCTGCTTGCACTCTGTCTCTCTCAAAAACAAATAAATATTAAAAAAAACCATTTTCTCTGTGTTTGTCCATTTCTTTTATTGTTATTTGAAATCTTTGCATTTTGGGGTGAAGGTGGTTTCTCATGTCCTGTATGCTTGTTTGAGAATACTTACTTATTTCTAAAGTACCGCATGAGGCAGCCTACCAGGGCGGCTCCCCAGGTCCCCAGATCCTGAATGCGTGCCTCTCTTTGGCATAGGTGGGACTTGGGAACACAATGGCATATCACTCCCATGACTACGTTACTTTACATGGAAAAAAGAGATGTTGCTGATGTTATTAAGGTCCCTAATTACTTGGCTCTGAGCTAATCAAAGGGAATTTATCCTGAGTGGACCTGAGCTCATGAGCTGAGGCCTTGGAATAGACAAGGAAATCAGCAGGTGCTCTCCTGCAGGTCCCGGAAGGAGGCAAAGAGCATGTGGTGAACAGTCTACAGAAAAGCCAGGAGCGAGGACAAAAGAATAGTCTGTAGGAGCCAGCAAGAAAATGGGGACCTCACTTCTACTACTGCGAGAAAATGAATTCTGGCAGCAACATGCGTCGGCCTGAAGGGGGACCTCAAGCTCCAGGTGGGAACAGGAGGACAGGAGGCCTACTGCACTCCTAATTTCTAGAATCCACTAGAATTCTCCTAAATTCTACTACTTTTAGCAGACTGCTAAAACCACTCAGGGGGAAGCATAGGCTGCCTTTCCTGCAGAAGGAAGTGTGGCTCAGTGGATGGGGCGCAGAGCCCAGAGAGAGAGCTGGGAGCCGGGGAGAAGCATTCCCAGGGGCTGAAAGCCACCCAGGAGTTCATACGCTCCCGGCTGGAATTCTGAACTACCAGTCCCAGACACTTCCTTTTTCTCTCCTTTTAGAACCACAACGTCCCCAGGAGTTGTCCTCTGCCCGTGGGGGTTTGCGGGTGGACACATGGTCCCCGGTCCCAGTCCACAGAGGGAAAGCGGCTGTGGCCCAAGAGCTGTATTTCACGGAGTGCACCCAGGAGCCTCACTTGGTCTGGATCTGGATGATAATCCATGGCAACAGTTTGGACTTTGGGCTCATGAGCTGTTGAGGTGTGAACAGATGAGGAGATTCTGATCTTTGAGCTAAGCCAGAATGAGACTCTGCCCACCCTACCCCAAACTACTGACCTCGACGCTTAAGCCTGGAAGGTTGCAGGGGTTGGCTGTGCATGACAGAAAACCAACGTAGACACAGTTTTTTGCTTCATGGTTGTGTTCTGGGGCAGGTGAGGGGGCACGCGACCTGGGAATTCACCTCAGTTGATTTGCGTGAAATTGTATTTTCTGATTTTCTGCATGGTTTTCTGTGGACTGTACTTCCCTTTTGTTCTTTTTTAGGACCTTTCATCTCTTGCCTATGGTGTAACTGGTGCCTCTTGCATGTTATGGCTTTTTGATCAATCCATGCAAACACAGGTGCCCTGCCACATTTTTAGGTTGTTTTGGTGGTGGGGGTGGGTGGTCGCCAATGGCACATCTTCCTAAACTCTGTTTGAGAGGTCATGGTAGCTGTGATTGTTTCTGAGAGATGGATGTTTAATTTAGCAGTGTTTTTTGTTGTTGTTATTTGTGCTTTAAAATTTATCTTCATTGAGCATGCTTTACTAATGCAATAATAGCAATAATCCTAAGGATAAGTCCGATTATTATGGGCTGCTGTCATGTCACGTGCCAAGAAGAATACTTAACGTATGGGATTTTATTTATTCTTCGCAGCAATATTCTTAGGTAAGCATTATCATTTTCTTTTGAGGCTTAGTTAGATCAATGTCAAAAGTACAATATGTCAGAAATCAAGATGAAATTTTGTTGGGAATTATCTATAACTACTGGGAAGGTATCTTTTCTCCTCCTTATGAGTATCTTCAGCGTATGATGAACATGTATTGAGAGGTTAGCCTCCATCTGGACCAGGCAGCATGCAAAGCACTTCACACCAGCCACAGGGTGGTATTCTGATCACTTGATCACACTGGCCAGATGTGATATTGTGATTTATAATAATATATATATATATATATATATATAGTGTATATATATACATATATATATATTAGACTATATAATAATATTGGTCTTGGTCCCCATTTTTGGCATAGAGCTCCTAAAACCCTTGGAATTTTCCAAGGGGTGAGAGCATTAAGGTGTCTGTTGTTATGTTAATGAAGTGGTGTTTGGAGAGTGCTTGGGGATGGGGCTCATTGCCAGGGAAACCCATCTTGTTAAGAGGGTTGGAACTTGAGTCTCCCCCACTGATCTCTGTCCTGGGAGGGGGAATCAGTCACCAATGGCCAGTGATTTAGTCCATAATGCCCATGTAATGAAACCCCCATAAAACGCCAACAGGACGGGATCCAGAGAGATTCCGGGTTAGTGAGGGGCCATGGAAGCTTCCCCAGACCTTACCCTATGCTTCTCTTTCATTTGACAGTTCCTGAGTTCTGTCCTTTTACAGCAAGCTGGTGATCTAGTGAGTACACTGCTTGTCTGAGTTCTGTGAGCTGCTCACAGTAATCAAACCCAAGGAGGGGTCATTGGAAGCTTTGATCTATAGAAGCACATGTGAACACCCAGATTTGACATGGACCTCTGAAGTGGGAGAGGGACAGTCTTATAAGACTGAACCCTTAACGAGTGGGGTCTAATGTTAAATCCAGGTAGGTAGAGTCAGAATAGAGAACATTTGGAGGATACCCAGCTGGTGTCAGAGAATTGGTGGTGGTGTGGAAAACCGTCACGCCCATTAGGATTGGTGACCAGACCCTTTATCATATAGAACTGACGCCATTAGCATTCCACTTTCACAGTTGAGAAAACACAGCACTATTAGGTGGGGGAATCTAGGTTTTGAGAACAGATGTCTAGGTGTTTCCAAGCATATTTTTAATCATCACGAAATCCTGTGTTAATGACTCTTCTTATCAGTATCACCCTTCTTGTCCATATGATAAAGGGTCTTACATGCAATTTATTCAAGATTGCATAGATCCCAAGGCTGGACGTGAACCCAGGTCACTGACCGCAGGGGCTCTTTTCCCTTCACTACCCATAAATATAACTCTTCCCATTGGAAGAGGAAGACAGGCACACGGATTTCTGCAGCTGTTTTATATGAAACGGGAGGTCCCAATGGTCCTTGATGGTACACTTCTTGTCTTATGACTTACAAATATTCCGTTGGGTTGACGGTGGCTATGGTAGGTTATTTGTCTCCTTGATGGGCTTCTTGGGTCTGGGAAGACCAAATTATACTCAACGTTGGATTAGAGCAGTGTTTGATTAGGTCGAGTTTAACATTTCCCTTTTCTGGGTACCTTCTACTCTTGAGATGCTGTTACCAAAAAATCTTTCTAGGCAGTTCTTTGCTCTGGGTCAGACTGTTTCCATGGTCCCACACCTGGGCCATGACTCACATTTGCCAAGATGCCAGAGTCCATTTTGAAGAAAGGATGATTGCCATTGCCCTGACCTCCAAAAAAGCCTGAGGGAGACCGAATTGTGTCTTCAAGAGAATTGTTCTTTCTCACCCCCCAGAGATTCGTAGTGCACAGACAATATTTCACTTTTTCTTTCCATGAAAGCATCGCTTTTTTGCCTCTTTTAGGATGACACTCCCATGTTGCCACTCAGAAAGGTAAACCTTCAAGAAAACAAAAAAGGATGCAGAGATGTTGACTTAGCATCTGGGACCTCAGACGGAGGCTCTCGATGAATTCTGACCTTGCTCCAAACTAAGCCTCCACAGCATTGTCTGGAGCCCTTGCATCTGTTATGGTTCCACCGTGTCTCCTGGTTATGCTCTGGTCCATGGCTTCTTCCTTAGCTGACTCGTAAAAGACTCCAAAGTGAGCAACCTAATTGCTGTGTGGTGTTGAGGCGAGACTTTAATCCTAAGTAAACAGTTATAGGGTGAACTTCAGTCTCAACATTTTTTTCTTTACAATTTTGCTCTAGCTCTTTCAAGATCGAAAAATGTAGGAACAGTTTTACAAAGAACACTGTTATAATCTCTAACTCAGTTTAATATAAGCAAGACTCTTGGAAGTAATTGTAGAGGTTTCGTACCAGAGACAAAACAATCTGATGTTTAATATTATAATATTGTTATCCAGGTAAGTATTTAAAAACCTAGGAGTAGCGACACATAATATGAACTCTTCAAACTATCTCTGTTACTTGTGTGAAAGACAGGAATGGGTAAAATTATGGAAAAGGGGGTGCCTTACTGGCTCAGTCAAGTAACCATCCGACTCTTGATTTCGGCTCAGGCCGTGATCTCACGGTTGTGGTCATGAGATCGAGCCTCTTGTCAGACTCTGTGCTGGCAGCTTGGAGCCTGCTTGGGATTCCCTCTCTCTCTCTCTCTCTCTCACTCTCTCTCTCTGTCCCCCCTTAAAAGAAATAAATTTTAAAAATACATAAGAAGGAAAGCAAAACAGAATCTTGAATTAAGTGCCTTGTGGATTAAATTTATCAAAGCAGCAGCAAAGTTGTGTGAGAAATGTTTCATTCAACAGATAACATTTAGCGGTTGATAGATGTCCATTCCCGAGCTCATTTCCACAGGAAATGGAAACACAGCATACTTTCTGTCATCCACAGGTCCAGTTTCCTCGGACCCACATTGTGATTGGTGAATACACCTTGGCTTGGCGAGAAGGTCACTCAACTAAATGCATTCTGAGATCAAGGAACGTTCACAGAGATGTTATTTTGTCCTTCTGGGATCCTTGAGCATAACCCAGGGATCCATATGTATTTCCTCTCTCAATACTGAAGGCAAACACCCACTGGGGATCAGGGCATGGGTGCCTCCGGAATGCCAGCCTCTTCTTCTAAAATCTCTTAAGAGTTTTAGGAGGAAATGCGGCTGAATTTCCTCCTTCATGCATCACGAATTAAAAGCTTTCCACAAAAACATTTCTTTTGGTGGCTCCAATTAGAAACTTTTTCTGCAACATATTCAATCTTTAAGTCCGCTCATTTTGAGAACATATTTTGTAATATTACCCAAAACCCTCAAACAACCCAACACCCACAGTGAGAAGTTAGTTGTCTGGTGGCCCTCCCGCTGAGGTAGCCTGCAGAAAATGTGGCGTCCGATACCGCAGTGACCGAAGACATCATTCGCACACCATGGGAAGTCTTAGAACCACTGTCCCCTCTATAGATTCATGGGGCAAGAGACTGTGACCGCAGTTGGGTGTACGAGGGAAAGGTAATGAGTTGTCACTGACCGTAACCTTTGGGGCTGGGTATGCAAAACTGTGACATGGCAAGAAGGAACATGAGACACATTGTCTGAAATGCATGACCAATGAAGGCAGCTGTGGAAGGAATTTTTTCCAAAATGGAAAAATTCCCCCCTGATATTAGATCACATTCCACATCTTTGCTCATTAAAGATGAGCATGTGCCAAAGGCTTTGACATTCCCTCCTTCCAGGAAGTACCCTTTCCAGTTCTGCATGTCACCGGCTCTGGCGATGCTGTTTCCTCTCTCCCACCCAGGCCTGGTGAAATGACCGTCCACGTGCACTAGTCTCCGAGAGCTTCAACAGACCTCAACCTAACCCACAACTCTGCAAGTAGCAAATCATCCCCATTTGAACCCTTGGCGACCAGGTCTCTAGCTTTGGAGACTAGAGTAATTCAGTTGTGACACTGAGATAGAGAACATATGGGAAAGAATCCAGGTTAAAGAGAAAAGACTTTCTCTTTGGGCGTGCTGAATGTCTGGGAACTTCAGGACACCTAAGTGTAGTCGTTCAGCAGCAATTCGTGTACAGGGTTGTAAAGGTTGGGAGAGAGACATATGAGGGATTCAGCATTACATAGAAGGTGGATACAATAAAGTGAGTCAATGAAATCATCCCAGAAAGGGTCAAGAAAAGCAATGAACCGAGGGGTGGCCTCCCCCTACGAGCTAAAATGGTGGGCAAGGAACACCCAGAGCTAGGGGGAGTAGTTCCACCAAAGAAGGAGGGGCCAAAAGAGGCAGCCTCAGAGGAGAGATGGAGCGCCGTGTGGCTGTGTGGTTGGATAACCCCCCCATTGTATTTACAACGCAGAGCTCAGCGGCTACCCACACCTGGTGATCATAGGCGCAGTGCAGGTGCAGGTGCAGACAGTAGTGGGTTATTGCCCTGGGAAGTGAGGAAGGAAGATGGCGCCATGGACTCCCTGCATGTAGACGGCTCTACGTCGACTCCCCTCTCTGATGCCTTTCATACAATGTACGAGGTAGACCGTTCAGGACCCTACCTTGCTTCCTTTGATTTTGGATTTACTCCAGTGTGTCTGACAAGGGTCAGAGGGGCCGGGGAAAGTTTTGTGAATGGGAAATGAGGGCTTATTGAAAACCCACCAGGCACTGGCTACTAAAGGTACATGATTTCCTGGAGCCACCTAACTCGGTTCTCCTAACCCAAAAGGCTAATTCTTTTCATTTCCATTTTATGATCACGGAGTGGTTATTACACAGAAGAGCCAGGATGGGAACTCAGTTCCAACCCCAAGACTCATTTTCTTTCCATCGCATCACACCATGGTCTTGATGATGAGGCTCAGAAGTGGCTGTCACTTTGTAGGTGATGGATGGAGTGTGAGGGCTAACCGACATGGCGGCAGGGCTGGGACTCTGGCTCGGGACTAAAGTTCTAATTCATGGTTCTTTCTGCCCTACCATATGGTCTATTCGCAGATGGCTGAGATGGCACTGTGCTCAGTATCATGACATACACAAGAGTGTTTATTATATGATCCTTCTCATTAAAGGTGGTGTGGTCTAAATGGGACACAGAAAGCAGAGTAGGATTCTGACTTGGCAGGCGTGTGGGTAACTTGTTGAAGGGGCTTATATTTGAGCTGGGCCTTGGAAAATGGGTTTACTTTGTACAGGTGAAGATGTCCTCCAGCAGAATCGATCTGAAGATGAGTGGTGAACTTATAATATTGAAAACATGTGAATCCAATCAAGTCTCCTGCTTGCAATCGTCATAAGCAAACTAAATTATGGAGCCGTATTAAGCTTTTAGTCGTGAGAACACACAGACTTTCAGACTCATATATATCAGGAAGGCGTTGGATGGCATTTTTACAACTTAATATACAAAGTAGTGATACCTAAGCGAGGTGTCTAGCTTTTCCACTCCAAGTGTTTTCTACTTAGAGTGTTTCTTACTCTAAGCTAGGTCCCTGGGAAAGAGAGAGAATACATAATGGTCCACATTCAGGAAGGCTGACTTCAGTCTGATAAGAGGTCAATTTCTCACTCCCATTTGGTTAATGTTTGATTAATGTGTTAAAATGTGATCAAATGTCATTTGCCAAAGTGTAATTTTCCCAAGTTAAAAGCGTGATTCTCATAAAGAAGAAACAACTGTCAAAACTACATTGAACTAATTAGTGAAGGAATGACTGATGGCAAAACTGGTCACTGATCATTTTTAGGAACTGGGGATGTATCAGTATTTCGAAAAAATATATATATTTGGGGCGCCTGGGGGGGCTCAGACGGTTGAGCGTCTGACTTCGGCTCAGGTCACGATCTTGCGGTTCGTGAGTTCGAGCCCCGCGTCGGGCTCTGTGCTGATGGCTCAGAGCCTGGAGCCGCTTTGGATTCTGTGTCTCCCTCTCTCTCTGCCCCTTCCCCACCCATGCTCTGTCTCTCTGTCTTAAAAATAAATAAAACATTTAAAAAAATTTAAAAAAATATTTGAATAAGATTGATAGGTTAGCCCCAAAACTTCTTAGTGTTCTACAGGGTAGGGAAACCTTCAACATTAGTTATATTCTGTCCTGGGCAGAAATCTACAAATTTACTAACTTCACAACCTCTGGGTTCCAACAGCAAATAGCAAAGTCTGGGCAGATGGCCCCTCTCTGGTTTCCAAGTTTGGGATACTTTGCTCAAAGCCAAATCCTGAAACTATCAAGTGAACTGGTCAATACCGTTGGGTATCGCTAGAGCTGAACCTCATAAAATCAAGTTTTATTAACACAGCAGGCATGGCACGAACAACACTGAAATGATGTGACAGATGTTTCACATGTTAAAAATACTCACTTTTTATTTCAAAATCATTTTATATTTCCTTAGGTCTTCCTTAGACCCATGTTAATTTATACACAGATTTTAAAATTTGCTACAAGGAATATTGCCAACTTAAAGCAAAATATTTTTCCAATGGAAAATTATCCTGATATTTTACACATATGGAGTTAAAGGCAATAACAGTAATATCCTCCCTCCCTTGTTGTTTCTGCAACTGAGTATCTTAAATCGGACCATATGGGCTACATATTAAGGACACACAGATGAATTTATGAATCTTTCTTTGTCTATGATAAATGATTGAACATATTTCACATATATGTATGTATGTATACTGGAGGTGTACTTTTCAATGAAAAAATATGGAATGTTTTTAAAACATTAACATGTTCAGAAGACAACTGAGGGACAAACAAAAACCTTAAAACTGCCGAAGGAGGGGCGCCTGGGTGGCTCAGTCGGTTGAGCGTCCGACTTCGGCTCAGGTCATGATCTCACAGTTTGTGAATTCGAGCCCCGCATCGGGCTCTGGGTCGACAGCTCGCAGCCTGGAGCCTGCTTTGGATTCTGTGTCTCCCTCTCTCTCTGACCCTCCCCCGTTCATGCTGTCTGTCTGTCTCAAAAATAAATAAACATTAAAAATAAAAATAAATAAATAAATGTTTTTTAAAAAATTGCTGAAGGAGCAGAGGGATTGAAGAAATTCGTAAATGGATGTGAGCTGTTCTGGTCCAGGCACAATCCGTCAGGAAGAGAGGGAAACAAATAATAACAGTGGAATCTGTCGGGAGAGCGGGGCTGGTCAACTTACCTTGACTTACCCCAGGAGCTAAAGGAAACCTGCGTGTGAAATCTGCTAACGGGAGGGAAAGAGAAGGGTCAGGAAGAAGATGGGAGATTTGGTTTACGTGCGTGGCGGACCCCTGAGCCCCAGCCAGCGAAGCCTGAACGTCACTACCACCAAGTGTCCTGCTGGGTGGGACCTCCTCGTCTTCTGTGGCACCTGCCACGAACACCAGCTTCCAGAATAAACCTCCCTAGGTTTCATGCCTTGAGTTTCCTGTGCTGAACAACCTGACTCCCACACTGGATGGCTTCTGCCATCGATAGTCCAAATTTGCATTCCGCGGCTCCGTGTGGTTGGTGTGACTGCCCGTCCGGATCAGGCTGCAGCACGTGACCCTGGTAGGGGAGCACATCTCCTTGCATGGACCCCACACGTCGCTGCTGGCCGCCGGGTCTTGCACGGATGACCCGGCTGTTCAGCTGAGCGCTGGGGTGCGTGAGCCTTACACGAGGCTCCACGCCACCCTCCCCTTTCTCAGCGGAGATGTTCATCTTGCTTATTCTGCCTTGTGTCTTCCCAGCAACATGCTACTTTGTGATGATGATGGCCAAGCAGTATGTTTTCCGCAGAACAAAAGATCCATGAGATGCGTGCCATTTGTTGACATGCAGATCCAAGCCAGGCTCTCACTGTGCGGCTCATGGGCTCATGCCAGACCCCCCACGCAACTCTACTCGGTGCAGGGAAAGCAGTGACTCTTCTTTGAAGCCCCTTTCATGGATACCGTACTGAATAAATCATGGTGATCTTCGGGCAGTTGACTCGACTGCACACACGGTTTCCCTTTACGACGGATTCTTGAGGGTGAGGTGTCCAGTACAGTAGCTCCTGGCCACATGTGGCTGTTTAAATTCACACTTATTGGGATGCCTGGGTGGTTCAGTGGGTTGGGCGTCCAACTTCGGCTCAGGTCATGATCTCGCGGTTTGTGGGTTTGAGTCCCGCGTCGGGCTGTCTGCTGACAGCGCGGAGCCTGGAACCTGCTTCGGATTCTGGGTGTCCCTCTCTCTCTGCCCCTTCCCTGCTCTCTCTCTCTCTCTCTCAAAAATAAACATTAAATAAATTAAATTCGCATTTATTAAAAGTAAATAAAACTAAAAATTCAAGTCCTCTGTCACTCAAATCACATTCCACAGGCTCAGTGGCTCACGTTGGGCAGGGCAGACATATTTGCATTGTTCCAGAAAGGCCTCTGGGGCGTGCTGAGCAGAGCTAGGGGGGATGTGGGACGTCTTTGGGAGAAGAAGTGCACAGTCGGCTGAAAAGGCAGCATGTGAGTTTTACTTGCAGGCCTGTTCTTACATTTCTCACTGAAAACCTGACATTTCTTGCTCAGTCCAGTCCTCAGAAAAATCTCACAAATGGAGATCTGGATGCCCAATGTTTTCTGAATCTGCTGCTGGCTGTGTGTGTTCAACAGAAACCCACATTAGCCAAGTTTTGTTGAAATTTAGTATGTGTCTAATCTGACAAAGCTAAAACAAAAATCGGACAACAAGCAAACCGGGAACACCAGCGAAGGCTTCATCAGGGGATTCTGGAATGTCTTTGTTCCGGAGAAGACACGATCTGTGGCCACCGTCCCGCCTGGCTCGTCCTTGCGGGTCAACAGCGGGCCAGATGCCATGTGCCTGTTGTCACCCGGGCTCCGCGCCTGCACGAGCATTCACCGTGCAGACAGCAGCTGGGTCTCCTTAGGTAACCACCACGATCACATTAAAGGGATCTTATAGATCCAACATCTGGATTTCCAAATAAAGACAAGAAGTGGAGAACGGTGCCAGCTGTTGAGAAAATTCCAGAGTCTTCCTATGAGTTTGTAGACATTTCTCACCATTTGGCAGAATGCATTGGAATTGTGTTTAAAGAAAGTGGCTCACTGGTTATTTGAATTTTCGGTTCCAGTAGTGAGGGAAGGGAAACATGATTTTTTAGCCCTCGGACAGCCCTGAAAACATATTGCTTTTGATTTGAGTGGCTACTGGACACGACAGGATTTTGTTCTGTAATGACCACTGGTCACTGTCTCGAAGACGAGGCCTCACTGGAACTCGAACATTCACTAAGCCAGTTAAAGTTTATAGGTCTGTTTCCCACCCACAGTCTTCTGACAAATCTTCACAACAACTCCTACAAGACAAGGCACTGGAGACTAAGAGAATTACCGGCCAAGATTACGGACATCACGATGAGCATTCGGGGTGTGTTGGCCCCAGTAGCAAGGCTGGACCAGCTCAAGGCAGATTCATATCTTCTATAACAATCCTCCTTGTTATTTGCCGTCTTTGGTTGACGACGTCCTGATTCCGCTGCAAAATCTCCCTTGTTTCTAGTGCTTACATTTTTCATCGTGGAACTCGTGTAAGTGGTGCCTGATCTTTGCTTCCTGGGTACATCTTTAGCCTACAGCCAGAGCTCCCAGAAAACGTGCCCGTGCACACAGAGAGTTTGCACACGCTTTCGGGAGGTCTGGGGTCCTGGAGAGATGTGCAGAGTCCCTGGGCCCAGGATAAGAAGCCCTGAAATGAGCTTAAAGACCCAACATACCTTCATCTCAAGCCGTGGGCTTTTCTGATATTCAGTGAACATCATACCCACACGACGGCGGCCAAGGTGTGAGGCACCTTTCCACCACGGGAAACATTCTTTGGGTAACACTCTGTGAGATACCGAACTGGTACAGCTCACACGTGTGCTACTGAATAACAAAAGGTCATGAAGTGTAAAGCGAAAGTCACCCTAATTGACTTGTGCTGCTGTGAATATTTCACTTTGTTCTGCAACGAACTTAATGTCTTTTCCTTGACTGGTAAATATCTGAGTATTTTTCGCTCAGCCCAATTTTATATTTCAGTAATTGACGTGATGGAAGATGAATTGATACGGGCAAATGTCAAATTACGGAGTAAATATTTTTATACACTTGACTGTGTGAGTCATTATGGGGTAATAGATAGATTTTTTGAGTTTGTTTTTCAGAATGCTAGTCCTTTAAAATGCTCCAAGAAGAATAACTTCTAGGAGCCTAAGTCGATGAAGAAAATTCTGTACGCTGTCTCTGTGTCTTCAAGATTCATCATACACCTCAAAGGCTCTGAGAAGTCCTAGAGAAACAAGCCTATATATTACAGAGCCATCCAAATTCTTTGGAGAACAGAACACCAAATGATAGAATGATACCTATTATAATATCCTGCAGAAATAGCGTTCCTTGAAACATATTCTAAAAGGCATGGGCTTACCAATTTAATTCCTTTTTGTCCTATTTTTTTCTTTTTGTGATTCAGATTGTTTGTGCGATTTTTGAAAATAACATTGAACTGAGTGAAAATGGAATTACAGGTTTATTCTACTGCTAGTAAGTAGCATGATTTTATATTATTATTGTTATTTAAAGAATTTTTACTGTTCATTTATTTTTTGACAGAAATAGAGAGACAGAGCACAAGCTGGGAAGAGGCAGAGAGAGAGAGGGAGACACAGAATCGGAAGCAGGCTCCAGGCTCCGAGCTGTCGGCACAGAGTCTGATGCGGGGCTTGAACCCACGAACCGTGAGATCATGATTGGAGCCGAAGTTGGACGTTTAACCAACTGAGTCACCCAGAATCCCTTGTCTTATTATTATCTTTTAAAGTTTATCTATTTATTTTGAGAGAGACAGAGACAGGGTGAGTTGGGGAGAGGCAGAGAGAGAGGGAGAGAGAGAATCTTTCAGAGAGATAGAGGGCGGCTCTCTTTCATGCGACAATGCTAGCCATTCCCAGGTGGAGAATGCAGACTTCCCCCTTTCGCCTAGACCCACTGATGAGCAAACCCCCATTCTGTGGGAAACACAAAGGGGTAGGTAAACACGTCTGCCGTGGGCCGTGGCTCTGTTGGGACTGCAATAAGAAAAACTGCTTTTTCGAGCAAACAGAGACAGATCTAGGGTGGGAGAGGGCCAGGGACACTGACTCAGCCTCCGCGTCTGGGCAGAGTGGAAAGTTTTCATCATCCTGCAAATGCATCAGTGCTCCTCGCCCCTCGCCAAGTGCTAAACCTCCTTGCCTTCCTTCGGAATCATAAATGACTGCGGACGACGTTCCTAAGGCTTCAAACTTCCTCGGGCAGCGTGGTAAAAACCGCAGCGTGTACGTTTTTTCCAAATTTATAACGAGATCTGTGAATGGAAAATATCAAATAGGCCTAGCTGCTCCATGAAACCAGTAAAATTCCGTTACAACAAATGGCAGCAGGCGTCCACACAGTAACTGGAAATAGAGGCACAAATGGGAACACGGCCTTGTGGCAGAATATGGGGGCTGGAACTGACCCAGAACTCAAACTCAAAATCTCTAAGCCAACAAACGAGCAAATTGTGCCCACAGATAGCAGCAGAAAGTGGTGCAAAACACCACACGACAATTGACGATAATTTACAGGCAGCCTAGGATTTTTCCCATACATTGGGCACCTCAACACGCTTAGTATTTCCAACCACTTGTATCAAAACAGCTGCTTTACCTGGTAGACCCTGGAGAGACGGGCAGCGTGCCTGCAGCCATGTGTCCCTGAATGTCACCCACCATCTCAGTGGTTAAAACCTAGGCCCAGCCTGATATAATTGTTGGCCCTTCTCAATATCAACCTCACATTTGGTCCTGTCAGAGGACTGTGTCCTGCT
Organism: Neofelis nebulosa; assembly: GCF_028018385.1. Taxonomy (NCBI): domain Eukaryota; kingdom Metazoa; phylum Chordata; class Mammalia; order Carnivora; family Felidae; genus Neofelis; species Neofelis nebulosa. The sequence continues at coordinate 107,274,271 of NC_080785.1, forward strand.
CTTTGCTTCCAACAGACCTCACGTTTTCCCGGCCCCACTGTTTTCGGCCTTGGGTCTCAGCATTGGTCATGACTAGACTGGCTAGCTGGATGACCCCGCGTGGATGCTTCTCAAGGTCCCTCTTCCTTGGATCCCTTTCTCACCTGCTGGTCCTCCCCGCCCTGGGTTAGAACATACCCCTCCTTGGACATGCAGTTTCCCAATTCCGAATTCCCTTCCAATCTCACCCTTCTCCTGCCTGATGGTGCCATCTGTCATGGTCTTCGTTTACAAGATTAATGAAGACCGCCATTCCCAAGTCACATGATCTAAAACACCATGTGACTGACACCAATTCTGAACTGTGAGCTGAAATTAAGGAATTATTCAATTCACTCATTCATTCGCTCATTCACTTGTCAAAAATGTATTAGAAGCTTGTTTTACTCCAGGCACCTGGTGAACTTCTCAGAGCAGAGAGGTACTCAACACCTACCCTGTCATCTTGGAGGAATTTTATACTCAGTGTACCTAAGGACTGCATTGTTCCCAGTTTACGATTTCCGGCATTTTCTGGAAGTTGTTGGAACTTCTTCCCCTTTCTCCCCTGGCTGGCAGTTTCGATTTGCCAGCCTGCCCGTCGGCTATGTTACTTGCAGGAGTGAACTCTGTCAGTCCCCCCTTGGAACACATCCAACAAGTGATAGGAAGCGCGGGGAACCAGGAAGTGGGCAGGACTGGGGAAATATGGTAGAGTCACCAGATCAAAGTCTATAGTCCTGATTTTATAACTTAAAACTTGCCGCTCTCTCCCTATTGTCCTTAAAAGAAAATCGGGAGGCTCGCGGCAAAGCCATGACACCAGCCCTTTCTCACCGTGAAGCTTGCAGCAGGTAGGCTCACTTACAGGTGCCTGGACAGTAGGACAGTGGAGAGCAGCTCTAGGGGCAGATAGAGCCTGTTCTAGAGAGTTGTAGTAAGACTCCACTTCCCAGAACCAGAACCTCTCTCCCTCTGGTGATGGGAGTTTCTCATGGGTCCCGAAGCTCCCAGGTATTGGGAGTTGGCTTTTCCAGACAAAGCCTGTGACTGATGCCCAAATGTCGAATGCGTGGCACCACACAGCTCCTTAATACCCCCCAAGGCCAAAGATGTCCACCCAGGTTTTCCCTAGAGGTGGGGGGCTGCAGGGAGAGGTCAGCTAGATGTTCTTCCATCCAGGAAACTTTACCAGTCACACAAGGTTGGGTCCATTTTCCTTCCAAGAAGTTATCACATGTCTATTTGTCCATGACCCCGGCACACAGTGCATTAGAATTACACGTTCACTTGACCAACGAGGTCACACTTGTGACGCCTCTTGCTTTGTTCTTTTTTCTTAAGGTTGCTTTGACGATTCAGGGTCTTTTGTGGTTCCCCACACATTTTAGAATCGTCTTTCTTTCTATTTCTATGAAAAATACCACTAGGATTTTGACAGGCATGGCATTCAATCTGTAGCTCCCTTTTGGGGAGCGTGGCCACTTTGATGATATTAGATCTTCCATTCCATTAGCATGGACTTACCTTTCCATTTATTTGTGTCATCTTCAGGTTCTTTCATTGGTGTCTTACGGTTTTCCGTGTACACATCTTTCATCTCCTTGGTTAAATTTATTCCTAGGCATTTTATTTTCGGGGGATACTCTTGTAAATGGGATTGCTTTCTGAATTTCTCTTTCTGGTCGTTTGCTGCTAGCGTCTAGAGACTCAACTCCTCTGTTAAGTAGGTTATAAAGTTCTCTACGCCTACAAATCTGCAACTTATTTCTTAACTATTTATGGTATAATTTGTCATGCTATTTTAATGTGATGGAGTCATATTTTTTCAGGTTCCCCCCCCACTTTTGTGGTCTCAGTTTAAGAAATTATGAAGACATTCTTTTATATATTCTTTCAAGAATTTAAAAGCTTTTTCTTTTCAAATTTAGTCTTTTACAACACATCTTGAACTTATTTTGAGGTATGGTGCCGTTGATGTAATTTTATTGTTTCTATTTGGAAAACCAGTTGTCCCAATACCATTTAATAAATGAATTCCTCTCTTTGCATGATTTATAATGGCTCTGTTATTGTATGCCAAGAACCCCCTCTTTTATGGGTCTATTCTATTCATATATTTCTCGAGCCCTACAGCATCTTCATATTGTCTTAATTAATATGGTTTATAATTAGCAAATGTAATATAGCTTATCAATAAGTCTTTATATGTGCTAAGTCACGTCATCTTGTTTCTTTCTCCGAATTTTTACTGGCTCTTCAAGATTGATGCATTTTTGATTAACATATGCATTTTTAAAATCAAGGCTGAATTCACATCAAATTTCACCATTTTTAATTGTTTTGAAGGGTACGATTCAGTGGCTCTTGCTACATTCGCAATGTTGTGCAACCGTCCCCACAGCTTAGTTCCAGAACATTTTCATCACCTCGAAAAAGAACCCTGTACCCGTTAAGCAATCATGCCCCCTTTCCCCTCTCGTCTGGTCCAAGATAACCACGAATATGCTTTCTGTCCGTGGGTTTGCCTTTTCTGGACATTTCGTATAAATGGAACCACAATATTTGTTGTTTTGTGTCAGGGTTTTCTTTTATTTGGCATCAAATTTTCAGTTTTGCTTGTGACGTTGCATGTGTCAGTACATCATTCCTTTCATGATGGCATGATATGTCTTTGCATGGCTGTGTCACATTTTATTTCTTCTTTCATCAGCTAGTGGCCGTTTGGGTTGTCCCCACTATTTGGTGGCTGTGAATAATGCCACTGTGAACATTCGTGCTCACGTTTTCATTTGACCACATGTGCTCATTTCTACAGGTGCAGTCAGTGGGTCTCCCACCAGAGGTGTCCTCAGTGGCTGTCATTGTGCATTCCCACCAGCAAAGTCTAAGGGCTCCAATTTCTCCAAATTCGTGTCAACATTTATTATTGTCCATTTTTTTATAGCTATTCTAGTGAGGGTTATATGGTATCTCATGATTTTGATTTGTATTTCCACAATGACTACGATAAGCGTCTTTTCGTGTGTGTCATGGCTATTTGCACATCTTCTCTGGAGGATCTATGGAAGTCTTTTGCCATTTTTGAATTGAGTTGTTTGTCTTTTCATTGTTGAGTTGTAATTGTTCTTTATATATTCTAGATACTAAATGTGATCTGCAAATACTTTCACTCATTCTGTGAGTTGTCTTTTCACTCTCTTGTAGTGTACTTTGTTGTACAAAGTTTTAAATTTTGGTGCAGTTCTGTTTATCTATTTTCTTTTTCTTGCTTATGCTTTTGGTGTCATATTTAGGAAACCATTGCCTAATCAAGGTCACAAAGATTTATACCTCTAGGTATGAATCCTCCAATTTCACTCTTCTCTCATTTTGTTTTCTCTGTTTGTAATTCTGTATGTACTTTAGAATCATCTAGTCCATTTCTTTATAAAAGTCAGTTGGAATTTTGATAGATAAGTTTGGGGTATATTGCCATCTTGAAAATATCAGGCCTCCCAATTCGTAAGCATAGATGTCTTTCCATTTGGCTATGTCCTGCGTAACTTCTTCCAACAAAGTCTTGTCATTTTCAATATATTAGCATTTTATCTCTTCTAAAAAATTCAATAATGAATGTTTTATTCTTTTTTGATGCTATTGTAAATGGAAGTTTTCATATTTTTTTTTTGTTTTTGATTTCCTTAGTGACGGTATACAGAAATACAACTTTTGTATGTTGCTCTTGTGCAGTGCAACTATGTCAACCTACTTATTTGTTCTAATAGTTTTTGGGTTGTGTGTGAATTATTTGGGTTTTCTTATATATAACACATGTCATTTGTGAAATGGGGTAGTTTCACTTTTCTTTTCTAATCTGAATGCTTTTTATTTATTTTTCTTGCCTAATTACCCTAACTAGAACCTTCTAGAACAATGTTCAATAAAAGTAACAAGAGGGTGGGGCACCTGGGTGGCGCAGTCGGTTAAGCGTCCGACTTCAGCCAGGTCACGATCTCGCGGTCCGTGAGTTCGAGCCCCGCGTCAGGCTCTGGGCTGATGGCTCAGAGCCTGGAGCCTGTTTCCGCTTCTGTGTCTCCCTCTCTCTCTGCCCCTCCCCCGTTCATGCTCTGTCTCTCTCTGTCCCAAAAATAAAAATAAAAAACGTTGAAAAAAAAATTTAAAAAAAAAAAAAAATAAAAGTAACAAGAGGGTAACAATTCTTGTCTTGTTGTTGATCTTAGGAGGGAAAATTCTTGGTATTTCACTCTTTTTTTTTGTTTGTTTTTTGGTATTTCACCCTTATGTGTGATGTTAACAGTGCATTTTTAATCGATGTTCTTTGTCACATTGAGAAGGGTCCCTTCTATTTTTATTCTTTGAGTGTTTTTAACATGTAAGGGAGTGAGATATTTTGTCAATTTTTTTTTTGCATCAGTTAAGACTATGGTGTGTTTTTTTCTTCTTTCTATTAATATGGCATATTGCATTTATTTATTTTTTGTATGTTGAACTACCCTTGTATTCCTTGGTCACTGTGATGGTTAATTTTATGTATCAAGTCGGTAGGCCACGGTATCTGGATGTTTGGACAAACAATGGTGTGAAGACATTTTTTTTAAATGACATCCCCATTTAAATCAGTAGACTTTGAGTAAAGTCGATCACCTTCCACAATATGGGTGGGCCTGATCCAATCAGGGGAAGGCCTTAAAAGAAAACAGACTGAGGTCCACCAAGAAAGAAGCAATTCTGCCTCCAGACTACCCTTGATTTGAGATACAACTTGAACTCTTTTGTGGGTCTCCAGTCTGCCTTCTTATTCTTTAGATTTTGGACTTGCCAGCCACCATAGGTCTGTGAGTCAGTTTCTTAAAATCAGTCTCCTTTTTTTTTTTTTACACATATACACACATTCTGTCGTTTCTGTTTCTCTGAAAAACTGATTGAAGCATTGAAGGGTTATAATCCTTTTAGTAAGCTGCTAGATCCATTTGGCTGGTATTTTTTTTAATGTTTATTTATTTTTGAGAGAGAGAGAGAGACAGACAGAGCATGAGTGGGGGAGGGGCAGAGATAGAGGGGGACACAGAATCTGAAGTGGGCTCCAGACTCCAACCTGTCAGCACAGAGCCTGATGTGGGACTCAAACTCATGAACCGTGAGATCATGACCTGAGCCGAAGTAAGACACTTAACCGACTGAGCCACCCTGGTGCCCCTGGCTAATATTTTGTTGAGCATTTGTGCACCTATATTCACAAAGGACATTGATCTGTAGTTCTCTTTTCTTGTAATCTCCTTGTCTGCTTTTGTGTCAGGGTCAGACAGTGCTCATAGAGTGAGGTTGGAACAGTGCCTCCTTTTCTATTTTTCAGAAGAGTTTGAGAATGATTAGTGTTAATTCTTCTTTTAAATGTTTGATAAAATTCACTTGTAAAGCCATCTGGTCTTGAGCTTTTTTTTGTTGGAATTTTTTTTTGGTTGCTGATTTGACATCTTACTTGTTATAGGTAACAGATTTTCTTCTTGGATGAGTTTTGGTAGTTGATGTGTTTTTAGGAATTTATTAATTTTATCTTAAGTTATTTATTTTTGGCATGTAATTGTTCATAATATTGTCTTATAATCTCTTTTATTTCTGTGTTTGTAATAATGTCATCACTTTCCTTCCTGATTTAGTAATTTGAGTTTTCTCTGTCTTTTTTTCCATCAGTTTAAAGTTTTATCAATTTTGTTAATCTTTATAGAGAACTGGCTTTGGATTTTATTTCTCCTGTTGATTTGAATTCCATGCTTTGTTTGTCTCAGCTGTAATATTTATTATTTCCTTCCTCTTTCTTGATTTGGGTTTAGTTTGTTATTCTTTTCCTGCTTTATTAAGGTGAAAGGTTAAGGTTTTGATGTGAGATAATTCTTCCTTTTTCATGCAGGCAACAGCAGCAGTAAATTCCCTCTGACCACTGTTTTCTCTACATCTGTAAGTTTCTTGTGAATTCTTCTTTGGCTCACTAGTTATTTATGAATGGGTGGCCTTATTTTTCATATTTTTGAATATCCCAAATTGCACTTTGTTATTCATTTCTAATTTCATTTTATTGTGGTCAGAAAAGACACTTTGTGTGATTCAGTCTTTTAAAATTTGTTGAAATCTTTGCTGTGGCCCCAACATTCATCCAGAAGGATGCTCCGTGGACACTGGTATGTATATGTGCTCGGTTTAGTGTTCTAGGAATGTCTGTTAGTCTAGTTGGATTATAGCGTTGCCCAAGTCTGGGATCAATCCTCTGTTTGGATGTTCTATCCAGTATTGAAAGTTGTGTAGTGAAGTCTCCAACTGTCCTTGAAGAATTGTCTATTTCTGGGGTACCTGGGTGTCTCAGTCAGTTGGGTGTCCAACTCTTGGTTTTGGTTCAGGCCATGATCTAATGCTTTGTGGGTTTGAGCCCCACGTTGGGCTCCTTGCTGACCACTTGGAGCCTGTTTGGGATTCTGTCTCTCTCTCTTTCTCTCTCCCTCTTTCTGCCCCTTTCCCCACTTGTGTATGCCCATGCATGGGTGCTGTCTCTCTTTCAAAGTAAATAAATAAACATAAAAAAGAGAATTGTCTATTTCCTCCTTCAATTTTGTCACTTTTGGCTTTGTGTCTATTATGGTTTTGTTATTTGGTATGCATATATGTTTATAATTGTTTTATCTCTTGATGAATTAACCCTTTTATCATTATAAAATGCCCTTGTATCTCTGACAAATGTGTGTTTTAGAGTCTGTTTTGTTTGATGTTAGGACAGCTACTCCAACTCTGTGTGGGTACTGCTAAACCTGTTTGTGCCCTTGAGTCGAAAGTATCTCTTTGATCTTGCTTTTACTTGCTGTTGTTGTGACCTTTGGTGGTGCTGTTTATTCCTCCCGAGGCTTTGGGTGACGTCTAGCACCCTTTCATTGTGACCTGAGGGACTCCTGTGGGCATTACCTGGGATTCAGGTCTGCTAGCCATGAACTCTACCGTATTTCGTATTTCGTTAATCTGGAACTATCTTAACTGCTCCTTCGTTTCTAAAGGAAAATCTATTTTTTCAGATGTACAAAGCTTTCTTGAAGGTTTTTCTTTCTTTTCACACTTTAAAGATGTCATTCTACTGCCTTTTTGCCTCCGGAGTTACAAGACATTCACTGTTAATTTTACTGGAGACTCCTTGCGTGTGATGAGTCACTTGTGTCTGATTGTGGTGTACCTCATTATGCGTGTTGGTGTGGATGTATTTGATCTATCCCACTCACAGTTAATTAAGCTCCTTGGAGGTATTATAGATTAGTAGGGTTCACTAAATTTGGCAAGGTTGCAATATCTATCTCTTTATATCTATAAAGCCAGAACTTTTTATGATTTCTGTCTCTTCCTTGATATAATTTCTCAATTGGCAAGACACTATTCTTTAGTTTGGCAGACATGATTTCCTTTTGAGTTCTTTAAACATATTTAAAATAGCCGTTTTAGCATTTTTGTCTAGTAAACCCATCGCGTGGACTTCTTCAGGGACAGTTTCTCTTAATTGGCTTTTTCTTATGAATATTTCTTATTTCTTTGTTTGCTTCCCAATGTTTTGTTGAGCACTGCATATTTTTTTTTCTTTTTTTTTTCTTTTTTTCTTTTTTTAATATATGAAATTTACTGTCAAATTGGTTTCCATACAACACCCAGTGCTCATCCCAAAAGGTGCCCTCCTCAATACCCATCACCCACCCTGCCCTCCCTCCCACCCCCCATCAACCCTCAGTTTGTTCTCAGTTTTTAACAGTCTCTTATGCTTTGGCTCTCTCCCACTCTAACCTCTTTTTTTTTTTTTCCCTTCCCCTCCCCCATGGGTTTCTGTTACGTTTCTCAGGATCCACATAAGAGTGAAACCATATGGTATCTGTCTTTCTCTGTATGGCTTATTTCACTTAGCATCACACTCTCCAGTTCCATCCACGCTGCTACAAAACGCCATATTTCATTTTTTCTCATTGCCACGTAGTATTCCATTGTGTATATAAACCACAATTTCTTTATCCATTCATCAGTTGATGGACATTTAGGCTCTTTCCATAATTTGGCTATTGTTGAGAGTGCTGCTATAAACATTGGGGTACAAGTGCCCCTATGCATCAGTACTCCTGTATCCCTTGGATAAATTCCTAGCAAGCACTGCATATTTTGAATATTACGATGTAGCGACTTTGGAAATCATATTCTCCTTTCTCTTTTTCAAGGGTTTGCTGCTGCCTCTTGCTGGAGTTATTATTTCTTGTGTTTTCATGACTTTTCTGAGCAAATTCTGTGCAGTCTGTACTCTTGTTCTGTGTGACCAGTGAAGTCTCTTAGTGGTCTAAGAGCACCCCTCTGGTACCTGATCAAGGGGATCATGACCCCACCTAAATTTTCACATCCTGCTGGCACAGATTCGATGTCAGCAGATGAGGGGTTAGAGCCTCCCCAGGTCATCACCGGGCATGTGCATAGCCTTCTGGATTTTCAGGAACATGCCAGAGCCTTTCAAAGCCTTTATTTCTCAAAACAATTTGTTCTCCAGCCTTTTCTTCCAAAATTCTAGTTATTCTGCTCATCGTCCCAATCTCATGCCCTGCTGGTAGCAACAGTGACCAAAACAATCGGCTTATCAGTATTTTTAACGAATATCCATCGGGTAATAGCTCCCGTGCTAGCTGAGTTCTGAGGCAGACAAAGCAAAGTGGGGACTTCAGACCAGTTTTCAGGGGAGCTGCCAGACGAGTGACAACCAGTCATCAAGATTCTTCATGCCCCTCCTGATGGTGCTGGCACTGGTCGGGAAGGCAACTCTCATTTTCTAGGCTGCTGCTAAGCTGGGGGCAGAGTCGGGGTGTGGAGGGAGAGCTCATTGGCCAAAACTCAGCATTCTTGCAAAGATTTAGAAGTTTTTCTTGAGAGGACGGAAGCACAGCCTCCCGGGAGCCGGGTCTCGGAACCCCATCTCGATGGCTACGTTGTGCTTTACTGGAGTGGAGTCTCCATCCAGCCCACACAAAAGGGATGTGATCACACACACACACAAGGTTGCAACCCCGGGGCCTCACCGGGACCCGTTTTAGAGGCTGCATCCCACACTAGCTTACACCTTTCATTAAGTCCCATCCTGATTTTACAGTCATTTCCTTACTTACATTTTTCTCTCTGTCCGTTAGAATGGATATTTTCTCTTGGATGTTGTCTGATTGTGTTCCAATAAGAAACAATCCCACTTTGCCTGCGTTCCGTTGTTAAGTGTGTCTTATAAGTTTTTTATTTCAGACATTGTATTCCCCCCCCCAGAATTATCATTTGATTATTTTTATAGGTTAAAATTCTCAATTGAGTTTTTTTTTTTTTTTTTTTTTTTTACTTTTTACAATTTTTTTCCATCGTTTTCTCTTGTTTTCTTGAGCACTAAAGTATACCTGTTGAAAGCCTTTGCTGGCTAACTTCAAAATCTAGGTAGCTTGTGGATCAGATTGTGTTCTTTGTTTTTTTTTCCCCCTCAGCTATAACTTGTGTATTCCTGTGTTTCAAAGTAAATAGTAATTTTCAATAATGGCCCTTCTTATGTATTTGAACATTGTGAAGCTTCTAGGTAATACGTTCTGGTAAAGAACATTCACTGGGCTGGTAGGGAATGGTCATTGAATTCAACTGGACGTCCTGCCCAGTCGAGATGGGGCTGTGTTACTCGTAAGGCCCGGTCACCATCGGCCTTCCAGGGTTCAAATGGGGAGTCTATGACCTCCCAGGGCATCTACCCCAGCCATCGGAATTACAACCTTTGTTTTGCCAGCTGTCAACATCTGTCCTACCTTGTCGCTGCCTTTGAGAGGGTTTCTGTTTAGGCTTTTAAGTTTTTACCCCACCTGGCACAGCATGTTACACTCTCAGTGGGGAGAGGGAATTATACAACGGTAATGACGAGCCTGAGTGAAGTTGGAACAAGGGCTACAGCGATAGGTGTGGTCAGACGGATGCTTTTAAAATACAAATTGGACCACGTGACCCCGTAAGCAGCACTCTTGGGTGTAGAAGGAGACCTGGAGTGCGGGCCATGTTCCACAGGATTCTGCATGATCTGGCCCTGGATTCATGCACAAACCCCTCCCTCCTCGTCCTGCCCTCACTCACGGTGCTCCAGCTCACTGGCTCCTTGCTCGTCCTCCAGCAGCCCAGCTGCCCTTCACCCTAGAAGCTCTGCTTTGCTCCTCCCCCTTCCTGGAATAATCTTCTCTGGAGGGTCCTTCTGGTTTCTGGCCAAACATCACTGCACGGGTCCCCACCCGGGACTCCCTGGGTATCGCCTGGGCGGCTCTCCTGTTTTCTTATGTGCATATGGTGTGACGTTATAAATGTGTTTCTTGTTGGCTTGTGTGCTGCTCTCACTCCATCGTAACCCCCATCAGATCGGGGAGCCGCTCAGTCTCCCTTACCGCCATCCGCCTGGGCTTTGAGTGGTGCCTGGCATATGGTAGCCAAGCAATACATACATGCTTTCAACGACTATTTGTTGAATGAGATGAAAATTCCAGATGACGATTATAAGGCCACAGCTGCCTTGTAGCTCCTAAGACCCCCAATTCTGAGAAGCCTGGAGAAGATTTCCAACATGAGGTGAAAGTTGGGCTTCCAAAGCTGACTCATGGAGGGCAAGGAGAGGACAGAGCATTCTAGGCAAGAAGAAGAGACTAAAAAAAAAAGGCAGATATAGGGAAGAGCCCAGGATTTTTATCCTGTTTGCTACAAAGCCTGCTGGGATGCATACAACACAGGGGCGTGGGGGGATTTGTGAATCACTTACTGATGGACCGAACATCAAATTCTAAACCAAGGCAAACTGTTAAAAAGACAATCCCTTGCAAGTTTGGATCTAAGGCGATTTCAAAATCTTTGTCAGCATTTTTATTTCCGGTCTTTAAGAGATATTTGTTTTGCTCTGTTATTTATTTATTTATTTATTTATTTATTTATTTTTTATTGGTGGATACTTTTAATTTATCCACCAGTGAACATTTACTGAAACTCATGTAAATTAAAGGGCCCAAAAGAGTTGGGAAGATATGTCACATAAAACTGCCCAGATGCGGGGTTCCTGGGTGGCTCCATCGGTGAAGCATCAGACTCCTGATTTCAGCTCAGGTCATGATCTCACGGTTTGTGAGTTTGAGCCCCGTGTTGGGTTCCGCGCTGACAGCGTGTGACCCGCTTGGGATTCTTTCTCTCCCTCTCTCTGTGCCCCTCCCCCGCCCTCTTTCTCTCGCTCAAAATGAATCAAACCCTGTTGCCCGGACACATTTCAGGTTGAGGTGGCTCTTTCCTGTGTCCACTGGCGACGAATGATGAGGAAGGAGGTAGCAGGCTCCAGCTGCACTCAGAGCGTGTTGAAAGGCAAGACCACTGGTGTCCCCAGTGTCGGGAGGATGTTTATCATCATTCAAAGTGTAGTGTGTGCCCCAAGTCAAAACGTACCAACGTTGACAACACCCTGTGAAATCAAACTGGGAGGCACCTGCCCTTTTCTCCCAAAAGCATCACCGAAGATCTCCGGACCACACAGTACTTTTGCTGCTGTGTGGCAGAGTAAGGCATGTTGCAAAGATCACGATAAATTTATTTCCTGGTGTTTATCCCTGCGATGTGCCAAGAGAGACCAATTTTGAACTGCTTGCTCTCCGATTCTTAGCAGAGATTTGGTTGACGAGGCTTGATGGTTGAGAAAAACAAGGACAGAAGCAGCCAGCCTCCCCTCTCCCCTGCCCCATACCACACCCCTGCATCATTTGGGTGAGTTTCTATGATATTTGTAACTTCAGCTTTGGGGGGGAGTTAATGCAGAGAAAAGTCACATCTCTGTACTTCCGTGCAATGGCTGTCATAGTCCTTGGTCCCAGGCTGGCCCGCGTGCTCATGCGAGGTCCCTAGGTTAAACTGAATTGGGAATTTATTACAAGCCTAGTAGACTGAGGTTGATTTTAGGGCGACGAATCTACATTTGAGTCTTTGCGCTGGCATTGGGCGGGTGTTTAATTTCAGGCAATTGCCATGAGCATTACTTAGCCTCAGTATTTTCATCTGCGGAAAGGCAACACTGTGATATCGAAGCGTGAGGGTACTGTCAGCATTAACGAGAGCTTATCTCTAGATTTTGCAAGTTCTGCTTCTTCTGGCTCAATGCCTCTTGTTTATAGATCCGTCAGAACATCCTGATCACTGCTCAGAAGCTCGTCTGCCAAATTTTATCAGTCAAGTTCAATAACCCATCGTGCTTTGCGTTTGCTTCCAGATCACCCAGGCCTGGATTTGAAGACTGTTATGGGCACCGACAGTTTATTACCATTTGTAACTAGTTTCTATAAATTTTGGTGTATGCTCCCTCTTTTATATTTCCCTTAAATTCCTCCCTGGGAGATGTGTGTATGGTCCCTAATCTTTTAACTGTGGACAGAATATACATTGTGAACAACAAATCATTTTTATTAAGAAACTGGGGCTGGCAGGTTACATATCCAGCAAAAAAAAAAAAAAAAAAAAAAATATATATATATATATATATATATATATATATTAACAGAGACTATGAGCACCCACCCACATTGCATATCCTGGAAATGGAAGTTCTGAGGCGAATTTATTAGTGTTTTCTGGCTTTCAATCACAAGACGATCAGGCTGGATTGGTTTCCATCTAGAGGCAATGGGGCTAGAAGGAAGTGTAAATTATTGAGTGAACCCAGTGGTTCTACAGAGTGGAAACTGGGGTCGTGAAGTGAAACAGCATGCAGTTGGCAGAAAGGCTCCCTCGAGAGCCGAGGCCCCACGCCCCAGAGCCTTGCCCCTGCCTCTGCTCCTGTCCTCACTGGTCTTCCCCCAGATCCTTGAACAGGTGCCTGCGTGCCTACTGCGGCACAAGAAACAGCTGCAAAGCGTCGTGGTGCGAGGCAACACCCTTTTTATGAGACACCCAATTCCGCAGTGAGGAATTTGGATACAGCGTGGTGTGGTTGGCTGCCCTTGACCCACCATGCCTGGGGTGTCAGCTGGGAAATCTCAACAGCTAAGGCTGAGCCAAAGTGCCCGGGGCCTAGAATCACCCAGAGGATTCTTTTCTCGGGTTGCCTGGTATCAGGGGTGGGGCAACTCAACGGCTTGGACGGGAGTGTCTCCACGTGGCTCTCCACGTGACTCTGGCTTCAGGAATGGTCACCTTGGGGTGATCAGACTCCTTGTATGATGCTTCAGGACTCTGAGCTCAAGATGTTGAGTGTTTGAAGGGTGGAAGACAGAGACTCCACATGTTGATGGGAGGAGTATCATACAATAAAATTCCCAGAAAGGTATTTATTGCGAGTGTTTTATGTGTCAGACTACAGGCTTTTCTTGGGGGGACAGAAGGGGGTGAGGCATGCGCCCCATCTTCAAAGAGTTCCCAATCTACAAAGAAACAAAGGCAGACACTACCCAAACTGATCTATTATGACACCATAGCAATTAGAGCAATTAATCTTCTGACCTTGCAAGAGGGGTAGTGAATAAATTAATGAACCAGAGTACGGAACACAGACTATAGAAACAGACCAAACGGGACTTTGATAAAGGCGACAGTGTTATGGGAGGTTTTATTTCAAAGATGGGACTACATAATATACGGAGCTAAGAAAATGCATTTCTACAAGGACTTTGTGAAATAGACATCTACCTCCCACCATAGAAAAATGAAATCCAGATGGATTCAGGGCTTATGTTCAAAAGCAAAGCTTTGAAACTGGTAGATGCAGTGTAGATGACCCTCATTCTGACCTTGGGGTTGAGAAAGATTTCTTAAGCAGAACACACAAAATACTAATCGCAAAAGAAATGATGGATGATGTCTATCCCATGGAAATGAAAAACATGTTCTTGTCACAAACATTCTTATATAAAGCAAAAAAGCTACAGAATGAGAAAATATTTATAATACATATAGCTGAAATGCAGCCCCCGTCTATCTATCCATCTAGCCATTTATCTTTCATGTATAAGGAAAAAAGGAAAAAAACAGACCACCCAAGGAAAAATGGACTAACGACACAGCTAGCAACTTGCTGAAGAAAAAGGCAGGAATCACCAATAAAAAATGAAGAGTTTCTTCACTCACTGGTGACTTTGGACGTGTCAATCGAACTGTTAAGACTCAGCTTTATGCTGACTCGATTGGACATGAGATGAATTGACATGTCAGGCAATATCTGTGTGGAATTAAGAAATGTCCTGCTGAGCGTCTAAATGGAAGCCATAACTTTGTTAAAGGTCCCGGACTCGAGCCCCGAATGCTCTCCTTCTCCAAACATTCATCCGTATGCACCAAGTTTTAGCCGCACCATATAGGGAGTGAGACATCAGAAATGATGCCGAAGAAGGAAAAGTCTTTACTGATCAAAGGATGTGTCCAAGAGAATTCAGGATCTTAAAGTAAGCTAGCAAACAAAATGGTGGCAATGCCGTCTGTAGCTTCCCATTTGACCACTCTGGTCTCTGGTAGTTGGGGAAAAGAGTGGACATAGGTCCCGAGTTCCTTGGGAAGCTGTCTCAGGGTCTGTAAATGGGAGCTTCTGTGGACACTGGGAGCCACCAGACGACTGTTTTAATGAGCCTCGAGGAAATGAGCTCGGCCGAAGGAAACACAGAAATCAAACTTTGCCTCCAGATAACGTTGACTTTGGGACAAGTGAGTGCGCCCTGTCTTCTGTCCCTTATTACGCTTATCACGTTTGAGCGCCCCTGCGGCTCTCTCCAGGACAAGTTTACATAAAATGCTTCTGTGTAGCTTCTAGTTCTTTGGGCCTCATCCATGCCTTGGTCAACACCAGCATTTGGCACACACTAGTGTTTGTATGACTTGCCTCTTGGTCACGGAAGGTCTAAGTGTCCGGCTTGACCTTCCCCTCAGAAAAGCAAATGTGAACTTCCTGGGCTGACACAGTCAGCACCCAGTTCATCAGAGGAACAGATAGTGAGGAAGCCCGGGGGGGCGGGGGGACTCAAAAGGCTGTCAGTGACCAGCCGCACTGGCCGGCCTCTGCTGGCCACACGTGCGTCCCCGGGGAGCCTGCTTGGCGCCTTGGTCTGGTGGGAAGGGGCAGAAGGTGGGTCCCTGTGAGGATGGCCCTCGGCTTCCACAAATTCTCCTGCCTCAAGGACTGACTTGTGGCTGAGAGGAGGCCTGTGTTCTCTTTCTCTTGGAGCAGATAACGACAAACGTGCCTGCCCCTGCTGGTCTTTTGTCTCTGCCTCTCCTCTCCATCTCTGTCTCTGGCTCTCTCTCTGCCACACACACAACAGACACAGACAGACAGACAGACACACACACACTCAGAACACCAGGTGATAGGAAGCGCTACACACGGAATGTGAGAAGGGGGCATGACAGCTAGTGACGTGGGTGGGCAGGAGGGACGTCTCCAGTCGTGATGTCAAATCAGGAAGTGTGATGAGGGGAACAAGCAGCGATAAGACTCAGGACAGGTGAGTCTGAGGTGTGTGAACCAGCAGAGGCATAGCTCCCTGTGGTGCAGATAGGTCTTCGGGAACAGAAGGGCTGCAGGAAAACCAGAAGGGACAGAGTGGGAGGGGGCCGCAGGTGAAGGGGTTGGCCGGGCCAGCAAGGTTTACATGGGACACTGAAGTGTAAAAGAAGAATTCTGAGCTTTATTCTAAATGGCCTGGGGTGACTTGGGAGGGGTTAAGGATGGAAAAGGTAGGGTCTGGCAGTGTTTTACGAGGATTCCTGCAGTGTCTGCAGGTGGGAAGAATGCAGTTGCCCTGGAGGCAGGGGGTCACTGAAGGCTGTGTGGTGGTCTCAGGGACAGGGACAGTGGTCTCAGGGATAGTGATGGTGGTCACAGTGACAGTGATGGTCTGCTGGAGCTTACTGCTGGCGGGAGACACACACACACACACACACACACACACACACACACACACTGGGGCTGTGGGCAGGTTTGGAGGAAGAAAGCAGAAAGAAGCGGGGATAGTCCTCAAGCCTCACTCCTACCATGTTTCCAACCACTTCTTCCAAGAAGTGTTATGCGTCTGGATGGAAAGGCTGGGAGACAGATGGGGGTGTGGAGGAGAAAAGGAGTCTGGTTTTGCCTGTTCAGTGTGAGATGCCCTGAGACCCTCAAATGCAGAGCAGAAGGAGCCCCGTGAGAAGAGAGAGGGAGGTCCGGGGCTCTCAGGGAGCCCGTCTGCCAGTAGCAGCGGAATCTGGCTGATGACGTGTGTGTCAAATGGACCCTAGGGGTGAACAGATAGGGGAGTAATAAAATCATGGAAACCGTCAATATGTTGACGTTTCTGTCAAATGGGATTTCTAAGTAGCCAGCTGGAAGGATCTAGAAGGATCTAGAAGGATCTAGAAGGATCTAGCAGGAAGTACTGGTGAAAAAAATGATTTGCTGGAGATGGAAATCTTGAAGATGGAACGTGATTGTTGCAGGTAACTCCACGGCATGGCGTGACGGGAAGGACCCTGGACAGGTGATGTTTTAAAGAATTTGGGGAGCTGGGGGTTGGACGGATTCTTCACGGAGAGTTGGGGACATCTGAGGCTGGGCAAGACCTCTGTAGTCCACGAGTCTTCAGTAGACAACAGGAAGATGAAGACAAGGAGAAAATAGCCTTAGGATCTGATCAATTATATGACAGATGTTAGGGTACAGTTTCCGGTTTGGAAAACGCACTCAAGGATGGTGTTGAAAAAAGAAGGAGGGACAACCCAGGTATATATAAGCATTCTTCCTTCCTTCTTCTCTCCCTGGAGTGGAGGCCCCAAGGGCCTAAGGACCCCGCCGGGAAGGCTGGGGTGGACAGTCAGCAGACAGCACGATGAAAGGCCCTGGGGCGCCCAGGAGGCAGGACAGAATTTCCTAACAGGAGGTAAATGTGTGCATGAGAGCGGTGCACTACAGTCTGGAATAAAGAATTCCTAGGGGCACCTGGGTGGCTCAGGCGGTTAAGCGTCCGACTTGGGCTCAGATCATGAGTTCAAGCCCCGTGTCAGGCTCTGTGCTGACAGCTCGGAGCCTGGAGTCTGCTTTGGATCCTGTGTCTCCCTCTCTCTCTGCCCCTCCCCCACTTGCAGTCTGCCTGTCTCTCTGTCAAATACAAATAAAAATGAAAAAAGAATGCCTCAGCAAGAGCCCCTGGGGTGCACTGGGGCGGGGGATGGGGCACAGAATAGAACCCTGGAGGTGTGGGCTCTAGGAGGGGGGTGTTCTGTGAAGGGGAGATTGCAGTGACAGATGAAGATATTTTTCCTTGAAGACTGGAAACTATGTCACATTTAAGGAAAGAGGGGAGTTGGTGGGCGAGGAAGGGTTGCAGTAGAGAGCTGGAAGGTACTCAGCCCGGGCTGCCCACCTGCCCAGCACCTGCTCCCCGGGCTCCTGGACAAGCAGGCCTTGGCTGCTGCAACCAGGAGACGCCCCCTCCAAGGGGTAAACTGACCTCCTGTTCCGTCATCTGTCTCCTGTGAGCTCTGTGGGTCACTCGTGAGACCAGCCCCAGAACTTGATCCAGCTGGGAAGAAATGAGAAAAAGAGAAGTCATTTTTTTTTTAATGTTTATTTATTATTGAGAGAGAAAGAGACAGAACATGAGCAGGGGAAGGACAGAGAGAGGGAGACACAGACTCGGAAGCGGGCTCCAGGCTCCGAGCTGTCAGCACAGAGCCGATGCAGGGTTCGAACCCACAAACCGCGATATATTGACCTGAGCCGAGGTCGGACGCTTAAATGACTGAGCCGCCCAGGTGGTCTGTGAGAGAAGTCCTTCTTTAGGGAAGTACAAATCAAGACCACAGTGCTCGGTACCTGACCTGTACTAGTCAGTGTCCAGTGTTTTTACTCAAACCCAGAACGGATATATTTTCAGCTTAGAATTCCCTTCTCAAGGGAGATAGGCGTGTTTGCCAATGACCGCTCCTGACGATGGGCTTCTTAGGTAATATTGTTCCAACATGTCACTTTCAGGGCTGGGGATTTGACAGTGTAGGTTACCACTTCCCAGGGTCCCCGTTTGGCATGTCGGGGAAGTTTCCTTTTGGGTCTGTGCTTGTGCTTAACACCTACTTTATGCCTTCACTTTTTATTTTATTTATTTACATTTATTTATTTATTGTGTTCAATACAATTTTATTTTTAATTATTATAATTATTAATTTTTTTAACGTTTATTTATTATTGCGAGACAGAGAGAGACAGAGCATGTACAGGGGAAGGGCAGAGACGGAGGGAGACACAGAATCCGAAGTGGGCTCCAGGCTCCGGGCTGTCAGCACAGAGCCCGGTGCGGGGCTTGAACTCACGGACCGCGAGATCATGACCTGAGCCGAAGTCGGACGCTTAACCGACTGAGCTTCCCAGGCACCCTTATTATTATTTTTTAACATAATCTATTGTCAAGTTGGCTCACATACAGTGTGTAAAGTGTGCTCTTGGTTTTATGGGTAGATTCCCGCAGTTCATCGTTTACATATGACCCCCAGTGCTCATCCCAACAGGAATCCTCCTCAATGCTCATCACCCATTTTCCCCTCTCCCTCACCCCTCCCTGCCATCAACCCTCAGTTTATTCTCTGTAGTTAAGAATCTCTGATGGTTTGCCTCCCTCCCTCTCTGTTTGTGTCTATTTTTCCCCTTCCTCTTCCCTGTGGTCTTCTGTTAAGTTTCTCAAGTTCCACATATGAATGAAAACATACGATATTTGTCTTTCTCTGATGGACTTATTTCACTTAGCATAATACCCTCCAGTTCCATCCACGTTGCTACAAAAGGCCAGATTTCATTCTTTCTCATTGCCAAATAGCATTCCATTGTATATATAAACCACATCTTCTTTATTCATTCACCAGTGGATGGACATTTAAGCTCTTTCCATAATTTGGCTATTGTTGATGGAAAAAGAAGAGTCTTAGCAGACTCTTCCCTTCCAGAGCACTCTGGGATGAGCCAGCGGCCCCTCGCACCATTGTGTGAGCCCAGTGGTAGGCACACACATTTGTGCCGCAGAAGCTTACGGTTGGCTTCTTGTTATTTGCTCATTTTTAATTTTTACCGTGTCCTCAATTCTGATCTATTTAATTTTATGTTGTAGGATAGTATGTTTTCTCTGAAGCTTCTGGAGTACTCTTTGGAACGAGGCAGGGTATGTAAACAAAAATTTGGAATCGTTATTTGTGTGGTGCAGTTTTTGTCATTGTCCCTGAGTGCTACTCTGTATGGTCCTTTTGGAGAGAATGTGGGACCAATATGTTAAATGTTATCACCCTTCTGGATAGTGTTATGGGCTACATGGTGTCCCCCTCAAAATCCATATGTTGAACCCCTAACCCCCAATGTGTTTTTGGGGATGGGGCCTTTAGGGAGGTGATTAGGGTTACCTGAGATCATAAGGGGGGGTCCCTAGTGTAGTAGGACTGGTACCCTTACAAGAGGAGGAAGAGACAACAGAGACATGTCTGTCTCTCCACCACATGAGGACACAGTGAGAGAGCGGCCATCTGCGAGCCAGGAAGAGAGATCTTTGCAGAAGAGCTCACCAGTCTCAGCCAGCCCCTCGGCCAAGGTTTGCAGCCTCCAGAATGGGGGGAGCATGAGTTTCTGTTGTGTGGGCCACCCAGGCTGTGGGGCCTGGTTATGGTGTCTTTGCAGACCCACATGGATGGCTCCACTGTGTTTTCCATGGATTCCATAGTTTTTTGGGGGGTTACAACTTGAAGACTTAACTGTTGAAAACATAGTCTGTAAGATGAGCTAATATCTTAATATATTTACTAAGAAAATTTATTAGTTTTTATTCTCAAGATTTTTTTTGAATCACCTAAATGTCTCTGAAAATAGATGGGATAAATTTTTTAGAAAGTTTATTTATTTTTGAGAAAGAGAGAGACAGAGAGCTAGTGGGGGCAGGGCAGACACAGAGGGAGACACAGAATCCCAAGCAGGTTCAGGCTCCGGGCCATCAGCACAGAGCCCAACACAGGGCTCAAAGTCATGAACCGTGAGATCATGTCCTGAGCCAAAGTTGGACACTTAACTGCCTGAGCCACCCAGGCACCTAGATGGGATAAAATTTTAATGCACAAAGTAGAATTATATATTTTTGAAGAAAATTTGAGGTTTTGACTTTCATTTCTCCCAATCTTCCTGCGGCTTTCCATTTACATCTTGTGGACTCCTTAGCTGCTGCAAAAGATATGGTTGAAATTCGATTGTCTGGAAAATGTGTAATCTTTCTAAAGACAGTAAAATTCTCACAATAGGCAGACACAGGTACTCTACAGTCCAATTAATTGACGAGAGCAACAACCTAACTTGTGCTCTTAGTTTAACTGACTGATTGTTGTTCAACTTTGAATAAACCTTCTGCCATCTCCTCACGTACCCTAGAGCTTGTGAATGTGTTTACAAGACCAGGAAGGATGGAGTGTTTCATCACTTGTATCTGTCATCCATCCATCCATCCATCCACCCATCCATCCATCCATCTATCAATCCATCCATCCATCCATTCATCCATCCATCCATCCATCTATCAATCCATCCATCCATTTAACCATCCATCCATTTAACCATCCATCCATTTAACATCCATCCATCCATCCATCCTTCCATCCATCTATCCATTTAACCATATGTACATCCATTATCTATCTTTGTTTGTATCTATGTATCTATCTATCTTAGTACATTCAACCTATGCAGATTTAGCACATATAAACTTTATACACATTATGCGAGCACAGCAAGAAATGCAATTCTAATGCTAATCTTTGTCTTGGCCTAATAGTAAATTACATTTTTATTTATTGAGTTTTTTTTTTTTTTTTTTAATTTTTTTTTTTCAACATTTTTTTATTTATTTTTGGGACAGAGAGAGACAGAGCATGAACGGGGAGGGGCAGAGAGAGAGGGAGACACAGAATGGGAAACAGGCTCCAGGCTCCGAGCCATCAGCCCAGAGCCTGACGCGGGGCTCGAACTCACGGACCGCGAGATCGTGACCTGGCTGAAGTCGGACGCTTAACCGACTGCGCCACCCAGGCGCCCCTATTTATTGAGTTTTTAAAATTTATTTATTTTGAGGGAGACAGAGACAGTGCAAGCAGGGGAGGGGCAGAGAGAGAGAGAGAGGGAGAGAGAGAAACCCAAACAGGCTCTGCACTGTCAGTGCAGAGCTTGACATGGGACTCGAACTCACAAACTGTGAGCTCATGACCTGAGCTGAAACCAAGAGTCGGACCCTTAACCAACTGCACCACACAGGCACCCCACATTTTGATGATGGTTTAAAGAACAAGTTCTCATGCCCTATGTTACTTTGTCTGTCAGTGTGTTGCAAGTGGTCTCTGAACTAAGTGTGGACTGAGTATTTCTTATGTAGCATGTATTTATTATTGAACTACCAGCAAAAACAGGAACGTTAGTGGTGTGCAGCATCTCTTGGAGCCACATCTATAAGGTGTCGCTTCGTAATAGTCTTTATTTTTTATTTTTTTTTTAATTTTTTTTTTCAACGTTTTTTATTTTATTTTTGGGACAGAGAGAGACAGAGCATGACCGGGGGAGGGGCAGAGAGAGAGGGAGACACAGAATTGGAAACAGGCTCCAGGCTCCGAGCCATCAGCCCAGAGCCTGACGCGGGGCTCGAACTCACGGACCGCGAGATCGTGACCTGGCTGAAGTCGGACGCTTAACCGACTGCGCCACCCAGGCGCCCCCGTAATAGTCTTTAAAACCTAGCAATTTACTTTCAGTAATTTATTCTATCGTCCTCCTGACATGTATTTGCAGAGATACTCGGAGAAATATTTTCTGGGAACACCGTCGGCAATAGCGGGAGGCTGGAAAGAAGAAAAATGGCCACCCAGACGGGACCACGGACAGATGACGATGTGTCCATGTCATAAATACAGATTGTCTTTTCCAGACAGTATGTAAGTCACAGTGTGAGGGGAACAGGCACAGGGCAGAACTCTCGGTAGTCAATACTTCTGTTTGTGTAAGTAGAATGGTTTAAACACACACACACACACACACACACACACACACACACACACACAACACACACAGCTTATATGCCACCAGAGAAGAAAGGGTTTGTATTAGGTACTTACACACAATGAGCTGAGCTGGTGAAAATGACAGTATCTGACTGGATTATTGAAATGTTCCGGCTGTCACAGAACGGACAGAAGGAAATGTCACATGAATGTATTGCCCCAGCAAGCCCTGAGTACCTAAAAAGGAAAGCAATGGGCTCTTGTACTACACCAGACTGCACATCCGTGGAGAAATTTAGAATGGTGTCAGCAATGGGTGAGTTGTAGGGGAAGAGGAGTGAGTTTGAAATATTTTTCATGCCCAAGTGTGTTGGCTGCTTTTGCTAAAAGGCACGCAAGAACACGCATGTCCACACGTGTGGTTCTCACCTTCCCTATGCCCACATGTGCGGTTCCCGCCCATCCTATGCCAACGAACCTACTACAGATACCATCGTCAAGCGTAACATGGTCCAACTGGGTTATGCGCTTTGCTAACATTGAATCATCTAAAAAAGGATAATTTGGCAAACCAGGGTCATAAATTTCCTTCATTTTCAACTGTGCGAAGCGTGTCAGCAAGTGAATCCAATCTGCCCGGAGGGCACCATGCGGAGAACAAAACCAGTCAGGTTTGGAAACTATGCTTCATCATCTATGAGATGTTAACACGGAATGTGAATTTCTCATACAATCACAAGACACATTAGAAATTCCTTTCTCCAGATCAGGAAGGGGACACTGGCAAGGTGTCTTGCTCACGGAGTCCTTCTAAATTTAACATGTTTGAGATAAGCAGGAGATAATTCCACTTCAGCAATTTTTACTATAATTCTTTAAGGTTTTAAGTCTTAAATGAAGTCTCAACCAAGATTTCAATTTAAATTCTTTTTTTAAATTTAAAAAAAAATTTTTTTAAACGTTTTTTTATTTTTGAGACAGAGAGAGACAGAGCATGAATGGGGGAGGGTCACAGAGAGAGGGAGACACAGAATCTGAAACAGGCTCCAGGCTCTGAGCTGTCAGCACAGAGCCCGACACGGGGCTCGAACTCACGGACTGTGAGATCATGACCTGAGCCGAAGTCGGACACTCAACCGACCAAGCCACCCAGGCGCCCCTCTTTTTTAAAATTTTTAATGTTTTATTTATTTTTGAGAGACAGACAGAGAGAGAGAGAGAGAGAGAGAGAGAGAGAGAGAATGAGTGGGGGAGGGGCAGAGAGAGAGGGAGACACAGAATCCAAAGCAGCTCCAGGTTCCGAGCTGTCAGCACAGAGCCCAACGCGGGGCTCGAACTCATGAACCATGAGATCTTGACCTGAACCGAAATCAAGACGCTTAACTGACTGAGCCACCCAGGCACCCCTCGATTTACGTTCTTTATAGAATGTCACCACTCACAACTAGTCACCTGTGTGAAATCACAAGGGTCTTCATTCTGTGCAACCTAAGCCTAGAAACATCCGGTCCTCACTCTGACAGAGCTGACAACGCATCCCTAACACCGCACAGAAACGGTGCTCGCACAATAACCCCAGCCCTGCTTTGTAATTTGCAAACGTGCGCAAACGTGCAATGGTCAAATCATAACATCGACTTTCGTTAACAAATGCTTAATTTTCTCTCCTTAGCATATTAGGCATCCTGTCAAAAGGAATTAATAAACAAATTAATAAATAAAAAAATATTAATTCCTGTTCTTCAAAGGAATTAATAAACAACTGGAGTTTGGCAACCCCACTCTTGTCCTCTCTACTTCTGTACCCCAAAGGCCCTCCCCTTCCACACACACACAAACACACACACACACACACACACACGCTTGTACATCATCTGTCTCATGCACACCAGACTCCGAGCACATGAAGATATACGTCCTCCAAACTGGCTTCTGTCTGGCCCCCAAGGAGGGGGGTTCTGCCTGGACAGGGCCCCCGCCTGGACCTCAGGTGTGAGCTTTCCTCAACCCCCCCCCCCCCACCCCGGTTCCTCCCTCTTGACCTCTGGTTTGCAAGCCTTCCTATTTGGGGACCTCAACTTGGTACTCTACCTCTTAAAAGTTTGTCCAGGGGCGCCTGGGTGGCTCAGTTGGTTGACTGTCCAACACTTGACGTCGGCTCAGGCCATGACCTCACAGCTCTGAGTTGGAATCCTGTGTTGGGCTCTGTGCTGACAGCTTGGGATTCTCTCTTCCTCTCTCTGCTCCTCCCCTGCTCACTCTCTCTCTCGAAATAAATTTACAATATTGAAAACCAGAGTTTGTCCAAACAGGTGAGATTTGAACATTGAATGAATGTTTGGTGATAATGAAGAAGGTAGAATTTGAGGTGTGACGCTAATGTTGTGGTTTTGGCAAAGGAGGGGTCCTGGTCTTTTCCAGACACATACTAAATGCATTAACAATGAAACGATCTGCTCCTGGGATTTTCTTCAGAATGATCCGGGAGCTGTGGGTGGAATCAACATGAAACATCGGGTCGAAAGCTTTCAGAGCTGGACAGTGGGTACACGGGGGTCCACAGCACCCCTACCTCCTTAATGAGGAAATCAGCATAAAAAGGTCCCTCCAGTTTACAAGTAGAATGGCAGCGTCCTGATGTGAAATGTCCCTCTTCCTCATCAGTGGCCAGACTCACTAAGGGAACCTGCCCCAATGGGTCCCCTCAGCTGCCCTGAGTGTGTGTGTGTGTGTGTGTGTGTGTGTGAGAGAGAGAGAGGGGGGGATCCTTCCTCCCCGTCCCTCCTCTGGACGAAGCCCCACAGAGCTGGAGACAGAGAAGGAGGACTCAGGGAGCATCTGGCTGTCCCCTGCTTCAGTCTCTCCCGGCCCTCGTCCCCCTGTCACATTTGGTCACAGCTGGCTGGTGACCTCCGGGACCCCTCCGCTCTCCAGCTCCTGGCCGGGACCAGCCTCCTATGCCCCATGTACCAGCATCTCACGGTGAGCACCCCCTCTGGCAGTGAACCCCCCAGGGGACATATGACCTGGTAATTTCAGGCTGGCCCCCTTCTTTTTTCCTGATTTTTAAACATTTATTCATTTTTGAGAGACAGAGAGAGAGCGTGAGTGGGGGAGGGGCAGAGAGAGAGGGAGACAGAATCTGAAGCAGGTTCCAGGCTCTGAGCTGTCAGCACACAGCCCGATGCGGGGCTTGATCCCACAAATCGTGAGACCACGACCTGAGCCAAAATCAAGAGTTGGATGCTCAACCGACTGAGCCACCCAGGTGCCCCTGGAGTGTCTGTAGGAACCACGTAGGGTGACGGGAGCCTCTCCCATGTGGACTTTGCACCAACAACAGAGCCCTTTCTTATGTTGCAACCTGGTCATGTCTGCTGTGCTGCCCGTCACGGAGGCCAGTGCGCCATCCAGTGGTTCTCAATCTGTGTTCCTGCTGCCACCCCACAGCGCGGGGCCCATGCTGAGCACAGCTTATTCCTCACCTTCCCTGCACAGAACGGGAATCGTGGGTCTGCATGGGTCACCGGACAAGGTGGCATTCGGCATCCCCGAGCTGTCCTGGAGACCTCCAAGTCAGTAACACGTTCGGAGAGACTTTGGTCGCGTTTCTCCCGATTCTAACTGGGTAGAGTCATCATCGTTTGCCTGGAAGTTCGTAAACCCCAGCACAGCCCTCCACTTTTCGGGGTCCCAATACACAGGGCCCTCAATGAGTCAGTGACCCCTGCAAAAATATCCCTCATGGGCTGTCACGGACAAAAGATCTGCAGTTCAGAATTTTTTTGGAGTGTGGGCTGTTCACGCACTCCTACCGCTTAGTGAGAAGTGATTATAAGCTGAAACCATGCTCTGCTAGAGTTTGTTAAACACTGAGTGAGCAGACTTCCCACCGACACGCGGCCAAGTCACAGAATCGCCACTGAGCGAGTGTCACGTATTAAGCCAAGTCTCCTGCACTTTCCAGAGAAGATGCTTTATGGCCGGTGCATCTCCCCAGCATCCGATCGCTTCCAGCGTCTGCCCTTCTTGATTTTTACTGTCGAATATACAGAACGCACGTGGTTTATCTTGAACGTCCTTGGTCTCGTGGACAGTGGCTTGGTTGGTCCCAGATAGTGCGGGCATGGTTGTACAGTGTTTGTCTTCTGGAAAGATCTGAGGACATGTGGGTATTTTAGTTCAAATATGCATCATCTCTGGATGTTAAGAAAATGGACACAGAACTCCCTCACCCATCGCATTTTGCAATTTTTCTTCACGGCTGATGTGCTGCCCAAGACTACGTGCTACTGAAAGAATCTGGCAGAGGTTGCTAGAAGATTTGCAATCACTTTGACACTACAACCTTAACGATATTACTTTCAATTTTGTGTGAGCTTAATAAAAACGTACATGAAATATATTAGAAAAGAGTTAAAAGCCTCAGAGAAATCGAAAACCGAAGGAAACCACATACGGCTAAGATTAGAAATGGCATGAGAAACTGGCCTCACTGTTGGGGCCAAAAAGACCTGAGTGTTGGGAGCAGGCTGTACTGGGGGCTGATAGTGAGGCACCGCCTGCAGGGGCTCCAGGCAGCTCAGCATGGCCCCGGCCGCCTGCAAAGAGGTGCACACCTTACAAAAGCAAGTGACACTTGGCCAGGAGGCAGCGGGTGCCGTCTGCAGGAATCAGGGGTTTTGTTCTGGGTTTTGTGGTCTGTGACCTGGAGTCTGTGGTCTGTGTTTGGTGTTCTGTGGTCTGTGATCTGTGGTCTGTGGTCATTGGTCTGTAATCTAAGGTCTGTGATCTGTGTTTTGTGGTCTGTGGTCTGTAATCTATGGTCTATGGTCTGTGATCTGTGATCTGTGGTCTGTGATCTGTGATCTGTGGTCTGCAGTCTGTGGTCTGTGGTCTGTGATCTGTGGTCTGTGGTCTGTAATCTATGGTCTATGGTCTGTGATCTGTGATCTGTGGTCTGTGGTTTATGGTCTGTGGTCTGTGATCTGTGGTCTGCAGTCTGTGGTCTGTGGTCTGTGGTCTGTGGTCTGTAATCTATGGTCTATGGTCTGTGATCTGTGATCTGTGGTCTGTGGTTTATGGTCTGTGGTCTGTGATCTGTGGTCTGCAGTCTGTGGTCTGTGGTCTGTGGTCTGTAATCTATGGTCTATGGTCTGTGATCTGTGATCTGTGGTCTGCAGTCTGTGGTCTGTGGTCTGTGGTTTATGGTCTCTGGTCGGTGATCTGTGGTCTGTAGTCTGTGGTCTGTGGTCTGTGGTTTATGGTCTCTGGTCTGTGATCCGTGGTCTGCAGTCTGTGGTCTGTGGTCTGTGGTCTGAAGAGCAATAGGTGACCCTCCTGCCAGTACTTCTGGCATGATCCAGCACTGGAGGGCCCGTGGCTGCCACAATCGCAGGTGCACTCTCTGGCTGGGTGCTGTGCACATTCTGTGTGGGTGTGGCCTAAGGGGTTCTTCCCAGGAGGGGGACAATGTGCAGAGGGCCTGACCGTGAGGCAGCGGGGCTGCAGGGTCACAGATCATAGTCTCCCGTGCTTGATGCAACCTGTGCACGTCCGGGGAGACGCGGGAGCCGGGAGGACAGGGCCACCGGTGTCCTGACATCGTCCAGGGTGATGAGGAGCTGGGAGGAGGACAGTGTGGCCAGGGCGGAGGACGGGAGCTGCCCGGCACTGGTCGGTGGCGACATCCACAGTTTCCCCGCGGGCACCGCCTGAGAGCAGACCTTGCCGGTGGGTCCGAGGCTGGCAGCAGGCAGGGCAGGGGAGATGCCCAGCTGGGAACTGTGTGAGGCCCTGAGTTTTTCATTTGAATTTGCTTCCAAAATTTAGAGATCATGCCATGCCGCCGTGTGTCTCCACGTTTCCCTTGAGGATTCGTGAGACAGGGCTGGCCTGTTCGGGGGCCTGCCGAATACCCCTCTCATGGGGCCGCGGCACGTGCGGGGAGCCAGGCCCCCATCCTGGGGTGAGGCTGCCTGCACTGACCCGCGTCCACCGGCCTGCCGCTCCCGCTCCCAGTGCCACAGGCCCGTGGGGCTCCTGCAGCTCAAAGCTGTTGCTCCGGGCCGACCTTTGCCCTCCAGGCCCCTGCGCGTCGGGGCACCCTTACCCTGGTCCCCAGGCTGTGGCCCTACTGATGGCCGGCGGTGCCTTCCGCGGGCTGGCCCCACTATCTGGGCTCGCGCTGGCCCTGGGGAGCAGGGTGGGAGGCTGTAGGCTGCACCCCTGCTGAGGCAGCACTCCTGCCCTCCGCCAGATGCCAGATCACTCGGTCCTTTCCGGAACATTCCAGGAACTCCTCAGTCACTTTACCACTTTCACTGGGGGGACCTCCCTCCCAGCTCACTCACTCCCCATTTGTTCTCTCTTACCTGGGAGCACGAGGCCCGGGAGAAGCGAGACCTCCTTCCCTTCCCCAACTCATCCCTACACGCTCGTGGTGCTCAGCGAGCACTGGGCCCTGCCTCCCGCTGGGCTGCGATGGGGCCCTAGCTGAGCCAGCAGAAGCTTGTTAAGGATGGGGGTTTCTCCCCTCTAGTCTGTGAGGCACTGGAGCGAATAGAACTTTCTACCTCGACCCAATGGAGACGCTTTTCGTTAGGGACCACTGCCTGCTGTCCTGAATCTGTCACAGAGAAAAATATTTTCCTCCATCGTCAGTGGCTCCTGGTGTTTGTCACGTACCCTGTAAACAACCAAAGCTGTTTGATGCTCAAGCTGGTCTCAGTTGTGTCCCCCCAAATGTTTACGTTAAAGCTCTGACCCTCAGCACCTCGGAATACAGCCCCATGTGGGGAGAAGGCCTTCACAGAGATCTTTGGGTTAAAAGAGGCTGTTAAGGTGGACCCTCATCCCATCTGAACAGCATGCTTACAAGAGGAGATCAAGGGGCGCCTGGGGGCCTCAACTGGTTGAGTGTCCAGCTCTTGATTTCAGCTCAGGTCGTGATCTCACGGTTCCGTGGGATCGAGCCCCACTTCGGGCTCCACACTGACCGAGTGGAGCCTGCTTGGGATTCTCTGTCTCTCTTTCTCTCTGCTCCTCCCCTGTGCACCCTCCTCTTTCTCTCTTAAAATAAATAAATAAATGCTTAAAAAAAAAAAAAAAAAAAAAAAGAGGAGATCAGGACACAGACAGGCACAGAGGGACGGCCCTGCCAGGACGCGGGGAGAAGGCACGTCCAGGAGCGGCCACGCCTGGATCACAGCCTTCCAGCCTCTGGGATGTGAAGAGTGATGTATGCTGCTTTGGTATAGTAGCCCTCACAAATAATACAGGTGCTATAAATTCTAGAGATTCCAACATTTCCATTTTGTACATTTCTGGCCTCCCAACATGTTTCTCTCTCCAGCCTTCCGATGAGATCTTTTAGGATTCCCCAGGAACGGGCGACGTTCGGACACCTCTGCTGGCCACATAAACATTATGTTCTAGACTTCAGGAAATGTTTAATTCCATGCACCCACGCATCGTGCAGCTAAGCAGCAAGTGCAAAAGCCCCCGTCACCTGCCCACGTCTGCAAAGCGAAGCTGTGTGATTGGCAGAGTGTGTTCCCCGAGGCTGGAACGTGGTCACGACTGACCACGTGCACTTTCAGTGGCTGAGGAAGTGCAACTGAGACTTCTGGGCACAGTACTTCCGAAGCTCCCGAGGGTGGGTTGCCAGCAGGCGGGAACGGCCAAGGGACCGCCAAGTCCAAAGTCCGGCCAGCTTTGGCCGAACCAGCGGGTTCTCGGGGTCCACTTTGCTGCACCCCCTGCCTGGGGGACCATCCGGAAGCCAGCACCGCCACACAGGCCCAGATGGCCCGCCGCGGTTGCAGACAGCGGGACTAAGTAAGGAAGGAGGAAGGGAAGTCCATTTTCAGAGTGCGTTCAGCTACAAGGAAGGATTGTTATTATTTTTTTAAGTAGATTTTGTGGAGAGAGGGAGAAAGACACAGAGCTCTGAGCCCGCGCGGAGGGCATTTGGTCTGTGACTGTAACGTGGCCTCACGGAATGACTTGCGGTCAGTTAGCAGAGAGAAAACAGACCAGAGAGGGAGCTCGAGCTGGATCGAGTCACACAGCCACACGGCGAAGGCGGAAAGCAAGCGCTGTGTGCAGGGAGGGGCGGCCCCCAGATGAGAACAAGATAAGGCACACGTGAAAATGGTTACTTTTTATGACTCATGAGTTCAGGGAAAATACAGATGTTTGTGTGCCTTCTGCCTTCGGCACTTCCTAACCGCCTGGGATTCATCAAGGCTTCAAGGTGGCCCGGGAGCCTGTGGGCATTTGTCTTAACCGCTTACGCGCAAGGATTCCGTTTCTGCCGTATGCGTTCTCTGGGGGCTCCCGCAGTTCTAGAAATGTCCATGTGAACAGTCACTTCAGGTCTTACCTGTTGGGTTTTTTTTTTCAGTTTATGAAAATGGCCTGTAGTTTTCAGGTGTCGGGGGTGAGAGGGCTTTCGCACGCTCCAGCCGGGCTTTGCGGCCGGACCTGCGGTTGGAGTGCGTCCAGAAGCCAGTCCTCCTGGCACCTGTCATTGCCCGTGGCTCTGCCGTCTGTGGGGGAACCACGAGGGCTGTCGCTCTGGGGAAGCGGCGGGTGGGATATCCTAGAGGAGCCCTGGGGCCCGTGAAGGGCTCTCCTCCTTGACCCCTGGGGCCTCCCCTGCGCAAATCTGTGTGGCCCTGTCGCTGCTGCAAAGTGGGGACAAAACCCACTCAAGGAACCGAGTTACCAGCAGGAACTGCACCAAAGGGAGGCAGCCGGGTCCCCTCCTAACGGAGCCGGGAGGCCAGCGTGTTCCCCGGCACCCAGCCCAGAAGCCTCGCCTGGACGCATCTCGGGAGGCCGGCTCGGGGGAAAGGCCGCACCCTGCGGTGGCCCCAATTGGCCCTTCTGCAGGTCCTTGTGGCCTCAACTGCTTAACCTCCGTGTCTCTGTGCTTTTAGAGAACTGTGGACCGGGGCGCCTGGATGGCTCAGTGATTCTTGATTTCTGAAAAGATTATGATCTCAAGGTTGTGAGATCAAGCCCCGAGTAGGGCTCCGGGCTGATGGCATAGACCCTGCTTGGGATTCTCTTTCTCCCTCTCTCTGTCCCTCTTCTGCTCGTGTGCTCTCCCTCTTTCAAAATAAATAAACAAACATTAAAAAAAAAAAAAAGGAGGGGCACCTGGGTGGTTCAGTTGGTTAAGCGTCCGACTTCGGCTCAGGTTATAAACTCACAGTTTGTGGGTTCAAACCCTGCGTCGGGCTCTGTGCTGACAGTTCAGAGCCTGGAGACTGCTTTGGATTCTGTCTCTCTCTCTCTCTCTCTCTCTCTCTGCTCCTCTCCCACTTGCACTCTCTCTCTCAAAAATAAATAAACTTAAAAAAAGTTTTTAAAAAAAGGAAAGAAGAATCCTGAACCATCAATTTTGCTAGTGGCACAGCTAGGCTGTGTTTATCCTTTGTGTCTGGTTGGGCAGGTGGGGGCTTCTCACATGGGTGAAGGAGAGAGAGAGAGAGAGAGACAGGGAGAGACACAGAGACAGAGACAGAGAGTGCCCAGGGGGGCCTGTAGGGCTGGGGCCTCCTCTAACTGACCCTTGACTCCTCCCCGTGGGACCTTTACAAAGGCCACCTGGGGCCCTGGGGCGGGGCCCTGGGGGGGGGTTGTGGATCAGAGAACACCACTGAACAGGCCACAGTGAACGTGGCACAGTCAGACCTCTGGCCACAAGCTCCACACGTCCCTCCCAGGTGCCCCTAGGCTCCCCTACAGGCTGAATCAGATGCGGTTCATCTGTCCCTCCTTCACGGGACTCACAGCCGTGGGCCCACCACAGGACGACCACTGTAGGCTCTTGTGCTGAGCAGGGGAGAAGAGGGGCAGGGCAAAGGGCCTCAGACCTGCCGGCTGGGCCCCATCCTGCTCCTCGGGACGCTTCTTCCCGGCTCCTTCTGCAGCCCCTGGGCTCCAACCCCTCCTTTCTCTGTAAGGAACGACTGGTCTCTGGACCCATTTTCTCAGCCTGCTTCCTGCTGGGTGACAAATTAGCACACACCAGTGGCTTTAAAAGCACAGCTATAGTCTCATGGTCTCCCAGGTGCAGAGTGGCTGCAGGCTCGGGCCTGAGCCTCTGGAGCCACCATCCAGCTGGGAGCAGGTCCTCACTGAGCTCGCTCACCTCCCACAGGACTCAAGTCCACATTTGCCCAATAGCTCTGCGTTCTGGAGACTGCCTGTGCGCAGGTCCTGGGCCCGGCCGCCCCCAGTGGGCAGCTCGCAGCGCCGACAGATGTCACGGGGTCCCCTCTGCTCCCCGCTGAGGCGAACGTGTCGCTTCGGAAGGGCTCACCTCCTGGGTGACCCCCTGTCCCAGGCCCGGCTGAGTGGGGACCCTAAGCACGCCTGCAAAATGCCCGCACAGCGGGGCCTGGGTTTGTGTTTACACAGCAGAGGAAGGGGTGTGTGTGCCCGGGGCCCTGTCCCCACACCGCCCCCCTGGGGGCTTTGTGTCATTGTCCGCCATCTCTGTGCCTTTCAGTTCCAGCCGGTGGTGTTACGGTGGAAGGAATCTAAAGCCCCGTGGCCCTCCCTGCGAGGTTGGGGGACACTGAGGTAAGCAAACGCCCCAGCCACGAGCCTCTCTCTCTGTCTGTGTCCCCGTTTCCGTGTGACATCTGCACAACCCTGCACTCCACACAGCTGCCCCCACACAAGACTTCCGTTGTGACCCGAGGCTCTCCGTCTGTGTCCCAGGGACACCTGCCCGTCTTACATTTCCTTCCGGACTTCCGACCTCTCTCACCTTTCCTGCGGATGACAGTTCATTCAGCTTTCCTACTTATTTAATTTCTGCTTTCATTTCATTATTCATCTCCCTTCATTTGTGTTCCCAAATCGAATTTTGTACCAGGTTTACTTGGCCTTTGGGGCCAGCTGTTTTTTTCTTTTGTCCTTTTCAACGTTACTAATGATGTTTATAAATACAGATTCTTTCCTTGTTGAAGCTTATTTTTATTTTTATTTTATTATTATTTTTATTTTAGAGAAAGGGGGGTGGGGTAGAGAGAGAGAGAGAGAGAGAGACAGAGAGAGAGAGTCCCAAGCAGGCTCCATCCTCAGTGTGAAGCCTGACACAGGGCTTGATCTCATGACCCTGGGATCACAGCCTGAGCTGAAATCAAGAGTTGGACGCTCAACCAACTGAGCCACCCAGACGCCCCTGATGCTTATTCTCAGCATAGATATGTAACAACCGTCTCAGGTCTCTCTACTGACGTATGTTTATGTTTGAGTTAAATACTTATTAACCTATTATTACATAACTTTTCCACGAAATTTTGTTTTTCTGTTTGTTTGCTGAGGGTTTTTTTTTCCTGTTTAATATTCTCTTTTTTTTTGGTGAGTTTTGATTTTTCTCTTTTTATTTGGACATAAGAAATTAGATGGAGGAGATCATTTGAGCAAACTTCCATAGGATGATAGGGATAGCTGATTGTGTGCAAGGGACACCAGCCTCTGCTAACAGGATTGCTGCTTCTGGCATGGGCAGTGGGCATGACTCTCAGGCTGTGGTAGGGGGACCACAGGCCTAAGCATGTTTTCTTCAGATTTCTTGGTAACATGTCCTCAGGGCTGTAAAAGCCCCCAATCCCCTCTGCGAGGTCATCGCTGGTATCCAAAGCTTTCTAGGTCACACCTGAGACTCATGCACCTGAAGAGTGGCAATCGGAGGGGTGGGGGGACAGGGTCCATTCTGGACACTTCACCTGGTCACCCAATCAGTTACTCCTCATATCTCCTGTTTCTTCTGACTCTGCAGCCCTGAGACGTCACATGGCAGAGCCCGGGTGCCATTGCGTAAGATTCCTCCTGTAATGGGGTACAAAAGAAACCCCAAAAATGTGGTCAATTTCCTCCACGTTTGTGGAAGTCGGTTCTATGTGGACAGGGACACTCCTCTCTCTTTCCTTTGTGCATACCTGTCATGTACACACTGCCTGGCTGATGTACTTACTAAGTCTAGGTTAAACAAATGAGTGAGTGTAAGAGTGAATGAACACGTCTCTGGAGTTCTTGAACTCGGTACGTCATGGGTTGAAATAGGACCCTTAATCAACAGTGATCAGACCCACGTAATGAAACGATGGTTGCCTACATTTGACTATTGAATTCTTTCTCATTTTGATTCATAGAAAGTGATGAATATTTTATTGCAGGGCTTAAATATTATGTACGAATTGCCTTCTCAGCGATGGCTTCTGAGCACCCCCGGAAATGCCCCTGTTCTGGAGTAGATGGGGATCCCTTCTGAGCCTGCTCGTCGGGGTCTGCTGAGCTGGCCCTGACTGTGCTTTTCTCAGACCCCGGACATTTTGTGTGGTCTCCATCACTTCCTCTGGCTACTTAGAGTGATCAGGTCTCTATAGTCCTAGACCAGAAAGTTCTCATCCTTTAGTACAATCAGCAAAATAATTGACACCGGTTCCTTAGCGCTGAACGCTGGCCGTCCACCTGCTCCTGTCTGGTCTGTGTGCGTGTGCCCACTCAGCATTCAGGAAGAGCCTGAAGGGCCCGAGGCGAGTTTCCCTACGTTGAATCGCCTCTTGCTCAGCCTGCAAGACACACGCGGCTATGCATCTCAAGACCCCAACTTTTTGGTCCTTTGATCCATTTCACGTGGGCTACCGTGGGCCCATGGGAGTACTGCCTGGAGACCCTGGGGATTTAAAGGGAGTCCGTTTTAGATTCGGCTAACATGGAGATCACCAAGAGAGAGCGCACTGGAAGGAGAGAGAGTACAGGGGGTCAAGCGGACAGTCTGGGGACAACACTGGGTTTCACATGGGCTGTGAAAGGTGGCCCGGGTGTGGCCACGTAGACGCTGGGGAGCCAACATGGCCTGGTTTTGAAACATTTGCATGGAGGCTGGTAATTCAGCTTCGCCCTAGAAGATAAAGTGGGGCTCATCCTCTCCTGTGCCCACACAACTGGGAGCAGGCATTGCCGTTGTCCGCTTACATCTTTGCAAATTCCCTTTACCTGGTTTCCTTCGCTTGTCTTCATAAATTCCCTCATCTGTAGATGTTGCTATTCTTATTGTGCAATATCTTTACGTTATTGTCATTTATCTATAGTTACGTCATTTACTTCACTTTCCTATTTCCATCACGTGAAGGTGTTTATGCTGGATTCAGTAGTCAGTCTCCTGGAGTATGATTTCGTCCTTCCCACATTAAAGGACTGCTCAATGCCTAGGAGTCAAACCAGGCTATATTTTACATGATTGAAAACAATTCATTCAAGCCCTCTTCCCTCTGCTTGGTCACTATTGTGTAAGCAACAACGGGGAACTCTTATTCTGACTTTGTATCAATGTAAAATTTATGCTTGGGAGTACGAGAGTGGTTCCAGGGGGTTTGACATGTGTTGCAATGGTCTGTTTCCTTCCAGTATACTTATCTCTGAACCCATCATTTTATTGGCTCCATGGTTATAAATGTGTTCAGGAAGTGCTTTCTGAAACAATAAAGTCTCTCTGCTCCATTGTCAAAAAATTCCCTGCATTCATGCCTACATTTTATTCTGGCGGCACTTGGGGTGGCGGAGGGGGCAGCGGGGGGAGGAGAAGAAAGGAACCTTTGTGGACCAGGCTTCCACACCGAAACCTGAAATCTCACAATCAAAACAATGAGGCTAATCTGAGAACTCTTCCTTTTCATGAACACTTAAGAATGCTGTTTTCTGCAAGAGTAAAAAAATGATCATCAAATTAAGAAAGAATAGCATAGCAACAGCCTTGTCCTCATGGTTTACAACGGACTTCCAGCCCTTTCCTTCTTGGGTCCACCATGAATGGGAACTCGTGGCCTCAGTTTACTGGGGAGGAGGGGTTGGGGAGAGAGTTTGTGAGAGGCCGGGTGACTGGTACCAGGTCTCAGCCATTAAAATAGGACAAGTGACCGAACCCAGGCTGTCCCACTGCTCCCCAACTGAGAGACCACTTTTCAACTTCAAAACCAAGCAAACACAAGCCAAATAAACAAGACTCCTCTTTCCTATCTCTGGATTCAGATGACAGTTGCATTTTGCCCCAAAATATTGAGCAATCGCAAATGGCTTTTTCCCCCCCTCCACACTGGAGACGAACCACAAGTTATTATAATAAAACTCGCCAAAGTATTTCATCAACTCCTGGCGTCTCCTTATATCTTGATATGCTTATCCAGCATGACTGATGGCTGGGTTCTTAATAAGTAGGCTAGTTAAGCAGAGAAGTTAATGACAGAAGGTTTTTCGTTGGCTCCAGGGCTCGGCACGCACAGACAGGACCCTGCACGAATTCCCCCAGCGTCGACGATAGGATGCTTCTGGTCTGCCAGCATCAGGCAACTGCATTAATTAAAAACACATTGTATGTTATCACAAAAGATTGATTTTTCTAGGAAGAATTACCCTTTGGCATTTATGATGAGCATGAAGAAAAACAGATAGTAAGATTACAGACATAACTGTGCTTAATTTAGGACGGCAAATGTTTAAGATCAGGATTAAGGCTTCAGGAGAGAGCGCCACAGCAATGGCTCTGCAGAGGAAATATTTAGGGCTGTTGTTTTTGTTTGTTTAGGCTGACTCTGGAAGGCGGACGTTTACTCAGCCACACTGGGTATCTGTGATGTAACGCGATAGCACCCAAGTGTCTGAAAAACACAGTTGAGTGCTTCACCCTGACGTGCTTAAACCAAACACGAAATGCGAAATAAACAATAAAGGGACAAATAAAAAGTTTGCAAAGCTGGCAGAGGCTGAGAAAAAAAGTTAGGAAAACGAAGCTCTCGCTTTGAAAGAGATTCCTGGTAATTCCAGTGGCAAGAGCAGGGTCCTGAGGCCGTCGGGCTTTTAAAGCAATGCGTGATGCAGGGGCATACTTTACAGGCCCGATGCAGGAGTGCAAACCCCCATGAGAGCCCATTGCCGTGAGTGCCCAGCCCCTTGTGGATAGTCCCAATATGCCACCACGCAGGTCTGTAGACCCTGCTTCAATTCTGTCCCCACCTCAGTCTTTTGCAAAATCTGTATCCAGACGGGGAGAGTTCCAACCAACGGACTGTCCTCCTGACCTTGACTCCAGGCTGTGACACATCAAACTGTTGCTCTGGAAGGCGTCTACCGCCTCCCACCCATGGTTGGTTCCTCCACACTAAGCACCCGCCGCGCGTTGTTTAAAATATTTCCCAGACTCCTTTGGCATCTGGGGTCTCCTCTTAACATCTGGCGCTTTGCCCGGGACCCGAAACCAAGCACAGTGACCCAACGGCGAGCAGGACAGAACATCCTGTCCTTGGGGATCTACCGCATACTTACATTTAACCCGCTGACACTCAGTTTGGATGTGGATCCAGATACTTTCACGGGTATTTCCATTCAACAAAAGCAGAAGGTGATTGTGCTGAAATTTGCTTGGCTTGTTCTGGCACAACACGGGAAGGTCCGGCCAGATATGCGTACTGCTCCTGGGCTGGTGCTGTGGACCAAGTTCCTTCTTCGTGACCAAGCCAGATCTGTGCGCCTTACACAGCAGGTAACCCCGCAGCCTTCTGTCCCGGCTCCGAGGACACTTCTGTGCAAAGGCCACATCCCATGAGGCTGTGCCTGCAAGACACGCCGCATGACCTCACGTCGGGCTCCGTGCTGACAGCTCAGAGGCTGGAGCCTGCTTCCGATCCTGTGTCTCCCTCTCTCTTTGCCCCTTCCCACTCGCGCTCTGTCTCTGTCTGTCTCTCAAGACTCAATAAACATTACACTGACTTGCACATATTAATTTGCTTACTGCTTCCAAAATATCTGTGAGTTAGATGTTATGATTTCTTCTGTTTCACAAATGCAGAAACACAGAGGAATCAAGCATCATGCCTACAGCCCCAAGTCTACTCAGTGACATAGAAGATAGGAACTTAGAGACTGGCTTCAAAGTCCGTGATTTTAAACACTGTGAGCCAATGTCCTATGTTTCAGCAGGATACACTTGGTAGGTCTATTGAACAGGTATGTGCAGGCCATCTATCTCTAAGCACATTCCTAGCAAGAGGACTCATAGGAGAGATCTGAGAATGTGGAAGGATTTAGTTAGAGGCGACATGTCAAGCATGAAAGTAGGTGAGGCCAACTGGGAAAAGATAGTGGAAGAACAAGGGGGGCCAGAGACCGAGCCTGGAGAATTGCAGTATTCTGAGGTGGAGGAGGAGAGGGGCCAGCTTGGACTGAAAAGGAGTGACCCGGCTGGAAGAAAATAAGAAAATGGCAGCCTAGGATCCAAACGCAAAAGGATTCAAAAAAGAGCCAAGTGGCCAACGGTGGGCACGAGAATGACTATGAATGGAAAATATCATGATTTGTAAGGATCTGGAACAATCTATGCTGCTTGATTGAAGGAAGTGGACTCTGTTTTCATCCTTTTAAGGATTTATTCATACTTTTTAAGTATCTCAAGTTGTTTAGAAGTTTACGCATGGCTATCCCATTCAATTTTCTGAACATTGGTGAACTTTCAAAGTATGTAAGATATTTAAATGTATCAAATTTGCACTGAGGAAATAAAAATTGAGATAAGTGATTTTACTTTATCAAGTGTTTTAGTAGCATATGAAATTTTATTCCTGGTCTTCTGCTTCTAGTAATTGGAGACTTGGTAATTTGGATCAGCCCTCCCACCATGATCATTGGCAAAGCTGCACGACAACAAGGAAAAATCTGAATGTCTCTGAGACTCTGATGAGGCAGAGATGAATTATGTGGCCAAATGCTGGGGGAAGCCAGAAACCCCAAGAAGGGGCAGTGATACTCAGGGCTTCACTTCCACTCAGAATACTGACGGGTTCTGAAAGGGATCTGAGAGACTGAGAAGCTGAGGACAGCATGTGAAAGACTCCAGAGGCCATGCAGGCAAAATGGGGAATTCATGACCTATGTAGGGAGCAGTAGCCTTGGGTGGAGACCCCAGATGACTGAACCTGATGTGTGAGGGCCAGCTAGCCCTAGATGAGGCTCACAAGGACCAACTTCAAATATTCTCCATCCCTGGATTTGGTTTTAAGGTGATTCAACATTGTTTGTGCCCCTATCCACGTGCCAGATGCAAATATCAACTTTCTCTAAATGAATAAACCATTATCCCTGAGTCCAAATTATTTTATAGCTTTTTATATTCAATAATGATTTAGGTCACAAAAAAATGACAAGATAAATGAAGAGACAAGACTATTAACAACTAGCAGAGAAAAAAACAAAACCAGAACCAAAGGCGTTCCAGAGATGGAGTTATAGGTCATATGACCTATGACTTATGTCATAAGGTCATGGAATCATATAAAGAACTTTATCCCAATTGGGGCACCTGGGTGGCTCAGTTGGTTGAGCATCCAGCTCTTGATTTCAGCTCAGGTCATGATCCCAGGGTCGTGGGACTGAGCCCCATGTCAGGCTCTGTGGTGAGTGTGGAGCCTACTTGAGATTCTCTCTCTCCCTCTCTCTCTGCCCTCCCCCACTAGTATGCGCTCTCTTGCTCTCTTTCTCTCTCTCTCTGAAATAAAAAAGAACTTATTCCCCCCCAATAGAAAATGAGAGTAATCTTTTAAGTTTGATAGAAATAGACTTATAGTAGAAATCAGCCTGGCAAAAAAAAAAAAAATTCTGGTAGAAATGTTTTTAAATATTTAAGGAATAAATATTTTTAATTCTACTTAAACTTTTCCAGAAAATAGATAAAAAAAGCGACTCATTCCCTGTTCTTCCTTTTATTTTTTTTAGCTTTATCCTTGATATAAAAAGCTGACTACACCAATAAGAGACAGGGAAATCATGTCTAATTTCACTTTGATGCAAAAATTACCAAAAAAACCTTAACTGAACCAACCTTGCAATAAATAAAAAAAGGATAATGCATCATGATGAAGTCAGTTTTATTCTAATAGTTAGATTTTTTTAATATTTGAAAATAGTATAATTCACGGTAACAACATAAAAAGTAAAGAGTACGTGATCATTTGAATAGACACAGGAAGAATATATTATGGAATTCAACTTTATGATAAAGCCTCTTAGTAAACTAGGAATAAAAAGTAACACATAATTCTAATGAGTGTCCAAAGTGAAGAAACAAAAACTAAAACGAAATATGAATTTAAAGGTAAACGATAGAGAATTGTGTTTTCACATACTTTCAGAGTAAATTAAAATTCAAAATTTTAATTCAGTACAATGTACTTTCAGTTTTACTGTATATGTTTTTAAATGTTTGTTTATTTATTTTGGGGGGGTGGTGCAGAGAGAGAAGGAAAGAGAGAGAATCCCAAGTAGGCTCTGTGCTGTCAGTATGGAACCCAATGCAGGGCTCAAACTCACAAACTGTGAGGCCATGACCTGAGCAAAAACCAAGAGTCGGCCACTTAATCGACTGAGCCACCCAGGCGCCCCTACTGTTTTTTTTTTAATAGCAGAGAAAATATCCTCACAAATGTTTGATCTTTTTTCCCCCTTTTCTGGCAACTTCTGTGTACACACATATGCACCTACTATATAAGAATATCCACTGTTTACATGAAAACATGAAATTTGTAAAATATGTACAGGTGAAAAAACCTATTTTAATGTTGTCATTCAATTCTCTTCTGTTTCTCAAGCATCATTCGTTCTTCAGGCAAAAGTACTATCATTCGGAGGGATAAGCCAAATCCCCTCTCTGAAAAGAATATTAATTATTGCATTCCTATAAATTATACACACAGAACCCTCTAAATTTCTTTTAGGGAAGAGTAGGAGTCCCTTTAACTGATTTTTTAAAAAAATGTTTATTTATTTATTGAGAGAGAAAAAGAGAGAGAGGGAGAGAGAGAGAATCCCAAGCAGGCTCCGTGCTGTCAGCGCAGAGCCTAATGCAGGGTTCGATTCCAGTAACCTGTGAGATCATGACCTGAGCCAAAATCAAGAGTCAGACGCTTAACCGACTGAGCCACCCAGGCACCCCAGATTCTTTTGGATTTGTGTTACAAGTGTTGGAGGCGAATGAAAATGGAGCTATAACAGACCAGAACTTATGTGATGCAACAAAACAGATCTAAGAGGGAAGTTCACAGCAATAAACACCTACATGAAGAAAAAAAGAAAGATCTTGAGTAAACAACCTCATGTTACACCTCAAGGAACCAGAAAAAGAAGAAGAAGCTGAGCCCAAAGTTGCCAGAAAGAAGGAATAACGAAGTTCAAAGAAATGAGTGGAAAGAGAAACAATAGAAAATATTAAGGAAACTCAGAGGTGTTTTTTTTTAAAGATTGACAAACCTTTAGCTAAACTAAGAAGAAAAGAAAGACTCCAATAAAATCAGAAGTGAGGAGGAGATATTACAACTGGTAAGACAGAAATACCAACAATCATAAGAAAGTCCCATGAACAATATATACCAACAAACCGGACAACTTAGAAGAAATGGATGGATTCCTACCAACGTAGAACCTACCAAGACTGTATCACAGAGACACAGTGGATGGTGGCAGTGACAAGAGGAATAAGGTGTCAGGATGTCATGTGTAACGTGGTGACTATAGACTGTATTGTACAACTGGAATTTGCTAAGAGAATAGAACTTGAACATTCTGACCAAAAAAAGCAAAAAAGGGGAAAAACAGGTGAAATGATGAATGGATTCACTTGATGCTGGGAATCTCTTCACAATGTACATATATGTGAAATTATCAGGCACGTTTTACACTACAGTTTTATGGGTCAATTACACTACCTGGAAGGTGAAAAAAAAAAAAATCTCACAACCAGGGAAAGAAGACGTGTCTACAAAGGAACCACTCTGCCAATTGCAAATTTAGTCACAACGCTATGGTAGATGTGCCGTCATAATTCCCAGTTTCCACTTTGTACTTCCAATGTCATGAAGGAACTAAGAGACAATAAGTAGAAATCTCTCCCCGGAGAGATTAACATTTTAAAACAATGGCACCTTTTCAAACACAGCATCATAGTGTTTATCGCCAACAGGCCTTCAGTAAATCAACATCTAAAGGATACACTTTCTGAAGAGCCAGAGAACTAGAGCCAGAAGAAAGGACCTGACATGCAAGAAGGAATGTTATTCCATGGCTTGGGGTGACCCCGTAAGGCCATAAATAATCCCCTTTATGGATGCTTGGCACACCTCCAGGGCTCGTTAACTAACGCCCCTGAAACACGAACGGGCCAATGTAAAACTGCAGCCAGAGCTCAGAAGTCTCCCCGAGTAAGGCAACGAATGACCACTTTGGGCGAAATGCAACATGACCACTTGAAGTGACAAAAAATACATCAGACACACTTGCTGTTTAGTAGAAAGGAAGCAATACTGTTAAGAGCCACGGTCTGGATATGTGTGTTCTCTTGGAAGGTCAGCAGTGCCTTAAAGGCCATGGGGTATGAGCGATTAGCCCTCCAAGAAGGAATAGAAGCTAGCACGCTTAGGTTCTAAGAACAATTTTGGATGGTACAACTTATATAATATTTTCAAATTCTACAATTGTGATCTTAATAATTCAGAGAAACATAAAATACATTTTCTTCTACCCCAAAGTGGATATTCTTTTAAAAAATTTTATTTTATTTTATTTTATTTTAGAGAGACAGAGCATGAGTTGGGGAGAGTGTCAGAGAGAGAGAGAGAGAGAGAGAGAGAGAGAGAGAGAAAGAATCTCAAGCAGGTTCCACACTCCAGCATGGAGCCCGACACGGAGCTCGATCTCACCACCGTGAGATCACCACCTGAGCTGAAATCAAGAGTCAGACCCTCAACCTTGGCAATCCCCAAGTGGCTATTCTTAAAGAAGTACAAACATCTACCTGTTTTCCCAGAATGGGTAAATTAATGATTGAAATTCACATTTTCAGATTATTTGCATTGGCGATGGGGTAATAATGAAAACCATTTTGGGAATACGTTTCCGTAAGTTATTTGAAATGTTATTAAGATAATAATTTCAGGCAACGTGTGTTGAGCCTGTCCTGAGCACCAGACACCAAGCCAGCTGGTGGGCACAATAGAGACCACAGTGGGTCCCCCCTGGACACGCTCATGGTCCGGGGCAGGCAGAAGTGGGTAGCAGCACCATGACAGCAGAGCAGGGAGACGTTGGACCGGGAAGCCACAGGCTGAGTTTAGAGGGTCAGCTGCTCCAAAGCTTTCACACAGATAATCCTGGGCTGAGTCTGAAACGCTTTGCAGATTCCTCTAGGAGCAGGACGCAGGGAGAATTCTGACAAAGGAGTTTGATCCCGGCTTGTCAAAGGACATTCATTTAACCAAATTGTGTCTACACCAGCATGTCTTGTGTACTTTTACAGCGAAATCCAATGAGGCAGAGTCACTCTGTCTGCTTTCCAAACCAGGAGCCACATAACACATGGACCTGGCTGTGGTCAGCACAGGGTACACAGCATGGGCCAGCTGCTCCCTGGGGACAGGGTGGCCGCACCGCGTCCTAGGGGTGTGGGCCTCATGGTGTCTCAGCTTTCCAAACTTGCGCAACCTGAGAGCGATTCATTCCACAGCAATAAATACGGATAGAGTTCTCTATTGTCAGACCAAGTAGATCTGTCAGTGTTACATCTGCTCCGTAACCTTCTCTGTGTCCCTTTCTGCTTGAGCTTCTGTAACAGATCGTGGGGGTGGGGGTGGGGCGTTAAACATAGACTTTTTCTCAGTTCCAGAGGCTAGAAGTCCAAGGCCAGTGTGCCGGCGAGGTAAGGTTCTTGGTGAAAGACCTCTTCTTGGCCCTACGTTCGCGTAGCTTTCCCTGATGCACAGGAGCCAGGATTCCTGTCTTTTCCTCTTCTTACAAAAGCATTAATCCCATTATGGGGGTCCCACCCTCCTGAGCTTATGTATCCCTGATTACCTCCCGAAGGCCGCCCCCTCCGAACACTGTGCCACTGGGGATCGGGACTTCCACAGACAGAGCTTGGGGAAGGGGTCACAAACGGGCAGTCTGTAACACTTGACATTATCTCTAATATAGCCCGAGTAGTTGCCTGAAATCAACACACATCTATTTATGTTGTTGGCTTCTCCGTGCAGTGCTTCCATTCCCGGTGGATTTCATGGTGCCTCTTTCCATATTGTCAGGGGCTGTGCACGGACAATGGCATAGAAGCTTCACGAATGGCTGGATGCATTGCTATTGGATAGCAGGGGCCCAACTTTCTCCGTAAAAGGCCAATAGTAAATACTTTAGGCTCCAAGGGCCGTCCAATCTTGACTCAACTGGGCCAGTGGAGGACAGGATGGGTTGTAGACGGTATGCAAACAAAGGGGCAGGCTGCGCTCTAATAAAGTACACTTGTAGGACCAGGTAGAAGGCCCAGTTTGATCCATGGGCCTCAAATCT
This sequence comes from Neofelis nebulosa, assembly GCF_028018385.1. Taxonomy (NCBI): domain Eukaryota; kingdom Metazoa; phylum Chordata; class Mammalia; order Carnivora; family Felidae; genus Neofelis; species Neofelis nebulosa. The sequence goes on from NC_080785.1 coordinate 107,318,746, forward strand.
CTGTGATTGGACATGAATCGTGTATGTGAAGGTACTAAGCATATGACGCTTCATAGCATCATTGAGGCTCTACATCTTGGTTCACAGACATCTCTTCCCACTCTGCCCTGCGCGCACCTCGCGAGCACTGTTCCGTATCCAGGTGAGCCCCGCTCTGAGGTTCATGGTTCTTGGTGAGCCGCAAAAGGTACTTTTTGATTGCAACTTCCTCTCAAAATTTCCTTGTAAAACAAGTCTCATGGAATATATTTCATCATGTAATTTCAAAGGACGTAATTTGAATTTAGAGAAAGTCCGAACTGTCTATATTGAGCGGTTGGAATTAACTTTTCATTTTTAAATATAGTCATAATAACGATGTTGATCCCTGATAGGTGGTTATTTTTATTAGACTGACTGACATATTTGGCCTCACAACAGTAAAAATTCAGTCACCTGTGTCTAGCACGTAGAACACCTCGCACGTGCATGGCTGGAGTCCCGACCGCCAGTGACTCTCATCACGTTCGAACATCCTGTTACCAGTCATAGCACTTTTCTCCACCTCTGACCACAAATCACTTTATGTTTCTAAGATACGGTTAGTTTTATGCAACCCAGACCTTTCCTGTTTGTCCATTTCATTTTGTGTTGAGAATACAAAATAACAAAAAGTAAAAAATTGATAGAAATAATTTCTTTTTTAAAGTTTATTTATTTATTTTGAGAGACAGAGCATGTGTGCTGAAGGGGCAGAGAGAAGGGGAGAGAGAGAAAATCCCAAGCAGGTTCTGCACTGACACGGGGTTCGAACCCACAAACCATCATGAGATCATGACCCCAGCCAAAATCAAGAGTGGGTTGCCTAACTGACTGAGCCACCTGGGCACCCCTGATAAAAATATCTCCTATTTCCAAATACTTACTGTGTTTCAAATGGTACATTTTATTCCTTGTCGTGATGCACAACTATTTTTACACGTGTGCACTATAATTGCGTCTGTGATAAAGTTGAGCAATTCAGTTTTAAATGGAAGATGTTTGAAAGTGCTTTCATTTTTCAGACTTCCAATTTAAATTTTAAAGTGTTTGGAAAATAGAGCATAACATAAAAAGAAAAAAACCCACAACTCTCCTGAGTGTATAAACTGATGGAACTCAACGGCCCCCTTTTCGCCATCTCCAGCCTCGACCTTGGGATTGACCTCTTGCTACTTGTATTTGGGCTGCTTCTGCGGAACTCCGCACAGACACACACGTATGCACACTTATCCACTCCTGCATGTGAGCAGAGGAATATATGTGTTGACACGGGCGGACACACAGAAAATAAACGTGGTCCTCTCTGCTGTTGTTCTTAACAACAACACCATCATGTTATACGCACTGCTCATCGACCTGCATCTTTCAAATAATAATTTATAAGGAAAATAGTTTTTGTGTTTGTGAGTACACGCAGCTGTAGCAAATTCCGTTTTAACAGCGTCACAAACTTAACATCCTCCAAAGATTTCAAACTGGTGCTTGTTTGCAAAAAAAAAAAAAACAAAACTGAATCTGTTTATTTATCTTATTTCCATCCATCACATTCCATTGTGAGCACTACGGTGAGTGTCTCGGGAATCTGGCCGCTGGTTTCATAAGGAAAGTGACCAAGTAATTCTCCTTCCCTTTCTTTCTGTTTTTTCCTCCCCTCCCCTGCCCTTCCTCCCATACTCTCCTCTCTCATATCCTGCTCTGTTATCGTGAACCATGCTTAGTCCTTCCTGCTTTGTAAAATAAGTCTGGAGTTTTTCAAACATCCTCTATGTTAGGGAATTTTATGAATAACACGAGAATGATAGGTTACTAAAACACACTGGTTAAAAAATGTCTGCGCTGGGACATTTTTAATGACAAATTTGTGTCTATTTTATTACTCTATTCAAATGTTCTCTCTCTTTTTCTTGCTCAACTTTGTGTATTTTTTTTTTTTTTATGTTGTCCAGGTGTGCCATCAATTGTATGTAGATTTTTAGTTTGGGGCATAAACTTGCTTATGATATTTCTTTCAATTATTCTGTCTCCTGAATTTTTCATTAATCTTTAAAAATTATTTTTTTGTGTTTTTATTTATGCTTGAGAGAGAGACAGAGACAGAATGTGAGCGGGGGGGCGGGGGGCAGCGAGAGAGGGAGACACAGAATCCAAAGCAGGCTCCAGGCTCTGAGCTGTCAGCACAGAGCCCGACGTGGGGCTCGAACTCATGAGCTGTGAGATCACAACATGAGCTGAAGTCGGACACTTGACCCACTGAGCCACCCAGGTGCCCCAACATTAATCTTTTTAAATGAAAATTATATACACATATTCTTTACTCTGTTTTTCCCAATTAGGTTTTGCATGAGTTTTAATATATTTTGTCTGACAGAACTACATTTTTGTTTCATGAACAGACCCTTTATCTAGGCTGGTTTTAATTTATTGTAACTATTTTGTAAGTATTTCACACTTGCCGCTTTCCTTACTTTACTTAACTGACCATTTTCGTATTTCTTAAGAAAAATGCTTCGTTCTCAATGTTTCCCAGGCAATACACAATTGCTTAAAAGTTCACATAGGCTTGGACACATCTGATGGATTTTGATCCATCCAGCTTTTTTATTGTTTTTATTTGAAAATAATTTTTAATATCAGATTTGAGTTTCTCATCGATTCCAAAACTTTTAGTATTTTTTTCTTATCATTTATGTGTGCATAGGTTTATTTTTGGTGTTGATACTGGATTTTGATTTCTAGTTAGTTGCATCATGGACCAAAAACACAACCTACATCTGAGCAACTTTTTGGTATTTATCCAAGTGCTTTTTGAACGAAATGCATTAAAAAATATGGATGTTTCACCAGAATAAAAGTAAGCATATACATTCTCATTTTATAATGAGACTTGGTACCACCATTTATAATGGCACTCGGTACCACACACACACACACACACACTCACAAGGTAACATTATTCTTGAAACTTGTCACTGAGTGGTAAGGCTCTTGGCCACTCATCAAACATACTGAGCACTTTTGGTGTAGAAGATATTGTGCTAGACACCCGCTGTGACTACTTTTGAAACTTCTTTTTTTGGTACTGGGTGCCAGTAGTTACCAGATGGTTGAGGAAAGAATTTTCTAAAAACTTTTCAGTGTTGTGGATAGTGCTGTAATGGACATCACCATGCAGTGAACGAGCTTTGTGTTTCCGTGGAGCTGCTCCCAGGGTCAGATTAATCAGTGACTTGGCTTCACACCGTTTTCACTCTGTTTTCCCGAATGGCTGTCTTAAATCAGGTTGGTCTCGGAGCCCAAAGAGCACACACATTTCCTGGCCCCCGGGCATCTCTTCTCACCTTCCTTTGGATTCTCACAAAAAATAGCAGTTGAAATCTGCAGAAGCAGATTAAATTAAAACCAGAGGTGGCAGAAAAAGCAGAGGAAAAGGGGAAGCAAAGAAAACAGCTTCCAAAGCTGTGGATATTACCTGAATATCAGTAATTGCCTTAAATGTAAATGGTTTAAATATACCAACTAAAAAGACAAAGAGTGTCAGTATATGAAAAAAGCAAGGTTTAATTGTATGTTGTCTATAAGAAATGAATTTTAAGTATATAATCTCAGATGGGTTAGAAGAAAGGGGATGGGAAGAGATACACTACGCTAATTTTAATCAAAAGAAGGCTGACAGCTATACTGATTTCAGACACAGAAGACTTAGAACAGGAAAAATGAGCAGGCACCTTGCGTGGTGTATGTAATGGTAAAAGGGATCGATTCCTCCCAAAAGACATGGGGGTCTTAAATTGGTACACACCAGGATGGCATCAAAGTATGTGAGACAAAAAAAAAAATACCTGAGGCAAAACCTGATAGAGCTGTAAAGAGAAATAGATAAAACCACAATTTATTAAAGCACTTTTAACTAAGTGAAAATGAAAAACACAACTAATTAAAGTGTGGGAGGGGGCGCCTGGGTAGCTCAGCCAGCTGGGCACCTGAGTCTTGATTTCAGCTCCAGTCATGATCTCACAAGTTCCTGAGATGAGCCCTATGTCAGTCTCCACGCTGATAGCATGGAACCTGCTTGGGATTCTCTCTCTCCCTCTCTCTCTCTGCCCGTCCCCTACTCTCTCTCTCTCTCTCTCAAAATAAATAAATAAATAAATAAATAAATAAATAAAATGTGTGAGATGCAGAAAGACAGTGCATAGAGAGACACTATAGCATTGAATGCACACTTTATAGGAAAAAAATCTAAAATCAGCAACATCAGAAACTAAAAGAGAAGAGAAAATTAACCCCAAATTAAGCAGCAGAAGAGGAACAACACAAGTGAGAGCAGAAGTTAATGAAATTGCAAACAAGAGAAGAACAGAGACAGCCAATAGAATCATATGCTGGCTCATTGCCGAGATCAGTGACGCAAATACTCCCCTGTTCAGGCTAACCCGACCCAAGAGAAGAGACAAAATGACCATCTGTGTACCAACTATATACTATATGTACTAATATAGCCCACATGTGTTAAAGGGATCACATAGAAATTTTTTCAGTAACTTTGTGCCCACAAATTTGACAACTTAGATGAAACAGACTAACTCCTTAAAAGACACAAACTACCAAAAATCATACAAGGAGAAATAAAATAATATGGATAGACCTATATTCATCAAATAAACTGAATCAATAGTTAATAATAGTCCCCCCAAAAGAACCTGTGAAACTCCAAAATAGCCCATATGGCTTAAAGGACCTGTCTCCACAACATACGAACGACACTCAAAGTTCATCAATCAGAAAAAAATCAACCTGATTAAAAAAATAAGCCAAAGACCTTAACGGACATCTCACCAAAGAAGAAGTAAGGGTGGCATATAGGGTATGAAAAGATGTTCAATATTCGTTGTCATTAGGAAATTGAAATTTAAAACGAAAATGAGACACCATTACGCACCTAGAAGAACGGCCAAAACCCAGAATGCTGGAGCAGCGGGAACTCTGGTTCACTGTCCGTGGGAATGCAAAATGGTGCGGCCGCTCTGTAGGATGGTGTGGAAGTTGCTTCCAAGGCTACCCATACTTTTCTCATACAACCTTGCAATCGTACTCCTTGGTATTTACCCAAGTGAATGGAAAACATTATGTGCACATAAAAACTTGCACATGGATGTTTATAGCAGCTTTATTCATAATTGCCAAAACTTGGAAGCAACCAAGGTGTCTTTTAACAGGTGAATGGCTATGTAAGCCGTGGTCCATCCAGGTAATGGAATATCATCCAACACTAAAGAGAAATGAGCTATGAAGCCATGAAAAGAAATGGAAGAAGCTTAAATGCATAGGTCTAAGTGAAAGCTGCCAGTGTGAAAAAGTTTCACTGTAAGATGCCAGTTATGTGACATTCTGGATGATGCAAAAGCTTTAGTAGTGTTGAAAAACCCAGTGCTTCCCAGGACTTTGGGGTGCAGGGGGCAGTGCCCCACGGTGAAACACAGTGGGTTCTCCAGGGTGGGGACATGACTCTATGACACCATCATGGTGGGTTCTGTGAGCGCGTCGATCCTTCCAGCCCAAATACTTAACATCAAAGTTTGCAAATTTAAAGAAATCACTGGAGGTGAGGGGATGGAACGCAGACTATGACCAAACAATCCAATTATATTATGAATGAAATAACCTCGCTTGAAGAGGTGCTGATCTAACTTTGGATATAGAGTTTGTAAGACTAAAGGTGGAGAAGGTGTCCGTAAGCACGCGTACTGTAATCGCCATCGCCGTCACTTGGCGGTGGGGGACAGTCAGCAGTCTGACACCACTACCATGTACCCTGGGATGGAAGGAAATGGGCAGGTTTCTTACGGTTAGAGAAGAGAGTTTACAAAGAAGCAAGTGGAACAGGCTTGATGATCCATGGATCATCAGAGATGGATCAGAATCGGAGATGATGACAATATGAGTTCGTTTTAGCTTAAAGTCGATACCGATGGAAACACGGGCATGTTTACAGATATGTGTATATATGTGGGTCAGTATACATTCCACTACTTCCTTGCTATTTCAGCTGAGATGATGCCTCATTAGCAATGAGCACACCTACTGCTGAGACCTTGGCTTCTAATGCCCATCTCCAACACAAGGAACCAGGGTTTCTTGGAGAAGGGGCCCATTCTAGAACCAGGGCAGGGAATGTACAAGATGAGCCTGCTGCACCTGTCTTGTAGAGCCAGAAAGTAAAGAAGTGCTAAAAAAGCCAAATAAACTACAACCAACGCAAACCTGAAAGACCCCATACTGACGTGAATATGTCAAAGGGACAGAGAAGCTAACTGAGAAAATCAGCCACGGCCCGAGTCCAAGCAACAAAATATAAAAGCAGTACAGGACTGCAAGCGAAAGCATAAGGTAAATGTCCACGTGTCCACATGGACATAAATAAATATGCGTATTTGGGGAGAAGGCACAAATCCCCCACGCGGAAAAATCCTAAACAACTTAATGTAGATGTTGTGCGTTCAAGGAGACAGAGTACCCCCTCCACTTCTAAGTGTGTTCTGTGCACAGTGATTTCCTTCCAAAGGGCACAGCCTGGAAAGATGTAGGGAAACAGGTTCAAGAATTCCTTACACTTACATAAATGGGTTAGAAAAAAGCTTAGGGCAGAAAGCCACTGCCATAGGGTGAAAGCACCCAAGGTTAGTTAGTGAGATATTGTAGTGGGATCATGAGTAATTTGTTATATCGCCTGCAGGAAATTACTTTCCATCTGCTTCCAATATACTTTGATCACAAACACCATTTGCCCCCCAGACCCTTTGCTTCTTACACACACAAATTAATAATTACTGATTGTTTTCTTCATGTTCACATGTGTAAGATTTTGAGAGCTCACTAAATATGGAGATGAAACCCCTGTTAGGGGCTCTTGTCTCCTCCCAGACATTAGCCTCTCTCGTATTCAATTCTGTGTCCACTCTCTTGCTGGACAATAGAGAACTCCAGACTCATAGTCTGCAACAGAAAGAGAGGAGAAAGAGCGTCTTCATAGTGAAGCCCGGCAAACACTGCTCTAACCCAGTGACCAAGGTCAATGTGAACAGTGACCGGTCATGTTGGCAGTACGTGTCTTTGATATCACATGAAGAAAACAGCACCTTTCCTCTGTGGTCTTCCTTCAAAGCAACCGTTATCCCATTCTAACCGCGAGGGAAACCGCAGACCGGTTCCTGTGAAGGAGCATCCCACAAAATTCCCAGTAGCACTCGTGAAAATGGTCAAGGTCATCAAAAACAAGGGATGTCTGAGAAACTGTCATGGCCAAGGTGAGTCCAAGGAGACATGACAACTTAAATACAACGGTGGTGTCCTGAAACAGATCTTGGGATAGAAATAAAAAAAATGATGTTGGGTAAAAAAACCAAAAAAACAAAACCAAAAACTAACGAAAACCTGAATTACTTGTGGATGTACTTACAGTTGACGAAAAGCATCGATCTGTGTGCTTTCGTTGTATTTAGAGTTGAGAAAATAGGGTGAAGGAGGGAGAAGAGGAGACATTGCAGCCAGAAGACACCTGGGTGCCAGGGCTGGGGAGGGGGGAGGTGAGAGGCCACTCAGGGAGCAATCCCACCCCGAGCCCAGCCAGCACCAACCTGACAGCCCGGGGGGGGGGGGGGCGCGAGGGCCTCATCAGTCAACCACCATCATTGAGGATCTTGACCTCTCGGGACAAAGGAAAGTATTGCAGAATTTCAGGCAGAGGCCTGGCATGCTTAGACTTGTGTTCTGAAACGATCGCTGTTAATGTTTCTGAGAAAGTGAAGGGCTCAGATCTGTCATTTCCCTTCCTTTCTTTGCTGTCCTTTGTCCCCTGCCATCGGAGGGCGGGGTGGCGACCACTGGGGCTCCTTCTGGGACCCCCCCTTTGGATGGCAGTCTTGAGGGATGCCCTGGGTCCCAACCCCACCCCGTCCTTCGTGCTCGAGAGTGAGAAGCGCAGCCGGTAGAAGCCGCCCATAAATCTTAGAAGGAGGTTGAAAGCCTCCTTTCTTCTCCGACAGCTCTCCCCTCGGGCCATCGCGGGGTGTCTCAACCAATCTGGCTAATTACCTGGAGCCTTGGAAAGCAGCTTTGTGCCTTCAGACATGATGTTTCAGTAATTAGTGATCAATTAGGGCTCCGCTCCCGCAACAGCCCGGTCCTTTCCTGTGAGGTTTTCTCCCACTAATGCTGTGCTGACAGGCAACTGAGTCATATCTTTCTCCAGGCTGCCAAAAGCCACACACTCCACCGAGGGGAGAGGGGGAGAAACGAGAGGCTGGGTAAGAGATAATGAGATAATTACCCCTCGCGGCAAGTACATCTTGGAATTTGCATGCGAAATGAGGGATCTGGCACCAAAAAATGCTGATGTCGGGTAATGGGTGATTTTAATTCAAGCAGCAGCTCAAGGAGAGAATTTAGTCATCCTGACTTCTCGCCCCAGCCTCCCCCCTGGTCTCCCCACTGGACTTTTCGTCTTATAACTAAGCTCCACTCCACGCGCAGAGAGGATGTCCTAAAACACGGTGCTGTCATTAAAAGGGGGGTCCACTCGCCTTCATGATAGAACTCCAGGTGTGCAAGACCTTGTACCCCACGGCCTCTCCCCACGAGTCAGTGTCACCTCTGACAAGGACCGCACGGTTGTGTATGTGACACCGCAGTGACGTGGGGCTGTCCGCGGGCCCCCAGACTCCAGCTGCTTGGTGAACCCGTGTTGCCTTCTTTCTAAACCGCTCCCTGGTGCTCGGAACAAACTCTGGTGTCACTCACGATCGCTCACACCTCTTCCCTGCCGCCAGTGCACCTACAGGTCCTGTCGACTGCACCCTGCACCCACCTCCATCCTCACTGCCTGCCGTCCACCCCCGGCTCTGCAAGGGGCCAGGCATGCGGCAGCCACAGTGCTCACTCCTGCTGGGTCTCCCCACCACTGCTCCCTCTCTGCCATCCTTCTCCGTCCCTCCTTCCTCCTGTCCCTTAAGGGCTTCCTTTGGGTTGCAGTCACGGGGGTGGCGTCTAGGGACTGGGGGAACCATGGATCTCCCTCCACACACCCCGTGAGGGGTAGGATTTGGAGGGGGGGGACACCGTCTCCTGACTTACAGTTGGCATTCAACGTCATGTGAGTGTCAGGGGCACAATGCAGTGATTCCATGCTCCCACACGTTTCGCTGCACTCACCGTGGGAAGTGTAACCATATTTCAGCACACAACGTTACGACGTCATTATCTTAGTCCCCTCGCCTGCTGCCCCCCCCTCCGACCCCTCTCTTGCCAGTTTTCAGCAAATTGTTTAGGTCGCCCTTGATGTGGTTCTCTTGATACACCTGTTGCTTGAAATCTATTGAGCCTCTTGGATCAGTGACTGTCGTTTTCATCAAACTTGGAAATATCTGACCATCGTTTATGGAAATATTTTCTTCTGTGCCACCATCCTTGAAGATTCAGGTGACTTTTATCTATTTTAATTTCAGATATTTTCTATTGCCCTACATTCACTAGTCTCTCCCCACTGAAGTTATGTGCTTTACCACCAATGCTAACACTGCATGCCTCGTCCTAGATGTGTTAACTTTTATCTCCAGAGGTTTCATTATTAAAATGCCTTCCGCTTTTCCCCTTGCTCCATAACTCCCGTACTCTGAACGTACAAATGGTGTCACAGTAACCATGTTTACGTCCTTGTCTGATAATCCCAACAACTGTGGCAGCTCTCAGGTGGTTTGTGTTGATTTCTTTCTCAAAATGGGTTGAGTTTTTCTATTTTTTTAAAAGTTTATTTACTGATTTTGAGGGAAAGAGAGAGCGAGAGAAAGCAAGGGAGGGGCGGAGAGAGGGAGAGAGAGAATCCCAAGCAGGCTCCGTGCTGTCAGTGTAGAGCCCTACCTGGGGCTCAAACTCACAAACTGTGAGATGGTGACCTGAGCCGAAGTCGGATGCTTAACCGACGGAGCCACCCAGGCACCCCCAATTTCTCTATTCCCCGCCCCACCCCACCCTGTTTCTTTCCTGGAAACATTTGATTGAATACCACACGTCGTGAATTTTCCCTTTCTGGTGCTGCTTGTTTTTGTGTTTCTTACAATGTTCTTGAAGTTTGCTCCGGAATTTGTTAGGCTGCTTGGAAGGGGTCTGAGCCTTTTGGGACTGACCTCTGATACTTATCAGACAGAACCTTGAATATCTGAAGCGCTCACTCTGGTGCCAATCACTCCTTGCGCCCAGGCTAGACCCATTTGTGTTCCCAACACTGGGCCCCCACAAAGCATGGAGCTTCTGTGCAGGTCAGCGCATGTGCACTACTCAGCCCAGGTGGGCACCAGAGGCCTCACCCTGTTCCCTTCCCTCCCCGACTCTCCTGGGCCCTGGGCATCTGCCACTGGATGGGTCTGTCTGTTCTCCGGGCTCCATCAGACGAGGCGGTGTGGGCACAGGAAGAACGCTCTTCAGACCCCCGGGTCTATCCCTGTGCACACTTCTCATCCCGAGCAGCCGTCCCCCAAAACTCCAGCCCTGTGGGGTCTCCTGCCTCTTTGGTTCATCTCCTGAGCTTAGGGGAGCTGCTGGGTCCCCCCGAGATGTGACCTGGAAACGCTGTAGCCGAGGCAACGGCAAGACTTGGCTCTTGTGTCTCCCGGATCCGTCTCTCCTTGGTATCCAGTGTCTGGAAAGCTGTGGTTTCAAATCTTTTTTTTTTTTTTTTAAGTTGTTTTGGGCAGGAAGGTGCATCCGACCCCTGCCACTCAGTCTTGGCTGGAACTGAAAGCCCCTCTTGTCTGCATCTTTGCGCAGGTTAGTCCTTTGGAAAAAGCGCAGATTACCCGAGGAATTGTGTTCTCACAAACTCTTTCCTGACATTTCTGCAGGTCAAAAGCTCCAAATGTCCTCCCTTCACTCCCTAAAGTCTCTTCCCCTTCTGTGTTCCCTTAGCACATGCTCTGCGATGTGACTGTCACACTTTTATTGTGGTCACCTCTGTAGCCTTCCTTCCATTTACTAACAGTCGCTTTTTAGTGAGTATTTTTGAACGGATGAATGAATGAAGGCCAAGGAGTAGTGACGTCGCAGCTGGCCCACACCGGCCAGTGACAGGGTGTGTCACTCTGGGTGCATCGAGGAGCAGACACGAGGCTGGGACAGAGACGTGGGGGGCTCGGGAGGAAGATACCAGGGATAGGTGAGGAGACACTGCCTACTGGGACGCGTCAGACACCTGTGACAGAAGAAGGCAGAGGGAACTTCCTACTGACGTGCGCTTTCTGCGAAAGACTTGGCCCGGTGGGTGAGCCGTCCCTAAGCCAGTGGCACGTGGGCCAGAAGTGGCCCCGCGTCCCAGGGCACGGTGCTCAGTCACTGATGAGTAAGAGCCCAGGCCCGGGAGGCGGTCCTGCCCAGATTCCAGCGTTCTCTCTGCATCTGACGGGCCCGGGCACACAGCCTCCCTGCTTATCCAAGAATCACTTTATGAGCCTCCCGCTTTCAGTGCTGGCAGATGTAATTTGTTGCCTTTATTATCTTGTAAAGATGCTAATCTCTCAACCACAGCGAGGGGCTGCTCCCGTGATGGATCCTGCCTCGCCACTTGACACGTCGAAGAGCTCGCTGGATCGGGGAGCGACGCTGGCCAAGGCTCCTGCATTCCTCGCCCGGCACAGGGAAAGCGCGAGATAAAACCGAGCAAGCAGCGCCTTGCCCCAGGCAGCCGTGCTGAGTCATGGGGTACAGGGTAGGACGGCTGCCAGGTGCCCCGGCGCCCCGTGTCTGCAAAGATTCGGAACCTCGGGGCGGTCATGGAGCTGCTGCCACTGACGTGGGCTCTGCCCCCGCACAGGGAGCCCGGATCCAGAGCAGCTGGACAGTACAGAGTGAGAGGGCGTATACACGCTGGATTCTGGGCTGGGCAGGGCACTTTTTCTCTGCACTTTGCCTCGGTCGCTCCTGCCCACGCGCTCTGTTCTCCCAGATCCACCGATGACGAAAGCTGAGCTTCGGGGCCATGGCAGGCAAGGGAGCGCGGAGTCGGCTCAGACACAAGACCCGTGTCGATGCTGCAGTCGGTGTCTGAACCTCCCGCGGACCTTTCCGAAGCTGGAGGGGTCCGGGGCACGCCCACGGTGACTCCATTCCGTTTCAATTCTTTTAAATCCAGAAATTGGGTGACCCGGCTCCATTCGCTTCTTCGTTCGACACGTGCACACGTGGCTTGGTCAGATTCTTAGAGGTCGGGCTGAGACACGGGCGGTGCCCGCTGTCCGGGCTCATCCTTCCCGGGGGCCTTCGACACCGTCTCCCCGCACCTGTCTCTGTGGCGTCCCATGTGAGGGTGTGGCCACCCTGGAGTGGAGGGACGCGATTCGGAGGGATTTCCCCACAGCCTAGATCAGATCAGCCCCTTGAGCCGCAGAGCTCCTCAGGGTCAAGAGGGTCCGTGGACACACCTGGGGGATGGCCCAGGCAGAGAACAAAGGAGTGAAGGAAGAGGGAGAGACGAGAGGGTGACCCCTGGGTCTCCGTCTGCATGGGATGGACGGGGCAGGGCAAGAGGAGGCAGGCAGTGGGATGTTCTGTCACTGAGCAGCTCAGTGTCCCCCAGTCCCTCCCACGGTGGTGACGCCATTTTGCCCCTGTCCTCTGGCGTCCTAACCTCTGGTCTTTCACAAACCACTGCCGTTCTCTCGCCCTTGTAACACATAATGCTCAACCCTGCTTGTAGTTACAGAACAGCCCGCCTGCACTGAGTGACGGTGGAAATAGGAGTCTCCAAGCGCATCCCGGCCTGCGCACACCTGCTCCTCCTGAGAATCCATGAAGCAAACAAGCTTTGGGGACAGGACTGCCCCCCAGCAGGGTGGTACGGGACGAGGCTCTCCATGGCCGTGTGCCTGTGGAGGCCCCGCCACGCACACACCCCACGGGGACGCACGGACCCACCCGAGGGATCCGTCAGCGTGCGCTCTGCCCACTGCCCTGTAGCGGAGGGATAGGGATGGCCAGGCTCTGTCAGAAGGATTCCGGAATGGACCGCGAGTTGAGACTGGAGTGTTGTGGTGGGAGGGACAGAGGTTCCGGGTAAGAAGGGGTCTGCTGGCTGAGCTGTGGGATTCTGCATGCTGACAGCACTGTGGTGTAAGGTCCCCGCCCGGCCAGGCAACGAGAGACCTTGCCAGGCCCTGCCCTCACTTATGGCGTGGCCTCGACCTGCCCAAGGCCATCACCTCCCCGAGATTCCTTTACCTTTCCTGGGGGTTTGGGGGAACAGCCGTCAGCCTGCAGGATGGCAAAAATGGTTAGAACCTGTCACCTGGCCGGTCGCCGGCCCCTCAGACTCCGTTAGCTCAATTTGGTGTGGAAAGGATGGCCCCAGAGTCTGAAGCGTTCTCGCTGGTCACTAACTGGTCGTGTTTTCTTCTACCTTTTCAGTTTCCCATCTGGCAGCACAGTGATCTTCCCAGGAAGGTCTCAGGGATAAACCGAGGCACCAGAACAAACACACCGGGGCCTTCTACTGGGGAACTGGCTTTGGACACAGGCTTGTGAATTACCGAGCTCGAATTTGAACTGTGGCCCATTTGAACTTGGCCAACTCTCCTTGTGGCACCTGCTTTTCCAGGGAGGGGAGCCTGCAGGTGGGCCCGGGGCACAGGCCCTCTGTGGGCTCCATCCCGCCTTCGCCGCCGGGTGGGCTGGGGGCCTGAAGACTCCAGAGCTGACGGGGCCACGGTCCTTGTGCAGAATCTCAGACTCATAAAAGAGGGTGGACAATGTAGCCAGGATCACGGTCAGCATCGGGGCTTGGGGCAAATACCGCAGAGGGCGTTTGTCTTCTGTCGTTACTGTGACAAAGTTCATCACACCCGCAAGTGTGGAGCCGGGGCCGCGGGGCTCAGGTGAGCCTGTGCCCAGGGTCCCACGGGCTGTCACCAATGTGCTTCCAGGTCGGCTCCAGGCCAGCTCGTGTTGGCAGAGCTCAGTTCCTGGAGGTCCTGGGGTTGAGTCCCCACTTGCTTGCGGACCGTCACCTGAGGGTCACTCTTGGCTTCTAACTCACTGTGTCGCACGGCTCAGACCCTGTCCTCCAGGCGCCAAGCCTGCGGTGGGAGGTCAGCGCAGCTCTCCTATCATTTCAAATTTCTCCCTTCCTCTTCTTCTCCAGGGGTCTGGAGACCGTTCTTTGCCGCAAGGGCTCATGGGATTGGGTGAAACTGTCTCAGAAAATCCAGGATGAGCTCCCAGTTTTAAGGTGCAGAACGTTCACTGCGTCTGCAAAGCCCGTCTACAGGGGCGACAGCACATTTGTTTGGAGTTCTGGCCATCAGGGCGTGGGCTTCTTTGGGGGCACTTCATTCTGTCAAGGGGACAGTGAAGGCATGTACGGTCTCTGAGGGTAAAACCGGACATTTGGAGGAGAGGGTGAGGCAGGGAGGTGGGTCCAGGGAGCGAAATACATCACAGAATTAATAAAGGTAGGATTTAGCCACAGGGTTTAAGCAGGAACATGTTGGGGCGCCCGGGGGGCTCAGTCGTTCAAGCATCTGACTCTTCATTTCAGCTCAGGTCAAATCTCATGGTTTGTGAGTTCGAGCCCTGTGTTGGGCTCCATGCTGACAGTGCAGAGTCTGCTTGGGATTCTCTCTCTCCCTCTCTCTCTGCTCCTCCTCTGCTTGCGCTCTTTCTCTCTCTCTCAAAATAAATAAATAAAGTTAAAAAAAAGCGCAGGAATATCCATTTTACTAGGTTCTACTTAAAAACAACAGGTTCACATCATCCAAGACTTTGGAACGCCTAGATGGCTCCATCTGTTTCCAGAATAATTAAGGTAGATTATTACCCTAAAACCAAAAGTAAGGTTGAGCACATTAGGAAAAGTATAGTCCATGGTTCTTTTGTGTTACCAAAGAACGTAACTCGCAATTCCAGCGTGTACGAGTCCCCTTAATAAAATATTCAGAAGCAGCATTATTTTCTGAAGTTCGTCAGTGGAATCCGACATACTGCCTGTTCACAGCCCGTTTTCATGTGATGAGAAGACTTCAACGGAGTGTGTTGCACCTTTGAAACAAAATCTACTTAAGAAGAACTGTTTACTTCTTAAGATTAAAAAAAGAATGACTTTAAAGTCGTCTGAGAAGACATGGGTTTTGATTTTGATTTCTCACTATTCTTTTCATTAATTTCTTCGGTACTTACAGCTTCTGAGTGCCAGACTCTAGGGCACAGGAGGGTAGGTAGAGTCAAGCCACGTGCCCATGTTGTACGACTTTTTCCCCCACAGCCATCGGCTCTGTGAAACTCGTAATTCCTAGGTCTACTGCTTGGCAAGTTTATCAACCACTTAACCTTTGATCAGATGATTTTAATAACTTGTGCGTGTTGAGAAGTTTAAATACGTAGATTAGCTTTTTATTGTATGTTTTTTACAATGGGACTCTTAATGTGAATGTCGTTAAAATCAGACCCAAATTTAAAAGAGAGAGTTAACGATGCCAGAATAGAAAATCCACCTTAAAAGAAGACACTTAATGACTTGGGGGCTGCCCTAGAGTCCCCCGAAGCAGTGAACAGTCGAGCAAATGAAAATGGAATTGGAAGGGCCGTGGGCCCCGCTGGGTGCCTCCAGGCCTGGGATGAGCCCTATTCCATCTGTGCTCAGGTGTGGGACTCCAGAGGCAGTTGGGAGCAGGGGAGGGGCCACTGGGTGGCCAGTGGCTCAGCTTCCTCCCCAGGCCTGGGTCCCTTCTCCACACCTGCCCAGCCCGGCCCCAGGCAGGCATCTCTAGGCCGGGCCCAGGGCACCAGCAGACCCCGCCGTCGGCTGACGGCCTCCACCTGGGGGCACCCGGCCGTCAGAGGGTGTCCAGCCTTAGCTGCCCCTTGGAGCCCACACACCCCAGGCATCAGAGTCCTGGACACAAGAGCCAGTGGTGCTGCCTCTTTTCAAGCCCACTGGGCTCTGGGCCAGCCTGGACTCTGTGTGTGGGTTTTTTTTATGTTTATTTTACAATTATTATTTTTGAATTTTTTTAATGTTTATTTTTGAGAGAGTCAGGGTGTGAGCGGGGGAGAGGCAGAGAGAGAGAGGGAGACCCAGAATCCGAAGCAGGCTCCAGGCTCTGAGCTGTCAGCACAGAGCCCCACGTGGGGCTCAAACTCACGGACCGAGATCATGACCTGAACCGAGTCGGACGCCCAACCCACTGAGCCGCTTATGCGCCCCTGAATTTGCTTTCCTCTAGGAGCGCTATTTTAGTCTACAGTTGGAGAATCGACTTCTCAATCAAGGAACGGAAACCAAATACATACTAGTGATGATCAATGAGGTATCTGGGAAGCACACTGTTCTCTTGGTTACCCAGCCCCAATTAACCAGGTGGTCGGTGTCTCAAGGGCTCCCGTCAGAGAGACGGGAGTGGGGCGGGGGGCTGGGGCGGGATCAGTCCTGTAAGGTCCAGGAACACGCAGCGAGAGGCTGAGCAGGACTCCACAGCCTGGAGTCTCCGAGGACCCGAGGACCCGGATCAAGGGTTGTTACAGGTACGAGGAGAAACGGAGCACATTAAACAGATCTCCCCAAATCAAAAGATCACGTAAACACACACACACAGAAAGTGGGGATGTATAACCGCTAACACGCTTGACTCAATCTGCATCTAATGTTTATTATCTATCGATTATCTATCGACCTGTCTGTCCTTCCCAAGTGGAAATATTCATCCTTTTGAAACACCCAAGGGGAACCGACAAAGGTTGAAATGATTTTGGCCACAGTCTTGGGTTAAAAGGACTGAAGAGTGGAAGAAAGAATCTTTTTACTTGGAAATTACAAACTTTCTTTTCTTTTAAATTGTTTTTTAGTGTTTATTTATTTTTGAGAGAGAGAGAGACAGAGCGCAAGCAGAGGAGAGGCAGGGAGAGAGGGAGACACAGGATCCGAAGCAGGCTCCAGGCTCCAAGCTGTCAGCACAGAATCCAACACCGGGCTTGAACCCACAGACCGTGAGATCATGACCTGAGCTGAAGTCAGACACTTAACCGACCGAGCCACCCAGGCACCCCTCTTCTGCCCATTTTTTAAAAAATTTTTAATGTTTATTTTTGAGAAAGAGAGACAGAGCACAAGTAGGGGAGGGGCAGAGAGAAGGAGACACAGAATCCGAAGCAGGCTCCAGGCTCTGAGCTGTCAGCACGGAGCCCGAAGCGGGGCTCGAACCCACGAACCGCGAGATCGTGGACTGAGCCGAAGTCGGACGCTTAACCAACTGAGCCCCCCAGGCGCCCCAACTCTGTTTTGTTTTTTAACCAAGTGAGAGAAGAAAAGCATTAAGGCCTGGACGCAGGTTGGGAGGATGTGGGGAGATTCTGGGCTCTTTCAGGGGCCTCTTGCTCACTGTCCCCCTGGAACGGTGAGGAGTCAGGTCAAGGGGAAGGACGTGGAGACCCAGGCAGCTGGAGGCACTCACGTTGCAAGGAGACCAGGTGCTGGGGTCTGGGGTCTGCGTCCCCCGGTAGGCCTGCGTCCCTCGTCCCCTCCTCCACAGGAGAGCCTGCTGTCGGGGCGGGGGGGGGGGGAAGGGCGCTGGCTGGGAAGATAGCATGTGCATCTGAACCCCGGGAGTGGGGGGAACTCTGGATGCCACAGGTGCAGGATCTGTGTCCGTCACCCTGGGAGGGGTTCAGGGCCGCCTCCGCATTGTCTTGTTCTCTCTCTTTCCCTACTTTGCAGGCTTGACAGAATGACCTTGGACGGGCTCCCTGCACAAAGAGGGGAAGACAAGAGTCAACCAGTTGCTGCAACTTTGTCGGTAAAACGTAAGCAGCGTTCAGATGGAGGGATGGCATGCCCAGGTGTGTAGCACATTTAACATTTCCGTCGTGGTTTCATCCGTGTTTTCTTTTTCAAGTGTTTTTTTTTTCTTTTCATTTCAGTTAAACAAATATCTGTAGCTACTCCGCTGTCACTGGGGACTCCACACTCAAGCAATTAAAATAAGGAAGTGGATGTCATGAGGTTGTAGGAGGAAGCAAGTGAGAGAAAAGGGAGGAGGGAGAGGGGAGGGAGAAAGGGAAGGAAGAGGGAGGAGGGGGGAGGAGGGAGAGGAGGGGGAGGTAGGAGGAGGGTGGAGGGGGAGGGAGGGAGGGAGAGAGGAGCAAGAAGGAGGAGGGGGTAGGCAGGAGGAAGGGGGGAGGGGAGAGGAGGGAAGAGGGAGGAGGGGGTAGGTAGGAGGAAGGGAGGAGGGGAGGGGAGAGGAGGAGGGAGGAGGGAGGGAAGACATTTAATTCATGGTCACATGCTTTCTTCCAGTTTCGTCCCCGGTTATTCGACGACTGTGGTTGACCTTGTGCAGTTTAGTTGTGAGTTTGAATTGCACCGCCCCCTGCTACTAACTATATGCTTTTCAGCCAGCTACTTAAACCTGCGTTTTTTAACCTGCCGAATAGTAACCGTCGTCAATCGCTATCCAGGCCTATCCAGGCCTATCCAGGAAAAGTGTACTTTTCCATTAAATGTTTAAATATGTAAAACTTGGCTCAACCATAGCATTTATTTTCAATTCATGCTTACAGTAAATGGTTTCGTTGGTTTCTGAAATCATTGCAACATGTATATAATACTTTATTTCTCCAATGTACTAAAATTTCAAAATCTGACATAACTAAACTCTGTTTTCTGCTTATATAAATAACACTATAGTAAATACCTTTAGCCATGTGGCTCTTTGCTCGGATGGAGTTACCCTCGGGTAAGTTAATTACAGAGGAGACTAAACTTGGTTAAAAGTATTCATCAACATGCAACACAGTGGCTCGAATCAGGGGTCATCAAGGAAGTAAGGAAGTGACCACAAATGTAAGCTCTTCAAGCTTTTCCAGAAGATTTCTGCTGCTATAATGCTCCTACCTGTTTTAACTTTAAACAACTTTCCTAGCTTCCGTAATGTTTTTTCTTTCCTTGAGTGGTTACAAAAGAGGCTTGCTTTTTCTTCAGTTGGGATTTTCTTCCTCACTCTTAAGAATTAAACTTTTCGAAGACCATTTCTTTATATACTGATTGTTGATAGTGATTTATAGACGCCTATTTAGACTCTTCCTACATCAGATTGACTACATCTGAATGCCTTCTAACCTTGGGTATATTCATTATAAAAACAAATCATTTATGGTGGACTAAACATTAAGCAATTCCATTTATATTGTAATGACACCTAATGTGGAAATCAAAGAAACAACCACAAAGCTACTGTTTTAATAAACCACTTGGTACACTTTCCACTGGGTTGTCAAAGAGAAATTTGGAAAAAATATCCAGGCTGCTACAGGCAGTCTTTTCCATGGGAAAGTTACTGAAATTATAACATGGGCAGAGAGAATGTGACAAGGGGGTCAGGGGCCGTGTGATCAGACAGAGGAACATCGGGGCTGATAGTTCAAAGAATCAGGTTGTGCGTAGAAGCAAAAAGACAACGAACAGAAAGTTAAAAGGATACTGAGGGGGTGGTGCAGAGGTATGAACAGAAATTCTAAGATATTACTTTTACCTGAGTGAACCCAAAAAGGAAGTATTTTCCTGTACTTTTCTATCCCGCTACCAACAAAGGATGAGCAGATTCAAGGAGGCAGAGTCAACGACAGTGTCCATCAAGGAACCCCATTTGGCAATTTTCCCATCAGTTTTTATCCTGAGGTCTATGGATATCTGAGAATATGGGACTGGGGGGAAATGAGGTTCCATACTTTTTATGAAATATTTGACATGAACTACATCCAAAATAAGAAGGCGGAGAGGAGTGAAGAAATTGCTGATATAATTCCGCAGCTAAGGGACATGTTCACCAAGAGGTTTGTCACGGAATATGAGAATCGTAACGTTTTAGAAAAAGGAGAATCCACAGGCTTCTTCCAGCCCTCCATGTCTGTCGGCCTCATAGCAGCACCGGACCCAGAAGGATCCTGGCTCACGTACAGGCCCAAGGACCCACCTGCTTTGGGACTTCTTGGGCCCCTCCACTGTGTACCCAATGTCCCAGTAATTGCTCAATGTCACAGATTCCTTCCGAGGCTGAACATATCTGTCATCCAGGTCGTCTGACAGTGTTGCAAACACCCTGTCCTAAATTCTCGGCTTTTGTTTTCCTCATCCTCTGTCTCTGTGGCACAGTCCTTTGTCCACTCGCTTCCACTTTTCCTTAAAAAGAATTTTCCATAACTGATCCTTCCCCTCCTTCATCTTTCATTCCTCTAAAATATAGAAAAACTTTTTTTGTCATTAATAATGGTTACAAGCATTTAATTTCCAAAGCAAACCAAGAGACAAAATCACTATCACATAAGAGTAAACTATACTTTTCAAATTTAATTTAATTTAATTTAATTTAATTTAATTTAATTTAATGAAAGAGAGAGAGAGAGAGAGAGAGAGAGAGAGAGAGAGAGAGAGAGAGAATTCTAAGCAGGATCACGGTCAATGAGGAGCCCAAAGCAGGGCTCTACCCCATGACCCTGGGGTATTATTATCTGAGCCACAACCAAGAGTGGGACACTCCACTGATGGAGCCCCCAGGCGCCCCTAAGCTATAATTTTTTAAATATGGCTGTTAGAGCCTCTCCACTCTAGTCCCATTGTCCATCTCCAGCTTTCTTTCCACTTAGCCTCTCCTACATTGTTGATTCTTTCACTTTCCTCAACCAGTCATAACTTGTCAGAAACTGTTAACGCTCCTTGAACAGTAAAGGGCTCCACGAAATCCGGTGGGGTGAACGCGCAACTAACATGTGCAAGTATTTCTGTTACGTTGTGTGACGTGAAAATGCCAGTATTAGGTCACTTTTGAGTTTCAGATGCAGAAAATTCACGTGGTTCAACTCATATAATCACCTTTTGTGACAAATTTTATTTGAGCGAAAACGATTCAGGGTTACTCCCAGTTTCCTAGCAAGGGGGAGTTGGTCTCATATCAGCAAACAGTATCTGTCTTCTGCCGGCTGCCTTACGTAAGAATCCATCGTAAGTACGACAGGATGCTCATTCATAAAAACACAGACACATTTTCTAAAATGACACCTGACCATGTATCTATACAGGTTGAAATTTATCTCAAGCTCTGACCTTGGGTTCAGGGGATGGTGGGATTACGGCTTTTGGGAAATAGCTCGGAGGGCCAAATCAATTAGCTGATTGTTGGTACCCACCTATAATGTCTTGGACAAGATTCTTATTTGCAAGCATCAGAAAATGATTTTGTGAGTGCTTCCAGAATAACAGGGTAAGAACTTGTATACATTTGTTCTTCTATCAGAACAACAAGGACCCTGGCAAAAATTGTCAAATTAAAGTTTTTCAGGAGTCTGGAATTTGGAAATAATCCAAAACTTACAATACTCCAGGGAGTGCGTATGCCAGCAAATTATCTGCATCTCAGCACAAACAGTGGGTTCTGTGAGTTTTAACTTGTCCTGTCGCTGTGCGCCGCCCGCCCCCCAAGTTCTGGGGGAATAGTTAAAACCAACAGACTCACAATGACAAGGGCTATACAAAATGGAAAAAATAGATTTGGAGATTCCTAAAGCCCTATTCCAAGAGAATCACAGTATTGGATCTGTTTGGCTGGTCCCTGAAAATCTTCTAGCCAGACCTTGTTTGCATTTGACCTGACACAGATTTCACTCCTTGTGAGCAGCCTTTTCCCAAAGGTGCCTGCAGAAAACAGTCAGTGGCAATTGCTTAACATTGCATCAGCCTGAGGGGTCATCAGAGTGGGCCAGAAACCTGGGGAGCCAGAGGGTCGCAGGGCGCTCGCACAGCCTACGCATGTTCCTGAGAGTTAAGAAAGGCACACACGCATTGGGGGCTGGGTGTGTGCGGAGGAAAGAGCTGTGAAACCCTTAGGTCCTCACCTCTGGCTGACCTTGAGGCTCTGGGCCAGCAGAAGGGTTAAGATAAGTCATGGTTGTCAACCCCCGGCCAGAGGCCTGAATCCATGATAGGCAAGCACACGGACCCCTCTACAAAGGCTGGGAGAATTACCGGGTCGAGCTATTTAGACAAATGTCTGTCCAATTATGACATGAATACTAAGGTGTGGGCAGAGGCTTCACTGATTACACACAACAGGAACATAGATTTTATAGAACAGATTCAGAAAAGTCCCTAAATGAAAGAGCCAGAACAACCAGAAACTGTACCAACACCATACCACAACCACCAAACCTGGTCTGAGAGGGTCTGATTATGAGAGTTGCCGCTTTCTGTCACTTAACGTGTCCAGTTTACAGAAAAAGGGAAAAACAAAAAAAGAAAAATGCAATAAAAGCCCCCAAATCCAGAAAAGTAGAGTCCATACCCAGAGAAAAGACACGGTCAAGAAGTGTCCTTGAGAAGCTCAGACATGGGACGTACTAGGCAAAGACTTACCTCCCCGTGAAGATATGTCTAAAGAACTAAAGGAAACCACATGCAACAATGAATGGAAACTATGAGAGCAGGGTCTTACCAAATATAGATCATTTAAAAAAAATTTTTTTAATGTTTACTCATTTTTGAGAGAGAGAGAGAGAGACAGAGTATGAGTGGGAGAGGGGCAGAGAGAGAGAGGGAGACACAGAATCCAAAGCAGGCTCCGAGCTGTCAGCACAGAGCCCAACGCGGGGTTCGAGCTCATGAACCGCAAGGTCATGACCTGAGCCAAAGTCAAACACTCAACTGACGGAGCCCCCCAGGCGCCCCTTTTGTAAAATTTTTTTAAATGTTTGCCAAACATAGATTATTGAAAAAGAGAGAGAGAGAGGTCGTTAAAAAGAACAAAATAGAAATTCTGGATTTGCAAAGTACAATAAATGAACGTTCACTTGAGGGACTCAAAGGCAGATTTGTGCCGACAAAGAAAAAAAATCGGTGAAAATGAAGATCATTCGTTGAGGTAGTTCAGTCTGAGGAACAGAGAGAAACAAAATGAAAGGGGATGGAGAGTGACTTATAGACAAGGGATTTCTCTTGGGACGATGAGAATATTCTGAAATCAGATAGAAGCAGTAGTTACACGATTGTATGAATACACCCTAAACTACAAAACTGTACATTTTAAGAGGCCAGTTTCAGCTATGTGAACTATATTGCATTAAATCCTAATTAAAATCATTTCTCGGGGCGCCTGGGTGGCGCAGTCGGTTAAGCGTCCGACTTCAGCCAGGTCACGATCTCGCAGTCTGTGAGTTCGAGCCCCGCTTCAGGCTCTGGGCTGATGGCTCGGAGACTGGAGCCTGTTTCCGATTCTGTGTCTCCCTCTCTCTCTGCCCCTCCCCTGTTCATGCTCTGTCTCTCTCTGTCCCAAAAATAAATAAAAAACGTTGAAAAAAAAATTTAAAAAAATAAAAAAATAAAAAAATAAAATCATTTCTCAAAAAGAAAAATGATATTGTAGAAATGGAACAGGAAACAAATACTGTGTGTGGCAGGTGCTAGAGAGCTCACAGGGTAGCGTGGAAGGCTGTAGTGTCCACTGAACACAAGTCTTGTCTGGTAGGAACAGCATAACCACTGAGGCAGCTGCTGTACCCTGGAGACCACCTCGATTCTTCTAGAGCCTTCCCTCTGGTTCCTCGCTTGCTCCGTTCCCTAATGGCTACCCCACTGAGTCTGGGTCGTCAACCAGCCAGAGAACCTGGGAAGGAGAGACCTCTTTGTTTGCATTAGCTAAGCGGTCAACTTCTCTGTTCACCGAGAAGCATGAGGGATTTCAGGCACATACAAGCAAGAAGGCACATACAAGAAGCCAAACAAGCAAAATAAATTGATGTTGTCCGAGCCCCTGATCCCTCTCAGGTCAGCTCTTGAGACGGCCAGACAGGCTGGAGATGCCAGCGCAATCAGGGTGGGCTCAGGAGCCCGTGGCATTGCTGTCATTACAAAGCAAAGAACTGGAGGGTCGCCTGGGGGCTCAGTCGGTTAAGTGCCCAACTTGGGCTCAGGTCATGATCTTGCGGTTCGTGGGTTTGAGCCCCGCGTCTGGCTCTGTGCTGACAGCTCAGGGCCTGGAATCTGCTTCGGATTCTGTGTCTCCCTCCCTCTCTCTCTCTCTCTCTCTCTCTCTGCCCCTCCCCTGCTTGCACTCTGTCTCTTTCTGTCTCAGAAATAAATAAATGTTAAAGAAATTGAAAACAAAAAAAAAAACAAAACAAAAAACAAAACAAAGGACTGGAAACAAATCTAATGCATGGTTGCTTAAAGTTCCCGACTTCAAATAATTTGAGTCAGAGGGGAAAGCATAGAATAATACCTTGTTTGACACACAAGACACATATTACATCTGAAGATGAATTTATTCTTGAATATAATGCCTCAAAGTCACACCTTGTCATTTCCATGAATAGGCAATAAGCAGGCTCAGAGAGGTTATGACTTGGGGTGGGACACACAGCTCGCCAAGGAGGCTGCCGGCTCTGGGATCTCATCGTCTGACTTTGGTTATTAAGCTCTTTTTGTTCCTTTGGATACATGGTAATTTTATTTGCCTATCTATCATCTATCTATCTATCTATCTATCTATTTATCTATTATTTCCTTGGAGAGGGAGAGTGTGTGAGCGGGGAGATGGGCAGGGGGGGAGAGAGAGAGAGAGAGAGACAGACAGACAGAAAGCAAGAATCTCAAGCAGACTCCATGCTCAGTGCAGAGCCCAATGTGGGGCTCGATGCCATGACCTTGGGATCATGACCTGAACCAAAACCAAGACTCGGACACACAAATGACTGGCCACCCAGGCACCCCTCACGTGATCCTTGACGTAGCAGATGAGTGGTTTTTCACACCTCAGATGTTTGTAGTATGCACAGTTATGATCCAATTTCAGAAAAGGGGAGTTGTATGAACCTAAGTGAATGACTGCTGGGCTCACCTGAGCCCCTTCCTGTGCTGTCACCTACGCCTGTCCCAATGTCACACTGCTTAGAGCATCGCCACAAAGGGTGTAGTGGCTGATCATTAACCTTTAAACTTCATCTTTGAATAACCCATAGCAACCAGTAAACATAGACCCAAACAGGAAAATGCATCCAAAACCACTTTGGAAGCGAAAATTAAGGCTGTCGAAGCAGAGAGAGCACAAAACAATCATAGCAAAAGGAAAGAAAACAAAACAGAAAGTAATACATGCGTTTTAAGTTCGAAAACTAAATTTTCAAGTTTGTGCTGGGAAACTGATCCATGGGCTTCCCACTTGCCATTATCGGTCTGAAAGAAAAGCTGAGCTGTTAACCCTGGTCTTATCGGGTTTATCTCCAACATACGGTAGCACTTTAAATAAAGGTGGGGTGGGATCTGCGATCACACTAATAAAGCAGGGCTGAATTTTCTCAGACTCTGTGGCACCACGTCTCTTGCAGCGTTTAAATCTTGTGACTGGGACAGGAACTTTTATTGGCGCCTACCAGCACGATCTGTGTTTGAATCAATTTCCTGGCTTGCGTTATAAAGTTTGTGGATTTCTGCACAAGCAATTTGGGAAAAGCAAGCACTCATGAAATCACTTGACCCAAGAATTTCTGCAGGTTCAAAGGGAAACGGTCCTTCATCCATGAAAGTCTCGACTCTGTTGTGATCGCTCAGCCGAGACGGGTTTCACGTTTGGTACAGCAGGCAGGTAGATGGTGCGTGGGTAAAACACACCTCAACAGGGTCCACGCTTCTGGTGTATTTTCCACACTGGGATTTCACCAAAACCTTCTGCACTGTGATTATTACAGGTATTTGTGGGCGAAGTAAAATACCCTCAACCCCTGTCTTAACAAACTCATTTAGGTTCATTTTCTCTTTCCAGGCCGCTGTAAATGCAAATAAAGTTTCAAAGCTGTACAGCATTTGAGTAGACAGAGACATTTTATCCTATTAGCATGTAAAGTCGCAAGGCTATAAATATATTTCCTCAGGTTACTAGGCTTCCTTACAGAATATGTAAGATTTTCCACGGCTTTTGTTTTGTGTAGACACTGCTACATTAACCGTTTGCTTCTTTGTGTTAGGCTTCTAAGAAAAATTTCCAGGCATGGGCTTAAAGATGTGGATATCTAGAAAATATGGACAATTTTAATTTTTATTATTAGGACTTCCAAAATAGTGACCAAGTTAAACTGGTATCAGAAACGTAAGTGTTGGGGCTCCTGGGGGGCTCAGTCGGTTAAACGTCAGACTTGATCCCAGCTCAGGTTTTGGTCTCAGAGCGGCGAGTTGAAGCCCCATGTTGGGCTCCATGCTGGGCATGAAGTTTCTCTCAGATACATAAGCAAATAAGTAAGTAAATAAATAAACAAATAAGAAAAATAATTTAAAAGAAGAAACACGAGCATACATCAATGTCTCCACATCTCGGCAGCACGTAAATACCATGATGAATAATCCCTTTTTTGTAATTGATCTTACAAAGTTCACAAGACCAAAAAATTAAAATAGATTAATCTGAGATTATATTATTAGTGAGAACAAACACTTCCATGTAATTTAAAGCTGCTGCTGACTTGAGCCCTTCTGCCAAGATGTCTAATTAAGTCTTCAAGATTTTATGATTCCTAAGCTCCTTTAAATATGGTAACTGCTCGTATTCTGGCTGCTATATTTGATGAAAAAAAATATATATTTTTTCAGCCTATTTTTCTACTGGATTTTTTTTTTTATAATTTTTTTTTTAACGTTTATTTATTTTTGAGACAGAGAGAGACAGAGCATGAACGGGGGAGGGGCAGAGAGAGAGGGAGACACAGAATCAGAAGCAGGCTCCAGGCTCCGGGCCATCAGCCCAGAGCCCGACGCGGGGCTCGAACTCACGGACCGCGAGATTGTGACCTGAGCTGAAGTCGGACGCTTAACCGACTGAGCCACCCAGGCGCCCCTCTACTGGATCTTTAAGCAGGAAATATTCAAAAGTGAGCTGTCAAAGTTGTATTTTTTTTGCAGTATAAATATATATATGTATGAATATATATTAATATTTATTTTGACAGAGAGAGAGAGTTTGTGAGCAGGAGAGAGAAGGGTACAGAGAGGGGGAGACAGAATCCAAAGCAGGCTTTGCACCATCAACACAGAGCCCGACATGGGACTCAATCCCACAAACCATGAGATCACGACCTGAGCTGAGGTCAAGATTCTAACCCTTAACTGACTGAGCCACCCAGGCGTCCCCACAGTATATATTTTTTAGGAGTAAGAATCTGAAAGAGGAAGATATTGCAAAATATTGAAAAAATTATGTTATCAATGTTTCCCAGATGTTCGGAGCCCAGCAGAGCTCTGCACTCTTCCATTTCCCAAGCCCCGCGGGACGGCACAGGTGGCATTTTGACGCTTTTCCGGGTGAGGGACTCTGGGTCTGGGTCTGCCACGGCGTCATGAGCCCCTTCCACTGGCCAATCATACCAGACGCCGTAACTCTGCTACCCTGTATCTTTGCTCACTTTTTGGATCACAAGATTGACGTTCTTTAGATGCATTGTAAAGATGCTTTATTTTGACCAAAGAAATATTTCCACTACCTGAATTGCTCACAAATAACTAGGAATTCAAAGACTGGCCGGTGAGGAAACTGCTAGAAAAGACAACAGAGATGGAGAGAAAGTATCAACCTGTTGTGCACATCACTTAATTTGATACAGAAAAGGAACTTTGTAAACAGAAGGCCTTACAGGGACAACTTACTTCCTGCCGAAGGGCGATGGGCTCACAGGTGGTCACACGCTTTCCAAAACAATGTGGCCTCCTGATTTCAAGGACTGGGGATATCAGATGATAGGACTGTTCTTCTGGCCCCGATGACATAAGCAGAAGGGCTATTAATGAGCACGTCCAGGGGGTTTCAGCTCATTCAAGTAATCGGAAGGGACGAGGTCACCAACACTGTCCCACATTCCTCACAAGGACTTAAAGGGTTCTATCCTCCTTTGCAGCCTGGAATACTAAGACAAAGACCCAGTGAGCAAAACCACAGCTATGTATCTGCGACTAAGAGGACTGCCATCTAGGTAGAAACCGACCAGATGCCAATGGATAAATTCCCCCATACTGAGGCTTCACGTCTAGGTCAAATGGTCTCAGCAGAGCCCATTAGGCTGGACCCAGGGTATAACATCACCAACAAAAGCAGCGGAAATTGCTTTGCAAAACTTGGGAACCCACAAAAGGCCTGGTCACCAGCTACCATGAAATCCATACAATCCGTTTACTTTCCTAACGAAACTCCAGCTTCCTTAACTAATCTAACCCTAAAACTAACCCTAACCCTAACCTTAAACCTAATCTGTAACCACTAACCCTAACCCTAACACTAACCCTAATCCCTAGCCGAAACACTAACCCCAACCCTAACTCTAACCATAACCTCTAACCCCTAACCCTAACCCCTAACCCTAACCCTAACTCTAACCTATAACTCCTAACCCTAACCCTAACACTAACCATAACCCTAACCCTAACCCTGACTCTAACCCTCCCCGTGCTGGGCAGCACCCATTTCCCACAGTGGTGGCCCCCACAGTTTGTCGGGGCCTTTCTGTCGCATTTCCATTACCTACTGAGCTCCTGTGACAGCTCTTGATATCACGTTCTCTTTCTCCACATGACTGGTGTGATTTTGGTCTCCTGAGGGAGTGCCTTCGTTTTTAGTCTCTGATAGTGTATTTGGTATTTGGCCATGACCTTATATTAAATCTGACTTGTCACCCCCTCCTAGTTGGAAGTGGTATAACTTGTACACAACCGTCCCGTTAGCATTGCCCAGAAGAACCCAGTGCGAGGATAATGAGGGGTCTAGACCGGAAGTGCCCTCTGCGGGTGTGTGTCCCCAGGGCGAGCTCCCGTGCTCTGCCCACGATGGCTAAACCAGCTTCACGTGAACGCTGGCTCTGGTTCCATCAGACAAGGCCCCTCTCTTCTGCAGCATCCAAAGTGACCCTTTCACAACCAACTGAAAAATACCTATCAGAAGAATGATTTGGGACTAATTCATGGCCTAGATTAACACAGTTTCAGAAAGCATCGACGCGTCTGCTGAGCCAAAAATGTAGAGACAGAATATGGAGAGACCCGGAGAGAGAGGAGGACAGGCACGCGGCGAGTATTTTAATTGTAAATGTGAGTTGTATGGCACACCATGTGCACAATGTGCTGAACTGTGCTTTCTGAAAGGGAGAATTTTATGGTATGTGTATTAAATCTTGATAAAGCTTTCTATGAGACGAGCATAAAAATATGATCAATTCACCATGTAGCAGAGTAAAAAGTAGGGATCATGCGATTATCTTAGTACAGGCAGAAGATAATCTGAATACAACCCAAACCCATGAAATGCCTTTTCATATAAAAATGTGTTCAACCTTGCAATAAAAAGCAATGTCCTTTAATCTAATTAAGCACGGTTATAAAGTCACTACAGCAAGTGTTACATTCAACACATGAAACATTGAAGTATTTGCCTTGAAACTGATGACAAGACAAAGCCATCTTTCCGTCACTGTGCTGAAAGTGTAATACACGAGGAAAAAGAAATACGCTATATAAGGACTTAAAGGAAGAAATGAAAGGATCCTGTTCTAGGATGGCATGATTGCATGTGTAAGATACGCAGAAGAAACAATAAATAAAGTCTAAGTTTATTGACTTACATGGGCAGTATCACTGGATACATAAGGAATAATAAAATATAATCAATTATTTCCTATAACTAGTAACTAAAAAAAATAGAAAATAAAATCTTAAAAATTATACAAGTTACATTAGTGTCTAAAATAAACCCAACTGCTAGGAGTAAGCGAAAAGGAAGATGTACGAAGCAGGCCTAAATAAGTAAATAAGTAGAGGGCTGTCTCACGTTTACAAGTCCAAAGCCTCAGCGCTGTAATTCTCTTAAAACGATCAATGGATTCAGTGGGATCAGTGGATTCAGTGACCCAGCAGAGCGCGTGTGGGTGGGCGCACGTGTGCTTAGAACCCGGCAAGGTGATTCTAAAACCTATATATGGAAGCGCTGATAATGATGAGGAATCTCTTAAAGAACCAAATTGGAGAATTTAGCCAGATTTCAGAACATGTTCTGTAACACCGCGGTAGCTGGGGCAGCGCCACGTTGACACAGGAAGGGAAGACGGATGGTGGGATTAGAACACGGGCCCGGACATGGTTAGACTCACAGGCAGATGCCATTACACACCCGCCAGGTTGGCTCCGGCTGGAAAACACAGAGAGAAAGGTGGTCTAACATGTTGGGAAAGTTATGGGACAACAGAAACTTCGGTAAACTACAGGTGGGCGGGCGTCACGGCCAATGTGGAGAGCTTGTCAGCCAGTAGTTACTAATGAGAACAGCACAGCAGCTTTGCTTGTAACGGCCCCACGCTGGAGGCAGACTGGGCCTGTGAGCTGTGGTGCATAGCCTCTAGGGACGATTGCTACCCGCATCACAAGTGAGACTCCGCCACGCAGATGCAAATAGAATGAATCGGACACAGAGGTGGCCCCTGAGAACAGGAATGCACCTGCTGAGGCCCCACGCCCAGGGTGAGCTGATGGTGTCATACCAGCTCTCCCCTTTGGGGGGATTAATGGCTGGGATGGGACACGTAGGGGGTCACTGGAGTGCAAGGTGATGGGAGTGCTCACTTTACCAAAAATGCTTGAGCTACAGGAATTAACTGCACACTTTTATAGGTATTTTGTCCTCGAATAAAACACAAATGCACATAGATTTCACGCCTGGATATGATCTTCATGTACTCGGAGCCTTTTCTGCACCCTGGAACTTTCCTCTCTCTGCATTTGCCCCTTTTAATCTGCGGATTCGGTCATAAGACACAACGCCTGGCTTGGATCAAATCATGTATCTTTCAAAACAAGAAGAACAAAAGAAGTAAAAACTACCAGTTTTCAGCAAAGAATTATGGTTTCATTTTATTTCTTTCCATTATACATTCCTGTGGGTTGACTTGCTGGCCCTGATTAACTCTGCCCATCAAAATGAAAAGGGTGTGTACTATCTCAACTCCTTTTTGTAAAAACAAACAAACAAATAAACACGAGGTGTTGGTGTGACTTACCAGCCAGCTGTGACCAGCACCAACAGCAATGATGCTGATGCGAAATCACATAATTGCTGCTTCAGGGTTTTTTTTTTCCATTTCTTTGTGCCTCAAAAGCCTAATATTGTATGTAACATGTAGAAATTAAAGCAAAAATGGGGCCGCCTGGGTGGCTCAGTCGGTGAAGCGTCCGACTTCGGCTCAGGTCATGATCTCACAGCTCGTGAGTTCGAGCCCTGCGTCGGGCTGTGTGCTGACAGCTCAGAGCCTGGAGCCTGTTTCAGATTCTGTGTCTCCCTCTCTCTCTCTGACCCTCCCCCATTCATGCTCTGTCTCTGTCTCTCTTTCTCTCAAAAATAAATAGGCATTAAAAAAAAAAGATCTGATTCATGAACGCTCACTGAGTACGTGTCTTCCGCATGCACATCAGCACCGTGCAGGGAGTTCTATCTACTAACGGTAGGTATAGAGGTCAGAGCACCTACAAGGGAGACGTCGAGCAGACTTCCTGGGAGCACAGAGCGGAGCCACGACTACTGGGGTGGGACAAGTGCCCCGCTCACGCCTTCTCTGCATTAAGAAGCATCGGTGACCGGTGATGGACTAAGGCACACACAGGGGCTGCCATTCTGGTGGTCGGAGCCTGTCGGTACAGGTGGTGCCTTCCACACAGCCTAGCTCAGCGATGACAGGCGAGTGGCTGTTCCTGCCCCTGCCCCGGAATGGCAGCATCGCCAACGGCTGAGGGAAGTTGTCCTCTGCACTCGAGAAGGAAGAATCCAGCACAGGAACACAGAGCTGGTGACCCCACCTCGGGGAGCTGAGTCCGTTGGGCTGTCCACATTCCTCCTCGTTGGTGCCAGGGGCATCTCCTTCACCAGCCTGATCTGGCTCACTTGTCTTAACACCTGTTATTACTGCCCATGAGTTAAGACCACGGAGTGACCATTCAGATCATGGCTGGACGCCTCTGAAGCCCTGAGATACACAGGCCATCACGGTAGGTCAGACGTTTAACCCCGGATTATCCAGTCTCCCGAATCCTGATGGGCAGAGAAACTTCCCAGCTGTGGTCGGGGGAGGTATGACCACAGAGAAGCAGCCAGAGGGTTGCAGGGTCGTGGGCCTTACAGACGGAGGAAGGGGACACGAGCCAAGAAGTGTGGGTGGTCTCCAGCAGGTGGAAAGGGCAAGGGAAGGGGTCTCCTCTGGAGCCTCCGCAAAGAAGTGCAGCCACATCCACACCTTGCTTTTAGCCCAGCGGTGCTCGTGTTAGACCTCAAACCCAGCACTAAATACTGACCTATAAGCCGAGCGCTATGGTGAAATGGTAAACGGGTGCTGTTTTCAGCCATCGAGTTGTGGCATTGCATTAAGGCAACATAGAGAAAGGCGTGAGGCGTGAACATTTCTCTCCCTGGCATCCGTGTTCTCACTCGTGTGCATGTTGCTAGAGCTATAGGTGTGGGCGGAGCCCACAGTAGGCACAGTGGGTGTGCCCCCCCTCCCCGGGCCCCCTGTACTCTTAGAGACCACCTTGCTCTTGAGTGCAATGTTCTCTGCCTGGAATATGCCCCCCCTTATTTCTGGGACCCCCTCCTTGTCCTTGGACGGGCAGAGCAAACCCCATCAGCACATCAAAGGAAAGCAGTCACCCCTGAGCTTGTGGTGTTCCCGTGGGGACCTGAGCAATCCCCAGAGCTGAACTCCCCAAATGCACAGCCATCCAATCTCGGCTCCCATGGAGCCCTGAGTTCTGGCTTTTTCTCTCTCAGCCCCAGTCTGACGGGGTTTAGGGGTCTGGTCTATGCAGGGAGCAGGGCACTGGAAGTCTGGAGGGGGCTCTGTTGGGGGCAGGGCTCAGCCCAGTTCCTGGCCAGCAAGCTGCCCAGACAAGTGCCTGGGGGGCAGATGGAATAAAGGAATGAAGCCAGTGGCCAGGTGAGAGGCCATGTGGAAATATGTTTATCCCTGCCAGTCGTCTAGGCCAGCCTGTCAGCCAGAAGAGGTAGCTGGGAAAGGCAGCAAGTGCTGGGTATCTGCACGTGCCCCAGGATCGACCTGGACTCCCGGGGGGTGGTGCCTGCAAAGAGAGCCCCTCATCCTGGTCTGGAGTGAATTGGAGCATGGGAATGAGCATTCAGCCCCCACGGTCCCACGGGAGCCCCTGGGAGGCTCAAGCCCTCTGTTGTGGGTGATGGGTTGGGGCCAGGTCAGTGCCAATGGCTGGGGCATTGGGTGTGGGGGAGGGGGAGTGCAGAGGAGAGGGAAGCTGACAGGTCTGTCTTGATCCCCCAGGATGAGGCTTCGATTTGGGGCCCCAGGACGAGAGGAAACAAAGGTAGAGGTGCTGGGGTGGGCCCTGGGGTTGGGTCACAGCTGTGGCCACAGATGTATTCCAAATCCAGCCTCTGGGAGGCGTCCTTCGTGGTGGCTCGAAGGCCCTGGTTCCTGCCATCCACGTCTACAACTGAGCAGGAGTGGAGAGACCGGGCTTGGTGGCAAGGCCCTCAAGTCGCCTTCCTCAACATGTGTTTCATCAGCCCAGGCGCCATGCTTCTGTGGTGGCTTCAACTGTCCCCGCCATGATTTATTTGTGTGCCCGAGTCCCTACAGGAGGTGAAGCCCTGGGGGCCACGGCGATGCATCTTGTCTTCTCAAGGTCAACCACAAGGACACATGACGGAAACTCGGGAAAGGCCAGTGATTGAAAGGACATGAGTTTTAAATTCACAGATTGCCCTGGTTTCCCGTTGGCAGCGAAGAAGCGTGGATCATCGTCACATATCCAAAGTTCAATTTTTTCCTAAGTTCGGGGTGTGTTTCTCGGTCTGTGTCTGTGTTTTGGGACAGAGCTGGTCCTGACTTACTGGTTTGTCTGAAGTGGCTAACGTTGTGTGATCGAAATGTGCAGAACTAGGAGTTATTTGCAAACCCAGTGGGGTTCATTGTTCCTTCCTCTAGCTTTGTGTCTCCTCCATTTTGGCAGAGTTCTGGTACATGCTGTTTACCAGTTTTCAGTTTTTTTTCCTCTTTTTTCTTGTGGAAGATTAATATTTGGGGTGGTCTGTTCCCTTGCTTCGAGAAATTCCTCTGGGATAGTATAGCACAGAAATATGTAAAAACAACAGCACATTCGGATTAAGAGTTGTGAAATGTAGGAATCCTCAGAATAGTTGAAGTTTTGGAACATTCTGTATTCCTGAAATGAAGGTCAAGAACGCTTTTGCCTCCACCACCGTGAAATGACCAAGACCGACCACTTGAGGAAGTAGAAAGACACACATTTACCAGATGAGCTAGTTTAATCCTTACATTGGAATGAAGCTTGTTGTGATCCGAGGCTGAGAGGGGAGGACGCACAGATCTGTCATTTATCAGCCAGACAACAGGAAGCAAACGAGGTCGTTTCTCTGAGTCTCTGTTGCTGTTTCCACACGTAACACGGAGATCAGAGCATTACGAAACTGGCCCCAGAACTGCTCACAGGATAGTGGAGGTGCTAACGAAGTCACAGACGATAGACCACCGGAACGGCACAGAGAGCCCAGAAATCGACCCCCGCAGATACAGGCCAATCGGCTCTGACAACCGCAGCATCATGAGCCAAGATCATCTTTTCCACAAGTGCTAGAACCACCGGACAGTCACAAGCAAAACCGGGAACTGCAAGCCCAGGGCTGAGGAGTAGGGGAGGGTTCAGCAGATGGAGCACGGGACGATGTTCAGGGCCGGGGAGATACTTCGTCAGGCGTCGCCATGGTGGGGACACAGGTGTATAACGTCAGTACGACCCCAGGAGTGAAGCGTGATGTCAACTGTGGACTTTGGGTGATAAGGAGATGTCATAGGCTTGGACATAGGTGATAAGGAGGTGTCACGCATCCCTTGGTGGGAGATGTTCATGGTGGGGGAGGCTGTGTGTGTCTGGGGCAGGAGCCTATGGGGAATCTCTGTCCATCTCCCTCAACTTAGTTGTGAACCTAAAACTGTTCCAAAAAAATAAAACCTGTTTAAAAATTAGGAAACTAGGGGTGCCTGGGTGACTCAGTCGATTGAGCGTCCGACTTCGGCTCAGGTCATGATCTCACCATTCCTGAGTTCGAGCCCCGCGTCGGGCTCTGTGCTGACAGCCTGCTTCGGATTCTGTGTCTCCCTTTCACTCTGCCCCTCCCCCACTCACACTCTGTCTGTCTGTCTGTCTCTCAAAAATAAACTCTAAAATTTTTTTAAAAAATAAAAAAATAAAATTAGGAAACTAAGAGGTTGTCCTAAACCTTAGGACAACCCTTAGCAAAGCCCGCCACGAAGATCATTCTGGTCATTTCTGGGGCACAACCGCTGAGGTCCCCACCTTCCCCATGGACCGGGTGGCCCGGGCAAGGCCCGATCCACTCACAAGCTCACCTCTAGCGTGGGAGTGATACAAACCCACAGCTGGCATTTGTAAAGAAGCATAGTCCGGGAAATCTGCCCTGCTCAGCCATAAAACACCTGTAGATTTTAGTATTCCTAATTTTGTTATTAACTTTGCTGCTTTAAAGAAAGTTAGTACTCACAGCCACTATCTGGAGTGTTGTTGTTGTTGTTGTTGTTGTTGTTTTTAATAATCAAAGGCAAGTACTCTATAATCCAAAGTACTCTATGCTGGATAAGAAAATAATGATTTTCTTAAGGGTTATATGGAAAGTACAAAAACTGCCTCTTAGATTTTTGGAAACAGAATGAGATGAAACCTTCATTTTTTGTTGGGGTTTGATTTTCCTTTTCTGAAGTGACATGTAAAGTAGTCATGGATGGGGTGGCTGGGTGACATGGTCAGTTAAGTGTCCAGCTCTGATCTTGGCTCAGGTCATGATCTCACGGTTCGTGGGTTTGAGCCCTGTGTCGGGCTCTGTGCTGACAGTGCGGAGACTGCTTGGGATTCCCTCTCTCCCTCTCTCTCTGCTCCTTCCCTGACTGATGCTGTCTCTCTTTCTCTCTCAAAATAAATAAACTTTAAAAATAACTAACAGGGCACCTAGGTGGCTCAGTTGGTTAAGTGTCCAACTTTGGCTCCGAGGTTGGGGCTCCGAGGTCAATCACGGACGTCTGCTGACTGTGGTGACGAACCACATGGGAGCGGTGGCCCAGGATAGAGGCCGTCATAACACAGAGTTCCAACCCCCGCCAACCTGCAGTCTCTATTTTTAGAAAGCATGTCTGTTCTATAAATAGCATTTGGCTTTTCTGGAAGAAAGGATGTTGAAATTCCTCTTTGGAAAGGTTTTCGTCCGATTCCTCCCCACTTCCCCGTGTTCTCTGTGGACCAGGGAGGAGCTGCAAAGTACCAGATTTCCTGAGGGTCTGATGTGGGCGGGAGTAGCCAGCACAAGTCCCCTCGGGGGCACCGGAAGGGCCACCAGATGGTCCGGTCCGTGTGGACATTTTGTGAGGCCATGTTTTCTGCTACCGGCTTTTGGGAATAGCATGGAAACTGGGTGTCTTTTGGAATTGGGGTATTTTTAGTTCTTTTTCAAGTGAAAATAGAACAATGATTTTCATGGAAAAAGTATTTTCTCTCCACGTTTCCCTCACTTATAATAACCACCCCTCCCCATCCACGTGGAAAAAAAGGAAAGTTTAAAGCAGTTTGAGTGTTTTAGCATCTGAAGGAAGTTTCCATCCTAAATGCTACAAGTGGTTTATAGATCTGTGAGGTTATATTAGGAAAAACACCTGTGTGTTACTCATTATACCCCTAATAGATTGCTTTGACCCCTCTTTAAAAAGTGTGAAAAAAGGTAGCAAAAGTAATAAAGACAGAACCATTCTTAAGATAAAATAAGCATCAGGAATCCCTCACCCAACCTCCACTTTTGATGAGTGAACACTGGCAGTTCAAGACCCGCAAACACCTCGTCCTCGCAGAGCCTGCCGCGAGCCAGGGTCTCACGTGGCAGTTCAGTTCTTTCTGTGTTGGTAGAGGTGAAAAATTTAGCTTCGTTCCTGGGCAAAATCTCTTGCCAGATAGTGAACATTTTGAAATACGATACAAACAAGTGTTTCTAAAATATAAGGTAGAATCTGCATTTATGATCTACCTTTTACTAGGTTTATCTTTTAAAAATTTAATTTAATGTAATTTAATTTAATTTGACTTAATTTAATTTAATTTTTTAGGCAAACTCTACTCCCAACGTGACTCTCGAACTCGCTCCCCGGAGATCAAGGATCAAATGCCCACCGACCTAGCCAGCCGGGCGTCCCTATATTTTATTGGATTTAAATCCCGCCCGGACTCTCGCCGTGCGTGTGAGCTATTTCCCACGTGAGGAGGAGGTCAATGAAAGTGCATGTGTGTTCAGCTGAATGTCTGAACCTAACAGGTGCCCCCCGTGTCCTCCCTCCCAGGAGAGAGGCGGGCTTGGTGGTGACTGGACCGCCAGCTTCCGGACACAGAGTGGAGGCTGTGTGTGTCAAAAAACAACGTGCTCGTGGAGGACTCACCTGAGGGTGTATTTGACAACTGGGGAGGGGGTGGGGGACCCTCTCGGTCACTGGTTTATGGGGGGTGGACGAGGGCCGTGCTGGAATCCCGCAAGAACTATGAACGCCCACTCTGTTGGAGTCTGATGCCCACCCGGAGCGAACTGAATGAGCACCTGAATCGGCAGACCCTGTCATCACCCCAGTGTCTAACCTGCTTTCAGTCACACACCAGCCACCGGCCCACCACACCCCATCCTTCCCCCAGGGAATCCCTCTGGGCCCTCCTGTTCAAAGCCTGCACATTTCTGTCCTGGATTGGCGATCAAAATCCTCATACATCTCTCAGTGGATTCTGTCTCCTCTCATCTAATTGTCTACAGTACTCAACATATTTTCACATTCATGCCAACTTTGTACATCTTTCCCAGGTGGGAGATCGTCAGCGATTCCAAACCTGTACTCATTTTTTACACAAACTTGAGCTGTGTTAACCGCGCATTTACATAAATCATACCTTAGGCTAATCCTGTAGAACCTTGGAGAAATTGTGATTTGTTGGCTCTGCATAATCCACCCACAAAGTTTTTGAAATTTATTTTTATTTTTGTTTTTTAATTTATATCCAAGTTAGTGAGCATATAGCACAATAATGATTTCTGGAGTAGAACCCAGTGATTCATCCCAACAAGTGTCCTCCTTAATGCCCAGCCCCCCTTTAGCCCATCCCCCCTCCCACAATCCCTCCGGCAACCCTCTGTTTGTTCTCTATATTTAAGAGTCTCTTCTGTTTTGTCTCCCTCCTTGTTTTTATATTATTTTTTCTTCCCTTCCGTTATGTTCATCTGTTTTGTCTCTGAAAGTCCTCATATAAGTGAAGTCATATGATTTTGGTCTTTCTCTGACTGACTCATTTCGCTTAGCATAATACCCTCCAGTTCCATCCACATAGTTGCAAATGGCAAGATTTCATTCTTTTTGATTGCCGAGTAATACTCCATTGTATAGATATACCACATCTTCTTTATCCATTCATCTGTCGATGGACATTTGGGCTCTTTCCACACCTTGGCTATTGTTGATAGTGCTGCTATAAACATGGGGGTGCATGTGCTCCTTTGAAACAGCACATTTGTGTCCTTTGGATAAATACCTAATAGTGCAATTGCTGGGTCATAGGGTAGTTCTAGTCTTAATTTTTTGAGGAACCTCCATACTGTTTTCCAGAGTGGCTGCACCAGTGTGCATTCCCACCAGCAGTGCAAGAGGGCTCCCCTTTCTCTGTATCTTAGCCAACATCTGTTTTTGCCAGAGTTGTTCTTTTAGCTACTCTGACTGGCATGAGGTGGTATCTCAGTGTGGCTTTGATTTGTATTTCCTTAATGACGAGTGATGTTGAGCATCTTTTCATGTGTCAGTTGGCCATCTGGATGTCTTCTTTGGAGACGTGTCCATTCATGTCTTGCCCATTTCTTCACTGGATTATTTGTGTTTTTGTTGGGTCTCAAGTCTTAGACCAAAGAACACTGTGTAATTTTCTTGTACCAAGCATATCCCTTGACTTTAGATCCCACTATAGGGATAATTAAGAATTATCCCTAGAGGGGACACCTGGGTGGCTCAGTTGGTTAAGCGTCTGACTCTTCATTTTGGCCCAGCTCATCATACCACAGTTTGTGGGTTCAAGCATCAAAATTCTAGAACTCTAGAATTATGAGAATTGAGTGAGCCATGTATCCAAGCCCTTGACACAATGCCTGGCCCAGAAAGGTCACCAAATATGTTAGCACTCGTGATTGGAACAGAAAGATCACTCGCGGTGAAACAGTATGAACAGGGTCTCCCTGTTGGAATGACAGCGTTGGACAGATGACTGAAGTCAAAATCCTCCATGGTATTCAGAGCAGAATAGAGAATAGAAAATAAAGGATAAAGGTGGAAAATAGACAGGAAAGATGCTGTGTTGCTAAACTAACGTGATCCAATCTCAACTCTTGCACGGTGTATGCAGTGTAAGGAATTCAGCATCCGTATTTTCAGAATACGCATGACAAGTGTGGGCGTGCTCTGCAGTTGTTTCTGTAGCTACCTCCTACGTGAATCCAGAGTCTTGCCAGCGTGCAGCTGCATTCACAAAGCTTCTAGAAATGCCATTTTCTCTGCAGCATAAACCAAGGTGTCTACATTTTTGCCTCTGCCAAGTAGACTGTGAATAAAAAGGAAGTTTATAACTTCCTCCCAGAGGTTATAAACTCTTAAAGATAAATACAACGACCAACGGTGCCATCCACTTGCAGGGGACCCGGGGGCAGGCTGGGAGACGCCTCTTGAGTGCAGGGTCCCTTGTGACACATTCTGTGGGAAGCTCTACATTTTCTGGCAGTTGTTCGCTAAACATCAACTCGCGGCTCAGTAAAGAGTCTGTAAGATCATGGTGACTGCAAGCAAATAGTATCATGCTTGAGGCACATCTGTTTTTCATCATCCTTACTCTGGCCCGTAACATGGAGGGTGCCAGCCAGTCCCCGAGAACGTCGACCTTCACCACCCTGGACAGCTCTGTCCCCTGCTGTGCTGGCATCTCAAACCCAACCACAGACCTCACTGCCCCTCTAGGTAAGGTTGTCGGAGTTAGCGAATAAAAAACAGAATCCCCAGTGGGATTTGGATTTCAGATCACTAACAGATCATTTTTAGGGTGAGTATGTCCCACACAATAGTTGGGACATACTTGTACTAATTTTGTTGTTGCTGTTCTTGTCTGAAATTACACACTTCACTGGGAGTCCTGTGTTTTGCCTGGCAACCCAGCCACTAGGAGTGGGACAGGCCAAGCACGCAGATTGGGAACAATTTCATACGTGGTGTGTGTGCATGTGTGTGTGTGTGCGTGTGCACGTGTGTCTGTGTGTATACACTTGCACCTCCACAGCGTTCTGGGGTGCCTGGGGCAGTGTGAGGTGCAGCAAACCTAGACAGGGGAAAGCCATGTGGGTGCTGAGGTCTTTGGAGACACCATTGCCCACTCCCCACCGAGTCTTCTGTGTCCTCCATCATTCTGTTGTTCCCAGAATGCTCCCCGAGCACGCCGGCCTCTTGGACTAAAGAGTGTCAGGTGGGGCCTCAGCCGCGGCAGGCTTTAAAAGCAAGTAGTTCTGGTACGGGACAAGGGTGAGAGACACACGTCTAGAAAACTCTGGTCTGGGGACAGAATCTACTGCATTCATGGGAAGACGGAGTTCAACCCCTCACACTTGACCGGTACCCGCATGGACGCCCCAACAGGCACGTTCTCCGCCAGAGACTGGCACTCCAGCGCCCCTGGAGACCCCAGGCAGCCAATCTCAAAGAGGGAGCGGGGGGACACTGGGCCAGGAGGGCAGGGTTTTGGCGATTCTGCATGGGATGAGGTCAAGTGCAGGAGACTGGGATGCTTTCTATTTTTAAGTTTATATTATTTATTTTGAGAGAGAGAAAGAGAGCACGAGCAGGGGAGGGATAGAGAGAGGGAGAGAGAGAGAATCCCAAGCAGGCTCTGCACTGTCAGCACAGAGCCTGATATGGGGCTTGAACCCCTGAAACCGTGAGATCATGACCTGAGCTGAAATCAAGAGTCAGATGCTTGACCAGCTGAGCCCCCCGGGTGTCCCTGGGACACTTTCAACAAGACATTAGCAGCAGAGGCAGGAGCCCCTAACCTGCCATGCCCACCCACACACATGCTCTGCTAGGGCAACAGCTTGGTCACGGTCACGGAGAGGCTTAGCTTGTGCTTTGTAAGCGACCACAGACCTTCTCCTGCAGGAGCGACCGGGAAGCAGCTGCTTGTAAACATTTTTGTGAACATTTGCCCGGCCCACTTTGTGTCCGTGCAAATCCTACATTTTCAATGTTTCAGGCAGACCCGTGTAAGCGGTTTCAACAGAAACCATTTTAACTACACAAACACAAAACCAGAGTTTATTTTGGTTCACAGAAGGAACTCTTAAAAACAATTACGCTCATTACATTTGGTTATTTGTAGGCCAGTCCCGCCAGCCCAGTATTCAGAGCATCAACTTTAAACCATTTGTTTGCAGCTATAACGTGTGGTGTGGCCCCTGATGCCTGTGGGGGCCGGGAGTGGGGGCAGGGAAGGCATCTGTCCAGGGCAGGGGGCTTCCCTGAATTGCCCAGGACGCTGTCTGCTGTCCTCCAAAGCACATGAAAACAGTTGACATGCGCTGGCCCCTGCGATCATGTGGGAGAATCGGGTCTTTGTCTTGTTTCCCATTTTGAAGGTTAGGAAACTCCAGGCAGCAAAATCCTGCCTCTTACCCCGTGTTGGTCAGATCTGTGCAGGATATTTGCTCCTTCCTGTCTTATGTCAGGTGTACCCTGGTGGGTGTAAACCCCGGAGGGGGATGGAATCATCCGGAGAGACGCTCAGACCCACCTTGGATGAATAATTCAGAATCCCAGGCAGGGGCAGTGACCCCCAGATGTGAAAAGAGGCCAGGAACAAAACCTCCGGTGGGCCAGAGGGTCCGAGGGGACACGACCCTGCGACACCCCCATCTCAGTGAGAAGCCGTGTGTCAGGCCTTGTGACCTTGGCTGCCTCTATTCTGGTTGGGAGTCAGGCCCTGGTCTGTTTTCGGGATCATTCTACACATGCTTGAACGTTGTTCTTGGATCTGTTATAAAATGAATGTTCTTGTCAAGGGGCCCCCTGTGATGAGTTTTCCTTGGAATTAAATACTGTAAAAATGTGGTTTCCTCTTACCGACTCTCTGCTGTGCCTTTTATCAGACGGTGGGAGCTGCAGGCCCACAGCTTTCCTGGGCTCCCTGGTGGGCAACGCCGTGGCCACGGTACCTCTGGGACCAGCAAGGGGGTTTGCACGTCCCCTGCCCTTGAGTGACAGCCTCGAGGTCACTACGTGACCTATTCAACAGTATCCCAGGTATCAAATGGGGGCCTTAGCAATAGCGATGTGTTGTCCCAAATGTCGTCAGACGATTCAGCCTCCGCTTTCTGGTCCCTTTCACACCCTGCAGCCTCGGTAAATGAGCTACGAGTGCTGCCCCTGCCATGGCGATTGTTGGCCATGGATCTTCTTGGCAACACGCTTCCCAACTAGCTCTGTTGCAAGTAACACGTTACTTAATTATTATTTTTTTTATTTTATTTGTAGAGAGCGTGTGTGAGCAGGGAGAGGGCAGAGGAGAGAGAGGGTCTCAAGCAGGACCCACGCTCAGTGCAGAGGCCGACGCGGGGCTCGATCCCACGACCCTGGGATCATGATCTGAGCCGAAATCAAGAGTTGGCCGCTTAACCGACTGAGCCACCCAGGCGCCCTATGGTACTTAATTATTTGTAGATGAAATATGGCCTGTGAGCAGCAGACTCGGGATCTGCTGTTTCTGTCCTCTGTTGTCAGACAAATGCACGAGGTTCATACGGGGCAGCGCAGTGCGGTCTAGGGACGCAGGGACCCTGGGCAGCACAGTGGGGTCTGGGGATGCGGGGACCGTGGGTTGAACGTATGTGCGGGTTTGCAGAGGAGAAAGCGTGCAGGTGTGAGAGAAGCGACAGGTGGATTGGGGGCGGGGCAGGGATGTGCCTTGTTTATTGGCCACTTTGGGGAACATTTCCTTTCTGTGCGAAGGCAGCTTTCGACTTGGCTCGCTGGGTGAGCTGCGTGTCCCCGCAGGTCGAGCTGCGTGCATAGCAACTGTTGAGAAAAGCCTCTCTCACCTTTTGTTTCAGTAGCTTGGCTCCCAGTAATTCACGGGGGCAGAAAGAACGTGGAGCTTGGAAGGAAAGGGTGCGATCCAGCTCGGCCAGTGCCTGGCTGACCTCAGCTAGTGACT
Organism: Neofelis nebulosa; assembly: GCF_028018385.1. Lineage (NCBI taxonomy): Eukaryota > Metazoa > Chordata > Mammalia > Carnivora > Felidae > Neofelis > Neofelis nebulosa. The sequence goes on from NC_080785.1 coordinate 107,362,163, forward strand.
TCCCACCTTGATTTCTGTTTCTGAGTGTGGCTTCTGCAAGAATGAGATAAAATGCCTGGCAGGCTGCCTGGTGTGGCATCCAGCCTTTGCTTCCTACCATCCGGGGCACAAGTGGGGCCACCTGCCTGATGGGGGGGGTCTAAGGCAGGGCTGGCACGGGGCGGCATGTGGCCCCCTCTTCAGAGTGAGCGTCCCCGGTGGAAGCTTCCAGAAGGAAATCTGTGTTCTCTTCTTGACTTGTACTGAGTGGTGCACAGCTTCCTGCTCCTCTCCGGGCTGTGGCTCAGCCAAAGTGACAACCCAGTCTCCTGTGCCCTAGTTTGCTGATGGAGACCTTGGGGGCCCAGCACTATGTCCCCCGTTTGTGCTGGGGACCCCGAGGTGGCCTGTATGCCACTCTCAGCCACCAGTTTTTCATCTCCTGCCTGCAGACGCCAATGGGTGTTCCTTCCCCCACCGCAGGGTGATGATCACGGGTTTGCACTGCACCACAGCGATACTGGTCCCTTGGCCACCACGGTCTCCCGTGTGGGGGTGCAGCCTGGTCTGGGAGGGGCCACACCGCCGAGCTGAATCCCTAGGGTCATTGATCTCTTGCACTGACCGTCAGGCCTCCCTGGACACACAGGAGCGCCAGGGACACATTGGTCATGGAATCGTGCCCTGTTACTGTCAGGGACACTGGGCGGAGATGGGAGCATCACTGACAGGTGACTTGGCTGGAACTTTTGCTCACCACCCCTCCCCACCCCCAGCCCACCATTCACCAGCAGCTTTGGGAAGATTAGTGCCTGTCTTTGAATCCGCTCCTGCATTGTGACAGGGACAAACAACACCTTCCTGTGTGGTGTTACCACGAATGGGGACAGCCCTGAGGTGGATGCCCAGATTTGGCACGTGGTCACTCAGTGCCAAGACTCTTCGATGGGGTGAAGTTGGCTCTGGGTGGGTGATTGAGCCTTGTTGCTAAAACCCCAAACCCACCCCCTGTGTTTGCATTCTTGTGGTTCCTAAAATAAAATATGGGTTTTTGTTTTTCAAGTTTATTCATTTTGAGAGAGAGTGTGTGTGCAAGCAGGGGAGGGGTAGAGAGACAGGGAGAGAGAATCCCCAGCGGGCTCCATGCTGTCAGCCCAGAGCCAGACTCGGGGCTCGATCCCACAAACCGTGAGACCATGACCTGAGCCGAAATCAAAGGTTAGACACTTAACCGACTGAGCCACCCGGGCGCGCCCCAAAAATCGATTCTTAAGGATTGCATCCTAAGGTCTGTGTTATAAAGTCAGATCACCGTGGAGGGAGGTGTGCCAGCGAATCTGGGTTATAATTTGAGGTGTTTCAAGTGTTTTTGGAGCAATCTTGTAAAGGTGTTTTCTCTTTCCTGGACGATGTTTCTCAGACAGTAGATCGGAAGCTGGAGGCACAGAGGGAGGTAGATCACAGGATATTCCTACGATGCTGCTCTTCAGAGTAAATGAAAACTTTTCACGATGAAAACCTTCTAAGTCCGAGCAGCGATATAACAAATCCCCACGTCCGCAGCGTCTGTGGTCAGAAACCGTCAATAACTTGCCACCTTATGGATCACTCTTCCCCATTTCATAACTAGAGTATAATTCAGTTTCGGGGTCAGCAACTGCAAAGTGCATTTGAGAAACAGGTAAGATAATCTCTTCACCATGAAACGTGTACCACTGCTCACAAATTGTACAGGGATTTCTGTCGTCACACAGACGGTCCGTGTCCAGACACTCATGTGTCTCTGAGCCTGTCCAAAATGGCTTTTTACCCTTGGTTTGGGTCAAAATCCCGCCCTGCTTTCTTGCTGCCTGGACGTCCGTTCTGGAAGATTCCCTGCCCGCTGCTCTTCGTGGGGTCCACGTGTCTCCCCTGGCTGATGTTGCTGGGGCCTCATTTTCGTTTGCCTGTCCCCAGATGGTTACCTGGATCCATTGCTTCTCTCGGGGCTGCAAGATGGTGATTTCCTACCTTGGCATTTCTGGGAATTCATTACTGCTGTCGTGAGGAGGTTCCATCATCCAGCAGAAGGCACAGGGGGCGCCTGTCTGCTGGCCCCTGTGCAGGCCGGGGGTCATGGGTGACAGGGTCCAAGTTCATCAAGGCCGGAACATGCTGACCATACTAGTTTTTCTTCTTTCCCCTCTTTTAAAAAAATATTATTAAGGGGGGGCACCTGGGTGGCTCAGTCGGCTGAGCATCTGACTTCGGCTCAGGTCACGATCTCACGGTCCGTGGGTTCGAGCCCCGCATTGGACTCTGTGCTGACAGCTCAGAGCCTGGAGCCTGCTTCGGATTCTGTGTCTCCCTCTCCCTCTGCTCCTCCCCTGCTCATGCTGTGTGTGTGTCTCTCTCTCTCTCAAAAATAAATAACGATTAAAAAAATATTATTAAGGAAAATGTTCCATGTGCTTTAAAACTTTTATATTCTCTGATAATGGATCTTAACAACTATCTGTTAGATCTACCTGATTGTTCTATTTTTGTGTCTCTTCTATCAACCCATTGAAAAATATTTTCTTTATTCATTTTGTCTCCCTGGCCCTGAGAATTGTGTGAAAATCTCCTGTTACCAGTATATATCTGTGGGTCTCGGTTTATACCACCTGAGGGCTGTGCTCTGTTGCTGTTTTTCTACATTATTTTTTAATATATATATATATTTTTAATGTTTATTTATTTGTTTCTGACAGAGAGAGAGAGAAAGAGAGAGAGAAAGACAGTGTGAGCAGGGGAGGGGCAGAGAGAGGAGACACAGAATCCGAAGCAGGCTCCAGACTCTGAGGTGTCAGCACAGAGCCCAACGTGGGGCTTGAACCCATGAACCATGAGATCATGACCTGAGCTGAAGTCAGATGCTTAACTGACTGAGCTGCCCAGCACCCATAAAGTGTTATTTTTGAGAGACAGACAGAGCAAACAGAGGAGGGGCAGAGAGAGAGGGAGACACTGAATCCCAGGCAGGCTCTAGGCTCTGAGCTGTCAGCACAGAATCCAACACGGGGCTCGAACCCACAGATAGTGAGATCATGACCTGAGCTGAAGTCAGACACTTAACTGACTGAGCCACCCAGGGGCCCCTCTTCTGCCCATTTTTTAAAAATTTTTAATGTTCATTTTTGAGAAAGAGAGACAGAGCACAAGTCGGGGAGGGGCAGAGAGAGATGGAGACACAGAATCCCAAGCAGGCTTCGGGCTCTGAGCTGTCAGCACAGAGCCCGACGCAGGGCTCAAGCCCACGCACCGTGTGATTGTGACCTGAGCCGAAGTCAGACGCTCAACTGACTGAGCCCCCCCACCAAGCACCCCACTGTTGCTGTTTTATCAGGAGAACTGGGAATGGTCGTGGAGGGGGACCTCAAAGGCTGACCTTAATAACCTATATCCTCACTGTGAAATTACACTCTTTACAAGGACTAGCCTTCACTGTCCCTCTGCTGTGAACTTATCACGTGGCCATAATTACAGATTCGTGGGAGGTTGGTTGAAGAGACCTCACATACCCCACACTCTCCTCACCCGCCCCCCCGCGGTCTCTACAGCATGGAGCCGACACCAGGAAAGTGCCATCCTTTCGGTGGGTGCGTGGTGCGTGGTCCTGGGTCAGGGCATCCCACGTTTAAGTCCACACAAGCAGCTGTACAACTGAGACACGGACCTGTCCTGTCACCACACGGATTTGCTCCTGCCACCCCGTTGGAGCCACCCCCTTGGAGCCACCCCCAGGGCCACCACAGAGCCCCAGCCCTCTGGTTTACGTGGTGATGATGCGTGGCCCCTGGAGGTGGGCTTCTTTCACTCAGTGTGATGACCTCGTGGTCTGTAAAAGTCATCGTGTGCATCGATCCACTACTGCTTTGGGTAGCTGACTTGGACGGGGAGGTTTGGATCCACCCGGTTTGTTTACCTATTCAGCTGTAGAAAAACCAGCTTTATCTTTGTTCCAGCCCGACGATTACAGCCAGGACAGTGATTAACCATCACGGGCAGGTTTCCATGTGGGTGAACACTTTCTTTCCCCAGGGTTAAACGCCCTGGAGTGGAGAGCGCTTGCTGTGTTACCTGCTAAGTGTGTGTTGAGTTTTGCATGAAAATGCCAGACTCTTCCCAGGTGGCCGTGCCATTTCATGTTCCCCCCAGACCGTCAGAGATCCAGCGCCCGGGCACGCAGCTGTCGTTTCTAATTCAGCTGTTGTAACAGCTGTCTGTCTGGTGATTTCCCGCCATGGTCTTCGTTTGCTTTCCCCGCCGCCCCCCCCCCCGACCATGGCTGCTGACCCTGAACATCTTTTCTTGTGCTTATTTAATACTTATTCCCGTGTTTTGCCGATTTTGTGATCAGACGTTTCGTTTGCCTTTTCGCTGCTAAAATGTGTGGTTCTTTATGTGCTCGAGATTGGAGACATTTGTCAGGCATGCAGGTGACAACAGTTTTCTCCTTGTCTATAGCTTGTCTTTCGTTAAAAAAAGTCAACTTTATTTTCTAGAACAGCTGTAGATTTACATGGTAGATTTACAAGGTCATGAAGACAGAGTGTAAAGTTCCTGCATATGGCGGCCTCTTGCAGCGTCCCAGATGGGAAGTTTCCATGCCCTTAGGACACATCCCATTCCAGCACATTGACAAGGTTCATCATCCAGGAACCTCCCCGAGCCCAGGGACTGGGGCTTCTACTGAGGTTTCATTACAAAGGCTGAACTGATTGAATCTTTAGCTCTGAGATGGAACTCAATCCCCACCTCCCCCTCTCTTTGCGTGTTGTGCTGAAATTCCCCGGAGCAAAGGTCTGACCCTCTAATCACATAGTTGGAGTTTCTAACACGACCGGCCCCCATCTCCCTGAAATTCTCTCAGAGCCCACAGAGTGTCACCTCAGTTGCATTAACTCAGGTGTGGCCCCAGGAGCCCACCATGAATAACAAGACACTTGGATCACTCGGGAAATCCAAGGGTTAAGAGGGCCCAGGGCCCACGGGCAGAGACCAGCCAGATTCATTATTATACAATGGTGCGTGGGGAACAGGGCGCATCCCAGCTGTTGTTATGAGCACCTGGCTTGGGCGTGTGTCTCAGGTGTCCCCTCTTGGGAGTTACTTCCTGCTCTCCTTTCCCATGCAGTCTCCTTTGGAGGCAGTCGCCAGGAGCAGCCACACGGGGGGTGGATCCCACGGAGTGTCAGCCAGAACTATCTGGAACTCTTCTGCATGGAATGTTCATCGCTTCCACATTTATTTATTTATTCCATCATGTATTTATATCAGTATGAACTCATTGATATTTATTTTATACTTGGGGTTATCATCCAAAGCCTCTTGATTTATTTTGCGGTCAAATTGTTTCACATTTGGCCATGGGGAGCTCCTTCAGTTGGCTCCTGTGTGTGTTTGACATCCCCTCTTATCGCTGCGGGGCTGTATGTGTGTGTGTGTGTGTGTGTGAGAGAGAGAGAGAGAGATACTTCCTTTTCTAGGAACATGAGATGCTCCAGGCTAATCTTGTGAGTTTCCTCTCTTGACTTCAGGACATATCTTCAAGGAGCCCTGGTGCCTCTTGACCAAAGAGGGGATTAGAAACCAAGATCCTGGTGCCAAGCACGCTCACTGCTGCTGGGGCGTCCTTGACGCCAGGCCCACTCAGCTCACAGAGCGAGGAAACCTAGGTGTGTGTGCTGACTCGTGTGTCCACGTCTGCATCTAAACATTCCTGGGTGTGGCCTTCTGTGTCTGTATGGAGCTACACATGAGCTCACAGTGATGTCTCCAAGTCTGATCCATTAGCCCAGAGATCTTTCCAGCCTCCTCCCCTTGCTTATCTGTGACCCCTTCCCCAATAGTGAGAGACCCTCTCGTCTCTGAGCTGTTCAATTGCAGGGTGTGTAGAGAAGAGCTAATGGGCACGCAGGGGAATGAACATGTGTAAGTAGCACTGTGATGCTGAATGGCTTCTCTTGCCTTTAGCGTAATGGCCCAGAGCTACTTAGGGCAGCCCTGTCCCCTCCCTGCTGCCTCATGCCCCATCACTGTCTGCACTCTGTCCTAAAAGCCCTGACTGCCTCGACGATTTTTCATTTGCATGCTGTTCCACTTGGTATTTCCAAGTCACGTGTGTTCCGACAAATGAACTGTGTCGTGTGCCCGCGATGACAGCATCTCAAAGAGAGGCATGATTTGAACCCCCTAGAACACGCTGTACTGCCTCGTTCAGTCCTCCAGCTCCCAAGCCCCAGAAGCCACAATCGCTCACCGCTGCCTGTCACAGACGTCTCCGCATGGGAATTAGGCAGTAGGCTCTTTTCATGTAGCATGCGTGAAGTCCATCCCTGGCTTTGCTTGGCTTAAGAGCTTGTATTTTGTTTTGTTTTTACCACCCCAGTGACATCCCATTGCATGGACACAGCACGACCTCTTTACCTATTCACTTACTGAAGGATGCCTAGGTGGTGTCCAGATTTGGTGACCACGGCCAGGCTTTGCCCATTCTGTCCGTCTGCACGTGGGGACATCACCAGCATTCCCAGAGACGCTGCCCGAGCCCTGCGGTGTTTTTCCCGGGTGCAGGGGTGCTGACAACATTCTCCATCCAGTGACCGAGTCTCTTGGGGCTACAGGCTCCCTTGGACACGGACATAGACACCTTAGACAGGCTCGTCGAGGCCAGGATAGGGGAGGCTGGTTGTTGCCTCCCGTGAATCCATCAGAGGATTCACAGTTTTCCCCTTCCTGAGGCTCAGGTGGGGCCACAAGATGCTGTCCTAGCTTGGCTGTCAGTGAGGTGCGTGCAGGCTTTCTGAAACACAGGCGAACCTTTGGCACGACAGTGCCCTTCTGCGTGTCCCTTGTCCCCTTGCTCTAGAAAGCCCGTGGACTAAGGTTGGGTTTTGCGGAGAATAACCGTGCAGCCGCCACAGATCCTCCTCTGCCCGGTCCCCCCTCTGCCACCCCGCCATTACAACTCCGCGTAAACTGTATGGAGTCTCGCTCAGTTTTCTAGTATCTAAGTGCCTTCCCTGTTTGGGGGACACTTCACTGTGCCGAGCCTCCCGCCCAGCTGACTCCCGGGGTCACTTACAGGCTGCTTCTTTCTAAAATCTTCTTAACAGCAAAGGAGGGGTGACACACGGTCTTGAGGTCCCCCATCTGCTTTCTTGACTCCTCTGCTTTGGGGGGAACAGTTTGGGAACAGGGATGGCGGTGTGTCAGCACCCGCGTGCGTCCAGCATTCCTGGTGGTCAGACATAATCTGTGTGCCGTCTGGGAAGAGAAGAAGCGTGTTTAGTTGACCGTCTTTAGTTGACTCCACAGGGAACATTTTGCTTGCGTTTAACGCATCTGTGTGGACAGCAAGATGGAGTCACTCGTGTCCAGCAATGACCCAAGCAGTGAGTCGGCGAACAGACCTGAGATCCTTCCCGCTCGAACGTGATGAGAGGTGAGTGCGGAGGTCCCACCCGGACCAGACAGAAGCCTCAGCTCAGCTGTGCGCCCCCAGGCTGAGTTGGCATTTTGTTGGTTGACTTCCTGCCCCTGCGGTATCCTGTGTGCTGTGTGGCTGGTCTCCTGCTCTGGTCAGCGGCCCGGGTAAGGAGCCAGGTGCATCACGTGGGGGAATGTTCCTGATTTGGGGGTCCTGAACCTGCCTTACGAGTATGTTGCCTTTGCTTTTTAAAAGATTTTTAAAATGTTTATTCATTTTTGAGAGAGAGAGAGAGAGAGAGAGAGAGAGTGCAAGCAGGGGAGGGGCAGAGAGAGAGAGAAAGAGAGAGAGAGAGAGAGACAGAATCCAAAGCAGGCTCCAGGCTCTGAGCTGTCAGCACAGAGCCCGACTCGGACCTTGAACCCACGAACCGTGAGATCATGACCTGAGCGGAAGCCAGACGTTTACCTGACTGAGCCACCCAGGCGCCCCCCACCGCCTTTGCTTTATGACTGAATAAAGCTGATGCCCAACTCGCGTGTGCACCTCTGTAGCGTGCTCATGACAGCCTGAAATAAGGAGGTACATTATGACTGATGTGTACCTTAATGTAATTATTTTCCTTTTGGAAAGCTATGAACACACCAATGATACTTTAAAATCAAATTACTGCCATCATGCCCGTACAAAGAGTGGGCAACCAGGGGAAATGTGTGTCTCAGGTACCATGAAAATGTCCCAGGTAATTTACATGCCTTTGAATGCATCATAAAATTATACTCAAGACATTGGCATTTGTCCCTCTTCTGGAACCTTCAGAAAAGTATCGGGACTCACTTCCATTGGGGGATTATTCTATAATATGTATTATTCGACAACAATTTGGCATGTGTCTCACAAAAGTAATATGTTAGTAACACAAGTAATTGAATGAAGTATGGTATCGAAGGCCCGTCGCTGTCTTATCATTGCTTGGCGGAGTCAAGACGACACTGATTATCTTCAAACCGGTAGGAACACTGAGTGGCCCCTGACCCTGGGGTTACGATGCCAAGTGCCCGAGGTGGGCACTTCAGGGGCTGCTGGGTTTGGCATCTTGTAAGAAAGATAAGGAAATTGGGATTGCGGAGCAGCTGTGAATTAGGGGGCACGGTTAGGCATTTGGAAGAGAGACGAGCCAACCCCCGGAGCACTGTGCAGAGTGACGGGACCTCTCCGGGAAGCAGGTGTGAGGGCCTGGTCGCGCTGGGGCTATTTGGGAACGGATCACAGGGGGTGTGCAGTGCCCAGAAGGTGTGGAGGAGGAAGGGAGACGCGGAATACTAACCACAGGGGTGAGCTGGGCGCCGTCCCCATGCTCACTCGGAGGGCGCTCCCTGCGGGAACGGGGACCCAAAGCCATGGGGCACCGTTAAGCCGGAACCCCAGGAGGCAAGCAGGAGTGGATGTGCACATCCACACGTGGAGGAAAACAAAGCAGGGGCTGAGCACAGGCGTCCCTCACAAGGAACAGAACACATGGCCTCACTGCCCGGGCTGTGCCAGGGACACAAACCCGGGAGAGGACAGGTCCGGGAGGGGGTGTCACAAGGAAGCCCGGGGACCAGACATGGGCTCTGTCAGCCTCAGGGGCTCACGCCGCACAGCCTCAGACTTGGATCTTGAACAGGAAGCTTGGCCTCAGCCTGCCGGGATCCCCACGTCTGTGACATGAACCCACACCACCTGCCTGGAGCGTCTGTGAGAGAATCCGGTCACCCACGGATCGTAGGTCCCTGCGAGGCCGTCAGCCCCTTGTGTGCTGAGGGCAGCCACTCGTGTGCTTAGTAAACCATCGAGGACAAACACGTGACTGGGTCACTCCACTAAAACCCTGAGGTGCCCAGAAAATGTGCCTTCTCTGTTTATACTAGAACTCTTGGCATTTCTTTGGGGACCCTAATCCCTGCTGACCAGGAGAATGAAACTAAATGTCTGATCCGATCCGATTCCATCCATGCCACAGTGTAAGCAGAACATGTAAAGGTACGCCACCTGTCCTTTGGAGCAAGCGATGCTCGATTTCCTGGAAGGAAGCAGAGTGAAAGAACCTTCCAGGCAGCCGGGGCTGCGTGAAGCGCTGGAGAGAAGTCCTCCACCTGGCACGTGGGCATGGCCCTGTGTGCACATATGACTCGTGTGGCCCAGTGGCTCTTGGGGAGGAAGACTTTGCTGGCCAGACTTCACAGGGGCGTGTCGGTCACTGGTGTCACACCCGTTCCTGCTGGCTGCAGAGCCTGACTGTCCCCTCCTGCCTGGCTGTGCATCTCCAGGCGCTTCTGAGTCACTTTGCATAGCCATGGGCAGCCCCATCACTGTCTACATCATTCATTCATTCATTCAGCAAATATCCACTGAGGGCCTTCTGTGTGCCAGCCATCGTCCGCGGGGACAGAGGACAGCCAGAGAAGACTCAGTTCCGGACCCTGTTGAGTATCCCCCTCCCTTCTCTGGTGCTTTCCTTCCAGCCGCACCTGCAGAAGGGGTAAACGTGGGTCCCTCCAACACTGGTCACCTGCACAGACCACTTTCTGAGTCATAAAACACACCTCAACCCAGATGAAATACAGAAATAAAGCAAAGTATACTCTCAGACCACAATGGAATGAAACTAGTCAGCAGTAACAGAAAGATAACTGGAAGATATCCGAGTATTTGGAAATTTAAAAATGCACTTCTAAATACATGGGTCAACAAAGAAGTCTCAAGGTCAATACATTTTATTTTCCTTTTTTTTTTTACATCTAAATGACAGTAAAAATACAACTTAACAAATTTGATGGGATGCAGTGAAAGCAGTGATTAGAGGGAAATTTATAGCTTTAAATGTATATATTAGAAAATAAGGAATATTTACAATCAATTATCTTAAGTTTCCACTTTAGGAAACTAGAGAAAAGATAGGAATTTCAATCTCAGAGAAGGCAGAATAAGGGAAGTATTAAAAGTTAGAGCAGAAACCAATGAGATTGGAAGCAAGAAACCAATAGAGAATATTAGCAAAATATAGTTCTTTGAAAGATCAGTAAAATTGATAGATCTCTAGCCAATCTAGCCAAGAAAACAGGAGAGAAAGCACAAATTGCTAATGTCCGAAATGAAAGTGGGTCATCACTACTGATTCCGTAGATATCAGAAGTATAACAAAGAGATATTGTGGGCAACTCTGCTCACACAGTTGATACCTTAGATGAAATGAGTCGATTCCTTGAAAGCCCAAAATACCAACATTTGGAAAAGGAAATATAGATCATCTGAATAGGGTGAGATCTATTAAAGATATTGAATCTATAATTAATAACCCTAAAAAAAGCAGCAACTTAGATGTTTTTACTGGTGAATTCTACCAAACACTTGTGGAAAAAATACCAATTTCTGTAGTCTTTTCCAGGAAAGAGATGTAGAGAGAATACTTCCAAACTCATACTGTGAGGCCATCATGACCCTTGTAATAAAACCAGATAAAGACATTAAAAGAAAAGAAAACTACAGACCAATATCTTTTTTGAACAAATGTGAGCAAATTGAATCCAGAAGGATATAAAAAGAATAATACACCATGACTGAATGGCACATATTCCAGATTTACAGTGCTGATGCACCATTCAAAAACAAATAGCTGTAATCCACTTTATCAACAAAATAGAAAAGAAAAATCATATGGTCATAATAGTTCATGTATGAGAAGCATTTTACATAATCCAAGAATCACTTAAGATATTTGTATAGCAACTCTCAGCAAACTAGAAAAGTAGACTCACTCAACTTGATAAAGAACAACTACCCAAATCTTATAGTTAACAATGTACTTTATTGTGAGAACTGGTCACTCGCCCTCAAGACTGAGAAAAAGACAAGGGTGTCTCATAGCTACACTCTCTTATAATACATACTGGAGGTATTAGACAAAGCAATAAGACAAGAAAAAAAATAAAAATTCACAGATTGAAAAGAAATATTTTTTTTCACAGATGACAGGATTATCTATGCAGAAAATATAAAAGAATTGACAAAATATTCCAGAGTTAATAGGCAAGTTTGGCATGCACACAGAAAACATTGTTAACCTACAAAGCACAGTTGTTTTTCTAAATACCAGAATTGAATTAAAACCAGAATACTACTTATGATAGCATCCGACAATGAAACACTTAAGTGTGAGTCTAACAAAATACATAGGGAAACTATCTGCAGCAAAGCAAAACCTGATGAAAGCAGCCAGAGACCTAAAGAAATGAGGGGTATTTCATGGTCATGGGTGGAGGAATCAATACTGTTAAGAATGTTAATCCACATTAATCTATAGATTTAATGCAGTCTCAATTGAAATGTCAAAAATCTTTTATAGATATTGAAAAGGAATTTTAAATTTTATATGAAAAGACATAGACCTCGAATATTCAATGCTATACTGATGAAAAAGACCACAGTTTTACAGCCCACAGGATGCTATTTTAAGACTTATTACAGAGTTACACTAATTAAGACAATACAATGCTGGTGAAAGACCACATACACACATCAGTAGATCGGAATAGAGGGCTCAGAAATAGGTCAAGGCAAATACAATCCACTGATATCAGAGAGAACAATGGAAATTCAGGAGGAAGTAGGGTCTTTTCAGTAAGTGTCACTGGGACAACTGGAAGTCTATGTTTAAAAAATGAATCTAGGCATACATCTTACAACTTTTGCAGAAATTAACTCAGAATTGATCACAGACATAGAGGTAAAATAAAAGCCTATATGAGCCCGTGAAGAAAATCTAAACAGCATCGAGTTTGGCAGTGAGTTTTAGATAGAACACTGATGGCACCACCCATGAAAGACAAAGTTACAAAATGTTGGACTTTAAAAAATTTTTAATGTTTATTTATTTTTGACAGAGAGAGAGAGAGAGAGAGAGACAGGACGGGAGTGGGGGAGGTGTATAGAGAGAGGGAGACACAGAATCTGAAGCAGCCTCCAGGCTCTGAGCTGTCAGCACAGAGCTTGACGTGGGGCTTCAACCCACAAACCATGAGATCATGACCTGAGCTGAAGTAGGACACCCAACCAACTGAGCCACCCAGGCACCCCCAAGGTTGAACTTTATTAAAATTAAAGACTTTGGCTCTAAAATAGACATTGTCAATAGAATGAAAGCAAGTTACAGAATTAGAAGAAAAAAATTGCAATACATACACCAGATGAAAGAATTGTGTCCAAAATATATTGCAACTCTTAAAACTGAGCAATAAGGACACAAAAAAGAATATATTGTAAGGCAACGGGTGAAGATCTGAATCTGCACTGACTCCTCACTTGTGAGGAAGCACAGAAGGGAAATGTCGTTTGTCACTGGGGATCACATTGCTAAGCAGCACTGAGGTACCATGACGAAACTGGTTGAAGGGCTAAGAGAAAACAAGTAACCCTCCCCCACCCCCGACCCAGGACACTACTGACTGCTCACAAGGCTGCAGAGTAACAATTGTCATTCGTGGCTGGACGGAGGGGCACAAAATGGCACAGCCACTTTGGACGGGAGCCTGGCCATTGAATCAAGGCTAAACGTAATTCATACCATCCAGTCCAGCGATCACACTCCCAGAGATTTACCCAAATGAGCTGTGAACCTTGTCCACACAGAAAGCCACACCCACATGTTTGCAGTGGTGTCCTTCATAAAGCCCCTCAGCTGAAGGAACTAAGATGTTTTTCTAGAACTGAGTGAAAAACTAGACATCGTACAGTAGAATGCCCTCACCCATAAAAAAACATGAGCCAGCAAGCCATGGAAAGACAGATAAGCCTAAATATATAGTAGTGAGTGAAAGGAGGCCGTATACTGGGTGACTCTGAGATATGGCACTCCGGAGAAGACAAGCCTGTAGAGACGGAGGAAAGATCAATGGTTGGCAGGGGTTCTGGGACTGGATTCGGAATGGACGAAGCACGCGGGATTTTTAGGGCAGGAAAAGTGTTCTGTGCAGCCTTGTAATGGTCCACACATGACATTGTGGATTTGTCTAAACCCAGAACTGTACAGCAGAATGAGCATTAAGACATACAAATGAAAGAAAGAAAAAGAGAGAGAAAGAAAGAAAGAAAGAAAGAAAGAAAGAAAGAATTAAAGAATTAAAGAAAGAAAAAGAAAAGGAAGGAAGGAAGGAAGGAAGGAAGGAAGGAAGGAAGGAAGAGTCAGGAGATCCCAAGAAAGACCGCAGACCTTGACAAGAAAATCCACCTGTGCACAAACGTATGAAAAGCATGAAGCCACCGCAGTGGAAGCACGTGTGTGTGGGGATGGGGCAGGAGGGGAAGACAGTGACCCCTGTGGCTTGGGAAATGAGTGGAACCCATCACTAAAGGCGATATAAAGGGTGCATAGGCCCAGTAGTCCTCTTAATAAATACTTTTGCCGGGGGTGCAGGTGGGCGATTCTGAAAGGTCTGCGGACTTGAGCAGTCAGGTAAGTGGGGAGAGGGTGGTCTGTGGCTAGAGGATCCATGTGGTAATAAATCAGGGATAAAGTCGTGTTTAGTTTACCATAAGGAGGGGATATTTCCAGACGGAAGTACCTATAGATACGTGCATATATGTGACTCTACATGTATGCATCACCTCTGCAGATCGGACGTGAAGGGCTGGAAGCGGAGAGGCCAGCAGCAGCCAACACCAAGATCTCAGTGTTATTTAAGGGCAAAGAATAAAAATAGAGTGAAATTAGGTTTTAGAGAAAATATCATCAGGGGCTCAGGGGCTCCTGGGTGGCTCAGTCTGTTGTACGTCCGACTTAGGCTCAGGTCATGATCTCACAGCTTGTGTGTCAGGCTCTGTGCTGACAGCTCAGAGCCTGGAGCCTGCTTCGGATTCTGTGTCTCCCTCTCTCTCTGCCCCTCCCCTGCTCATGCTCTGTCTCTCTCTGTCTCTCTCAAAAATAAATAAACATTAAAATAAAAGTCAGGGGCGCCTGGGTGGCTCAGTCAGTTGAGCATCCCACTTCGGTTCAGGTCACGATCTCACGGTTCGTGAGTTCGAGCCCCACGTTGGGCTCTATGCCGACAGCTCGGAGCCTGGAGCCTGCTTCGGATTCTGTGTCTCCCTCTCTCTCTGCCCCTCATCTGCTCACACTCTGTCTCTCTGTCTCAAAAATAAATTAAACAAAAAAATGCAAATAAAAAAATAAAAAAGATCGTTATTTCAAGGCTCTGAGCGACTCGGTTGGCCTGTGATGGGCCTATACCAGGATGGTCTCCGCCCCACCGTGGGGTGTGCTTTGTCTGGGATCAAGCTACCTGCGTTCTGATCCCCATCCTTCCGCTTTGTCCTCGTCTGACCTTGAAGCATTTGACCCCGCTCTGTGATGATCACTGAGACCACAGCGCGTGGTGCTCCGGGACGGTGGTGTACGTGTGCCACACTGTCACTGGGCGGGCTCTGTGCTGAGCTTCATGGAGGGGCTGGCCTCTCATGACCAGAAAAACAAATGAATGTCTTCTGCTCTGAAGGTGGTGTAAGCACATCATAAAATTAAGTTTGTTAATAGTAAGTGTTAAGTTCGAAAGTGTGTATCCTCCCCCGTCCCCCAAACTTATATCCTGAAATCCTACTGCGCGACATGACCGTGTGAGGTGACTCACTCGTGAGGGTGGGGACATGATGCGTGAAATCAGCATCTTTGCGGAAGACCCCAGAGAGCTCCCTGGCCCCCTCCACTGTGCGAGGACACAGTCAGAGGGCGGCCGTCGGCGACCCTCCCCAGACCCTGACCGTGCCAGCAGCAAAAGTCCAGCCTCCAGAACTGTGAGAAATCAGCGTTTGCTGCTGGACCAGCCCGACAGGACTCAGACATTAATTTCTATAAATCTACAACATTCAATTATGTTGTTGCCAAACATTCCCATGTGACCTGGTGATTGAAAGCAGCCGTCGTTAACTGAGCCGTAGCTACGCTGCTGGACAACGCTCAGAATACAGACACACGGACCAAATGGCCCTCGGACAGCCCAGAACTTGCTGAGAAAACAAAATATTAACTAAACAGTGGCCTGAGAGTATGAGCTTTTAGGATATTTGGGCCACAGGGAATTGGAAGTCCAAATCAAACCAGCTTAGTAAGGACGGGCTTTGTTGTTTCCCGTGAGTTGGCATCCGTAGGGCAGAGGTGGGGTCCTCGGTCCCCAGGCTGTCTCCCTGCCCAGGCTGCGGGCTGTGGCTCCTCTCTGCTGGCCTCACCCTGAGGCTGGTGTTAGAGCTCACGTCTGTGCAACCCGACGCCTCCTGCTGATTCCTACAGAGCAGGAGACATCGTCCCAGAGTCCTGGAAACTGCCTGCCGATTCGTGGCCAGAGTTTCTGGCACGTCCTTCCCTGCCCACGTTTCATTGCAAGGTGAAATCCAAGCGGGGCTCAGCTGGGCCCCCGGGCAGTGCCAGGGGCATCCGCCCTGGGCCTGTGCTCGGCGTCTGGACGACATGCCTGCCGAGGGCGGGATGACCCATGTCACGTTAGCAGTGGGCACCTCCCCACGCGCACATTCACAATCTGGCCTGATGGTGAGTCGAAAGTCTCACTGGGTTGGGGAGGCCGGTAGAATCTGGCTGGCGGGACCCCACTCTGTCCTACCCCTGCTTCATTTACATCACCCACCACGAGGAGCCCGACACCCTGCAGGTGTCGGGGGTACTTAGCAGCATCAGACGACACCCTGATCTCACATGGAGTGAGGAACACTGGCCTTAGCCGCTGCCTCCCGGCCCAGGCCCAAGGTACACCCCATCCTTTCTACTCTGGGAATCTCCCCTGCCCTCCTGGATTCCACTGGAATAGCCCAGTTGCTGGTCAGTGCAGTGGGCAGATAGTGGGGCCGGGGCTTGCTTTAGGGGTCACGGTCACTGGCCGTGAGGAGCCTTTAATTGATTGGTGTTCACTTCTGCTCAACCAGATACGTGGCCATTCTCAAATGAGAACCAGCAAAGGGCCGTGTGTTCAGAGCTCGGCATGGCGAGACTGTCAGCCCCCATCGCTGTGTTTGGCAAAGACTCAAAGGTGGGCAGGGTGGGGAGAGCTTTACAGAGGGGAGAAGGGGATGCTTGGGGCCCCGGGGGAGGCTGCAGGTGTGGGGAGCTGGGACGTTACTGGAAGTGGGGCGTCCCACGCCAGCGGCTAGTGGAGCACAGCTGTCTCCCTCTGGCTGGTCCTAAACTGCTGGTCAGGACAAAATCAGGGAGCTGTCAGCTACGAATCGAGTCCCGGTCGTTCGGGGTTGATTGTTGCAGGGGTTATTGTTTAGATTCCTGGATTGTCATTAGAGACAGATTTCCTGCACGTCTGACTTAGAGACAACGGGCTGGCTTCCTGAGCTGGTCAGTCTAGAGAGGGCCGGGACCCCAGGCTGCTTGGCCTCCAGAGGTCTAATTTTATGTATGGTTTTGCCATTGTCTGTTCGTATATCCAGTCTCTGACATCTCTCCATGACGGCATGTGGAGAAAGAGAGAGACGGGAAGAGGAGGAAGGAGAGAAAGGAGGGGGAGGAAGGGGAGGAGGGGGGAGGGTGGGGAGGAAGGGGAGGAGGAGGGGGAAGAGGAGGAGGGCCCCAGCCATTGGCAAGCCCTCCCCCAAGCCCTGTGGTGGGGGCGGGTGACACACTTAGGGCCCCAGCCCAGGGTCCAAGGGACAACGGTGGGTCCCCTGAGCACAGTTATACACCAGGACACAACAGAGGTCCCGTCAGCAGAATCAATGACAACTGCCCAGCATTCTGTCGTTCGGACACATTTTTACCTTTGCCTGTGGAACAACTCAACCTTCAAGTCTGTCCTCAGCCACCAGGGACGTCTCGAGTAGGACACGGTGCATGTCCAGAGGAGGTCCCCAGCATTGTCACACATGGGAGCGTTTCAGCTTCCAAATAGAGCCGCTGTCGGCATTCGCAGGCGGGTGGCCCACGGGCCTCTGGCACCCAGATTTCCTCAGGGAACGGCGCACGGCCTGAGGCCTCCGAGGCCCATGGCTTTGACTCTGTTGTTGCAAGTTCAGAAGAAACAGCCCTGTAAATAACCAAACCTCTTGCAAAATGCCTTGATGAATTTACGATTCAATTGTTAAATATTTCCTTACTTGTGCTAAAAATATTATCAAAGACACTTCTGTCATAAATGGACTTTACTCTGGTGAGACTTATATGTTTTCTATAAAAATATTTTGCTCATGGAAATGAGTAGTGTATTGTTTGTTTGTGTATTAACTGCCTAATGGCCAACATCAACAATTAAAAGGTAGTTTTCTCGGGGTGCCTGGGGGGCTCAGTTGGCTGGGCGTCCGACTTCGGCTCAGGTCATGATCCCATGGTCTGTGGGTTCGAGCCCCGCATCGGGCTCTGTGCTGACAGCTCGGAGCCTCGAACCTGCTTCTGGTCCTGTGTCTCCCTCTCTCTCTGCCCTCCCCCTGCCCGTGCTCTGTCTCTCTCTCTCTCAAAAGTAAATAAACTTTGAAAAAAAAATTTTTAAAGACAGTTTTCTCTTTAATACTATTTATTTTTAAATAAAATGTTTCTAAGTAGGCTTCACGCCCAGTGTGGAGCCCAAAGAGGGGCTTGAACTCACAACCCTGAGATCAAGACCTGAGCTGAGATCATGACTCGAATGCTTAACTGACTGAGCCACAGTCAGGTGCCCCAGTACTATTTTTAAATAAAATAAAAAAATATCCTTGAGAGGGGCTGGGAAATAATTTCAAACCTGCATACCAGTTACAACCTAGAGACGAATAAAAAATGCTTTTGTGGCTGTATTTTGGGGGGAGTGATTCCACCTGGAAGCCAGAAGGCGTCGACACACAATGGGCTGGACACACAGCCCCAGGCTGGCACATTTAAGGTCTGAATGTGTATGGAAAACGATTTCCAAGCTTAATGTTACGTGGAGGCCATGATATGTTCGTCTCTTCCCCCCACACGGATGGACGCATCCGCGATGTGCTCAAAACAGACGGACAGAAGAACACACGCCGAGCCCCTGGCCTTGTGGCAGGTGTCCAGCCGCCCCCAGGGTGCACGCAGGCCTCGGCTGGCTTTCCCGGGAATGAGGGTTCGTCTCCCGTCACCGGCCACACTCTCTGCAAGGCGTCTCTGCCCAGGATCCTGCAAGGCGTCTTCCTCGCTCTTTCTCTGGCTCCTGAGAAGACCCACCACTGCCTGCATCTTTAGTACACACCAACCCTGTTTCTGGAATTCCTTTCAAACCTGTTATCTCACAGAAGCACCGAGTTTAAATTTGCTGGATCATCTGTAGTTTGCCGGGGGTGTCGTAGCTGACATGGGTTTTCAAGACAAGGTACACGCAGCCCAAGTCCGCAGGGACTCGCTGGCCAGTGGGGCGGGTCACGGTGCGCGTGGTGGCTGCCACACCCAGAGCCATGTCGGGGCCTGGAGAGTAGAGGATCTGGAGGCCGCTCCCCTCCCCGAGTGGTGGGAGTCACAGGGGGTTCGTTCTGGGAGAAGACAGGATGCGTTGAGAAGCCAAGCGTGGACAGAGATGCGGGCATCCACTGGTTCGCACGTACATTCCACAAATTCCGGGCAACGGAGGGTCAGGTATTGTAGTCAGAACATCGCTGGGAGGGCAGAGGGCTCAGAGATCCCCGGAGACACGGCCCCGGGGGCTCCCAGGCCAGCCTGGGGAGCCCTGTGCACAAGGGAGCAGAGAGTGTGGCCATCACAGGCTGTGGGAGGTCCCGGGAGAGAACAGGAGCACGAAGGGGGAGGCAGACCGCCACGGAAGACAGGTCCAGGAACAGAACTCGAGTGCGTGCGGTGGATTATTGGGTTGAAAGAAAGTTTGCCTCCAAACCATCTGGCTAACCATAATAGAGCCTACAGATACTGGCTTAAAGTCAGTGGGTCACATGCAAATCTCATTTGATTGCTATGTGGGGAAACATGAACTTCTCTGTTACCACATCTTTTAATTCGCATTATTTCCATTATCCCACAGTCATGTGGCTGAATGCCCGTACTGAGCGGACCCTGTGCTGTGCCCTGGGGACACACCAGTGCACGACACACACTACCTGGTTTCTGAAGGTGCGGATGCTAAGCAGAAAGAGGATATGCAATAAAACATACAAACGTCTTCAGACTTGCTGCTGTCTTCATCCGTTGGAGACGGGAGTGACGAGAAGTGCGTTAACGCTCATCACACGCTGTTGCGCACCCAGCATCCTGATTTATAGACCTGCGTGCAGTTTGCAGCCCGTGAAAATGGCAGGTGCAGGGCCCGTTGTCCCGAGGAATGGCCCTAAGTGCAGCTCAGGTAGGCGTGTTAATCTAGAAACCACTAAGAGGAGGAAGGAAGTTTGTGAGGGTCCCTGGAGACGGTCAGCATTAAAAAATGTGGGAGCAGGAGAGGCCCCACTTACCAGGGGTTCACCCAGGAATCCAGGTGACAGAGTGTTTGCAAAACCCCTGCAGAGAAAATTGGCAAAATGTTGCCGGAGCAATTGCAGAACACCTCAATTAACACTGAGACGGTCTACACCCAACACCGGAGCATCGAGGGCGCAAACCCGTAACTGAGCGCCACATCCGTCTGTGATCCCAAGCATTTTCAGATGAACAAAAGGAGCTAGAACACCTGCTCCTAGGATCGCCCTTAGAAGAGTGAGAGTCTGAAAAGGACCCCGAAGTGGACGAAAAACGTGAATGAGCAAGGTGGACTTAAGTTGACAAATGTCAAGATCCTTTTGAAGCTTCAATTAGATTCATTTGGAGATTGACGCGTGTCAGCAAAACACAGGGAGACAAGGCAAAGATTACGTGTATATGTAAATATACACAATAAATATATAAAGAGATGTATTCATATATTTACTAACACTGAAATTCTCTTGGAACGTATAGAAATACACTTACTGATCTCCCGAAAAAGAAAGGTTATAGTAGACAGTAACATGAAGAACACAACTCAGAGAGAGAGAGAGAGAAGGAAAAATCAGTCCAAACCACATCTGAATACTTCTTTTTGAGATATGTGCTATAAAGAAAGTTGAAAGATAAGTAGCACGGAGCAGTTTGGAAAAGGTATCCAAAATGCTGAATAATTTATGGAAATTAATTGGAAAAGAACCCCACAGAGAGATTGTCAAAGTCGGAACAAGAATTTCACACAGGAGGAATTCTGAATGAGTCACGGACATCTGAGAGATGCTTAGCCTCCTGGTGATCAGGACCACGGAAGCACAGCCGGTGCTGAGAAACGTCTCGGCCCAGATCAGATTGGCACATGTCCGGTGATGTGGTAATCCCAAGCAGTGCGGAGTATACGGCTGATACTCTGCTTGCTTGAGCCCCACGCATCGATACAGGTGAGAGAATAATGGAGAAAGATTCAGGAAGTTTGGAAAGGCGAGGACCCACCCCTGGCCATCAGGTGACATCTAGAAGATGGAAACCTTGCGAACAATCCACAGATGCCCACTGCTGGAGAACGGTTCTGTGTCTGATATTAGGAAGCCCTGGGCTCTTTGATGCCCCTGTGCATATCCATCATGTGGCATTCATCTCCTTGTGACCAGGGCCTTGTCACTCAAGGAAGGCACGGCTCCCGGGGGCTGTGGGTGGGGGAGGCTTGAGAGGACCCTGTGCCCAAGACTGGACACACCTCCTTCGGGGCGTAGGCTCTGTCTGCCGTGCGGCCGCCCGCCTGATGGTTTTGCATTGGGTAGGCAGGTGGTGGGTGGGTTAGGCATGTGCAAAAGAAGGTATGAAGTCAGTTTTGCAAGGGCTGTTTTTTGGGGACCCATGCATCTCGAGGGGATTTCTGACGGGCATTTCGATCTCAGCGTAAAGGCCCCAGAGACTCGAGTTAAATGTGGGAATCCGTAGCCAGCGCGAGTGTGTAGAAGGTTGTTAGAGGTCCTGCTTTGAATCAGTTGCCAGATGTATCAGCTTTCGTGTCTGTGTCCTGGGGAGGGGCTGTGCAATCTTGACCTGTCTCCCAGTTTTGCCTTTTGGGCACAGACTACTAACACTTGATTTCCTTCTGTCCCGTCTCCCTCCTGTAATCCTTTGCAAATGCCTGGCCACGTGAGGGCCACGTGCCCTGCTGTGCCCAGACTGTGCAAAAAACGTGAACAGCAGGGCTTTGCCAGAGTGGTCACAGAAATGCATGTTCTACCCTCCCCATGGTCCCCAGACTCAGTTCCAGAGGAAGGAGTTTGGGGACTTAATTAATTAATTAATTAAAGGGAACCAAACTGATTAGGAATGAGGCTGGAGTTCGTTTCTAAGTTGTAGCCGTTTCTAAGTTGTAGAAAAAGAAATATTTTGAGTGTGAAATTTCGTACCAAAAAAAAAAAAATTCATGGAGAGTCAAGTTTTGTAACTTTTGAACATGAAAATGTGAAGGGTATGAAGGCGTCCCCTCCATCGCCAGCAGACAAATGCACGATCAGCAGGCAGTGAGCCTCTCTGGAGTGAGGCCACCGGCTCTGTGTGTGTGTGTCCGTGCACATCAGGGGACATGTTTTACATCGTTTGCGACGTGCTGGAAACACATCAACGATAACGTGTGTGTCACAGTCCGAGGAGGCGTCAGAGGTCTCACTTCCCAACTTCCTTTTTCAAATGAGATGTGCCATCAGACGTGGTGTCTTTGCAGGTCCAGAGTATCCCCACCCAATTCTGCACAACTGTCGTGATAATATTCGCAGTAACACTACAGACAGCCGTTGAGGATGTAAACTGTTTTTCTAAGTTCTTTGTTTTATGCTCATCAAAATCTGAAAAGGTGGGAGAATTTTATTTTTATGTTTTTCTGATTTCAGAAACACCTGCCAGGCGTCCTGTCCTTGGCGGGACAGTGCACAGCCCCCACAGCTGTGCATTCCCACTACCCAGGAAGCCCCCTGCCATCCTCATAATGTCACCAACTGGCCGCTTCCACCGGGCAGGACGTCGGGACAATCTCCTATGTCAACAGATATCATGTGTACTGACTATGGTTAGACAAAGTCACAAACGACCCTCAAATCATGAACCGACTGTCTCTAGCACTCATTTATCAGTGGCTGAGGTCTTGAAAATCAATTTTCTAGAAGAAAAATATTTCATATAATAGTTGGATGCCAACAGAGGCCAGCATGAGGAAGAGAAACGTTCCGTTAGGTCTTTTTCAAAGTGACAAGAAGCCCCTTCACACACTCCCTGGTTGAAGGCTGTAGCAGAGGACTCTGCTGATGTAATCCCAGGAACTTTCCCTCCCGCACAGTAAGGAGTCCCTCTGCAGGGGGGTCTGGGGACAAGCGGCACATGTTGGGAGGACCCGGGTCTGGGGATCAGGAGATCCACCTCTGGAGCTCAGCCCCACCCCCACCGGGCCACACGCCCGTGGCTACATCGCTCTCCCTCTCTGGACGCCCTCAGTTTTTTATTTACTCTTATTTTTTAATTTTTGAGAGACAGAGAGCATGCAAGCAGGGGAGGGGGCGGAGAGAGAGAGGGAGGGAGGGAGGGAGGGAGGGAGGGAGGGAGGGAGAATCCCAAGCAGGCTCCACGCTCAGAACAGATACTGGGGGCGCCTGGGTGGCGCAGTCGGTTAAGCGTCCGACTTCAGCCAGGTCACGATCTTGCGGTCTGTGAGTTCGAGCCCCGCGTTGGGCTCTGGGCTGATGGCTCGGAGCCTGGAGCCTGTTTCCGATTCTGTGTCTCCCTCTCTCTCTGCCCCTCCCCCGTTCATGCTCTGTCTCTCTCTGTCCCAAAAATAAATAAATAAATAAATAAATAAATAAATAAATAAATAAAAAACGAAAAAAAAAATTTTTAAAAAATAAAAAAAAATAAAAAAAAAAAGAACAGATACTGATGTGAGGCTTGATTCCACGACCTGGAATCATGATGTGAGCTGAGATCAAAAGTCGGACGCTCAACTGACTGAGCCCCCGGGCGCCCCTGGATGCCCCCTGTTTGTTGTTAGGCGGGAAGAGTCGTGGCTCAAGAGTTCGAATGATATGCGTCTCAAGACCTGGACCTTAACACGCACCTGCCTGCCTTCCTTCTTTCCAGCAAGTACTGGTGGGGCTCCCACGGGGATAGGAGCTCAGCTCAGCTGTGGGCTGGATGCTGTGGCGGGTGTTTCTTCACATGATGGAAGATGCTACTTGATGTTCTTTCTCTCCCTCCCTCCTCTGTCCCGGGAAATCAGGATCACATACAGAGCGGGTGCCCAACCCGCCATGCTCTCTTGGCTAATCCGGGCCTCCGGAAGGCAGTTCTAACACAGTTGCCAAACCGTCTGGTCCCAGATGTCTGACTCGCCCGAGGGTCACAAACTAAAATAGACCCAGGGCCGGACCTCTCCCTTCGTGTCATCCCAGGAGCCTGGGGTCAGGGGACATTGTCATGGAGGCTAACTGTCCTAAATTAAGAGCTTTTGAGCTGTTCACATTGTATGCCATTAAAACAGGGCCACGGAGGAAGGGTATTCTGAGGGAAAGCCATGTCCGCACCGTGGATGTGGTGCCCCTTCGGATGCCCCGTGTCCACTCTCCAAATCCTCACATCCTTACGTAAGGGACACAGGACATGCGTATCCACACACGTGGATTTTCATGGGCACGCCCAGGGTGGAGGCTGCTGTGGTGACGGGTGAGCAGCACAGGTGTGTTGGTAGAACAGGGCACATATATACAACATGTATTAAACAGGAAACATGTACAGATTTTAGCACGTATTTTTACCTATTAATACTCGAGTGCTTTTCGGTAAGTTTTCTTATTAAAATTGTCCCTGGTTTTTCTTGGTACTGTAACAGAAATGTATCCAAATATAGCACTCAAGGCCGTGGAAAGATCCATGGGTATAGCACGTGACCGTCCTTCTTGATGCCGTTAGAACAAAACACGGTAGTTACTGTTCGGGGCCAGACCTCCGGTGCTTGGTGCGTATCTCTGTCATCACTAACCTCACACGGCCATTCGGGTCCATGTTTTCATCCCCCCTGTTGAAGGGAAGTGAATGACGTGGGCCAGATGTCCAAACACACACACAGGATACCAAGTCAGGCGAATTTCAGACACACGGCACATCATCTGTGTGTAGGAGCACCCACGCCACGTCGGGCACTCGCTTCTACTAAAACCCGAGCCCTGAATTTGCCGGGAGACCCGTTCTTTGTCCGGTGACCTGGGCTCAGGACCACAGTGTGAGTTCCTCCCCTCACCCCACCAGGCCTGCTTCTGTGCCTGAGGAGGAAGTCGATCTATTCGGTCTTTAAATAGAGACTCAGCACAAGACTGAGGCTGTTGGGGAAGGATAGAGCCAGGAGGGAAACGCTGAGAACCCGTTTCTGCTGGGTTCTCTTTTTTGCTCTCCAGCCACTTCTTCCAACCAGGAAAAAAGTCACTACAAACCAGAAGCATCGGTGGTCGCTGGACGCCGCGTCCTTGCACCTCACGGGGCAGAGAACCCGGGCGACGTCAGAAACCGCCTGGGGCTTCATCCCGTTTTCCATGCTGTCCGTGAGCTCCCCATCTGTCACCTTCAGAATTAATTCCAGATGTCCTTTCCTTTTCCCTAGGCTATGAAATAATACTATTTTTTTCCATTAACCTTTGATGATTACATCAAAATATTACATTTTCTGAAAAAGAGAGATTCCGTACGAGGGGGGCGGGGGGCGGGTTGGAGGGCTCTGGCTGCAAACACTTGTCCTGGGGGCGGGGAGGGTCGGTGTGGTCCCCGAGGGGAGTCTGGGAGACCAGTTTCCCGGAGGCTCGGGCTGGGAATTTTGAATCCTTTTAGACAAATTTGTAGTATAACGCTGTGTAACTAGATAAAGCCTTCTCAAGCCTGATCCTTCTCCTTTGAGCTATTTCCGTCCCATGTCCTGGCATAGACCAGGCGCTTCTGAGAATTGTGGTTTGCGGAGGACGGGTGGCGTTACAGGGCTGTTTTACCGGAGTGTGTGGCCAGCCTCGTGGCTGTGGACCGAATCGGACCCCCACCCGTGAGTATGTTGAAGCCGTAACCGCCGTGAGATCGTACTTGGAGAGGGAATTTAGGAGGTGAGTAAGCCTGAGTGAGGTCATGAGGGGGGCCTCCATCTACCAGGACCGGTATCTTCGTAAGAAGAGATAATGGAAAGCCGTCTCGCTCTCTGGCTCTCTGCCCACCCTGGGAGGACGCTGTTGGGCAGGAAGGCACGCCAGGAACCAGAGTGGTGGGCACCTTGATCTGGGCTTCATCCAACCTCCAGCAGACTCCTGGTGCGTAAGCCCCCAACCCGGCTACATGCCTGGTGCCCACGGCGGACTAACACACCTGTCCTGTCCGCTGGCATCCCACAGCCCCTGGCAGAAACGGGTTCTCAGCGTTTCCTTCCTGGCCCTATCCTTCCCCAACAGCCTCAGCCTTGGGCTGAGTCTCTATTTAAAGACCAAATAGGTCTACCTCCTTACTCATCGTATTTGTCCATTTTTCTTTTGTTCCTGCGTTTCTACAAGAGATGCTCATAAACTCTATTTACTGGTCGGCACTGTGCCTCATTATGGCTCAAGCTGCATTAAGGAGTAGGGTCTGTCATTTGTGAAACGCGACGAAAGCCATGTTCTGAGCTCTGTGTTCCACAAGCGTAGTTAATTTATCCTCCCCAATGACCAAGAAGGGGAAAGGGATGATAGTTTCATCTTATTGGTGATAAAACTGAGGTATGTTGTCTCAAAACTAGCATTTTTGGAGCCAGAATGAGGACCTGATGTGAAGGACTCCAAGTTCTCACCTGGCATAGACTAGTATCCAGGTGTAAAACTGGCCCCTAAAAAGGAGCGGAGGAAGACCAAGCATCGGAGGAGGAAGGGATTTGGCCCCTTCCTGTTACCTAGCCATTAAGATCTGCCCTGACTAGCCCAGGGAGGCAGGAGAAAGAAGAGAAGAGCATCGCAGTGCTCCTCCATGGCTGTCATGCTCCACAGGTGAGTCCCTCTGGGGACCACCCAGCCCGGCTCTGCCTGGCATGCCTCTCTGGGGGTCCCCCCTCTTTCTTCCATCTTCCCAGGTCTCTCCACACACTGGAGTGCCCCTCCTGGTCTTTGTTTCCCATTCAGTCCCTGCCCTCCCTTCCTTGCCCCATTGCCCGGCTCCCACACTCCTTCTCAACATAGACATGGAGCAGCGGCCAACCTTGGGAGCGTACCCGTGAACCCCTGCTCGTCCACAGCATACACACTCACCTGGACCCGGCACCCGGTCAGCCCTCCTGTCTCCACCTGTTCTGCTCACCCTAGGGCTCACTGTGGACCCTGGCTTTTCATCCTCCCTTGGACGGTTCTCATCGCCTTGGGAACGTCTCTGACGGCACCCTTGATAAAGAGGAAAAGGAAATCATCTCAGTGATGGTGTACTTCACATTGAAAGAGTGTCAAACACCAGATAGAATCTCTCAAAGTATCTTTTTTTTTATGACCTGTGCTTTATACTTACACCGACCTTCCTATCCTGGTACTGCCTTGTATTCTTAGATCTTTCAACATATTGTGCAATTGGTGTTATAATAACACCCATTCCCCAGATGAAGAAACTGGGGCATAGGGAAAACACCAAAAAAAATTTTGTTTTTTTTTTATTTGCTCATTTGTTTTATTTCTTTTTTAAAAGTTTTTTTTTTACTATTTTTATTCATTTTTGAGAGAAAGAGAGACAGAGAAAGAGAGAGAGGGAGACACAGAATCTGAAGCACGTTCATGGCTCTGAGCTGTCAGCACAGAGCCCGACGCGGGGCTTGAACCCATGAACCGTGAGATCATGACCTGAGCCGAAGTCAGACACTCAACTGACAGAGCCACCCAGGTGTTCCCTGTTTTGTTTCTTAAATTCCACATATGAGTGAAATCATATGGTATTTGTCTTCCTCTGACTAACTTATTTCACTTAGCCTAATACTCTCTAGCTCCATCCATATCTTTACAAATGGTAAGGTATTAATCCTTTTTGTGGCTGAATAATATTCCATAGAGTGTGTGTGTGTGTGTGTGTGTGCCCCACATCGTCTTTATCTGCTCATCTTTTGATGGGCACGTGGGCTGCTTCTGTGACTGGTGGTCACCAGAGGGGAGGTGGGGGGGGTAGGGGGTGGGGAACAGGTGACGGGATTAAGAGTGTACTTACCTTCATGAGCACTGAGCCACGTGTACAATTATTGAATCACTATACTGCACACCTGAAATTCATAGAATTAATATATCACTGGGTGTTAACCATAATTGAATAAAAACATGATTTGCAAGATTACCGTGGGAAAATAATAAAGTAAAAGACAGAAAGAAAGAAAGAAAAAAAAAACCCACATGAGTCACGCAGTGAACCAGGGTTTGAACCCAGACTGTCTGATTTCAGAATCTTACATCCAGCTATATAAGAAGAGGTGCTTATTTGGTCTTGTTCCCGGAAATTTCTAACTTGGAAACAGTTTTGGAAACTATACCAACATCTACCACCCTCCTCCGCACAAAAATACGGTTTCCTGCCTCCAGCGCGAGAGCCAATGGGAGGCTCAGGTTCCTCCTCCGTCAAGCTGGGCTGGGAGTGCTGGGCCTGCAGGATTACTCTGAGTCGACAGTTTAAAACGTACGTGAAAGGGCTGTTGTAACCCACATAGCTCTCCAGCCAAGGAGGGTGAAATACCGGATCTTTCCTCATTCCAACATTGCCGGTATGGATCTGCGGAAAAGAAACAATGATTTCATCCTGTCCAAATACTGTCGGGCTTGATGGGATTGTAGATAAAAAGGAAAAAAAAAAGACCCCAAGTATAGACAGAATGCATTTCCTCCTGTGGTCATTACTTGGTCAGCCTCCCTCCCGCAGACGCCCCCACAGTTCAGTCAGACCACGAATCACGTGTGGCTCCCGGGGTGTTTGCAGAGTCGGACAGAAGCTTTGTGGGTCTGTCCAGCCTGCTCGCCTGACCGTGAGTCTCACCAGCTTCCCGAACCTACTTCTACGTGTAGGTAGGATGCAGAACCGGAACCTGACTTATTCCTGGAGCCAGGCCTCCAGCTGGAAGAACCTGGAAATTATTAGGACATTTCAGCATGTTTTACAAACATATGAAATCCTGAGTTCCTCCGTTCTGAATCCAGGGACAGCAGCACCCGGGGCATTCATGAGGTCCTCAGGCACGTCTTTCTGTCCCAAATAAATGCCATTTGAAGTGTCACCAATGCTGTTATCTCTTACAAGAATAGGGGATGAGCAGCCTTGGACCAAGTGAGTTTTCAGAGCACGACATTTGCAAAGAGACTGAGTGACGCTTGGTTAAGTTGCCCTGCAGGTGCGCCCGGAGGCCCCTTGGAATTTATTGCATTAGCCACGAACGACCCTGTTATCCCTCACAGCACGGCAAGGAGCCCCTGACCCCTGTCATTTCTGTTGTCACCAGACCTCCTGCTTCCTCATGCCGCAGGACTCACCGTGGCAAGCGCTGCTCCTGACCTCGCGTGGACCCCCCTCCCCTGGGTGACCGGGAGGGGGACCCACACTGACTTTGGGACCTGTAATTCTTTTTTAAAAATGTTTATTTATTGATTTATTTGTGTAGAGACAGAGAGCGTGGGGGAGGGGCAGGGACAGAGAGGGGGACAGAGGATCCAAAGCAGGCTGACAGGGGACAGCCTGACGTGGGGCTCGAACTCGCAAACTGGGACATCATGACCTGAGCTGAACTCAGACGCATAACCAACTGAGCCCCTGGGAGCCCCAGGACCCGTAATTCTAAAATCAGCGGCATGATGAGTCCTTGTGCCTCCACCTTTGTGAGGGAGACTTCCCTCCAAAGGACAGAGCTGACCCCCTGGGAGGACCCAGAAGTCTGCCATGCCCCTGACCGCTGAGGGACATCGTGACGCATGTGACGTTTCTGGGGCGTGGTTTTCCAATGTGCAGAATACCGCTCGTTACACCTATGACTTGAAGTGCGTAGAACGAGAAGGAGCCAAAGCAGAGACCAAGGGGGACGAGGGGTCACACATTTGCCTGCATCCGGTCACACAGCTCCGAGCGGCCCCCAAGATCCTGGAGGGCACAGCCCTGCCTGGTGCAGTGAAGGATCCTGGTAATGAATGCAAAGGTCAGAGGAGGAGTTACCGTCATGTACTTAGAACATGCTGTCGATTCCTTTCGGTGCCTCACAAAGGTAAAACAGAACTACCCTACGACCAGGCACTTGCCTTCCTGGGAATTTACCCAAAGGACACAGGAGTGCTGATTCCAAGGGGCACATGCACCCCAACTTTTACAGCAGCTCTATCAACAGTAGCCAAAGTATGGGAAGAGCCCAAAAGTCCATCCACTGGCAGATGAGTAGAGAAGGTGGGGTTTATATACAATGGAATACTACTCGGAGATGAGAAAAAATGAAATCCTGCCATTTGCAGCAACGTGGATGGAACTGGAGGGTATTATGCTAACTGAAATAAGTCAGGCAGAGAAAGACAGTTACCATATGATTTCACTCATATGTGGAATTTAAGAAACGACAGATGAGCACAGGGGAAGGGAAGGAAAATTAAGATAACAACAGAGGGGGAGACAGACCATAAGAGATGCTTACATATGGAGAACACACTGAGGGCTGCTGGAGGGGGGAGAGGGGTGGTTAACTGGGAGATGGGCCTTAAGCAGGGCGTCTGTGGGGGTGAGCACCGGGTGTCATGTGTAAGACATGAATCACTGGGTTTTCCTCCTGAAGCCAAGACTACACTGTATGTTAAGTGACTTGAACTTAAATAAAAAAACAGAACTATCATCGAACAAATGAATGAGCAAGCTGTCTGCTGGGTCTCTGGCGGGAACAAGGGATCTGCTTCTTCTTTGTCCTGAGGGCTCCACATACTGGCCTCTGATTCCTTCCAGAAGCCCTGGACGCTGGGCCACGTCTCCCAGGTCCCCCAGGGGCCTCATGTTTCCCTGTGTGACAACAGTACCTCAGGGCGTCTGCAGGCTCCTGGCCCCTGTAGACGCTGGCCTGCCCAGGAAACACGCAGACAGGAGAGCGGCCTAGGCCTTAGCCCTTCCTGCCCCCCCCGCCACAGTGGCCGACTGGGTGCCAAGTCTGGTTTTGCGCCTTCCTCCTTCACTCTGTCGGTTCTGCTATCATTACACCCCTTCTCTGGGCAATCCTGATTGTTGGGGACAACGGGACATGACGGGAGCAACCCCTCTGAGAAAGGGCAGCCCTGGGGCCCCGCAGGGACCAGAGAGCCTCCTCCAGGGGCTCCCCTGGACAGAAGTCCTGCTTGGGGGCTGGCACCACCCCCCAAATGAGCCACACGTCTCCTCTGCAAGACGCAGGTCCCGCCTTCACTCTGCAGACCTACCCCTTCCTCCTCAGTCCCCTCTTTGGCTAAAATGAGGCAGTCTACCCCAAAGGTCACCCTCCGCTATCCTGGGTAACTTGCATGGCACGGTGAGTATGGCTCCCAGAGCGCTTTCCCCAGGAAAGCTCTGTGCTCCTTGATGGCACAAACGTTGCCCCCTGTCTCATGATCCCCATGGCCAGCCCCCAGGCTGACTCAGATGGCGCTGGCCGTGGCCCCTGTTCCGTTGCTCGCATCTCCCCACCCAGGGCCAAACAGCCTGCAAGGTCGGCACCTGCTGAGGGCTGGCTCTCCAAAACAGCACCACCACGGCCGTGGGCGAGACGAAGCCGAGTTTGGTTATTTTTTATCATGGAAACCCACCTCAGCCGAGTCTTGAAGTTACCTTGGAGAAGAAGGGCAAAGTCAGGATATTTATCCAGACTTGTAGTCTAGGCCAAGACGGGTCTTTCATGCTGGGGTTTGATCAGAAGTGGCCAAAGTGCATGGACGAAAGTTCAGGGTGGGTGAGCGCAGCAGGAAGGGGAGTTTGCAGGACAGGGTCCAAGAGTCTCAGATGGAAACTTTCAGCAGATACTCTTGTTGAAGACAGATCTTTCTGGAAGCTCCTGGAAGGGACAATCAAGTTATTCACAACATGAATCTTCCTGAGAGTCTTATGGAATAATGAGGTTGTGCCACCGAAGACACCCACGGGCACCTCCAGTCGGGTTCACGCGGAGAGGGTGCCACGTGGGGTTCGTGGCTCCAGCCCTCACGTTGCATGCGCATCACGGAGGCGAACTCCAAGCCCAGCGCATTCTTGGGGGGCCCGGGGGGGTCGCTTCAGTCATCTAACTGAAAAAATTATCAGCCAACTGGTAATCTTTCCGGTGAAAGTGAACCGTGGCCAACCCGTGACTGCAATTTCTTTCACATTCTGCTCAAAGATGAAGGGAATAGGAAGACATCAGGTGAAAAGTTCCACGTGTCTTCCCTTAAAATGAAACCCTTCCATACGGTAAACCCTGCCAGGTTGTTTCCTAGAGTAAAAACCATGGCACGCAGCCCACCGCCATCACTGTGACGCTGAGGTACAATTCACACCCTCGCTGCTTCTCGGCTTGCCCAGGCTCGGTCGGCCACTCCGCCTCCCTGGCCGCCAAAGGGAACACGCGCCTCAGTGCCTCCCGTTTTCAGGAAGTGATGGGTCCCCTCTTCGTCTCGTCTCCTGTTCCTCCTGCTGGTAACCTTTGCAGCTGGGTCCTCACCGTCTCCGTGGACTGCGGCTCGTCCCTGCCTGTCCCTGCACCCGTACACTTGTGTCTGTCTTCACCATGATGCCCGGGGAGTGGCACTGGGATGTTCAGGTGTCTCCTCGGCCATGGCATAGAGAGCCCCTCATTCAGGAAGCCCACGTAAAAAGGAACTGGTACCTGTTCTGGACCTCGAAGGGTAAGCAAGAGCTGGTGGAAACGCACGGCTGGAGAATGTACCTGTGACGTGGACCCATCAGTGCACACAGAGGGATGAACGTGGGCCCTTTAGGGAAGCGTGGGTCCCTCGTGGAATCTTCAGAGTGAGCAGGGTCCCCGATTCTTCAGGACCCTGTGATGACAGGCTGAGACTTTGCTCCTTCCCTGTAAGAAAACATCTCTCAAGAGAACACAGAACGGCAGCTCCTTGGAAGTGTTTTCCCGCTTGCTGCTTGCTCCTATGGAAGCGGCTCGAGCCACAGTTACCGGATCGCCGGCCACACCCTTGACTGGGGCCAGCATAGGTTCGAACGATGACGTAACCATGGAGCACAGGGTCGTTCTCCGAATTTCTTGCCCCACCTTCTGATGGTTGCAACCTTCGCAATAATAAAGCCAGCGCCTGTCGATGGGTTCCTAATTCTTGGCTGGATATTGCATCAGGCGTGGATGTCACAGGCTGAAAAGTGCAGGGTGCCTGGTTGTGGTGTCCAACCAGTGCTACGGGGTCCTGGAGATAATCCACACGGGGACGCAAGCCAGACCCCCTTCCATCCCGCGGGACGACGGGGAACCAGCAGCCCTCGTGCCCATGTGCCCTGGGCTGGACGCTGAGGCCCAGGGGGTGGGGAGGTTTCTGTAGAGGGAAGACAGACCTTTTCCGGTCAACGTGTGAGGGAGTCGAGACTGTTACGTCGAGAAGTGTGGGCTTCCCCCCCGCAGATCCGCGTTTGTCATTTGCCCTTGCCGACCCGTGTCGAGTCATGAAAAGAACTGGGCCATTGCAACATTTAGGAGAAAAAGGAATACAATACGAGTTCTGGATGGAACACATCAGAGCACTTTGCAAACAGTAAGCTTGTGAGCGCAGCTTTGAGAGCGTTTTGTTTCAGCTCGTGCACCTGCGATCTTGCCCGCCTGCGTGTTTCTGTGTGTGCGCGTTCCCACGTCTGCCTTCTGATACGTGTGGGACATGCAGGTGCCGGCGGTGATACTCGGACGCCCCTTGGGAAGAAAACAGAAAAAACCCCGGGTTTCCAGTGATGCAGAAAGAGCTGAGACCACACCTGATGGCTTTCCCGGCTCTGCAGAAACGGCAGAGACTTTGAAGATCATGTAACGTATAGTTGGCTTGGAAACAGACGTGCGATATGATCTGGACGAAACCTTCTGCAACCTGATTAAAGAGGGGGCCCTTTCTCAGTGGTCGTTGGGGGGGCGATGGCTCCTACCTTCACAGCTTCCTTACACCACAAAGTCGCTGCAGCAAAATGCTGTATAGTAACTTAATGCAGTGAAAACTTGTTTAAAAACCACTGACTTCCGGGGCGCCTGGTTGACTCAGCCAGTTAAGCGTCTGACTTCAGCTCAGGCCATGATCTCACGGTCTGTGAGTTCAAGCCCTGCGTCAGGCTCTGTGCTGATAGCTCAGAGACTGGAGCCTGCTTCGGATTCTGTGTCTCCCTCTCTGTCTGCCCCTCCCCGACTCACACTCTCTCTCTCAAAAATAAATAAACACTAAAACGAAGAAAAAGAAAAAACCTACTGATTTCCATTCAGATGGTCGTCAAGAGTCCATTTAGGGTATCTTTTTCCCAAATGATGAGTCTGCTGGGTTGTCCTTAATTCTTTCTCTGACACACACACATTTAGTAACTGGGGAGAGAAAACACGGCCATCCATCGCTGCCTTCAAAGACAGGAGATGCCTTCTTGTGGTTAACGGCAGCCCTTAACGTTACTTTTAACCTCTTATCATGCACTGGAATTTCCTTAAAGCCACAGTCTAGACCGGACTTGCTGTGGCTCTCAGGGCCCAGAAGGCTGGGGACATTCATCCAGTCATTCAGAAGACACTCCTGGAATGTGTACAGGGTGAGAGAACTGTTCTCCTTTGCAGACATACAGCAGTGAACAATGAGAGGCAGAAAATACAATCTTGAAATGGATGTACATATTTTTTCTTCAGATGAAGGTAAAGCCTCTGGGAAGGAGGAAAGAAAAGCAGGTTTAAGTGGCTGGAGAGGGCAGGGTCTGGGGTGGGGTGGCTGTTTTATGTGGGGAGGTCAGAGCCGTCCTTCTTTCTTTCTTTTTTCTAAGTTTATTGTATTTATTTTTGAGAGATAGAGTGCAAGAGAAGGAGGGACAGAGAGAGGGAGAGAACCCCAAGCAGACCCTGTGCTGTCAACACGGAGCCCAGCTCAGGGCTCGATCCCATGAACCGTGAGATCACGACCTGAGCTGAAATCAAGAGTCGGGTGCTTAACCGACTGAGCCCCCCAGGCTCCCCAGAGCTATCCTTATTTCTAAGTTGATTTTGAAGCAGGCATCTGAGGGAGAGAAGCATGCTTTCTGAGGCCAAGGTGGTTTAGGAGAAGAGACCCTCAAGCGGGAAGGCCCTGAGCATGGCCCTCTCTGGGGTCTCTGGGGAGGGGGAGCCGTGGGTGAGGCCGGGAAAGCGGTCCCTCGGCATCCAGTGCCAAGAACGTGGCTTGAGTAGGGCCCCGTGCGTTTCCTTCTAATTCTGCGATCCTCTCATTCGTGCATCGTATAAAATCAACACAGTCAATTCGAAAGCACCCGTTCTTTGAGGACTGGTTTTCCAGGTCCCCAGGCCCAGCATGAGGCGTGAAAAATCAGAGCCTCGTGCGATAAGCAAGAATGCACACAGGCACCAATTTTCCATGAGGATCCACAGGGGCAGACCTGACGTTTCACCCTTAAAACCACAATAAACCGTACGGTCCTATCCACTTTTTCCATGGAAGCCGCGCAAAGACCTTTTGCCCAGTGAACAGTCCTCATCAAAAGCTCCGTTTCAGGAACTTAGGCGGAATCAAGCCGTGTTTACAAGGAAAAGATAAGGGGAGTGCTGGCTGCTGGTGTCAGCGACACTTCCCTGGAAATGTTGACTTTTTCACGTGGTTTGTCTGAGAGTTAACAATGTGGTTCAGAGACTTGCGGGAACCATTGCTTTTAAATGATACGTGCTTGGGGATGGTGGAATTCAGAAAGCCGCGTACTTAACACTAAATTGCCTTGACCTGGAACCAACCAAGGAAGAGTAAAACAATGTAGTGCAGCGGGGAGACTGCATGGGACCCAACATCCCCCGCGGGAAGCGGGTCCAGGAGCCCCCGTGGTTATGGTTGGTCCCCGAGTGGACGCCAGGTTCCCTCACTCACCAGAGTGGGCACTCGGCCTTCCTGTTCCCTCGCTTGAAGGGACAATCTTCTGGGAAAAGCCACTTCCAGGGTGGCCCCGGGGGAGCCAGGATGACTTTGAGGAACAGTGATTGCACGGGTGTGCACAGGTGCCTGGCCTGGCTCCCCAGGGACCAGCCTCATCACCTCCAGCTCCTTACCCGGCACTGGGCTCTCCTGACGGCCTCAGGGGTAGATGTACATGATCACATACACACACTGTGCACACACATATACAGACATCACACACACACACACTGTGCACACGTATGCAGACATCATACACACACACCGTGCACCCACATATACAGACATCACACACTTGTGCACCCATCACACATGCACACTCATGTACACACATATGTGGACATACACCTCACACACACACATGCACATACCACACAAATATCCATACACATGCACTCACACATACACATGTGCACACATATCACACTACATACACTTAGAAACACATTACGCTCAAACATGCACACACATCGCACATCGCACACAGAAACATTATTGCACCAGGTCTGTGTTGCACGTGGTGTGTACTCAACAAGGAATTCACATGCCAGGACGCTGCCCGTCCCTTCATTGGGTCTGGAGGGAGGTGTGGGGACACAGGAGCAGGTGGTGGCTGCATTGGCTGCAGCCCTCAGGGGTGACAAACCCCACGTACACTCTGTGCTCTGAGCCTGGTCTAACCAGGTCCTATGTCACTGCTGTTTTTATGATCTCGGACGTAAGGGCATTAAACTCTGCTGCAAAACAGTCCCCGGGTTGTGAGACCCCCAGTGGACAATCCCCTGAAACCAGAATCAGTTCCCGATCTTCCCAACATCCTGCTGATGGGGAGCGTCTGGGTGGCTCCGACGTGCACCCTCTTATCTGGGAAGCTACATAAGACTTGCCCTGGGCCTCTTGGCAGAAGCGGTGCCTGGCCTCGCCGGTAAACAAGACGGGTGTTGTCTCCTGCCACCTCCCGGCCACGGGACAGACACCATCTGTGTTCGACAGCGGGGTCTCTTTCTGTTTGCATGATGCATCCATTTCCATCACCTCCCTCCTGGGCAAGAGCTCTTACCTCCTCCTAGAGAGTCTGCTGGCTGAACGTCAGCTAGCTCATGCGGGCCAGCTGCACGGCTGGATTGCATTTCAAGTTCAGATACACCCCATCCTGAACCTCGTGCTGAGGGGAACCAAGGGCAGAGTATCTCTTTCCTACTTGTGGGGTGGGCGTCCTGCAGGTGCTCGGGGGCACAGAGAAGCACCTGGCTCAGTCAGGAGCCAGAGGAGGCCGGGGGAGAGCGCAGACCAGAGTTTTCAAGGGGGTTCCGAGGAAAATCAAGGCAGGCAGAGGAAAGGATTTGGCATTGGCTAGTTTGAATAATTCCACCGGGCTTTGGGCTGTAGGGGTGGCCTCCCGCTGTCTGGCACTGGCCCCTGGACGATTTAGAGCAGGCCGCTACTGCTCGGCCTGGGACTCGGCCTGGGTCTTGGCCTGGGGGCTCAGCCCTGGACTGGCCACCTGCACAGGAAAGACGGGTCCCAGGCAAGATGATGTCAGGTAAACACTCCGGCCCAGCGATTAAAAGATGCCTGAAAGTCACCAAAACACATCTCGGAAAACACAGAACAGAGAGGAATGAATTTGGAGAAGATGCTTCAGTGTTGGAGCCTGAAGTGTGGAGTTGGCCATGCAGAGAGGGTGCCAGAAGGCGTCTGGGTCTGAGCCGGACGGAGATGCGGTGAGGGCTGCTCTGCACTCACCCGCGGCGGGACAGCCTTCAACACGCGCGTGTGGGGGGAGCGGCCGCTCTAAGCAGGAGACCGGCCTGCGGTGATTCTGCCCAGGGTCTGACGGGACTACGGCTCGTCTGCAAAGTGCCCGCGACATCGGCACTGCTGGGGTTTATCATCCTCTTCCGGCAAAAATCACACCAAACGGATGGTGTGTAGGGAACTCAAAAACAAAAACAAAAACAAAAACAAAAACAAAAACAAAAACAAATGGTCAAAGTGAAGAGTTTTCTAAAAACTTGTATTGTTCATTTTGGACACATGAGGCCTGCGTTGCCTTCATACTGACCTGGGTCTAACTTTCAGTATGTGATTGACCTTGGGAAACTGGGTGAGTGCAGAGGGTGCCAGGGGCACACGGCCGGCAGGTGCAGGGTTGGGAACCGCCCCCCCCACGAGGACAACGTAGGGCAGGTGCACACGGCCGGCAGGTGCAGGGCCGGGATGACCCCCCTTCCACCCCATGAGGACAGCATAGGGCACACTCTGCTCCCTCCTTGTGCTGTTGATCCCCCTACATGGGACTGCCCCCCCGCCCCCCCCCCCCCACCGCTCGCACTTCCCGAAGCCGATGGTCGGTTCTGCCTGATGTTTAGACCAGCCTGCTGCTTCTGCCCAGAACAAAAGGCACAACACCCCTGAGTTCTGTGGGCTCCACGCGATTTCGTATTTCCTGCAGAATTGCTTCCTGCTGATCCTGATGCCTGTTTTCACGCCCTCCCATCAGGCTGTTAAACCTTATGTCTTCTTTTATTTTCTTGTTACCTGTTGGATCTTCTTCATCACGTAGGCCACGGACGCTCCCCTGTATTTGGTGACCCAGCAGGACATCCTCTCGTGACCAATACGTCCTCTTCATTCTGCTTCCGCCTGCCAACCTCCCTCTGCTGTCTGTTCTTCTTTCCCCCTCGGGTTGGTGATTATAAAACAGCTCCCGGATATAATATAGTTTCCCCTGTCCATTGCACATTTTACCTATCAGGTCACCATCTCTATGACTTTGAATCTTAAGAAGATACTTTTTTTAATGTATACCCTTCTAATTTCTTCATATCTCTCAGCCAAACAGACCCCTAGAGACTGACCCTAAGTGCTATTTTCAGAACTAAAACTACCCTGAATGACCCTCAGTAAAGGTTCTGAGATTATAGGTTTCAGTAATGACATTGCCACCACAAGTCAGGGGTTGGAATGATCTGAGTTGTTTTTCTTTAAGTGTATCTATTTATTTTTTTATTTATTTTGAGAGAGAGAGAGAGAGAGAGAGAGAGAGAGAGACTCCCAAGCAGGGTATGCACAGTCAGTGCAAAGCCTGATACAGGTCTCGATCCCACAAACTGCAAGATCATGACCTGAGCTGAAGTCAGACGCTCAACCGACTGAGCCCCCCAGGTGCCCCGGCAATACTATTTTAAGTAAGGAGGTAAAGGGACCTAGAAGTGAGTTGCCTTCACTTTCCTTGAAGTGGTAAAATACTGTGATCAGAATATCATAAGATGCATGCCTCTCTTACCATTCCCAGGGCCAGCACCACGACCACTATGCAGATACACTCAAAACCATTATGAATAAATCAAGATGGAATCCTAAAAGTACTTGCCAGAAGCCAAGGGAAGAGAAACCATAAGTGGTCTAAATACACGAACTGAAGGGCAGAGTAGATTAAATCAATGCCAGAAAAAAAAAACCCACAAAAGAACAACTCACCTACAGGCTCCTTGAATTCACAGACTTCTAATTCAGCAACAGAGGTTGCTGGAAAGAAACTCAAGGAAGACCATAGACCCTTCAAGCATGAATCGTAACAGAGAAGGGGTGGGGCCTATGTTTAGACCTGACAGAACAGACAGTGACTGTCACAAAACAGACGTCACGTGTGCTGATGGCGTTAGTCTACCTGGGACATACAGTGATCCAGATGTGGGCACGCCAACCCCCAGAGCCTCACACACAGGGACAAACCTGATGGAAGCGACAGAAGAAATAGAGAATCCACAGCTGGGGAGTCAAATAAAAGGACCAGCAAGAGGGCTGGGGAGCTGAGCACATAATCAACCAACAGGACCTGATTGACCTACACAACGTGCCCCTCAACAGCAGTGACAGACACCCCCTTCCTACCAGGGGCCAAGATAGGTGATATCTTGAGCCACAAAACAAATCTCCATACACTCAAAATTATTGAAATCCTGCATAATGTATTTTCTGACCAAACTAGAAATCAATAGCAAAATAAAATAAAATAAAATAAAATAAATCTAAACACACACACACACACACACACACACACAGGAAAATCTCTAAACATGTGGAAATTAAACAACACACTTTTAAACAATCTATGCAGCATGGAAGGATGAAGAATAATTTAAAAATATTCAAGTTGAAACGAATAAATTGAAATGAGTGAATGAAAATGAAACCACACATATCAAAGTTTGTGGGAGACAGCACCGTGTTGACAGATTGATTTATAGCATCAGATGCTTACATACGATATGAGCACAGTCTCAAATTAAGGACCGAAGTTCTTGCCTCAAGAAACCAGAAAAAGAAAAACAAGAGAAACCAAAAAGAAACCAGAAGGAAGGAAGTAACAAAAATCAGAGCAGAGACTAATACATTTTAAGACAGAAGCACGATAGAGAATAATCAAAGAAGCAAAGAGCTGGTTCTTTAATAAGATCAACAAAATGGATAAGTCTCTAGCACACTGACAAAGGAAAAAGAAAAGACACAACTTAGAAAAATCAAGAATGAAAGAGGACAATCACATCATGGAGAATGCTGTGAAGGGCACCTCACTTCGAGTACCATTGAAGACACAAACTATCAAGACTCCCACAGGAAGAAATAGATCAACGGGGTGTGCCTACATCTATTAAATTAATTAAATCAATAAATGATAGACTTTCAAAAGGCACTAGTCTCAAAAGATTTCACTCGTGAATCCTCCCCAAGATTCGAGGAAGACACGACAGGAATCCTGCACGATTGCTTCCAGAAAGTAAGACTAGACAAAACACCGTCTCCTTCTGAGGCCAACACTCCTAATCCCAACACAAGATAAGGACGTCACAAAAATGTAAAAGTACAGACCAAAGTCTCTCAAAAACACAGATTAAAAAAATCAAAACATTAGCAAATCAAATGCAACAATGTATAAAAAGAATTACACAACCATGACTAAGTGGAATTTATCCCAAGCCTATAAAGTTGGTTCAATATTAGAAACCCTTATGGTAGGGGCACCTGCGGGCTCACTCAGTTAAGTATCCTACTTTTGATGTCAGCTCAGGTCATGATCTCGCAGTTTGTGAGTTGGAGCCCGGTATCCGGATCTGTGCTGGCAGCACAGAGCCTGCTTGGGATTCTCTCTCCCTGTCTCTCTCTCTCTGTTTCAAAATAAATAAGCAAACTTTTTTTTAATGTTCATTTTATTTTTGAGAGAGAGAGAAACAGAACATGAGCAGGGAGGGGCAGAGAAAAGGAGACGCAGAATCCGAAGCAGGCTCCAGGCTCCCAGCTGTGAGCACAGAGCCTGACGCGGGGCTTGAACTCACGAGCTGTGAGATCATGACCTGAGCTGAAGTCGACGCTCAACCGACTGAGCCACCCAAGCACCCCACTAAATAAACTTTTGTTTTTTTAAAGAAAGAAACAGTTATTGTAACCTGATAGGTCAACAAAAGAAAAAAAATCACATGATCCTATCAGTTGGTGCAGAGAGAGTATTTGACAAAATTTAAAATCCGTTCGTGGTGAAAACTGTCAGCAAGTCAGGTCTAAGGGGGGGGGCAGGATTACCTCGACTTGATAAAGAGTGCTTACAAAACGATGCAGTGAACACCACACTTTATATGAAATGCTGAGGGTTTCTCCCTAAGCCTGGAAACGAAACAAGGATGTTTATTCTCTTCACCTTTACTCACTGTCGTACTGGAAATTCTCGTCACTGCAATAAGGCAAGAAAAACATATCTTTATTTGCAGATGGCATAACTGTCTAAGTAGAAAGTCCCAAAAACTCTATAAAAATACTCCTAGAACTAAGGAGTGAATTCAGCAAAGTTGCAGGATACCAGATAAACATAAGAAAACCCTTTGCATTTCTATATACTAGCAATGAACACTTGGTGCCGTGATAAAAAAAATACAATCACATTTATAATCATGAAAGAAAAAGAAAGGAGCACTTAGATGTAAATCTAACAAAACGTGCTGACTTTTATGCTCAGAACTATGAAACAGAGAGGAAAGAAATCGGAGAACATCCAAATAAATGGAGATATACAACGTACTTGCTGACCAGAAGACTCAACATGGTAAAGTTGTAAATTTCCCCCAAAATGGCTGATAGACAATGGTATTCATCTATTTACAAAAATCCCAGTAAGGGCCTTTATAGACTGAGATAAACTATCTTTTTTTAAAAATTTTTTTCTTTAATGTTTATTTATTTTTGAGAGAGAGAGGGAGACCGAGTACAAGCGAGGGAGGGGCAGAGAGACAGGGAGACACAGAATCGGAAGCAGGCTCCAGGCTCTGAGCTGTCAGCACAGAGCCCGACGTGGGGCTCAAATCCACGTACCATGAGATCATGACCTGAGCCGAAGTTGGATGCTCAACCGACTGAGCCACCCAGGTGCACCTCAAATAATTTTTAAAAATATGGTATATAATAGGGGCTCCTGGGTGGCTCAATCAGTTGAGCATCCGACTTTGGCTCAGGTCAGGATCTTATTGTCCATGGGTTTGAGCCCCACGTCAGGCTCTGTGCTGAAAGCTCGGAGCCTGGAGCCTGTTTCGGATTCTGTGTCTCCCTCGCTCTCTGACCTTCCCCCATTCATGCTCTGTCTCTCTCTGTCTCAAAAATAAATAAACCTTAAAAAAAAAAGATGAAGTGGTCCTGTTAGAGTAGCACCAACAATTACAGCAGGAAAAAACAGTGTACCACTGGGGGGAAGTGGCAGAATATACTATGAGGGATATCTCTGTATTATTTCTTCAAACTGCCTGTGAATCTATCATTGTCTCTATAAAAATGTGAATTAAACTATGACCGCTCGGTTCTAATGTGCAGCCACTATCTAGATCCTGACGTTGAAAAGACCTAGCAGGACGTTCTGCATGTAACAGCTGATTCTGACCTTCCTTGTCACTCTGCCCCTTGGCGCTCCCTGTCACGAGCCCTAGCTCACATGTGGGCGTCATGTCAGGTGCACACACCTTTCCCCCACCTCTGCTTCTCGTGGGAGATCCATTGCTCACTGGAGAAACTGAGACTCCTTCAAAGACCCACCCCAGAAATGGCCTCTTCTGTACACCCTCATTTTGAATGCCTGAGAAGGCACCCAGTGCTCTCATTCAATTCGTGGAAACTCTTCATTGAGTGTTTTTTTAATGGTATTTGATGCTGTTCTTGTGTTGTAGACAATGCAAAAGTCCGGTCTGCCAAGAACACGCTGTCTGGTGGCCAGACACACGGTTACGCTGCTGATTTAGAGTGGAGAATGGGTAGCAAAGAAGATAAGCCCAGAAGACCTAGGGAGGCACAGAGGCTCTTGCCACTGGTGCAGAGGGTCACGGAGGGCTGATCAGAGCATTCCAGACCCTACTGCCGTGAGGTCCAGTGTTTTGTGAATATGGCTTTTTCTCCAGCTCTGCGGGGAGTCCCTCAAAAGTATGGCTCCTCTTTCCTTCATCTCGGCACCACCAATGGTTCGAATCTTTCCTGGAAACTGGTAGGAACGTGGAACCACTGGTGACTAGGGAAGTTTCAGCTTCTGGTTCTCAAGCCTTAGCCTGAATCCCAGCGTCCTGAGGGTCGCTACCTCCAATGCCGAGCTCTCTATCGTGGGAGACTCCGTAACTTATATTGTCCTCCCATAAAATCCTGTAAGTCCTTCTAGTAGGTTCTGGGTTTTCCGTCAGGAGCTACCCAACTTCAGCCTAGCTCTCTTTGATACAAGAGCCTTTAAACTATTTTAAGAAAACTATTTGGATCTTCCTCCTGACCAGGCTGTATTCCCATAATCATTGTTTGCAGGGAGAGAAAGAAAAAAAGAAAACAAAGTAAAACAAAAATAAAAGCATCAAGCTTTTTTTTTATTTTTTGACATATGTCCAGACTACAAAACACGCTGGAACTGTTTCACTGTCAGGGGTCTGTTTCCAGGGGACTCCTGCTAAGTTGCAGTAACGTCACCCTACAATGACATTTTTGGTGGCTAGGTAATAAAACCTTCCCTCATAGAGCCAAGGCGGTTTTGCATTCTCTTCTCTCCTTCGACGGCATGACCCAAAGATACTAGAGCTGAACCAGGGCAAGGTTGCGTATCGTTGTCCTGGTTGTGTTGGAGGAAAAAAGCCCTCCGAAGATAACAGGACACATTCTCTCATTTACAAACGAGGAACAGACATCCCAGGGAGCCCGGTGTCCTGAGTAAAGTGCAGGAAGTCTCTGCTAATAACTTCCAACACTGAATCTTATCTTCTCCACGGAAAGTTCTTCCTGCTTCCACACGCATCACCGAGGACGATGAGACGGCGTTGGAAATGGTCATCGACACGCTATTTTCTCCGTGATCTGTGTTGTGCCGAGGGAGGGAATGTTCAGGTGCATGCTGGGAGATCGTAGGATGGAAAAGCGGTGTTGGACGCCCCACCAGCCTTCTGAGCGCACAGACCCACCAGGCTGCCGGGCTGCCACGCAATTCCCCAGCCGCTCATCTTGCAAAACACTGCCGTTCCCGTCAAGCCGGCCCGATTTCCTCCATCTCTTCATGCTGAAGCCAAGCACTTGGGCCACAGTGATTAATTGCCTTTTTGTTGTTGTTTTGTTTTTAGCTCGTTTCCTTTGGTAAGAGTTAGAGAGCCTGTGCCTTAAAAACTCAAACTAGGGCTGTATTTTCGTGGTACGATCTGTACCTCACTGAAATACGACGAAGCTGAAATGCATACGGATTTATAAGGCAAAACAATCGAAGTGTGATGTGACTGTGGAAACAGACACAAGCAAGGTTTTCCCAAATCCCCACCTGCCGGGTTCACCTTGTCACCGGGGGCCAGATGGCACCTCTTGTCTGGGGGACGTCCTGAGCCTACCACACTGCTCCCCAGGGTCCTGGCCAGGCCAGGGGTTTGTGGTCTCCTGGAGGTCCTGTGCCTTCCAGCTCCCCAGGCAGGGCCGAACCGGAACCTGGTGACCCGGCCCTGCCGGGCTATCCCGGCAGTCTCTGGTTGCCTCCGAGTGAGGACATGACCTCAGTCTGTTGGCGCTCCATGAGCTTTTACTAAATCAAAGCTGTCCAGTATAAAAACGGAGGACTAGCATGGACATCACTTAAACATTACATTAAATTTAATTCATTATCATTCAAAGGGTACCTGGATGGCTCAGTCCATTAAGCGTCTGACTCTTGACTTCGGCTCAGGTCACGATCTCAGGGTCCGTGGGTTCAAGCTGCACGTCGGGTTCTGTGGAGTGTCAATGTGGAGCCTGCTTGGGATTCTCTCTCTCCCT
This sequence comes from Neofelis nebulosa, assembly GCF_028018385.1. Taxonomy (NCBI): domain Eukaryota; kingdom Metazoa; phylum Chordata; class Mammalia; order Carnivora; family Felidae; genus Neofelis; species Neofelis nebulosa. Next base: position 107,406,969 of record NC_080785.1, read on the forward strand.
CTCTCTGCCCCTGCCCCACTTATGGTCTCTCTGTCTCTCTCTCTCTCAAAAGAAATAACTTAAAAAATAAATAAGTAAAAATAACGTTAAAATATTAATGAATTAACTATTACAAGCTTGAGGTCAGACATCACAATGGCTCCATTTCTCAGTCCTGCTCTCTGCAGGGGGCCCATTTCAAGTGTTGGTCTGTCCCCCTGTCTGCTCACTCTCTACCCGTTACTGATGGTGAGGCATCTTCCCACCCTTCCTCTCTGCTCATTCTGTAGCATTCTTAAATCTCATCTCCGACTGGCTTGTTTCACTTAGTGTTGGATCCTCTAGCTCCAACATGTTGTGGTAATGGCAAATCTCATTCTTTGTGATGGCTGAGTTCTATTTCATTGTGCACGCACGCACATCTTCTTTATCCATTTATCCGCCGATGGACACTCGGGCTGCTTCCGTATCTCAGCTACTGTAAATAATGATGCCGTGAACCTGCGGTGTGTGTATTTCTCCAAATTAGCGTTTTTGCGTTCTTCCGGTAAATACTCTGTAGTACAATGATGGCATCGTGGGGTAGTTCTATTTTTAACTTTTCGAGGACTATCCACACTGTTTTCCAGAGCGGATGCACCAGTCTGCATTCCCACCAACCGAGCACCAGGGTTCCTTTTTCTCCAAACCTGTTGTTTCTTGTGTTAATTTTAACCATTTCGACAGGTGCGAGGTGGTATCTCATGGTGGTTTTGATTTGCATTCCCCTGAGGATGAGTGATGTTGGGCATCATTTTTTTATGTGTCTGCTGGCGTCTGGATGTCGTCTGTGCAGAAATGTCTGCTCGTGTCTTCTGCCTGTTTTGTAATTGGATTATTTGGTTTGGGGGCATTGACTGTAACAGTTCTCTATGTATTTTGGATACTCACCCGTTATCGAATATGTCATTTGCAACTATCTTCTCCCATTCCTTAGGCTGCCTTTTAGATTTGTGGATTGTTTCTGTTGCCATGCTGAAGCTTCTTATTTTGATGCGGTCCCAAAAGTTTATTTTTGCTTTTGTTTCCTTGCCTCCGGAGACACATCTAGACAAATATTGTCATGGCCGATGTCAGAGAAATTACTGCCTGTGCTCTAGGATTTATATGGTTTCAGGCCTCACATTGAGATCTTTAATCCATTTTGAGTTGATTTCACCCATATGTGGAATTTTAAGAAACAAATAAACAAAAATAAAACAAGGAAAACAAACCGAAAACACAGACTCTTAACTACAGAGAACACACCAACGGTCACCAGATCGGAGTGGGGGGGGGAAGGGGAACAGGTGACGGGGACAAAGGACGCACCTGTCGTGATGAGCACCTGGTGACGGATGCACGTGCTGAGTCACCGTACTGTGCACCTGGAACTGATATTATTACAGTGTATGTTAACTAACTGCAATTGAAATAATAATTGAAAAGCTCCTCTCTCTAGAATCTCACCAGAAGGCACTCCTAAATCAGTTTCTGTGTTCTGGCTCTCGGTCTCTGTATCCGAAGCAGTTGCCCCGTTTTTTAACATCCGGAGTGCCCTCACTTCTGTTTAGACCGGCTAAGGGCCTCCTCTCTTCTACTAGCTAAACATTTTTTCTAATTAGAGAGCAGTTTCCTCCCTCAGGGTGATCTTATCCCTCCCCAAGGGCGTGAAAGCAGCTGGAATGCCTATTTATTTATTCGCACCATGTCCCTTCTTGCTAGGTCTGAGGCCACGGCCCTGGGCACCGAGGATCTCATGCTCCCAGCTCCACGCTGGTTTCCTGCCAGCTTCCAGACCATCCTCCTTCCCGTCAGACGTCCCCCCCCACAACACAACTATCCAAGCTGTCGTGCTCTGATCAGCAAGGCAGCGAAGCTTCCTCACCATCCCCATCTCAGTCCTTCCCTGGACAGTCCTGGTGCCCTGGCATGTCCATGACGCTGGTGGACAGCGGGTCCCGGCTGAGTATCAGCCGCGGGGACCAAAGGCTGCTATTCCCCTCCTTCCCGCTGGCTGGCTACGTGTCCCCTGGTGTCTCTTTAGGTGTCAGTGTTTCCCAAAGGTGCGTGCTGTCCAATCTCCCAGGGAACTCTTGGTCACCAGCTTTCTCTGGAATTGTTCTTTTTTTTTTTTCCAACGTTTTTTTTTTTTTATTATTTATTTTTGGGACAGAGAGAGACAGAGCATGAACGGGGGAGGGGCAGAGAGAGAGGGAGACACAGAATCGGAAACAGGCTCCAGGCTCTGAGCCATCGGCCCAGAGCCCGACGCGGGGCTCGAACTCACGGACCGCGAGATCGTGACCTGGCTGAAGTCGGACGCTTAACCGACTGCGCCACCCAGGCGCCCCTGGAATTGTTCTTTTTTTAGAAGTTTATTTATTTATTTTTGAGAGAGAGAGAGCATGAGTGGAGGAGGGGCAGAGAGAGAGGGGGAGACACAGAATCCAAAGCAGGCTCCAGGCTCCACGCTGTCAGCACAGAGCCCGACACGGGGCTCGAACTCACAAAAACGTGAGATCATGGCCTAAGCCCAAACCAAGAGTCGGATGCTGAACGGACAGAGCCCCCAGGTGCCCCTCTAATTGTTCTTAAATGTATTTCCACACTCCAAGGATCTACATCTGTGTTGTTCAGTTTGGTAGACAGAGCCACAACCGATGTGCTCCGAGTTTGTTACTGCAAAACGTGTGATAGCTTGACATTTACTGCAGTGGTGATTGGGTACGGCTTACTCCAGGCAGCCATCCCGTTCTCAGGCTATTTTGGGGATGGATCCCTGAAACTCCCAACTGGCATGACCCTGTTTTTTATTTAACCCTATAATGCAGAGATTCTTGCATTCTAGGAGGCTGAAATGTTTTATTCAGCCATGCATTCCTGCACCGTGGTGGGGTCTGACATCATCAGCCCAACACCTACTTTTCTGCTCTGGTGATTAATGCCATAACCAGGCATCCAGTCTCTTGGGGTAGAAATGTTTTATGGCTCCTTGGCCCAAATGGCCTGTTATCTGTTGTTTCGTTTTTCACCTCTGAAATTTCTGTGACTGGTTTGATTCTGAGAAAAAATATTTATATTTAAAGTGGCAATGTTTTTTTTAAAATTTTTGTAATGTTTATTTTTGAGAGAGAGAGAGACAGAGGTGAGTGGGGGAGGGGCAGAGAGAGAGGGAGGCACAGAATCCAAAGCAGGCTCCGGGCTCCGAGCTGTCAGCACAGAGTCTGACGAGGGGCTCGAACTCACAAACTGTGAGATCATGACCTGAGCCAAAGTTGGACCCTTAACTGACTGAGCCACAGGTGCCCCCTAAAGTGGCAATACTTTTATTCCATGAAATGCTTTTATAAATTAACTATTCCTTATGTTACTGATGGTATTTCTGACACCACTGTCATTCGGAAACTCATTTCTGACATTTGGGTCCCATCCACTGTTATCCCATTGTTCTCACCCCCACGTTCACCGTCTCTTCTGGAACAGAGCCAGTGATGCCCTCCTAATCAGGAGGCTCCTGCTCTCGCTGCCCCTGTCTCCTCTCCAAGAGGATGGGCCCCTGGGTAGCTCAGTCGGTTAAACATCCGACTTCGGCTCAGGTCATGATCTCACACTCCGTGACTTTAAGCCCCACGTCGGGCTCTATGCTGATAACTCAGAGCCTGGAGCCTGCTTCCGATTCTGTGTCTCCCTCTCTCTCTGCCCCCCTCCCCACCCCCACTCATGCTCTGTCTCTCTCTGTCTCAAAAATAATAAAAACATGTAAAAAAATAAAAAAAAAAGAGGCTCTGCCAGCCTTCCGGAACAACTGGGTTACAGACAGCATGCCTGATGGGTGCTATCCTGCCCTCAATGGGGAAAAATTGGTACTTAGGTGCTAAGAACTCTTCCATATTTATGTATGAATCGCTTACCTACATATGGCATGAAAAGAGGCAGACAGCGTATCTGTGCTGTTACAGTTTTGAGGGGAGCTATTAGGAAAACACAGCTACAAACATTCCTTAGGAGGCAATAATAGAGTTGAGGGGCCTCGGGCTGTGCTTCCCTTCATTGGCACAGCCCCGTGCTGTTATGCTGGCCGTCCCCATGTGCTCTCGAGCGTAGGCACCCAGTGAAGCCTGCACACGCAGTGAGGCTGACCAGAGCTTTCTGTCCAGTCTCTTCTCCAACATCTTTTTCTCCATTCTCTGATTTTTTGTAGCTCCTGGCTTATTTTCATAGGTTTTACTTTTCTTTTTTGCTTTTGCTCTAACACTAGGGCTGCTAAAATATGTGCGGACCGTTACCTCGAAAGCAGCAGGTTACACGTCGTCTCAAATGCACGCGGAGCCTTGTCCGGCAGAGACCTTATGTTAGGCTGTATGACAAGCCCTGAGAAATTTAACAGCATTAAAATCATACAAAGTTTTTCTCCAATCAGAATGGAATGAAAGATTTCTACAACATAGATTTGGAGGAATTCTCAAATAGGTAGAAATCAAACAATACACTCCTAAGTGGCCAATGTGTTGAGGAAGAAATTGCAATTGGAAACTACAAAATAATTTCAGATGAATGAAAAATGGACCCACGACATACCAAACCTGGTGAGATGCAGCCTAGCACAGGGTCTGGAGGGAAGCTTATACCCGTAAGCGCCCATATTTTGTTTAAAAATATTAATGTTTATTTATTATTGAGAGACAGAGAGAGCATGAGCAGGGGAGGGGCAGAGAGAGAGGGAGACACAGAATGTGAAGCAGGCTCCGAGCTGTCAGCACAGAGCCCGACATGGGGCTCGAACTCACAGACCGTGAGATCATGACCTGAGCCAAGGTCAGACGCTCAACCAACTGAGCCACCCAGGCGCCCCATATTTTAAGGTTTAGATTTAATCGTTAAAACAGTAATATACATTCATCAGAAGCTGATGAATTAAATCAGTTTTAATTTTCCTCTCTACCAGCATCAGTCTGTTGATGGTTCAGCCAGAAGCTTGACGCCCATTAGCAGCACAGGCTCCTTCTGTCCTTCCGAGGGAGTTCCTGAAGGGACCCCGTAGCCCACCGGCTCGGCTGGCATGGACACTCACGCCACCATTTCCACTTTGCAGGGCATGAGAAGGAGGAAAGCAGGGCAAGAGGGGAAAGGAAAAACGTTCGGAGCATGTCATTCACGTGTTCACACGGAACAAAACAGACGTGGACGCCTGCCCAAATAAAATCTACGATTTTCTACATACAAATTTAATCGGACTAATGATTTAACATAAAGTGCAAAACTCTGACACATTTAGAAGGATATATGGGAGAATGTCTTCACGGGCCATAAATCAAGGAAGGATTTATAAAATAACACACAAAAATTTCTGAGAAGAAAATAAAAGATTGATTCAACCACATTCAAATGAAGAACACTTATGCAGCCAAAAGCACTGCGAAGCAAGTAAAAAGAGAATAAAAGAAAACACCCCGAAATTTTGCATGCAAAATACATCCAACAACAAAACCAGAAACAAGAACTTTCAATCAGCAAGAAAGGAAGAACACAGAAATAACCTTGTTTTCAAAATTTGCGAAAGATTTTTCCATATGAAACAGAAACGGTACAGAAACATACGAAAATAAGTTCAAATTAAGAAAAATAGTTCACTAGTATTAGGTGTTGGGTGCGCCAGGACCTGGGACATTTCTGTGCCTTTGGAAAGCAGGATGCTAGTGTCCTTCCAGATGCTTACGGCTCAGCGACTCTGTTCTTGAATCAGGATGGTGGAAGAATGAAGTTCAGGTCTCCCAGTGTCTTGTAAACAAATTCGTGGTAGTAGTGTCAATCCTATTTTTTTCCAGTTGTAAATTTTAAAGTTTTAAAATAACCCAGAAATATGCAGACTAACATAACACCATCCACACACTTTTCAGCTGGCTTCAACAGTCTGCATCTGGCCACCTGTGTTTCATCGAATTCATTTCCCTCCATTTTTATTTTTATTTTTATTTTTATTTTTATTTTTATTTTTATTTTACTGGTCTCTTAAGTCCATGCCAGGTATCATGTGATTCAAAGCATAAGTTCTTCATGACCAAAGTAATGGAAACAATCCAAATATCCATCAATGGGAAATCACTAAATTGAACTGAGGTCTTTCATTCAGCAAAATATTATATGCAATGGAAATATTAGATGCTGTCCTCAGCACTCATGCAGCTTGGAATTGAAACATTAAACGTGAAAAAGAAAGTCATTGTGTCTAACATACAATATGACGTCATTGTTTGAAACCTATCACAACTGGAAGAGAAGACTAGAGATGCCCCCAAATTCAAGAGGGTTGTTGTTTCTGGGGCTGAGATGCTCTTAGTTCTTATGGTGGGAGGGGACAGATTTACAGGTGTTTAGGAGATTGCTATAAAATTTACACCCAAGATGCTGGTACACAGTGGAATACATGAGCACAATTATAATATGGACCCAAATTGGCTCAATTAGGATACAAGTGTAGGAAAATGGCCCAAAAAGAAAAGGCCATAGGGATAAGTGATGCTGAACTGTATATATTTTTTCACTGGAAATACTTTAATACTCCCCAAATTGTCCATATGTAGCCACAGTGGAATTCTAATCGATGTGCAATTATGTAACATGGTGATAAAATTCGTCTGGGAGACAATAATACAAAAGCATCCCTGAAAATATTTTTAAAAAATCAATAGTGAGCTTACTCACCCTTTTCGATAATGAGATGCATTATAAGAGTAGAGTAAGTAGAAGGTTGGCCCAGACACAGCACAGCAAAGAGACAGACAAATGGGAAAAAGAAGTGATTTTGAGGAAACAGACTAGTGTTTGTTTAACAACATTACTAGAAGATTAAGGCATTATTACAAATATCAAGGGAAAGGATAGAAAACTGGCAAGATCATTGCCTTATTCATAACTAAACAACGCATTCATTTATAATTACAGTTCAGCAGGAAAATATTCAAACAGAAACATTTTTTTAAAAAACATAGAACCGTTTTTACAGCGGGAGAAGACCTTCCTGAGGGGCACCTGGGTGGCTCAGTGGGTTAAGCCTCTGACTCTTGACTTTGACTCAGGTCATGATCTCACGATTTGTGGGTTCGAGCCCCACATGGGGCTCTGGGCTGACCATGTGGAGCCTGCTCGGAATTCTCTCTCTCTCTCTCTCTCTCTCTTTGTCCCTCCCCCACTTGTTCTCTCTCTCAAAATAAATAAACTTAAAAAAAATAAACACGAAAGAGACCTGTCTGTGAAAGATTACACACGTTATAATAAGGTGAAATAAGAAATGGTAAAATTAAAAAAACCACTAAAATACAAATGCTCTAAAAGTACTTGTGTTCTTAAAGAAGCCGCTCTTCCACACTAGTGAGAGAGAAATGCTCTCAGAGACAACCGAACAGTTATAAACGGGCACACCATCTAAGGACAGGAAATAAGTGACAGTAAGGGCCCAAAAGAACAACGAAAGAAAACAGAGAGAAAGCAAAGAAGGAAAAGGGAAAACGTCAAGTTCCCAGGAATAAACACGGCACGAAGGTAAATAAAGTGAGTATGCCCCTGTTGACGTCCTCCCTGACAGGCTAGAGTCTGTGTCCCGTGGGTGGCCGATCCGCACTGTTTTCACTGGAGCAGAGACTTGTCGTTTGCGCTACTAACCGGCAGGAAGGGAAATGATACAAACTTCGCAGAGACTTCGAGGAGTTTGCTGAGGGCCACCCCTACCGTGGGGTTAGCAGTGAGGCAGCAGCTGAGGGTGTGTGCAGTGTCCAACCCGGAGGCCTGCCTGGGGGAGGCGTCCCAACACCCGCACTGGGTGTGCCGTTTACCATGAGCGCCGGTGCTCATTCTGCTCCCGAACACGTGTGCCAGTCCCTCGGCCCGCGGGCGGGGTGGTCCCTGGAGCACAGCCCGTGGCAGCACAGCAGAGGGAACACGTGTGAGCCATTCATCACCTATGGCCCTAGCTCCCCTTATGCGGGTGAGTGACCAAGAACGACACATTGCCCCTCGAGAAGGAGGAGGAGGGGGAGGAGGGGGGAGGGAGAAGAGGGGGAGGAGGTGGGAGAGGAGGAGGAGAGGAGGGGGAAGGGGGAGGAGGTGGGGGAGGAGGAGGGAGAGAAGGAGGGGGAGGAGGGGGGAGGACGGAGGGGAGGGGGGCAAGGAAGAGGGAGAGAAGGTGGGGGTGGAGGTGGGGGGGTGGGGGAGGAGGGGGAGGAGGTGGGGGGAGGAGGGAGAGAAGGTGGGAGTGGAGGTGGGGGGAGGTGGGGGAGGAGAGGGGAGGAGGTGAGGGGGAGGTGGGGGGAACAGGGAGGAGGGGAGGAGGGGAGGAGGGGAGGAGGGGGGAGGGGAAGGAAGGAGGTGGGGGAGGAGGAGGGGGAAGAGGGAGGAGGGAGAGGAGGGGGGACAGGTGGGGGAGGGGAAGGAGGAGACTGGAGACCCTGTAAGGGAGGTTGCCAGGTGGCAGGTTGAAAACGTTTGCCCAGCTGTGTTTAGTGGCACAGAACATCATTTGTGCTATGGTTTAGAATAAAAGCACCATTTTAATAAAGAAAAAAATCCCGACTCAAAGTTATATACCAAAATCGTTACAGTGATGCCAAAAATCCAGAAATGGCAGAATCAATACCCAGTATTTAGCAAGGGTTTAGTGTGCACATGAGAACAGCTCACCAAACGGGAGGGAAGTTTCACACGTAACTGCTGGGAGGCCCTGGGACGGTGGCCGCACAGGGTGGCCCACTACGTGAGGCCAGGAGGAGGTTCGCCCTTGGCAGGGGTTGGTCACCACGCTGGGTATCTCCAGCCAGCGGGGGATTGGCTGAAAGTGACTACCTTACACCATTTTTAGGAAGGTGACTTAAATTCGTTTCAAAATCGTCAGAGGCGTTTACAAGAAATAACAGAAGTTAGGTTCCGGTCTTGCTCGTGAAATCATGGAGTTTAGTTTTGCTGATGTGGCTTCCGTGGTTTTGTCTGCTCCGGGATATGCTCCAGTCTGGTCTCCCTTTCGTATGTAATTTCATTTTAATTTATTTTTGTTTTGTTTAATGTTTATTTATTTATTTTCAGAGAGAGAGAGAGAGAGAGAGAGAGAGAGAGAGGGAGAGACTGCATGTGGGGGAGGGGCAGAGAGAGAGGGAGAGAGAATCCCAAGCCGGCTCCACACCGTCAGCGTAGAGCCTGACGCGGGGCTTGAACTCACGAGCCAGGAGATCACGACCTGAGCCGATATTGGACGCTCAACCGGCTGAGCCCCCCAGGCGCCCCTGTTCTTCTGATTTTTGTTCGCTGAGGCACACAGAGGGCAGGAGATCACCTTGCGGATTACAACCTGCCGGGAGCCGGTGTGACTCGTCATGTCATTCCGTGACTGCATCCACCAGGACCCACAAGGCCCAGTTGTCCTGGGAAAACGTGAGCCCAGCAGCGAGGGGGGCAAAGCGATGCGTTCCTCTCCTGCTCTCGGAAACTAGTGGGTCCTGTGGCTGGGTAAGCCCCCTGGGATCCATTTCAGATTGTCGGGCAGCCGAGTCTCAGATAACAAAGCAATCTGGAATCGTCCATGCTGGTGCCCGTGTGTGGCACACTCACCCCGGGCTTCGTACCAGCGCTTGCCCACAATGACTTGGGACATTTGACCGCTTGTTACCCAGCCTCTCAACCTCCTGGACGTTCACAGTCGCCCATGTTAGTTATTGACTTGTTCAGTAAAAGTCTGTGGGGCCCCTCGACTGCGTCAGGCCCTGGGCCGGGTCCTTATTGTGTGTAAGGAGCAAATCACGCTCTCCAGCCTGAGGTATGTCCCACCTGGGGAAGGCCGTCGCATGCAGTGAGTTTCCGCAACCTCAGCAGGGCCCAGGAACGTATTGCGGCAATCACGTCCTACAGAGCAGGGCCCAGGACGTGGTCCCGGAGAGACAGGGGAGGCGTTCCGGGTCAACACACGGTCCTGGTAATCAGCGCAGAGTATTCCCCGAGATCCCCCCCCCCACAGCGCTACACCCCAGTTTGGCATCCGCTCGTACCCAAGCCCCCCTCGTTGCCCTCTTCCCCAGAGCTCCCCACGTGATGGAGCTCTCACGCAGCTGTTCCAGTTGTTCTGGCCTCTCTCCCCACACCGGCTTGTCCTGGCACCTGTTGGCTTCTTGCCCGAGGTCCCCTGCCTTTCAGGCCATGGGAAGACCGTTGTTTGAGCCTGTGGGAAAGCTGTTGGGGTCCGGATCTCAGGCCCCCCCTTCCAGGTGAAGGACAGGAACTCCAGCAGGCACCCGGACTTTGGTGGTACTGAGGTCATTCCATTCCCCAAATCCGTCAGGGACGCAGCTCCCATGTGGATGGCTGCATCGGCCCCTCGGAACGTCTCCTGCCGTCACTTCCTGCCCCGTTTGCAATTTTCCCCCAAGAAAGCCACTGGGATTTTGTGCCGTGATGTGCTGTGAGCTTCGGGCTACACACACCCCACCCCCGTGAGGTCAGTCTGTGTTTCCCACCCCCGCTCGGCATGGCTTTCCAAAGCTCAAGGCACCATCCATCTCACATGGTGGGTGGCTGGCACGGTTTAGTCCATTCAGAAGGCGCTTGGGAATTGTTCCCTGGCTTTGAATTTGTACATTTCCAGACTGCAGAAAAGGGAGATGTAATAATCAGTCCTAGGGGAAATCACTTGCCATTTGAAAGAAAAAGAAGGGTGAATATCCTGGTGACCCCTCAAACAAAACTAAGCATCAGCTATTTTAAGATTTATGCGTAAACATTATTTTTTTTAACGTAAGAACAAAGAAAAACTTGGCTGGTGTTTTGTTTGTTTGTTTTCGGGATTTGTTTGAGTGAGTGGGGAACATCCTGGCCCCATAGCGTTCGTGGAAACGTGAATTCAGTCTGTTTGGAGGACGATTCAGCCATCTGTACCAGAATTTAAAAAATCAACGCTGTTTGATCCAACTTTAAAAATGTAACCTCGGGACACATGTGCCCAAGTGTACGTGGATATTGACTCCAGATTGTTTCTCATAATAGTCAACGCTGTAAACAATCTGCAAGTCCACTGACAGAGAGCCAGTGACTTCCCAAGGGGCACCCGTACATTCAAACACGAGGCAGATATTAAGTATAGAAGGAGGATCTGTTTATCCTCTGGTGGAAAGATGCCTGAGGTACGAATGTATGTGAAAATGTGCATGACTTACCCATTAGCTGATGCATCACCAATGTCTGTGATCTACAAACTTACTAATGGTGACAGTGGGCTTTGCTTCTGACCATACATCCCTTCTATGCTCTGACTAATCCGTTAGTTTTGTGTGTTTTACCTAACTCGGTACAAAGAGGGGAACACAGGTTCCCCAGCCCCCACCCAGAGGAACACCTGTGTGTGTTTCCCTCTGCCTGTGTCGCACCTGCCTGCGTTTCCCAGCCCGTCATCCCTCGAATGCTGATTTCCCCGGCTCCTCTCCCTGATTCATCCCAAATTATTACAGACATTCATACAAACAGTTGGGCAAAATGATCCAAGCTCCCAGGAACTTCTGTCACATCTGTTGGGCTCAGTCCATGCCTAACTCTTTGCACATTGGTCCCAGGAGTGGGGAGGGATGTTTTATTTTATTTTATTTTATTTTATTTTATTTTATTTTTTCAAAGTTTATTTATTTGGGGGGGGGGGAGAGAGAGAGAGAGAGAGAGAGAGAGAGAGAGAGAAAGAATCCTGAGCAGGATCCACCCCATCAGCACAGAGCCCTATGTGGGGCTTGAGCTCCTTAACTGCAAGACCATGACCCGAGCTGAAATCAAGAGTCGGACGCTTAACCGACTGAGCCACCCAGGTACCAGTGGAGGAAGATTTTAGTAGTACCAAGTGGCAATAAAACTGACCTAACAAGGGGTTGGCTGGAGCACACATCTCTTTCTAGTAAATTCGATCACCAAATGCAGGGATAGCTGGATCTTTTTAGTTTTGCAAGCATATGGCACGCTTAGGTCTTGTGGATGTGCATCTTGGGAAGCCTTTCTGAGAGCTTGTGTATGCTGTGCTACACCACGGCCCCGCAAGGGGCACAGACACATTCCATTCCTCTTGGAAGTTAGTGCCGGGAATAGTCTATCGATCACAGACGTGACTTCATTTTTCTTCTTAATAAGATAATGACAAGTATTTGAGCGGCAATGTTTTTCCTTTCACTTTGGCTGTGAAGGTACCCAAAAGTGGTCAGCTTGCTATTGCATTATCATGGCAACGCCCCCAGAGAACCGACATGTGTATCTGTCTCCCCCTCCAAGGTTTTCCTCTCTTTTGTTTTAACCAGACTGCACGTATATCTTTGGGGATATCTACAAGTTATTCGTGTTAAAGAAATAAAGATAGGATCATGAACAGCCAAGAGGGTTACTTCAATCTTTCATTTCTGGGGTTTGGGATTGCATCTGGGGACAGAGAGCAGAGGGCCAATGTCCTTCTACTGTGGTGGTTTCTTTCCATTTGAATGCAGACATCAGGAAAATCACTCTCTTTGCTCTGCTGGCATATGTCTGCCTCACGTCCTGGCCCAAACCAGGAGCAAGAACTATGACCAACACAAAGAGAACAGTTACAGAAACATTTTCAGAAGATTAGAAAAAGGCACAGATTAGGTTCAAGTAATGTACTCCCTTCCAGATGATTTATTTGTTCTTTGTTTAACACAGATCCTAGTAAACATGTCTCCGTTCAGATGTTTTATTCCAGTTACAGTGATCTAAAAAAGGCACAAAACAGAAAAAAAGGATCAATATCATATTCTCATGGACAACATCCTAAAACCTCATCGCAAACAAAGTTTCCTAAAAGCAATTGCCATGTTCACACAGAGGCATATGCATGGAGCAGGGTGGGAGTAATGACTTCAGTTTGCCGTGGAAGGGATACAGAGGAACAGGGGATGGAGTCAGCGTACAACGGCCTGTTTCCCATGTTTGGGAGCACGTACTTCCGTGGAGAACAGCTAAGATGGTGGTCGGAACACCACAGAAAAATCTGTTGATTCACAAAATCCAACCTTCATCATCATGAAACTACTCAAACCATGAACACGGATGCCTGTCAGTTGTCACATGAGCCTGCGTGCCGACCGAGGAAAGCCAGCTCCCTCGGAGATCACAGTTAGGCAAAGTTCATGGGCCACATGACCCCGCAGGGTCCAGATGGGCCCTCACATCCTGGGATTTGGTGGGCAGTTAGCTGGATGCCTTCCCCAGCACACCTCACTGCCCAACACCACCCGAGGTCACCGCCCTGAGGTCAGAACATGACGTGAGACAGTTGATGTCCGATCATCATGTCTGACAAAGATGAGACCGAGGTTCAGAGTGGTGAATTATTTGCTCCCAAACAACCGTCTGCTCTGTGAGCGCTGCATGTGTCGCTCTGTAAAGAACGTTTCAGAGAGGCGGTAACTGAGTGTCTGGCTATAATCTTGCAGATGCCGTTATTGTTCTCGTGTTCAAGAGAACGAGGCCAAAGCATGGGGAGTAAGTAGTTGAGGCAGATAAAACCCAGGGAGGCTGGCTTGCCCTCTATGTCAGGACGCCCATCCAGTCCATCCAGTAACACTCCAGAGGTGACTCCTTTCCCTATAACCACTGCTCTGTGGATACGCTCTGCCTGTGTCTGATGGTCCGCGTGCCCAACACATACGTCTGTGGACAACCCATTCTCCGTTGTGTTTCCACCATCAGGGGAGAATCAGAAAATTCTACTTCAGTATTGATCTCACTGGAGATTCCAATCTTTATGTATGTATGTGCATTATCCTTGAGTCCATGGTGGAGTAAATCACTTCTGAAAGAAAGTATTTAGTAAATTTATGGAATCAGAGTTTTGATTTCTGAAAAGCACTTGGAATCCTCCAAATTCAAAGAAAGACCAGAAGGAGGGCAAAAAGGCAAGAAAGAGGAAGGAGGGAGGGAGGAAGGGACAGACACCCAGTGACCTACTTAGCTCATCCGTGGTTATTTCCACAAGAAGCTGAGTACTCACAAGACAAAGACTTGGCAAAGTTAGGTAGCAGTGCTAAAAGGCCCTTTCAAAATTATTTAAGTCCATAGTTTCCAAGTGTTTGGTTGATGGCTTTTGATTTAAATTACGTAAGGTCTTTCTTTAATCAAATCTAATGAGAAGCCCCCAAGTGCTGGGGCTGGGCCAGGGCCCCCCCCACCGTGGCATCTCTGGATGAAACCTATTCTGAAGCCGTCATTCCGAGTATCGGTGCTGTCTGGTGTCACTACCCATTGGACAGAAAGGCCCATTGAAGGAAAGCATCTGCTGGATGCACCTGCCCAGGTGTGGGCCAAGCTTCAGGGGGACTCACACTGACCCAGGTGAGGACAAAGTCTCGAAGACCCCTCTGCCTCCAGCTGTGCCTTCACCGAGAAGGGAGTCGGGACACCTTGAGATCCTGGTGTTGTGCTGGCTTCCGTGTAACTAACCGCACAGGAGATGGGGGATAGGCACGAACGTTCCATTCTCAGCCCTCTGCCTCCTGCCTTGGGGTTGAGAAAGGCGTCATAGAGAGACATCATTTGGGGTGAGGACAGGAGATGGTTTTCAGCCCCACCTGCAGGAATTATGGAGAAAACCCAGCAGTGAGAGAGGCTCCCGGGTGTGACCCAGACAGGGACCCGGCCTTGGGCAAGAACTCACGGCCTGGGCGGGGGGGGGGGGGGGGGGGGCTCAGAGACCCAGACCTAGTTCTCAAGCCGTCTGCTTCCTTCCTGTTTCCTCTTGTCTGTGGGCCAGTGACCACTGCAGCAATAAAACTCTTACTCAGGAAGGACTCCTGGCCTCCGTCCAGGTACAGTCACCCTAGAGGTGCCATGGAGAGAGTTCAAGTCTGCACCACCTGGATGGAAGGCTAGGAACCCCAAAGAACTGGTCGGGCGGGAAACTCCGAAAACTTAGGGTGGATGGGCCTTGGGGTGGAGGAAATGCAGCCTCTGGACATCCAGGCGGACAGCTGTGTGGGGGGACGGCAGCCACCACCCTGAGCCCTGCGTGGGGCCCAGGAGGCCTGGTCTACCTCAGCCTGGACTGGCCTGCCTTCGCCTCAGGCTCGAAGTGACTAAGGTTGGCGATGAGAAATGAGAAACTAAATGCAAAGCATCTGTCTTTTCAAGAAGAAATTCCTTAGCTCGGTGTTGGGTGTCAGGTTCCCTCCGATTCTCCCTCTTGGCCAAGAGGCAGCACTGACCTCGCAGTCGAGGAGCCACGGCCACCAGGCGAGCCTGTGTGTCGTCCCCAGGTGGAGGCTTGTCCCAAATCATTTGCTGATGAACCGACAGCGGATGCAGCTCAAACCACGTGTGTCTGAACATACCGGAACCCGGTCCAGGTGGATGCTGCTCTCACTCTTCCTTCCCGTGATGTGTGGCGCCCCATGTGCTGTGCTGGACGCCAACTCTCCCGTCCCTCTTCTCCCCCCAGCCCGCCTTCCTGGGACTCTCCATGCGTGTTCTCAGTAGGGTGGGAGAGCGGCGGCGGCTGGGGCTGGACACAGTTCACCCCCTCTTGGATGTGCTGCGCCACACGTGCGTGAGCCCCCATGGGGTGCGTTGGTCCCAAGACCCTGGGACACTTGTTGGTGCCACATCGGCTGGCATCTTGCAGAGCACAGGGTAGGAGGCACCTGTCTGTGAGCCCAGGGAACGTCTGGGGTTAGGTTGGCAGCCTAGGGGTCACACAGTGGAAGGAACAGCCAAAAATTGGGGGGGGGGAATTTACGTGTTAGTGGATCCCTGCTCAGAAATGCACATGGGCTCACAATCTCGCTTAATGCAAGGCAGGAATTTGGGAAGAAAGTGGTGCTATCCTCAGTCTCTCTCTCTTTCTCTCTCTCTCTCCTTCTCTCCCTCTTTCCCTCCTTCTCTCTCTTTTTTTTTTTTTGGGTCAGGATTGGGTGATTTTGAAATCACACCTGCCAGAAATGCTACGTGGGTGCAGGTGAATCGATAAGGTGTACCCGGTTCAGAGAGGCTGTCTCGTGACTGCAATTCACATCTGAAGACAGAGGCCACTGAAGTCATGGATTTTTCTAATAAATCACTCACCACAGCGTCCTCCCTGTAGGTGTTTAAGATACTCAGAACCAGGTGCTTCATGAGAGCATGGGCGCAGGAGGGCCATGGGGACCCACACATGGGCCCTTGGGCTGACACCATCACCGAACCCCAGGTTTTGCAAGGAAAGATGTAACTCTCGGGGCGCCCATGCTTGTGCACAGCAGTCCCTTGGAGAAGGTTGTGTCCATCCTGATGGGAAGGTCTTTGTGTGCATTCTGGTGACCCGGCTTCCTGGGAATCAGTCCCCCCGACTTCAGAGAGGAAGGGCCTCCCTTGATAACCCAGCTCCCCCACTAACGGCCTGCCTGGCTTGAGGCAAGTTCATGTAGCATCTCTGAGGCTCCAGCAAATCACCTCTGCCGTGAAAACCGAGGCAGGCACTGCCCTGGCTGCTGGGAAGATGCGGCGATGCACAGGTGACAGCCAGAAAGACTCGGGACAGAGCCCTGGGGGGCAGCAGTGATCCTGCAGATGCCCGGAGGGCTGTCCTCACTGCGGCACTCCCCCCACAGCCAATCCCCCTTCTTAGTCAGTAGGTAGCGGAGTCTCACGGGTGCCTAAGAGGCAGTCTGGGAGCTCCTTACTCCTAATCGGCGAGGAAATTGCTAGAATCGATGCAAGCATTTGGGCAGACAGTGGAAGATTTTCCACGAGGGCAGTTCTTTCCAGCTCAGAGACTTGATTCCCTGGACACAGGGGTTTTGCCGCTGAGAA
The DNA here is from genome assembly GCF_028018385.1 of Neofelis nebulosa. Lineage (NCBI taxonomy): Eukaryota > Metazoa > Chordata > Mammalia > Carnivora > Felidae > Neofelis > Neofelis nebulosa. Next base: position 107,423,775 of record NC_080785.1, read on the forward strand.
AGCCCCTAAGCAGAGACGTGCAGTCTCCCTGCCGGCCTCACTCCGGCCCGAGGCTCCATACCAGACTGCACGGACGTGGCCACCTGTTTTCCTGTGCCAGGCCTGCTCACGCTCACGAGGGGCGGTGGGCTACAGGACGCACGGCACACATCTGCCTGGCAAACACCCCCGCACACGGACCCCAGACCCTGCTCTCCCCAGACTTGTGTGTGGCTCTTTCCCGGTGTCTGGAAATTGCGTGTTGCAGCCTGCTGGCATGAGGGGTCAGTAAACAAGATAAAGTTCCCAGAGTTTAATCAGACTCAAGTGCTCTCTAAACAGACCCGGCACTTGGCGGCAAATTGCAAATCTGGCCGGGGCCCAGCGTTTCTTGTCTAATCCCACGGAGTTTGAACGTGGCTGTCACGCCTGCCGTCAGCTGGAAAACAAGAGCTGCCTGAAAGTGACAGGAGGGGACTGTGTTCTCTCTGATGTCCCGCTGCAGCTGCAGGAATGCTGAGTCATGGATGCGTAAGAAGGGTTTTAGGGCGATCCCGGGCTTGATGGGACCCAACCTTGCAATCTTCCCAAACAGACGTTTCCTTTTAGACACACGATCTGGTTTCCTGTTTCCACTGAGTCGCTCAATTCCAAATCCGCGGTCCTCGCCATGCCCTGCAGATTGCACAACGTCCTTCCTTCCTTGCGACGGAGGCTTTACTTCCAGAGGCCGTTTGTACATCAGTGGAGACCGTCTTCCTCTCTCTCTGAGTGCAGTCCATGGGTGGGGGGGGTGGGGGTCGGCCCCTGGAGCCCCCGCAGCCCCAGCCTCCGCCACGCTCTCTCAGAAACACAGACTCATGCGGATCTTAGTTTTGAAAGGACTCATGGAAAAATCTACGGGCACTCAGACAGGAAGGCTTTGTTATTCTGGAGTTAGGGGAGAGTCGGATCAAATTCAAATGTGCTTATAAATGATCTTAGGCTTCGAGGGGAAAAGAGCTTTCCTGGTGCTGCTGGCCAGCGGGTCTCATGCTCATGCTGACACAGGCCCCACCACAGGCCGTCCCCGCCCACGGGACCGAGGCTGTGCTCTGGGGACGCGTCCATGGCCCTTGTGGTCACCTTCATCCCCCTAACGCCACACGGCCACTGCACCTTCTGCAAGATTATGACAGGAACCAACAGAAAGAATGGGAATGTGGGATCCGATGTATTAGTTTCATTTACATGTTACTGTTTGGAAGGCGTCTGTAATAAAAGCTGAACGCAGCGCAGACGGGTGGGAGGCGGAGGCTGAGAACGTAGGTTGAGACCCAGGCTCTCCGCTTGCTAGCGTGTGGCTTCTGATGCAGCGCTGAGCATCCCTAAGCCTGGGTGTCCACATCCACGCACGGGGTCGGCCCTGATGCGGCATCCACCTGTAGGAGCAGCTGAAGCCTCGCATGCACTCGACACGCCCAAGCATGGGCTCTCACGGCCCCGTCCCTTCTCCCACATGACTCATGACACAGCCAAGGAAAGCCTTGGAAACTAAACGTAAGCGTTACAAGGCTCTGAGTGTCCTGACCGACAAGCCCCCACGTGAGAAATATAGGAGTTCAGGATGTTGAGTTCAAGTTCCCGGGAGGGTGAACTTCCCTCAGGAGAAAACACCTGTATCCGCAGCATTTACAGGAGCGGACCGCCTTGTCTTCAGCCCGCGATTGGAGATTGAGAGGAAACGAGACGCAGGGATGGAGAAAGCCATCCTTGGGGCTGGTGGGCTGCCGCTGGGGGCCCCACTGCTCCATCTGGACCCACCCAGGGTGACGTTTCCAGGCAGCAAAGTCAAATGAGATGCAGCGAGCGTGCAGGGTGTGAGCTCAGGGGAGTGCAGCCTGTGAGATAAATCTCCAGATAGAGGCCACTTTCTCTAAAAGCTGGTGTATGTCACCTGTCGCCTCTCACGGGAGAGCCACCTGCCAACCACCGACTCAGGATGAGAAGGAGGGCATGTGCACGCACATGTGGGCAGCTGCGGCCAGAGACAGTGCCAGCGGCCAGGTGCCCGCCAGCCTCTGTCCCTGGAGCTGAATGCCGTCAGTTGTACCGGGCGACCTGTTCAAACTTCATTCTGCTGAAGCAGCATCGGCACAGCACAGCCCGAGGAAGGAAACAGGGGTGAACGTCACCGAGGTTCTCATGCACCCGCAGAACAAACGAGCCATGAGGCCACTGGGCAACACAATGTCCTTCCATCACAGCGGTCTCAGAATCCATGGGGGACGATGGGCAGGCAGAAGGCAGCACGGATGGAGGGGCAGCCCACGGGTCCCCCGCTCTGAGATGCCACTCCTTTGACCCCCAGGATCCAGAGTAGGAGCGTCCGAGGGTCTGGAAACTGGCGCCCTTCCCGGCTCCATGGGCACCTGACGGGCACACTGATGGGACGCAGTTGAGGGAATGAGTCCACTCCTGTCTCCTTGTTCCCTGACAGGCTCCGCGATTTACTCCCAGAATGTCCTCTCCCCGTATGTCTCCCTAGTTATCTACTTATTCTCCCAAATCTGGCTCACAACGTGGTTCTGTGTCATATCTTTTGTTTAAACGCCCCCATCCTCCCTCAGGACACGCTGTGTTTTCTTTCAGAGTCCTGATCCCTTTCCAAAAGCACCCTTTCGATAACTCAGTGCGCTCGATTGGTGCCTTTACTTCCTTCCCCCCTTCCGGTGCCGACCCCCCAGGAACCTGGAGGAGAGGGGCCAACTCGGGTTATCCCCTGACGGCCAAACACCCCTCGAGGTGCATGCAGACACACACATCGATGAAGATGCGGAAGCGGGAAACCAGAAGAAGGAGCCAGAGATCACAGCTGTGCAGCCCAGCCCCTGGAGAAGAACACTACTATTGGCCTTGGCAGTGTAGACAGCAGGGAGAGACTATTTGCCAACAGTAACCGGGATGCTCCACTCGCCGTGTATTTCTTTCTGTGTGCTGTCCTCCCCCAGTGGCTCGGGGAGCAGTGGGTGGCTTCATCCCCTGTCACGGAGACACGGCTGGAAATAGCAAAGTGCCTGACGCCTCTCTTCTATTCCGAGAGGTGCTTCTTAAGTCATGGCTGTCCATGGCAGACAGGTGGGCTTTTTGAGAGAGGGAACGTTTGATTGGCCTCTTTCTATTTCTAGTCCTGAAAGTTAAGGGGTGAAGAGCTGGTCCAAAGAAGTTATACTGTGAAAGAGAGAATACTGTAAGGTACAAGTGAATTTTTTTCCCTTGACTTGTTTTACGATATTTGCAACGTTCATGACCTGCACGAGAATGAAGTATATGGCAGCTGAGAAATATAATACAACACAAATGAGCCCATCACTCAACCAGAGACATGGGCATCATGGGGGTGTGGGCTGGCGTGGTCCAAGCCAGGTGGAAGCTTGGTCTTTCCCTCCTGGGGGGTGGGGGGGTGGGGGTGTGTGTCACTAGCTGCTCAGCTCACTGGGTGAGCTGAACCACGGACACGCGTCTCTCGTGCTTCTGGTGGCTGCGAGCTCAAGACCAGGGTGCTGGCAGACTCAGTGTCCCCTGCAGGGCTCTCTTCCAGGCAGGCAGACAGCCACATGCCCAGAGTCCTGTCTTCCATCTTCCTTAGAAGAGCTTGAACCCTGTTTCTGAGGCCTCCGCTTTGTGGACCTGCTCACCCCGCAAAGGTCCACCTCCTGAGACCGTGGTTTGGGCGTCCACACAGGAATGTGGGGCAGGACAGGCACTCGGCCCCCAGCGGCCCCTCTTCTCCCATCCTCTGGCAAATTAAAACATTTTAAGGTCTGTGCCTGCTGGGATTTCCAGGTCGAGGGCCTGCCATTCCACACCTGGGATGAATGAGAGGCAAGAAGAACGTGCCATTTGTCTTGTCATTTATTGTGGAAAACTGGACACACTAGCGAATCCAGGGAAGTTACCTGGAAGCTAAGCACCCCCATCCCGAGGTCTGTTGTTGTTTCTTCTGGGCTCACTTGGCCGGCGTCTGTACCCAACATGCTGAGAGGCGGGGCGCAGGGAGGGGGGAGTTCACTCTGAGCCGCAGGGGTGGTGGCATGGGCTCTGACACCAGGGGCGCTCGGCTCTGGTCCCTGGCTCCCCACGGAGCCCCTGGCCCGCTGCCCGGTGCGCAGCTCTGGGCCTCCCCTCATGGCTAGCTGATCCTTACAGCGGGTTTGACAGCATCCCCTAGTAACACTACCCTTCACAGCCTGATCCAATTGAAGTTGGGGGTTTTTTTTTGTTTGTTTGTTTGTTTGTTTTTGTTTTTTTTACACAGGCAGGATGCTCACAGTTTATGAGGCTGAGTTCAACCCCCGGAGGGACGTTCTGTTTCCGGCTCTCTTTGTCACATCTCTAGCAGACCCACAGTTTCCCTCCGAGCTGCCGGCACCCCTGAGGGACGAGGCCCACTTCTCCCCCATCCTTTCGGGTTTCCCCTCCCGGCACAGAGCCATGCCCTCTGAGCAGGAAGAGCTCAAGGTCTGGGTCCAGTGCCGTCCGAGCGCTGCACCCGGGAAGAACCCTCACTCTGTAAATCGGGGTGCAGGATAAAGGGAGCCCCAATCTCCCCTGGGCCACGCCGGCCTGGGAGGAAGCTTGCACAGCACAGACCCCGGGTGCCAGGAGCCACGTCCTCCCCGACGCCGAGCTGGACGACCAGGAGGCTGTCCCCCGAGTGACACCTTCACCGCACTGAGCAGCGGCTGGGAGGGCTCCCGGCTGGAGAGCCACACGGGTCCTCACTGCTCTTACCAAGATGTAGTAGCTTTTCCCGCGGATAAACCTTCCTCCTCTGACTGCACACCTTTGGCACAGCTCCCAAGTGCTTTCAAAGGTTGGGTTCAAAAAAGCCAACTTTTAACCAACTGGGTGCTGTTGCTGTGAGGAGAGAGGTGGGGAGGTGCTCCCCACAACCCTCTGCAGGTGCTGCCTCTGAAATGTGTCTGATCAGTTTGGTAGCTCTGTTCTCTCGGCTCTGGTGGCCAGAAGCTCGAGCCCGGTCTCTCCGGGGCAAAACCAAGGTGCTTCAGACTGCACCCCCGGGGGCTCCAGGGGACAGTGTGACATCTCTTTGCTTGTGGCCTTGGTTCCAGCCTCTGCCTTCCTGGCCTCACGGCCTCCTCTCTTCTGTGCGATAATCGGGCTCTGTCTCCCATAAGGACACGTGTGGTTGGATTTAGGGCCCTCCGGGGTGATGCGGGATGTGGTCACGTCCTTTATCGCATCTGCAAAGACTCTTTTCCTGATGAAATAGTAACTACAGTTTCCAGGGATCAGAATGGTATCTTCGGATGCCTGTTATTCAGTCTACTATGCATAATGTGCCTCTTCCTTCCTCTGGCTTTTTCTTTTTAACTTTTTAATGTTTATTTATTTTTGAGAGAGAGAGAGACAGAGCACAAGCAGAGGAGGGGCAGAGAGAGAGGAGGAGACACAGGATCCAAAGCAGGCTCCAGGCTCTGAGCTGTCAGCACAGAACCCGACGAGGGGCTCGAACTCATGGACCGCGAGATCATGACCTGAGCTGAAGTCAGTCGCTCAACTGACCAATCCCCCCGGGCGGCCCCACTCTGGCTTTTAAGTTACTGGTGTCCCTGCATGTAAAGCCCGCGTCTTGGGGCCGCCTGGGTGGCTCAGTCAGTTGAGCATCCAATTCCTGATTTCGGCTCAGGCCATGATCCCACGGTCCTGGAATCGAACCCTGTGTCAGGTGCTGCACTGAGTGTGGAGCCTGCTTGGGAGTCTCTATCTCTCCCTCTCTCTGTCCCTCCCCTGTTCTCTCTCTAAAATAAACAAAATGAAAAAAATTTTAAGAAATAACAAGGTCAGATCTTTCATTTTTCCCCACCCGAGATGGAAAATCTCGACCTTTCCACCAGAGTGTACAAATCATTCACATTCAAAGTAAATGTTGATATGGTTACGTGTGCATTTCCCATTTTTCTGTTTACTTCCTATATGTCTGTCTCTTGTTTCTTTCTCTGCTCCCCCCCCCTTTTTTTTTTGTTGCTCTCTTTTGAGTTACACAATTTTTTAGTATACCATTTGAACCCCTCTTGTGTTAAAACTGTGTTTTCGGAATGATTTTCTTAGAGATCGCAATACGAATCCTAACTCCTCACAGCCGACTGCAAGATAGTGCTAACTTACTTCCAGTAAAACACAGAGGCTTTAATACAGTTTCATTCTCTCCCTCTTCCCTTGTGACATTGTTACCACGTGAATTTGTAGGAGAGCCAAAACAGAGTGATCCCGGCCCCTGGTTCCCGACACGGAGCCCCAAAAGCCCATGGGATTTCCTGGGAGCTGGGGTATCTGTGTCGTGCTAAGTGAGCGGCTCTTTGCGCCCCTAGATTGGTGGGTTGGAATCTGGGGCCAGTCCAACCTCCAGGGCTAGAGACGGAGTTTAATCACATGGCCAATGGCTTCCTCCATCACATCTCCATGACGGAGCCTCAGTAACACTGTGGACACTGGGCTCCTGGAAGCTTCCTGGTTGGTGGGTGCGGTGTCCTGGGACGGCGCCGTGCTGGACCCCAGGGGAGTGGACCCCACAGCCCGTGACCTCACCCTGTGCCGGTCCTCCCTGTGCCTGTTCAGAGACGTAGCCTTGAGTAGTCTCAAGGTGTGCATGCGGGTGGCACTTTCCTGAGTTATGTGGTCCTTCAGCAGCTTTGGAACCCGGGAAATCTCATCAGAAATTCTGAAATTTTTTTATCAGAAGGAATTTCTGTGGTTACCATAAATTCAAAATGTGTTTATGTCTTTGGTTGATTTCCAAAATACTGAAGGTTTTGTGTTGTTTTGTTTTGTTTTGTTTTGTTTTGTTTTTCAGTCCTGTCCAGATTTATGGTTGTTTTTTGGGGGGAAGGATTTATTCTCCTCACTCAGCCATGATCCACAGCCCTTCCTTCCTTCTGACTTTCAGAACCATCCTTCTTGCCTCCTGCTGTCACGTGAGTCCTTTGTTACCTGAGTTCATTTAGTCTTTTTTTCTATTAAAAATTTTTTTAACATTTATTTATTATTGAAGCAGAGAAAGACAGAGCACGAGCAGGGGAGGGGGCAGAGAGAGAGGGAGACACAGAATCCGAAGCAGGCGCCAGGCTCCAAGCTGTCAGCACAGAGCCTGATGCGGGGCTCAAACCCATGAGCCGTGAGATCATGACCTGAGCCAAAGTCGGACGCTTAACTGACTTGAGCCCCCCAGGTGCCCCAAAAGTTCATTTATTCTTATATACCTCGTATTTCCAGAAATGATTTTGTATTTTCCCCCCAAATATCTTTATGTCCTGCTACATCCCCTTGCAAATCTCTTAGTCTAGTTTTATGACCTCCAATCTTGCTGACCTTGAAATGCGCTTTTATCCCTTTCCCCTTTGTCCTCAGGTGGGTTTGGTGGCTATGTCTCCTAGTGCCCCTTCTGGTGTGGAGACATTCTTCTACTCCTGGCCCTCCTCCTTCTCGAGTTGTCCCCAAGAGCCAGATGTATTTCCAGGTCATTTGCTGCTCGTGATCAGGTCGGTCCTGTGCTAACCATAGACTCTGCCCCATGTTCTTCGGTTTCCAAATTTCCCTCCAAGACATCTTTTCTGCTTCCTTCCTTCATGGATCGTTCCCTCATGTGTCTTTACTTAGAGAGGGTTTAATTAGCAACCCCCTGTCACTTCACCTCTGCATGTAACTTTCTCTCCGTATCTGCCAACATTATCAACACCAGCACAGCTGAAGAATAACTCAATTATACATTTGCTTATAAAATTTTTTAATGTTTATTATTGAGAGAGAGAGAGAAAGCATGAGTCGGGGAGGAGCAGAGAGAGAGGGAGACACAGAATCCGAAGCAGGCTCCAGGCTCCGAGCTGTCAGCACAGAACCAGACGCGGGGCTTCAATTCACCAGCCATGAGATCATGACGCTTAACCAACTGAGCCAGCCAGGCACCCCATAAATTTACTTATAGACATATAAGTTAACACCTCACGAAATCCCAATGAGCCAAGGATGGTTTCGCACCCCTGGTGCAAAAGGCTTTCCTTTGAGGAGATTGCTTTCCTAAAGACCGACTGAGTGAAGAAATAAATGCTCTCTTATGTGTGAAACGCGGTGTTTCTTCGTTCAAAATGGTGTTTGTTCAAGTGCCTGGCCCGCATTTGTAACGTATGTGGGACGCTCACACCACAGCACCATGAAGATCACAGAAAATTAGTCAGCGATATAGAAAAGGAGATTACGACACCTCTCGGGGTGATGGGCAGGGGTGTGCTAAGTTCCTAGACATTGGGAAAGCACGGGCTTTGCAATCTGCTCATGAACGGCTGTGCCCCTGGCATCATCCCGGGGACGGGGAGTCATCAGGCAATGTGGGCGCTGATGCCTGGTTCTCTGCCCGACCTGAGAGAAGATGTCAGAGTTCAGGCAGAAGCTGGGTCCGTCTGGGACACACCGTACCTGTCCAACAGCGGGGTCTAAAGATCCCGGCCCTCCCTGTCCCTGCACTGCAGCTCCTGCCCGGATCTCAGAGACAGTGCAAACCCTCGTATTAGGCGTATTGGCTGTGCCCATCCATCGAACCGAAGGTCTGAGGCGGTCCTGCTGGCCAACCCTGGTTTGTGCTCAGGCTTTGTTAGTCCCTCTGTGTGTCTGCTCTCAGTTCCTGCAGCCATTTTCAGTGCACCATGCGAGTGACGAGCCAAGGATCCGCGTCTGCAGGCTGCTTATAGGAAGCTTCTGTCCAAAAGCCCGGCACAGTGTAAGTAGCTTTGCACTGGAATCAGAAGCTGCCCGAGGTGAGTCCAAATGGATGTGACAACAGAGTTCAAATGAACGTTTATTTATAGCTAGTATGTCCTCTAGCATTTCTTTCCCCCCCCCAAGCTTTTAAAGGAAATTTAAAATTAAATACTATTAATTCACTCAGAATTGGTACCTGTGTACAAACCATTGGCAGTTATCTTTCTTTCACTCTCTTCATCTTTCCTAGCCACTGATGCCTGCTGAGCACCAGCCGCGTCTCCAAAATCCCCTGGAACTGGCCCCATTCCTGGATGAGCCCAAAATAAGCACTTCTCAAACCCACGCTCAAACAGGAGACACATTTCACACGAAGCAATGCCCTGAAATAGTGCTTACCGTGCAGGCAACGATGGCCATGTTGCATATTTGAGCATCAATGCCTGCTCAAACATTTGCGTTTAATCGTGAGGGCAGAAGGGAAGCGCTGGCTGCCCTCAGTGGCTGGGCGGGGAAGCGAGCACCCAGGGGCCATGCGGGCAGCAGACTTGGAGGACAGAGCCCAGGCACAGCCCTGGGGGCTGTCCCGTTGTGGTGGGAAGTGCCCTGTCCCTGCACAAACCCTCTCTGGATGACAAGCCAGCACGTAAAGGCGCATTTTTCCCCGGTGCTGTTTTAGACTCAGCCATCTCTTCAGAAATGCACCAGCTCTCGGCTTCTTCTGTGTCTGTGTTCCCTTCTCTAGACCAATCTCCTCCGGTCTCCTTGGAGCCTCTCGACAATGACCTTGACCCTGACCTTCACCCTGCTCAGTCCCCTTTAAAATAAAACAAACAAGTATTTATTTTACACTTATTCTTGCGTGGCGACTTAAAGGGCTAGCGGTGTCCTGTCGGCACACTGCCACCAGTGTCTGTGGCCTTCTTGAACCTGTCTTTGCTGCAAGGGGGGCTGTGCTGTGCTCACACTCCTTCTGGGTGGGCGGGGGGGAATCTGCCTCTCCTCTACTTGACCTTTGGAATGTCTGCTGTGGCTCTGGTGTCCTGAAGTTCCGCGTGCACGCACACATGAATGTAGGCATGGGCACACGGTCCCCGCATGTCACACACACGTGCACACGCACGTATAGACGCGCACACTTTCACCTATGTTTGTATTTCCTTTCTATTTATTAATTTTTGAGTTTATTTATTTTGAGAGAGACAGAGAGCAAGAGCGTGAGCAGGGAAGGGACAGAGAGGGAGAGAGAATCCCAAGTAGGAGCCACACTATCAGCACAGAGCCCGACACGGGGCTCCAACACACGAACCGTGAGATTGTGACCTGAGCCGAGATCAAGAGTCGGACGCTTAACCGACTGAGCCAGCCAGGAGCCCCGAGTGTTCTTTTCTTGAAGCTCTGGTCCACGTGTTGTGTGGCTCCGAGTCCTTTTTGCCGTGCTCCGTTGGTCATGGGTCTCGACACTTGGGACGGCAGACCCACGATTGCAGGTACGCTTTGCTGTGGGAAGGCTGAGCCTGGCTGGTGCAGGGTGGTCCTGAACCAGACTTGCACTTGCTTCTTCAGGGACTTTTCGGAGTCCCGCCGAGGTGATCTGCTGGTTCCTTGCAGGGGCGATTGGGTGGCTTTGGATCCCTGTTTGGTTGGTGGTTATAGGTCGGAAACCTCAACCTCCTGTGGCTGTTCCTCATGGTTCACTTCCCTAGACTACAGAAGAGCCAGGACTTCTGGTGGCTTCTTGGGTTGCAGACAGCATGCTTGGCCCCACTTTTCATGGATGGGGGCACATCCACCTGGAACTCAGGCTTCCCCTGAGGACAGAGCCCACGGGCCTGAGTCCAGGCCTGCTTCCCGGCGTTCGCGTCTCTTCCTCTCTGCCTCTTGGACCTGGGGTTTTATTTCTTTTCATCTCACCTCTCAATCAATTTCTGTTCTAATTTAGGAAGATTTTTTTTATGTGCTTTGGTGAAAGATTCTCAGATACAGACATCTTGCCCACTTGCCATTTTCTTTTTTTCCTTTATAGTTTATTACTTATTTTGAGATAGAGGGAAAGAGAGAGAGAGACAGAACATGAGGGGGAGGAGCAGAGAGAGAGAGAATCCCAAGCAGGCTCCACACTGTCAGCACAGAAGCGGACGCAGGGCTCGAACTCACGAATTGTGAGATCATGACCTGAGCTGAAATCAGGAGTTGGACACCCAGACGACTGGAGCCACCCGGGCGCCCCATAGACTTTAGATTTTAGAGTGCCTCCAGGTTTACAGGAAAATTGAGTAGAAATTTCACAGTTCCTCAAAGCCCCTCCCTTCCCCTCTATAGTTTCCTTCTTACCAACATTTTGCATTAGTGGCTTAGTCAGGATCCTGTCTCCAGAGAAAGAGAATATAGAGACAGACCCTTTCTCTCTTGTCTCTTTCTCTCTATTTAAATATGTATATTTGCATATATGATTAGTACATACTAACATATATGGTATCACTAATGATCACCATCAATCACATTGATTTACTATATTATTAATTATTGATAATATTATTAATAGATTATAACAAGGATACTCTTGTAATATAGTGTTATGTTGATGTAATTAATACTAATACCGTTAATGTAGAATATACATTTATTTAGATAGCTCCCTGCTGATATATTGATCATAAAGGATTGGCTCGTGTGGTTTGGAGACAGAGAAGCCCCAGGATCTTCAGTCGGCAGGCTGGACACCCAGGGGAGCCAGTGCGCTGTTCCAACCCAAGCCCAACAGCCCCGGAAACAGGAGAGCTGAGGGTAGCCTCCAGTCTGCAAGCTGGCTGACTGCAGACCCCAGAAGATGCGATGTTTCAGCTGGAGGTGAAGGCGGGGAGATCGATATCCCAGCTAATGTGCCCGTCAGGACCCGTTCCCTTTTGATCATGAGGCTCTGGCGTTTTGTTCTGCTTTGTCCTTCAACAGATTGGATGAGGCCGGTCTACACTGGGGAAGGCAACGTTCTTAGTCAGCTGACTGAAGTGTCGTTCTCATCCAGGACCCTCCTCACAGACACGTCTGGAAGAATGACGGATCGAGCAGGAAGGTTTGTGTGTGGACGCAGGTTTTCAACTCGTTGGGGTGGAGATCACTGAGCTCACCAGCCGGATCGAACGCTAAGATGATGTTTAGTTTTGTAAGAAATGGCTCACCTGTTCCCCAAAGGGGCGGCCCCCCTTGCCTTACCCCCAACAGTGGACGGGCACCCCTGTTTCTCCGCATCCTCGCCAGCATTGGGGGTTGGCTTTCTGCCATTCTGACAGATGTGTGCTGGTCCCATATCACGTCAGTTTGTGCTGTCCTGACGACATACCACGTGGCACGTCTTTTCATACGTTTGATTGCCATGACATATCCTCTTTGGTGAAGCGTCTTGTCTGTTCATACGCTCACCCATTCTGTGCTGTCTGTTCCCCTACTGCCGAGTTTGAAACTCAGTATACTTTGAATACAGTCTATTATTAGATGTATGTTTCACAAATATTTTCTCCCTGTCTGGGGTTTGTCTTCTCGGTCTCTCGATAGGCTCTTTCGCTGAGTGGAGGTTTTTACATTTAGTGAACTCTGCTGTATAGATATTTTTTCATGGATTATGATTTCGGTGTTCTACCTAAAAAGTCAGCACCCAAACTAAAGTCACCTAGATTTTTTCCCTCTGTTATCTTCTAGAATAACTTTGAGTTTTACATATAGGTCTGTGATACATTATGAGTTAATTTTGTGAAAAGTGTAAAGTCTGCCTCCAAATTCATTTTCTGCATGTGGATGTCCACTCTTTCCAGCACCATTGGTTGAAAAAGCTGTTCTTTTTCCACGGAATTGCCTGCTTTTTCTTGTCAAAGATCAGCTGAGGGTACTTGTGGGTGTGTTTAGAGGTCCTGTATTCTGTTCCGTTGATCTGTTAGTCTGTTTTTTCACCAATACCACACTGCTTTTATTAATATAGTTTCATATGAAGTTTCAAAGTCGGGGAGTGTCAGGCTTCCAACTCTGTAATTTAGCACCAGGTTGACTATTCCAAATATTTTTCCTTTCCGTATAAACTTTAGAATCTGTTTGTTGATATCAAAAAAAAGAGAGACAGAAGATTTTTGGGTTTTGATTGGAATTGCTTTGAATCTGTAGATCAAGTTGAAGAGAAATGACATGTTGATAATTTGAGTTCCCTGTCTGCGAACATGGTGAATAAATCTCTCTCCATTTATTTAAATCTTCTTTGACTGTTTTTATCTGAGTTTTGCAATTTTCTGCATATGAATATTATAGATATTTGGATAGATTTATCCCTGAATATGCCATGTTTTGATGCTAATATAAATAATGCTGTGTTTTTGGTATTAAGTTCCAATCATCATTTCTGCTACACTGGATAGCAATTGACTTTTGTACATTAGCTTTGTATCTTGCAACCTTGGTGCCATAATTTATCAGTTACGAGGATGTCTTACGTTGTCTCTTTGGGATTTTCTACATAAACAATCATGTCATCTGTACACAGATACAGGATTATTTCTTCCTGCCCATTGTGTCCGTACTTTTCATTAACTATTCTTGTCTTATGGCACTAAGTAGGATTTCCAGAATGATGTTGGAGACAGCCATGCCTTGTTCCTGATCTTAGGGGGAGAACGTTTAGTTCTCAGCATCTTGGTGACAAACTATCAAGAGAAATTTATAAAATAATTTGATTTTAATTATGGAGAGCCGCTATGGAAATTCTTTAATATATTTCTTTCACTCAACATCGCCACCATGGAAGTATGGCTGATGTGGTTGATGCCTGGAATTTGGTGGAAACCACACCAAAGTTTGGGACGTTTGGGAAAATGCCATTTCCTGCTTGTGTCTGAAAGTCCTCTCCCTTTCCTACCCTTCACCCCTGTGTCACCTTGTGTCACTCACCTTTGCACCTTGCTGGTGGCTGTCTGTCTGCACTGCTGCCCGTGTGGAAGTCAGCAGGTGTTAAATCACACCTAAATTCCTAATGCTAAGCTAAGTTTTTTAATATTGACAAATGCCCACAAACTGTTATCAGGGGCGTTAATTTCTCTCTAAATATTAGCCTCTTTCCTCTCAACACTTGCATCACATACTTTGAGGTCTTGTTATGGTGACAGAAAATAGCTTGGTTTGCTTGGCTGTGATGCACCACGTTCTGAACGCGACATGACGGGAGATCGCACAACTGGGGGCTGGTCCTGTAATGCCCTGGCTCCCCTTCCCATGTGACTGTCATGCACCCAGCCTGTACTCGTTGTCACCCAGAGGGCACCTGGATCGTTCATGGGCACAGAGCACAGATCCAGTAGCTTCGATGTGAGCGACGTCTCTAAGGTTCCAACCCGGCAGAAGAACACTGCCTTATGAGCTGCAGGCTATAGGTTGAGTGTGGCAGTTATCAAGTCTAACAGAAAGAGTGGCCACTGGCGTTGATAAGCTGTTTTCAAATTTTGGCCGAGTCATCTCCTGCGCCATATACGCGAGCCAATTTCTTATGTTTTCAAGATTCAATTTCCTTATGTATCAGTTGAATTCATTTTCCTTCACATGTTTGGTTAGAATTACAGAAAACCATGGAAAACCATGTCTGCCCGGAACTGGTACCTAGATCATGCTAAATGCTCAAAATATTGGTCTTCTTACTAACGAAATTGTTAACATAAGCAATTATGATAATCGTCATATCCATCCGATAGCATAGAAGAGAATGAAACTTCCTTCTCTAAAGGATTGGGTTTTCATATTTTATATTTTGTCGAATTCCAAACTTTTCCAAGAAAGGTAACTTAATCATATGGATCCAAATGCAGCAGAAACATTAAAATGTAAATTATGATATAAAGTCTTCAATTACATCACTTTACAATGATGCATAAGAGGAAATTCTTCATTCAGAACAATCCATAACATTTTAGGGTCACCTGTGGCTCGGTCGGTCTGACTCTTGATTTTGGCTCAGGTCATGACCTTATGGTTCGTGAGTTCAAGCCCCACGTCAGGGTCTGTGCTGACAGTGCAGAGCCTGCTTGGGATTCTCTCTCTCCTTTTCTCTCTGCCTCTTCCCCCACACAAATAAATACATAAACTTAAAAAAAAAGAATAATCCATAGAAAACTAGAAAACTTTGGCCACGTTAAATGACTTCTGCTTCTGAGTTCACAGCTGGAATAAACGCATCCAAACGTATACCTACTTGGCTTGGAGCTTCTCACGGAAGTGTCCACACAGTGGAAATCAGAGCAACCCACTTTTTTAGTTTGTTATGTGTCTAACCTTGGTCATGCCGCTTCCGTTTTGATGACTTCTACTCTTCAGCCTTGTGAAGATGAAAAATCTTTACAGATTATAGGGAAGGGCTTTGGAGGAAGCAAAGGGAGGGGAAGCCTTGGTCCTTCTGTCTCGAGACTCTGCGGGGAGGATCGAAGCAGAATCGTGAAGCCGAATTAATCGTCTCAAGCGGTGAGGAAAGCGTCCTGAACAAGTAACAGAGGGCGGCCGGAGCCCAGAAGAGCCAACGGGCTTTCCTGCCACCCCTCACTCTGGGTTAATCGGGCGGTTTCACGGGTTCTCTCTTCTGCTGTCTCTTCTCTCACACCTGCTGTCAACCCTTCCAGTGGTTTGGATTTTCAGCTCCTGTGCTTTTCAGCTTCAAAATCTCTGCTGGTTCCTTGTTATAACACCTCTTCATCGATGTTCTCCATTCACACATCAGTCCCTGGCTGCTCATTCTTCGTCTGCGGCGCTCCAGCGCTCTGGGCGTGTTAACACGGGTGGTGTAAATGTCTCTGGCTGGTAAGTCCAATGTCTAGGCCTCCCAGGGACAGTCTCAGCCACTTATTTTTCCTGCTAATGGGCCATGTCCATTAGCCACGGGCCATTTCCAGTTCCCTTTATGCCTTGTAATGTTTTGATGACATTTGGGTGTGGTGAGGGTGGTGACTCTGGGAACTAGTCCTCCCTGGCCCCCGGCTCTGCTGTGCTGACTGAGGAGGGTTTCCGCATCCATTTGTGTGGTGACTTTTCCAAGCAATTTTTTAATGAAGGTTCTACTCCTGTTGTGCATCCTCATGGAGGCCCCTGTCCTGCTACCTCCGTGGTCTGCAGTGACTTGGTGGAGAGTCACTGACATGCCTGGGGCGTGAAAGACAAACAAAACATCCCAGTGTTTGCAGATGGGGGCACTCCATTGGTGCAGAGCCGAGCCGAGCCGCGGGTGACCTTGCCGTGGCTTCATGTCCCGAGAGCATAAAGGCAGGGTCCTCTCAGTCTTGTCACAAGCATGGGTGTGGCCCTGGGCACACACACATGTTATGCTTCAGAGTTCCCAGAACCATCAGCCTGCTGCTTCCTGTGCTTCTGGTGGTTTCTTCTGTTTGCCCCATCCACCGCCCTTGGCCCCAGATGCCCACGGCACTGCATGTCGAGCAGGCTTTCATTACGTGCCATCTGGGAAGTCGCTCCAGCCCGAGAGCCCGGGGAGCCTGGGGGAGCTGGGTGGGCAAGCACAGCAGGGGCCGTTCCAACAGCCTTTGGAGCCTCCTCCCTCACGGATCCCCCCCCTGGGTCTCTGTGCGCTTTCCACGAGATCTCAGGACTCCGTAAAAGTCATTTTTTGTGCCAGCTTCATTGCCGCAGCAATGGAGGCACAGGTCCTCGGAGCTCCCGTCCACCTGTGCCGTCACCCGGCATTCGTTCCCGGTGCTTAGTTCGCGGTTGGGGGAATCTGATTCTGTGACAAGTCCCGTCTATGACACGACAGTTATTGTGAGTGCCCACACCCACTAGGCACATGGTTCATCCTTTTCTATCCAGTGGGCCAGAAAGCATAAAGCTGCAATGTATGCATTCGTGACCCTCTTGAGAATCCGTATGGTTGCAGTCAGATTATTCTCGAGAGGCAGAAATGGAGCCAATAGGAAACTAAAGCCTCTACGCTGTGGGGTCACTGGCGCTAACATCCATTTCTCCTCCCTTGTGACTTCTGTTTCCTTCCAGGCACGCAGCGGTGTGTGCCACGGACTGGGAGAAAAATACGTGGCAGGCGCTGTCCTCCCTGTCCCCACCAGGGACAACGATGACAGGAAGGTGAAAGAGAGGTGGCGAGTGTGCCTCTGGCCGTGAAGCCCCAGGCGGAGGGAGAGACAGAAGCTTTCACAAGGATTAGAACTCTGTTCATCCTGGTTTCCCCAAACGGCAAAATGTCACAGTTGGAGAAAATCTGTTTTGTGTCCTCTCTTTGGAGCACGGAGGTGTGGCTTCTACAGGGGCCGTGGTGGCTACAAATCACAATCTTAAGGCAATGATCCCGAATTAACAGATTCACCTGTTCACTCCGACACGGCCGCGACATCACAGAAAAGAACGCTGTTACGCACAGGACAGTGGATCAGATGCACCGCAGTCGATAATCACTAGCACGTCTTTGAAAAGAAGAGCTCGCGGGTGTGAACGGCTGTGCCAGCCCACGGCCCTGCTGGCCTCCACACCCCGCGTGTCCACCAACAGCAGGTGATGTTTCTGCAGATCTGCCGATGAAACCACGGAGCCCCTCGGGGAGTGATTTTAATGAAGTGGCAAGATAGCATGTGGGACTGCTGATGAAAATTAGACCCTCTCGGGGCAGCCGGGCGGCTCAGCCGGTTAAGCGTCTGACTCTTGATTTCAGCTCAGGTCACGATCTCACAGTTTGTGAGTTCGAGCCCCGTGTCGGGCTCTGTGCTGCAGGCAAGGAACCTGCTTGGGGTTCTCTCTCTCTCTCTCTCTCTCTCTGTTTCTCCCCCGCTTGTGTTTTTTCTCCTTCTCTCTCAAAATAAATAAACAAACTTTTAACAGAAAACTAAACAAATAAAGAAAAAGAAAAGAAAAACGAGGCCCTCTCTTATGCTTGTGTTTCTGCGTTGGGTCGAGCATTCCTTCCAGCACCCACCCGTTTGCGGAACACTTGCTGGGCTGTGCTGGCAAGGCCAGATCCAAGAGTCTGAGACCCGCGGGGCAAGGTGAGCGCCAGGGCACGAACACCTGCAAGCCACCGCACGTCTGTGACTGGAGGTGACGCGTTGTCGTGCCTTGTCCCCGAGCCTCATCACCCTCCTTCCCGCTCCAGAAAGAGGCTGGGGGCTGCACTGCTCCGTCGGCCCGTCCCCTCCACCCCCGGGGTTTCCCGCTTGAAGGCACCGGGGGGGGGGGGGTCCTCCCCCAGGGATGGATGGCGAGGTGGTCCCAGGGGTCACTGTGTGTAAGGTCATTGTACCCTGGGGGAGGTGACGGGAGGAGCCCCAACCTGTGGGGTCCCCGTGGGTCCCACCGCTTCCAGTGGAGATGGCTCAGACATCACTCCGCCCGCTCTGACGTCACCCCACCAGCTCTGACGTCACTCCATCGGCTCTGACGTCACCCTACCAGCCCTGACATCACTAGACCAGTTCTGACATCACTCCGCAGGCTCTGACGTCCCTCAGCCAGGTCCGATTTCACTCCGGCAGCTCTCCCAGCGCCTCTAGAACCCAGACCTCTGTCCTCACCCAGCAGGAAGATGTGTTCTCTTTATAGATTAGCCCTTATCCAAGGAGACTGTTCATGTAATGAAATAATTAAGGGTGCTGGGAGAGGTGGAGAAGAGACCCCAGATGTGACACTCGATCTGGATTTTACGCTTCTTGGGAAGAGACGTGAGGCGGGCAGCGGCTCCAGATGGGGGAGACCCCCTGGGAATGTGCACCTCCCTCCCCCCCCCCAGGGGACAGCAGTCGGGGGGCGTCCTGGAGGAGGGAGTGTCCCAAACCCCCGGACAGGTGGTGACGTCTTTCTTGGGCAACAAAGAGCCCGCGGAAATGCGTTTTGCAGAGCTTTGCAGCGACCCCTGCAGGATGCACTGGCTGCCAGAATCCACGAGGTTGAATACAACACTGCCCTCCAAGTTGCATTTTTTTTATTCAGAGTATACCCCATGCCACATCGACGGCGTAGGTATACTGAAAGGTGTTCGCTGTTCACCTGAAATTCATACATCACCGGGCGTCCCTTTAACACAGTCAGGGCCTTTCTGGGGCCTGGACTCTGCCGTCCCAGGGCTAAGGCTCTTCAGCCACCTGCCGGGGTTACGTGTTGTGTTCATCAGTAATGTTGCGGCCTTTGAATCGTTTCTCCATGGACCTCGAGTTGAGAAGTGACAAACGTGGGCTTGCAGGCCGTCCCGGACTGTAGGGACAGCTCTGACGAAATGCCAAAGACCGAGCGGCTTCTGAGCAGCCGACATGTATTTGCTATGATCTGGAGGCCGGGAGGCCAAGATCAAGGCGTCAGTGCATCGGGTGTCTGCTGGGAGCCTTTCTCCTGCATCATAATCAGGCCTCCCCGCCACGTCCACTGGTGGAAGGGCCTGGGGCCTGTCAGAAGCATCCGACTTTGGCTCAGGTCATGATCTCACGGTTTGTGGGTTCAAGCCCCGTGTCGGGCTCTGTGCTGACAGCTCGGAGCCTAGAGCCTGCTTCAGATTCTGTGCCTCTCCCTCTCTCTGCCCCTCCCCTGCTCACACTCTGTCTCTCTCTCTCTCTTAAAAATAAATAAACATTAAAAAAACATTTAACCACCATCAGCTGAAGACACAGCTGCAATGAATCTGTCATTTAAAAAAATTATAAATCGGGGCGCCTGGGTGGCTCAGTCGGTTGAGCGTCCGACTTCGGCTCAGGTCACGATCTCGCGGTTTGTGAGTTCGAGCCCCGCCTCAGGCTCTGGGCTGATGGCTCAGAGCCTGGAGCCTGCTTGCGATTCTGTGTCTCCCTCTCTCTCTGCCCCTCCCCCATTCATGCTCTGTCTCTCTCTGTCTCAAAAATAAATAAACATTAAAAAAAATTAAAAAAAAATAAAAATATAAAAAATTTAAAAAATATAAATCCTCGGAGTTCTGGGATTAAAGGCAGGTGAACTTAACAGCTCCAAATACTAGCTTCATAATGTAGACCCTGGGCCACTGTTTGTGGTTATTATTGGCTGTGCTTTTGTATGAACAGCTGTTCCCCACCTTTTTGGTAATGTTGGCAGGGTTTTCCTCTAGAGGAACCACCAATTAATTTCTTATTCTAGAATTTATGGTTTGGTTAAGAAGGTCCTCATTCCAGGCTATACAGGGAGCCTGAATTGGCTGAAGTCAGTCAGTTTGCCCCATGCTTTTGGCCACGAGGAGGGTTCTGGGATGGGAACAGTGGAAATGGAGGCTTCCTGCATTTCTGGAAGGAAAAGTTCCCTCAGTTCACCTCCCCTGTGCCCCCAGGATGCTGTAGTCCCTGCAGCTGCTGGCAGCCACTTTATGACCATGAGGATGGGACCTGTCTGAGGCCGCAGGCAGCCTGAACAAAAGGACAGCAGGACAACATGGACCACTCTCATTTCTTGTGAGTTCTGGGTCGAGAATCAGGGGAGGCCCTGTGCCATCTTATTCTCTGAGATGTCGGTTTTCCAGTTTTATTTGAGTGCCTTTGAGTCTATCTCTTGACATTGAGACATCTTCACCTCCGGATGTGGGGGAGGGATCCTAATTGCCTCGCTTTTCTTGGAAACAAATGGGATGTTGCCCCCTTAAAGAACAGTTACTTTTCTTAGTATAAATGATTATTTTTAATACACGGATTTATTTTTTAAAAATAGAGCACAAAGTCTATTGAGATTTCCAAAGGCATTCACTTAAACGTCTAATGAATCCTTTCTCTTGTTTATAAAAGGATTAAATGAGATAAATGAGCCTACTGAGGGGCACTGAGTATTTTAGAATGAGGTAGGAATGATGACTAATGTGCGTTCGTTTCGCTAATTGCTGGTTACCAGGCTGGGCGCAGGGCCGCGTGCTGCGGGTTTCGGGGCTGAGCGCCGCAGGTTGGCTCAGAAGCCTCACTCCTCATGTTAAAGTGGCCTGCGATGGTTAGTTGTAGCGGACCGGGGAAAACGTCAGCAGTGACTGGAGTTTTACAAATCCGATTCAAGTGCAGAAGGTCAGGCCTGTGGGGAACCTTTAGGTCATGACCAGGGTCAGGGGGCGGGCTTTCCTTAAAGCACATCTGGATGTGAGTACACAGCCGGCTCGGGTAGACACGGGGCTCAGCCAGCTTGGAGCCCACAGCGCAATGGCCTTGGAGGACAGTGACGGGTCTGACAGCAGGGTCCACCTGGGTTCTTGCCGTCCGTCCAGCCGAACTGTCTCTCCGGCCAGGGGTGGCCCGGGGGGGAAACCACCCTGTTTGAGTTACTAAGTTCCCATATCAGCCCTCGGGGTAGAACCTTCTCCCTCATGCTTTCCTTTTTTTTTAACTTGGCCCCAGGAGTCACACTTTCCCCAAACATGCAGACTGCAGATAGCTTCCAAAAAGGAGAGTAGAAAAATGTAGTTTTGAATTAAAAAAAAGAAAAGCACAAAATTTATTATGACGTTTTGTTTGTTTCCTATAATAAGGCAAAAAAAGTTAACCACAATGGAAATATTTGACCATCTCCCAGCTTGGCCAACAGCTTTCACACATGTGTGTCCCCCTATTCTATCAGTCAGAGTACCCTTCCAAAAATTACAAAGAGGAAGATGAAGAGGAAGGAATGAAGGAAGGAGAGAGAAAGAAAGAAAGAAAGAAAGAAAGAAAGAAAGGGAAAGAGAGAGAAATAAGAAAGAAGGATAAAAGGAAGGAAGGAAGGAGAAAGAAAGAAAGAAAGAAAGAAAGAAAGAAAGAAAGAGAAAGAAGAAAGAAGAAGAGAAGGAAGAAAGTAAGGAGAAAGAGAGAAAGAAAGAAAGAAAGAAAGAAAGAAAGAAAGAAAGAAAGAGAGAGAAAGAGGAAAGAAGGAGAGAAGGAAGGAAGGAAGGAGAGAGAAAGAAAGAAAGAAAGAAAGAAAGAAAGAAAGAAAGAAAAGGAAAGAGAGAAAGAGGAAAGAAGGAGAGAAGGAAGGAAGGAAGGAAGGAAGGAGAGAGGAAGAAAGAAAGAAAGAAAGAAAGAAAGAAAAAAAGAAAGAAAGGGAAAGAGAGAAAGAGGAAAGAAGGAGAGAAGGAGAAAGAAAGAAAGAAAGGGAAAGAGAGAAAGAGGAAAGAAGGAGAGAAGGAAGGAAGGAAGGAAGGAAGGAAGGAAGGAGAGAGGAAGAAAGAAAGAAAGAAGAAAGAAAGAAAGAAAGAAAGAAAGAAAGAAAGAAAGAAAGAAAGAAAGAAAAAGAGAGAAAGAGGAAAGAAGGAGAGAAGGAAGGAAGGAAGGAAGGAGGGAGGAAGGCAGGAGAGAGGGAGAGAGGAAGGAGGGGAGGGGAAGGAGGGGAGGGGAAGGAGGGAAGGAAAGAAGGAAGAAAAGGAGGGAGGGAGGAAGGAAGGTGAGGGAGAACACGAAGGTCCCATTCTGGTTCAGTGTTTAAACTGCAGCCGCAAAGGCGTCCCAGTAGCACGCTCCTTCCAATGACATGGACAGTGTAGGAAGCACAAAGCCCAGAATGTTCTGCCCAGACCCGGAGCCAAGCAGACGGAAGGTGGTGTCCACAGGGCCTTTGCGGGACCTCAGAGTGGCCAGACGAGTCCGGCTTCTCCAGGAAATCCAGCTGATTAACATCAGTGACTGGCAGCTGACCCGTGTTGGGGACACAGGAGTCACAGGGAGCACATCCCAGGGTATCTTTGCACACGGAGGGCGTGGTTAGTGGCATGACTGAGTTCACGTTGAGCTTGACTATTTCGAGAAGAGGGGGAGCCGAGCAGCCGTGTCTGCGACACTTGAACTGAGCAAGGCGTCGGCCGGAACATGCAGTGGCATCTGCCCCGATTCCCATCACAGGACCGTCGAACGAAGATGCTGGACGTCCTGAGACCATCAGGTTGTGTTTAGGTGCGGAGGAGACACGTGCTGAAGCTTTAGCCTCACGCCAGGAAGGCTGATTCAGTTGTTGGGGGCTGCTCCCGTCGTGAGCCCCAGAGCTCTGATGTAGACGCCTTCTCAAGGGCGCGGGGCACATGGACAGCCTGACGGGGAGAGACAGTGGCTCCTGGACGCCAATGGCAGGCCTGCTTCTTGTCCCGCGTCTCAGATACAACATCTCCCCCAGGGCAAAGGGCAACTAGCGTCAGGCCCCTCAGAAGGATCGGGGTTCCCCAAGCTTGGGGCTCCTCAGCTGTGATGTTGCATGCGCCCGGACAGTTTGCCTCTGCCCCGTGGGTCATGGGGGGCGGGGGGGGGGGCAAGCGGCTGCACCCGTATCACAGGGAGAATATTCCATATCTTCTGACGGTGCTCGCAGGCTGTTTGGATGCTGGTTCCAGGAGCGTCCGGGAGCAGTCATTGCGCAGGGAGATGTGAGCTGGCTTCTCTGGGCACCTATGAGGGAGATGTCCCCGGGACAGAGCTCTCCAGTTGTGGAAAATGCCGTCACCAAAGATCACAATGTTGGACGGGACTCCTCCCTGTCTTCCTGGTGAGACAGGCCTGGACACGCTTGTGGAAGGACACGTGGTTCCTGGCATTTGTGGGACTAGAGGCGAGCCCAGGGCAGCGGGGTCCCCGTCAGACAGCCTCAGCCCACAGCCTGGGGCCCATGGCCACTTGCCACGTCCCCCTGATAAGGTTCCTAGGTGTCCATCTTGGGGGGATTTGTTCTCCTCGCTCACCTTCTGTTTCCATCTAAGAGGGTGTGTTAGGTTGCTGGTTTTCCAAACCACCTTGAGCTGCAGAATTCTTTACTCGGGCCAAGTTGCACGTGGGCGTGGCCACAGCTGGGGCGCAGATATGCCCTGCACATGGGGTCCTGGCTCTCTCCACCCTGCCTGTGCCCGGTCCTGACCTTTCCCTACAACTCCGGGGTGAGCATCCAGGCATCGGGATTTGAGAGCACACAGGGCACCGTCTGAAGGGGCCAGATACCGTCAGAGAGCCTGTCAGCGCTGACTTCCAGACGCACGAGGCCCACAAGGAAGTGAGCGCACGGTGGCTCATCGGGGAAACGTGCTTGCAGGAAAGACGGGCACCCATTCGCCTGGAAAATCCCTGGGTCATCATGGGGATCGAGTTCTCATTCAGATCCAGGCCTCTGGTACCTCGTGTTTCCAGTGTTCTCTGCGCGTCCCTGAGTTTCTTTCTCTCCTGGTAGCGCAGGGTCCTTCCCGTAAGTGGACAAGAACGGGGAAGTGATCCCGATGACACACACGGCCAATTGTGGGGCTGACGCTGGAATCTGGACCCATTTAAGACCTGGAAGGACATCAGACAGTCTGTCTGTGAATAAATGAAGGTTTTACAAGCTGGGGAAGGAGAGGGGCCCAGGCTCGGTGCCTCCATGTCCACGGGACGGTCCACCCGTGCTCCCCGTACGAGGACAAGCCCCCGGTCATTACGTGGCCCAGGAGTAAGTGTTCCTGCTCCAGGATGAGGAAAGGTAAGGGTGAAGCCCCAGACGCCGGCAGAGCCCCCAATTCCCCACGGACCCTTGTGAGGACGGAGGCTCCTCGGCCACCAAGCTGCCCTCCGCTGCCCGGGCTGCGGAGGCCTGTGCGCCCACCTCCTGCCGCTGGCCATTCTGGGCGTGTGCAGACGTGCGTGTTTCTGAGCCCAAACCAAGTCACTGGCAGGGCAGGTGGTGGGGTGCTTCTGGGGGGACGGTCCCAGGGAGCCTGGCTCAGGGACGGTCCCCAGGGAGCCTGACTCAGGGATGCTCCCGGGGAGCCTGGCACAGGGATGGTCCCGGGGAGCCCAGCTGAGGGACGGTCCCAGGGAGCCCGGCACGGGGACAACCAGCAGCACATTGCAGGCTGTCTGAGCCCCCACCACGGTGACGTAAGTGCCAGCTGTTTATTGTCCCTGTTTCACGCATTTCCAATTCTAGACTCTCCAGTTACAGGTGCGCATGAATGTCCTTCGGTCCCCGCCGCCCACAGACACGGGGTGGCTCCCGCTCTGCTGACATGGGCCATGCCCTCGCGCGTCTCTGGATGCACGGCTGCAGTGCTTTCCCCGAGAGTCATCCTGCGTGGACACACTGGGTCACCGGGAGTGGTTGCTGCACACCCCCTCCCTCCTGCCTCATTCCCCGAGGTGCTGATCCAGGGTGCACCAGCGAGGACCCGGCCGCAGAGCTCCCTGCCCCTCCACTGACCACTGCTGCCTGCAGCAGCACATCCCCGTGCCTGCTCCCTGCGCTCTGCCCCTTTGGCCCCGTTTCAAACCCACCGTCTCCGAAGGACACCTGTGATCCGACTCCTCCTCAGGGACCTGCTGGGGCCTCGCATCCTGTAGAAGAAAGGACAAGGGCTTCTCCCACCAGCACGGACTCAGGTCTGCAACGTCGGCCTGAGAAGTGGCGGACACGTTGGCCCAGCGCTGTGCCCGTCAACAGCCTGTCAACCACGGTACCTTTGCACAGCGCGTTGCAATCAGAATCTGTGGTTTAGGCGGAGGGGAGCAGTCTGGGTTTCTTAAGGGGAAGGGGCGGGACCGAAATCAAGACTCCCCACGACGCGTCAGCCATCGGGTATCTTTCGCGTCATGTGGTAATTCAGAGGCGGCCTCGGAGGAAACCACACGAGCCGTGGAAAAACAAATTCCAATTTACCTCTCCCCTCTGGGGTGCTTGGGGATTTTCCCAGGCAGGAGCCAACCGCTTGCGAAATGGCTAAACTTTGAAGTTCGAGGATGCATGGCCTCCCGAGCCGAGGTGGTGTGGCTGTGGGTGGGGAGAATGGTCGGACGAAGAACGGGGAGGTTTCAGTGGTCCTTGTCCCTCTTTTCTCCTGATGTGAGTGTTTGGATCCCACACAGCAGGTGGGGTGCAGTGTAGGAGTCGTGGGAGAGGCCCCCAAAGGGATAGATGGGGGGAGGGCCTTTCACTGAAGGCTGCTGGGCACGGATGCCTGTGGGAGGTCGGGCCCAGGGGACTTCTCCGATGAAGGTGAATCACCCTGAAGCTCCTGGCCCCCTGATGCTGCGGGCTGACAGCTCCCTGGCCACCTTGCAGGTGCCTGGGGAATGGCCTGTCCCATTCGGTTCTGCACTGCTGGAGGCAAAGCTCTTTGGACGTCACCGTGAGTGGCGGCCCTGTTCTCCTCCCACCTGTTCACCAGGCAAGGTCTCCACCCTCCAGCCAGTTTCGGCCCTGGGCAGGGCGGGGGGAGCCCAGTTGTGTCACTTGTGGTCATGGAGCCAACGCAAAGGGAGGGGACAGTCCGTCAAGGGGTCTTCCCGGCTGGCCAGGCTGCGGCACAGCTTAGCCTATGGTCTTCACATCGGTGGGCTCTTGAAGGCGCGCCAACCCCCTACTGGACACCAGTATGCGGAAGCTTCCGGAAGGCACTCAGTAAGGACGTATCTAAGGAGAGGAGGGTCCTGGTGTGGAGGCCCACTCTGGGAACACAGGGTGGTGCGATTTCAGGCAGGGTCACGGTTTAATTCGGCTGCTCAGCTTTTCTGAGCCTAGAAGGAGCCAAGGGGCTGGTCACCAAGGCTTTCTCAAACTTGGCAGAGCCGCTGCCCCACACGGAGCACCAGCAGAGCAGGAACAAAGGTCTCCTTGGGAAAGGGACTTGTTTTCGCAACGGGATCTGAGAACTTGCTTCGAATTGCCCATCCGATGGGCTTTCTGGTGGGCGCTCCACGGGCTCTTCGTTTAGGGCAGGCCAGATGGAGACAGCTTGTGCCGTTTTCTCCATGATTCTTACCGCAAGGGACACGCTTTCTGGCCCCGGCACCAGACCGTGTTGCCTTAAAAGGATGTGTCTGCCCCCAGCCCACTCTGGGCTGCCCACTCTGGTGTCTGCCCCCACCCCTCTCCCACCCAGTGCCCACCCTGTGCCTGCCCAAGCCCCTCCCCGTTCTCCTGCCCTTTCCCCGCTTTGCGCCCCCCCCACACCCACCCTGCGCCCACCCAGTGCCGGTCCCACAGTCCGCGGTCTGTTCCCTGAGGCCGCCGTGCCAGGTCATCTGTGGGGTCCTCTCTGGAGGTGGCATCCTGCAACTCTCACGGGGAGACTGTTTTCTCATCTTAAATCTCTGTCCCAACGCTGTCTTCAAACAGCCCCGTTCCAGTGGGGGGGGGGGGGGCGTATAATGTGATGCCGATAAACCTAACCGTCCAAATTCGATTTTGGTTCATGTGGAGCCAGGGCCCTCCATGTGCTGTGAAGATGCACATGAGCCATCAGGGCAGATGATAAAGTTTCCCACTCACGCGGTGTTTCAGTGAGCAAGCATCCACAGACCGCACATCCTAGAAAAAACAGACAAGCGCTGAGCACAGCTTCGTAAGGAAATCCGTGCCGTCGTTCACACCCGCTTGTCATCGACCACGATTTCATCAGCCAAGAAATGTCTGATCAAGTTTTACTCCATTTTGTTGCATCTAGAGATTAATGCAACGCATCTTCCTTTCCCTTCCACCGGGCAGGTCGAGAACAGGGGCTGGTCAGGCTCTGTGGGGTCTCAAGGGAGGTCTCCGGTGGGGAAAAATACCGTAAAATTATGAACATAAAGGACAAGAGTAAACGTTTCATTAGAGTAAGGATAAAATCCCCACCAATGAAGAAATTGTTCAAAGACGATGTTCTTTGCCACAAACGATCACGGAGTCCAGAAGTTGATGCAACAGTCGCGGTATGTCTTGTCCCGCGGACAGGCTCGGGAATACCCGCTTCCCACGTTTTTCTGGTAGACCCGCCACCTCCATTCACAGGGTGACGGGTTGCCTGGAAAGGACCGTTCAGGCTTTCATCCCAACGGTGTGATCAAAATGTTTTCGCTGCTGAATCGTTGAGAAGGGCCTCAGGTGTGCGACCGCTCTGATGTTGGTGCCGTCATATACACTTTTGTATTGTTGTCAGATGTGGCAGAGGCCCGTGCAGCAGGTTTCCGCGCATGTGTGGCCTCAGGGAACTTTGTGCCCTGACCGATTGTAACCTCTCACCGGCTACTTCTGACAAACTGGGCACCTGCCGTGGTGAACACATTGTATGACAGAATCACCTTGCGCTACACACACTCGCATCTTGATGAAGAGGCATGCATTTCACCACGGGGACATTTGTTTCTGTGGCCCACGTGGGCCAACCCTGAACGGTCCAGACATCCTCAGGACCAGATGCTTTCCATCCGACCCGTGAGATGAGACGCCTGTAAACACGAAACGTTCTGACAGACCGACATCCAGCATAGGGTCTGTGCCCTGTGGACGCGGGATTCGGACAACTCCCATCACAAAGAGGAAAGCATCTTAGTTTTGTTTCATTCAGGCCTTCACCTGCTTGGACGAGGCCCACCACACTGGGGAGAGAGATCTGCTTTACTTAGTCTACTAATTCAAACGTTCACCTCACCCAGAAACACCCTCACAGACACACACCCCCAAATGTGTGGGCGCACAAGTCGACACATAAAATTAACCATCGCACTGCCCAGATCACTCAGTGACCCCCTGTGTGAGCCCCTCTCCCTCCGGTGACCTGTTTTCCAGGGGACCGTCCCCACTGTATCAATTACAGACATAAGACTGGGAGAAGCGGCTTCCCTGGAGCTGACAGGTGTGCCCTTGACTCACATTTTAGTGCTCCTTCTGCTATGAAGCTGAAAGGCACCTCTTGCCTGTGTCCCGGGGCATGATGCCATTTAATTTTCTGGGACGACCTACTTTGCAGTGGGAGTGTGCTGGGCATACAAATGTGACCTTACGCAGTTTTCTATTTGCGACCAGAACGCTCAACTGGCAAAAATCCGTTTTGTCCAATAAGACCCAGGAGTTCTCATAGGCAGGCAAAGTTTTCAGGATCGAGATGCTAAATATCAAGAGACCTTGCAGAGCAACGCACGGGCCAAGCCTGACGCATCCCCAAGGTGTGCTGGGTGCCCGCCCGGCAGTCCTCAAAGTCTGACTGAGACTCGGTAAACACAGGACACACTCACTGTGCAGTCACTCCCATTTTGCAGATGGGAAAATTGAGCCCACACAGCTTGGTTCTTGTCTGCCCAGGCTCACAGAGCCAGGAGGTGGTAGAGAAAAGAATCAACAGCCAGTGGCTGGACTGAAAGTCCAGACACCCCCCCATCCCCCCCAAAGCAGGGCTTGACAGAAAGTCTGCACATCTCTACGCGGCATCCCGCATTTGACGTGACAGAGCAGAGCTCCGTCTTGAGGATGAATTCCACCCTCACTAAGTGGTCGTGGTGTTAGCGACATCTGCCGCGGGTCTGAAGAGGTCCCGGTGAAACCAGTCAGGGGTCCCGTCGTGAGCCAGGACAGCACGAGGAAGGCCGGAGTGCAGGGGCCTCTCCAAGGTCAAGAGACCCCCCTCCTGCGTCCATCTCCTTGGCAATTGCTTTGACACCCCCCCCCCCACCGGCTCTCTGGTGTTCTTATTTTCTGCAGTTGTTTAGAAATCTTGAAATTCTTAGGTGGTTTTGACCTCCCTGGAAGAACACACTGAGGCAAACAGAGCAAGCTGGCAGCATCGTGTGTGACCGTTGATCTCCGACCTGTTTCATAACATTGACTTCCTAGCGAGAGCATTTCCCCGGACCGTAAACTTGCTTTGGTTTTGCAGGAACCATGGTGTCCGGGCAATCACGCGCTTGATTCCTATACACGGCGTATTTGCAGGGTCTCCCGTGTCTGTGTACCGTGACGGCCAAACGTACCATTTCTCTGAAATTTGCCGTAAGTCTGACATCCCTATCAGTAATTGCCATTTCCCGCCAAGGTCAGTTTCTGGGCTGGTTATGAACTTGGGAGAGCAAAAGCTCGGGAGAAGCCTCACTCTTGTTTTGGTTGTTGATGTCAGCAACAAAAGCTTCCAGCAAGAACAAAGTATAAAAACATCAAGCTAAAGAGAGGCACCTGGGGACACTGGCTAGCGGGGCTGATGCGTGTTTCCTCTAAAGAGACGGACAGGAGTGATGGCTTTGCAGGCCACTGTCAACCTGGGACTCACCTCTGCTTCCGAACAAAATAGCCACAGACAGGAAGTAAAGGGTGGACGTGCCTGTCCTACCCCCGGTCCCCCGGGTCCCCGTGGGGATTCTGAATCCAAGCCGGCAGCAGGTGGGGGCACAGAGCTTCCAATGTGCAAACACACTGCCCAAACTCGACAGTAGTTTTCTGACTCCTCGTGGTTTACAACCCTGAGCCAGGAGTGGGCCAAGCCCTGCCACTCTCCTCCCCCACTGCCACCACGCTCAGAGGCCAAGGGCCACCTGCACGAAGCAGGGAGTTCTGCCCCTGTCATTACACCCCCCGCAGGAAGAGTCTATTCTCGGGGATAAAACCCAGGTAAGGGCTGGACGATCCTGGAGTTTCACCCAGCTCACGGGCTGTTAGCTCGACATGTTTTATGTAGCCATTATCCGGAAAGAAATTCTACCTTCTAACTGGTATCTCATGTGCTCAAGAACACACCTATTAAAATAGGCTATTTTTGTATTTTGATTTTAATTTTGAGAGAAAGAGAGAGAGAGAGAGAGAGAGAGAGCAGGGGAGGGACCAGGAGAGAGTAAGAGAGACAGAATCTCAAGCAGGGTCCTTGCTGTTAGCACAGAGCCTGACGCAGGGCTTGAACTCACGAACGGTGAGATCATGACCTGAGCCGAAATTGAGGGTCTGACCTCTAACTGACTGAGCCAGCCAGGTGCCCCCCAAATATTCCATTTTTATAGGGTTGTGATGTCTGGCATGGCGACCACAGGTTAGCACACTGTGTCGCGTATTCGGAAGTGGCTAAGAGGGTATCTCTTCAAAGTCCACATCCCGAGAGAAAAGATCGTGTGACAGTGTGGAGAGACGATGTTCACTAGCCTCTCGTGGTGATTCTGTCACAGTATGTGTAAATACTAAATCGTCCCTTGTACACGGGAAGCCAATACCATGTTGTAAGTCAATCATACCTCAATCGAAAATGCTATTTTCAAGCCATACTGTTTTCCTGAGATTTTTGTTAAAAGTCTAAATTTCGCGGAAGCAACAAAATTTCCAACCGTGTAAATCACCATGTTGGTTAGGAAATTGGAACAAGAAGGTCCTTAAACTTAATCAGTGCTTTTTCTCACTTAAATATAATACGCAACCTTGACTGATATTAGGGAAATATAGAAAAGCAGATACTTGATAATAAAAATAACAATTTATCTCTGTGATTGATTTTTATATTTTTTTGTTGATTCTGTTTTTTTAACTGCCTCATTGCAATTTATTTTGTTTTTCTCTGTGTATATATTGAAAACATACCTACTTCCTTTATTATTGAAAGCTTAGAGAGATTCTGTAAGTTATACACTTGGCCTTCTTCTTATATTCACAGAAAGAAGAGTTTACTCAAAAATAAGTAATCAGACTTAAGATACTTTGTTTATATCCTTATGACATATACTTTCCTTCTATTTTTTACATAAAGTCTTTTTACCTATTGAGGTCTGGTGTTTCTCTTATCAACTTCCACGAGTTTATGTAATAAAGATATCACACATTCTATTTGTGGTAAATGTTTTGCAAAACTTTTACTTTATCAAAGCTACTTAAATTTATTTTATTTTTTATTTTATTTTTTGTTGTAAAGTGTATTTGTTTATTTTGAGGATGGAGAGAAAGGCAGAGAGAGAGGGGGACACAGAATCTGAAGCAGGTTCCAGGCCCTGAGCTGTCAGCATAGAGCCCGATGCAGGACTCGAACCCACAGACCATGAGATCGTGACCTGAGCAGAAACCAAGTGTCAGATGCTTAACTGACTGAGCCACCCAGGCGACCTCTACTTAAATTTATTTTAAAACATGTTCTAATTTGTATGCAGTCAAAAGTCAACTTTTTTTCTAAGAACTGTTGATTCGATATCCATGCAGCATGAAGACTGTGCCCCACATTGCCCTCTGCCATAGGGACACACACCTGCCTGTGGGTCTCGTGATCTCGCTGCCCTCTGGTGTCCCCCCTTCCCTTCCTCACCTGGGTGCCTTCTCCCTGACCTCTGAGCCTTGGCTCTGACACCATCTCCAGGAAGGATGTCGCAGACAGTTGCCACAGTGAGCAGTTTGCCTAGACTGTTTTGTTTTGTGAATAAATGAATATGGGTGTTTTTGAAGTATATTTTTTATCATTTTGAAATAATTCGGATTTGTAGCAAACTGACAAAAATAGTTCCAAGGACATGGGTAAGTCTTCATTGATAATTTCCCACATTTGTTTAATTACTAATTCATTCTGTAACAACATATGTAACAACAACTAATTCATTCTGTAACAACAACCTATTAATGTTTTGTAACTTTTCATTTTGATGTAATTCCAAACTTACACAAAAACCACAGGAATGGCAGTGGCGGGGGTGGGGGGGCTGAGTGGCTCAGAGGTTGAGTCTGACTCTTGATTTCGGCCCAGGTCATGATCCCAGGGTCGTCGATCGAGCCCCATGTTGGGTTCTGCACTGAACGTGGAGCCTGCTGGGGATCCTCTCCCTCTGCCCCTCCCCCCCACCCGCCATGCACACACATTTGTACATTTGTACGTGTATGTATTGTTTTCGTCCAAATTTTGTGAGGGTGGCCTAGATTAATGCTGCTGGGTGGTAACAGTGGTGAGAATTTGGCACACACAGAACCACGGCACAAGTTGGAGATCAGGAAATTTTATGTCAACGAATACCATGGTTAGTTGTCGGTTCTGATGACAGTTTTGACGATTGTCACAATAATTGCCTTGAGAGCTCTTTCCCCTGGTCCAGGATCGAATCAAGAGCAAAGTCCTTATGTCCCTGGCCTCCTTTATTCTAGAATGTGCTATAGCCTATCTTCACCTCTGGTGACGTTTCTGTTGAGAAGAGGGCAGTTCCTTTATTCCACAGAATGTCTATCAGCCTGGGTCACCTGTGGTTTCTTCCTCACAGATTTCCCGTGCACTTTGTCAGTGAGGCCTTGGGGGTGATGCTGTGTCCTCCTCGGAGCACCACACCAGGGGCAGCTGGCATCAGTTTGCTCTGTGACGCGGTTGCTCATTAATCACTCAAATAGGACGCTGCCTGCCAAGCATCGGCCCCGTAATGCTTATGGCTGGGGCCAGTAAGTCCCCGGTGAAGAGATACTTCCAGTCACCCTCCAACATTCTTCTGCTGGATTGTACACCCAGGTATGCTTCCCACCTGCCTCAGCTGCCACGTCGCAGGTGCAGAGTGGCGATTGTCCACGAGCTGGCTTCTCCGAGAGGCGAAACACCCTTGACTTCCTCTTGGCTTCGTGTGGGTGCACGTGAGCATTTGGAGCTGTGAAGCAGGTATGGCCCAACTTCCTAGGGCGCTGGGGCGCTGACTTTCGGTTCTGGGGCTGGGCTCTGTGCTGATGGCTTTTCTCACATCATCACATTCGATACTCTCAGGAAGCGACACGTTATTTTTTTCATTTCACAGGTGAGGAGGCTGATGTGTTAAGAAAAATGCTTTTTGGGGCACCTGGATGGCTCAGTCGGTTAAGCGTCCGACTTCAGCTCAGGTCACGATCTCGCGGTCCGTGAGTTCGAGCCCCGCGTCGGGCTCTGGGCTGATGGCTCAGAGCCTGGAGCCTTCTTCTGATTCTGTGTCTCCCTCTCTCTCTGCCCCTCCCCTGTTCATGCTCTGTCTCTCTCTGTCTCAAAAATAAATAAACGTTAAAAAAAAATGCTTTTCTACAGGGTGTTTCATAAATAGCAGAGCCAGGATTCAAACTCGGAGCATCCGAGCCCAGAACCCAGGCCTGCGGCTCCTATAGAAGGTGGGCTTCTGTGGGTTGTAGGTGACAGAAATCCACCTGGAACCGGCCTGGGTGGAAAGAGGATTCATCACAGGGTCACTCGGGGGTCCCCTCCATCCAGGTAAGTGATGGAGCCCCTGACCCCGTGCAGGGCAATGATGCCACCAAGCCAGGGTGACAGTGATGCTATCCTGGCATTGTCTCCCTTCTTGCACCAATGCCGGGTGATGCTCCCCACCGTGTGCACATCTACAGCGGGCATGACTCTTTACCCCAGTTTGGGATTTTTTAATTTGGGGGAAAAACTCTAAAGCCATCATTTAGTAACTGGCCAAGTGTGGACTGAGGTTTCGATCCTCGCCCACCCGACCGTGCTGAAGGCATCAGGTCAGGTAAACTAAAACTCCTGTTCCTCCCGGAACCACAGTCGGATGTGGAGGGAGGACATCCCCTGTGTCAGGACACAGGCTTGAATTCTGTGCAGACGAGGGTGGAGGTGTGTGGAGAAGACTGGATCAGCCCCTCTGTGCACGAAACAACGGAGCAAGATTCTCCAGTGTCACCCGTGGGGTGTTTGCGAACCAGCTGACCCTGAGGTGGGAAATACATACGTGCACACGTTTGTACGGTTTTATATGCCACCAGTGCGTCGTGGAGAAAACACTCAGCTGGAAAGGGAAACAGAACCGATTCCAAACCCTATTACGTGCTGCGTGCTATGGGTGATATTTTCACTTAAGAATTTTGACCACAAGATCATTTAACGAGTTTCCCACGTGTGGAAATATGTTTCGGCTGCTCGTCAGATAAAACTGGTTATATCTCTAAGTGGCCAAGTGGAAAACCGCACTGCAACTGGGTGTATTTCCATGGACTTCGAAAGCTCTCGGGCACCTGTCAGACATGATTTGGAAGTGAGGAAAGCTAATTTTATTCTGCAGAGTTACCATGCTTTTTGAATCAGCCTGTGGGCCAATACTGTCTACTTAAATGTTTTTTTCTGTTTTCTTTTAACCAAAAGGCACAAACTAAAAACATTTCATAATTGCCATGCATTCTGATCATCCCGTCCCCCCCCCCCCCCGCCCCGAAAAGACCAAAGCACAACCATAAAGGAAAAGAGAGATCCTGGTGCCTGTTTGGACACGTGAGGAATGTGTGAATGTTAATGAACAGGTGCGGGGAGATGATGGTGCAGAGTCAGGAACCGTGGCTGGAGGTGAGGTTTTGAACTGTTTCTGGTGTTGCATCCATCTCTGCTCCGTCTTGGGCTGGGAAGCTGGGACATCCAGCTTCTGGATGCCACAGATGGATGAGACAGGCTGACGCCTCCCAGGTGGGACCGGTTCTCTGTTAACCGGAAATCAGCATAAGGGAGGCATCGCCTTCTGCCCACAAGACGAGCTTCGCGGAGACGCGGAGGAGGATGCAGGCCCAGGTGCCCAAGCGCCAGGGGAGGAGCGGCTGCGGTTGGCGCCGGCCAAGGCCTCAATCAGGAGGACAGCCTGGAGGCAACCCCGGAACCGCGGCCTGGCTCTGTCAGAGCTTTGTAAAGACAGAGCCGCCAGTGAGCGATCCGCTGCTCCGCTCATTCCGCAACGTCGGTTCCTCGTGTTTGAAGAATCTTTGTTGTCTTTACGAGGGCTAACTCAACCCTGTGGAGACAGCAGAAGCTGAGGGCCCAGGTCAGGCCACTCCAAAACCAAGGGCTGGCCCTGGCGGGGGTGGGGGGGGTCCAT
The DNA here is from genome assembly GCF_028018385.1 of Neofelis nebulosa. Taxonomy (NCBI): domain Eukaryota; kingdom Metazoa; phylum Chordata; class Mammalia; order Carnivora; family Felidae; genus Neofelis; species Neofelis nebulosa. The sequence continues at coordinate 107,458,958 of NC_080785.1, forward strand.
TCAGAAACGCGGGACATTCTGAGAGATGGAGAAAGCTGGCAAAATGCACGTTGCGTTTCAGAATTGTAAAAGCATGGTCGTGTCTGTCACTGCACGGAGATCCCAGCTACTTTGGAATCAAGTGGCAAATACCCTGATTATATCCCAGGGCCTTCGCTGTGCAGACAGGAAGCCGAAGGCCTGTGGGAGCTGCCATCTTGCTTCGGGCATGGCTGGTAGATCATTCTGGGGGGCTGCTGTTTGTGGGTTCTTTTCTGGTCTCCTGAGGGTGAGGAGATAATTAGAGGCAGCTGACAGTCTAGTCTAAGGAGGCTCAGACATTATCGAGGGGTCGCGGAGAGTTGGATCAGCTACTACACTTGGGAGGTTGAAGCTAGAAGAGTCAGGAAGGAAGACTTGTTCCTCTCTGTCCTCTGGTTGGTGGAGACCCCACAGAGCACGTGGAGCAGGTGCCAGACCAGCTGGGCAAATCCCATCATGGGATGGTCCTATCCCGTCCTATCCTAGGACAGTCCTGCCACGGGGCAGTCTTATCCTGGGACAGTCCTTCCATGGGACAGTCCTATCATGGGACAGTCCTGCCATGGAACAGTCCTATCCTGAGACAGTCCTTTCATGGGACTATCCTATCATGGGACAGTCCTATCACGAGACAGTCCTGCCATGGGACAGTCCTGCAATGGGACAGTCCTATCCTGGGACAGCCCTGCCATGGGACAGTCCTATCCTGGGACAGCCCTGCCATGGGACAGTGTTATCCTGGGACAGTCCTATCCTGGGACAGTGTTATCCTGGGACAGTCCTGCCATGGGACAGTCTTATCCTGGGACAGTCCTTCCATGGGACAGTCCTATCATGGGACAGTCCTGCCATGGAACAGTCCTATCCTGAGACAGCCCTTTCATGGGACTGTCCTATCATGGGACAGTCCTATCACGAGACAGTCCTGCCATGGGACAGTCCTGCAATGGGACAGTCCTATCCTGGGACAGCCCTGCCATGGGACAGTCCTATCCTGGGACAGTCCTGCCATGGGACAGTGTTATCCTGGGACAGTCCTATCCTGGGACAATCCTGCCATGGGACAGTTTTATCATGGGCAAATCCTCCCATGGGACAGTCCTGTCATGGGACAGTCCTATCCTGGGACAGCCTTACCATGGGACAGTCCTGCCATGGAACAGTCTTATCATGGGACAGTCCTGCCATGGGACAGTCTTATCATGGGCAAATCCTCCCATGGGACAGTCCTGCCATGGGACAATGTTATCCTGGGACAGTCCTATCCTGGGACAGTCCTATCATGGGATAGTCCTGCCATGGGACAGTTCTGCCATAGAATAGTCCTACGATAAGCGAGTTCTGCCATGGGACAGCCCTAAAATGGAATAATCCCACCATGGCCCAGTCCCAGGATGGGACACCGCCAACATCCCCGTGAACTCACTCTGTGACTGACTGGAGCCGAGGTTGAGGACCAGGGTGGGACAGGAGTGTGATGTGGCAGCAAGTGAGGAAGCAGATCGTGTCAGTTGGTGAGGTTTCCTGGGCTCTGCGGCTCCACAGCTGGACCCACTTTTCATGCACCACACACAGTTCACACACACACACACACACACACACACACACCACTGCCCCCACTCAGGGAGCCCCACCCCCATGACCTCATTCCTCCTACGCCGGCCTCATGAGCCTGATGAAAAATCCTATCACACCTGTGCCCTGGGGGAGCTGATGTGTGTGTGATTCTCCTCGGTTCAGTGGTTCAGGCAGCCAATTGCCCGTGTTCGTGCGTGATGCGTGCATAGCTCACTTGTGAGCTCAGCGTGCGGACACAGCGGGCGGTGGGGGAGTTACTTTGAAGGTGCTCTCGGGGCCTCAGAAGGAACCAACACAGACGTGTCAAGGACAGCTGTGATGTGAAAATTACTGTAATTATCAGGGATCAAGGCGTCTGACTCAGCACGTCCTCCGGAATGGCTCATGCTTGTTCTAGGTCTCTCTGGCGTGAGTCTCCTCCGCGTGTGGTTTAGGGAGTTCTGGAAGCAGAGTGTGGGCATGATCGGGGCGGGTTTGGGGGTGGTTTGGCTGCAGAGGGAAAAGCCGGCACAGGAATTATCGGCCGCTCTCACTGCCGCAGATCTGTGAAGGGAGGACACTTCTCCAATCACAGCTGCACGGAGTCCTGGGCGGCCGCAGAATGATAGACCTCCGGGCTTCCCCGGGCTTCCTGGATGCTTCCACGGAGCTTATGTTGATGTCTTAGAGATACCACCTTTTCCGGTCCTCCTGCCTGCGGCCCCCATGACCCCAGAACGGCTGCCCTGGGCGGCAGAGCCCCCCCGGTCCTCCTCCTCTGGATGCACCCAGCCCTCGTCGGCAGCAACGTCCCCCTGTCCGCTCCAACCCTGGGTCTTCAATGGGCTCGTTCTTCTCCCCTGCTGCCCCTCAACAGCGCCTACCCCACCCTTGCCACTGAGGATGTCCTCATACTCACTGGCCCCAAGAACTACCATGCTTGTGTGGCAGAATTACCCGGTGAGTGTACAAGAGCCAGACGGAAAACACGTGTTTCTGAAAGAACTGTCATTTCTCCTTCCTCTTGTGCAGAGTCCCCGTTAGCTCGGCCGGGAGCGCGGGGAGGGGTTGCTGGTTCACGAGTTTGTAGTGGGGCTGTCTGGGGCAGGTGGACCGTCCCGGAGCCTCCGTCCGCTCATCTTCGAGCCGGGCACGATGTTGTCCTGCCTGACGGGTGTCCCTCGAGCAATGCCCCCGAGCTGTGACCACTGGCTCAGGTTGGGGGTGGGGTCGGATCGCCTGAACAAAGCAGAGAAACGGACTATCTGCCCCCCGAGGATGCTGATCGATTGTGAACACCTGCTCTGAACAGGGGGTGACTGGACCCTCGCCCCCTCCTCGGGTCACACCTGCTCAGGGCAGTGGCTCCTGGGGCCGGGGGCTGGTGGGGGAGGGCTGTGTCAGGCCCGGGTCTCCCAGGTCTCCCAGGAGTCAGTCGGCCCCCAGCAGGCCCAGGCCTGCCTCCACCTTCTCTCAGCACTGCGGGGACCCTGGCCAAGTGGCTGAATGCAGCTCCAGACACAGAAGGAAGCCCTCGGATGGACCTTAGTGTGCACACGAGGCTGAATTCCCACCTCCGACAGGTCTGGCACAACATGGCTGAGACCGTGACTGTGACCGTGAGTGACCAGGAGCACAGGCAGGGTCCCACTCAAGCCTGGGCTCAGTGTCACTTTCTGCACTCACACACTGTGAGACCTAGGCCGGGGGAGGGCATGTAACTTCTCCAAACAGACGGAGCCAGACAAATGCCTGGGCTCAAGTCCCGACGGTCAGACTCCGACGTGACGGCCGTTCTGTGCTGAACAGGCGGGAAATTATACACCAGGGAAACATCAGGCCACAGTGCCCCGGCTTGATCACACGGGTGTGAGCATCAGAGCAGATGTGGGCTGGAGAACAGGAAACCACGCACTGCAGGGACCGCGGGGCTCAGACGCCCCACCGTCGGCGAGCATGGTCAGGTGCTCTGTGTCTGGCTGAACTCAGAGGGGGCGTGACAGGGACGCATGGGGTGAGGCGTGCTGTGTGTCTACGTGGCTGGCCCATGGTGCCCAGCCGTTTGCTCAAACACCGATCTAGATGTTGCTGCGGAGGTGATTTATGGATGACGTTCACATTTACCATCAGGAGACTGTACATAAGGTACATGATCTTCTGTAACGTGGGTGGGCCTCATCCAATCAGTCGAATGCCCCCAGAACAAAGACGGAGGTTCCCTGGAGAAGGAATTCTGCCTCAAGTCTGCAGCACAGGGACCTGTCTGAGCTGCCAGCCTGCCCTGCCTTGTCCAGATTTGCCCATCCCCACAATTGTGTGAGCTCGGGAGGACCCTGTGTGCATCACATGGCCAGTGCCTTCAAGGCAGGAGCACACACTAACCAAGAAACGAGATGGATAAGTATAAAAGCGCGTGTCTTTGTAAGGGTTATCGAGGGCAGAACACGGGTGCTGCATGTGGCGTGGAGGGCAGCCGCAGGTCCCCAGTGGGGACAGGACTCTCTGAGAACTGAGATGGGTCAGAGGAGGCTCCCGGATCAGAGGCGTGACAGCAGAGGACCAGCACGTGCCGGGCCAGGAGACCTCAGCCTCCTGGAGGGGGTTCTGTTGGGGAGGGGGTCCGGTAAAGAATGGAGGGGAAGGCACAGGTGTCTGTCGGAGCCTGGCAGGCACCGGGCACGGGGTCAGCCCTGCACGCAGAACGTAAGCCTTGCAGTTTCTGGGGGGGGGGGGGGCGGTTTGTGTTGCAACCTGACTTGACACATGGGGGGACTTGCCCCGAGTCTCATGGCCAGGACTGGCCGCAGCTGGGTTTGTGGAGGAGCGGGAAGGAACAGTGCTCCCCGAGCCCCTCCTTGTACTGCTGCTCGGACGTTCGAGGACGCATGAGTGAGGGGTCCTTGTCCGCACAGGCCAAGCAGCCTTCCCGTGTTGGAGGCAGCTGGGCCCGGGAGAGGGCAGAACGGGCACCTCCGGGCACTGGCTCAGGGGAGGGGGTGTCTCCCTGGTGGGCACAGCCTTCCCCACCTCCCAGCTCACCTTCCTGTTTAAACGCCTGCCTCTGCCCATCAAGGAGGTGAGCAGGTGCCACTCGCTTCCCATGCAGCCCAGCCCTTCCCGACTCCTGGTCTGGAGATTCCAGACACTGCCCCACACAGGCCGCCTTCGGGGCCCCACAGAACCCACGGCTCCCTCACATGGGACCAGGGAAGTGTGGGTGCGTCCAATTTCAGATCAAAACCACATTCGAGAGGAAAGTGATAATTTTTTTTCAAAAAATGCTTCAGTCTCAATCCACACGATGACTGATCCGTCAGTCGTCCATCCGCAGAGGAAGTGTGAGCGGCTCTTTTGGACGGTGTCCCAAACCCCACGCCGCCCCCAACACACCGCGGATGGCGCATCGGAAGGCTGTGGCTAGGGTGTCAGTGCAGGTGCACAGACGAGCCTCCCAGACGAGGAAAATTCCCGCATCCAGGGGACCCAGAGCATGGGCAAGGGAGTGAGTGTTTGGGGTTCCTGGTGACCCTAGTTTTGGTTCTGGTGGCCCCGGGCACAGAGGGCAGGGACTGGGGCCCTTGCAGGAAGGGAAGAGAGAGAGGACTGTCCAGCGGCAAACCAGCCCCAGCTCAGTGGATCTGCAAGACAGAAAGTCACTCCAGAAACCGCTTAAAAGCACAACGAGGAAAAACAATCAAAATGCCTGCAGGAGTGATTTTGAAGTGACCTTTCTCCTCTCTTCTGCAGAGCTCCCTCCTCCCTTCTGCTTCTGGAACCAGGCACCACCCTGAAGACAGGACCGCCTTGTCTTGAGGGGACCGCCTTCAGCAGGTACAGGGTGCCTGTCCAAACCGGCCAGATCCTGCATTGCCCTGTGAACCCCCAGCCCCTTCTGGGGGGACCTACGGTGTCTGGAGGTCACGCTTGCTGCCGCTTCCTTTGCAGGCAGAGAAATAAAGCCATCATTCCTCTTTATCCCCAACTCTGTGTTCATGTTACATTTTAGTTATCCCAGGCATGAGGTCAAGGTCAACAAGAAGCCAGCCGCTTTCAGGCCTGGCCTTTGATTAGAAGGAAAAAGTAAGTCTTCACTGAAAATCTGTAAGATAAAGCCTGTCCTCACCATGTTGGGGGCAAGAATTCACACTATCTGACTGCCAGAAAAAAAAAAAAAGTAAGAAACATTCAAGCTGTAAATTTTCATTGTCCCGATGCAAAGTCCTGAGCCACTCAGAAGCCCATGCAAGTGCTCTCTGGAGGAATACATATAGTTTCAACCCAAGTGAGTTCACAAAAAAAAAAAAGTTTCTAAGCATATTAGGCAACAAGCAACGATGAGTGAGAATCAGCAGAAAGAAAGAAAAAGAAAGAAAGAAGGAAAGAAAGAAAGAAAGAAAGAAAGACCAGGAACCACACTCTCAGACTTCAGGCATTGAACTACCAAATAAAAATATAAAATGAATACATCTAACAGTTCAAAAGAACTCACAATGAGTATTGAAAATCTGAACTATTAGCAAAAAATCACACAAAATTGTCACGCAGCCATTGGAAATGGAAAAATAAAATTTTTAGAAAGAGAAACTTGATTGAAATGAGAATTTGATTGCTGAAAACTGCAGATTTAAGCAGATCAAGAATTAACAAACTGGAAGGCATAGCTGAAGAAATTAATCAGAATGCAGCAGAAAAAATAGTCACAGAAAATAGGTTTTACAAAGATCGAGGTGTGGAAACTGGCTGGTGAATATTTATTTATGTGTGTGCACCTGTGTAAGTGAGAAATTAAATGATCCCAGAAGAAATTCCTAAGATATAAGAAGGAATGGGGGGGTGGAATTGCAAGCTTGCAGATAAAGTAATATTTATGATATTTCTAACTTGTAGGGTTAGAAGCCAAATAAAACGAAAATACTAGACAAGCGTAGCCATAAGTTAAGACAAGGATAGTTGTAATTCACAGGCCCTTGTATCGTCCTCCAGCCAGACATTGTCGGGTTAAACGTGCATGTTAAAATGCTTAGGTAGGCAAGCAGAATTTAAAAAAAAAAAAAAATGGATACCTTGCAAAATTAGATGGACAACAAAGAAAATGTAACAATGTCGAAAATTGTATAGGAGGAAGAAAGAATAATTATTAAAAGAGGTTAGAGTGGGAGAGAGCCAAAGCATAAGAGACTGTTAAAAACTGAGAACAAACTGAGGGTTGATGGGGGGTGGGAGGGAGGGCAGGGTGGGTGATGGGTATTGAGGAGGGCACCTTTTAGGATGAGCACTGGGTGTTGTATGGAAACCAATTTGACAGTAAATTTCATATATTAAAAAAAATAAATAAAAAAAAATAAATAAATAAAAGTAAATCACTTGAAAAAAAAAATAAACATTAAAAATTTTTTTTAATCAAAAAAAAAAAAAAAAAGGAGCGGGAGAATCCCAAAGTAACAAGACAGAGGTGAATGTGGGTTTAAACAGGACGGGTTCCCAACAGCATAAATGACTGGGATTTTGTGGTTGGAAACAAAGCCTGCCAGACTCAATTTTAAGGGGGGGGGGTGCGTCTGGGAGGGGCTCGGTTGGTTAAACACCCAACTTCGGCTCAGGTCAGGATCTCCTGGTTCGTGAGTTCGAGCCCTGCATCGGGCTCTACTGTCAGCACAGAGGCTGCTTCGGACCCTCTGTCCCCCTCTCTCTCTGTGTCTCCCCTGCTTCAGGGCTGTCCCTCTCTCTCTCAAAATAAGTAAACATTAAAAATAAATAGACTAATAACAAAAGGTAGGGGAGAGCAATGTTCTTTAAAAGGGACTGTCAGAAGACATGAAAACTGAAGGTTTGATAGTAAAATAATGACAGCATTGTAGCGAATAAGCCCTCAGTCACCTACAGTGACAGAACTACCACATAATACAATCCTTTTTTCTTAATTGTTTAAAGTATTTTATTTTATTTTTGAGAGACAGAGCATGAGCTGGTGAAGGGCAGAGAGAGAGGGAGACACAGAATCCCAAGCAAGCTCCAGGCTCCGAGCTGTCAGCATGGAGCCCGATGCGGGGCTCAAACCCACGAACCGTGAGATCATGACCTGAGCTGAAGTCGGACGCTTAATCGGGAAGCTACAATATATACTGCTTCAAGACCTTAAAAGTCCAATATTATCACACAGGCATGTGGGAGCAGTCCTCAAACCCTGATGGGGGACATGGAAGGTGGACAGGGTGACAGGGTCCCCATGCATAATGGGGGTGTGCACACCCTCAGGCCCGGGGCATGCAGCCCTGGAGGGTTCCATTCTCCCCAGGAGACAAAGTCAACATCGTTCTTAGCAGCAACCCCAGGAGACAGCTGAGATGTCTGTCTGCAGCTAACTGGATAAATTAATTACCAAGTTCTCATACGACAGAATGCTCCCCGTTGATGAGAGGGAAATTCGGCTACACACACAGGAAATGGCCGACAGGATAGTGTGCGAAAATGTGTATCACAGATCTGTGGTCTGATCCAGTTTATGAAAAGCCTGAAAAATAAGGCCAAACTAAAAAATAATTACTTGGGAGCACCTGGGGGCTCGGTTGGTTAAGCGTCCGACCTCTGCTCAGGTCACGATCTCACGGTTCCCACGTCAGGCTCTGTGCTGACAGCTTGGAGGCTGGAGCCTGCTTCGGATTCTGTGTCTCCCTCTCTTCCCCTGCCCTTCCGTCGCTCACACTCTGTCTCTCTCTGTCTCTCAGTAAATAAATAAATGTAAAAAAAAAAATAAGTAATTACTTGGAAATGCAATTTTACAAAAAAGAGAAACATTGGATTGATAGCAGCTACTTTTTGGGTGGGAGAAAAAGAAAGGTTGGGAAGGCTGGGGGGCTCAGTCGGTTAAGACTCTGACCTTGGCTCAGGTCATGAACTCACAGTTCATGGGTTTGAGCCCCATGTCAGGCTCTGCACTGACAGCTTGGAGCCTGCTTGGGATTCTCTGCTCTCTCTCTCTCTCTCCTTCTATCCCTGCTCCTCCCCTGCTCACGTGCATGGGCTCTCTCTCAAAATAAATACAAAGAAACAAAGCCCCAGAGGGATGAACTTCTGCTACCGCATAGAGGGCCTCTCTGCAGAAGTCCTGCAATGCTGCTGTGCAATGAAGAGAAACCCAGAAAGGCAAACCCAGGAAAGAAAATAAGCTTGTAGTTATGATTCCAGAACCTCTGTCCTCGCAGCCTGTTTCATTCTGAGGCACTTGTAAGGTGGCGAGGAGTGGATTCGTGAAAGCAGGTCCTCTGTAGATGGAACGTTAAAACAACCAAAATGACACCAAACTGGACATCGGACATGCTCCTTTCCGTTGAAGCCACTTCCACAGTCACAACCCTGTCCAGTTCTCCTGTGTCCTTGTGCTTTTCATGACTCTCACGTGTGCCTATCCAAGTAGATAATTGTGCTGTGCAAACTTACCTCCTTAAATCCCAAAGAGCAAATTATTATCTTTTTAATGTTTTTAATGTTTATTTATTTTTGAGAGAGAGAGAGTGAGCAGGGGAGGGGTAGACACACACACACACACACACACACACACAGAATCCGAAGTAGGCTCCGAGCTGTCAGCACAGAGTCCGACGCGGGGCTCGAACTCATGAATCGCGAGATCATGACCTGAGCTGAAGTCGGACGCTTCACCTCCTGAGGACCCCAGGCGCCCCCAAAGAGCAAATTATTATAACAGCCCATTGGGAAGCTGAGACATGCACCCCCGACCATGCTAGGGGTCTGGTTAACATTGAACACACACTGTTTGATTTCACCCCCACAACCACGCCGTGTGAGTTACCACTGCCCTGGCGTTAGAAATGAGGAAAACATCAGCAGCTTTTAAAAGATCATAGAACCAGCAGCTGAGTCTGGATTTGAACCCAAGACCGATTCGCTCCAGAGCGCAGGACTCTCACCACGGGGCTGACGGCTGCCCTTGGCGGTCAATTCAGGGCAAGTTCTCCGTTCCTAGAGAGAAAACCTGGTGACGAGATAATGGGGGACAAAGAGATGTCCCTGCAGCTGTGTGTGTCCTGCCTTGTTCTGAGTCCTGCTCCTGGGCACACACTCCCTGCCCCAGACCACTTGAGCCTGGGCTGACTCGGCTTCCCCGGGGTGAAGCAGCTCTGTGCCTCTCTCTCCAATTTGGTCCAGTAACTGCTTCCTCTATTTCCACCAACGGAGAGGAGAAGGTAGAGCGAGTTTCCAAGCAGCAATATACTCAGAACCTGTCCCCAGCCCGCCCCCCACCTGCTGCCTGCTCCCCAGATGCCAGGGTTCCGGACCCACACTCCCCGTGATGAGTGTGTAGAATTTCCTGCTGTGCACACGGTCACGCTTTTAATCCCGGAAGGCTTTTCTTGTTTTTCTTTATCAATATGTGTTTATGTTACAATATGGTTATTGTATAGAAAGATTGATACAAGGTCCTTAACTTACTATTATGACTTTATTGTAAAGGAAGCCATCTTTTCTCATTATCTGAGGGCTAGTTAGGTGTCCGTAATCCTCTGACACCGCAGAGGAGAAGCCTCCATCAGAAAAAAGCTATCTAGCATTCCAAGAATAAAATCATCCAAACTGTGGCATTGTCTGAAATATTATGCTGGCCTAGGACATCTGTTATAATCTACAATTCGTTTTCTCTGAAGCATTTGTTGATTTTTCATTGATTTTTTATTGAAGTAATTGGTTAACCCTAAAAAATTGAAAATTGGGTGTCTGGGTGGCTCAGTCGGTTAAGTCTCCGATCTCAGCTCTCAGCTCTTGATCTCAGCTCAGGTCATGATCTCACAGTTTGAGCCCTGCGTCGAGCTCTGTGCTGATAACATGGAGGCTGCTTGGGATTCTCTCTCCGCCCCTCTCCCACTTGTGCTCACTCTCTGTCAAAATAAATACATAAACTTAAAAAAACAATTTGAAATACACCCATTAGACCACTGTCTTAACAGGAAAAAAGTATTATCTGCATATTACTTTGCCCACACATGTTTGTATATTTAGAATTATATATTTTATGAGATACTTTCCCATTCTTTTAGTGTCAAAAAACAATATTTGTAGTTTTTCATTTCCTACTTTTTGTATATATGTGATCGTCCAGCTTATGGCAATGCCCAGCATTTTCTACATTTCACATTATGCTAGAAATATGTTCATTTTTCGAGATGTCGAGTGCAGCGTGATTCACCCTTAGAAAGAAGGAAATCCCGCCATTTGAGACAACAATATGGACACGTGCACACGCACATGCACAGACACAGATATGCACAGAGACGTGCATACCCATGTGTACCCAAATACACATACACAGACGTGCACACACAAACATCCACGGACGTGCACAAAGACAGAGCAGTTTTCCAAGCAATTGATATAAAGCTTTTTGATAATCTTGCCCGTTCAAAACAAATCAGAGTAATTTTCACACATGCTGGATAATGTGTGATGTATAGCATTGGCCTAATGTTTTTAAAAGATTGCTGGATGACCACAAGGGCTGTCATCTCCTTTCCCCCAAATGCCTCCCCAGCTACTCCTCATAAGAAGACTGGAGGACAGAACACCCCATCTTTGGGAGGAGCTGCTTAAAATCCCCAAACAGTCTACACTTAGCTAATTGACATGCCTCCTAACATTTCAGAACACGAACGGGAGGTCACATTTTTCCAAACTTAGAACCTTGTTTCAAAGAACAGCAAGGCTTCCTGGTACAGAAGATGAAAGTCTTTAAAAAAAAAAACAACCAACCCTTTGACGGAGACTTTTTGGCCATTAAATAGCTTATTAAACAGAGCTTTGATGAATTCCAGTAAGTGTAAATAAATAAGAAACATATGGATTGGATTTTCTTTGAAACATCAATGGATTTGACTTTACAAGGAGAACTGTTTGTGTTTTAGCACAACAAACAAACAAACAAAACCCTAGAAATGCAAAGTATTATCTTGCTGCTCCAAGAATTTCCCAACTTATATAAAGCTTAATTATTAGGACCTAGAAAAGGGCAGTGACTTGGGGTATTGGCTATTACTCAAAATAGCGGTTTGTGCAGGCGCGCTGCGCTAAGCACACCGATGTATTTTTAAGACGCCGCGTGTTGTCACGCGTGTTAACTGCACTCGAGGGTGTTCTCCGGGTGAGAAAAAGCTGTACCACGTTCTCTAGGTCATTAAAACCAGACAAAGTCTACCGCTGGTTCTTGGGTGAAACTTTCACGTAGGTACATTTCATTTTCACTTCCTCTCGAAGGACTGTATCATCGTTTTAAACCTGTTTTTTTTTTTTTTTAAAGAAAGTATTGGAATTGGGCTTGTTTGCAGTCAAGGTATTTTTCCTGTGGGAGCAAGATTCTCCCGGCAACTATTCTGTTTCCAAACCAGAAGCGGATGGAGCCAGGGAAGACACAGGAATGTGGCTTCTAAATCACCATGAAATGAGCAGACAGCGCACCGGCCAGGCCCCCGGGATCCCTTCTGTTTCCCATTTCTGTTTCCTTCGTGCAAAAATCTGCTTCACATGGAATGCTTGAGGTGGCTGCCATTAGATGAAGAAGAGAGGCTGGGTCTCCCAGAAAATTGTAACAAGAACGCTAACAAGTCGCATCAATGGCGATGACGAACATGCAGGCTCGTTGCCACCCTTCGCTAGGTCTGCTATCTGCTGCCCACCGTGGGGGTGTCTTCATTCTCCGGCCTTCGTTCCGCTTCCCAGGCAGCTCGTAAGGCGGAGGCTTCGGTGCTCATTTTGCAGGTGAGGAAGCAGGTCCGTCCAGGGCTCCCAGCATCCTGAGATAAACACTGCTAACCTAACTCCACCTCGGAGCCATCACCGTAGATGAGGGTCTTAGAAACCCCCCTGCCTGGGTGACCAGGTTTCATTTTCCTGGCGTTCTTCCTTGGCCTCACTGACCCACAGCAGGCATTCGGGCCAACACGCTCTTGCCTGCGATGATGGAATTAGAAGGGCGTCGGGGGCGAGGGGGATAGGGGGGCAGGAAAAGCTTTTGTCGGGGCCGCAAGTCCTACGCACCACGACGTTAGTGTGAAACTCAAACCAAGACGACTGGTTGTCTTCACCGCCACCCCCTGCCCGGCGCTCCACCTGCCAGGTGTGATCCCAGAGAAGGAGCACGCGTGAGATTGGAGCGAATTACGATGCCAGGCAGGGTGTGGGTTTCATCAGGGAAAGGGAGGTATCGCAGAAGCTCTGCGATTCTCAAGTGATCCCAGGTGGGGTCTCAGGTAGGGGACACCATTTGCTCTTGGAAAAGAGTTTCTCGACAGGGCCTGGCTCCCTGAGGAGGCTCCCGGAGGCCTCCTGGGAAGGCCAGGCCATGAGTTCACGCTACCTACTCCTCTGGCATCAGCTCACAGCACCAGTGGACAGCGTGACCGGATCTTTCCTGTGCACCATTTCAGAAGCTCTCGGGGCTGTTTTGGAAAGGCTGTGTGGTTTTCCCGTGAAAAGAAACAAACACATGAAAAAGCTTTAGTATTTGAAAAGAAAGGTCACTTTGATGATTTAAAAATGTTAGGTCTGTTCCCAAAGCGTGTCTCCATCCCTTGTCGGAAACCTGGAGTCATCATTCCCTTGCATTATTGTGGCACTACAGTTTATAAGCACTTTAGAGGCACCTGTCACTGCCCATATCCGCATCCAGCTGGCAATTCCCCCGAACGGGGAGCTCTGGCTCGTAGGGAGCCCGTCTGGTCTACGAACTTCCTCTCGGTGGCCAACCCCTAGGAGTCCTAATGTTACAGGGGCTCCAACCTAGGACAAGGCACCGCGTGGACTCCTCCTGGAAATGCAGAGGAGATCCCATGTGTGCTTGGCTAGCTTTGATGTGTTGGTATTTGCCAGTTATATAAAAACGAGCAACTCAGCCCCCCTTGAGGCTCTGTTTTCTCGTTGGGAAAGTAAAGACAATAACGCCTGTATTTCAGGGCTGCTGTGAACTCACAGGGGTGAACCGCAGTGAACCACAGGGCTGCAGTGAACCCTTTGTGAACTGCACTTGGGATCTACATGGCACTCTGGTGTTTCCAAATGGGGTCCGGGAGCTGTGCATACTGGTCTCACATGATAGGTGTCGTTCCCACAACGATGGGGGGTGGGCGGGCAGAATACATGAAGATCTTAGACCTTCCAACCACCACCATGGATGTATGTGTCTCTGAATTATGAAGTGGCCGGTCTTGAGGGCCCAAGAGGAACTACCCTTAAGGCATTACCCCTCCCTGAATAAATTCCCTATTCCTTGGAAAATAGCACCCCTATTGTTCAAGCTGGAAACCAGGGAGAATACTTTTCCTTTAACCTCTAGATCTGAATCATCCAGAATTCTGTTGAAACTACCTTCAAAATGTACCCAAGTTAAAAATTCATATATATATATATATATATATATATATATATATATATATATATAGGGGTGGCTGGGTTGTTCAATTGCTTAACTGTCCAACTTTGGCTCAGGTCATGATCTCGCAGTTCATGGGTTCGAACCCCACATCAGATTCTGTGGGGACAGCTCAGAGCCTGGAGCCTGCTTCAGATTCTGTGTCTCCCTCTCTCTCTGTCCCTCCTCTGCTCCCACTCTCTCTGTCTCTCAAAAATAAATAAACACTAAATTTTAAAAAATTTTTTTTAATGTTTATTTATTTTTGAGACAGAGAGAGACAGAGCATGAATGGGGGAGGGTCAGAGAGAGAGGGAGACACAGAATCTGAAGCAAGCTCCAGGCTCTGAGCTGTCAGCACAGAGCCCGACGCGGGGATCGAACTCATGGACCGTGAGATCGTGACCTGAGCCGAAGTCGGACGCTTAACCGACTGAGCCACCCAGGAGCCCCTAAATTTTTAAAAAATGTATGTATATGTATATATTTTATTTATATAAAAATAAATATGTATATATTTATACATTAAATAAATATATATATATATTTAAATTTATATATTTATATATATACATGTATGTATATATTCCTGGGTCTACAAACCTTTGTTTTCTGCCTTGGTCACAGGAATGTGAATTCCAAAAAGTCTGGGTCTTGCCAGGGTGTTTCACTGCCGTACCCATCAACACTAAGAACAGTGCCTGACATACGGAAGGCTACCCTATCATGTTTTTATTTCTTTAAGTTCTATTTTTTGATTTCTGAAAGAGATTGAGAGACAGACAGAGCCTGACGCGGGGCTCGAACCCGCGAACCGTTAGATCATGACCTGAGATGAAGTCAGACACTTAACCGACTGAGCCACCCAGGCACCTCTCATCATTTGTTTAAAGAAAGAATAGGGGAGCTTGAGTGGCTCAGTCGGTTAAGTGTCTGACTTCAGCTCAGGTCATGATCTCGTGGTCCGTGAGTTCGAGCCCTGCGTCGGGCTCTGTGCTGACAGCTCAGAGCCTGGAGCCTGTTTCAGATTCTGTGTCTCCCTCTCTCTCTGGCCCTCCCCTGCTCATGCTCTGTCTCTCTCTGTCTCGAAAAGAAAAGAAAAGAAAAGAAAAGAAAAGAAAAGAAAAGAAAAAAGAAAAGAAAAAAATAGGGGAGCCTGGGTGTCTCCGTCGGTAAATTTAGGCTCAGGTCATGATCCCAGGGTCATGAGATCGAGCCTTGGGTCAGGCTTCATGCTGCACGCGGAGCCTGCTTTGGATTCTGTGTCTCCCTCTCTGTCTGCCGCTCCCCAACTTGCATGTGCATTCTCTCTCTCTCTCTCTCTCTCTGTCTGTCTGTCTCTGTCTCTGTCTCTCTCTCAAGTAAAAGAAAGAAAGAAAGAAAGAAAGAAAGAAAGAAAGAAAGAAAGAATAAATTGGTCATAATCTGCTCTTCTTTAAATTATCCCCCAAACAGAGGCCTATTTATCTCACTTTTCCAAACTTTTCTGTCATTAGACTGAGCCACAGGAACAAAATTCTAGAGAAATACAGAATCACCCAGCATAGCATATGGCGGCTTCTCAAACTGGCATCTAACCCATGAGGGCAGGTGCCCAGGAGGTGGGGACAGGTGCTCCCTGTGATGACAGGTGCCCAGGGGGGGACACACGGTCACTGAAATGGAGCCAGGAGGGTCCGTGCTGTTGGAATCCCCTGGGAGGGCATGGAGGCCATTAACACACCTGCGCTGTGCATGGTCCAGACGCAGAGGAAAGACAGAAGGAATGTGGGGGGCGTTAAACGATTTCAGTCAAACACCTGGAGACGAAAATGCCCATGTCCAGGATGAAGAATGTGCCCGTGGGGTCACAGACGACACACTCTGAAGAGAAAGACAGACGAGGCTGAGCCTCCCGGAAAGGAACCCCAAGTCCAAACACAAAGAGAAGACAGAAACAGTCAAGCTTCTAAACCATCCTTTTTACCCAATTGCACAGCTATGTTCTAAAAATATCAGTGTGACACATACAAGTCCCTCTTATATGGCTTTCCCACCATTTCTGTCCCAGGGAGAAAACGAGCCACAGATTCCACGATCCAGGATTTCCAGGTCAAATTTATGTTTCTGTGATGGGTTATCGGAACCTAGGATGTCGCGTGTTTCCTTTGTTTTGGGAGATTTCTACACAGACGGCCTGGTGATGACAGAGCTAGGATGAATGCATTAACTCTCATCAAATAACTTGATTTCTTAAATAAACAGCTTGAGCCAGAGGAAGAGAGCCGGGGAGGGATTCTCACCCCCTGGGGCTCCAGCTCCATGCAACTTCCCGTGTCTGCCAGGAGGAGGGCGCACGAGGGAATGCCTCTTCTCTCGACACCTCCCCTCCGGGGCACAGACCTGTGGACAAACACTTCTGGGCAGGGGCTGCGGGTATGAGGTGCCAGGGGCGCCCCTTGTCAGCAGGCGGGGCTCACCCAGCAGAGCCTTAACGGCTAGGGAGGTAAAGCACCCTCCCGTTAGGACCGGGGACCCACGGTGCACTGGCCACTGTAGCCGAGGGCTGGTGGGACCAACAGGCAAGAGACAGGTGGCCTCGAAGAGAAGCGAGTCGGTGGGGCCTGCGGTCCAAGACTGTGCCGGCTCCTGTTTCCACGGCAGGCCCACCGGTTGGCGCAGGGGACGAGGCAGGAACGAGCACTCGCTGGGCTTGGATGCCAGGTGCTCTGGGCGGGCCTTCTCATGTGGCCTCGCTCCACACACGAGACATGCCCGTGGCCTTCGCTTCCGGGATTCGCTTAGAGGTGATGGCCGCCCACGGACGCAGGGAGCATACGGTAGTTCCTGGATCCCACCCCACTCTGTCCAAGCATCGGGATGACTAGATGTTCCTAGAGAATGTCACAGGCAAGCCCCTGGCCTCAGATGAAAGTAGACAAGAGATCAAGAGACACAGGGGCTACGGTTTGGGGCAGGTGGAGACCAGATATCTCTCCCCCAGCATGTTCCTAATGGATCTGCCGGGGGCCTTGGGGTCTGTGGAGCTCACCTTGCCCGTGACGGGGTCCTGCCCTGTGCCGGGTGGACTCCAGCAGGTGGGGGCCTGCGCGGGGCTGTGTCTCCCTCTGGCCGCTGATTGGGTCCTGCCCTTTTCTCCAGGACAAACTCAAACTAACTGAATCCCTGCCAACCTGTTAATCTGGGGGGCTCCCTCTAGAGCACACTGCCGCATGGCCACTCTCTGTCCCCAACACTGCTCCCACAGACAGCTCTGTCCCTACGTCCCCGTCAGTCTGTCCTCCGCTGAAGTCTCTCAGCCACCAGGCAGGACGGCGTCAGCACACGTGTTTCCAGGTCTCACCCCTGGGACAGGCGCTGGTTACACGGTTCCTGCTGGCTCTCGTGTCCCTCGGGGAGGACGGACGTGCGGCAGAGGAGGAAACGGACCCCGCCCTGTAAGTTCACGTTTGGCGTCCTTGCTGCTCGGGGTGCGTGGAGAGGCGAGGGAGGTGCACACAGAGTCTGAATAAACCGGCCCCGTGGGAGCGACAGGACAGGCTGACAGCTGACCCGTCGGCCCCTCGAGGTGTGTTCCCGAGCCCATGTGTGTTCCGGGGGTGATGGCAAGTACCTGGCGAGCTCAGAGGGAGGTGGTGGCTGCCCAGTGCAGGGTGGGGTCAGCGTCACCTGCAGGGAGCAGCAGGGGTCCTCGTAATGAACTCCTGGGACGTGGGTCGGGCTTGCTGGCTCTGGTGGCACCCTCTGCCCTGCCCTGTGACCTGTCCAGGTACACCTGCAGGCTCATGTCCCCAACAAGGACACCGTGTCCCACCCCCCGCTGGTACCCTGCAGCTCCCCCTGTCCTGCGGGACCATTGGCAGCTCCCCACTGCACCCCCGCCCCTGCTTCCCAGAGCGTTGTGGCTCAGCACATCACCTCCAGGAGTCACGGGTTCAGTGGGGAGCTCAGTATCGCCTGAGGAAAATCTAGTCTGTCCCTCAGCAAAGGGACCCTAAAGGACCACACTTCCCAGGAGTCCAGGGCTGGGACCTGAGGGGCATGCTGCACAGGCAAGAACACCTCACAGGCACCCCCAGGCAGGCAAGTGGCGGGAAGGAAGCAGAGTCCTGCTGACCAACTGGCCCGGCCCGTCATGGGTGAGCCGTTCCAGGGGACCCACAGCTCAGCTGAGCCCCTACCTCTCCAACCCGCCGTCCAGCCGGGCCCCGGGGTCTCTCCCCGGGAGGACAGTGGTGGGGTCAGGGCTGTTCCTGCTTCACGATGTGGGAGAACCAGCCCCTCCCTCGAGTACACATGTCCCCGTTTCATGGGGGGACTGTGGACGGCAGCTCGTCCGTGTGACCTTCCACCGTGCTCTGTTGCTGCGGGTTGTGTGTTAGTTTTCACACATTTCCAAGGTTGGAGGACTCCGCCCATTGCCTATTTCCCTTTCCCCCAGAATTCCAGGGGGGATCCTTCTTGGGGACTTGTACCCCGCTTCGTGCAGCGCCCGCGGCCCCTCATCCGCTGTCCCATACTTGGGCTGACAGCGGCCGTCTCCAAGCAGGTGACTGTTCTGGAGAAAGTAAACGCATCGGTGTTTTCAATTCAGTAACGGTCACGTAGCAGGAGGTGTTCCGGGTGCTGGGGATGCACAGACGTGGTATTGTGTCCCGGAGCCCAGGGAAGCAGCCAGTTCTGTAACTGCATCTGACTCCTTCTGGGGAAAGGTCCACGCAGTCATCAAGAAGCAGGGTGTTGTAATCTAGAATCAAGACCGCAGGAGTTCACCAGGAAAATGCAACAGACAGCTTTATCTCTGGCAGTTGCGGGGTATAGAAGTAATGGCAGTTATAGCAGACGGATGTTGACACTCTGATAAGGGCTGCACAGCTGCTCCGTGGGCAGCGTCTTGAGTACCATCCGTTTCTAAGTCTGCGTTGTCCATTCAGGTTTCAGACGCATCCTGGGAGTTAAGGAGACTTTCCTAGACACGTGTTCTGGATGTAAATGCTCCCAGAGCAGCTCTGTTTCCTGAGCTCGCGTCACACGGCAGCAATCGCCAATGACAGGGATGGGGTGACAGTGGGCCAGGTTTCTCAGCCCAGCATGCTGGCCTCTCCCTTGGAATTATGGGCACAGCTGAGAGCGTGTGCACACCCTTCGCTTTCTTAGGAGAGGGTCCGAGGCCTCGTTAGCTACCAGAGGGATGTGTGGTCTCCCTGAAGCCCAGCATTGCTGCCCGTGAACTTGTTACAAATAATAGACGAGGAGCAGAGACACCTGCCGGAAGGGACGGAGCGGAGCCTGCTTGCCACAGCAGGACCCCTCTCCTTTGGGACGCGGATCCATGGATGCGATGCACAGAGAACTGAACGGCGCTGACTCAGTGCACGTGGTGGGACATCGCACTGGGGTTCGGTTCTAAATTTGATGCTAACACCCTGTGGTCACAGGGATGTCCTTCTCCCTGGAATGGGTTCCTTCGTCTACAAAGTGTGCGGCCAAGGCGCGCAGGCTGGAAACTGTCATTTAAAGAACAGCACACACTTTGGGCTTCACGTACTGTGCGCTGACCTTCTGTGTTTGCTTTTCACGCACAGGGAAGGCCACGCGTGCCACGTGCGTGTACCCGGAGGGGTTTTATGCGTCGGGCTCCACCTCTGCGCGTCCCAGGCTCCTGGCCACACAGCGGAGCCCACGCTGCTTCGCGTCCGACGGTGAGGAGAGCCTCGTTCGGGAACATTCAGCTTTCTCCTGCTGCACGAGTTCAGTTGTTAGCGGGCAGTTAACTTCCAGATGGGTGCTCTTCAAATCCTAATAATGGGCTAGATGAAAACGTGTCCCAGGATGGTAAAGTACGCCTACATCTGAGAACACGGGAGGTCACTGACCTCATAAGTCATCGGGGGGGGCGGGGAGGACTTGCCTAGAGAGGGAGATGAGGTGCTCACGGGAGGCGGGCCAGGTCATGTGGGCGGTGACCGCCATCTGTGCTCACGTGCCTGCTGCACCCCGCAAGATGTGTCCTGTCTTGACGAGGCCAATTAGGGCTGAGTATAAATCATTACATGCTGATAAGCAAGTGCTTTGGAACCAGGGAGACATATGCAACTGCCCCGGGGTCATGGTCTGCATTCCTGCCCCATTAGACACCCACAAACACCGGGGCTGGGCCAGCAGATGCTCAAGGGATCTGCACCCTCACTGTGCCAGCGTGATGTGTTCCAACTGCCGCTCCTGCGGCCAAGGCCCCCAGGCAGCCTCCTTGCCTTCCCCCCACTCACGGGACATTCCCCTCTGCGTCCTGGAGCCCCCGTCTGGGTGATGCACTGCACCTAAGACAGAAAAATAGAGTTATTCCTGCTCTCTTTAGATGGCTTCCAGATGGGTCTATCACTTATCTACCAATCTGTCTTCTATCTATCTATCTATCTATCCATCCATCCATCTGTCCATCCATCCATCCATCTGTCCATCCATCCATCCATCCATCCATCCGTCTGTCTGTCTATCCATCCATCTATCATCTGCCATCTACTATCTGTCTATCTATCTATCCATCCATCCATCCATCCATCTGTCTATCAATCCATCATCTGTCAACTATTATCTATCTATCTATCTATCTATCTATCTATCTATCTATCTATCTTTCCATCTATCCATCCATCTTTCCATCCATCCATCCATCCATCTATCTGTCTGTCTATCCATCCATCTATCATCTGTCATCTATTATCTATCTATCTATCTATCTATCTATCTATCTATCTATCTATCCATCTACCATAGATCAAAACCATCAGTTTGAGAGAGGAGCAGAGGCAATAGTGGCTTAGAAGAAAGAAAACATGAGTATAGGTGAGGGGCTAAGGAAGCGTGTTTTAATCATGGTTTCTCTCCAGCGGGATGGGGTTGTGGAGAGAGATGGAAGAAGACAATGACACATTCTGGGACAGTAAATATGCAGCCCTTCCCAAAGGAAGGGAATGATCCATGGGAATAAAAGAGGCAACATAGTTTGGGACAGGGTTATCAGAGCAATGAAGGAATGGGCTTTTTTTTTTTAAAAAAAGAATAAACTTTAATAGAAAAAATCTTTTTAAAAGAATAACCTTTCTTGATAGAATATTCTAGATGCATAGTGTCAGGTTGTGATGGCGAGGACAAGAGAGGAAGACGGCTGGTGAAGACAGACCACTGTCGGAGACCCTGGACATCTCGCAGAGGATGGGGAAGCCGCAGGAGTGCTTGATGGAGGGCCAAGTAACCCTTGCTCTCAGAGCCGTCTGTCTCTGATTCGGTGACACCTAGCAGCTCGCCCACATTTCCTTGCCAACCAGCTGCAGAGTCTGTTCCCAAATAAGGAAAAGAACCAGTAAGACCAGCAGTGATGACGCTGCCCCTTCCGCTCCCCTCCCACACCCCTGCCTTAGACTGGAGGAGGGGTGGCCTCGATGGTACCCCGCCCACCGGGTCTCGTATTTTAGAAAGTGCCATTTCACTGCTCTCCATTTGAGCTCCAGAAAGACAACCACCAACGGTGGCCAGGGGGCTATCGGGATCCTCGAGGGGCCAACAGTTCCCACACCTAATCTGTGAGCGCACAGTGTGCAGGGAGACCTGACCTGAAAATTTGCATGAATTACTCATAAGCCCTAAACAGAACACATGAAACCCTCGTGGCCAGAGTACCGTGGGTCTGCCCCCAAGCCGTGAGTCCTCACTGTGGTGCCTGCGGATTCCTGTGACTTCCGTGGGCTGACCTTTACCTCTCCTGCTCCAAACTCTTGTGGGAACTTTCTGGACTCGGAGCAGGACTGAGGTTCTCTCAGGCAAACCCACACACTGCAAATCCTCCCTGTGAAAGGCCCACCGAGGGCTGGCGTGCTCTAAACTGCTTCCTGACATGGGGCCGAGGAGATGATGGAGCTGGGCTCTCCATCCTGCAGGAACCTGTCCACGTCCATCAGGTGTGGCCCACGTGATGCTGTCCTCCCTCAAACACCATCAAAACCATCTTTCTCCTCAACAGCACATGGAGTCAGCATGTAGCCTGCTTCTGACCACACACACACGGACGTTTAGGGGCTTAGGTGGCCCCTGTCAAATCCGGCCCTCAAAACCTCAACAGGCTTCTCGGAAAGTACAATCCAGGGTGGTACCTGCCGTCACCCGGAGGAAACAGTGTCCGTTTCTCGCAGACACCTGCACACATCACGGGGCTCTCATGATCGCCTCGTGTGGCTTGGGGATGGCCATCGGGAGAGGGTGTGGCCCTGGTCCTCGCCCTGCCAGCCTGCAAAGTGGAGCCCCCCTCCCCCACGTCTCCACACCTCCCTGTCAGCAAAGTGTTGTTGGCGGGGCACCTGGCTTTGGGGACCAAGGTGTCGGGTTGGAATTCTGTGTCTCTCACTTATTTTGAGGGTGATCTTAGGCTTTAATCTCTCCGCATCTCAATTTCCTTTATTTTTTCTTTTGTAAAATGGGTGAATAAAAATCACCTAACTCACAAGGTTTCATGTGAGTCCAGTGAGTTAAAACATATATTCAGAACAAGGAGTCCTACATCATTGTGGGTCCCTGTCATTGCTAGGGCCCGCTGTTGAAGATAACCGGGGACCGGGGACTGGTGTGGAGGACGATGTCCAGTCTCCAGCAGACTCAGAGGATCAACTAGGAATCAGGTCTGAGGGCTCCAGCCTTTGCGTTGGACAAGACTGAGAGGCTCCAGCCTTTGCGTTGGACAAGACTGCAGCTTTTCTCCTCTCCACTGTGGCTTCTGCTCCGCCCTCTAAATCCATGGCTCCCAAGGTCCCTTTTCAAGTTCAGACTACCATCATGGTGTCCAGCCCCATAAGTCTGACTTCTCACTCATCTTTCCCTCTGGGTACCAGATGGAAACACCAGAATCTGGGCCAGAGCTTGGCTGCTCACCTTCTGTGTTTACAAAAGCACCACACAGATTCAGGGAAGTTTGGCCCTCCTGTCTAATGGGATGGCCTGTCCGTCTGCCCCCATCTCACATGCCAGGAACCTGGGTTAGGTCGTAGGACATCTCTGCTCATTTCCCACATGCAACCAGGCCTGTCATTTCCAGGCCCAAATGACCTCATTAACACTCCTCCCTCTTCCGACGCTTCCGTCCCTGGAAGAAACACAACCATGCCCTACATTGACTGCAGCCTCTGCTCACAGATCCATCCTGTACAAGTCAAGAATGTCCTCACTTTCCCGGCCAGCAGAGAGAACCAAGAGCAATCCTGGCTTGGTGGATCAGATGCACCTGCCTGGTCATCCCACCAAGACAACGATGTGAAGAGGCTGGGCCATGCATCAGTGTGCAAGAACACAGGGGAGAATACTGCCCTCACACACAGAAGGTGGCTCACCAGCTCATATGTGACAGTCCTGCAGGCACATTCAGGCGGTGCCCTGTGGTGTGACTGAGGCAGCTTGGGGCAGGGTGTGGTGGTACTACCCACAACGTGGCTGGAAGGGCAGTTGAGGCCACAACCAAGGGCCTGGATGCCACGCTGGGGTGTGTCAATCACCTTCAGGAAACTTACATCACAGGCAGCTGGCATCACCAAGATGTAGCACTTCATCCATAAACACTAGGAGATTTTTATACGTACAATTTTCAACCCCACGGTGTGTCAGGTGAAGCCTCATAAAATTAATAAAAACCAGCTGGAAGTAAAGGCTCAGCACCTCCGTGTTCACGGTTGGCTCAGAGATGCAGGGCAGCATAGGGGATAGAACACTCTGGCACGTTGACACCTGGCTCCAACCAGGACGGCGAAGCAGGGAGAAAAGAACCCAAACCTCCCCGAGTTCAGGCACAGTTCACTTAGAGTTTACAGTGAGGGCTTGGGACATTTATTACCTTATCTGGGCAAGTTTATCTGCTTCCTAAGAGTGATGAGCTCATTTTTATGATCTTGCTTTTGAGTTACAGGCTTCCCATGAGAATGTAATAAAGGGCCCATAAATAAGTGTTTATCTCTGTCTCTAACACAGTCCAACTTTTGTGGAGCTGGAAGTTACATTAGAAATTAATTTCTGTATGTCTGGGTAAATAAAAATATGCTGCCACTCATGTAAGTAAAAAGACATTAAGAGAGACACATCCTGTGCCTGGCTGATAAGTCTGGGATGCACACCCACTTTCAAGTAGACAACCCGCTTGCTGTTCTGTGAGCAGAGCAGTAGACTGTACAACTATAAATTAGACTCTCTTCCCTTAAAATATAAATTACCTTCTGACGGTGTTAGCAGATGTGAAGGACTTCATCTTGTGGTTCCTTGAATCTCTGGGCCCGTGACACTCTCTCTTAGAGATCGTTACACACGTAATTTCATAAACACAATACGGAGTGATAAAAATCATCATGACTTTGCTCTGACCCTGATGCTGACTTCTGAGTTTTAAGCCCCAATATTTATCAGAGACGATATAATAAAGGACTATCATAGGAGACGCTGAGCATTAACTGAAGATTTTCTTTCTTTTGTAACGTAGCCATTAAAGCAACACATTGATGTGTATTCCACGTTTTCTCTTTTTTAAAACTGTTCACTTATTTTGAGAGAGAAAGAGAGAGCACAAGTAGGGAAGGGTCATAGAGAGGGAGAAAGAGAGGATCCCAAGCCGGCTCTGTGCTGTCAACTCAGATTCCGTTGTGGGACTTGAACTCATGATACACGAGATCATGACCTGAGCTGAAATCAAGAGTCAGATGCTCAACCCACTGAGCCACCCAGATGCTTCTCATTTTTATTCACTTAATGAATATGTGCTAATTTCGACTGTGATTTCCTTCTTTGACTAACATTGCTTATTTAATTTCTAATTATTTGAGGATTTTCCAGATCTCTTTCTGTTACTTGTTTCTATTTAACAAATTATTTCTAATTCTACTGTGATCAACAATTATATTCTGTATGATTTAAATCCTTTTAAATTTATTGCAATTTGTTTTAAAGACCAGAATGCTGTCTGTTTTGAGAAATGCTCCACAGGAACTTGAAAGGAATGTGTCTCCTCCTGGTTTTGAGTGAAATGTTCTATAAACATCAGTCAGATCAAGTTCATTGATAGTGTGTTCAAGGCACGTGTATGTGTTCTGATCACTTCTCGGTGGTGAGGGAGGGATAGGTATCTGACCTTAACTAGCACGAGATGTCTGCTCTTGTGATGCCCAAGGTCAGACAGATTAGATGCGCTCTGGTTTATTAGCCACATATACTGATATCTGGGGAGGAGGTCACTGTGGACCACACAAGGCTGCACGGGGTGGAGGGCACTGGGAAGAGAGGAAACCATGAGGGGCTGAGGCTGTAGGCTTTGTAATGAGGAGAGGGTGGGTGGCCTAGCGGGAGAGTGTGATGGACTTGTGGGAATAGGCTTGCAGGCTGGCGGGATGTAGCCAGGACACCGAAGGCCAGGAGATGTGGGGCTGCCCCATCTTGTGCTTATGGGGTACATCTTTTCCCTCATCTTCTGTTTCTACCCTATCCGCATCACTAACGATTTTTACCCAGTCTTTGTATTTTACCTAGAGTGATTATACCATTTACGTTTAATGAATTGTATACTTGGGTTTTGTTTATGTTCTTATTGCTTTTCATTTGTCTTCTCCTCTTTTCTCCTCTTTTCCTGCTTTTTTAAAAATTCAGTGAGTATTTCTTAGTGTTCCATTTTATCTCCTCGGTTGGCTTGCTGGCTAAAATCTTTTATTTTGTTGTGTTGCTCTAGGGTTTCTAGTTTGTCATTTCTGCATATGAGAATCTATCTTCCTCAAAGAACCTGATCTCGGTATACTACCACTTCACTTGTGTGTCAGTTCTGCTGTTTGCCTGTCATACATTTTGCATCGACAGATGGCATAATTCTGCCACAAACCTATAAATCTATTGCTGTTATTTGTGTTTGAAATATTCTATTACATTTTCTCAGCTTCATATTTTTATTATGTTTAGTTAAACTTTTTATTTTGAGAAAATGATCGATTCACTTGCAGCTGTAATAAATAATACAGAGAGATTCCCTATGCACACTGTCAACTTCTCCCCAATGAGAACGTCTTGCTAAATTACAGTAAAACAGTCCAACCAGGATCTTGGCATCCATGGAAGCAAGATCAAGAACATTCCGTCCCCACAAGGGTCCCCTGTGCTGGTCTTTGCATGCCACATCCACCTGCCCTCCTCTGATGCCCACCTGGATTCCTGGAAAACCTACTCCATTTCTATATTTGTGTTATTTCAGTAATGTGATGTACATGGATTTACACAGTATGTGACCCTTGGGGCTTTCTTTTTTCACTCAGCTCATTCCCTCACAGTCTTCTGTATTATCTGCTGACGTATGAGAATGTCAGCCCTTTCTATTACAACATAATATCCCCAGTATGGATGTACCATGGCTTGTTGAAATACCTGCTTGTTGAAGGACCACTCAGTTGTCTCCATTGTGGGGCCTTACCAACACAACTGCAACAAGCATTCATGTAGAGGCTGTGTGTGAACACAGGTTTTCATTTCTCTGTGCTAAATGCCAAGAGTGCTGGTTTATCGCAATCATATGGTAGCTGCACGTACAGTTCTTTTTCAAAAGATACTTCCAGGTTGTTTTCCAGAGTTACTGTACTATTTCCTATTCTTACCAGCATTTGATGTGGTTGATTTTTTTTTAAGCTAGTCTGATCAGAATGCAATTGTATCTTACCGAGCTTTTAATTTACATTTCCCTAATGGTTAACGATGCTGAACATCTTTGAGTGAACTTATTTGCCATCTGTGTCTCTTCTTCGATGACATGTCTCTTCCTATTTTTCTCCCCATTTTCTAGTTGGATTATCTGCTGGTCTTCACTGTTGAGTTCTGAGTGCTCTTTATATATTCTGGATACAAGTCTCTTCTCAGATACGTGCTCTACAATACGTTTCCTTACGCTGTATTTGTTTTTTCATCCCCAACACAGGATCCTTCATGGAACAAATGATTTCAGTTTTGATGGGGTTCAATGTAATGAACTGTCCTTTCAATATATTATATTTTGTGTGTCAAACCTAAGAATTCTTCACACAGCCCCAGATCCTGAACACTTACTTCCTCCTCCATTTTTTTCCCAACAGACGTATAGTTTTACATTTTACCTTTATGATCAAGCTTGAATTAGTTTTGTCAGAAGTTATGAGGTTGATATTGAAATGCGGAAATATATTTGGCCCATGAATGAACTGTTGTTCCAGACCCATGTTTCTGCACCTCACTATTGTTTATGCATCATTGTCAAAAATCGACTGGGCACACGTGTGGCAGTCGTGGGAGCCCTGGGTCCTGCATTCAGTTCTGACAGTCTGTACACCTACCCTTCTGCCAATAGCATGGTCCAGTCGCCACCGACCTCTGTAATCAGCATGACTATAGAGCAAGACTTGGAATCTGGTCAAGCAACCCCTCTCATTTCATTCTTCTTTGTCAAGATCATGTTAGCTGTTCTAGTTTGTCTGCCTAAATAATTGTGTTGACAAAAAAGATTTTTTTGAGGATTTTGTTAGGAATGATGATAAACCTGTATACCAATTTAGGGATAGTTCACATGCTTCCTATTTTGAGTCTTCTACTTCATGAACACAGTTGTATTTATTATACCCAGGATAATTTTTTATTTTCTTTTGTGATTTAAATTTTTTTAATTTTATATGTATATAGAGAGATCTAGTGGGACAGAGGGACAGAGGGAGAGAGAGAATCTTAAGCAGGCTCCACACTGTTAGTGGAGCTCAGTGTGGGGCTCGACCTCAGGATCACGTGATCATGACCTGAGCCAAAGTCGGACGCTTAATCAAAGTTGGACGCTTAACTGACTGAGCCACCCGATGTCCCTAGATACATCCACTTTAAATGAGCACTTTATCATATTAAGGCTGTTTCCCTCTATTTCTAATTTTATAAGAGTCTTATAATGAATGAGCGTTGTGTTTTGTCAAAGGCATTTTCTGCATTAATTGATTTGATTTTTCTTATTTAGAATGTTAATCCGGCCTTGAAGATCTGTAATAAATCTGACTTGGTTGTGGCAGGTCTGGGGTATAATTGTTCCTATAAATTGCTACAATTAAGGTGCTAGTTTTTGAGGATTTTTGCATCTAACCTTATGGTAGATATTGGTGTTTTCGACTGTCTCTTGTTTTAGGATCAAGGTAACACCAGCCTCATGAAATGAGTTTTCTACTCTTTCATATACTGCAAAGAGATTGTATAAACTTGGGGTTAATTTTTCTTTAAATGTTTTGTAGAATTTTAAAGTGAAGTGATCTGCACCTGGAGATTTCTTCTTTTGTGTTTGTTTGAGGACTTTATGACCAAAATATTAATATCACATATGGTTCAGGGATTTCTCAGGCCGTCTATTTAATCTTGGTTGAGTTTTGGCACTTTACGTTTTGTGAATAATTGGTCCATTCTTTCTAAATGTTGAGTTTATGAGTATAAAATTATTTCTAGCAATTTTTATCCTCTTCATGGCGTCAGGAACTGCAGCACTAAATCTTTCTTCATTTCCCTGGTGTTGGTGATTTGTGCCTCTCTCTTTTATCTTTGTCTGTTTTGTTAGTTTTATCAAGTTTATGATATGTTTTGAAGAACTAAGTTTTTCTTTTATGGTTTTCTGCTGTTTCCTTGTTTTCAATTTCACTAATTTCTGTTTTTATCTCCATCGGTTTTATCTCCATTGTTTCCTTCCTTCCACTTGCTTTGAATTTATTTTGCCTTCAGTTTTGTGGTGTCTGGAAATAAGAACTGAGATTATGGATTTATGACCATTTCTTTGCTCTAATGTAAGGATTTATGGGCATACATTTCCTTCT
Source organism: Neofelis nebulosa (assembly GCF_028018385.1). Taxonomy (NCBI): domain Eukaryota; kingdom Metazoa; phylum Chordata; class Mammalia; order Carnivora; family Felidae; genus Neofelis; species Neofelis nebulosa. The sequence goes on from NC_080785.1 coordinate 107,487,812, forward strand.
CACCACACCACGCTTTAGCTGTGTTCCACAGATTGTGATTTTTTTTTAAATAAAAATTTTCCCTAATTCTACATGTTTTCTTCACTTCTTTTGAAATGTCATGTTTGATTCATGGGTTGTGCAGCAGCTTGTTATTTAATTTTTAATTGTTTGCCGTTTTTCTTATTGTCTTTCTGTCATTGATACTCAGTTTGGTTTCATTAGCATCAGGAAATATACTCTTCATGGTTTCGGTTCTTCTAAATTTTACAGAGGTTTGTTTTATGGGCCACGGAATGGTCTTAGTCAATGTCCCATCAGTGCTTGCAAAAATACACTAGTATTTTTCTGTCAATGGGTGGCGCATTCCGTAAACATCAGCTTCATGCCATTGAGCGATTGTGTTGGTCAGACGTCTGATATCCTTGCTGTTTTGTCTCGTCCAATACTTCTGTCCACTGCTGATTGTAGCGTCATCATTTTTGCATCAAGCGTTCGCTACGATTGAGGAAGCTCATGAGAAGTAGGATGGTCTGCGACATTTCCCCTCGTGTTGCACACGCTGATGTCCTTCTTCCCTTTCTAGGACCCTAAGCCTTCCGTGGTCCCTTTCTTTCTGCTCAGAGAACTTCCTGTGGGTCATCCCACGAGGATAGCGTGTTAGCAGGAAAGAGCCTCTGTTTTCCTGTCGGGAAGGTTTTCCTCCTCATTTCTGAGGAACAGTTGAAAGGGATTAGAATTCGCAGGGGAAGTTCATTTCTTTCAGTGTTTGAAAAATGTTGCGCCACATCCTTCTGGCTCCTACGGTTTCAGGTGGGAACCGCCCACCATTCTCTCCTCTCTGGCTGCCTTCTAGACCTTGTCTTCAGTCGTCAGATGTTTGGTGATCGATCCCAGTATAGAGTTCTCCGGTTTATTCTGTTAGTTTCACTCGGCTTCTTAGTGTATAACTTTTCATCTTTCATCAAACTTGGGAAGTTTTCAGCCATTCCATACTTGAATAGTTTTCCACTTTTCTCTGTCTGGAGCTCCAGTTTGAACGTTAGCTTTCTTCCTCTATTTTCTCTCTACAGTTAATACTGAGCACATTTATTCATCTGGCCACGGTTTCACTGACGCCGCTGTCTCAAACCCCCACTGAGCTCATTCAGAGTTTCTCTTATTTCAGTAAAACCTATTTCAAGAAGCTGATTTTACTTTTTTTCAGTTCCACCAGTGAAATTGGTTCTATTTGAGAATTTCCACGTCTTTTTGTTGAAGCTGTCTTTTTTTTTTCACTTGTTGTAAAGGAATTCGAAATTACTTGTTAGAGTGCTTTCGTTTTGACTGTTTTAAGGTTGCTGTCAGATAATTCCAACATTTGACTCATCTTTGTGTGGATGTCCCTTCTCATTTATATTGTGATTTTCCTGGTCCTTTACAGGACAAGTAACTTTCAATTACATCCAGGAAATTGGCTCTTTTTTTTTTTTCTTTAATTTCTGAAATGCTGAATCCTATTTAAACTTCCTGGCTTAGCAGGTAATGTCCCTGTTGACATGTAGCTTGAGGAGTGGGTAGGTGTGGATGTTCAGTTTCTGAGGGGACCCTGCCAATGCCCCAGCATGTGGGGCATGGAAAGCATTGCCTCACTGCAGATGCGGGCGCAAGTCCGGCTCTACCTGGCTCTGCCGACACCTGCCTGGTGAAGGTAAGCATGAGGTCACAGCATCTCGCTTCCTTTGGGTAGTGGTGTGAGCCCACCTCCTGCCGGACCCTGCCTGCACCAGGGAACAGGAGACGAGACATCAGACGTGGAGTGCCGTCTGGGTCCGCCTCCCATCCCCCTGTCTGCCTTGTTGACTCTGAGTGGAGGGTCAGGACTCATCTGGTTTCCGGGCCCTGCTCTTGCCAAGGAAAAGGGGAAGCAGAGTGTGGTCCACTCCTCCTTAAAACATCTTGTCTGGGGCCGCCTGGGGGACTCAGTTGGTTAAGCATCTGACTTCGGCTCAGGTCATGATCTTGCAGTCTGTGAGTTCGAGCCCCATGTCTGGCTCTGTGCTGACAGCTCGGAGCCTGGGGCCTGCTTCCGATTCCATGTCTCCCTCTCTCTCTCTGCCCCTCCCCTGCTCACACTCTATCTCTCTCTCTCACTCAAAAAATGAATAAACACTGAGAAACTTAACAGAAACCCATGGGGGAGGGGAAGGGAAAAAAAAAAAGAGGTTAGAGTGGGAGAGAGCCAAAGCATAAGAGACTCTTTAAAAACTGAGAACAGGGGCGCCTGGGTGGCGCAGTCGGTTAAGCGTCCGACTTCAGCCAGGTCACGATCTCGCGGTCCGTGAGTTCGAGCCCCGCGTCAGGCTCTGGGCTGATGGCTCGGAGCCTGGAGCCTGTTTCCGATTCTGTGTCTCCCTCTCTCTCTGCCCCTCCCCCGTTCATGCTCT